>NC_060127.1:88504585-89914585 GCF_021461395.2 Schistocerca americana | reverse complement strand
ACCGCCTAAAAACCATCCACAGACTGGCCGGCTCACCGGACCTCGAGACAAGTCCACCGGGTGGATTCGTGCCGGGGAGCAGGCGCTCCTTCCCGCCCGGAAATGTAAATGGTTACCATTACTTGGAATCAGAAAATAGTTAATTCCCCACCAGACCTGTTACCTATAAAGCTAATCTCTGTGTGGGTGTAGGTCGGATATAGTACCGACCCAATGCGTGTTGTAGAGAGGCACCGCAGTTGGTGTTTAAGGCTTGGAAAGGAGTTTGGCTGGTGAAGCCAGTGTAGCATCTTGTGCAGTTTACGGAGACGGTGTGGCAACTTTGTCGTTGATAGACGCAGAAATTGTGTTTTTGGGCGGTGGCGTGTGAATCGCAGAGTGGTTATGTAGATGTACGAGCAATACGCAAATTTCGCAGTTTTGTGTTGGGGGACTAATATTCCTCCTGGAAGAGCCATTCAACAACGTAACATTGCGGATACACGCTGCTACACGCCATCGCTGTCACTAGACACGATCTCTGTAATGACCGTGCGACGCGCTTGCGCCGTGTTTTTCTCCCACCTCTGATATCTGCCAGGCGGATCCTCTTTTAAGCTGTAAATCACAGCAGTGAAGAGATTTTCCTGTCTTTAGCTTTATAATTCCGTGACTCGGTGAAACGTTTTGACAATGCAGCTGTGTGTAGGTCAGAGTTCAACGGTGTCGCTCATTAAAATTTTCCCTCCTGCTGCTTTATTTAGCCGAGCTGAGCTGAGACACGTGGCGTTAAGAGCTGAGATATCCTTAAGCTCGATAGCAAGTCTGGCTACGGATGGACCTCACCGTCTTTGTAGGGTTTTTGTCGCTGGTGGGCGGGACCGGAATGCAGTCATATGGCCGCGCTGCGTCGTATATGTCGTATAAGAATATAACCATATTATGTTGTGAGACGTTTGCTGTGTTTGACTGTGTTGTTTCTTAGAATATGGCTATATCGGCGTAGTTTCCATCTGCAGGCTGCCTGTGAAAAGTAATTTGTTCGGTACAATAATTAAAATTTTAAGTAGCTAATTTAATGCGTTACAGAATTAGGGTTTTCTTCGTACGCCAGGTGGTCTTGAATGCCATTTGACACCGATGTTTCAGTTGCTGTCACAATGCCACATACGGTTACTCCTTTGGTGCTGTTGGAGTTATAGCAGACGTTAAATTTTTTGTTCGAATAGTTATATATGTAACGGTCGGTTTATGGAAGTTTATTTCATAATAATGATTGGTGACAGCTATATTGACAGCTGTGTTACATAGTTTAGGCAGTTTGCTTCTTTGGTTTTCTCTACCTCATATCTTTGTTCTTATCAGTTGTATTATATTGCTCGTAGATTTATGTTTATGTGTGGGCTACAATCATACGTATTTAACCATATGGTTTCGTGAAAAAAATCAGTTCCATAAAAAACTATTCGTTTTTATGTGGTTCGACGACAATATGTAATTTAATCCAGTCGATTTTTAGGGAATAGATTTTTTTTCGTAAAAACATTAGGATTAACTACATGTGATCGTAGAACCACATACACACGCATCATACAAGCAGTATAATGTAGCTGATAAGAACAATAGTATAACCTAGAGAATGCCAAAGATACAAACTGTCCGTAACCATAAACATCGCTGACACAACTGTCAGTGTAGTTGTCACGAATCATTATTATGAAGTAAAGTATCATAATTCGACTATGACTTAAAAAAGTATGCAAACAATAATTAGCATCTACTGTAGCTCCAAGAGCATCACAGGGGCAAACGTATAAAAGAGTGTGACAGCAAAGAAGACATCGATATCAAGGTATCAAGGCAGCCTGTTGTACATAGAAAACCATAATCCGATAATAGGTTACATTATCTACTTAAAATTTGAAGTATTGTACCAGACTATGTACTTTTTACAGATAAACTGATGAAGGTCATCAAGCCAAGACAGGCTTTCTGTGCTTAAAAATAGCCGGCCGCTGTGGCCGAGTGGTTCTAGGCACTTCAGTCCGGAACCGCGCTGCTGCTACGGTCACAGGTTCGAATCCTGCCTCGGGCATGGATGTGTTTAATGTCCTTAGGCTAGTTACGTATAAGTAGTTCTAAGTCTAGGGGACTGATGACCTCAGATGTCCCATAGTGCTCAGAGCCATTTGAACCATTTGATTTTCATAAGCAATACAATCAAACGCAGCAGCGTCTTTGGTGTCATGACATAATATGATAATATCCTTAAACACTTTCTTTTTTAAGAATCGATTGTTTGCAAGTTTGCGGGTAAACTCCATATGAGAAGCACGTGATTTTTGCGCTAGTTTGAAGCAGGTGCAGGTGTAGGTTCCACACTGGAGCGCCTAGAACCGCACGGCCACACCTGCCGGCGAAGCTGGTGCAGGATATGGACACACGCAAAGAGCTCATTCTCATGCAGTCTGTGGTAATTTTAAGAATGCGTCTTGAAAGTTTTTTATTACATCGGCAGTCTTCCATGTATTCTGGTTTTGCATAGCTTCGTCTCGTGAGCAAATTTTGCTATTATATCTATGGCGCATTGATGGACTCGCACTTTCACAACTGTTTCGGGTACACGATTGTATCTGCCTGAGTTCTGTGAGAGGAGTATGGCTACGGCTAATTTCTAGCAAGGGTGTTACTGCCACAACATGGCTTGCCGGTTTTGAAAAGGAAAACGAAACGTTCTGCTTCGGTCTGTTCCGTTTGGGCTGCTCTGGAGTGAAGTTGTATTTGCTTCGTGTGTGATATGGTACATTTATGACTGAGGCTGCATTGCATTACAATGAGGGAGAGCGTTAAATAAAAGCGGCTTATAGTTGTACACTTCTGAGATTCGGACATTGCGTTTATGTAGATTCTTATAAGAAGAACCCTGTCATTGAAGTGTTCGCAGTAACACACTCTCTGCCCTAGCTTACTATTCATGACGAAACCTACTCCCGTTGTACCATTTTCTGCTGCTGTTGATATTATCCTATAGTCATCTGACCAGAAATCCTTGTCTTCTTTCCATTTCACTTCACTGACTTTTACTACATTTAGACCTAGCCTTTGCCGCGCCTTAGCTGCTCTACCACTTTCAAGCTTCTGACATTCCACGCCCCCACTCACAGAACGTTATCCTTTCGTTGGTTATTCAATCTTTTGCTCACGATCACCTCGCCTTTGGCAGTCCCCTCCCAGAGATCCGGATGGGAGCTATCGAGGAATCTTTTGTCAATGTAGAGATCATCATGACATACTTTCAATTACAGGCCACATCTCCTGTGGATACAAGGAATGTGTGGTTTCCATTGCCCTGCGTCATCACGCCGTTGATACTTGCCTATTCTTCCGCTTTTAGGGGCGGTTTCCCACTCCAAGAACAAGAGGGTGCCCTGAACATCTGTCCGCTCCTCCACCCTCTTTGACAAGGCCGTTGGTAGGATGAGAATGACCTCTTATGCCAGAAGTCTTTGGCTACCAGTGGTGAATATTAATCAAAGTTTAATTTTTGGCTGGTTACAAAACCGAAACCGAGGGTGTCTGGATTACTACTCAATCTCGCTACCACTTTTCCGTGGTTGGTAGAACAGTCAGTAAAGTTCGTTACTGTTATTTCAGATTGGTTTTGGTTGTTGTTTCGTTGTCCGAACAGTCTTCCCGCAAACTCATCACATTGTTCACTTCCTGATTTTTTTCTGCACTGTGGTAATTCCACTTCTAACTGGACTACACCCCCTGTATAGACTGAACGTTTTCATTCACGTCTCCGTACTTCATCAGCGTCTGAGCCGCCCAGGCTTTCCCTAGCCACATGTAATTGGAGGTTCTAAATGGTTCAAATGGCTCTGAGCACTGTGGGACTTAACTTCTTAGGTCATCGGTCCCGTAGAACTTAGAATTGCTCAAACCTAACTAACCTAAGGACATCACACACATCCATGCCCGAGGCGGGATTCGAACCTACGACTTCAGCAGTCGCGCGGTTCCAGACTGTAGCGCCTAGAACCGCTCGGCCACTCCGGCCGGCTAATTGGAGGTTCTAACCAACCTCAAAATGTACCACTCCGAATAGCTGTAATTATTAGTCTGCAAAGTAATACTGATGTAATGCAGTTCAGTACACTGTACCCAGTCCATAAGTAGAATGCGTTCGGTGTAAAGCATATGGAGGTGTCACATTCTCGTGTGAGACAATGTCATTAACACCATAGACAGTCGGAAATATCCTGATGGTAGTTCTCTATGTGGAACTCTCGTCGAAGTCTATAACATCCGGATTTTTGGGGTGCTTGGGAGTGACAACGGAACGATGTTAAAATGTTTAGGCACGTGAGGGCATTCATATACGTCAACAAGATTCTAGTCAATCACATCTTACCACCGCACGGTAAAATCGCCGTATGGTGCACCAAGCACAATTTACCATCTTCACATCCAAGAAAAAGTTACGCACTCCCTGGAACATCCTGTGTTGTCTCAAACCGAAGGTAGACGATTGGCAGCTGGCGAATGTGGAACTGCTGAGTCTGGTGCAAGTTGCCGTTAACACCAGAACACAGACAGCTACACTTGCAGACGAGCCATGAGCGGGAATCATGGGCAACTGTGAATAGCGTCGCAGTATGTTTGTTCAGTGGTAAATCGCGGTTCTGCACAACCCCAAATGGCGATTGGTGACAAATGGGGAGGCGTGGTCTCGTCCTTACAATGTTTTGGAGAGGTAGAACGATGTTACTCCTGCCGTCATGGTGGTGGTGGTGGGAGGGGGGGTTCATCGGCTATAGTACAATGCACCACAGACATCTGTGGTCCTCATGTGTGACTTCTAAAGTGAAAGTATAACAGTGCCATTTTTCAGTAGGACAATCCTCCTTCACACGTGACATGTGCCTCTCTCTACTTTGTGCGTGATGTTGACGTATCGCTGTGGTCAGTAATCTGTCGCTGATATAGCATGTGTGGGTGCGGCTCGGATGTCAACGCCATCGTAATGTTGGTATTCAGTATATCAGTAGTATGTTAGCGACAGTTGTGCCCCAGCTTGCCCCAGCAGCAGAGGATATAAGGGGGTACGCAAAAGAAACCGGAATAGCGTTGTCGCGGGTGGAGCGTATGTAGTGCACATTTATACCGCTAGGATTGTATAGCGCAACTCATTCCCAATCAGTGCCGCTTGTGTTTCGACTTGGCTTGTTCTGTGCATCTGCAGTGATTGTTTTTGTAAGCCCTGTTTTATTCTTGTTTCGTGTTTTGGGATGACTAGTTTAAGTAAACAACATGCAGCTGTGAAACTTAGTTTTCTACTCTGTAAAAATGCTGCTGAAACTGTTTTAATGTTGAAAACAGCTTACCAAGATGACGCTACGGGGAAGATTGAAGTGTACCAGTGGTTCGCTCCATTTGAAAATGACGATAAGTCGATTGATGACAAAACTCGTTCTGGACGTCCATCAACTGCCCGAAGCGACGAAAATATTGAAAAAATTCGAGAGCTTGTGCTCACTGATCGTCGACAAACAGTTGATTACCAGAGATTAGTTGGTTAACTTGGAGCTCGGTGTTCCTCAAAAGAGACCCGATTTGTGGCAGACACGAGACTGGTTCTCCAACCTCTACAACGCACCTACACACCAGCCATCTCTTTTAGACAGTTCCTGCCTAAAAGCGGCCTGGTTCCACTGCCTCACGCACCTTACTCGCCTGACCTCGCTCCGTGCGACCTTTTCATATTTACACGCATAAAAAGGGGCATGAAAGGACACAGATTTGACAACACTGAAGGAGTCAAGAAGAAAACGAGGTAGGAGCTGTCAGCCATTTCTAAAGATGACTACAAGAAATGTTTTTGACGGTGAAAGTACCGTAGGGACAAATATATTAGCTGTAATGGAAAGTAGGCGTTAAGATTGTTTTGTAAACAGTTTGAAAATATATAGCTTCTGAAACATATTTCCGGTTCTCACCTCGTGCAACGATTTTATGACATCCTTCCCAACCAAAAATGTATAGAATTGCTATACGCTACAGACAGCCGACCAAGTGAAGAAGACCTTGGGATAGAAGAAGAGGATAAAGTGGCAGATAATGACATAGGATATGCAATACTAATTAGTGAGATTGAAGAATCTATTGAGGAGATGAAAAATGGAAAGGCAATGGGAAATGATGAGATTCTTGCGGAAATGTTAAAGCCATTGGAGAAAGAAGGGAAAAGGGAGTTGACTGAATTGTGTAATCAAATATACATGACAGGATAATGGCCAAAAGACTTTACGGAAGGTTTCTTAATACCTACAGAAATGAAAAAGAACAGCATAAAGTGTGAGGAACATAGAACAGCGAGACTGATATTTCATGTAGCCAAAGTCTTGCTGAGGACGCTCAACAGAAGGCCGTATGGAAAGGTGAACTGCGTAATCGGAGATGAACAATTTGGTCTCAGGCGAGGAGTGGGAACTAGAGATGCCATTGGGCTACTGAGAGTGATAGGAGAGAGGTACATGGAGAAGAAAAGGACGGTGTATGTTGTGTTCATTGATTTTGAGAAGGCTTTTGACTGTGCCAGATGGGACAAATTGATGGAAATCCTAAGGAAACATGGAGTTGCCTGGAGGGATAGACGGCTAACTGGAAATTTACATTTGAACCAGAGAGCAAGAGTAAGAATAGGAGGTGTGATGAGTGAAGAAATGGAACTGGGAAGAGGTTTAAGACAAGGTTGTTGTTTATCACCAACACTGTTCGACAGATATCTGGAGGAAATTATTAGTGGAATATGTGATGGAAGGAGAGGAGTTTGTATAGGGCTTGTGAGAATGGAGTGTATAAGATTTGCAGACGACATGATTGTGATGGCAGAGAGCGCAAGAGAGATGGAACAAATGTTAGATGATCTAAACACAAAATTAGAAGAATATGGAATGAAAATTAACAAGAAGAAAACGAAAAGCATGGTAATTGGAGGAAAGGGGAGAAAATACCGTACGAAAATAGAGGGAGAGGAAATAGAGCAACTGAATAACTTCAGTTACTTAGGAAGTGCAATAATGGATGATATGTATTGCCCAACCAAAATTATGAAAGGAATTTCAATGGCAAAAGAAGGTTTCAAGAGGAAACAGAAATTACTTTGTGGACCGCTGAACGGAGATCTGAGGAAAAGACTTCCCAAGTGTTACATCTGGAGCCTTGCACTATATGGTGAGGAGATCTGGACATTGAGGAAGGAAGATGAAAGAAGATTGGAGGCACTAGAGACATAGATATGGAGAAGAATGGAGAAAGTGAAATGGGAAGTAAGGAATGAAGAGGTGTTAAGAAGAGTTGGAGAAAAAATAAACATGCTGAAAGTCATCAGAAAGAGAAAACGTAACTGAATTGGACATTCTTTGAGGAGGGAATGTTTATTTAAGGATGGAATAGAAGGAATGGTGGAGGGATAAAGGGGAAGAGGAAAAAGAAGATATCAAATGCTGGACAGTATCAAAGGAGACAAATATTCATCAATGAAAAGACTGGCTATGGACAGACAAAAGTGGAAGAGGCTTAACCCATGACAGGACCTGCCGTAAGGCAGAATGCCATACTACTACTACTCCCAACCAAATCAGTTTATGTGTAGTACGTATAAGTGGGCTCAAAGTGCCAAGTTATTTCTCAGTTTCACTTGATTTTGTAGTCACTGAAATAACATCATATGCTCTCTCAACCCAAGAAATTACAGTTCACTTCCATCTCCGCTGCTTCACCTTCCGTGTCAGGCATTGTAGGGAGATACCCCATACCTCCACGGGCAGAAGAATGTGTGATAATGTATTGATAGCCTTTTGGAAGTAAACGAAGATGGAATATTCATTTGTATCACGCGTTTTTGTGTGTGGAACAAGAAAGCGTGCTAAAACTCGTGTTCATTTACGTCAGGATATACCACCCCATGGAGTGGACTGGGAAATTCGGAGTCCATCTGTTGTCGTGCAGTGATAAATCTAATCCTTCACCACACTCATCGGCTAACGAGGTGATATGAATATGTCGACACGCCATTATTCACTGTCACACCAATTGGCAGGAAAACAGATTGGCGACATTTCAAGAGTTACAGGCTCGAGAAATCAGTTGGAACTGATGAACACGAACTATCCATCAACGTTTGGCAGTAACTCTCACATTTGCAATAATCTGCCGTTTGCATATTTGCGCGTCGACGCTTGCTGTCCGTTTTTAATGGTGCATAACAATGAATTTGCTGTAAAGTGTCGAAAATATCAAATCGAATTCATTTGTAGAAGCAATATCTCCTGTTTCGACGTCATACACAGAATAATCATGACAAACGGATAAAGTACATAACACGGTCGACTGGTATTCTGACATTCCCGATAACATAACCTAATTATATGGTCATGTTGTGACGAGTTAGTTTAATGGGAGAAGAACCGAGCTGTATATAAAATGCGGGGAAACGCTGCACTAGGACTTTTCTCCGCTTTGAGTATTAAAAGATATCGGAAAATAATTTAACAATCCTATAATGCAACTAATAGTGCGGAAGGGGAAGGGAGCGGATGATCTGTTTTCAGCTGCCTCGTGACATTTTCATTCGGAGGAGGAAATTAGAATGACAAGCGACACTTTCTCATTTCCTACAGATTTTTTGGTGAATGTAGGGCACCGTTAGTGGAAATTTATAATGGCGAAGTTGCCGTAGTTTTAGAAACGCGACGCAGTCGCAATATTTCTCATAATTTCCATCCAGCCAGGAACCGCTAAACTCGTGGTATGGACGGGAAACTTTATGAATAGTACATCGTAGTTTGGGGATGATTCTGATAAGCAGTTCAGCTTACATATTCGCGCAGGCAAAGTAGACACTCGGCGCGCTGGCTAATGGGAGCGACCGTAAATGGGAAATGCCTTTACAGTCGTTCCCATCAGCCATCGCGCCTGCTTGCCACCTGGAGCAGACCCTTGTGCGATAAAATTTCGCGGAAGTGAATTTTATTTACTACCAAAAACTTATTTACGAGGTATTAAGTGTCAAAACTGATAATACCGAACTTTCTTTACTAAAATATTAGGAATAAATATTAATTAAATCTATCATGACCTACAAAGAACTGTTATATTGGAAACTAATATATATGATCATTGTCATTCTTAGAACAAATGCTCTGATGGTTTTTTTGCTCTCACTTTTTCTTCTTCGATTTATGATGTATCTTGAGCGCGCTGGAGGCCAGATGTGACTGTTGTAGTTTTAATTTCGAAATTTCAAGCAATACCCTCTTGTAGTACGAGGGTAAGTCAGTTATCATCTGCAAAGTATTTATAAAATTGCGTTTCAACGCACTTGATCCATCGTTGTACAAGCTTGCTGATGCCCTCATAAAAGAAGGTTCTCTACTGAGCTGTGAGCCAGGAATGCACCACTTCTTTCTCTGCTTCGTCCGAGGCAAATCGACGGCCTCTTAATGCCTGATTGAGTGGACCAAACAAGCCATAGTCAGAAGGGGCGAGATCGGAACTATATGGAGGACGATCCTGCACATCAAATCTGAGTTTCTGGGGCGTTTCAGCAGTGTGGTCAGCAGTATGCGGGACGGGCATTGTCGTTCAACAATACAACACCTTTTGACAGCAATGCTCGGCGTTTGCTTCGAATTGTAGGCTTTATCCTAGCAATAAGCATCACACTGTAACGTACATTGTTTATTGTTGTGCCCCTCTCCCCAAAATGTTCCAGTACTGGAAATGTGCATCCCAAAAAAACCGTAATCATCAGTTTTACTGCGGACGCTTGAGTCTTCAACTTTCCTTGAACGTCGAATTTGGATGTTTCCATTCCATACTCTGCCGTTTACTCTCCGGCTCGTAATGAGATCCATGTATCGTCACGAGTAATGATCCTCTCTAAGAAGTTGTCCCCTTCGTTACCATAGCGATCCAAATGTTTTTTGCAGATGTCCAAGCACGCTTGTTTATGCAACTGTGTGAGTTCTTTTGGGAGCCATCTTGCACAAACTTTATGAAACAGAAGTCTGTTGTGGATGATTTCGTTGGCAGAACTGTGACTAATTTGCAGACGGTGTGCCACTTCGTCAATAGTTAATCGTCTGTCTAAGAGAATGATTTCACGTGAACGCTAAATGGTTTCTTCATTTGCGGCGGTTAACGGTCGTCCGGCTCCTACATCGTGTGTAACACTTTTGCGACTATTTCGGAATTTTTCAATCCTTTAGTACACACTTAGTTGCGACAAAACACTGTTCCCGTACTGTATCGAAAGTCGTAGATGAATTTCCGCCCCGCATACGCCTTCCGACCACAAAAAAATAACGGATCACTGAAGGTTTCTCTTCTTTGGTGCAAATAGACAGCGGAGCAGCCATGATTAACAGCACGACAGTGATAACGAAACTAACCTAGCAGTTTGAAAATTCCAAAGATATGACGACGAATAAAGAAAGCTTGCGTCATCAACGTAAAACGACAGTACTGCCAAAATAAACAAAAATATAACTAAATTGCGGATAATAATTTAGTTACCTTCGTATTTTCTAACCCACCAGCCTACGCTTTAAGAAATGTCTGTGAATATTTTAAATAACGCGCGAGAGGCGCAGATGATATCATATTGTTGTCGGCCGATGACATTATTTCATTATATTTCAGAAGTGATTAATAATATTCAATTCAGACTTGCTTAAAAGTTGTAATACTAATAATACTACTTCAGATTGGATAGGTGTTTTGCTTAATTTCAAGAAATTTTACGTAAAAACAGCCTGCTTGTGTGTGCTGATAGAATCTGTGACTAACAGAATGTTTTATCAATACTTAAAAAAGCAAATATTTATTGAGATAAGTTTCCAATTACACGATGGTATATACAGTTATTCATGCTAGGACGTAACCAATGATAGCTGGATATTTTATTAAACAACTATATTTGGTATTTAATAAAAAGATAGCCCTGAGAGCTTACTAGCCGAAACTTACAGCTTCACCCACCAAAGACAGTTCAGTACTGCATGGATGTAGGTGAGATGTATTTTCTCATAAAGCAAATGAACAACTAATGGAACCTTACCACCGAAGAGAATTGCTATTACTTACGTGCCTGCTGCTTCAATTTAAAGGAAGTTTCAAAGGTAAAGCTAGCTACCTGCATTGTACTACAGCCAAGATCCTCGCAGGTGGTTTTCATTGTATACTTGGAATGTTTCACGTAACATATTACGCAAAAAATATTAAACTAGGCCCACATCCGAAGATTTACTGTACAAAACTTTTCCGATTCGTGCGTCACACTTAATAGCGTGTGCGTACAGACAGACATTCTACACGCCACGACACGTTATACACCACAATATGGCCTCTTTTCATACCTATAGTAAATACATAACTATAGATATCAACTTGGCTTTTTCAAACTGATCTATAGTTACTTCTGCTTCTTAGTATCGCAGCTATGAAATGAAACGTGTTCATCGGCGTTCCGTTCTAAGAAATTCGATTTATAGTTTCGTAGTAATAATTATGTTAGAAATTTTGGATTTACCAATGTTGAACATGAAACCGATCGCTAAGTTGTTTATAAGCAACTTTTGCGTCAGGCTCAAAGGCGGTTCCAGTATGAGCGCAGGTGAAAGAGTCCTCTTACAAAAGCGAAAAGCCGGAGAAAAGTTTCATTTGCAACTGGTACTAATGACATATATCAAGGGCTCATAAAGTGGCGTCTAAAGATGAATCACTAATTCTGCTGCCGTCTCTGCCACAACTTTTAGAAAAGGTGTAAGTCAAAATTTGAATAGATCTGCAAAACAAGAAACTGAGGTATGTACACTACTGGCCATTGAAATTGCTACACCAAGAGGAAATGCAAATGAAACATGGGTATTCATTGGACAAATATATTATACTAGAAATGACATGTGATTACATTTTCACGCAATTTGGGTGCATACATCCTGAGAAATCAGTACCCAGAACGATCACCTCTGGCCGTAATAACGGCCTTGATACGCCTGGGCATTGAGTCAAACAGAGCTTGGATGGCGTGTACAGGTACAGCTGGCCATGCAGCTTCAACACGATACCACGGTTCATCAAGGGTAGTGACTGGCGTATTGTGACGAGCCAGTTGCTCGGCCACC
The DNA here is from genome assembly GCF_021461395.2 of Schistocerca americana. Lineage (NCBI taxonomy): Eukaryota > Metazoa > Arthropoda > Insecta > Orthoptera > Acrididae > Schistocerca > Schistocerca americana. The sequence goes on along the minus strand of NC_060127.1, from coordinate 89,902,415 downwards.
ATTGACCAGACGTTTTCAGTTGGTGAGAGATCTGGAGAATGTGCTGGCCAGAGCAGCAGTCGAACATTTTCTGTATCCAGAAAGGCCCGGGCAGGACCTGCAACACGCGGTTGTGCATTATCCAACTGAAATGTAGCGTTTCGCAGGGATCGAATGAAGGGTAGAGCCACGGGTCGTAACACATCTGAAATGTAGCGTCCACTCTTTAAAGTGCCGTCAATGCGAACAAGAGGTGACCGAGACGTGTAACCAATGGCACCCCATACCATCACGCCGGGTGATACGCCAGTATGGCGATGACGAATACACGCTTCCAATGTGCGTTCACCGCGATGTCGCCAAGAGCGGATGCGACCATCATGATGCTGTAAACAGATCCTGTATTCATCGGAAAAAGTGACGTTTTTCCATTCGTGCACCCTGGTTCGTCGTCGAGTACACCATCGCAGACGCTCCTGTCTGTGATGCAGCGTCAAGGGTAACCGCAGCCATGGTCTCCGAGCTGATAGTCCATGCTCTGCAAACGTCGTCAAACGGTTCGTGCAGATGGTTTTTGCCTTGCAAACGTCCCCATCTGTTGACTCAAGGATCGAGACGTAGCTGCACGATCCGCTACAGCATTGCGGATAAGATGCCTGTCATCTCGACTGCTAGTGATCCGAGGCCGTTGGGATCCAGCCCGGCGTTCTGTATTACCCTCCTGAACCCACCGGTTCCATATTCTGCTAACAGTCATTGGATCTCGACCAACGCGAGCAGCAGTGTCGCGATACGATAAACCGCAATCTCCATAGGCCACAATCCGACCTTTTTCAAAGTCGGAAACGTGATGGTACGCATTTCTCCTCCTTACACGAGGCATCACAACGTTTCATCAGGCAGTGCCGGTCAACTGCTGTTTGTGTATGAGAAATCTATTGGAAACTTTCGTCATGTCAGTACGTTGTAGGTGTCGCCACCGGCGCCAACCTTGTGTGAATGCTCAGAAAAGCTAATCATTTGCATATCACAGCATCTTCTTCCTGCCGGTTAAATTTCGCGTCTTTAGCACGTCATCTTCGTGGTGTAGCAATTTTAATAGCCAGTAGTATATATTTTCAAACAGTTACTTTCATTATGTGTTTAATTTCAAGATACACGGATACTTTGAAAATTTCTATCAGAAAGACCAAGGAAAAGGATACCATAAGAGTGTGGTGATAAACACATCCCTCTAAATCCATTTATCTGCATCCCGTGCTGTGGCGGCTTTTGTAATGACTGTACTGCTCACCAAATCATGTGCTGAGGTACGGCGTTCTGGTGGACATGATATACTTATCATCCGATCTTTCGAAAACAATTAGGTCAAAAAATAGTTTTTCCTATGTTACCGTCTGATATCTTCACTCAATAAAAAACTGAATTTATTTTTGTTTGCGTCATACACTTGTAACGCCGGAAATGCATATACTCCTATTTCCATCTATTGTACTATTATTTTTTTTCCTTGTTTTGTTACCTCAAGATATGACATTTCTGTCTCTTTATATATTGTAATTGTTTTACTGTTTGTACATATATATTTATGCACTCATGTCGATGTATAATTGGTTTGTTTCGTAAATATTATTTGTATTTTTACGCTGGGTCTTGCCTAGGGAAAACTGCTATCGAACGATTACGTCGATAGGTCGTGTGAAGAATCAAAGTGTGTAGGATCTTTAGTAGTGTTAACTCTGCCGCGTGGAGCGCGGGCAGAACAGTGAGCTGTCTGGCTGGAGTAGCGAGTGGAGCAGGTGTTGTGTGACGCTCCCGCGAGTTGCCGCGCTTTCGGGGTTTGGCAGCATGTAATTGCGCTCGACTCGCGATGATAGTTTCTGACATGGTGTCGCGGACGGGAAGCATTAGCTGGCGCACATCAAGAGCCCGTTTCGCCTGGTGACCGTGTCGAGAAGAAGGCGCGCCAACATCCAGCTTCTGCAACAGCGACGGCCGACAATGAGTGACTGTCGCCACCTCCTCGATCGACGGCTTCAAACCTTCAATCAACCAACAAGGAAGACTAAAAGCACGTAAAGTTTCAGAACTGTATGGCAGACCTCAGCTTTTCAAATTGTTCCATTTGCCTCGCAAAATTACAGCAACTTATCATGAACCTTTGTTGCTCATTGTCCCAATTGCATTGCCCAGCAGGGTCCCTTCCTTTTCCGAAATGAACCCGAGTGTCGTTGAAATTCAAACGCCAGCATAATTCGATTTCACTGCTTTAATTTCAAAGTTCAGCTGGCTACAATATTTAGGTTACACGAGCACAAATTAAGAGTGCGAGTTTTGTTAGCATATTTTAGCTTACCTGTGACTGCAGCTCAGCTTGGTACGTACTAAATTTTACTATTGTTAATTGTTCAGAATCATTTAATTCAAGTTCAAAGTTAAATCTCTTGTTTCTAAATTGCGTAGAGTCAAGTTGCTTTTGAAATGATTGTTGAGGTAGTCCAAGACTAACCGTATTTTACTGGATTTCGATGTGCTTAAGAAAGAAAGCTTCTTATTAAATTCAGTCACTAAATTAACTTTCAGTTTTCTGGTTTTATTAATTCTTCTGCTAAATTAAGTCAGAGTGTAGCGAAATTTATTACTTCTGACAAACTTTCAGTTTTCACACTACACGTGTCAACCTTCAGTTGCCACGCTTCTAGTGCTAATTATATGTGTAATAACCTTACTTTTTCAGTTACTATAGTAATTGTCCTTAGGACTGGCGACCGTGATTTCCTCCAAATCTCAAATATCTAATTACCGCTGGTTAATTGTTAACGTAACGGCCGCACATTTACTTTCTTTATTAACTTTATCCCTTTTCAAAATTAATTTCCACCAGTTTCATTTGCATTTTTCCTTTCATTAAGATGTAACCCTTTCCTCCCTCTTTACCGATAGATTAACTTCGGTGACGATTGCTTTTCCCAAATTTCCATTAGGTACACGCGGTTTAATTTTTCACTTCATTAAGGTCGATAAGTGAGGGGGGAGGTTACACGTGGCGACCTGGTGACAGGACGTTGTTCAGTTTTGAGGTTGTTCTGGACACGAATTTTGTATGTTGCAAATCTCGTAACGAAGTACTAGTTACGTACAGGCCGTTACGTCAGCGAGAATAAGTAGTGGGAGTAATCCTAATTATATTTGAGATTTGGCATTTATATTGAAAATTATTAAAATGAGTGAAGGCAACAATTGCCAAAATTTGGTAGACTTGGATACGGAACAATCGGTCGAACAGTGGGAAACGCGTACCGCGGTACCCATTGTTCAGGGGCAGGCGGCTAGCATGAAAGATGCGACCGCCGAAACGCAACAAAGAGCAGAAATGGAATTCCAGACTTTAGAAAATGTTTCGGAATCGGAAGTGATTAAAGAGGAAGCCGCTACGGAAGTAAAACCGGTAGTTTCCGGGAATGTAACTGATTTATTGAATGTTTTGATTAACGAAATCAAGAGTCAATCGGCCAAGCAAGAAGCTCAGTCTGAAAAATTTGAACGGATGCTAGACAATCAGAACAAAGCTATTAACGTTGTTAACAACAATGTTGGAGTTGTTAACACAAAAGTTGATAAAATCAAAGAAGATATTGTTGTAATTAATACCGAAATCGGTAATCTTAAACAGGAAATGATAGGCGTTCAGGCGGAAATTGCGAGCATAAATACTCGTTTTTATTCCGAAATTAGCAGAATCGAGAAAAGTGTAGGAGAATCAGTTGCTCCGATCATCGAGAATAAGGTGACGGAACAAATTCAATTAGTGAAAAAAGAGGATCAAAAGAAGGTGGAAACTTTAAAGGCTTTAGTATCCGAAGTAGATACCAAAGTGACGAAGCAGGCTAATACCTGCGAAGAGAAAAAGAGGGAAGTGGAAACGCTTGCGACAACCATTTGCCAAGTGATTACGAGGGTGTCGGAATTAGAAAGGAAACTTGACGAAAAACAGAGCTATGTGCCAATCTGTGCACATAGTTCGGAGTTGTTGACGAAAGAGGAGCGGTTCGACCCCTTGAAAAAAGGCGGTATACACCCGACGGATTTCATTAAAAATTGTGAAAGAGTTTTACCCAGATCATGGACTAATGAGAGAAAAATTAATGCGATTATTGATGTGTTGGCTGGTGATGCCAAGCGTTGGGGCTTAAACCTCAACATTACGAACCTGACTTTTGACGAATTTAAAAATTTGTTTCTGGCTGAATACTGGTCAGAGCAAAAACAGCAAAGTGTCTGGCGCGAATTTGTCGTATCGAGGCCTTTCGATGCGAATTCGCGCGGTTCGATGAAGGAGTTTTGTGAGGGCTGGATCCGCAAGTTGGAATATTTGCGTGACCGCCGCTCGGAATCCGAAATAGTCTGGGAACTCTACAAGAAGCTTCCAGATGATACAAAACGATACGTAGGAAGCAATTACAGGACAATCAATGATTTCCTGGAAAGAGTGGAGGACGAGGACAATTGGCGCAATAATCGCGACAGTGGCAGAGGCCGTGGTAACAACAACGGGTACCACAGCAACCACAACAACGATAACCATGGGAATAATGCATACCGCAACCATGGCAGCAATAACAATAATGGTTCGGACAGTAATAACAATCGGTACAATGCAAATAATAACAGGAATGACGGAAACCAGTATCATACTAACGTGATACGGGCTTCACAGAATAGTAATAACGCCAGAGGGTGTGATCAGCCGCCTCAGCAGCATCCGGGGAGCGTATCTGCTGGGACGAGACAGGGAAACCATTAGCCGCGCCGGTGAGGGGCCGACCAGGCGTGGAGAAATTTTGGCGGCCCAATAACAGGAGAAAACCCAGGTGTCGTCGTTATGAAAATTCCGTATGGAATAATCAACGGCGGGAGAGTGTGCCAGTATTAGGAGAAAGGAGTGCGCCCACAAGTAGTAGATCAGCTGTAGACACGGCAGTAGAAAATACATTCACTGTCAGTGAGAACAATTTAAGTAGTGTTCCGGAAATCGATTATAAAGTGCCAGCTGTAATACCCACAGCGGAACTGGAGATTGAGTTTAAGAATGATTCGCAATTGTTGAGAGAAGATCAGATGTCGGATAAAACGTCCGTCATCGAGCGAGGGGATGCAGAGAGGGATGAGGTCTGGTTAAGGCAGTTCGGTCGCTTATACGACGAACTAAGAGATTATAGGGGTCTGTATGGGAGAAGTGTTTATGGGGAGCGCGTGCAGTATTTGCCGCGTCTCGTCCCACAGGAAGATAGTATTTGTGAAGTGATTGAAAGTTCTGGCCCTAACCGGCAGACTTTACCAGAAATAGTTGATGTTAAGGGGGAGCACGAGCAAGATTCGTCGTGTTTCGTCCCGCAGGAGTTAGATGTTGAAGGAGTAACGGAAAGTTCTGGCCCTAACCGGCAGACTTTACCGAAAGTTATAGTGGTAGAAGTAGCCGACCCATCCGACGCAAACCTCCAGTTTAAACATTGCGAGAGTATTAAGGGAAAAGATTACGAAAATTTTAGTGATAGCCGGACACAATTGGTAGAAAAGCACATAGATTTCAGCGTGTATGAGGTTAGAGCTGACGTTATGCGGTCAGACGGTAGCAGTGTGGGTTGCGCAGATCCAGAGGAAGTAATTGCAGATACTACTGGGCACATTTCTCCAGGTAGATTGGCGGATGAGATTAATCTGACCAAAGTGGAATCAACGAAGGTGACGATTAGTGAATTGATAGCAAAGCAACACTCACTAGTTGACGAGTTACAGGAAAAGGTTTCGGTATTGGAGGCGAAGCTACAGACTAAGCCTCAGGACAGACGTGTTGAAATTAAAACTGTATGTGAACAGAGGCTGAAAAAGCCGCCAGATAAACCGGATTTGGGATCAAAGCCGGATGGTTTTTTCTGGAATGACCTGGATATAGACGAGGATTTACTGTGGGAAAATAAAGAAACCGTCGAGGACAAGTGTAGACAGATAGTAGTGTCTGTTAATATGCACGACCTACAACTAAACGTGTTGATTGACACCGGTGCAGAATTGAGTGCTGTATCTGGGAAAATATTTGAGTTACTGAAAGATAGACCTGGCATCGTAGTTATGCCAGTAACAGGAGTGAAAATTATCGGTGCTACTGGGAAGGCCAGTAAACCGGTCACAAAACAGATTTTTGTCCACTTCGAGATATGTGGGGCAAGATTTGAACAAGAGTTTGTCGTCGTGCCAGACTTGACTACGGAAGTAATTATCGGGTTAGATTGGCTATTAAAGTACCGTGCAGTGATTAATTGCGAAAGCAAAACTTTGACATGTACGTCACAAGATAAAACAATAGTAGTTAGTTTTGACGAGGCAGGAGACGGTGTGCATAGGCAATACCAGCCTATACACATTGTTAACTGGCCGGATGACATTGACGTAGGAATGGGTTTGAACTGCCGTAACATGAGGAATTTCGGCATTGACAAAAGTGTAGAAAGTGAATTGGAAGAGATAATCAAATTCCCTCCACGGATTAACATTAGTATTGGTGTGAAAAAAGATCGTTTGCGAGAAGTAATGAAGCTAAAAGCCGATGCTCGCACACGTCGTCATGACGCTAAAGTGCGTTTTGCTAAGTTTGCAATCGGAGACTTAGTACTTGTAAAAGCTCATGAGAAATCGAGCGAGATAGACAATGAAATCTCTAAATTTAAGTTTGTTTATAATGGACCATTGTAGACCTGAAATTGTACCAACCTAGGATCGATTAATACCACAGAATGAGTAATTTGTACAGTATGTAGAATAGAGTGTAAGATTTAACGATTTGCTAGATTGCCATGCTTTTGACTGACCAAGGTCATTAAAGAAGTTGTAATTAATAAGTAATTAATTTTGATTAATCAATTTAATATTAATCAATTTAAAAATCCAAGCTGCTAGTTTAAGTTTTCAGCTGAGTCACAGTAGATTAAGGAATGTAAATATGATTTTGTAAATAGCTGTAAGATTTCATAAATATGTGATTTACTAGTCATTGCCGATGTACTTAGACGCTGTTTTAAGTTTCAGGCTAGTACATTCGTGTGATGATGGACAGTGTTGAGTTATCCACTGTGATAGTGTTTATGGACTCCTTGAGATTACTCGGGAGTGAGTTTTTCCGAAAGAATTCAGTGAAACGGACGTTCTGGAAACGCCGTCACAAGGGCGAGTGAGATCAAGCGTGCCGCACACGCGGGCGCAACAATACTGGCAGGGCGAGCCGCTGTCGGCTCTTGTGCCGCTGTTGGCTCTTGGGCCGCTGTCGGCATTCTTTGTACTTGCGAGTACGGAAGGCGGAATTGTTTTTCTTCCTGGACAGCTGAAAGAATTCTGCTGTCAATATTTATGTTTTTTTCGATCTACTGAATATTATTTTCTTGTTTAGCGTTAAGTGGAATCTCATGACGAGATATTAATTATGAAAAGGTTATGTAAAAATGTGTATTCTATGTAATTAATTATTAATTTGCATATTTTGATCTACCTGTTTTTATGACCATGTACTCTGATTAATTTTGCAAATAGTATTCCATTTCTCATAGTGTTACGAATTTTAATGATTTTGGAATAGCTAAACCATTTTCTATATCTTCTATGAATTTTAATATGTTGTCAACCTGTTTTATTTTGTGCAAGATGACAGAGTGGAATAAGATTAGGAGTGTCCCCACTCAATTATTATGGTCTAAAAACTGATTTATGATTAATTAGACGAATGCTAAATTTTGTTGATGTTTTGAGCATATGCATTTCCGCTGTTTCTTTTTTGGGACATTTTCTGAGTCTGTTTACGTTACACGAACATCCTCAGACAATGTGGGGCACGTGTAACGCCGGAAATGCATATACTCCTATTTCCATCTATTGTACTATTATTTTTTTTCCTTGTTTTGTCACCTCAAGATATGACATTTCTGTCTCTTTATATATTGTAATTGTTTTACTGTTTGTATATATATATTTATGCACTCATGTCGATGTATAATTGGTTTGTTTCGTAAATATTATTTGTATTTTTACGCTGGGTCTTGCCTAGGGAAAACTGCTATCGAACGATTACGTCGATAGGTCGTGTGAAGAATCAAAGTGTGTAGGATCTTTAGTAGTGTTAACTCTGCCGCGTGGAGCGCGGGCAGAACAGTGAGCTGTCTGGCTGGAGTAGCGAGTGGAGCAGGTGTTGTGTGACGCTCCCGCGAGTTGCCGCGCTTTCGGGGTTTGGCAGCATGTAATTGCGCTCGACTCGCGATGATAGTTTCTGACATGGTGTCGCGGACGGGAAGCATTAGCTGGCGCACATCAAGAGCCCGTTTCGCCTGGTGACCGTGTCGAGAAGAAGGCGCGCCAACATCCAGCTTCTGCAACAGCGACGGCCGACAATGAGTGACTGTCGCCACCTCCTCGATCGACGGCTTCAAACCTTCAATCAACCAACAAGGAAGACTAAAAGCACGTAAAGTTTCAGAACTGTATGGCAGACCTCAGCTTTTCAAATTGTTCCATTTGCCTCGCAAAATTACAGCAACTTATCATGAACCTTTGTTGCTCATTGTCCCAATTGCATTGCCCAGCAGGGTCCCTTCCTTTTCCGAAATGAACCCGAGTGTCGTTGAAATTCAAACGCCAGCATAATTCGATTTCACTGCTTTAATTTCAAAGTTCAGCTGGCTACAATATTTAGGTTACACGAGCACAAATTAAGAGTGCGAGTTTTGTTAGCATATTTTAGCTTACCTGTGACTGCAGCTCAGCTTGGTACGTACTAAATTTTACTATTGTTAATTGTTCAGAATCATTTAATTCAAGTTCAAAGTTAAATCTCTTGTTTCTAAATTGCGTAGAGTCAAGTTGCTTTTGAAATGATTGTTGAGGTAGTCCAAGACTAACCGTATTTTACTGGATTTCGATGTGCTTAAGAAAGAAAGCTTCTTATTAAATTCAGTCACTAAATTAACTTTCAGTTTTCTGGTTTTATTAATTCTTCTGCTAAATTAAGTCAGAGTGTAGCGAAATTTATTACTTCTGACAAACTTTCAGTTTTCACACTACACGTGTCAACCTTCAGTTGCCACGCTTCTAGTGCTAATTATATGTGTAATAACCTTACTTTTTCAGTTACTATAGTAATTGTCCTTAGGACTGGCGACCGTGATTTCCTCCAAATCTCAAATATCTAATTACCGCTGGTTAATTGTTAACGTAACGGCCGCACATTTACTTTCTTTATTAACTTTATCCCTTTTCAAAATTAATTTCCACCAGTTTCATTTGCATTTTTCCTTTCATTAAGATGTAACCCTTTCCTCCCTCTTTACCGATAGATTAACTTCGGTGACGATTGCTTTTCCCAAATTTCCATTAGGTACACGCGGTTTAATTTTTCACTTCATTAAGGTCGATAAGTGAGGGGGGAGGTTACACACTTTGTGATCAAAAATGTCCGGACATCCCAAAAACATACGTTTGTCATATTTGGTGCATTGTGCTGTCACCTACTGACAGTTACTTCACACCAGTGACCTCAGCAGTCATTAGACATCGTGAGAGAGCAGAATGAGACGTTTCGCGGAACTCACGGACTTTGAACGTCGTCAAGTGATTGGGTGTCACTTGTGTCGTACATCTGTACGCGAGATTTCCACACTCCTAAACAGGCCTAGGTCCACTGTTTCCGATGTGATAGTGAAGTGGAAACGCGTGTAGTGCCAACAGCAAAATTCGTAGGCGGCGGTGTTATGGTGTGGTCGTGTTTCTCATGGAGGGGGCTTGCACCCTTGTTGTTTTGCGTAGCATCATCACAGCAAAGGTTTCCATTCATGTTTTAAGCACGTTCTTGCTTCCCACTGTTGAAGAGCAATTGCTTCTTTGAACACAATCGAGCACCTGCTCATAACGGACGGCCTGTGGTGGAGTGGTCACACGATGATAACATCCCCTGCACAGAGTCCTCATCTGAATCCTGTAGAACACCTTTGGGATGTTTTGGAACGCCGACTTCGTGCCAGGCTTCACCGACCGACATCGACACCTCTCCTCAGAGCTGCACTCCGGGAAGAATGGGCTGCCATTCCCCAAGAAACTTAACTACAAGACCTGACTGAACGAATGCCTGCGAGAGAGGAAGCTGTCATCAAGGCTAAGCCTGGGCCAACACCATATTGAATTCCAGCATTACCGGTGGAGGGCGCCACGTACTTGTAACTATTTTTCAGACAAGTGTCTGGATACTTTCGATCACATAGTGAATTTACTGCGTTGCATCAAATTAAGTAAAACATTTCATTAAATCGCAAAGAATTCGCAGAGGTGAAAAAGCATTGAGTAGTATTTCTGTATGACTGATTTTAGCTCATGCATTTTAATGATTAAAATGTAAAAAAAGTATAGAAATTTTACTTATAACTGAGAACAGAAAGATGTCCAATTTTGTTCTCCAGTTATTGGGTTTCATATCAGGAGGACGGTCGCGTGCGATGCGCCCAATCAGGTAATTGCGCACTGCGACGTCACAACTTTCAACGGCGAAACTGTTGCTGATGTGGTCTTCAGTCCGAGGACTGGCTTAGTGCAGTTCTCCAAGTTACTCTGTAATGTGCAGGACTCTTACCTCAGAATAAATACTACATCCTACACCCGTTTTAACCTACTTACTGTATTCCTCTCTTCAGATAGCTCTACAAATTTTATTTCCTCCACATTTCCTTCCAATAAAATTACTTGATGACTCCAATGCGACTGACGATTACTTGAGGACTCAGAATGTGTCCTACCAACTGATTATCTCATTAAGTCAAGTCGTTGCACAAATCTATTTTCGTTCCAGATCGATACAGTACCTCCTCATTAGTTACACGGTGTATCATTTAATATTTTTCTCCCGTAGCATTACATTAAAAAAGAAACAAAAAAGAATTCTAGTGTATTCTTGTCTGAACTAATTATCGTTTACAACACTCCAAATATTCTCAGAAACGACTTTCAGTCACTTAAATTTATATTCACTGTTAAAAACGTCTTCTCTTTCGGAGATGCTTTCCTTGTTGTAGCCAGTTAGCGTTTTGTGCCATCCACATAGACTAGACATCTAGATGATTACTCTGCAAATTCACAATTAAGTTCCTGATAGAGTGTTCTTCGAACCACGTTCAAGCTATTTCTCTGTCATTCCACTCTCGAACAGCTTCTGGAAATAACGCACAATTAAATCTTTCCGCAAGACATCTGATTGATTTCTATTATTTTATTACGATGGATCGTTTCTCCCTAATGTAGGTGGGAGCCAACAAAATATTTTCGCATGCGGAGGAAAAATATAGTGATGGAAATTTCATGAGAGGATCCTACCGCAACGAAAAACTCCTTTGTTGTAATGATGACTACCCCAATTCCCGTATCCTTTCCGTGGCACTATCTCGCCTACTTCAAGACGGTACAATGCGAGCCGTCTTTCTTTGAACCTTTTCGATGTGTTCCGTCAGTCTTGCTTGACGCGGACCCCACACCTCTCAGCAATACTCTAGAAGAGGGTTTACAAGGTTAATATGGACAATCTCTTTAGTAGTTCTGCTCCATTTTATAAGTGTTCTGCCAATAAATCGCAGTCTTTAGTTCTCTATCCTCAGAAAATGTGATCGTTCTAATTTAAGTTATTCGTAACCGTAATACTTAAGTATTCAGCTTAATTTACAGCCCTTTGAGTTGTGTGGTTAATGGTGTAACTGAAATTTAGCGGATTGATTTTAATACTCATGTAGGTCACTTCACATGTCTCATTATTTTGAGTAAACTGCCTGTTTTTGCACCATACAGATGCCTAAATCATTTTGCCATTAGTTCTGACCGTCTTACGATTTTACAAGATGAACCTCAGTTTTTCTCCTAAATTGTGTATATAGATTAAGAACAGCAGAATGTCTATAAAACGTCCATGGGAAACACCAGATATTACGGTTTTGTATGTCCATCCTTTTTGCAGGAAGGCTTTGCAACGACGGCCGTTTACTATTGTTACAAAATAAAACACCTAATGCCGTCCTTATGATTATATTTTATTTCGTTGCAACCAGTTTCAGCGCTTCAATGCGCCATCTTCAGGGTGTTGTTAATGCGATACGGGTCCCTATATATAAATCAGTTGCCAGCAGAAACGGATTCACAGATAACGTGTAAGCACTCCGCTCTCCAACCATCATCTGCTAACAAGTTGATGGTTGTAGTCCTGGCACATTATCTGCGTATCCAGTTATGCAGGAACTGATACGATATATATATAGGGACCAAATCAACCCGTACCGCATCAAGAACACCATGAAGATGGCGCATTGAAACGTGGAAACTGGTTGCAACTAAATACAATAAAATCATATGTTGTTTTATTTTGTCAGAACCAGATATTACTTCTGTTTTAGTAGACTTTCCGTCAATGCTACCTTTCTGACAGGAACTCACAAATCCAGTCTCACAACTGACTTGATACTCCACATGCAAGGCGTTTGATAAGAAGTCCCTTGTGCGGAACGGTGTCAAAAGCCTTTCGGAAATCCAAAAATATGGAATAAACTTGACATCACTTCCAGATAGCACTTATTACTTCGTGAGAAGATAGAGATAGATGTAGTTCACAAGACTGATATTTTATGAACTCGTATTGGGTGTGTGTCATATCATAATTATAATTTTCGATAATCGATTATGAATCACCACCCACGAAATGAGAATCGTTCGCTGGTGCACTGTGAACCAGAATCACGGTTGCCATTTCCATCTGCTGGTCCGGCAGCCAGAATGGATATAACTCACGCTGACGAGCATACGGGTGGGTACAGGGTTGGGGCGGAGACATACCTGCCAAGGTTGCTGGCACCAGTTCCTGCTGGCTCGGCAGACGTCCGGGATGGATGTGTGGCCGGCAATAACTGTGCGATTTAGCGCTGCGGTAACTCAGGCCCGGTGCGGGCTGCACGGCCATGTCTCAGTCTGGCGGGAACAAAAGGGACCGGCATAGCGAACCCGTGCCGTGCTGGGCCAGCGGGAATAGGCCTGCTGCCAGCCTCCACACCTCTCCGTGCTGGTGTAGTCGGCCCTGCGTTCTAATCAGGCAGAAAGGTGTGAAATGAGGTGGCACTATAGAGGACTAGTGCGTAAAGCGCACCCTGCTAACACCGGTTATCTGGAGGTAACTCTGAAACAGGTGAGTTGGAACCGTTTCATACAAAAAGGCTTCCACCGAGCTAAATTGGAAAAAATGCATTACCGTCACGAAAGCATTATAATTACTCTACTGCAGCATCAAAAAATGGTTATTGCAGAACTTGCTGTCCTGTTCCATATTTTTTCCAATTAATTGCGGTACAGGAGAACTGTAGCCGGAGTGTTTTGACTCTGCAGAAATGAATTCCGTGTATGAAGAACAGAAGAGAATGGACTAAGTGGTGTTTATTTACTTATTTATTCATTTTATTTCATGTGTGCCACGTTTCGTTGTATCCTTTCCCGTATCCGACCTTGGACTATATAAATGAGATAGTATGTGATGTAGCAGAAAGCTCTGGTCGAGGTAGTAGCGTTGCATGTGTAGAGTCGTTCTGTGGTAGGATTATACCAACCCCCTAAACGTGAACAAGTTTAGCAAAGATGATGGGCACGTCAGGTCAGAGAGATCGCGAAGGCCCGAGTAATGGCTCCGTTGGGTTGACGAACCATCCCCTTCACCACCTTTTGAACAAAGAACTGTCAGGCGAGGTGTCCTGTGGGTCGCGGCGTTGGACAGATATGGAGACGCCGCTCTCGTTTTGGGAATGTTAACAGAGGTATTAGACTGTCTGAAATCTGCTCGGTAATGAAGTCCGGATGTTGAAATCAGGTGCGAGATTACCACTAAACCCCATAACGGAATTTATTTTCATAATTTATTCGAATTTCAGTAGAACTTTGCGTTTGTGTCTTGCTCAGGCCACGCACCATGGGCCGTGAGCTCATGGTCATATTACTGCTCTGTGCTTAACGTAAATTCACTCATTCAACGTATTTTAATCTGCTCTTACAGTTACAGTAATATTTAGGGGATTTTTATTTATTTTCCATATGTTTTCTTTGTGAACTTGCTTTCGCACCGGGAAAGTCGCTCAACTTCGTAAACGATGAGACAGGCAGCCAAGAGTTGTATTCACTTAACCGGATGGCAGCTCAAACCAGTGACAGTTTAAATGCAGTCCAACACTCTTGCAAAATCTACCCACCGTCTGGTAACCAACACAACGATGGAATAACCAGGCAAGGTGGGACCAGCGGACAGCACTGTGTGTTCAGAATCCAGTGTTTAGAACATCCACGAGCAGAAGGAACCACTACGACCAAAGTAGTCCAAAAGAAACAAACTATCCAAACCACAATCAAGAAGGCTGTCGAACTACACGCCTTTCTGGACAGCAGCAGCAAGGCGAGAAAAAGGTACATTGCCGCGAAAATACCCTAACCTCCAGGGCAGGTAACTGGGGCGTTAGAGGCCACTACAGAAAAATACCGGATCAATAAACAAAAGGAATTCAATGATTAAAAATAATAGGTGGAGGACAGCTAATTAATTTCGCAAACTCCAAACACTCCACTCGCAGCTCTTCGTCTCAGCAACCCTGCAAGCTTCAACGCGCGAACAAACGGCGTGATCTGAATATAGTGGAGGTTTCACTACTGGGTTAATGTTCACTCAACTCAAACGTCCTGGGTCTGGTGGACAACGAGATTGTCGCCCTGGCAACTGCAGCCCCTCGCTCCGGCAGTGCCTGCGTGCCGCCAGCAGTCCCGGCATGTCTCTGCGCTGTCAGACCTCACTGCTGCTCCGTCCCAACCGGATTGCCAACACACTCTGACCTGGGAACACTTGATGACCTTCCAAAGATAATTCACATTACTAGATACCGATAAACGCCGCTGCTGCTACTCATGGACAGACAACGTTAGCAAATGTAGTGGCGCCAGTAAACACAAGAAGGAAATGAGACACCCTATTAAACGATGCCAACCTACTAACGGCACCAACGTGAGGTGCAACATGGCTCATTGTGGTTGATGTGTGTTTCCTTTCGAGACATCGAAATTAAACACATAACCAGTTTGTACACTCACGCTCATAAATTAAGGATAATGCTGATACATGGTGAAACAACGCTCTGGTGGGCGGTTCGCCAGGTTTAAATCACCTCAGTGTATTTCCTTCCAGTGCATTTGACCTGCGGTCGTTACATGATTGCGCTCGCAGCAGTCCACACAGTACACATACACAGAGGTGTGTTGGTGCATGTCAGAGTACGGTGCAGCGAGTAAGTGTGGAGACATTTTCAGTCGTGCTAATGGAGACTGTGTGTTGGAAATGGCTCAGAGAACACACATTGCACATATTGATGAGGCTATGATGTGTTGAATACTAGGGCGGCTGGAGGCTGGTCAAATACAGCAGGTCGTAGCACGGGCCCTCTGTGTGCCACAAAGTGTGATCTCAAGGTTATGGCAACGATTACAGCAGACAGGAAACGTGTCCAGGCGCTACAGTACGGGACGTCCACAGTGTACAACACCACAAGTAGACCGATATCTCACCATCAGTGCCCGCAGACGGCCACAGAGTACTGTAGGTAGCCTTGCTCGGGACCTTATTGTAGCCACTGAAACAGTTGTCTCCAGACGTACAGTCTACAGATGACTTAACAGACATGGTATTTTTCGCCCGGAGACTTGCAGGGTGCATTCCACTGACCCCTGGTCACAGGAGAGCCCGTAAAGCCTGGTGTCAAGAACACAGTACATGGTCAAAGGAACAGTGGTTCCAGGTTATGATCACGGACGTGTCCACGTGTAGTCTGAACAGTGATTATCTCCATGTTTTGATCTGGACTGAATCAGGACCCAACCACTTAGTGTACATGAAAGGGACCTGCGTGGAGGTCGTGGTTTGATTGTGTTGCGTGGGATTATGATTGGTGCACATACACCCCAGCATGTCTTTGACATAGGAACTGTAACAGGTCAGGTATATTGGAACGTCACCAGTATGTCCACCTTTTCAGAGTTGCAATGTGTCCCACATTCCTCCTGATGGATTATAATGCACGGCCCCACCGAGTTGCCATCGTGGAGGAGTACCTTGAAACAGAAGATATCAGGCGAATGGAGTGACCTGCCTGTTCTCCAGATCTAAACCCCATCGGGCACGTCTGGGATGCTCTCGGTCGACGTATCGCTACACAACCCCGATGACACTTCAGGATCTCCGACATGCACTGGTGCAAGAATGGGAGGTTATACCCCACCAGCTGCTCGACCACCTGATCGAGAGTGTACCAACCCGTTGTGTGGCTTGTGTACGTGTGCATGGTGATCACATCGCACATTGATGATGGGGTACATGTGCAGGAAACAGTGGTCCATTTTGTAGCACACGGTTTTCTCAACTTATCACCAATACCGTGGACTTACAGATCTGGGTCGTGTGTGTTCCCTATGTTCCTATGCTATTAGTCCCAGTTTTGCGTAGTGCCACGTTGTGTGGCACCATATTCTGCAATTATCCTTAATTTATGAGCGTGAGTTTAGTTGCCATACACTTCTTTAGTACAAACAAATGCTGTTAATGAAACCAACAGTAACAACTGTTATAATAAAAGACACCTGCCCTACAGAACCAGGAGCAGTTCTCAGATTAGAACATTAATGCTTTTAAGTGCGATAGACACAGATCTCTCAAAATTTACTGATGCTGTTTTCACTAGTTAAAACAATTTTCATAAAATCACCATTAATCAAATTTAACTGACATGGATTTGACACGGGAGATACTAGATACAGGAGATTCACGGACCAAAAGGTAAAGTACAACTATACTCAACTTTGAGCCACAATTAAACTTCCAGAAAACCACAACGCTTCATGGATAAATGGAACTACAGGACACTAACAACGTAACTATAGACACCGATCCAGGTCCTTAAATTTCCCTCTTACACCGTGATAACCCGATCGGCGTTTGCTCACGTCGACCACTGCAAGTTTTCTGAAACATAAACACATCAGCGGCAGACAATATTCTGGCTCATCAGATACACAATACATATCAGCCCAACTGGTTATAAATAAATCTCTAATTATGCACGGCACAAATGAACCCTAGCAAATCTAGCCTATGTGACCACTTACCCAGTAGCGGCTCTTAAAATTTGATTAGCCAATTCTCTAGACAAACATGATAATAACATAAAAAAAGGAAACAGGTTCAAAAATGATTCAAATGGCTCTGAGCACTATGGGACTTAACTTCTGAGGTCATCAGTCCCCTGGAACTTAGAACTAATTAAATCTAACTAACCTAAGGACATCACACACATCCATGCCCGAGGCAGGATTCGAACCTGCGACCGTAGCGGTCTCGCGGTTCCAAACTGTAGCGCCTAGAACCGCTCGGCCAGCCCGGCCGCCAAGGAAACAGGAAAAATTATTTCGGCCCGCTCTTGAACGTAAGGCACAGACTTGCGTACTACTTGGGATGACCTCTAGCTACGCGTTAGGCACGGCTTCATGCCTATTTGATGTGCATAGCTAGCACTCCCTTAAATACCACTAATATATCCGGCGGCCAGATCAAATAGAGTAACAAGTAAATGAAACAATCAAGACCGTTTTCAGTTCACTCGTGTATTCAATTAACATGAACAGAATCCACCAAGGAAAAATTCGACGACTCCAGTTCATTAACTTTTAGTAACATGTAACAGACGCGTAAGAAATCTGTCCTTCAAATCTCAATAAAATCCCAATCACCTTCTGCAACAGATCTGCATTCAAATGGCGAAACACGCCGCAGCAGCTGGCCACGCTCCTCCGTCGTACCGACTCGGCCACTAGCCAGCTCCACACGTCACCGTCGCTCACACAGCTGATACCCGAACGCAAGCCCCCGAAGAGCGCGCTTCGAATAGCCATCTACCAAAGATGCGAAGAAGACAAGCAGGCATCGAAAATCGACACACAACTATCGGGATGACAATCGATGGAGACTGGCGCCAGCAGCGCACCAACTCGACCTCCACACCATAAAGATGAACGGGGGGGGGGGGGGGGGGGGGGAGGGGGGAGGGGCAGGCAAGAAAACGGTTGAATAGACTAGAGGAAGTGCCCCGGTCCCCGAGATTAACCTGACTCAGGTGGCCCCGAGATTTACGACCATATACGAGGTCCTTGACCTCAACATTGACGGGACTCAGAATCTTCACGATCCAGCAAGAACCTTCGAATTTTGGCCAAGTTTCCCCTTAAAACCGAACCCTGTGTTACCGACGACATCCCTCACAAACACCACATTACCAGTCTTCCCATGAAAGGGGCGTCTATCCTTGCGTACCGAGTTGCTTCACGGTGTGCAAGGTCGATGTTATGTTTGGCCCGATGCCAATTCTCACGCAACCCCGCAGGGGTCACCTGAAGCGGGAGAAGGTCTTTCATCTCCCACAAATTAGAGATAGGGGAGTTGGAAATGTCAGCAAACAACAATCGATGGGTACAGTGCCAGTAGACTCGTGTCTGGTAGAATTACACTACTGACCATTAAAATTGCTACACCAAGAAGCAACGCAGACGATAAACGGGTATTCATTGGACAAATATATTATACTAGAACTGACATGTGATTACATTCTCACGCAATTTTGGTGCATACATCCTGAGAACTCAGTACCCAGAACAACCACCTCTGGCCGTAATAACGGCCTTGATACGCCTGGGCATTGAGTCAAACAGAGCTTGGATGGCGTGTACAGGTACAGCTACCCATGCAGCTTCAACACGATACCACTGTTCGTCAAGAGCAGTGACTCGCGTATTGTGACGAGCCAGTTGCTCGGCCACCACTGACCAGACGTTTTCAGTTGGTGAGAGGTCTGGAGAATGTGCTGGCCAGGGCAGTAGTCAACATTTTCTGTATCCAGAAAGGCCCGTACAGGACCTGCAACATGCAGTCGTGCATTATCCTGCTAAATTGTAGGGTATCGCAGGGATCGAATGAAGGGTAGAGCCACGGGTCGTAACACATCTGAAATGTAACGTCCACTGTTCAAAGTTCCGTCAATGCGAAAAAGAGGTGCCCGAGACGTGTAACCAATGGCACCCCATACCATCACGCCGGGTGTTACGCCAGTATGGCGATGACGATTACGCGCTTCCAATGTGCGTTCACAGCGATGTCGCCAAGCACGGATGCGACCATCGTGATGTTGTAAACAGAACCTGGATTTTCCGAAAAAATGACGTTTTGTTATTCGTGTACCCAGGTTCATCGTTGAGCAGACCATCGCAGGCACTCCTGTCTGTGATCCAGCGTCAAGGGTAACCGCAGCCACGGTCACCGAGCTGACACTCCGTGCTGCTGCAAACGTCGTCGAACTGTTCGCGCAGATGGTTTTGTCTTGCAAACGTCCGCATCTGTTGTCCCAGGGATCAAGAAATGGCTGCACGATCCGCTACAGCCATACGAATAAGATGCGTGTCATCTCGACTGCTATTGATACGAGGCCGTTGGGATCGAGCACGGCGTTCAGTATTACCCTCCCGAACCCACCGATTCCATATTCTGCGTACAGTCATTGGATCTCGACCAACACGAGCAGCAATGTCGCGATACGATAAACCGCAATCGCGATAGGCTACAATCCGACCTTTATCAAAGCCGGAAACGTCATGGTAGGCATTTCTCCTCCTTACAGGAGGCATCGCAACAACGTTCAACCAGGCAACGCCGGTCAACTTCTGTTTGTGTATGAGAAATGGTTTGGAAACTTTCCTCATGTCAGTACGTTGTATGTGTCGCCATCGGCGCCAACCTTGTGTGGATGCTGTGAAAAGCAAATCATTTTTGCATATCACAGCATCTTGTTCCTGTCGGTTAAATTCCGCGTCTGTAGCATGTCATCATCGTGGTGTAACAATTTAAATGGCCAGTAGTGTAATTACCTGATTGAGGCAAGGTAAAGTAGTGTTCCAGCGAGTAGGTGTGCGGGAATGGTAAATACAGAGAGCGGCCTTCAAATTGTGGTTGACGCGTTCCGCGAAGGAAGCCTTGGGATAAAAGGGAGTGGTAGTGATATGCTTAACTCCGTTAGTAAAACAGAAACGCTTGAAGATCTTAGACAAGAATGCGCGAGCATTATCACTCACGAAACTCTTCGGAGGATCAAACCAGGAAACGATCCGGGACAGCTGCTGTACCGTAATCTCGGTCGTTATGCCTCGGGTTGGTAAGAGCCAAGTAAAGCGGGAAAAGGCGTCGACAGCTACCAGTATGTACCTATTTCCCCTCTTGGTACGGGGTAGTGGTCAGATTAATCGATAAAAATGGGGTCAGCCCTAACAGACTGTAGTAGGCCCTTGCGCTGTCCCACATCGGGCTTACACTGGATACAGCTACCCACAAATCGCCTAACATCGCGATACAAGTTGGGCCAAAACATGTGTTCACTAACTCGGTTGAAGGTCTTATAGATCCCCAAATGTCCACCCACTGCCGAATCATAAAAATATGTGAGGACCATGCTAATTCCTGTGGAATACACATCTTGAGCATCATTGTCTCAACTTTTACACAAGAGGCCCCTGCGACACAATAGCCAGATTGACCGTGCCATCTGCCAACTGCTGCCGTATTGGTCCCCACCTAGGGTCCTGAGCTTGTTTGCCGGCTATGTCGCAGAAGAGCCCGGGTGTCTCGGAGAGACGTTGCGCTCGCCTTCCCCGGACTCTCCCTCGAGCATACGACTAAGGGCGTCCGCCAGTCATTATCACTGCCCCTAATAAGCCACACCTGAAAAGGGAACCCAGAAATGCGGACGGCCCAGCGTGCGATACGACCCGTCTTGCGGGGGCGGCCCAACACCCAGCTGAGGGCTTCATTGTCTGTTTCCAAAATGAAGGAGGAAGCGTGCTAGGCCCATAACCCAAAGGTCAGTGGATCGTAACCACGCTCTGCTGCCACTGATGTGTGTTTCCTTTCGACACATCGAAATTAAACACATAACCAGTTTGTAGTTGCCATAGACTTCTTTGTTACAAACATATGATGTTAATGAAACCAACAGTAACAGCGATTTTAATAAAGGGACCTGCCACACAAAACCAGCATCAGGACTCAGATTAGAACATCAATGCTTTTAAGTGTGATAGACACAGGTCTCTCAAAATTTACTCAACCGATTTTCACTAATTGAAACAATGCTCATAATACCACCATTAATCGAATTTAACTGACATAACTCAATGCTTCACGACTTATATAGAATCTGGCTTTCACGTAACTCATATCAAATTCTAAAACTGCTTCCAACAAGACAGAACAACGATTATAATAAAAGGCAGGCATCTAAAATCGACTCACAACGATCGGGATGATAATCGATGGAGACTGTCGCCAGCATCGCACCAGCTCAGTGATGTTTCAAACAAATACACTACTTCCTTATCTTCGTCATGCTATTGCAGTGTTCACTGTAGGAAGTTGTGTCGAAATTCGCTTCGGAGAATACTGTCTTTCAGAAATGATTACGAAAATGAATATCAATACCCATTAATTGCAATTCTGAGAACTAAAATTCAATCAGATGCTTGTTATTAAACTTTTTTTGCCACATTTCGATTTTGATACACCATCGAGAAATAAACGTCAGCAATCTGTACTGCTCCATCATTGCACCATGATCGGTGCTGGGCGCTAAATGTTTAAATGGTTTTATACAAGATCCCAATATTTGACTACTAAATTATAAATCCATAATATTCGTCATTTTATGACTACGGCTATTTTCTCCCATTTCTGGGTTTCTAAGTTCATTATGTTTATACATGCCATTGCATTCATTTCTTCAATTGTTCGGGGTCAGAGCCTACTAAAATGGACGTTGCCGCAGCGCTTCTGATTCCTTCAGTGTTCAAGGCCTTAGATTATGTAGCTCACGGCCAGCAACCAAAATATCTAACTCCAGACAACTTACGAGACCAGTAAAGATCAGGTTTCCGTAAAGATCGCAGGACATCTGCTATAATAAAGGTAAGTGATTACTTGAGGCTTGTCACGGATGGACAAGAGGCGACCATCATGTGCTTCTTAGGTATCATCTGAGCCTACAACATTGTCGACTTCTACATCTTGTTTGCCAAACTTAGCAGTTAAAGAATGAGATTTTCACTCTGCAGCGGTGTGTGCTGATATGAAACTTCCTGGCAGATTAAAACTGTGTGCCCGACCGAGACTCGAACTCGGGACCTTTAGCAGTTAAAGTTTGTCTCCAACTGAAATCCATGGTGATTTCCACCGTATCTTACGCCAGCAATTCGTCGTGTCCGGCACAATAAGGTTACAATGGAGGAAGGTAGTACCAGGTTTCCGCCAGGGTACGATAATTTATCTTATAATCTTTTCATTTTACGTCAATGATCTGTTATCAATTTTGGCCTACTGCAAATACCTCATGTATGCTGATCATCTCCAGTTGTAAAGGCATAACCGATAGATTCAATATTGACCTGTGTGCACTATCAAAAATGGGCACAGAATGAAGCTCAACCTGTTTAAAACCCAAACGGAGTTGGATGGTCATTCTACGCACATCAGTCTAAAATATCAGTAACTCCTACTAGCATGTTGCTGAATTCAGCCTGTACTGCCGGCAACCCGTAAAGCAAAGCAACGTCGCGGGTTGCCTAAATGCCACGCAACTGCTCTGCATCAAGGAACAGTTTTGCAGCAGCTCCACTAGGCGGGTTTACGGACCGGGAGGGGGAGAGACCAGTATGCACCCGTGACTCACGTGACCTAACATAGTTCCTGCGGTATCCTGACGTGCGACATTATCTAGTTCAGTGCACCAACATGCAAAGTTAGTTCACGCCGAGCCAGAGCTACAGACCGACATTCGCGCCACTTCGACGCCCTGCCCATTGCTGACCATCTGCCTCCTGACGGACACAGCCGGCCTCTGCAGCTTACTGTCAGTCCAGTCTCCATGGACCTAGTTCACAAACTTTGGGAGAAAATTGTATTCTGTTTCTAAAACGATCTATATCACTGTGCACCTACCAAAAGTACATTCGTGTGGAACTTGGGTTGCTTGGTTTGTAATTATTAGTTTGTGCAAAACTCGACCAACTACGAGAGTACTTGAACAATGGCTTTCAGCCTGTCGGCCATTTTTGGTACCGGGGTTGCGTAGACAAGAGCTTTCAAATGCCCCCATAAATGAAAGTCAAGAGGGTTGAGGTCAGGAGAGCGTGGAGGCCATGGAATTGGTCCGCCTCTACCAATCCAGCGGTCACTGAATCTGTTGTTGAGAAGCGCACGAACACTTCGACTGAAATGTGCAGGAGCTCCATCGTGCATGAACCACATGTTGTGTCGTACTTGTAAAGGCACATGTTCTAACAGCACAGGTAGAGTATCCCGTATGAAATCATGATAATGTGCTCCACTGAGCGTAGGTGGAAGAACATGGGGCCCAATCAAGACATCACCAACAATGCCTGCCCAAACGTTCACAGAAAATCTGTGTTGATGTCGTGATTGCACAATTGCGTGCGGATTCTCGTCAGCCCACACATGTTGATTGTGAAAATTTACAATTTGATCACGTTGGAAACTAAAATGAGCTCTAACATGGAAATTAAGCGTTTCCGGACACATGTCCAGATAACATCTTTTCTTTATTTGTGTGTGAGGAATGTTTCCTGAAAGTTTGGCCGTACCTTTTTGTAACACCTTGTATATACAGGGTGATAATTATTTAAACCGACAAGCTATGGGAGACTGCAGCGTATATCAAAAATGTTCAAATGTGTGTGAAATCTTATGGGACTTACCTGCTAAGGTCATCAGTCCCTAAGCTTACACACTACTTAACCTAAAGCATCCTAAGGACAAACACACACACCCATGCCCGAGGGAGGACTCGAACCTCGACCGGGACCAGCCGCACAGTCCATGACTGCAGCTTCTAAGACCGCCCGGCTAATCCCGCGCGGCTCAGCGGATATCAAAACAACCACTTTTCTCTAATGTTATAAATGTCAGACAGTATAATGTACAGCGGTAAAGGGCGTAATCTCTCTCAGCACTCGGGCAATTGCTCGTAAGAAATGTCCTTCACTATTTTCCAGGGAACCATGATTGTGGAAGATTTGTGACTTCAGTTCCACCTGGGGCTGATTCTTTGCGTACCAATTTTAATCCTAAACGAGACAAGTATCAACTTTTCTCCGTCATCAAAGATCTAGCAGTAAAAATAAGTGAAAAACTAAATTGGGCAGCAGTGTGCAAAAGGCATCAGCACCTCTCCATGTCCTACAAAAATGCAAAGAGCTCTTCCCCCTTGAGCTGAAATAGAAACGTGTATAAACACTTATAATTCCAGTTGCAGATCACGGCGTTGTTAATCTGACGGTCTGAGGTCTTTCTCTGGAGAGCTCAAGGCCCCTGGAACCTGTCCAGTGTTTACTCTCCTTACACCAGGCGAGGGGTCGTTTGGCATTTACCGGCGCGATGTGTGGCTTATGAGCAGTCGCTCGACCATGAAATCCAAGTTTTCTCACCTCCCGCCAAACTGTCATATTACTTCACTATCACATCGGAAACAGTAGACCTAGGGATGTTTGGAGTGTGGAACTCTCTCGTACAGACGTATGACACCGAATCACCTGACCACGTTCGAAGTCTGTGAGTTCTGCAGAGTGGCTCATTCTGCTCTCTCACGAAGTGTAATGACTAGTGTCGTCGCTGATATGGAGTACTTGGCAGTGGGTGGCAGTACAACGTACCTAATACGAAAAACGTATGTTTTTGGTGTCTCTTTTGATGACACAGTGTAACTCAGCGCAATAACGTTTGATAAAAATTATACGAAAACAATGTGTTGTTTCTGATTGTAACATTGCAGCATCACAGCCATACATTAGTCGCATGAAAGTGACATTTTTCGACTTGCTCTGTATTAAGCTTGTCGCATGAAGGTGACATTTTTTCGACTTGGTCTCTAGTCAGCTTGTCGCATGAAGGTGACATTTTTCGACTTGGTCTGTATTAAGCTTGCCGCATGAAATATTAGTCCCATTTGAACGAGAGAGGTGGCGCAGTGGTTAGCACACAGGACTCGCATTCGGGAGGACGAGGGTTCAAACAGTGTCCGGCCGTATTGATTTAGGTCTTTCGTGATTTCCCTAAATCTTTTCACAAAAATACCGGTATGGTTCCTTTGAAAGGGCATGGCAGATTTCCTTCCCCATCCTTCCTTAACCCGACTTTGTGCTCCGTCTCTAATGACCTCGTAGTCGACGGGACGTTACACACTAATCTCCACCGCCCCCTCTCTGGTCACAGTTGTTGGAATAGCAGGCCCTGACCTTCCATCCGTTCTCACAAAAGGTTCTATGTGTAGTCTCAAGGAATACGTTTCTGGCAATACAGATGGCCAATCGAAATTAGAAAGAGTTCCTGAGCTTCCGTCATACCAGATATTTATGCGTGGAATACTATGTAATGTAGCTGGAAATCTAATTGCAAGGCGGTAGTCACCATATCATACCGTAAGCTATCTATCAATCAACAGCTATCCCAGTTTAAAAGTACATCTTTTGTGATTTTTTTCCCTGCGGTCCAGTAGACTAAAGTTCCATCGACAACGACGATCCACATTTCTTGACGTCAAGTAGTGATGTGAGTTCACTTTCCTTATTTGTTAAGCGTCTTGGGTTAACTTATAAAGCCGCCCGAAGTGGCCGTGCGGTTAAAGGCGCTGCAGTCTGGATCCGCAAGACCGCTACGGTCGCAGGTTCGAATCCTGCCTCGGGCATGGATGTTTATGATGTCCTCAGGTTTAACTAGTTCTAAGTTCTAGGGGACTAATGACCTCAGCAGTTGAGTCCCATAGTGCTCAGAGCCATTTGAACCATTTTAACTTATAAAGGCCTTTACGTTGTCCATAAGAATGTCCGTCCTTATGTTCTTATACGATACACTGAGTGTCTCAAGTCGTCTGTTATGTAACTTCGTCGATCGCTTCCTGACTGCGTCATTACACTCCTGGAAATGGAAAAAAGAACACATTGACACCGGTGTGGCAGACCCACCATACTTGCTCCGGACACTGCGAGAGGGCTGTACAAGCAATGATCACACGCACGCCACAGCGGACACACCAGGAACCGCGGTGTTGGCCGTCGAATGGCGCTAGCTGCGCAGCATTTGTGCACCGCCGCCGTCAGTGTCAGCCAGTTTGCCGTGGCATACGGAGCTCCATCGCAGTCTTTAACACTGGTAGCATGCCGCGACAGTGTGGACGTGAACCGTATGTGCAGTTGACGGACTTTGAGCGAGGGCGTATAGTGGGCATGCGGGAGGCCGGGTGGACGTACCGCCGAATTGCTCAACACGTGGGGCGTGAGGTCTCCACAGTACATCGATGTTGTCGCCAGTGGTCGGCGGAAGGTGCACGTGCCCGTCGACCTGGGACCGGACCGCAGCGACGCACGGATGCACGCCAAGACCGTAGGATCCTACGCAGTGCCGTAGGAGACCGCACCGCCACTTCCCAGCAAATTAGGGACACTGTTGCTCCTGGGGTATCGGGGAGGACCATTCGCAACCGTCTCCATGAAGCTGGGCTACGGTCCCGCACACCGTTAGGCCGTCTTCCGCTCACGCCCCAACATCGTGCAGCCCGCCTCCCGTGGTGTCGCGACAGGCGTGAATGGAGGGACGAATGGAGACGTGTCGTCTTCAGCGATGAGAGTCGCTTCTGCCTTGGTCCCAATGATGGTCGTATGCGTGTTTGGCGCCGTGCAGGTGAGCGCCACAATCAGGACTACATACGACCGAGGCACACAGGGCCAACACCCGGCATCATGGTGTGGGGAACGATCTCCTACACTGGCCGTACACCACTGGTGATCGTCGAGGGGACACTGAATAGTGCACGGTACATCCAAACCGTCATCGAACCCATCGTTCTACCATTCCTAGACCGGCAAGGGAACTTGCTGTTCCAACAGGACAATGCACGTCCGCATGTATCCCGTGCCACCCAACGTGCTCTAGAAGGTGTAAGTCAATTACCCTGGCCAGCAAGATCTCCGGATCTGTCCCCCATTGAGCATGTTTGGGACTGGATGAAGCGTCGTCTCACGCGGTCTGCACGTCCAGCACGAACGCTGGTCCAACTGAGGCGCCAGGTGGAAATGGCATGGCAAGCCGTTCCACAGGACTACATCCAGCATCTCTACGATCGTCTCCATGGGAGAATAGCAGCCTGCATTGCTGCGAAAGGTGGATATACACTGTACTAGTGCCGACATTGTGCATGCTCTGTTGCCTGTGTCTATGTGCCTGTGGTTCTGTCAGTGTGATCATGTGATTTATCTGACCCCAGGAATGTGTCAATAAAGTTTCCCCTTCCTGGGACAATGAATTCACGGTGTTCTTATTTCAATTTGCAGGAGTGTATTTGAGTCGATAAGGAGTTGGCTATGTAATTCAACTATTCTGGTGCAACGGCTGGCCTCAAATATCCATCCAAGTGTCATTTTCGTGCTACTTGGAGGCAATTCATCTGTGTTTTTATGAATAATACCCGAAACAAAACTCCTGTACAACATTTTTGAAAGGCCAGTGGCTTTATGCTGTCGCGATTTGACTTTGGCGCTTAGGTCCGAGATTTTAAAAAAAGGGGAAAACTATCTCAGCTATTCAAGTGGCTTTGTTTCTTAGAATTTCTGTATGTTTCTGGAGGAAGAATTGTTTCTCCACGGTAGCCCCTAATTATGTCGCTTTGCCGGCAGCGGTAGTCTCGCGGTTCTAGGCACTCAGTCCGGAACCGCGCGACTGCTACGGTCGCAGGTTCGAATCCTGCCTAGGGCATGGATGTGTGTGACGTCCTTAGGTTAGTTAGGTTTAAGTAGTTCTAAGATCTAATGGACTGATGACCAGAGATGTTATGTCCCATAGTGCTCAGAGCCCTTTGAACCATATGTCGCTTTAGTACTACATGGAATGTCTTGTCCATTAAGTCTCAGTGTAACAGGCTATGCGGGCGCTTTCTACTGAAGTATATGGCAGTCGTCTTAGCCGGATTTAATTGCAATTTGTTTTCTTGCACTATGTCGCTTTGCAGTCGTCTGATGTGTCTTCCGCTGGTAAAGTAGGCCGTATCCTCAGCAATCTGTTCTATTACCGTTCCAACGACTGTTGGCATATCGTTGGCATGAATATTGGATAACAGAGATGAGAGAACCCATCCTTGGGGCAGCCCCACTGTTGCTGGAAGCATGTCGGATGACTGACCATGATTGCTGAAATAAATTTTCTATCTGTAAGATAACCAGCAATGAGTTTCATGTAACACGTTAATATTAACCTTCGTTCTATCGGTTTGCATTTTTTGGGCGTATGCTTTTTCTATGTCTAGAAAAACAGCAGCTGTGTCATTGGTTACGCTAACTTTCATTGTAACATGTTCTGTTAGTCACAACAATTACAGCTACGCTGAAAATTTCCTTTGGAAACTCTACTGGTCTGACCGAATTGTACTATCAGCCTTTGAGGTTCAAAGATACGGGCGTAGATAAATCTTTCCAATGATTTTCTCATTCCGATGAGGAGGCTAATAGGTCGGTAATTTGTAGCTATTGTTACATCCTTCAGTGGCTTTGGGATAGACACTATCTTAGCGAGTTTCCAGGATTTCGGAAAACATTTTTTCTGGAAGCAACCGTTGTAAATCTTGGTTAACAGGACGAGTAGTTTTGTTTGCACGTTCTTCAAGTGTAGGTTGCTTATATTGTCAATGCCTGATGCCTTACTCATCCGTAGTCTCTTGATTACCGTTGCCTATATTGTCAATGCCTGGTGCCTTACTCATCTGTAGTTTCTTGATTACCGTTGCTTATATTGTCAATGCCTGGTGCCTTACTCATCTGTAGTTTCTTGATTACCGTTGCTTAGATTGTCAATGCCTGGTGCCTTACTCATCTGTAGTTTCTTGATTACCGTTGCTTATATTGTCAATGCCTGGTGCCTTACTCATCTGCGGTTTCTTGATTACCGTTCTTACCTCACTTGTTGTAGTGAGTCTAGATGGCGATCTGTCGTCTGTTGTCATAAACCGGTTCATAAGTTCGTATATTCTCACTCTCTCTGGGATACATTTAATGGTTCCCTCAGTAACGGTGTCTGCTGTTAGAAATGTTGTTGCAAATGTTTCCACTTCGGGCACTTGGTCTACGGTTAGTCCCTCTAGGGTTTGTATTGATTTTCTTGGAGTTGGGTTGGTTCCTATAAATTTAGTTTCTGTTAATCTTTCCACATGCCACTCCAATAATCTTCGTCTAAGTCACCGATCAAGCCTGTGCATCTGTCGGCGATAGACTGGGTTTCTACGAGTGGCGTAAGTGGTTTGTTAGTCGGATGTTCCGAAACACACGTCATAGAGGACAACCCATGCGCCTTCCATAATTTTCGTTTTATATAGCGCACAACATAGTCGATCTGAACAGGTTCCTGGACCTCCAGTGTGAGGTCGATGTTGTTGTTGAGTTATCTTTTAGATTGAGCCCAGTTATTTTCTTTGTGTATTCTTCGGCGATGTGGATAATTTGTCCTCGTAACTGTTGACAGAGCAGGATACTGGTTCGATGATAAATCCTGTATAATCACCAGTTGATGGTCGATTCAGAGCCCTTTGGTGATCAGAATAGCTAACATATCTAGGTGTTTGTGGCTAGGAGATGGAGTATGAATTGGTGCGAGTGGGCTCCAAATCGTCAAGTCTAATCCCTGTTCCAGGCGATGAAGATCCAGGCCTCTCGGTTTCGTAACTCTTGAATGCCAGTTGGGTGCTTGGCGTTCCAGTCACCCCCGATTACCGGCATTCCATGTGGCACCAAGACGTTTCTTAAGTTGTATTCGATTAGTTGGTCCGCTGGGCGGGGGTACATTGCAACTAAAAGAGTGATTTCTCTTAGGTCAGTGCAAACAGTAACTGCTGTCGCCCCTAGTTCCTGCAGTTGTGGTGCGTCTGCTTCTCGATGGGTTATGGTGCGGCGGAGGTAGATACATGTGGCGCCACCTCATCGTTCTTACCTAACTCTACGATATTCCACCATATTCTGAAGTTTGAAGCTTTCAGTCGGTCGGAGGTGAGTCTCAGATAGAAGTACGATGTCAAAATGGCTCTGAGCACTACGAGACAGCTGAGGTCATAAGACCCCTAAACTTAGAACTACTTAAACCTAACTAACCTAAAGACATCACACACATCCATGCACGAGGCGGGATTCGAACCTGCGACCGCAGCAACAGCGCGATTCCCGACTGAACCGCCTAGAACCGTTCGGCCACAACGACCTGCAGTACGATGTCAATTTTATATCGTGCTATGCAGTCCTGTAATTGATTCTTTTGTGGCCAACACCTGTAGCGTTCCGTACACAAATTCGAAGGTCCTGTATTTGTGTGTCCATCATTTCAGTCTGATTCTTCGAGTTTCGCTAGGGTTTCCGCTAAGCTTACGGTTCTTGACGGCTTGTCTTTTGCTGCCAGCATTATTTTCCCAGCGAGGACAGGTTTTGACTTCTTAGGAATTTTAAGACCGTAGTAACTTCGTTAAGTGCTGCATTGGAGTTTTTATCTGTGAGCATCCGTGTTGATCTGATGTTGCCTCGTTCTCCTTGAACCGTTGTGTGGATCGGACTGTAGCACAGGTAATTATAAATAAATATTCATCAGGCCAACGATAGAAGACTAAGTGGTAATTTTTTCCTCATCTGTTGCCTTACATGCGTTTCTGGCTGGGCTGATGGTGGGGTTAACTGAGTTCCAGACTTAATGTCGTCGTATATCACCACTTTGACGTCGGTAGGTGTGGGTTGAAACGCACTTTGTGGTTTTGCGGTATTAGACTCAGGTGTTCGGAACTTTTTCAGAGCTTTTTGGAACTCGCAACATACTTTTCAGGTAGCTTTGTGTTCGCTGTGGGGGCCAGCACAGTTAGGGGATGTGTCTGGTAGTTGGCTGCATTCGGTGCTTGCGTGCATCTTTCCATATTTAACACATCTTGCAGGAAACCAAGAGTAATTGATAGTATGGGTCCAGCGTTGTTAGCGTTTACATTGTGAAGGTTCATTTCGTGATCGATAAGCTTCCACTCGCACTTTTGTAGAAGATACGTAGCACACTCCGTAAATAGTACTGGACTTTTCTCCTTGCGGTAGTGCGACAGTATATACCAGTCTTGGGCGGAGTTTATTCTGCATCTTGCGTTTCTACTGGTGTACGTCGTTAATGGTGAAACCCTGCACTTTCAAGTTTTGTTGAACTTCTTTTTCCGTGTCTGGTAGTGATAGATCCATGTTATTGATATCGTGATATGCATGGAAAGGTCATTTTTGTTCCCGACAGAAATAAAACACGTTGTGATAGTCCTAAAAAAATATCAACGTAAGATTTCACTCCTTCACCTGCATAAGCTGCTCTTAAGCTCCCAGTGTTCAGTACCTTTAGTTCTCTGGATAGTTTTACGTGGTTTGAGCAACTATAAATTACTATGGGTGGGACATCTAGCTGTTTCTACATCTACATTATACACCGCAAGCCACCTAATGGTGTGCGGCGGAGGGTACTTTCGATACCACTATCTGATCTCTCCAACCCTGTCCCACTAGCGAATAGTGCGTTGGAAGAATGAC
This sequence comes from Schistocerca americana, assembly GCF_021461395.2. Taxonomy (NCBI): domain Eukaryota; kingdom Metazoa; phylum Arthropoda; class Insecta; order Orthoptera; family Acrididae; genus Schistocerca; species Schistocerca americana. Next base: position 89,870,627 of record NC_060127.1, on the reverse strand, counting down.
TGTCGGTAAGCCTCGTGGTCAATACGCGAGATGTATGTGGGGAAATGTATGTTGTCTGACTCTTCCTGAAAAGTGCTGTCCCAAAATTTCACTAGTAAATATCTCCGTGGTGCACAACGTCTCTCTTGTAACGTCTGCCAGTGGAGTTGGTTTAGCATCTCCGTAATGCTCTCTCTCCAGCTAGGCGATCCCGTGACGAAACGTGCCTCTCTTCGTTGGATCTTCTCTATCTCCTCTATCAGTCCTACCTGATAGGGATCCAAGACAGAAGAACCATACTCAAGAATCGGGCGAAAAAGCGCATTATAAGCCACTTCTTTCGTAGATGAGTTACATTTCCTTAAGGTTCTTCAAATGAATCTGAGTCTGCTTTTCCCACTATCTGTTTTATATGGTCATTCCACTGGGCGTCGCTTTGGATAGTTACGCCTAGATATTTTACGGCAGACGCTGTCTCCAGCTGTTTGTCAATAGTGTAACTGTACAGTAGTGGATTTCTTTTCCTATGTATGCGCAATATGTTACGTTTACTTACGTTCAGGTTCAACTACCAGAGTCCGCACCATTAGTCAATTCTCTGCAGGTCGTTCCACAAATTCTTCTTACTATCTTCTGGCGTTACTACTTTGGTATAAACAACTGCATCATCTGCGAATACCCTTAAAGACCATTCAGCACTTTCTACTAGATCATTTATATATACTGTGAACAGCAACGGTCCTACCACACTACCCTGTGGTACTCCGAATATTACCTTTACCTTTGTCGATTTAGTTCCGTTAATAGCGGCGTGTTGAATTCTATCTGCGAGAAAGTCTTGAATCCAGTCATAGGTCTGCTCCTATACTCCGTAACCTCGTATTTTTTCCATTAAACGGCAATGCAGGACGGTGTCAAATGCCTTGCTGAAGTCAAGGAACACGGCATCAGCCTGAGCGCCGTTGTCCACTGCGGATAAAGTGTCACTAGAAGCCTTCCTAAGAGACAATCTCCATTCCTTCCGAACAGACTATGCAAATGTAGACGGGATGTGGCTCAAAATCAAAGATATAGTAGCAACAGCAATTGAGAGATTCATACCTCATAAACTGGTAAGAGATGGAACTGATCCCCCATGGTACACAAAACAGGTACGAACGCTGTTGCAGAGGCAACGGAAAAAGAACGCGAAGTTCAGAAGAACGCGAAATCCCGGAGATTGCCTAAAATTTACAGACACGCGAAATTTGGCACAGACTACAATGCGATATGCCTTTAATAGGTTCCACAACGAAACATTGTCTCGAAATTTGGTAGAAAATCCGAAGATATTCTGGTCGCATGTAATGTACACAAGCGGCAAGACGCAGTCAATACCTTCGCTGCGCAGTGCCGATGGTACTGTTACCGACGACTATGCCGCTAAAGCGGAGCTATTGAACGCAGTTTTCCGAACTTCCTTCACCAGGGAAGACGAATGGAATATTCAAGAATTTGAAACACGAACATCTGCTAGCATGAATTTCTTAGGAGTAGATACCTTAGGGGTTGCGAAGCAACTCAAATCGCTTGATACGGGCAAGTCTTCAGGTCCAGATTGTATACCGATTAAGTTCCTTTCAGATTACGCTGATACAATGGCTCCCTACTTAGCAGTAATATACAACCGCTCGCTCACCGATTGATCTGTACCTACAGATTGGAAAATTGCGCAGTTCGCACCAGTGTTTAAGAAGGGTAGTAGGAGTAATCCATCGAACTATAGACCTATATCATTGACGTCGGTTTGCAGTAGGGTTTTGGAGCATGTACTGTATTCCAACATTATGAATCACCTCGAAGGAAACGATCTATTGATACGTAATCAGCATGGTTTCAGAAAACATCGTTCTTGAGCAACGCAGCTAGCTCTTTATTCGCACGAAGTAATGGCAGCTATCGACAGGGGATCTCAAGTTGATTCCGTATTTCTAGATTTCCGGAAAGCTTTTGACACCGTTCATCACAAGCGACCTCTAATCAAGCTGCGGGCCTATGGGGTATCGTCTCAGTTGTGCAACTGGATTCGTGATTTCCTGTCAGGAAGGTCGCAGTTCGTAGTAATAGACGGCAAATCATCGAATAAAACTAAAGTGATATCAGGTGTTCCCCAGGGAAGCGTCCTGGGACCTCTGCTGTTACTGATCTATATAAATGACCTGGGTGACAATCTGAGCAGTTCTCTTAGGTTGTTCGCCGATGATGCTGTAATTTACCGTCAAGTAAGGTCATCCGAAAACCAGTATCAGTTGCAGAGCGATTTAGAAAAGATTGCTGTATGATGTGGCAGGTGGCAGTTGACGCTAAATAACGAAACGTGTGAGGTGATCCACATGAGTTCCAAAAGAAATCCGTTGGAATTCGATTACTCAATAAATAGTACAGTTCTCAAGGCTGTCAATTCAACTAAGTACCTGGGTGTTAAAATTACGAACAACTTCAGTTGGAAAGACCACATAGGTAATATTGTGGGGAAGGCGAGCCAAAGGTTGCGTTTCATTGGCAGGACACTTAGAAGATGCAACAAGTACACTAAAGTGACAGCTTACACTACACTCGTTCGTCCTCTGTTAGAATATTGCTGCGCGGTGTGGGATCCTTACCAGGTGGGATTGACGGAGGACATCGAAAGGATGCAAAAAAGGGCAGCTCGTTTTGTATTATCACGTAATAGGGGAGAGAGTGTGGCTGATATGATACGCGAGTTGGGATGGAAGTCATTAAAGCAAAGACGTTTTTCGTCGCGGCGAGATCAAGTTAGGAAATTTGAGTCACCAACTTTCTCTTCCGAATGCGAAGATTCCTACATAGGCAGGAATGATCATCAAAATAAAATAAGAGAAATCAGAGCTCGAACAGAAAGGTTTAGGTGTTCGTTTTTTCCGTGCGCTGTTCGGGAGTGGAATGGTACAGAGATAGTATGATTGTGGTTCGATGAACCCTCTGCCAAGCACTTAAATGTGAATTGCAGAGTAGTCATGTAGATGTAGATGGGCGATAGCTGGGCAATTGCAGACTGCTGCGGTAGATCTTTTCTCAAAGTACCATATCCATTGGTAATTCACAATTGTTGCTGGGTGGTTTGCTTCAAGGTCAGCGCTGTTTTCCCTTCGGATAGTCTTCTTCTTCTTGGAATTCCTGAATGTGAGCCGCTGTGTTCTTGGGACCACTGCAGTGAAGGCAGAGGTATCTGACGAGGATGAAATTTCAGAAACTCCATCGGCGTCTTCAAGTATTTGTCGTTGAATACTCCGTGTTTCCTTCAGTACTTGCTGACGTTGATGTCTCTGTTCTGCATATTTTTCCAACCGGTGTTTCAATTCTGTGTCTGGTGTGGACACTGCGTTTAACTTTGTTTGTATTTTCATCCGGCAACTGCTGTATATAGTCACCCAGTGTTGCGCCCATCTGAGCGTCCGGGGCGCGGGCCATGTCGTCATCAGATGGGAAATGTATAAACCTACAATCGCCCTCACATTCCTGTGAGTGCGTCCGTGAGCGCGTCCGAGAACAAGTCCGCGAGCAAACGAAAACGAGATAACTGACTGACGACGTAGGCTTCGGTAAGAACACTTCAATAAACAATCGAAAACTGTGCCGATTTACCGCTTTTGTCTTTAAAGTTATGTTTACAGGCACTACAAGTTGCGATTACGGTGCCATCTGGTAGCAGATTTTCTCATTATTACGTCGAAACTTTTGTACAAAATTCTGACAGCTTTCAAAATAAACGTGCCGTTTGTTACATTCTTCTGTCCATAGTAGTTTTCGCAATATTTAATTTTAAAAGCATGTACACGTTTGTCTGAAACCCTGTGTGGTGGCATTGAGAGTTGAAAACTGGCTACCTACAAAAATTTGTACTGTGGAACATCAACATCTTTTGTGCTTTTCATTTATGAGGGTGATTTTGTCGTGGCAGTTAGTGATGAAAGAATCAACTACCACAACGAATTTGTTTTTCAACGCCGTAATCATTGAATTATCTTCTTCCATGTGGAGTGCTAGCCATCAATCAACTCCTTTTGCTTATTATATTGTTGTTTATTTTGACTTTGATCTGACTACCATTCAGGCATATTTTCTCATTTACACAGGTAGCATTGATTCCTACTTCACTCCTCATTTTACGTTATCTACTACATCCTGTTATTACCCTGAGAAATCTCATTTCTGCTGCCTCAATTCTGCTGTCCTCTTGTTTATATTTGATCCAATTACTCACATTTACATATTTTTAAAACCCAAAATACTAGTAAAATGAAAAAAAGGATGGTCAGTTTATTTAAGACGGCTGTTCCCAATATGTAGATGATCCACTTGCGCGTGTGACAGGCTTATAAATTTTAATTTGTAATGGAATACGCAATTTCACAGTTTCTGAGCAGTTTTCACTGACATAATTTTATGTGTTTCATGCTTATTAACTGAATTCATATCATCGCACTATCAGTAAATTCAATTGAGTTTTTAATGTTCTACTAGTTTAATTTAAACATAATGGCGGAGATAGCAGAACATTTGCTGTACCAGATGTATCATCTGGACTGACACACCTGCAAACGTATAACTTGTTACAGGCGTCATAAACCATTAGAAATAGCTGTAAGTGAAATTTGTCGTAAAATTATGGCAGTAACTTTTATTGCTAGATTTTTAATGCTGCATTTACATTTTTATCTGCAACAGAAGTTAGACACTGTGAGCCAAGGAAAGCAGGCAATTCCGAGAGATAATTAACGTAATCAGATTTCAGAATAAGAACAGCCATTTGAGGAACCATTTTGTCAGTTAATGGGCAATTAAAAAGTGGGGACCGTTCCTGAATGCACCTGGCGACGCTGAGGAGAGGGTTGGCTTCGTAAGGCAACAGATCAAGAAATAAATTACCACTTAATCTTTTTTCTTTGGCTTGATGAATATTTATTTAAAATTAGTTGTGTTCTAGTTCGATCGAAACGCCGATTCAAAAATATTTCTCTTGGATCCGCAGTGCTTTGTTCATAGATAACTGTGATAGTATGCCATTTCCAGCGTTTTATTGACCATACGCAGGACGGCAATTATGACCAGGATAGAGTATTGTTTTACCGTAACACTGGCGTTAATTATATCCCTATATGAAATACTACAAGCGATTGTATCTGTAGTTGGTTTGGTGTAATAAGGTCAACTCCTGTAAACGCGCTTTTTGTGGAGGCACTGTAAACGACTTCATTAAGGTTCCGTACCACAGTCGATAAAAATCGAACCCTTATAGGTTCATTTTGTTGTCCGTATGTCTGTCTGTCGGGCTGTCCAGCTATTCTGAACAATGAGTAGGTATATAAAGTTGAAATTAAAGTCACATATTAAGATCTACTAACCCTTACCGCTGTTAAAAGTTAGGCTTTTAAGCAATGAAATCAAAAGATACGACCATCTATGTCTCATATTTCGATGCTCGCGAACTCACTCATCGAAACATACAGGGTATGTCCCTTTGACGCGGAGTAATGAGATTCGCCAAGGAGCAAGCTTTCCCAATAAAACTATAGGAAAACAGACTCTCTGTACCTCTGTCTGTTAAGAGCCCTTTTTCTAAGGAACTGACGTATCAAGTTGAAATTTATGTCACGTACTGAGGTCTACAGTTATTTTGCGGTGTCAAAACGATAAACTTCTAAGTCAATGGAAACAAAAGAAAAAGCCATTTGCATCACACATTTTGATACTCACAAACTCATTCTTTAAATCTTATAGGGCACTACCCCTTGAAGCGTAATTACGAAATTTACCAAGACGAAAGGTTTCACAGTACAAATAAAGGAAAAGAATCATAAAATTTTTAACTTGTAACAAATGTATGCAAAAAAAATGTTTCTGTGGTCATTTGTTATGCGACTTCAAATTTGAAGTTAAATCATTCTCCAAAGTCTTGAAATCAATTTGACTGATATTTTCCCAGTGTCAGTGTAGATAACAGGCAAAAGTCGTCGAGATACCCGATTTCCAGAACGGATGAACTGTGTATAATTAAGTTTGCAAGGAGGTCCTTCTTTCGCCTGGCCAACTTTTTTACTCCAAAGCATTTATTCTGGTGCGACTCAAGTAATTGTTATTAATAAATAATAAATAATAAATAATAAATAGCAATGCTTTGGAGTAAAAAAATTGGCCAGTCACGAGAAGGAAAGTATATTGCTAAATACCCATGTCGGTATTAAGAAATGTCCTGGATAACAGAACATTACATTATGATAGTCCTGATCTTAATCTATACAATAGTCACGCCTTCAGTGCCATGAAAAATTCCCTGAACAGTCGACGATTCCTGATGTTTTAGACTAAAAAAGGTCAAAGGACCGTATAGTCTCATTTGATTAAAGCACCTATGCCGGCTTTCGTGCAGGATCCTCCATTTCGTTCAACGATGAGGTGCTATGCCAATATAGTAGGAAAACACCTTCAGTGCTGTTAGAGTTTAGGGGACTGCCAAGTTGGCTGAGGCGCGAATTCAAATTAGTATTGAGGAAGGAGGCACGCTAAGTAGTCCATGCAATTGTGCAAAGCCATTGTGCCAAGTTAGTGTAGCGGTTAGTGCATCTGCCTAGTGACCAGGAGACCCGGGTTTGAATCCTGGCCTTCACACGTATTTTCATATTTCTCTTGAGCCTGCATATACGCATCGCTGAAATCAATAAAATAATACCTTTTGACACTTGGGAGAGTACCTGGAAAGTCAGTTTAAACACATAACGTATATGAACAATACACATATAATCGAAGAGGTCATATTGTGATTGCCGTAGGCGGTACATAGATATCGAAAATACTACAGAAGGATATGTACGCGTATGCATTTAGAGAGTTGAAATCATGTTGATCTTCTAACTGCAAAAAAAGTAGATAGAAATTACTGGTTATCGTTATGTAAACTTCGTCTTTACGTACAGTCCGCTTCGCTGTTTTGGTTATACCGCATCATACTTGGAATGTACTGGCGGCGGCTGCAGTATCTGCTATGTCAGTCACTGGCTCGGTCCCAAAGATCCATCTCTGCCTTTCTAAGGTGAATCTCGGTCGGGTGAGAGCCGCTCACCCCAGACATACAGAAGTTTTGAAGATGCCTGCAGGTGAAGGTGAAGTCTGCAAGAGAAGGCCTGCAACTGAAGGGATTATCTCCACAGCGCTTGCAACAAGAAAAAGTTTGACCTGTTTGGTTTTCAGCGTTGAGTAGTTTTGACTGGGGGAATACTCATTCTTGTGAAAGCTGATCGGTCCTACAAGTCATTTTTGAATTTCGGGTGCTTAACCAGTAAAAATTCTGTTACTCTTAGGGCCCCAAATATGTACAGCTTACTCCCTCTCTATGCCCACCTTCGTGCGCTGTCTAATACGATCTCTGTAAAGACAATTATACTGTCATCTTACACACCTAGATTATTTTTATGAAACGGCAGGCGATGTCTATTTTTTTAACCTTACTTCAGTTTCACGTCAGCCAGTCGGCGTCGGTGTCTCAATCACTGTAAAGACGTCCCAAATTTCTGCTCTTATTTCACTCTCTAAGATGTTATCTTAGCATTCCATGTTTCTCTTACTGCTGGCTGGTCGTCCTGGCCGAGCGGTTCTAGGTACTTCAGTCGCAGATTTGAATCCTGCCTCGGGCATGGATGTGTGTGATGTCCTTAGGTTTAAGTAGTGTGACGGTACAAACCCCCGTTAGCAGGTGAATTTTTCTAGTATGCAAGGATTGCTTCGTGGAGAGCGAGCGAGATTTGCAACGGTCGATGGAATGTCTCTGCCGCCGGGCGGCTACGTGGCCCGCAGCTTGGGGCATTGTTTGGTTTTTCGCGCATTACACGAAAACTATGTAACTTATGGTGAAGAGCGATGCGGCAGTGGATTGTGGTCAGCAATACGCACCTTCTGAGGAGGAGGAGGAGGAGATTAGCGTTTAACGTCCCATCGACAACGAGGTCATTAGAGACGGAGCACAAGCTCGGATTAGGGAAGGATGGGGAAGGAAATCGGCCGTGCCCTTTCGAAGGAACCATCCAGGCATTTGCCTGAAGTGATCAAGGGAAATCACGGAAAACCTAAATCAGGATGGCCGGACGCGGGATTGAACCGTCGTCCTCCCGAATGCGAGTCCAGTGTGCTAACCACTGCGCCACTTCGCTCGGTCTGCACATTCTGAAAGATCGATCTTTATTTCAAGTCACGGGGCGCAAAGGATATAGTAACCTCAAAATCGATTAATATCACGAGTACTGAAAGATTAATAAAAATAGTAAATAACAACTTACATAGATGAGCGAGTACTCACTAAAAATGTCTCGTCATAGCGGATCGAGTGCTACAGTCATATGTTAAGATTCATAAATAATTAAGCCGGTAAAGAGCAATAAATAAAGTTTGATGGAAAATTGTTTATGGAATTCAATAAAAAATTCATTAGGTAAAGAACGGCGCTACCAGGTATATTATATTTTGGGTGGCATCACACCTATTTTAAACTAGTTAAGTTATACTATACACTTAACTTGCAATAGTTTTCATTGTTTGCAAATTCTTATTAACCTCTATCGCCCATAATTAATTAATTATTAAAGATATAAAGATTTTGAGCAGCGCAATGCGTATATCGCTATAGATTACGTCTAAAAACGGTGCTATATACAGTTTTATGTTGAAATTTTGCAACACAGGTGTAAACAAACAAATTTGCGCTAAGTGGCAAAATTTTGCAAAAACTGAAACTTGAATTACTGACGATAGAATAATCCTAGAAATTAATGTAACACAGCAAATAAGATGTACGTTTTAGCGCGGTCCCGATGGTGTACTTATTTCTGTCGAGGGATGTATGTATCAAACTTTGTTACCTTAATCTGTGAGATTGGTACTTGCATAAGCAGGGGAGGATGGGTGTAGACGTCTTAGCCTATATAAGTGAGAGGCCATCTTGGCCAGGGGTGAGTGGTTGGTCAATCGTCAGGGGCTGGCCGGTGGGTGGCGAGCGAGGCCCACTTGTGGGCCGCCCATGTGGTCGTTTGAGTAAGAATTTTTCACGTCGATGTATTTCGACAAAGAATATTGTTTAATAGTGCAAATGTGCAAGCACATATTTGGTGAACTGGAAGTGCTACGATTATTTGTGTGAGCACCAATTACGAAGTATACATCGGCGTAAGTGAACATGTGGCGATCTGTGATTTCGCGTCAAAACTGCGGGAACAAAGAGGACAGTGTGACTTCTGTTCGAATTGATCGAGTAATTTTCGTTTATAGCAGCCTACATTACTGCCATTGCGAGTCAAATTATTATAAAAGTAAAACTGTAAACCGTCTCACCAGTGCTAATTTCATTGTGTGAAAGAAAAGGACGACGCCAATAAATGGTGATTGAACTGTGTCGTGAAAAAATTATTTTGCTATAGTAATCACCTTATTTTTGTTCCCAAGCATAAACTGTACTGATCAATATTAATTCAGAAACTATAACTAATGAGCGGGTGTGGAACAGTGTACTAATGCACCAAGTGTGAAAATCATCCCATGAGACTTACGTGAGAGCCAAAATTTTCGCAAACATTTTTTAACGAACATTTGTATATGCACATTCGTGTGAACTCTTCAACTGCACTTTATTTACCGCCCCATCGCAGTAGTTCTAAGCTGTAGGGGACTGATGACCTCAGATGTAAGGCCCCATTGCGCTCAGAGCCATTTGAACAATTTTCTGACCGCTGTTTCTTTTCACAGAAGCGATTCTTCTCGGACCAGGGCCGATAGATGGCGCTCATCCCGCGGACCCGGCTTGTTGAAAGCAAAATCCGTTGTCCCTCACATTCTTGAAATGTTCTCTGCACTGTCTGGCGGCAGTTACATGGCACGAGTATTGCCAGTGCTGCTAATTAATTCTTTCTCCCGCTCAACAAAACACAGCTTTGTTCTCTTCACAGAGGGAGACGAGCAGCGATTCCGCAAACAGCACTGGAGGCTGATTGCCTCGGGTTTTATGGCCTACAACGTGCGCTCACCCTCATCAGCGTTCATCGTACTCCCACAGTGATCTCTCAGCCACCTACACAGACTCTTTAACATAGTAAACCAAAATCTAAGTATTTATTAATCATTATACAGGGCAATTCCAAAAGAATACCACAACTTTAGGAATTTAAAACTCTGCAACGACAAAAGGCAGAGCTAAGCACCATCTGTCGGCGAATTGAGGGAGCTATAAAGTTTCATTTACTTGTACATTTGTTCGCTTGAGGCGCTGTTGACTAGGCGTCAGCGTCAGTTGATGCTAAGATGGCGACCGCTCAACAGAAAGCTTTTTGTGTTATTGAGTACGGCAGAAGTGAATCGACGACAGTTGTTCAGCGTGCATTTCGAACGAAGTATGGTGTTAAACGTTGGTATAAACAGTTTACAGAGAATGGGTGTTTGTGCAAAGGGAAAAGTTCTGGACGGCCGAGAACGAGTGATGAAAATGTAGCACGCATCCAGCAAGCATTTGTTCGCAGCCCAGGAAAATCGACTCGCAGAGCTAGCAGAGAGATGCAAATTTCACAATCAACTGAATGGAGAGTCCTACGAAAAAGGTTAGTTATCAAACTACCTGAACGTCAACTACCCGAGGCGATGAATCGGCCGCCAGGCACCCCGTGACAGAGCACTTCATCACTGGCCTCCAAGAAGACCTGATCTTACCCCCAGCGATTTTTTCTTATGGGGGTATGTTAAGGATATGGTGTTTCGGCCACCTCTCCCAGCCACCACTGATGATTTGAAACGAGAAATAACAGCAGCTATCCAAACTGTTACGCCTGATATGCTACAGAGAGTGTGGAACGAGTTGGAGTATCGGGTTGATATTGCTCGAGTGTCTGGAGGGGGCCGTATTGAACATCTCTGAACTTGTTTTTGAGTGAAAAAAAACCTTTTTAAATACTCTTTGTAATGATGTATAACAGAGGGTTATATTCTGTTTCTTTCATTAAATACATATTTTTAAAGTTGTGGTATTCTTTTTGAATCACCCTGTATAGTGAGGATCTAATTATTCAAATTTATAGACCTGATAAAATTAAATTTTTCTTGAGAAATAATTGTCTCGTCTTTATCTACGGTATGGATAGAAGTTGAAGAAATGGATTAAAATTTGTGCCACGGCCGGGACTTGAACCCTGGTCTCTTGGCTTAATAGGCGGGAACGCTAACCATTACATAAGGGGTAAATGAGTTGAAAGATGTGAAGTCTGTATTAGCTAGGACACAGGACTGGGGTAGTCTGTGCAGGTTGTTAGCTATAATGCTATGATGGTGTACCGGCTAGCACAGATGTGTAGCAAGCAGCTGCAACGGTAGCTCAGCGTGTTCGGTGAGAGGGAAGCAGGCACGGTAGCTCAGCGTGTTCGGTCAGAGAGCTGGTTGACCTCTGTAATAAAAAACTGAGTGGACGTATCAACAAACGAACTTTAACGGATGTTTTGTGACATCTGCAACGACCAAACCCAACGATCAACAACAACAAAAAAAAAGAGGGTTAGTCGCTCTCTGTGACAAGAGGAACTGAGTAAATGGGTCAACAACGAACGTGAACGGATAACATGAGACGTCCGCCCCGAACGAATGTAACTAACAAAATTAGATTTTTTTTTTTTTTAAGTAAACGAGGGGACTTGGATTCAACACCCAGCCATTGCAGAACTTTTGCTCCGCATATCCCTGATAGTGAGAATAGCTATCAAAAATTTGCTCGGTAATTGTATTTCCTGTCACCTTTCTTATGTAGCGGATAGATTATGGCTTGTTTTCAGTCTTCCGATATTCTCGCATTCTCCCAGAAATCTTTAATAATCTGGTAAATGGTTTCAGCTGCCCACTTAGGTCCCAGTTTTCATATCAAAGCTAATATTCCATCTTCACCTGGCTCTCTTTAATTTTTCAGCTGGCCAATGTATTGTTCATGTATTGCCCGTTTGGTGCTGTGATGATGGTTCTGAGGGTAGGTTATCCTTTTGACACTGTCTGAAAATTAGTCATTGTGTTGGTTCCTCGCAGTACAGAAGATTTTTGAAGTATTTTGCTATTAACTCGCAGTTGTCTGTGTCACTGGTAATCAGTTTGCCTGTTGAATCATTGAAGTATAGCTTCATCGGCTTGTTTTCTTTGAAAACGTTCTACACGTTGTGTCTGAAATGTGTGTCTATTTCCTGTAATAATTTTTGTCATTTTTCCGTTTCTTTGTTCCAATAATTTTTGATGTCTGTTTTTTGATCTCAGTAAATGTGTTCAAGTTTCTTTCCTTTATGCAGGAGTTCCAAGTAGGTATGCTCTATCGCTTCGTCTCATATTTTATTCCACCATCTATGTTTCCTTCTTCATCGTGGTTCTTTCTAGTTCTTTCACCATTTCTATCACTGCTTCACTGGTTTCATCCCAATTTCTCATCTTCTTCGTTTAAAGCCTTTAAAGGAATTCGTCTCTGTTGTCTGACAGAAACTTTGTTTCAATTATATAGACTTTTTAATTATCGGGTTGGTCTTTTAGTTTGAAATTTGGCTTAGATTTCTGTTCAAAAGTGCTCCGAAACTATGCCTAGTCCTCTTCTGACCCGTACGTCCATGATTTCTCTCGGTTTTGTCTGGTTATTGCCATATGATCCAACTGATATGAGCCTAAATGTGTATTAGGAGAAGACCATGTCTTCTTTCTCCTAGGTAATTTCCTGAAAAAGGGTGACATCATTTTTAAGTCAAATTGTCTGCAGACGTTTATGAGCTTTTCTTCATTCTTGCTGAAGCGTTTGCGTGCAGGAAATTTTCCACAATTGCCTTGTATTCCTCTTCTCTGCTGATCTGTGCGTTGAAGTCTCCTACGAGTAGTTTTACATGGTGCTTTGGTATTTTTGATGTCTCATTTTCTAGTGTATCCCAGAAATGTTCGACTTTTTCTGGATTTTTTCGGTTGTCGTCGTTGCTAGGTGCATGTGCAGTTATTATGGTACAGCTCTTATTTGCTGATCGAAAAGAGAGAAGTGATATTCCCTCAGATGCGATGCGAACGGAAAATGCGTTTTGCATCCTGTTGGAATCTGTTTGACCATGAAAGCTGTTCAATGCATAGTGACTTTCTGTTTATTCTTTACGGGTGGTTTTTCTTTGCAGACCCTGTAGCCCTATGATTCATATGCGTTCTCATCATCGTACCTGGTTTCCTGGAGTGCTAGCGTGAGTTTGTTGCGTCTGTTTAACACATCCGTAAAATGTTTAAATTTCCCGATCTTCCAATGTGCCTAGCAGATGTTTCTTCTTACGCCGTATGCGAGAAGTTCTAGGGAACTCTGACTGTTCCCTTACATGAAGTTCTAGACTCTCCAGTACCCGACTGCCTAGTTTCGCCGGCCGCGGTGATCTAGCGGTTCTAGGCGCTCAGTCCGGAACCGTGCGACTGCTACGGTCGCAGGTTCGAATCCTGCCTTGGGCACGGATGTGTGTGATGTCCTTAGGTTAGTTTGGTTTAAGTAGTTCTAAGTTCTAGGGGACTGATGACCACAGATGTTAAGTCCCATAGTGCTCAGAGCCATTTGACCCATTTTTTTTTTTTTCCTGGTTGCATCACTGTTTCCAACGACGAAGGATAGTTTACCGCGTGGAGTACTTTTCTGTTCAGTGCTTACCATCATATCTTGGTTGAAAGTAAATTAGGAAGGGGTGTTAGCTCCTTCATGGGATGTTACGTCTCTGATCGAATCGCCAGATGGGTCTTAACAGTCTAACCAATGTGGGAACAGATGCCTTTTGTAGCCGACCACTTTGGTAACAGGCGCTACAGATTTTTGCAGCGGCCATCAACGTGTAAAGAGACGCTGATGAAACGTGGATTTTTATTTTGATTAGCGGATTGCCTCTTTCGCTAGGTCCTCTGTACTCGGGTCCATCCTTTCCGCTTTTACTACCGTTGAGGTATCACTATCGGGAGAAAATGACTCGTCCACCTTCTTTGCCGTCGGGGTTTATAACTTCATTTCGTCTCAGAAGCCGTTGATCTTCTTCATCTCAACTCCGACGTTGCTAATTGGCTTCGTCTCTCCTCCTACCAAGCGACCAGCTATCAGAAATAGACTGCCAAGCAAATTGTGGGAAGGTCTTATGGGACCAAACCGATGAAGTCATCGGTCCCTAAGCGTACACACTACTTAATGTAACTTTAACTAACTTACGCTAAAGACAACACACACTCACCTATGCCCGAGGGAGGACTCGAACCTCCGGCGGGGAGCTGCCCGGACCGTGACAAGACGCATGAGACCGCACGGCTACCCCGCGCGGCTCCACATCAAGGCTTAGTCCTCGGGGGCTTAGCTAATATTTGTTAATAACAATTACTTGATTCGCACCAGAATAGATGTTCTTTCCTTACGTATTTCTTTGATGACGATACGAACAATTTCTGCATCTGCACCTCATCCCACTGGTTCTGAAAGTGCCAGACGGCCAACCGCCTCTGCTAGCCATCGTGGCAACCTACCGCTCGGTCCTTAGTATGTACAGCAGCATTGACACACTCACTTCACGCAGGTGAAACAGCAAGGCATTAAAGTAAAATGAACTCTTATCTGCAAACAAGGGCTACCTTATATGGAGGAACTGAGCGAGATCAGTTTCGCAAGCTTTCCATGTTGATTTTTATAGAGTAGATTTTCATTCTCAGAAAACGTCATAAATCTGACAGCAGGCGTGTAGAGAATGTGAAATCACCATTACTAGTACTTAGCTCAACTGTTGTTTCTATCGAAAAAGTAATGGCTGTACAAACGGGTCTCTAAATCCAGACTGAGATTTTCACTCTGCAGCGGTGTGTGCGCTGATATGAAACTTCCTGGAATATTAAAACTGTTTGCCGGACCGAGACTCGAATTCGGGACCTCTGCCTTTCGCGGGCAAGTGCTCTACCAACTGAGCTACCCAAGCACGACTCATGCCCGGTCCTCACAGCTTTACTTATACCAGTACCTCGTCTCCTACCTTCCAAACTTTACAGAAGCTCTCCTGCGAACCTTGCAGAACTAGCACTCCTGAAAGAAAGTATATTGCGGAGACATGGCTTATCCACAGCCTAGGGGATGTTTCCCGAATGAGATTTTCACTCTGCAGCGGAGTGTGCGCTCATATGAAACTTCCTGGTAGATTAAAACTGTGTGCCGAACCGAGGCTCGAACTCGGGACC
Source organism: Schistocerca americana (assembly GCF_021461395.2). Lineage (NCBI taxonomy): Eukaryota > Metazoa > Arthropoda > Insecta > Orthoptera > Acrididae > Schistocerca > Schistocerca americana. The sequence goes on along the minus strand of NC_060127.1, from coordinate 89,855,384 downwards.
TCTGCCTTTCGCGGGCAGGTGCTCTACCAATTGAGCTACCCAAGCACCACTCACGCCCGTCCTCACAGCTTGTCTGTAAATATTGTTTTGTTGGTCTGTAAATATTGTTTTGTGAAGCAAAGATGAAGTCTTTGGTGGAATCACGTGACCCAGCTGTAGTTCTGAATGCTGCTGTATAGGAGCACTCCAGCGCCGTGGCTCTAGGTGGGAGACGGGCGCGGGTCCATCACCCCAGGAAAGATAAAGCCCCATATTAATTCGACAGCAGGCGGAGTGAACCTGAAGGCGTTCTGGAAAGACTAGAATGGCCAAAACTCCCCACCCCTACCCGAAACTGAAACTAGGACCTCCTGAGCTGCAGTCCAGTGCTCTACCCAATAGACCACTACAGTTCTGCTGTGTTGAACAAAAATTTAATTACTACTTTTGTGCCTACAAATTACAAAGCCTTTCTTTTTCTTCTTGCTGATAGTGAAGAAATGTTTATTTTCATTAAAGTAGTGTATTCATTTCTATGTAAAAAAGAATTGTTTTTTGGTTTCATTTGTGCAAAGTTTTTTTTTTTTTTTTTGTGTTTTTGTCGGAAGTGTACTGAAGCTGACGTCCAAATAAAAACGAGTAGAAATAAAAAATAAATCACGTAATTTAGGGAAAGAAACACTTTCTGCTGAGTATGAAGCACAGAGGGAGCTGTAGAGGGCAAAAACTGTGGAGGAAGATAGAGATTGGAATACGTCAAGCAAACAATTGAGGACGTAGGTTGCAAGTGCTACTCTGAGATGAAGAGGTTAGCACAGGAAAGGAATTCGTGGCGGGCCGCATCAAACCAGTCAGTAGACTGATGACAAAAAAAAAAAAAAATAAATAAATAAATAAATAAATAAATAAAAATAAAAAAAAATGAAGCACAGTTGAGGACGTACCAAGATTTTCAGGGGGAGTTACTTTCGTAGTCATGCGAGAGGTGAAGACTAAGCTCTCTGAAAGCTGTCTGTACTTCACGTGAATTCAGTGATGAGGAAATTACCTCTTAGAAGAGCAGTGCAAGGAGTGAAAAGTACAAATTTACACGATTCGTTTATGCATATTATATGCACACCGTTGGTTGTATCCGTTTAAATTTAACGATACACATCTAAATCTACATCTACCTCTACATAGATACCACGCGAGCCATGGTACGGCACTTAGCGTGGTGTACCCTGTACCAGTACTAGTGGTTTCCTTCCTAGTTCCCCTCGTAAATAGAGCGAGGGAAAACTACTGTGCACGTCTCTGTAAGAGCTCTACTTCCTCTTATCTTATCTTCGTGGTATTTATGCATCACGTATGTTAGCGATGGTAGAATCGTTCGGCAGTCAGCTTCAAATGCCGATTCTCTAAATTTTATCAATAGTGTTCTTCGGAAAGGACGTCGCCCGCATCTGTGTAATACTTACGTTTTGTTCTAACCTACCCGTAACAAATCTAGGAGTTCGTCTGTGAATTGCATCGATGTCTTCCTCCAATCCACTCAGATACTGATGCCAGACACTAGAGCAGTACTCGAGAGTAGGTCGAACCAGTGTCCTATATGTGGTCTTTCCTACCACAGTTCTCACATTCCCGTTCTATTTGAAGTCGCTTTGAAACGTTATGCCTCGATATTTAAGCCACTTGATGTTGTGTGGCAGGACTCCAGCAATACTGTACTCGATCATTACAGGTTTTTTTATCCTACTCATCTACATTAACTTACATTTTTCCACATTTAGTGCTAGCTGCCATTCATCACACCAAATATAATTTTTGTCAAAGTGGTCTTGTATCTTCCTAGAGTCACTCAACTTCGACACCTGACAATACACCACGGCAACGTCAGCAAACAACCACAGATTATTACCCACCCTGTGCACAAAGTCATTTATGTACGAGGGTAGTTCAATAAGTAATGCAACACTTTTTTTTCTCGGCCAATTTTGGTTGAAAAAACCGGAATTTTCTTGTGGAATATTTTCAAACATTCCCGCTTCGTCTCGTATAGTTTCATTGACTTCCGACAGGTGGCAGCGCTGTACGGAGCTGTTTAAAAGGCGTCTGTAACGGATGTGCGTTGCAAACAACGGGCAGTGATCGAGTTTCTTTTGGCGGAAAACCAGGGCATCTCAGATATTCATAGGCGCTTGCAGAATGTCTACGGTGATCTGGCAGTGGACAAAAGCGCGGTGAGTCGTTGGGCAAAGCGTGTGTCATCATCGCCGCAAGGTCAAGCAAGCCTGTCTGATCTCCCGCGTGCGGGCCGGCCGTGCACAGCTGTGACTCCTGCAATGGCGGAGCGTGCGAACACACTCGTTCGAGACGATCGACGGATCACCATCAAACAACTCAGTGCTCAACTTGACATCTCTGTCGGTAGTGCTGTCACAATTGTTCACCAGTTGGGATATTCAAAGGTTTGTTCCCGCTGGGTCCCTCGTTGTCTAACCGAACACCATAAAGAGCAAAGGAGAACCATCTGTGCGGAATTGCTTACTCGTCATGTGGCTGAGGGTGACAATTTCTTGTCAAAGATTGTTACGCGCGATGAAACATGGGTTCATCACTTCGAACCTGAATCAAAACGGCAATCAATGGAGTGGCACCGCACCCACTACCCCTACCAAGAAAAAGTTTAAAGCCATACCCTCAGCCGGTAAAGTCATGGTTACAGTCTTCTGGGACGCTGAAGGGGTTATTCTGTTCGATGACCTTTCCCATGGTCAAACGATCAACTCTGAAGTGTATTGTGCTACTCTTCAGAAATTGAAGAAACGACTTCAGCGTGTTCGTAGGCACAAAAATCTGAACAAACTTCTCCATCTTCATGACAACGCAAGACCTCACACAAGTCTTCGCACCCGAGAGGAGCTCACAAAGCTTCAGTGGACTGTTCTTCCTCATGCACCCTACAGCCCCGATCTCGCACCGTCGGATTTCCATATGTTTGGCCCAATGAAGGACGCAATCCGTGGGAGGCACTATGCGGATGATGAAGAAGTTATTGATGCAGTACGACGTTGGCTCCGACATCGACCGGTGGAATGGTACCGTGCAGGCATACAGGCCCTCATTTCAAGGTGGCGTAAGGCCGTAGCATTGAATGGAGATTACGTTGAAAAATAGTGTTGTTTAGCTAAAAGATTGGGGAATAACCTGGTGTATTTCAATGCTGAATAAAACAACCCCTGTGTCAGAAAAAAATGTGTTGCATTACTTATTGAACTGCCCTCGTATATACAGAACAACAGCGGCCCTATGAAATTTCCCTGGGGCACTTCCGACGTTACACTTGTCTCTCACGAATACTCGCCGTCGAGGACAACCTACTGAGTTCTATTACTTAAGAAGCCTTCGAGCCAATCACATATCTGTGAACTTATTCCTTATGCTCGTGCCTTCCTTAACAACGTGCGGTGGAGTGACGTGTCAAATGCTTTCCGGCAATCTAGAAATATGGAATCTGCCCGTTACCCGTCATGCACAGTTCGCCATGTATCGCGTGAGAAAAAGGCAATGAGTTTCACACGAGCGATGCTTTCTATAACCACGCTGATTCGTGGACATAGGCTTCTCAGTTTGAAGAAAGTTTGTTATATTCAGACTGACAGTATGTTTAAGGATTCTCGAACAAAGCATAGTTAGGCATATTGGTCCGTAATTTTGCGGGTGCGTTCTTTCACCCTTCTCCTCTACTGGAATCACCTGTCACTTGAAGTCAGTGCCACAATTACCTTAGACCAAGAAACAATATTTACAACACGCAGATAGTTACTGAATTCAACTCCTTCTTGAGGAATAATCAAATTGCGCCATAAAATCGTCTGTATGTACTTTTATGTGATTGCTCTCCAGTTTGCCTTTAAATGTTTGGTGACACTGGAGCAGGTAAAATGTGTTGCGACTGCGAAGATCCTTGACTATTTGGAATCCGTTAAAGTCCTTAACTCTCTGGAACACTTGTACCCAGCAGATAAAGTGGTCAAGAACATACAGAACACCCTTCTCCACCTACAGAGGTTTGGGTTTTTCTTTCTGCTAGTTATCAGCCGCGTGGATGTATAGGAAACTAAATGGCAGATATAGATGCTAAGACGTGTCGTCGTTATGGCGAGATAGTTCGGTGTGCCATCTTCTTACATACTATCGCTTCACTGTTGGGTTGGAGAGTCGTGTGTGATGGGAAGAAGAGTGGCTGAAAGTGACGGATATGAAGCTACGCCTAGCAAAGTCAACAGCTCGGCCATGGTGAGTTGAGATCTTTCTGAATCGTCTTCGCATAGGACACTGCTTTGCGATGCATGGCTTCTTGCCCCGGCGAAAGGACACTCCAGCGTCTTGTGGTTGTGGGCGAAGGGACCATAGTGGGCCAGAATTTAGTAGAAGGTGTTTTATATGCATACAAGAGATCACTAGCTAATTTACCGCCTTATTCGACCTCTGTTTCAACCGACATGGTACGAATGTGGCACGATTTTTAACTTTATGTGCTCTCAGGACTCATTCATGTTTCTTGTAAATGAGCAGTAATTATTTTATATATCCCCTTACATTACTGGTGTTTTAATTAACAATTTTAAAATATGAGACCGTATTCACGCTACCTTAAAGGTCGAGATAGGTGACCAATGAGCGCGTTTGGGACAGAGTGATCGTAATTACGTAAGACTTACTCTTCCTTTTTTTTTACATTTTAGACATTTTAACCACATCCGTTTTCTGAAGGATGCTGATAACTTTACTGTTGAGCACCCATAAACCACACATAAACACACACACACACACACACACACACACACACACACACGTCCGAGGGGGAGTGGTTCAAATTGTTCAAATGGCTCTAAGCACTATCGGACTCAACGTCTGAGGTCATCAGCCTCCTAGACTTAGAACTACTTACTACTTAAACCTAACTAACCTAATTGACGACATCACACACATTCATGCCCGAGGCAGGATTCTAACCTGCGACCGTAGCAGCAGCGCGGTTCCGGACTGAAGCGCCTAGAACCGCTCGGTCACAACGGCCCGCTGTAGGGGGATTCATATAGCTACCTTCAGATTATCTGTTGACAGTTCTACCCTCGAATAATACGTGACAAAAGATTTACGCCTAAACTATTTTGGTGCGAGCTCTCATTTCGCTTATTTTATTACGATGGTCATATCCCCCACGTAGGTGCGAGTCAACAAAGTATTTTGGAATTCCGAGGACAAAGTTAATAACTCAAAAGTGAGAAATGATCTATTCGAAAGGGAGAACATCATTGTTGTAACTATTACAAACCAAAATTGCTATCACATCCGTGACTGTCAGTTTCGCAATAACACAAAAGAGGACGCTCTTCTTTAAATTTTTTTCGATATTCTCGGTCCTTCATATTTGAATACAACACTCCAACAATCCCGAACAAAGCGAACAAGCGTAGCTTATGCATTCTCTTTAGTAAATTTGTTAATTCGCCAATAAATCGCAATATTTGGTTCGTCTTTCTCGCAACATCATATGTGTTGTCCATTGGAGTTCACTAGACAACATTTAAAGTTGTGTTGTTCATGGGGTAATTCAAATGTAAGAAACGTTTTTAGTTGTCATTAGACCGATGACCTCGCTGTTTGGTCTCTTCCCCCAAACAATCCCAATCCAATCCTAATCGTCATCTCACATTTTACTGTTTAGGGTCGGGCTGACTCTTTTCACACCGCGCAAATATCTTCCTTAAATTATTTTACAGTTCGCTTTGATCGTCTGATAACTTACAGGCGTTGTAAAAGTAGCTCGAATTGATTGCAAATCGTAGTTTGTAAAGGTCCATTTTGATCACAATTCACAATTAGCGGTTTGGGCCATTGCGATCTTCATGTCTGTTAAAAATAAACAAACAGTGGTGTGGCTACCTAAGTTCAGTTATCAGAAGTAATATCTGCAACAGGCGTAGTGATACGTAAGAGAAGTAAAAATAAAATATTAACGTGATTAAAAAGCATCCGACCAACACTAGAACGATAAAAATTTTGTAAAGCGTCAACGTCAGTATCTATATATCTATATACATAGAAAGTGCTGGTAATGGTCTGGGTGTGTCCTGTATTTATACAAATAACTGACTCCAGTAGAGGACATTAATGCTAGGGTACATGAGTATCCAAGTTTGTAAATTCAGTAGTTAAAAAGCAATATGCGTAATCATTTATGAAAATTATTTCATAAGGCAAAAGGTCAACAATAAACCGTAAACTGACAGACAGGAACTAATATCGTCTACACACATTAAAAAGAGCAGTGCACCTACAACACTTCCTTATGGAGCCACACATATCACTTCGGTTTCACTAGGTCACTTCACGCCTAAAACTGTGACATTTCTGAACGGAAATCACGATTCAAATCGCGCAACAGAGGCAATATTGCATAGCTATGCATTTTTATTGGCTTACCTTATGAAGAGCGGTGCCAGGACGTCGAGAAATCTGGAATCAAACTGAGACCCTCTACGGACGGCACTTCGCTTAAATAAAGAACCACTGCATTATATTCTCTGAGCCTGCATTCGAGTGATGTTACATTAAGCAGTTTGTACAGTTTAGCCGTGGTGTTCCATGCAACTGAGATTGCAAACATCTAAATGTATTCGTGGTCCACAGGGATCGGTACTGGGACCAAAATTAATTTTTAACTATCCTTTGTGAACACGTGCTGTATTAGTTTCAGTATCGATTTTTTCCAGGTATTTCATGCTAGTTTCTATGATAACAAGGCCGAGTTTCAGCATCTCGTACTTAGTTATCGACTCTGTTTAAATGAGCCACGCTTAGTAGCCGACACTCATGTTCTCTGTGGAAACCGTCACAGACAGAGCAACAAGAAGTCAGCAAGGAGCTCCTAGGAGAGCTCCAACTTAGCACTAGACGGAAGCTCATTCCAGACCTGCAGTCAGGTTTTCACGTATAAAGGAAAGCGAAGGAGACGCCCCAGTCGGCCTTTTACGACGGGCGCAGAGGGAAATCTGGGAGCACAAATTCCGAGCTCAAAGCACGCCCGGCAGAGAGGAGAGATGGGGTCCGCCATTGTGCCGGCGTGGCATTGTAAACGGATTTGGGCCGCATTAAAGGCAGAAGCGGAGCCAAGTTACAGCAACAAGGAGCGAGTCGGATCCCAGACCGTCACAGATTGCTTTCACAACAGCAGCCACTATACCCCCCACCCCCCACTCTATCTTTCCACCCCGCTACTACCCAAGTGTTCTTCCAAGCTGGTAGTCCGGCAACGAGAACATCTCGACATCTTGGAGGCCTACAGGGATCGACATCGTTACCAAAATTATTTTTCTGCTGTTCACTATATTCTCTTATTCCAGCAGTGAAGTGTTTTTGCCTTAATTGGTTTGTGCCATTTAGCTGTGGCCATTAAAGGAGTTAGTCGCCTGACAATACGAACACCTTAATATCAGTGTACCCCACAGGGATCGCTACTGGGACCAAAGTTACTTTCCAGCTATGTAATGTATTGCATTCTTAGTTTTTTGAAATTTAAGTGCTGCTATTTTAACTAGTGTCTTCTGTTTGGTTATGGTTATTAATGCAGCGGTTGTCTGGCATGGCGAGCATCTCAACGTATGGAAGGTCCACAGTTATCGGTACTGGAGCCAAATTTACTTCTTCAGTTATACAAGTTGTCATATTCTCTGATCCTCCTATTCAAGTATTCTTACGCTAGCGAGCTCTTCTGTTTGGGTATGGTTATTAAAGCAGCTCACTAACAGTACGAACATCTCAACATCAGTGTGGTTCTCAGGAGTCGATAGTAGAGCCCAAATTCTTGTGATCTCTGTTTCTGGCATTTAAATTTTATGCTGTTACATTAACACGTGTATATATTTTAGGTATCGTTACTAACCCATCAGATATTTCCCACGAATGACATCTTAGTTCCAGAACAACTGGCTAAACAAGTGTTTAGGATATCAGTCAAAATGTAAAACAGCAACAGAAAAAACGAAAGTTTAGGTTTATACGGCTGCATCCAGTTCTGTCGACGGTTTTGTAGAAATCCAAACATCTCTACTATTAATTTGTATTTTTGCACTAAGTTGATACTAGTCTGCATTACAATTCCATTCCGGACGTTTCGATACAAAATCTCAGCAGTAACATACAAGTATAAGGTAAAATAATATATATAACATTGTATTTACTGTTGTCCATACTTCTTTCTGTTTTATCTATTCCAAACTATTCCATGCACTATATATTCCATGTACAGTATGGTCTAGCCTGCGCGGAAAGTCATAATGTATACAAGCATTATCCTTGATACACTGCTATGCTTCAGTGCTGTTTCCATCATCTTCTGTGATAAAACTTCATCTTTGGCCATAATTAAACAGAGGACGTCATGATCCGACTGAGTTGCAGAGATATTTCAATATGTTCTAAGGCTAAAAGAACAGCTAAACATACTATTTCAATTTCATAAAATCCTTATGATTCATTCAACAGAAACAGCTTCACAAGCTGAGCAAGTCAATATTGCTGTGGTTCATCTCTGGTCCTTATGCAAGCAGTTATTCGGCTATCCATTGGTTGACAGATATGTTGGATGTTCTCCTGAGGCACATCGTGCCAGATTCTGTTCGGGGCGTTAGATCGTCAAACTGACTGGAAATATGTTGCCTGGTCGGACAAGTTTCGTTTCAAACCGTATAGAGCGAATGGACGTGTACGGGTATGGAGACAACCTCATGAATAGATGGACCCAGCTTGTCAGCAGGGGACTGTTCAAGCTGCTGGAGGGTATGTAATGGTGTGGGGAGTGTGGAGTTGGAGTGATATGGGAGCCCTGATACGTCTGGATACGACTCTGACAGGTTGCGCGTACGTAGGGTGTCGTGTCTGCTCAGGTGCATCCATTCATGTCCATTGTGCATTCCGACGGATTTGGGCAGTTCCAACAGGAAAATGTGACACCGCACACGTCGAAAATTGCTACAGAGTGGCTCCAGGAACACTCTTCTGAGTGTAAACGCTTACACTGTCCATCTAACTCTCCAGAAATGAACGTTATTGAGAATATCTGGGATGCCGAGCAGCGTGCTGTTCAGGAGAGATATCCACCCCCCCATACTCTTACGGATTTATGATTCATGGTGTCAGTTCCCTCCAGCACTACTTCACACTTTAGTCGACTCCGTGTCACGTTGTGTTGCGGCACTTCTGCGTTCTCGCAATGGCCTTACACGATATTACACAGGTGTACCAGTTTCTTTGGGTCTTTAGTTTGTACTGGAGGGTCCACTTCTCGTGACATTTAATGGCGAGTTGCGCATTACATAGGAGTGCCCGGATACTTTCATCAGATATTGTGCATAACTGAGTACCGCAAATTGTACAGTTTGTTAATTACTACATTTTTTGTTGCATAAAGGTTTACAGCTACGTCGTAGGAAATTACCGTTAGTAAGAATGTCTATAATGGAGAAGTTGTCAACACGTCCTGTAATGGCAATCAACAAGCGTTACTACACTGATAAGCCAAAACATTATGGTCCAAATGGCTCTGAGCACTATGGGACTCAACTGCTGAGGTCATTAGTCCCCTAGAACTTAGAACTAGTTAAACCTAACTAACCTAAGGACATCACAAACATCCATGCCCGAGGCAGGATTCGAACCTTCGACCGCAGCGGCCTTGCGGTTCCAGACTGCAGCGCCTTTAACCGCACGGCCGCTTCGGCCGGCCAAAACATTATGACTATCGGTCTAAGGCGCTGCAGTCATGAACTGTGCGGCTGGTCCCGGCGGAGGTTCGAGTCCTCCTTCGGGCATGGGTGTGTGTGTTTGTCCTTAGGATAATTTAGGTTAAGTAGTGTGTAAGCTTAGGGACTGATGATCTTAGCAGTTAATTCCCATGGGATTTCACACAAATTTGAACACCAGTGCCCACTGCGAAACTGGATGGCACCTGGTGGCACTGCAGGTAAATGACACGGGAAGGAAAGTACATAAGTGGACCAAAGATGGATGACACTGGCCACAAATGGAGAGATCTACTGAGAGAAGCGACTCTGACAGAGCTGATATTATTAGTACTCAGAGCCTATGAACGAGTATCTCTAAAACGGCGTAGCTGGTCGGATGTTCACGTCCTACCGTAGTGAACACCTGTGAAAAGTGGTAGAACGCTAGTGAAACTACCAAAGCTGGTGCACGCATAAGTGTTTGTGAGCACACCGTTCACTGTACATTGTTAAACGTGGGTCTCCACAGCAAACGACCCCTAAGTGTTCACGTGTTGGCCCAACGACATCGTCAGTTAAGATTTCAGTGGCCACGGGATCGTCTATTTGACAGTGGATCAATGGAAACGTGTTGTCTCGTCGGGTGAATCACGTTTTCACTACACAAGGTCGATGATCGTCTCCACAAACGTCATCCAAGCGAACGGCGTTTCGAAATGTCCACCGCGCCAAGGACGCATTATGGTGGAGCAGTATCATGTTATGGAAGACATTCTGCTGCACTCGCATGGAACCTGTGGTAGTAATCAAAGACAGCTGTGAACCACCTGCATCCCTTCATGCTTGATGTCTTCCCAGCCTGCGATGTCGTCTGCCAGCACAATAGTTGTCCGCGTTTCAAGACGAGAACCGTACTACAGTCATTTGAGGAGCATGACAGGGAACTCACGCTGATGTCTTGGACACGAAATTCGCCTGATGTGAATCCAGTGGTCTCCATTTCGGTCGCTATCACGCGCCATAAACGCAAACACATATCAGCGGCCAGCTTTTTAAGGAAGTTGTATGACTTCTGCGTGGACATATGGTGCGACGTTCAAATTGTTAAAATGGCTCTGAGCACTATAGGACTTAACATCTGAGGTCCTTAGTCCCATAGAACTTAGAACTACTTAAACCTAACTAACCTAAGGACATCACACACTTCCATACCCGAGGCAGGATTCGAACCTGTGACAGCATCGTCGTGCGACGTACGTCCACAAACACAAGAATGAACTGTCGAATGCATGACTTATTGTACTCCAGAGATGAACCAACAAGTTATTTAGAAAGTGGTCATTATGTTTTGGCTCGTCACATCAGTTTCTTTGTATTTAGAGGGTACTGCTGCTTCGCAACTGAGCTCTGAATTATTGAGCAGCCAGCAGTGTGCTACAGAATCGGTTCAGGCTTTTATACTAAAGCGTTCTTCTACATGCATCTTAGTCTGACATTGTAAGGGTAAAGAAATGTTGTAAGTTGTTGTTGTTGTTGTTGTTGTTGTTGTTGTGGTGTTCAGACCAGAGACTGGTTTGATGCAGCTCTCCATGCTCCTCTATCCTGGGCAAGCTTCTTCATCTCCCAGTACCTACTGCAGCCTACATCCTTCTGACTCTGCTTAGTGTATTCATCTCTTGGTCTCCCTCTGCGATTACCCTCCACGCTGCCCTCCAATACTAAATTTGTGATCCCTTGATGCCTCAGAATATGCCCTACCAACCGATCCCTTCTTCTAGTCAAGTTGAGCCACAAATTTCTCTTCTCACCAATTCTATTCAATACCTGCTCATTTGTTATGTTATCTACGCATCTAATATTCAGCATTCGTCTGTAGCACCACATTTCGAAGGCTTCTATTCTCTTTATGTCTCAACTATTTATCGTCCACGTTCCACTGCCATACAATGCTACACTCCATACAAATACTTTCAGAAACGACTTCCTGACACTTTAATCTATATTCAATGTTAACAAATTTCTCTTCTTGAGAAATGCTTTCCTTGCCATTGCCAGTCTACATTTTATATCCTCTCTACTTCGACCATCATCAGTTATTTTGCTCCCCAAATAGCAAAACTCCTTTACTACTTTGAGCGTCTCATTTCCTAATCTCACTCCCGCAGCACCACCCGATTTAATTCGACTACATTCCTTCATCCTCGTTGTCCTTTTCTTGATGTTCATCTTATATACTCCTTTCAAGACACTGTTCATTCCGTTCAGCTGCTCTTTCATGTCCTTTGCTGTCTCTGACAGAATTACAATGTCATCGGCGAACCTCAAAGTTTTTATTTCTTCTCCGTGGATTTTAATTCCTAGTCAGAATTTTTTTGTTTCCTTTAATGCTTGCTCAGTATACAGATTGAATAACATCGGGGATATGCTACAATCCTGTCTCACTCCCTTCCCAACCACTGCTTCCGTTTCATGCCCCTCGACTCTTATAACTGCCATCTGGTTTCTGTACAAATTGTAAATAGCCTTTTGCTCCCTGTATTTTAACCCTGCCACCTTCAGAATTTGAAAGAGAGCATTCGAGTCAACGTTGTCAAAAGCTTTCTCTAAGTCTACAAATGCAAGAAACGAAGGTTTGTCTTTCCTTAATCTATTTTCTAAGATAAGTCGTAGGGTCAGCATTGCCTCACGTGTTCCAACGTTTCTGCGGAATCCAAACTGATCTTTCCCGAAGACGACTTCTATCAGTTTTTCCATTCGTCTGTATAGAATTCGTGTTAGTATTTTGCAGCCGTGGCTTGTTCAAATGAAAGTTCGGTAATTTTCATATCTGCCAACACCTTCTTTCTTTGGGATTGGAATCATTATATTCTTCTTGAAGTCTGAGGGTATTTCGACTGTCTCATACATCTAGCTCGCTAGATGGTCGAGTTTTGTTAGGCCTGGCTCTCGCAAGGCTGTCAATAGTTCTAATGGAATGTTGTCTACTCCCGGCCCTTGTTTCGACGTAGGTAACGACATAATAATTTGCGTAACATGTCTTTCGTCACAATATAAGTTGCAGTTTTCACATCTGCAGCACAAGAACAGGAAAAATGTGAAAGACGAGTACAGCTTACATTGCGGTGTTGTGAAGCAAAGTCAACTGTCTGCGAACGTAGACGTCAGATACATGTACTTTACCTTCTTGTACTGGTATTGTGTAAAGAAAGTAATTGCCCGGATCTGTAAATATTGATACTTGTTTAAAATATGTTACCAACTGTTTTACTGCAATTTTACACTAAACAGCGCTAATTGCCTTTACAAACCGTAATAGGAATATTCATACTATTTCTAGCAAGAGTTACTAGTAAGATAAGATTTGAATTTCACTTTTAACTAGATGTGATATCCAGTTTTTTGCCTTTATGGTACATGGAAACTTGCTGAGCATCTGCGTACCAGAGTAAATGATTCCGTTTGAAACCCGGGTAAAGAGGAAAAGTCTACATAAAAATTAATTTTGTATCCATTATTACGAATATTTTTATTGTGACCCAATAAAAACTTTGGCAGTCAGTGTAAGCATTTCAAGACCTATATATGTTCTTATGCAAAGTGTACGGTTCTCTACTTTACACAATATACTCAATGTTCGTTTCTGCTGACAAAACACTTTATGTACTTTAGATGCTCTGCTGCGGAAGATATTTCCGGTGAACTAAAAGGACTATAATTATGCAAAATAAACCAACACACTGGTCCTTAGATCAACTCAAAATTAAATGCTTCCATGAGCAAAACGAATTGAACTGAATTTCTTGATTGGTCTATGAACCATTAACACTGTGGTGTATTATGGTTTGATTGCGTGTTGTAGAATTTCCGCAAGATTACTATAAAAGTAGTTACTTATTATCAATGTAACATGAGGTTTTATTTGAACACTGCTTTTCCCGTCTAATGATCGTTTTTTTGTTAAAGAAATCTCCACCTGGGAACGTGTAGCAACGTTGTCTGTCAAGCAGTGTAAATGGCACTAACTTGCAGACCGTTTATCGAATTTACCGCTACTGTTATTCGCGGTGGCGGCACTTTTCTTTAAGCAAAATTAACAATTTAGTCACATAATACTACACGCACACAACACTAATGTATTTCTCCTGTCAAAATATTTCATAAAAGTTGTTACGAAATAGCCAGGCTTCATACATCCGCAGATAGGAATTTATATCACGTAAGATGCTATTTGCACTATATTTAAAGATTATTCACAATCTAAGTCGAATTTGTTTCCTCAAAGTGGGTTCTGGGCTATTAATACACAATTATTTTCACAATTATGACCGACAACATTTATGTCCATATAGAAAATCAATTTAAAACTGCTGATTTAGTATTTCACTAACATAGCGGCTAACATAAGGCCATCACTTATCGATGCTGCTTCAGGCCCTGTTTTACTACTAACAAATAGCGCTAAGGGCTGCGCTCCTTTGCAGCTGAGCACAAAACTTAACATTTATATAGGACGAGAATTACAATGAAATAAAAGTTTAAACAAAGAAAACTCGTTTCAGTGAGACAGAAGCTCTCGCACTTTGCGACTTAGACCTGTTTGGCACAATGATGGATGCACTCCGCGGGAAGCAATATGAGGATAATAGGGGGGCTGTTGATGCACAAGACTTTGGCCAGAAGTATTGAAAAACAGAGTTTCTTAGCAAGTAGAGTGGGGAATAATATGGCGTACTGGAATGCTGAACAAGACCAACCTGCTTTCAGAAAAAAGGTACATTACTTGAACGTCCCTCGTAAGTAGGTACCGAGCGAGATAGCGCAGTGGCTAGCACACTGGTCTCGCATTCGGGAGGACGATGGTTCAATCCCGCGTCCGGCCATCCTGATTTAGGTTTTCCGTGATTTCCCTAAATCGCTCCAGGCAAATGCCGGGATGGTTCCCTTGAAAAGGCACGGCCGACTTCCTTTCCCGTCCTTCCCTAATCCGATGAGATCGATGACCTCGCTTTCTGGTCTCCGCCCCAAAAACCAACAACAAACCTCGTAAGTAGGTTAAGATCAAGAGTGACGCCATTACCGATCATTAAGAAACTCTGCGAGTCATGTTCCTTGCTTCTTAAATTATAACCCATATCTTTCCTCCCTTACAAACTCTTCCTTTTTTTCAACTAATACTTGTAGGAAGGCGATATTTTTAATTGGAATAGACTGCTCATGGGTTTAGTGTGCTGTCGCTTGCGAGGAAGAGTTCCGAGAGCACCTGCTATATATATCACCGGTCCGATCCCCCGGTGACGTGGCCTGCTTTTGATCCAACAGCCAGATAGGTGTGCCTACTGACCCCTCATACATCGTCGGGAGAGCCAAAGCCCTGTTAAGCGCCGTCTGTCATCGCCGTGCAGAATGGCCGGCGACGATTTGCGTCAGAAGCAGCTAAACAGAATTTATACGCGTCTGTTGCGCCATCTACACTGTGCGTGACACATCTGGCATCTATATCATCCCCGGGTTTTTTTGTTGTAACATTCTTCATTCATTGTGGTGGAACTATACGAGTGGAGTAATCGTTAAAATTTGAAACAAAATTCTAAAAGTAGACGATACGTTTTATATATATAACCGGCACTAAATCTATGAAATAATTTCTGCATAATTAGGCTTCGAACATGTATTCAGATCACCACGATATTTTTAATTATTTGAAATTTCGTGCTCAGTACTTCACCCAGTGCTTCAGCATCAATACACATGGCTGCCATAAATAGTTCATTCGTTTTCAGAGTTCTGTATTTTCCGAAGTACGGCGTGAATAGATATAACTGATGGATGAACAGGACCGTTCACTCACTAAGCTTGCTTTGTTCTCACGTGTTGGCGTGATGAGTGCAGTTCCATGACAAAATGGCGACCAGCGACAAAAGAGCTATTGTGTGTTGGAATATGCGAGACGTATATCTATTACAATAGTGCAGTGTGCATCCAGAAGGAATTACAGAAAAGAACTAGACACAGGTTGTCTCTATAAACAGAACAGTATCAACTGATCAAGTGTGTCTGATGCAACCGTGAAGAAGATGGCGAAGTTTCGTACGGAATCCAAGAAATCAACGGTTAGGGCAAGCCACGAACTTTGAACACCGCAGCAAGCTGTGTGGAAGACTTTTCGATGGTGATCGCATTAAAACAGTACCGTCTACAGCCCGTACTGCAATTTAAACCGGAAGATTATGATCGGCGCTTTCAATTTCACATCACAATGCAGCAAGCCAGTGAGACTCAACATTTCGCCTAGAAGTTCATATTCTTCAGCGATGCAACTGTCCTTTTGATTGGAAAGATTAATTACCAGGATGTGAGAGGTAGGGACGCTGAAAACTTTCATGAGATTGTGGACTATGAACGAGATTGACCGAATGTTAGTGTTTTCTACGTAGTGTTACCCCGAAGACAACGTATAGGATTCCGTATCCCAGTCGGTAAAACGTGAACCCAGAGAGATAAATTTGTTCTGTTTCTTATATGAGACTAAGAAGACCATAAAACGATAGGTTCTGTCATTACGTAAACCATCACCATTGTAGTTTGGCAGTCTGCTTGGACTGCTATTATATGAAAATATCGAACTGAAAATAAGGTACCTCCTCACTAATGCAGGAAGAGCTACATAAAACGACGTTAAAGGACAGTTGCAAGAATAGCTACGTAAAACAGTGTTAAAGAATATCCTATTTTTGTCATGTTTTCTGTGTTTTTAATCTAACAGAATTTTTGTGCTCCGCAGCAAAATCTGGGATACGTACCAGTACCGAAGAATCAGAATCCTATCCACATTACTTAAATTGGTCATGAACATTTGAATTTCTTTCCCTACGCCTGGTGAAACTGTAGTAGACACGAAATAATAATCTTCAATTGAAAAATATTAAATGCATAGTACACCATGCATTAGTCGTCACTGTCATCTTCAACGACGTACCTGAGCTTGTCGAAGGTCAGCACCTACATTTCTGAGCACATTTTTTCTCAAAACATTTCTTTTCGCTCTTCTCTTCAGCAGCGTTTCTGTTCCCATCCTTTAAGTGAATCAGAACGAGCATTTTTTTCTGTTAATTCTATTTGCGACCTGCACAAGAGCTTTCAGTGAAATTATAAACAATCCTCCAGACGTCTGTCATACGTACAGGAAAACCAAATTTTCAGCCTTTGTAGTGTTCCATACCTAAATCGGTAAATATGGAACTCTCATAGGACGGCTTTGTTGTATGTCTAATTACCTGTCTGTCCGACTACTAAAACCCTTTTTCTTAGTAAAGGGTAACGTATGGAGTGGAAACCTGTGTCACATACTGAAGACTGCAGTCCATTGGGAGTGTCAAAATTTGAAGTTTCTAAGTCAATGTAATAAAAATATAAGGCCACTTAAGTTACATATGGTGTATCAAAAGAATCATCCGATTAAAAAAATTCCGAACTATTATGTTATCGAGATGTCTGCTTGATCAAAGTACTGTTGGTTCAAATGGTTCAAGTGGTTCCAAGCACTGTGGGACTTAACATCTGAGGTCATCAGTCCCATATGATGGCTCTCGATCTTCCACCATAATCGAGTCCATCAACATGATGTGGAAAATATGAAGTAGCCAAGAAGGTGGAAAGTGGGTTCTACTATGCCAAGACTGCTTGGTAGCTACAACAGGAAAACACAATTAATTAGCAGGAGTACAAGAAAGTATTTATTACTGAAGTTTGCTGTAGTCCATGATCAGTTGGTTGACAATGATAGAAGACACCACTAGACTAAGCGTCTGTAGAATGACACAATTTACAAGTCACAAATCTTGCAGTGACGAGTTAGTCTCTCGTAATCTTGAATGTCGGATCTGGTGACTTTGAGGACTAACTTGGAACTTGGCTACAAAGACTTGATGGCAGCAATGATTGAGCTGCAGACGGTGACTAACATCGGCGCTGGGTGACCTCTGATCGCGGCCACGAACTGTAGATTGGCACAACTGCACTACTCTCGTGCTACACGTGAAGTGGCCTAGCGGCGCCTCGCGGCGAACATAAGAACTGCGACTGGCTGTGTACTCTTTGGCTAACACAGCCTTTCTTCTGTTCCTTTTATCGAGAGAATCGCATCCGGCGGCTCGATCTCTCAGGCGGCGGTGTGGTCGTCTTGACTGACGACATTACACCCTAGACTTAGAACTACTTAAACCTATCTAACCTAAGGACATCACACACATCCATGCCCGAGGCAGGATACGAACCTGCGACTGTAACAGCAGAGCGTTTCCGGACTGAAGCGCCTAGAACCTCTCGGCCACAGGTCCGGCTAGTACTGTTGGAAAGAGGAAACTCTCCAGTACATGGATCCCGCTAGGCAGCAGCAGTGTCCGCCGACTTCAATTTGAAAATGGTGTCGGGACAACAGAAAGCGTTTTGTGTTGTACGTTTTGCGCAGTGCGGGTAAGTAATAACAGTTCAGAGTGACTTTCGTACTAGGTGTGGTGTACATCCTCCTACGGCACAGAGCATTAGACGAAGGCATGAACAATTCCGAGAAACAGGTTCTTTGTATAAAGGAAAATCGCCGGTCTGTCCACGAGTGTCTGACAGACGTCGAACGCATCCGCCATATTTTCTAAAGGCGTTCGCAGAAGTCAGTTCGCCGTGCAGCTCGACAGCTCCCCAGTGTTGGTCTGGAGTGTGTAAAGTCGACGTTTACACATGAAACCATACGAAATTCAGCTACTGCAAGCTCTTCGTGAAGGTGACCGACAACAACGTATGGAGTTGTGTAATTTCGTTCTTGGCGAAATGGAGGATGATAGTTTTTTTTCCACGCTTTGTGTTTAGTGACGAGGCCACATTCCATTTACACGGAACGGTGAACCGTCTTAATGTGAGAATATGGGGTATGCAACAACTACATGAAGTTTTATAACACGAGAGGGACTCTCCAAAATTTAATGTGTTTTGTGCAGTGTGTGGTGCATTTTCTTTTTCTTTGGGGGCTTACAAAAGACTCTGTTAATGCGCCTCTGTTACCAACAACAATGAATGAACTGAGACAACACATAACAGCGGCTGTGGAAGCTGTAACTCAAGGCATGCTCTCTGCGTTGTGGGAACAATTTGAATACCGTGTTGACATACGCCTTGCATGTCAAGGGGGCATACTGAACATCTATGAAGAGGTATGAAATAAAAACTATTTCAGTTTCCCGTTCATCAAAAAACAAATTTTCATTGCACATGTTTATTAATTTCAAAAATACAGACGTTCGAAATCGGACGATTCTCTTTGAAACAGCCGGTACTTCGATTTCGCAAACGCGCACATCAAAACGTACAGCTCACTTCCCGTTGATCTAGAATCATGAAATGTGGCAAGCAACAAGCTTTTGCAGTACAAGTACAAGGAAAGCTCGGAAAGTGGAAATTTGTGGTAAGGTCTTATGGGACCAAACTGCTGACTGCATCGGTCCCTAAGCCTACACACTACCTAATCTGACTTAAACTAACCTACGGTATGGATAAAACAAACACCTATGTACGAGGTAGGACTAGAACCTCCGGGGTGTGGGGGTGGGGGAGGCGGGGGGGGGGGGGGGGGGGGAGCCGCACGGAGCGTGACAAAGCGCCGAGCCGCCTCATCAGACTACGTAGCTACAAAAATCAGAAATTATGAATTTGTACTTACGTGACACGAAAAAATATTTCTTTCTCATTTTTTATCCGACTTCAAACTTAAAATTCAGTTAGGTGACAAAATTTCAGCCCTCTACTGCTTCATATTATAGATGTGTTTAACTACAACCAACAATCTGGCTGCTGTCGTAATGTACGTTATTGAGTAGTTTGTTTGATGACTTGATATGAGCTTAGGCTCGAATCTAGTCATCAAATAATAAAGGAAATTAATATTGTTACTTTGACGATTTTCTAAAATTTATAACGTAGTTTAGTTAAAATTAAATCCTTCTCGAAAGTCTTGGAATTCCCGGCACCTGTCTACACTCTTCATTAAGTTTGTAGGGGACCCTCAGAGCGCTAGTCCTACTCAAACCTGGCCAGCTTTTCACCATCTTTGAGGAGATTGTGAAGGATGTCCCTTACCTTGACATGTTGCGGCTGTGGTTGTTGCCATAACAGCTGATAAGGCGAATTTCATCTTTCAACAAGACAGGTTACTCACTCACTGGACCAACGATGTTCGTCTCAATCTAAACGACGAACTTCTGCTTCTCTGGAATGGACGTAGTGATGAAGATGGTGTACTCTGTTCGTTTGGCCTCCCAGATCACCTGAATTTTTCTTTTCGGGTACATTAAGGGCTTTATTTACATACCCCCGCCAGACGGTTGGTTGGTTGATTTGAAAGAGCGGGCTAAACAGCTAGGTCATGGATTCTATTGGATTAGGAAATGATTGGATAGGAAGTCGGCAGTGCCCTTCCAAAAGAACCTTCCCGGCATTCGCCTGAAGCGATGTAGGGAAATCACGGAATACCGGAATGAGTATGGTCGTGTGGTGCCGATAGTTCCGATGGCACAACGTACGTTGGCTCTACGAGAGCGGAAGATCTTCCCCGACCACAGCACCCACTAGCCGACGCTGTGTAGCTCTGTGAGCATTGCTCGACTTTCGCCCAGTTCATGAAGAGCAGTCGGCCGAGAACCGTCGCTTTAGCTTAACTTGCTGTTGAGACTTTCTTATCTGGACTTTGACTTCGCACCTATATGCTCACCTGTACCAAGTTATGTATCAAAGTCTATAATTCGTGCCGGCCGGAGTGGCCGCGCGGTTCTAGGCGCTGCAGTCTAGAGCCGAGCGACCGCTCCGGTCGCAGGTTCGAATCCTGCCTCGGGCCCCATGTACTTAGGTTAGGTTTAATTAGTTCTCAGTTCCAAGCGACTGATGACCTTAGAAGTTAAGTTGCATAGTGCTCAGAGCCATTTTTTGTATAATTCGTGTTGGACTATAGTGAAAACACTTTTACTTTACTTGCAGTACCGATAGCTTTACCTCACCTGCTCCTACTCGCCTCCTACATTCGGCCTATGTTACAGCTTTCAGGAGCAGACCAACGTCCTGCCCTCCAGGCGGGATACAAAAGGTCGGTCGTGATTTTGAACCGTCGTCCTCCCGAATGCGAGTCAAGAGTGCTAACCACTGCGCCACCTCGCTCGGTGAATAGGTCAGGAAAAGGGTCAATGCTGTTAGATGACCACTGGTAGTTTGTTACTAGATTAGGTACGGAACGGACTACCGCTTGGACGTTTGTCATGTGAGCAGAAGGGCACCCACAGTGTGGTGCAAAAATTTAGTGATTTTTCGGTTCTGTTCATGAATCAATCATGGTTGGTTGGTTGGTTTGGGGGATGAAAGGGACCAGAGAATCAATCATGTTTTTTACATTTAATATCTAGGAAAATATGAGGTTCTCAAAACTAATGAATCGTTTATAGCAGCTCTGTACAAGGTAATGTGGAATCTATATAAACAGCTCCCTCTTCGGTGATGTTATGGACAGAAGAGAGAACACATTTATTGAAGTTTTTAAGTCCTCCCCCGTAGTAAGGTTGATTTTTAACCCAAGAAATGCTCATTAATGTTTTATGTATATGTTATTATAGTTTTGAATGTTTAATGTGCTAGCCGGTGTGAAGGTCACTCTTTAGCACTACAGGTGGTTTACACCATTTGTTCTTTTTCTTAAATTTTAATATAAAGCGACAAAGTGGAAGTACAATCATGGTATGTAACAGCGAAATTGATAGTTCTGTTAGGAGATGGTAATCACGTAACTACGAGGTATTGTATGTTACACAGCTTTTTGTTGTAATTAGATTAAATAGTTATTTAGCTTTGTATAAATCTGTGTCCTCGATAAGGTGATCAGACAGAGGCAACAAGGAATGAAAGGATTGGGTGAAATACGACTGGGGTCTAAGAATAAAAAAGTACTGGTAGATTGGCGGTTCAAATGGCTCTGAGCACTATGCGACTTAACTTCTGAGGTCATCAGTCACCTATAACTTAGAACTAATTAAACCTAACTAACCTAAGGAGATCACACACATCCATGGCCGAGGCAGGATTCGAACCCGCGACCGTAGCGGTCGCTCGGTTCCAGACTGTAGCGCATAGAACCGCATGGCCACTCCGGCCGTCACAGGTAGATTGTCTAGCACTCACAGATGACATTGTGATCTTGTCCGAATGACTAGAAGAGGCAGATAACCAAACTACAGAACTGCAGAGACAGTTCTGTGTATGGAGAAGACACAATATATAACAAACATCACGACATCTCCTTGATAGACGACAATAGAAGGAGGGAAAATTCAGAGGGTGGAGGGATACAAATACCTTGGAGAATGGATAGACATTGGACTGACCGAAAAATAACCAATGGGAGCACGAATAAACTAATTGAACTCAGCATATAAACTAACTATCAACACCTACAATGAGAATAATATTTCGATAAATTCAAAATTGAAACATAACCAAACATAAATCCGCCCTGAAGCTCTATATGCAGCAGAACTCTCAACTTAGCACGAAGCGGAGTGGTCAAGGGGCTAGAACTGATGAAACGAAAGATTCTCAGGAGAACATTAGGACCTCGAAGAACAGAAGACGGTAAATTTAGAAACCGAGATAACCAGGAACTGTATACCAAGATAGAAAGAATATCTGGTTTCATCAAGAGAAATAGGAGCATGTACTTCAGACACATCCTTAGAACGAACCTGGGGAGGTTAACACAGCGAATCACGCAATTTCTGATGAGCACGAAAACCAAAGTACGGTGGATCAAAGCGATACAAAGAGATATGGAAGAAATGAGAATAGAGAAAGCAGAGATAGGCAACACTGTGATTTTTAAATAAAAAATCTAGGCCTTCAAAGCTTTCCAGGACGTAATGAGACTCAGAACAAAATCATGACAGAAGAGCGAAGAGGGTTGCAAAGTACAAGAATGACAGAATATTGGGAAGCTGAAGGCTGTGAATTCAACTAAATACTTAGGGATTACAAATAACCTAAATTGAAACGATCACATAGATAATATTGTGAGTAGAGGAAACCAAAGTGTGCGATTCATTGGCAGAACACTTAGAAGGTGCAACAGGTCTACTAAAGAGACTGCTTCCACCACGCTTGTCCGCCCTACTCTGGAGTATTGCTGTGCGGTGTGGGATCCGCATCAGGTGAGACTGACGGATGACATCGGACATCGAAAAAGTACAAAAAAGGGCAGCTCGTTTCGTATTATCGCGAAATAGGGGAGATACTGTTACAGATATGATACGTGAACTGCAGTGGCAATCATTAAAACAAAGGCGTTTTTCGTTGCGACGGAATCTTCTCAGCAAATTTCAATCACCAGATTTCTCCTTCGATTTCGAAAACATTCTATTGGCGCCCACCTACATAGGAAGAAATGATCATCACGATAAAATAAAAGAAATCAGGGTTCTCGCAGAAAAAATTAAGCGCTCGTTTTTCTCGCGTGCCGTTCGAGGGTGGAACGGTAGAGAGAGACAGCTTGAAGGTGGTTCATTGTACCCTCTGCCAGGCACTTTATTGTGAATAGTAGAGTAATCACGTAGATGTAGATGTAGAAGAAGAAAGACCAGAAGAAACGAAGCTGCAACGAATTAACACGGTACTAAGACGGCGAAAACGAAAGAAGAAGAAGAAACCAGTGATAATTGAATATCGTTGTTTAATGGTTCTGAAGAAACGGGTCGTTGTAAAATAAAAAATTCAGTGATCAGACAGAAAAATAAAGCCGTTCTGTAAAATTTTGGTTGTTGTCCGGAGATATTTTCTGAGTATTTTGGTATAGGGGATGTGTGGTCACTGGTCACTCGTAACAGAATAAAAATTTAATTAAGATTTATTCGGTTTGTTATCCAGTTACTTTTGTTTCTATGAAAATACCTTAATAGGACTGAAAAAGCCTGTGATTCGCTGTACGCAATCATACTAGTGCACAAGTTTTCGGTTTCCCGTAGTTGTCTACATATACATACAATAGTAATTAGCTCGGCATAGAGTCGTCGCGCCGCTTTTGCACTACGTTTAGTGAATCCACACATGAGGTGCACGTTGGCGAACTCTTCATCAGGAAACCTATCCGCAGTACTACTGTGAATCACTGTTAGTACAACTAATACGAGAGAGAACCGAGCAATACTCAATGCAAGCTGGAACGCGAACAGTAAAGTGGGCGCTAGTGTTTTGTAAACAGCAAGGACGGAGAGCAAACGGGACGAGTTTGCTTGTAGACATGACAAACAGCGCACAGCGCCGACATTTGCATTGTTGTCCAGATAATGTCAGTGAAGTACAGAAGGAAAGATAAATGAAGGTAAGAGGTCAAACTAAATGCAAAAACACTGTAACTAACAGCCAAGTCCAAGGATCGCCGGAATCAAATTACTCCAATGTCCATGAACACCATCTGAAATATTCATTGCAACTTCTAAACTTTTCTGTTGGCCCGTTTCTGCGTAAAGCAATATTCACTATCACATGCATCACACACAGAGACATAAGTAAGGAATAGAAGCCGTCAGAACTCCCGCTACAGCTTTTACAACTTTCTCGCGACACAAGTGGGGAGGGGGATGTCGTGAACTACGGCTATGACGATGTTACGTTTTGCTGCGTTCTTAGAGCAGCTACAAGCCGAACAACCCACGTACGTGAGAGATTACATTACAGCCTAGTGCCTACCAAAATTGTATCCACAACACTACTATATTGCCCAATAGCATAACACTGACGTATACGGGGTGTATCCGTAAGAACGTGCAAAAATTTAACAGGACATAGAGAATGCTGCACTGAATAAATCGATGTGGGGACCGTGGGGTCACCGAGCGGGGTAGCCGCATGGTCTCAGGCGCCGTGCCACGGTCCGCGCGGGTCACCCCGTCGGTGGTCTATGCCGAGTCAGCCCTCGGGCACTGGTGTGTGTGTCGTCCTTAGCATAAGATAGTTTAAGTTTCATTAAGTAGTGTGTAGGCTTAGGGACCGATGACCTACGCAGTTTGGTCCCGTAAGATCTTAACACAAATTCACAAAACTTACCTGGGGTCGGAGAAGCTAGCTTAAGAAGATGTGGAAGTAAACTTGTCTACCGCTTTGTCTAGCATTACTGTTTTACAGCTTATTTATAACATCCGTATAAGTTTACACGCACTGTGCTGTTTGTTTACATCTACATTCTTTAGTTCGTGCGAGGGAACGAGAATGGCGAGCCTGATTGCCAAGAAGTTACGATACAGGTTTTGTTTACGTTATTTGACCATGAGGTGGCTCTGTCGTATCGTATTTACATTGTCCCATGACAGAACGTGCTATGGATCAACGACAGACCCTCTCATTGCTGAATGCTATTCAGAGAGGTACAGTGCAGCAGTACCGGTACAGTATTTCCTGGTCACTGGATTGTAAGGGGAAGTCCTATTCCATGCCCTGCGAGATCATGTGGCCAGAATCCCCTATAGGGATATCTTAAGTCCACTGCGTATGGCTGGCCGCTGTGGCCGAGTGGTTCTGGGAGCTTCAGTCCGGAACCTCGCTGCTGCTATGGTCGCAGGTTCGAACCCTGCCTCGGGAATGGATGTGTGTGACGGATTTAGGTTAGTTAGGTTTAATTAGTTCTAAGTCTAGGGGACTGATGACCTCAGAAGTTAAGTCCCATAGTGCTTAGAGCCACTTTAACCTTGCGTATGAGAGCCCAGTGGATACGGAGACGGAATCAGAATTTTAGCTGCCTCTGATGTGAATCGAAATACACCACGGATATTGTCAGGGCGATTCAGAATTTTTTTCGCCGAAGTCATGCTTCCATTGAGGTTAATGGCAGTCAGTTCAGTACATTTTTTAAGGTAGAGTACATGTGGCACGTTCATTGTGCCAGTAATGGTATTTGCAGTTAACTGTAGCTAATGTAAATAAGAAAGCACACAGTAGTGTGACTTTGTCCCTATTACATCCTTGAGCTGGCTTTACCGACTCCAGGTTCCCTACTTCAAATTATTCAATGGAGTATCCTTTATGTTCGGTTAAATTTTTGCACGCCCTTACAGAAGCACCCTGTGTATGTTCAGATTTTCTTGTTTGTTAACAGCAGCCACGAATACCGTTGCTGATGACGTGCCGTATGCCGAGAAAACGGCAACAAAACACAGAAATCATGCAATGACAAAAAAAGGCAAACGGTGTTATAAAACTATTCCCACAGTGCAGTACCTGGAACCAAACAGTATGCATGTAATAACTTGTATACTAATATTTCCTAACTATGCTAATTTTGCATGTTAGTAATGAAACCAATTGATGATTGCGATATTGGGGAATAAACCGAAGTGTTTTGTATCAAGTCGACCCACAATTCCTTGTTACCCCGCAAAATTGTCGGTTACATTGAGGCTCACGTAGATACAAAATACGTGGGAATATATGCGACTTCTCTACCCTGTTTCTCCGTAGATCAATGTTATGTGGACACGTGTGCACCAAAACTGAGTATCGTGGTTATGTACAAAATCAAACTCAGATATAGGCGTACAAAGTTACCGAATAGCAAGCAAGTCGTACCACAAGGAAATTGGACTCATTCTTCAGTGGACGGACTTGTTTCCTTCTACACATTTACTGTTTAGAGCATGTGAAGAATATGTTCAGTTTCTTTTGACTCAGCAGTCTTGTGAATGGTGTTATGTGGCCCGTCACGAATTCCCCTCCCGCCACAACCTCTTCACCTCAGAGGAGTACTTGCAACCTACGTCATCATTTTTTTGTTGGATATATCCCAGATCTGTCTTCCGGCACAGTTTTTACTGCCTGCATTCTCTCTTAGTATCAATGCGTTTATTTGTTGATGCCTTGAAACATGGCCTGTCCCGTCTTTTTGTCAGTGTTTTCTATATGCTGCTTCCTTCCTCGATTCTGTGGAGAATCTCCTCAGTTCTTACTTTGTTAGTCCTCCCGATTTCAGTATTCTTCTGTAGCTTCACATCTAAAACGCTTCAATTTTTTCAGCTTCGTTTTTCCAACTGTCCATGTTTCACCACCGTACAGCACTGTCTTCCAAACGCACATTCTTAGTGTTTCCTTCCTCACATGAAGTCCTACTTTTGAAACCAGTAGCCTTCTCTTGGCCAGGAATGCTCTCTTTGCCTGTCCTAGACGGTTTTCCTCTTTCTACTTGCTTCATCCGCCATGGTTAGTTTGCTCCAAGGAAACGAAATTCACTAGCTTCGTGACCACCAATTTTATGTTAAATTTCTCGCTGTTCTTGTTTCTGATACCTCTCGTAACTTTCGTCTTGCTCGTGTATGGTTTACGTCTGCAACAGGTTTATGGTTGGTTCCATATTGGGGGTTTTTCAAAACACCTCTTCTGAAGAGATGAGACGGAAAACTGTGTGTTTGTATTTAATTCTTGTTATATTTATGACGAGAAATCTGCTGAAATTTTGGTAAGTGAAACGAAGTTTTTCATTAATTTGCGGCTGAATAGTGGCATATGAATTGCTTTTTATGACACTATCGTCATTAAGGTTTTCTCTTCATCCATGGTACTGTGGCGAAACATGCACTGTACCATTTGCGAGATGCAGAGGCGACCGAGTGTGCCGGGACTTATCCAGTTGCTTCTAGCGCCATGTCACCATAACGCGTCCATGCGTCTATGCGTAGCATACAAGTATTGCACCGTAATGTAAGGATGAAATTAAAAATTAAAGTAGCTTCATCTAATTGTTTCAACATATTCTTCAGTATATTAAAGTTCAAATTGTTAAATCTCAGAGTGATCAGATGAATATGTTTCCCCTAAATATATGGTTCTAAATAAAAGACAAGTGGCGATAAACAATAAAGCTATAAAGCCAAAAATCGGTCAGAATGTACAATTGTATGTCAAAATTACCTAAAACAAGTCTCAACTTGATCGGTGCATTATTTTATTAAAAATCGGCTTTTCTTTGCTAAAAACGAAGACGCTAAATAATAGACTTAGAAAGATCAGTTTGATATGAAAACCTTAACTATGTGACGCCACTGAGCTTCCTCTAATAATTTTCGAGTAATTTACTGAAAACTAAATTTGGAACAAAAACGTCCTTATTTATAGTAGATTAAGTACCAGTTGTATCAATGCTAGAAAGTTCTGATTGCAGCACGTTATTAACCCATTAGAAAATGAAGATATACCGAGTTTGAAGACTTTGATGTAAATAACAATCAATTCAAGATTTCTTAAAGATGTAGTTCAGAGGTCATGTTCTACTGTCGGTTCCGTTCTAAAAATTCTAGCCAGCACGATTTAAATGCAGTCAAGCATAAAATTTTTATGTAATTGAAGCCAACTTTATTCCATTCATACTAAAATTACGAAAACTGTAAACTGATAGACAACAGTATTCTAAAATGGTATGTGTCCGGGAGAGCGGCCATTTAGATGCTGCTAGTTGGGGATAGAGGGGATGACGGCAGGTGTTCCCTTTGACCGTCCGCTGCTCCCATATATGAATACGGCCCGAAAGGCAGTGACGGGACTTCACTTCGCACCCAGCTATCAATCGGTCCGCGTCAATCAAACGCCGGCTTAGGCGCTGCCTCGGATGACGTCAGAGCTATGTTGATGCCAAACGCATGTTTCTGGCACAAATAAAAAGTGAACTCGCGAGGACTGTACACCGTCCTGGATTCCTTAGATTTCGGGGAAGCTACTGTTTGTGTGCAGCCCGTAGTGTTAACAAAATCGCGTGGCAAGTGGTGATATTATTTTCCACTTTATGGCGAGCAATTAACTTTGATTATTAAAAGTCACGGCGAAAGACCATTTAATGGGAAGAGTCACCTCTGAACTACTCGTAGTCCTGTTCATGGTAGAGAACATTATTATTAGTATTATCAAGAATTTTACAATGCATTGCGTTGAACTTTTCATAGATATAATTGAATCAGTTAGAACTAAAAATTGTATTTATAATTTTAGTGCCCGATCCCGCTGAGTAAACGGAGAGTAGAAACATTTCTTTCAGTGTGCAAGACAAGAATGTGAACTTGCAAGCTGGAACCTATGGTCAGTATATTCTCCATCGCTTTCTGGCTGACCACAAGAATAGTTTTCAGGCTCTCGAAAAAGACGGCGCTGCAGCCCCGCAGTACATAGTCTGACTGCGGATTGATAATGCCTTTATGAAGAAAAATAACTGATTAATCTTTTGCCAAATTGTCTACAAGTTCCATAAAAGCCATTCCTGTGTGAACTGTTAGTCGCAGAATTGACTTGCATTTCTCTATAATCATTTGCCACTGCGCTATTCTAGGTATCACGCAACTGCAGTTTTCAGTCCGGATTTTCTATTCATTGCTACACCCTCTAATGTGTCACCAATCCGTTCGTCGAAAATTCACTCGTTAAAGAGCCTCCCCCCCCCCCCCCCCCCTCAAAGCTGTTCTATACATTTCCGCATTGTCATCAAAAAGGGTCTCTCTCCTAACAGTCGTCAGGTACATTTTCTCTACTGTTTTGATGGATATTTACAATTTTCTTTTCTTTCTTTTCAGTGTGTAGTTGCAGTCAGCTCGTTCTGAAACTGTTTAGTGTATTCGTCTCTTGGTCTCTCTCTACGATTTTTACCCTCCGCGCTGCCCTCCAGTACTAAAATGGTGATCCCTTGATATCCTACCAAGCGATCCCGTCTTCTAGTCAAGTTGTGCCACAAATTTCTCTTCTCCCCAATTCTATTCAATACCTTCTCATTAGTTATGTGATCTACCCATCTAACCTTCTGCATTCTTCTGTAGCACCACATATCGAACGCATCTATTCTCTTCTTGTCTTAACTATTTATCGCACATGTTTCACTTCCACAAATGGCTACACTCCATACAAATACTTTCAGAAACGACTTCCTGACACTTAAACCTATACTCGATGTTAACAAATTTCTCTTCTTCAGAAACGCTTTGCTTGCCATTGCCAGTCTACATTTTATATCTTCTCTACTTCGACCACCATAAGCTACTTTTCTTCCCAAATAACAAAACTCCTTTACTACTTCAAATGTCTCATTTCCCAATCTAATTCCCTCAGCATCACCAGACTGAATTCGACTACGTTCCATTATCCTCGTTTTCCTTTTGTTGATGTTCATCTTATATCCTCCTTTCAAGACACCGTCCATTCCGTTCAGCTGCTCTTCCAGATCCTTTGATGTCTCTGACACAATTACATGTCATCGGCGAACCTCAAAGTTTTAATTTCTTCTCCATAGATTTTAATTCCTACTCCTAATTTTTCTTTTGTTTCCTTTACTGCTTGCTCAATATACATATTGAATACCATCGGGGAGAGGCTACAACCCAGTGTCACTCCCTTCCCAACCACTGCTTCCCTTTCATGCCCCTCGACTCTTATAACTGCCTATCTGATTCCTGTACAAATTGTAAATAGCCTTTCGCTCCCTGTATTTTACCCCTGCCCCCTTCAGAATTTGAAACAGAGTATTCCAGTCAACATTGTCAAAAGTTTTCTCTAAGTCTACAAATGCTAGAAACGTAGGTTTGCCTTTCCTTAATCTATTTTCTAAGATAAGTCGTAGGGTCAGTATTGCCTCTAGTGTTCCAACATTTCTATGGAATCCTAACTGATCTTCCCAGAGGTCAGCTTCTACGTCTTTCCATTCGTCTGTAAAGAATTCGTATTAGTATTTTGCAACCGTGGCTTATTAAACTGATAGTTCGGTAGTTTTCACATCTGTCAACCCCCGCTTTCCTTGGGATTGGAATTATTATATTCTTTTGAAGCCTGAGGGCATTTCGCCTGTCTTATACATCTTGCTCACCAGATGGCAGAATTTTGTCAGGACTAGCTCTCCCAAGGCTATCAGTAGTTCTAATGGAATGCTGTCTACTCCCGGGGCCTTGTTTCGACTTATATATACAGGGTGTTACAAAAAGGTACGGCCAAACTTTCAGGAAACATTCCTCACACACAAATAAAGAAAAGATGTTATGTGGAGATGTGTTCGGAAACGCTTAATTTCCATGTTAGAGCTCATTTTAGTTTCGCCAGTATGTACTGTACTTCCTCGATTCACCGGCGGTGGGCCCAATTGAAGGAAGGTGATGTTGACTTCGGTGCTTGTGTTGACATGCGACTCATTGCTCTACAGTACTAGCATCAAGCTCATCAGTACGTAACATCAACAGGTTAGTGTTGATCACGAACGTGGTTTTGCAGTCAGTGCAATGTTTACAAATGCGGAGTTGACAGATGCCCATTTGATGTATGGATTAGCACGGGTCAATAGCCGTGGCGCGGTACGTTTGTATCGAGACAGATTTCCACAACGAAGGTGTCCCGACAGGAAGACGTTCGGTACAATTGATCGGCGTCTTAGGGAACACGGAACATTCCAGCCTATGACTCGCGACTGGGGAAGACCTAGAACGACGAGGTCACCTGCAATGGACGAGGCAATTCTTCGTGCAGTTGACGATAACCTTAATGTCAGCGTCAGAGAAGTTGCTGCTGTTGACCACGTCACTGTATGGCGAGTGCTACGGGAGAACCAGTTGTTTCCGTACCATGTACAGCGTGTGTAGACACTATCAGCAGCTGATTGGCCTCCACGAGTACACTTCTGCGAATGGTTCATCCAACAATGTGTCAATCCTCATTTCGGTGCAAATGTTCTCTTTACGGATGAGGCTTCATTCCAACGTGATCAAATTGTAAATTTTCACAATCAACATGTGTGGGCTGACGAGAATACGCACGCAATTGTGCAGTCACGTCATCAACACAGATTTTCTGTTAACATTTGGGCAGGCATTGTTGGTGATGTGTTGATTGGGCCTCCACGCTCTCCTGACCTCAACCCTCTTGACTTTCATTTATGGGGGCATTTGAAAGCTCTTGTCTACGCAACCCCGGTACCAAATGTAGAGACTCTTCGTGCACGTATTGTGGACGGCTGTGATACAATACGCCATTCTCCAGGGCTGCATCAGCGCATCAGGGATTCCATGCGACGGGGGGAGGATGCATGTATACTCGCTAACGGAGGACATTTTGAACATTTCCTGTAACAAAGTGTTTGAAGTCACGCTGGTATGTTCTGTTGCTGTGTGTTTAAATTCCATGATTAATGTGATTTGAAGAGAAGTAATAAAATGAGCTCTAACATGAAAAGTAAGCGTTTCCGGACACATGCTCACATGACATATTTTCTTTCTTTGTGTGAAAGGAATGTTTCCTGAAAGTTTGGCCGTACCTTTTTGTAACACCCTGTATATATACAGGGTGACTCACAAATGAGGAGAAATATGTCGCGCAAATTGTCACACACTGACCTACAAACATAAATTCGTCTTCCGCATTTGGCTATGTCAATAAATGACAATGCAATTGAATGGTAAAAATCTAGAAATATTAAGTGGACTTTTTGAGTGTTACTGTGCGCCGACATTGGCAAAGGGGACAGCTCGGCAACAGGGCACGACATGCGAGTGTTGCAGGTAGTCTATCCGCTCACGAGTAGGCGAGGCATGCGGCGTCAAGCGATGGTTTGCGTGACACTGCGAGCAACGACAGCGCCCACATCTGTCTCGTACCGGTTACGCTGGTCGGTATTATGTATCGAGGCTAGTTGGCGTAGGGAAAGGAAGGGGGCTGCACTACTGTACATGCATGTTTTATAACTTGGTTTTTGTGTCCCAGTATTAGGCAACGGCCTTGTCGCAGTGGATACACCGGTTCCCGAGAGATCACCGAAGTTAAACGCTGTCGCGCGTGGTCGGCACTTGGATGGGTGACCATCCAAGTCTCCATGCGTTGTTGCCATTTTTCGGGGTGCATCAGCCTCGTGATGCCAATTAAGCAGCTACTCGACCGAATAGTAGCGGCTTCGATCAAGCATACCATCATAACGACCGGGAGAGCGGTGTGCTGACCCCACGCGTCTACTATCCGCATCCTCCTCTGAGGATGACACGCTGGTCGGATGGTTTCGATGGGCCACTTGTGACCTGTAAACGGTGTGGTGGTCCCAGACTTAGTTTTAAGAAACGAGTACATAGATGCAAAATACAAAATACAACTACACAGGTATGTGGCAGTTAATACAAACGAATACAATTCAGCTGTACAAATCGAAACTAACATAGAAACACATGACCAGAAGCTCCAATGGCTGTTTATAAGCACTATTCGAAATGACAGCCACGATGTGTGAGGCAAAGTTGAACTCTTCGCAGGAAGGATTGCTGAACACGATCCTACATGTTGAAACGTCCCCTTTTTAAAAATTATACATGACTGTGTTTAAACTGACACACAATATTTTTAGCGCAACGCAATCTGACTTTCAAAAATACAAAAGAATGGCCCTGACTAACATTAAACTATACCTTTCAGAAATCACATACCTCACAAAAATCTTCATTACTCGAACTACTGCAATACAGCGAGCGCCACTACTGCCAGCTAAATAAAAGATTCAAACTACGGAAGGCACTAACTACTGATAGGGATAGTTAGCAAATGAAAGATATTAATAGAGAACAAACAATGTATTTACCTTAATAATCATAATATATATAGCAGTTCATGACAAATTACAAAACTCCGCCATTTCTCTCCCCACATCCACCACTGCTGGCGGCTCACCTCCAACTGTGCAACGCTACGCGCTGTTCACATCCAGCTGCCGCTGTCCAACACGACAATGGCAGACAACAATGCAAACTAAACACAAACTGCACACAGCACAGCCAGTGATTTTCACACAGAGCGCTACGTGGCGTTACCAATAAGAAAACCTAAACAGCCTACTTACAATGTCTGTATCTCTTTGCTTAATGTCACAGGCATGTTGTATTCTGCGTTGAAGGGTGTTGATATCAGCATCCTCTCCTTCATAAATCACAGATTTCAGATGACCCGACAAAAATGAATCCAGTGGATTCAGGTCTGGCGATCTTGCTGGCCATGCTACAGCGCCTCCACGACCGATCCATTTCGAAGGGAAGGCATTCTCCAGGTGGCGTCGTACTGTGCCACTGAAGTGAGCGGGGGCACCATCATGCATGTACCACAGGTTCATACGAGAGACCATACTAACGTCTTCCAACAATTCCGGTAATGTAGCATCCAGGAAACGCAGATACCGTTCTCCTGTAAGCCTCTGTGGTAGCACATGTGGCCCTATGAGATGGTGATCAATAATACCACATCAGATATTGACACCACATCGTTGTTGGTACTCTTGTGTCACTGTGCCGTGGGGGTTTTCTTCCGCCCACTCGTGCCAATTATTCGAATTCACTATACCCTTCTTCGTGCAATATTCTTCGTCGGTGAACAGTATTGTTCGTGAAAAATGCTGGTCGTCGGTCTGACGCCGTAAGATTAAGTTGCAGAAGTCCAGTCTCCTCTGGTAGTCTTCTGGCAATAATGCCTGTACCTTCTGCATGCGAAATGGTTGGTTGGTTGGTTGTTTTGGGGAAGGAGACCAGACAGCGTGGTCATCGGTCTCATCGGATTAGGGAAGGATGGGGAAGGAAGTCGGCCGTGCCCTTTCAGAGGAACCATCCCGGCATTTGCCTGGAGTGATTTAGGGAAATCACGGAAAACCTAAATCAGGATGGCCCGACGCGGGATTGAACCGTCGTCCTCCCGAATGCGAGTCCAGTGTATGCGAAATGGTTCAAATGGCTCTGAGCACTATGGGACTTAACATCTATGGTCATCAGTCTCCTAGAACTTAGAACTACTTAAACCTAACTAACCTAAGGACATCACACACATCCATGCCCGAGGCAGGATTCGAACCTGCGACCGTAGCAGTCGCGCGGCTCCGGACTGAGCGCCTAGAACCGCTAGACCACCGCGGCCAGCTCTGCATGCGAAAGAGATGGTAATGGTTTCTATGGGGTAATCACTCGCGTAACAGTAGATTGTGACATTCCGACCGCAGTGGCGAGAGACCTGGTGCCTATTGTTCGGTCCTCCGCAACATTTTTCGTAATACTTTTCGTTCGCCACCCGCACTGTACGTGGACGGTCGGCCACAACCACTAAATCCTGGAGGTGCTACATATGCACAGTACTCCTTCAAGCGCCTGTCCACAGAGTAAAACGTTTTTGCAGGGATCGAATGAACAGTAGAGCCACAGGTCTTAACACATCTGAAATGTAACGTCCACTGTTCAAAGTGGCGTCAATGCGGTGACCGAGACGTGTAACCAATGGCACCCCATACCATCACGCCGGGTGATACGCCAGTATGGCGATGACGAATACATGCTTCCAATGTGCGTTCACCGCGATGTCGCCAAACACGGATGCGACCATCATGATGCTGTGAACAGAACCTGGATTCATCCGAAAAAAAATGACGTTTTGCCATTGGTGCACCCAGGTTCGTCGTTGAGTACACCATCGCAGGCACTCCTGTCTGTGATGCAGCGTCAAGGGTAACCACAGCGATGGTCTCCGAGCTGATACACCATGCTGCTGCAAACGACGCCGACATGTTCGTGCAGATGGTTGTTGTCTTGCAAACGTCCTCATCTGATGATTCAGCGATCGAGACGTTGCTGCACGATCCGATACAGCCATGCGGATGCCTGTCATCCCGACTGCTAGTGATACGAGACCGTTGGGATCCAGAACGGCGTTCCGTACTACCCTCCTGAACCCACCGATTCCATATTCTGCTAACAATCATTGGTTCTCGACCAACGTGAGCAGCAATGTCGCGATGAGATAAACCGAAATCGCGATAGGCTACAATCCGACCTTTATGTCGGAAACGTGATGGAGCGCATTTCTCCTCCTGCCGGCCGTAGTGGCCGAGCGGTTCTAGGCGCCTCAGTCCGGAACCGCGCGACTGCTACGGTCGCAGGTTCGAATCCTGCTTCGGACATGGATGTCTGTGATGATATTAGGTTAGTTAGATTTAAGTAGTTCTAAGTTCTAGGGGACTGATGACCGCAGATGTTAAGTCCCATAGTGCTCAGAGCCATTTCTCCTCCTTACACGAGGCATCACAGCAACGTTTCACCAGGCAACGGCGGTCAACTGCTGTTTGTGTATGAGAAATGAGTTGGAAAAATTCCTCATGTCAGCGCGTTGTAGGTGTTGCCACCGGTGCCAACCTTGTGTGATTGCTCTGAAAAGCTGTGTGATTGCTAATCATTTGCATATCACAGCATCCTCTTCCTTTCGGTTAAATATCGCGTCCGTAGCATGTCATCTTCGTGGTGCACCAATTTTAATGGCCAGTAATATATATGCGGCCCCAAATTAGTCTAGTGCGGTGTTTAATTTACGGTTATTTACTAACGGTGACAGTACAACGTCAAGATTAAAATGTACTCCAGCAGCCAATGAACAGCGCGTTGCTGCATGGCTGTGACACTCAGAACGGGAGAGGGTGATGCTGTTACTGCTTGAGTATGGGTTATTCTTCGTGTTTTACTGTCCCTGTTAATTCATATCCACAAAACAAATACCGCACTAGACTAATCTCGAACCGTACTATCGAAGGGGCATGTAAAATTCCGCTGTAAAGACCATTTTACTGATAACGGGGAACAAACCGACGCTGGGGTGTCGCTTGAAAGACATGCTGGACAGTAGTTGTTAGTGACGGCAGCTACACACTGCTAAAAGAAATTACAAATATCTGCCGAAACTGCGGAGAAAATGCGCCTGACGACTGTGTGTAAATGATGGCCAAATGCACCACAGAGAAGAACTACAGTGTCATAATAACGTTGACCGCTCGGAGTACTGTGTTCGCAGATTTGGAGGTCAGTACACTCTTCCAACATTACGGCCCCGCACATCATACCACCTGGCCCCCCAAAGCGATCGTGTTCGTCAACGTTCCTGGGTACATTACGTGTTCGCTCCTCTCGACTCTTGATGATACGTTAAGCACATTGGAACATTGCCGAACATGATCTTTCTAGTGGCCCAGGCAGTTTGGTTTGGGGAGGCACAATATTGTATGGGCTTACTGATCTCCAAATTTTTTAACACTGTACACCCAACGTGGCAACGTAAATGTCACGCTGTGTTCCTTCCTCATGTGCACCTTTTCAGGGCTGTGTTTTCAATTTTTAATTTTACGGGTGACGATGCGCTACCGCAACGTACGGCGCAGGTGGAGGGGCTGTAGGAACCAACGGACTGAAGTATCAAAGGAAAAATTGTTCTAAAATAATTATTCAACAAACCTGCATCTAACAGTGTCTGCTAACTTCTTTCGTGTACTCCTCCATTCTGCCAGTAATGAAACGTGTATTTGACTCAGCAATCAAGTTTAAGAGAATAATGCCATTTGTGCAATGGCGTTAAGCTGCTACTGAAAAATTTAACTTTTGGCCCTGATATTTACTTAATGAAATTATGTCTTGACTTGAATAATGCCAGTTGTGCAATGGCATAATATTAGTTATTTGAAATAACTTTGCTCTGATAACTTCAGTTATACCAAAATCGATTTCAGACCATGAAATACACATATTTATTGTGTAGAGGCCTCATTTTTTTTACGTTCTTTCATTTGGTGGGTAACTTTACTTTACTACTAATTTTCATATTCAATACAAGCAAAGGATGTGGATTATGTTTCAGGCTGTTATATTTAAACACAATGTTGATCTCATTATACTATATATATTGTTAAAAATTGAATTCATATACAAAAACTGCCATTTCCAGCATTTTTTGTAGCACAAATCACTGTCACAAAATTATTCAAAAGGCTTAATTCATCAAACTTGGACATATAAATCCTAACTCTGTACATTATCTAACAAAAACCATTTTGAAATCATTTTGTAGCTTCTCCCATTAACGTCTACAGTTTGCTCAGTGTACAACCTGAAAAATGCGTACCGCGAATCCTACCTTAAAGCTGTCACCACACGTTTGCTTCCTCCGGGCACCTAGCTGCGACTACCGAGCATTTTACTGCGCGCGCTCGGCTCTCTTAACCATCAAAGACCCTCCTACGTAAAGATATTATTCTCATTCCACTTTGTGGTTGGCAACTATCGACTTTATTTTCTAGATCCACCCTGATCAGACCGTAGCACATACCCCTCAGGACGTTCGGGAAATGGACTTGCCTGCCCATTCCCCAGACGCAATTCCCATCGCGCACTTATGGGATGCGTTGGAAGACGTTTGCATCACGTCCATATGCACTACCAACTATTGAACCACTTTCAACCTTCATGGTGAAGGAGTGGAAAGACCCACCGTAAGAACACTTTACCAATCTTGTGGCTAACGCGGGAGCGCATACATTGCTATCCATGGTATTCACACGTTGTATTAATATCCATGCATCGCCTTCTGTATTGTCCCCGCTACAATCATAAATCACGGTGAACACACTGTAATTATTATCTTTAAATAAAAATGTCGTTTCTGTTCGCCTCATGGCTTACTCTCTAACTGACCTTCTGTATTGTAGCATACTATAGCACTTTATTCGTTGCCCAAGTTTCGACAAGCTATATTACTTCGCAGTAACACATCATGCTAAAGTTTCTCTCCTCCTCACGGTTTGGACATGTGGTAGTAATGTTTTGTTTGCCTATCACAGTCGGCACTAAGTTACATCTCCATTAAAATCCCTGACACTCTGTAAATGCTCAGACTAGGGGAGGACCCAGTTGCTATTGCATGAGAACCAGCCGGCCGCGGTTTTAGGCGCTTCAGTCCGGAACTGCGCTGCTGCTACGGTCGCAGGTTCGAATCCTGCCTCCGGCATGGATGTGTGTGGTGTCCTTAGGTGAGTTAGATTTAAGAATTTCTAAGTCTAGGAGACTGATGACCTCAGATGTTAAGCCCCATAATGCTTAGCGCCATTTGAACCATTTGCATGACAGCCCTGTGACTAGCTGTTTACGGCTGGCCAGCCAGCGCTCAAGGACTCAGGGACTACGTGGATGGAGGCGGCAGATTTCACTTACGAGGACGTGCTAAAAAGTAATGCATCCGAATTTTTACGTGAAAACTGTTAAGCAGTTCAAGTACAAGAAATATCATTAACATTCTAAATCATAGTTCTTCACATCTACAAATTTATTTTTCAACATAGTCATCCTGGTTACGAACACATTTCTCCCAACGAGACACCAGTTTGCTGGTAGCGTCGCTGTAGAATGTTGGACTTCGTTGCTGGAGAAACATCACCACCTCTGCTTGCACTACTTCATCGCTATCGCAGAAGGTCAGTTAGAGAGTAAGCCATGAGGCGAACAGAAACGCTATCGAAGGTGTTCTTTTAAGTTTTGGAAACAGATAAAATCAGATGTGGCCAAGTAGGACTCTACAGAGTATGATGAATGAGAGTGACTGTTGCAGAACTCGTAGCGCTCATTTGTTGCCTGGCATTGCCGTGCTGAAGAAGTGGGTGTTCCAAGTGTGGACGAAGTGTTCGAATTCGGAACTCTATTACTGAGTACTGTTTCTCAGGCATCGCTATAGTTATATTACACACCGCCTGTTACATGCTACAAGTCGGAGCCACCTAGCGGCTAAAAAGATTTGAGTTTTCATGTAAAAAATTCTGATGCCTCACTTTTCCACACCGTTTCGTAAGTTTCAGTTATGACTGGCAGATTCATATAATTCGCGTGCAGCCGAATCCTCAGCTCTTCTTCTATACTGATAAACTTTGCTATATATTTAGTGGTGTTATTTGGAAGTAAAAATTGGCGACTCTGAATTTCTTTCGAACAAGAAATTGTGATGCAAGTAACATATTAGGACGTGCCTTCAGATCTGTAATTTAGAGCTATATGATTCAACACCTACCCTGATCATTACAAACCGGAATATCTTCCAGGTTTTAACTGATATGAAGTAAGGAATAGAATTACAGGGTCGCCTGTTTTAGTTTTTTTTTCTTTTTTCCTCTTCTTTCCCTACAAATCCACGGTTTGCCTGTTCCGACTTCGCAGTTTTAAAACCGTACATGTCTCCTTTAATCGATGTATCTTTTTCGTGAGTCTATAAAAACTGGAACTATATCTTCATCTATATATTGAAGATTTTGCTACCGTTTCACCCATTATTCTTCCAATTTCTCGAAGTTAAATGTTTCTTATTCTTCTTGTATATTCTCGTTTGTTATGAATTCCCTCTGTGAAGAGCCTCTGTCACATCTCAAAAATATAGTTTCATTAGGCTGTATGACTTTAAAAAAAAAAAAAAAAAAAAAAAAAAAAAAAAAAAAAAAAAAAAAAAAAAAAGACGCTCTAGTGGCCATAGAGCAACACAGGCACAACCAATGTTTTGCAATATTTTAATTTCGTTACATCATTACCTATATTTTTATTTATAGTTCGATGTACACGTAGAAATTTATCGGCTCTATTCTGTACATCATTCTCGTTGTTGGAATTGATGTCACATCTTAAATATCTAAAAATGGAGATGTAATACAGTGTGTTGTCTTCAGTAATAGTTTTTTATTTAACAAGGTCTTTTCCACAGTCAGTGACGGATGTTTTTACATTGTAGCATTATCTTCATAGTTGACATAATCTATACATTGTATGTTCCAAGTCTGATTCGTTATTTCTGTGTTAAGACTTAATTATTTGAATATAGCAGATGATAGACATGATAGTTTCTTTTAAGTTGTTTACCTCCAAATATATTTCCAGTATTAACGGTGGAGAAAAATTCTTCACACCAAAGTTATTGGTGTCAGCTATACACTCCCGTATTCTCCTGAGAAAAGTTACTATAACTTCTTCGTCTTTCCTCAGAAATCAGTGCATCGCCGGAATTTCTTGAATGACAATAAGGTGATATTAAGAGGTGGAACAGACAAAAGACACACTTCAGTCATGACTGAGAAAAGTGTATCACAATGGATGGTGAATATGCACACCATCTGCAAGTCTCACTGTCCAAGCTAGATTTTTTAATGTACTGATTAAAACTTCGTAACATCTACTCTCACATCACACTCCACAGGCGAAGGTGCCGATAACTGATGCGCCCTGTTCCTATCACCAATGGCGCGTCGGAAGAATGACTGTCGGTAGGACTCTTTTTTTTTTTTGTCATCAGTCTTCTGTTTCCATGAGGCCCGCCCTGGATTCCTCTCCTGTGACAGCTTCCTCATCCCCGAGGAACACTTGCAACCTACGTCCTCAATTATTTACCGG
The DNA here is from genome assembly GCF_021461395.2 of Schistocerca americana. NCBI lineage: Eukaryota > Metazoa > Arthropoda > Insecta > Orthoptera > Acrididae > Schistocerca > Schistocerca americana. Next base: position 89,814,367 of record NC_060127.1, on the reverse strand, counting down.
ATGTATTCCAAACACTGTCTTTGTCTACAGATTTTGCCTTCTACAGCTCCCTCTAGTACCAGACGTCCTATCTTCCTGTCCCTTATATTGGTCAGTGTTTTCCACATATTCCTTTTCTCTCCGACTCTGCACAGAATCTCCTCATTCATTCTCTATCTTTCCACCTAGTTTTCAGGATTTGTCTGTAGCACCACATCTGAAATTCTTCGATTCTCTTGTGTACCGGTTTCTCCACGGTGCATGTTTCACTGACATACGATGTTGTGCTCCAAACGTACATATTCGGAAATTACTTCCTCAAATTGATGTCTATGAGACTAGTAGACTTCTCTTGGCCATGAATGCCCTTTTTGCCAGTGCTAGTACGCTTTTGATCTCCGCCTCGCTCCGTTCGACATTGCTTATTTTGCTGCCTAGGTAGCAGAATTTCATAACTTCATGACCATCAATCCTGATGTTAAGTTTCTCGCTGTTCTCATTTGTGCTACTTCTCATTACTTTCATCTTGCTTCGATTTGTTCTCATTCCATATTCTGTACTCATTAAATTGCCCATTCCATTCAGCAGAGTGAGTAATTCCTCTTCACTTTCACTCAGGCGAGCAGTGTCATCAGCTGATGAACCTTCCTTTTATTTCCATTATCGCTTCTTCGATGACTGATTGTACAGAAGGGGCGAAAGACTACATCCCTGTCTTACGCCCTTTTTAATACGAGCGCTTCATTCTTCGTCGTCCCTCTTCGTTCTTGTACTGATTGTGTATTACCTGTCTCTCACTGTAACTACAACCTATATTTCTCAGAATTTCGAACATTTTACACTGAGGAATACTTTTTCCTGGTCGACAAATCCGACGAACGTGTCTTGATTTTTCCTTAGTCTTGCTTCCATTATCAACCGCAACTTCAGAATTACCTCTCTGGTACCTTTACCTTCTCTGTGAGGGCCCTTTTTAGAGATGTTCATTCCTCTTCAGCTATACTGCTTACTGAGCTATTCCTTATTGCTGTATCTGTAGCCTTAGAGAGCTTCAAAGCATATCATGTCATTCCTTACTACTTCTGTATCCCACTTCTTTGCGTATTGATTCTTCCTGGCTAAGCTCTTAAATATAAACGTAGGCTTCCGCAGCCATTGTCACATTCAATAAACTTTTTCTGGGTTTGTACAGCATTATCAATATACATTAAACTACCGTCGTTTCGGGCCCTGTTGTAAACAAAAACACCTTGAAGAAAGTCGCTTGGAAGATGACCGAGACCTCGATAGTTTTATACACATATTGACAATGCGGGGAGAGCCCTAGAAAAATTTTATTGAATAATCTCCTAAACTTTAGCCTACTCTTCATCACTATTACATACTTATCTGAGACTATATCTGTTCCTGGGCACGCCTTGCAATCCAGTATCTGATTTCGGAGCCTCTGTCTGACCGCGATGTAATATAACTGAAATCTTCCCGTATCACCCAGACTTTTCCAAATATACGTTCTCCTCTTGTCACTCTTTAACAGATTAGTCGCTATAATTTCTCGAATTTTCTCGCCGTTTCCACTTCGCGAGATGTATGTGAGAGAAAGCAATACGTTGTCCGGCTCTTCCCGGAAAGTGGTCAACCGAGATTTCAATATTAAACCTATTCATGATCCCCAACACGTCTCTTGTAACATCTGCGATTGAAGTTTGTCAAGCATTTCCGTAACGCTCTAGCGACGTCTAACCATCCCGTGACGATATGTGCCGCTCTTTGTTGAATCTTCTCTAGCTCTCTTATCAGTCTTACCTTGAAAGGATCCCAGATTGGTGAACAATTCGCAATAATCTCGCGATCAAGCGCCTTTTAAGCCCCTTTTTCATTTCGTTAAGATTCTTCCTATGAATCTTAGTCTGGCATCTGGTTTTGCTGCTATGTGCTTTGTGAGGTCTTTCACTTAAGATCGCTCTCGATAGTTACTCTTAGATCTTTTACGGTAGGTACTGTTTCCAGCATTTGTCATGAATAGTGTAGTGGTATAGCAGTGTTCTTTTCGTATATAAGCGGAAAAGGTTACATTTATTCATATTCAGGGTCAGCTGCCACAGCCTGCACCATTCATCAAACCTCTACGGTTCAATCTGCAAATGGGTACTGCCTTCTGGAGTTGCTACTTTCTTATAGAGAACCGCATCATCTGCTAACAGTTTTAAAGAGATTCTGACGCTTTCTACTAGATCATATATACAAACTGAAAACCGTCCTATCACACTTCTTTTAGGTACTCCAGAAATTACCTCTACATCTGTCGATTTTATTCCATTGAAAGAGACGTCTTCAATTCTACCTGCAGGTAAGTCTTGAGTCCAGTACCAAACACGGTAGGTACCTGAGCGCCATTATGTACGGATATCATGCAGGAACATGTGACTAGTCCTTATGCTTAAATAAAAATGTAGAAAAAATTGTAAGTAATATGTCCTTAACAAAGGAAGCCAATACCTGTAGTCCTTCCCCACACCACAATTGTGCTATTACTGTAGAAAGGAACATCAGCACCCTCTCTGCCCAACAGTAAATTTACGCCATACAAGCTGTACAGATGTGGCTGTAGATATTTGGTGTAAATTGGAGGTGGAGGTGAAAGAAAGGAATGAAAAGGGAAAGGATTACTGATGTAAGCTTCGTCGGGACAATACACAGAATCAGCGGCGACGAGTGAAAATGTCTGCTGGACCGAGATTTGGGCTCGGGATCTCCTGATTATCACGCATTTGTGTTAACCACTGTGCGACCCAGACACAATGCTTATCGGAACTACACGGACTATCTCAGCATGCCTCTTGGGCGACCCACACTCCCACCGAAACAACAGACACCATGTATTTACGTAAATACGAGGGCAGTTCAATAAGTAATGCAACACATTTTTTTTTTCTCGGCCAATTTTGGTTGATAAAACCGGAAATTTCTTGTGGAATATTTTCAAACATTCCCGCTTCGTCTCGTATAGTTTCATTGACTTCCGACAGGTGGGAGCGCTGTACAGAGCTGTTAAAATGGCGTCTTAACGGATGTGCGTTGCAAACAACGGGCAGTGATCGAGTTTCTTTTGGCGGAAAACCAGGGCATCTCAGATATTCATAGGCGCTTTCAGAATGTCTACGGTGATCTGGCAGTGGACAAAAGCACGGTGAGTCGTTGGGCAAAGCGTGTGTCATCATCACCGCAAGGTCAAGCAAGACTGTCTGATCTCCCGCGTGCGGGCCGGCCGTGCACAGCTGTGGCTCCTGCAATGGCGGAGCGTGCGAACACACTCGTTCGAGATGATCGACGGATCACCATCAAACAACTCAGTGCTCAACTTGACATCTCTGTTGGTAGTGCTGTCACAATTGTTCACCAGTTGGGATATTCAAAGGTTTGTTCCCGCTGGGTCCCTCGTTGTCTAACTGAACACCATAAAGAGCAAAGGAGAATCATCTGTGCGGAATTGCTTGCTCGTCATGTGGCTGAGGGTGACAATTTCTTGTCAAAGAGTGTTACAGGCGATGAAACATGGGTTCATCACTTCGAACCTGAAACAAAACGGCAATCAATGGAGTGGCGCCACACCCACTCCCCTACCAAGAAAAAGTTTAAAGCCATACCCTCAGCTGGTAAAGTCATGGTTACAGTCTTCTGGGACGCCGAAGGGGTTATTCTGTTCGATGTCCTTCCCCATGGTCAAACGATCAACTCTGAAGTGTATTGTGCTACTCTTCAGAAATTGAAGAAACGACTTCAGCGTGTTCGTAGGCACAAAAATCTGAACGAACTTCTCCTTCTTCATGACAACGCAAGACCTCACACAAGTCTTCGCACCCGAGAGGAGCTCACAAAACTTCAGTGGACTGTTCTTCCTCATGCACCCTACAGCCCCGATCTCGCACCGTCGGATTTCCATATGTTTGGCCCAATGAAGGACGCAATCCGTGGGAGGCACTACGCGGATGATGAAGAAGTTACTGGTGCAGTACGACGTTGGCTCCGACATCGACCAGTGGAATGGTACCGTGCAGGCATACAGGCCCTCATTTCAAGGTTGCGTAAGGCCGTAGCATTGAATGGAGATTACGTTGAAAAATAGTGTTGTGTAGCTAAAAGATTGGGGAATAACCTGGTGTATTTCAATGCTGAATAAAACAACCTCTGTTTCAGAAAAAAAATGTGTTGCATTACTTGTTGAACTGCCCTCGTATTAGGACTGGCAACCAACAGGTTGCGAGTCAGAGCAGTGGTCTCGGCAGCTGAGATGGAGGCGATAAGGTCGCTTCTCGCAGCAAACTGCAGCGACCGTCCGGGCACCGTGTGACGTCACACGAGCCGTCCGGGCCAGACGATCAGCTGTAGAGAGTGCAGGGAGGGGACGCGTGCCGCGGGATAATCGCCCCAGACGGCTCATGTATTATTCAGGGCGCACCGATACTGTGTCACGGCGGCGCGCTAACACGCCCTGCCGCCTGGCAGAAGGTGGAGACAGGAGGCAGGGGCAGGTAGCGGAGGAGGTTTGGGACGGCTGCTGCAATATTCATCGGCTCTCCCTACACCCTACATGGCGCCGCACCTAAAATTGGATGTCACACGCCGCGCACACAGCTTTTTCGTTTTAGCGACTCCCACCACTGTCTCTGGAACCTGTAAGGCTGCCTATGACAGGGTAGGTGACCCTTAGGGCCGTCTTGCAGAACTCCAAGCTAGCGAGGTATATATAAAGCCCTTCAAAGTCAGTACCGCCATCAGACTGTTGTTTATTTACAGTGTTACATTTACACAATCATGATTTCGTCTTCAAAGTGCCATTATTAAGTCTTTTCTGAAAGCAGATTAGACAATAACAGTGAAATACATAAGAAGTAATATAACCGTATAAGAATCCATATTTATAATGCTTACTTACAAGTGTTATATGTTGCCAAAGATGGTATACTGTCGTATTAAAACACACTACTTAACATATTGTCTAAGAGTCGATATTTCTGGCAGAGCCTACTGCTTTGTTTCATCACTATCTTGACTGAATGGCAGTTGGCTCAAATGGTTCAAATGGCTCTGAGCACTATGCGACTTAACTTCTGAGGTCATCAGTCGCCTAGAACTTAGAACTAATTAAACCTAACTAACCTAAGGACATCACACACATCCATGCCCGAGGCGGGATTCGAACCGGCGACCGTAGCGGTCGCTCGGTTCCAGACTGCAGCGCCTAGAACCGCACGGCCACTCCGGCTGGCAATGACAGTTGGCTAAGTGTCAAATTGTCTTGGTCACAGAAATTCCTGTTACAAGCAGGTGACGTTTCCTTTTAACCTTTGAACTCAGTGTCAGGTAGGATAGGAAAGGTTAGGAGCAATTTATTTTCTTTGGTAGTTGTTGCATCTTTGCAGTACCTGTTTATCTTAGTATACAATGAAGTTGCCTGCTCACAAACATAAACAGAACTACTTTAATTGCCGAATACAGTCAAGTTATTCGTAAAGATCTGTACATCCGTCTTCTGGGAGATATTAGATCAGCAGCTGTTATTTTAAGTTATAAATAGTTGGTATAACATCATCCGTTATATTTACTGGCTTTGATTTTTCATGATCTGTTCCGATTTTAAAGCCATTGCAGACAGTGTATGTATTAATGAGCCAAAACGTTATGAGCTTGTTTGTCCGTCTTTGGAACGAAATAAGTCACTGATTCTGCGTATCGCGGATCGGACAGTCTGTTGGTAGGTTTGTGGAGCTATGAGGTATCAGATGCCTACGCACAGGTAATGTAATTCACGTAAATAATGGGCTGATGATTTTCGTTTGCGATAATGACGTCCAGTAGCGACCCAGGTGGGTTCCATAGGATTTACATCAGGCGAATTTGTTCACACATCAAAGGGAGTTTACTATAACGCTCCTCAAACAACTATAGCACGGCTCTGGCTGCGAGACACAGGTAATTGTACTGCTGAAAGATGACATCGGTGTCCGGACAGGCATCGAGTATGAAGGGATGCAGGTGGTTCGGAGCTGTCAGTGAGTGTTTAATTACTAGCACAGGTCGCATGCAAGCGAAGGAGAATGTCTCTCATAGCATAATACCGCTCAAATCGGCGTGCATACGTGGTGCGCTGCACGTTTCGATGACGGCGTTTGTGGAGACATAGTGTAACAAAAAAAATGGTTCAAATAGCTCTGAGCACTATGGGACTCAGCATCTGTGGTCATAAGTCCCCTAGAACTTAGAACTACTTAAACCTAACTAATCTAAGGACAACACACACATCCATGCCCGAGGCAGGATTCGAACCGTAGCAGTTCCGCGGTTCCTGACTGAGCGCCTAGAACCGCTAGACCACCGCGGCCGGCATAGTGTAACAAAAATGTGATTCATCCGAACAGCCGATACGTTTCTATTGATCGATGATCGAGTTCGGTGGTCACAGAAATCATAATTGACGCGGTCGTTGGGTCCACATGTGAACACGTAGGGGTGGTCTGCTGTGGAGCTCCATGTTAAAAAATGAACGATGAACTGTGTGCTCCAACACTGTGCTTTTTCGGCAATAGATCAGCATCTATCCTCCTCGAAAGAACAGACAAGCATCTGAACCCCATCTTCTGTGAGGGCTCGTGAACGTGCCTTGACTTGACATATCGTCAACCTTGTCCTACTGCAAATACCACTTATGCTGATGACCTCCAGTAGTATCTAAATGCAAAACCTATAACCCGAAAGACAGCTATCTAGAATCTCAATTCCGACCAATGTGCGCTAAGAACATGGGCGCAGGATACAACCCATCAAAACCCCAACGGTACTGCTTGGCCATTCCATGCTAATTACCCCGAAATATCAGGAATCCCTATCATCTTTATCCTAAATGGGACAAAAATCAACTTCATTACTTCAGCAAACAGTCTAGGAGTAATAAAAGATCAAAATCTACATTGGAAGGAACACACAACTGCAATGTGCAAGAAGGCATCAGCATCTCTCCATGCTCTACAGAAACATAAAAAGGTCTTCCCCCTTGACCTGAAAAAGGAACCTGTGTAGATACTTACATTTTCAGTTATTGATTACAGCGATGTTATCCTGCAAGGCCTTTCTTAGGTCACAGCGACTGGAACTAGTTACGAATGCCTGTGTTCCTTACATCAGTAATGTTCAACTGACTGATCACATTTCACCATCGTTTGCACAGCTATCGTGGGTGTTTGCGGAAAAGCGCACACATTTCCACACCCACTGTCTTCTATACTGTCTTATCACGAACACTGTCTCTCATATCAGTCCTCGACATTACCGCTCTTGTCTGAACAACACGACAGAAAAACACATTTCCAACACAGCAAAATCCTTTCTGTCATACGCCATCATCGAGCCGCCTCACAAGCGGGAACCCATCTCTGGAACAACCTCCAGCGTCATATTGAAGTACGAAATACGATCTCCAGTGGCCACACCAAATTTCGGGCGAACTGCCGGATACCTGCAAGTTACTGCCACGATATTTCGGCGCAGAGTCTTCCGACCATCTTAAGCTGAATACTCAGCATTCACCTGAAGATGGCCAGAAGACTCTGCGCCGAAATGTCGTTGCAGCAACTTGCATATATCTGGTTGCTCTCCCGAAATTTTATGGAGCAGTCTGTACGCCGGGAAAGTTTAAAATCTCACTGCGTCTCTAGTTTCAGAAGATAGGTAATGACATACCTACGAAATGAACAATAGGTTTACCATTCTTCTTGTACGCAGTCGTTACCCTCGTACATCCCTGTTTTCCACCAAATCTTCCTCATTTCCCAGGATTATTAGTCGATGCACTCTCCTTAAATTTTCTTTTGCCAGAACTCGTTATACCTTTTCTGCAGACCTATAAACTATCCTTTTGTCCCCCACTATCATTACTCATATTACTGTCACAGTTAGTGTCATTATTATTGTTATTATTACTGATATTATCACCATTTGTGGCTACAGCAGCAGCAGTAGAAGTAACGCCAGTCTTCACTTTGTTACTTCACGTTAGTGCAATTTACTCACATTGCCACTTCAGACACTCAAATCATTTTAATAACAGTTCTATTAAAACTATAATTTTCCTTAGATAACTACGATGTAATAGACACTGTATGTGTAAAACCCCGGTCCATTTAAGAGAGGCCCTCAAGACGCTTATCAGATCAGGTTAAATAAGCAAACACATAAATTAACGAAAATAAATCTTCAGCATAAAACATGACGTTTCAGTTTGTAACTTCTTGGCTAGTAACTGTATTAATGATCCACTTTGCGGAGTGTATTAACATAATCCAGTAAATGTACCTGCAAAATCGGTCGGTGCGTGACAGTGAATGGTACCAATATGTTCAAAAATCGGGCAGTCATATCTCGGGCTCTGTTCATCTCAGAGGTAAGGGGTTAAGTGGTTTGGATAGCGCTTGGAGTAATAATCGTTTCTTTACCTGTGGGGATATCGTGAATAGCCTACACAGCACGGCCAAAATTTAGACAATACAGACTTCCTCCAGCCCAGACAAACTGAGAAATTCGGTTGCTTCTTTTGCGTTGGATGTGGTCTAGGGTGAACCTTATACGGCTTATAAAAGTAGGACATGTTCTTTGGAGGTTCCTGTCGATACGCAAAAAGCCATGATTTGTACGAAAAATACCAATTCTGGGGCGGATAACTTCTATAATTTATGTTGTTGTTGTTGTCTTCAGTCCTGATGCAGCTCTCCATGCTACTCTATCCCAGTACTTACTGCAACCTACATCCTTCTGAATCTGCTTAGTGTATTCATCTCTTGGTCTCCCTCTACGATTTTTACCCTCCACGCTGCCCTTCAATGCTAAATTTGTGATCCCTTGATGCCTCAGAACATGTCCTACCAACCGGTCCCTTCTTCTTGTCAAGTTGTGCCACATTCTCCTCTTCTCCCCAATTCTATTCAATACCTGCTCATTAGTTATGTGATGTACCCATCTAATCTTCAGCATTCTTCTGTAGCACCACACTTCGAAAGCTTCTATTCTCCTCTTGTCCAAACTATTTATCGTCCATGTTTCACATCCATACATGGCTACACTCCATACAATTACTTTCAGAAAGGACTTCCTGACACTTAAATCAATACTCGATGTTAACAAATTTCTCTTCTTCAGAAACGCTTTCCTTGCCATTGTCAGTCTACATTTTACATCCTCTCTACTTCGACCATCATCAGTTATTTTGCTCCCCAAATAGCAAAACTCCTTTACTACTTTAAGTGTTTCATTTCCTAATCTAATTCCCTCAGCATCACCCGACTTAATCCGTTCAACTGCTCTTCCAAGTCCTTTGCTGTCTCTGACAGAATTACAATGTCATCGGCGAACCTCCACGTTTTTATTTCTTCTCCGTGTACTTTAATACCTACTCCAAATTTTTCTTTTGTTAACTTTACTGCTTGCTCAATATACAGATTGAATAACATCGGGGACAGGCTACAACCCTGCCTCACTCCCTTCCCAACCGCTGCTTCCCTTTCATGCTCCTCGACTCTTATAACTGTACAAACTGTAAATGACCTTTCGCTCCCTGTATTTTACCCCTGCCATCTTTAGAATTTCAAAGAGAGTATTCCAGTCAACATTGTCAAAAGCTTTCTCTAAGTCTACAAATGCTAGAAATGTAGGTTTGCCTTTCCTTAATCTATAATATAATATATCTATAATATAATAATTTATATTCGTGACATATTATCGTAGTTTTTACCCTTTGTTCTTAAGGTTATACTGTCGCGGTATTTCGAAAACTTTTTCGATGTCGTTATCTGTTACTCAGTTTCCGATGCTGAAACTTACGGTAGTAATACAGAAAAATTTTTTTGCACCGTGGGTAGCGATTTTCTACCTAAGCAGCCGTAGCCGATGGCTCAAATTTTAACTGTACGTTATTTAGACATTCATCCAGAAATGTCATTATGTCAAATAAAAAACCGTTCAGCAGTTTAAATTTCCAGATTGTTATTTTATTGGGCTATCAATTTCGCCGATACATTACGCTATCTTCATGCCCTTTCACCGACATGTAGCAGGATCCCCAACTCTGGTCCTGTCAAAGTAGGGACCACCATTGAGTTACTGGTATTTGTAGATTTTTGAGACACGACCACCTGCCGTTCTTCGTACACGTCGGTCCGGGGGGCTGTAGATGGCGTAATAGGTCACCGAAACTGGCGGCCCAATAAAATAAGAATATGGAAATTTAGAGGGTTGAAAGATGTTTGATTTGCCTTTCAGTGCTGAACAGCTGATGTCCCGCAGCCATATGTGAAAAGTTGGACCCACAGAGAAACTTCATTGTCCCCTTTTTTTAAAAAAAATTATGTCCCTTATCAAGATACGCAGGAAAATCTGTAGAGTCTCGTACCAAGGGTGCAAGGGAATGGATGTTGTTGTAGGTGGTCAGTATCCTCTTTCTACAACATAAATGCACATGTGGACTAACAGGGTTCTATATTTACAAAAACTGGAAACTACTTATCTTCAATAGTATCGATGTGTTGTGTTACAAGATCTTCTGTAACAGCCCATTTGCTGCCAGTATCGGTCTCTTGCTAAACAAGTAATCCGGTCCCGCTACGTACTGTCATAGCCTAAACTCGCTCTGCAAGTGAATGACAGACGTCGAACTAGAATGTGAGTCAGTGCCTGAGTCAGTGAGCCAGTGACAGAGCAAGTGACTGACGCACTCCGGTCAGTGGCGGGTGTCTAAATACTTGCTGTCGAGAGGGCGTTGGCGGCTTGTAGCTTGCGAGTATGTCTCTGGCCTCTCTCGTGATATATGAGGATGGGATCTGTTCTTTCGGACACGTCCAAAAGAACAGATACCATCTTCATATACGAGGGTGAGTCAAATGAAAACATTAAATATTTTTTTAAATATTATTTATTGTGCAGAAGTGGTACAAAGCTGTATCAATTTTCAACGTAATCTCCCCTACGCTCAATGCGAGTCCTCCAGCGCTTACAAAGTGCATACCTTCCTTTAGGAAAAAAATTCTTTTGGTAGTCCACGCAACCACTCATGCACCGTGTGGCGTACCTCTCCATCAGAACGGAACTTCTTTCCTCCCAACGCGTCTTTGAGTGGTGCAAACATATGGAAATCACTTGGGGCAAGGAGTATGGTGGATGAGGAAGACAGTCAAAATGCAGGTCTGTGATTGATGCAACTGTTGTACGGGCAGTGTGGGACCTTGCATTGTCATGTTGCAAAAGGGCACCTGCTGACAAAAATCCACGTCACTTTGATTTGATTTCCGGACGCAGATGTTTTGTTAGGAGATCTGTGTATGATGCACTGCTGACAGTGGTCCCTCTAGGCATGTAAAGCTCCAAAATGACGCCTTTTTCGCCCCAAAAGAGTCAGCATAACCTTCCCTGCTGACGGTTCTGTTAGAAACTTCTTTGGTTTTGGTGATGACGAATGGCACCATTCCTTGCTCGCTCTCTTCGTTTCCGGTTGGTGGAAGTGAACCCAGGTTTCGTCTCCAGTAACGATTCTTGCAAGGAAGCCATCACCTTGTTCTGTGGAGTTACAACTCGTTGTGCCTGACCTGGACGAGGAGCATCTTCCACTGAAGTCACACCATTTGCTAACTTCGTACTCCATTCGTAGACATGCTGCTGTGACAAACATGCATCACCGTACTGAACCTTCATTCGTCGATGAATTTCAATAGGTTTCACACATTCACTACGCAAAAACCGAATAACAGAACGCTGTTCTTCCCTGGTGCAAGTCGCAAGTAGGGAGGCCATCTTTATACTGATACTGCGACGCTATGTGTGCATCTGCACTATGCTGCCACCTACAGGCCATTATGAACTCTATTTGTAGCACGCTTACCAACTTACAGGTTAACGGCGCGAAATTTCGATTTGTTATTACATTCAAGGTTTTCATTTGACTCACCCTCGTAGTTAAAGCTAACTGGCCATTGACCTTCTTGCTTTGTGCCGATGCACACAAGTTGCCAGAACTCTTACGGGACTCGGTATGATTGTCTGCCGCGAGTAATGAGTGTAATGGGCAGGGCCACTACGAACGTAGTGTGTTGACATTAAGTTCCGAATGTGGGTCTCACGGGGAGTGTGCAATCCTATCCTCTGTGCCCTCGGATACTCTATCCAGAGCATCTGCCTTGTAAGGTTCGGAAACCAGTCGGGGCACGCATTTTCAACTGTCCCCGATGATGTATATTAATGCCTGTCGATAGCGTAGCGTCTTGATTTCATTCTCATTTCTGTCATGATAGCCGCGCCAGATCCAGCGCCTACTATTGATCTCTGCGCTACATCTTTGCCGATTGGTTGGGGTTGGGTTGTTTTGGGGGGAGGAGACCAGACAGCGAGGTCCTCGGTCTCATCGGATTAGGGAAGGCTGGGGAAGGAATTCGGCCGTGCCGTTTCCGAGGAACCATCCCACCATTTGCCTGGAGTTATTTAGGGAAATCACGGAAAACCTAAATCAGGATGGCCGGACGCGGGATTGAACCGTCGTCCTCCCGAATCTGCCGATTGGTGTGCTGATGACAACTCCATTATGTTTTTGGTACTAAAAGTACCAGTTGTCGGGATGTTCATTTCTGTAAGTCCTGTTTCATGACAAATCGTCGAAATTATTACCATATCTTCTTAAGATGATGTTCTAGATGAACGTTGTTATTTCTTTCGATTTCATGATCCGTTACCGAGATCCTGCTGTTCATATTTACCGCACCTGTGTACGCAATAACTGGTCGAGGCATAAATGTCATTTTAAAGGATAAAGTGAAGACATTGAAAGGATTCAGGTGTCATCCTAAGGGTTCTACGGTTAGCGAACTACGCTTTTACTCAGCATTTTTTCACCAAGTTTATGACGTTCTGGTTCTGTATAAAGTGCACTTCGTGCATATACAAATATAAACCAAGTGTTCCTGCAGTGTCATTAATCCGCTAAAACGGTCGTAACATGTCCGCATGCAAAACGTTTTGGTGAGCAAGGCGGAATGAATACAGAGACAGCTGGTACTCCACTTTTGTTTCAGTCTTTTAAAGAGGAACGCATTCACCTTTTTTGTGCTCCGACAGGAACATTAATCCGCTCGTTATATTATTGTACGACAACTAGTTCCGGGGAATTTGATTAAAATGCATAAAAAACTCGGTTATACTGAAACGGAATGCAAGTTACCTGGACTACATTTACCCACGAGAGTATCTTCAAAGAAACTGGGACGGATCACTAACTGTTATGAAATGCTTTCATATGCAGGTACCTGTGCGATAGTGTTGGGCCTTGCTGAAAAATTAAATTTTCGTCGTGTTCTCGTTATTGTTGCAATACGTCAGCTCTGCAAAACTTCTAGGTACGGAATTCACCTGACATATCCGTATTTCCCCCCCAATGAATCATGGACCTTGCCGTTGGTGGGGAGGCTTGCGTGCCTCAGCGATACAGATGGCCGTACCGTAGGTGCAACCACAACGGAGGGGTATCTGTTGAGAGGCCAGACAAACATGTGGTTCCTGAAGAGGGGCAGCAGCCTATTCAGTAGTTGCAGGGGCAACAGTCTGGATGATTGACTGATCTGGCCATGGAGAAGAAATAAAAACTTGGACGTTCGCCAATGACGTAATTCTGTCAGACACAGCAAAGGACTTGGAAGAGCAGTTGAACGGAATGGACAGTGTCTTGAAAGGAGGATATAAGATGAACATCAACAAAAGCAAAACGAGGATAATGGAATGTAGTCAAATTAAATCGGGTGATGCTGAGGGAATTAGATTAGGAAATGAGACACTTAAAGTAGTAAAGGAGTTTTGCTATTTAGGGAGTAAAATAACTGATGATGGTCGAAGTAGAGAGGATATGAAATGTAGACTGGCAATGGCAAGGAAATCGTTTCTGAAGAAGAGAAATTAACATCGAGTATAGATTTAAGTGTCAGGAAGTCGTTTCTGAAAGTATTTGTATGAAGTGTAGCCATGTATGGAAGTGAAACATGGACGATAACTAGTGTGGACAAGAAGAGAATAGAAGCTTTCGAAATGTGGTGCTACAGAAGAATGCTGAAGATAAGGTGGGTAGATCACGTAACTAATGAGGAGGTACTGAATAGGATTGGGGAGAAGAGAAGTTTGTGGCACAACTTGACTAGAAGAAGGGATCGGTTGGTAGGACATGTTTTGAGGCATCAAGGGATCACAAATTTAGCATTGGAGGGCAGCGTGGAAGGTAAAAATCGTAGAGGGAGACCAAGAGATGAAAGCGGTTTGCCCAACACGCTGCGGGTTTCTTTAAACTTGGTGATTAATTTCCCGACGGCTCAGATGGTAGAGCACATGCCCGCGGAAGGCAAAGGTCCCAAGTTCGAGTCTCGGTCTGGCACACAGTTTTAATCCGTCAGGAAGTTTCATATAAGCGCACATTTCACTGCAGAGCGAAAATCTCATTTAGAAAACAAATAGGTTGATGATGAGAGTGGTGAAGGTTAAATTCTTCTGCAATTTTGCGATACGACCATCTTTCTCTTCGGCTTAAGAGTACCAATTCCATTCGTTCTTCTTTAGACACAGTCATCATTCAATCTGAAAAAAGGAAACTTATTATAATTTATTTCATTATTATTTATTTATAAATATTCATAGAATATAGAATATCTATTAGAATTTAATAAAATTCCCTATGTATCCTGAGTTTGTGGACCCTGTACACACGAAAGAAAATGTTTTCGTTCGCCTCCAAAAAAATGGTTCAAATGGCTCTGAGCACTATGCGACACAACTTCTGAGGTCATTAGTCCCCTAGAACTTAGAACTAGGTAAACCCAACTAACCTAACTAACCTAAGGACATCACACACATCCATGCCCGAGGCAGGATTCGAACCTGCGACAGTAGTGGTCTTGCGGTTCCAGACTGCAGCGCCTGAAACCGCATTGCCACAGCGGCCGGCTCGTTCGCCTCCAGCCCTACAATTAATTTACTAAACTCTGCACGTATTTTATACATATAATCAAGGGCATAATGTAAGTAGACAGAAACGCAGGCGACTCCTGTATGTAGTAAGGACAAAAGAACGGACCCACAAA
The DNA here is from genome assembly GCF_021461395.2 of Schistocerca americana. NCBI lineage: Eukaryota > Metazoa > Arthropoda > Insecta > Orthoptera > Acrididae > Schistocerca > Schistocerca americana. The sequence continues at coordinate 89,799,239 of NC_060127.1, read as the reverse complement.
ATTACAGACCAATATACTTACAGTCGATATACTGCAGAATTTTTGAACATATTCTAAGTTCAAACATAATTACTTTCCTTGTCACAGAAAAGCTTCTGGCCACAGATTATCACGAAAATCAGAATGCATTATCGTGTGCAACTCATATTGTCCTTTTCACACATGAACTTGTGTGAACCATGGATGGAGGGCAATGCTTCACTGCAGACTGTTACCCAAGTTAAAAGCACATCTAATAGGCTCCCAGATATATGATTGCCTCGAAGATTTCTGAAGTAAAATAACACAGTACGTTGTCCTGGAGGGCGAGTGGTCATCAGAGATAAGGGTCTTGTCAGTAGTGCTCCAGGGAAGTGTGACAGGACCACTGTTCTTCTCTACGTACATAAACCATCTGACGGACAATGTGTGCAATTTGCTGATAACGATGCAGTATACGTGTTCACTGAATATGGAGCAAATAGGGTGACGGACAGTTTTCTGTTTGGTGTGACGAATGACAGGTTGCTCTACGTAGATAAAGATCGAAGTTAACCCAGATGAGTAGGACGAACATGAATATGGTATTAGGCATGTATTGATTGGCACTATCACACCGATTAAATACCTAGATATAACGCTGCAGACCGATATGAAATGGAACGTAATAGGGAAGGTGCTTGGCTTCAGTTCATTTGAGATTCCTAGAAAAGTGTAGCTCATATTGAAAGGAGACCACTTATAGGTCACTAGTGGGATCTATGCTTGAGTACTGCTCAAGTCTTTTTCATCCCTATAAGTTAGAATTAAAGGAAGTCCGAGCAATTCAGAGGCGAGCTGCTAAATGTGTTATCGGTAGATTCGGTCGAGCAACAGTACATAAAATCTAGGAAACATTCATTTGCTGCTTACCGCAGAACTATTTTACTACCGCCAGCGTACTTTTCGGCTGGGTGCCACGAAGGTAAGACAAATTTCGGCTCGTTTCTTCCTCTCTCAATTTGCGAGTGGAACAGTTAAGGTAAGGCACGGTACTTGCCACCATACACCGCATGTTCAGCTCATTTTGCGATACCTTTGGCTCTTATCTGCCTTTGCTACCTTCAAAACTGTGTGGATAATATTTATTGCGCGAGTGTCATGATACGACGCCAGTATCGTACATTCTACACACGAGCTTAGATTGTCCTTTCGTTGCCATTTCTCCCATCGTTTTCAAAGACGAATGTAGACAGTCGTTTCCTCCTCGCTCCACTTTTGAGTGTAATTGGAATGACTAGTGATGGTACAAGGTAAGCTTATGTCCCAGACTACACTACTGGTCATTAAAATTGCTACACCAAGTAGAAATGCAAATGATAAACGGGTATTCATTGGACAAATATATTATATTAGAACTGACATGTGGTTACATTTTCACGCAATTTGGGAATATAGATCCTGAGAGATCATACCCAGAACAACCACCTCTGGCCGTAATAACGGCCTTGATACGCCTGGGCATTTAGTCAAACACAGCTTGGATGGCGTATACAGGTAAAACTGCCCATGGAGCTTCAACACGATACCACAGTTCATCAAGAGTAGTGAATGGCGTATTGTGACGAGCCAGTGGCTCGGCCACCATTGACCAGACGTTTCCAATTGGTGAGAGATCTGGAGAATGTGCTGGTCAGGGCAGCAGTGGAACATTTCCTGTATCCAGAAAGGGCCGTACAAGTCCTGCAACATGCGGTCGTGCATTATCCTCCTCAATTGTAGGGTTTCGCAGGGATCGAATGAAGGGTAGAGCCACGGGTCGTAACACATCTGAAATGTAACGTCCACTGTTCAACGTGCCGTCAATGCGAACAAGAGGTGAGCGAAACGTGTAACCAATGGCACCCCATATAATCACGCCGGGTGATACGCCAGTATGGCGATGACGAATACGCGCTTCCAATGTGCGTTCACTGCGATGTCGCCAAACACGGATGCGACCATCATGATGCTGTAAAGAGAACCTGGATTCATCCGAAAAAATGACGTTCTGCCATTCGTGCACCCATGTTCGTCGTCGAGTACACCATCGCAGCTGCTCCAGTCTGTGTTGCAGCGTCAAGTGAAACCGCAGCCACGGTCTCCGAGCTGATAGCCCGTGCTGCTGCAAACGTCGTCGAACTGTTCGTGCAGATGGTTGTCGTCTTGAAAACATTACCATCTGTTGACTCGGGGATCGAGACCTGCCTTCACCATCCGTTACAGCCATGCGGATAAGATGGCTGTCATGTCGACCGCTAGTGATACGAGGCCGTTGGGATCCAGCACGGCGTTCCGTATTACCCTCCTGAGCCCACCGATTCCATATTCTGCGAACAGTCATTGGATCTCGACCAACGCGAGCAGCAATGTCGCGATACGATAAACCGCAATCGCGATAGGCCACAATCCGACCTTTATCAAAGTCGGAAACGTGATGGTACGCATTTCTCCTCCTTACACGAGGCATCACAACAACGTTTCACCAGGCAACGCCAGTCAACTGTTAGTGTATGACAAATCGGTCGGAAACTTTCCTCATGTCAGCACGTAGCAGGTGTCGCCACTGGCGCCAACCTTGTATGAATGCTCTGAAAAGCTAATCATTTGCATATGACAGCATCTTCTTCCTGTCGGTTAAATTTCGCGTCTGTAGCACGTCATCTTCGTGGTGTTGCAGTTTTAATGGCCAGTAGTGTATGTCTGGGCTTGCGGAGTGTCGAGATGTGGAATTATTCTAAGCTTCTATTTGGCAGCCACTAGGGTTAATTTCCCCCCTGTCGTTTTGTGTTTAAGTACGAACGGTATTGCACGAGCGTGATCACCGCAAAGACTCCCCGATTTGGATGTGCAAGTTTCACCGGGGAGGTGCCAAAAGGGGAGGTGATCCGTGCGACGAACGTGCAACCCTATCCGCCCTGAAAGCAACCCCCCCCCCCCCCCCCCCCCATGCACCGCCGGCAGGCAATTTCGGCGGCGCATTAACAGTGCATCAGGCGCGCCGCGGATGTGATGAACGCCACCGGGCAGGCGACGCTGGACGACGCCCGGGACTGCAATAGCCGACCGGGGCCTAACGAGCTGCCGGCCTCATAGCCGACCAATCAGCGCCTCCGGAGCGGCCCCTGAAGCCAATCGCGCACGCCCGCCCCATCCGGCAGGCTTCGCTGGCGCGGTTTTTTTCTGTGCTTGGCTACTGGGCCCACAAATGACACTAATCGGGTGCAGTTCTCCACAAGCACTGGTCTCCACCAGCACTGGTAGGAATTATAAGGAGATCTGGGCTAATTTCTAAAGTGCTACTGTGAACATTGCTATAGTCGCGCTTCGCTTGCCACAGTACGGTAATCCTTGTTAGAATTAGAATCGCCAAAACAAGTCGGATGGCAGCAGATAATTCAGAGGGCGTGGAGTTAAATGGAAATAGGAAGATATTAGGGTATGCCGATGATCTAAACATCATTAGCGATAGGAGAGAATCTGTAACAGCAAATGCGAATGCGTTAATCAAGGCTAGTGAAGATGTAGGTCTGAGATTAAGTGAAGACAAAACTAAATACCTGGTTAATTTCGCTAAACATTTTTGGAATACAGTGATCAATAGATTATTATATTTTAACTAAAGTTCAGTCTTGATCACAACACTTATGTCTCAATAACATAGGTGACCGGTTTCGGTTATTTTTACATAACCATCTTCAGACCCATGGCTTCCTTGGAGGATGGTAGGCGGAGCTCTCCTCAGCTGCTACAAAGTCAACTGATCGACTATCTACTCACAGCCTTCTTGAGGAGGTGCGGTGGTAGGATATCTGACTGTAAACTCGTGCCTATCTCCTTGGAGTTTGTTGATTGTATGGAACAGGATTTCAGTATATTGCCTAAATTTGTATTTACAGTTAACAGGCAAAGTCATTGATTTCCGACGACCGACTGCCGATTGTTTTGCTTCAGTTTTCTGGATAACTTGACAGTTGTTTCTTCCAGTTTGAGATTATTCCTAGTTCGGAATGAAGATGGTTCAGTTTGAAGGTAATAGAAATCAAAACTTACGTTTGGCATCTTTCGGTGTACAACATCCACATACGCAGTCCGCACTTCCAACATTTCTCAGACGTACTGACAATTCGTATACAGCAAAATCATTTTGGGATCTATGATTAAACACTCCAAGGATTTGAATAAATTTATTTTGAAATAAAATGAAAGTAGCTGTTTATAAAGGGATAAAAAGTATCATGATGCTCGGTTTAGGCACTTGAAAGCGGCCAGACACTTCTGCATCAACTTATCAGTGCAGGATGCCTGGTCTATGGGTTTCTTGTATGTCTATGGATTTATTGTCTACAATGACGTCTTGATACACTTAGTTTTCTATTAATATGTGCTTCAAAACTTTCAACACAACGAAACAGTTCAATTTACAGCAACATTACAATAGACTCCATGTAAAAGATTACGAACACTTGGAAGGCAAACATCAAGAAGCCGATGTTAACAGAGAAGAAAAAAGAAAACACGGTTTTGAGTGACATGTCTGAAGAAAGTATTCATCTTATGGGAGCAGAGAAATAAACTTATCAATAATTTTCACTATGAAAATACATTTTTGCTTTGAGAAGTAACACTCAACGGATGAATCTGTAGTTATATCAAGTTTCATACTATTTTTCGCCTTGTACGGGGTTGCACATTTTCAGTGATTTTCGTGTTATGCTGACAGTGTGGAAACTCAGCTACAGATATTATCTTTACACACACAAAGTGTTACGTCTGCGTGATCAATTTCATAGCAAAATTCGTCTCGTAGACTTCTATTTCTTCAGTGTAAATGGTCACGACATTTACAAGTTCGTAGCTACGATTACGTCAATGTTTAGACTTACATTTACATGCTGGGTTTTTAAGAAAATAAGAGAACGAAGACCACCCGCAGAAGCTCAGTGACAGACTTAAACTTACGAGCTTGTCTTCGAATCAGCTTTACTCGAAAAGTGGTATCAAACATTGATTCTTTAGTGACAATCAAAATAAGTAATAGTCATCGACACTCAGGTTTTTTGTGTTTAACTTTTAAATAAAACGTAAATTTTGAAATTTAAAATTCATCCTAAAACGGCATTCACCATAAGGTTGCAACAGTCGTAAGAGATACCTTCTTTCTCACCTATCTAGATCCTGTTCTTTGCATCGTCACAATACTGAAAGAGATTTTGAATTTCATTGTCAGTTCTCATTATACTGGATTTCGTTGCCAGTTCTCGTTAATGCAACAGTCTTGTAACCTCCCCCTCACTTATCGACCTTAATGACAGTAAAAAATTAAAACCGCGTGTACCTAATGGAAATTTGGGAAAACCAATCGTCACCGAATTCAATTTGTCGGTAAAGAGGGAGGAAAGGGTTACATCTAAATGAAAGGAGAAATGCAAATGAAACTGGTGGAAATTAATTTTGAAAAGGGGTAAAGTTAATAAAGAAAGTAAATGTGCGGCCGTTACGTTAACAATTAACTAGCGGTAATTAGATATTTGAGATTTGCGGGAAATTCCGGTCGCCAGTCCTAAGGACAATTACTATAGTAACTGAAAAAAGAAAGGTTATTACACATATAAGTAGCACTAGAAGCGTGGCAACTGAAGGTTGACACGTGTAGTGTGAAAACTGATAGTTTGTCAGAAGTAATAAATTTCGCTACACTCTGACTTAATTTAGCAAAAGAATTAATAAAACCGGAAAATCGAAAGTTAATTTAGTGACTGAAGTTAATAGTGAGCTTTCTTTCTGAAGCACATCGAAATTCAGTAAAATACGGTTAGTCTTGGGCTACCTCAACAATCATTTCAAAAGCTACTTGAATCTACGCAATTTAGAAATAAGAGATTTAACTTTTAACTTGAATTAAATGATTCTGAACAATTAACAACAGTAAAATTTAGTACGTACGAAGCTGAGCTGCAGTCACAGGTAACTAAAATACGGTAATAAAACTCGCACTCTTAATTTGTGCTTGTGCAAGCTATATATTGTAGCCAGCTATGAATACCTTAACTGAACTTTGAAATTAAAGCAGTGAAATCGAATGATGCTGGCGTGTGAATTTCAACGACACTCGGGCTCATTTCGGAAAAGGAAGGGCCCTGCTTGGCAATGCAATTGGGACAATGAGGAACAAAGGTTCATGCTAAGTTGCTGTAATTTTGTGATGCAACAATTTTAAAAGCTGAGGTCTGCCATACAGTTCTAAAACTTTACGTGCTTCGAGTCTTCCTTGTTGGCTGATTGAAGGTTTGAAGCCGTCGATCGAGGAGGTGGCGACAGTCACTCATTGTCGGCCGTCGCTGTTGCAGAAGCTGGATGTTGGCGCGCCTTCTTCTCGACACGGTCACCAGACGAAACTGGCTCTTGATGTGCGCCAGCTAATGCTTCCCGTCCGCGACACCATTTCAGAAACTATCATCGCAAGTTGAGCGCAATTACATGCTGCCAAACCCCGAAAGCGCGGCAACTCGCGGGAGCTTCACACAACACACCTGCTCCACTGCAGCCAGACTTTCCCTCTGCCCGCGCTCTACGCGACAGAGTTAACACTACCAAAGATCCTAAACACTTTGGTTCTCCACACGACATATCGATGTATTCGTTCGATAGCATAGTTTTCCCTAGGCCAGACCCAGCGTATAAATACAAATAATATTCACAAAACAAACCAACATAAATGCATATATATATATATATATATATATATATATATATAAAACGGTAAAACAATTACAATATATAAAGACACAGAAGTGTCATATCTTCAGGTAAGAAAATAAGGAAAAAAATTTGCAGTGCGATAGATGGAAATAGGAGGATATGCATTTCCGGCGTTAGTCTTAAAAATAAATTGGTCGCACACTGCTGTGGTGTTAGCATGGGGCAGCTAGCACGAGCATCTATGCTGAACTTTGAAAAGCCGGTTAGCCTAGCAACAGCCCCAGGATCAGTGCAAGTGTCGCTCCGTGAAAATGGCACTCCGCGCAAGGGTTCCAACCTTCGAGTGGATCCCCCCCCTCACCCCCCCCCCCCCCCCCCCCATGCGTCACATTAAAGAAAGACATCGAAGCAGTTCAGAGGCAGGCTGCTAGATTTAATTTATTACAGGTAGGTTCGATGAAAACAGTGGGTATTACGGAGGGCCACCTGAAAACAAGGGAAGTCACTTGAGAGATATCAACGTTGTTTTCATGACACGCTATTCACAAAATTAGATGATGATGATGATGTTTGGATTGCGGGGCGCTCAACTGTGCGGTTATCAGTGCCTGCACAAATTCCCAGCCTTTACTCAGTCCCAACTCGCCACATTCATGAATGATGACGAAATGGTGAAGATGTTGTGGGTTGGCAGGAGAGCCAACACCGGGTACTAGAGGAAGCCAAAAGGCACGCGTTTTAGCTCACGCAGGCTGGCGTGAGCTCTGGAATAGGACAAGGAAATTAGACTTTAGAAAAACGGACGTAGCTGGTGGAATACTTAACTTTAATCCATTTATGATGAACGTCGCTCTTGACGGTACATGATTACAGTATCAATAGTAACTGGTACTGGCGCCTTGCTAGGTCGTAGCAAATGATGTAGCTGAAGGCTATGCTATCGTCTCGGCAAATGAGAGCGTATTTTGTCAGTGAACCATCGCTAGCAAAGTCGGTTGTAAAACTGGGGCGAGTGCTAGGAAGTCTCTCTAGACCTGCCGTGTGGCGGCGCTCGGTCTGCAATCACTGATAGTGGCGACACGCGGGTCCGACGTATACTAACGGACCGCGGCCGATTTAAAGGCTACCACCTAGCAAGTGTGGTGTCTGGCGGTGACACCCCAGAAGACAACACAAACACCCAGTCATTTTGAGGCAGGTGAAAATCCCTAACCCGGCTGGGAATCGAACCCGAGACTCCGTGCTCGGGAAGCGAGAAAGCGACCGCGAGACCACGAGCTATGGACGAAAAAATTTGCGAATCGCCATTAGCTACTACCTTCAGAATGACTCTACTGCTGCCAACGAGCATAAGATAAGAGAAATTAGATCTTATTCGTAGGCTCCTTTTGCGAGTAGAACAGGAATCGGAATGACTAGTAGTGGTCAAAGGTACCCTCCGCCTTAAACCATTTGGTAGCTCACAGTGTCTGTATGGATATGCAGACGATGAAAAAAAGTAAGCAAAGCATGCGACTTTCCTTTGTAAGCTTTGAGAGGTCCAATATCACTTCCTACCTTATTTCATTGCTCCCTTCCTCGCTGCAGAACGATACTGTTTTGGTTTGGGCCCCCTCGCCATTTATATTCGACACACATTTGCAGGGAATTATAAAACAAAGAGTTATCGGTAATGTTTAATCTCGTTCCTGAGTTGTTCCAGCTTCCCACTGTGTACATTATAGAGCTCTCTACTGATACAAAAGTCAATAGAATGGAGAGCGCTCTTCTGTACTTTTTTTGCCTGCAAAACTGCATATCAAACGGACCATAAAAGCACTGTAAACGTTGGATGTGAGTGGCGACCGTGCCAAGAGAGTCGAATTTCAGCAACACGCGGGCGACGAAGTGCCGGGGGGCGGGAGGAGGGGCGGTTACCTTTTGTATATCTTCAGGCTTTTACGGCCCAACGATACAACTGCCGATCGGGCTGCCTGCGGCTAGACAGGCGCCGCAAAGTCCCCCCATAAAAAGTGGCCGCATCGCGGGGCGCGTAAAACTCCAGTAACGGCCCCGATATCAGAGGACGACACGTTGGTTGTGGAACATACACTCGTCGCCGCTTCAAGGCATCTTCAGAAAGCGGCGGACACCAGCAACTGTCGTGGTTGGACTCCTGCTATACAAAAATTCTGGTTTTATTGGCTGGAAAGCCCTTAACTATGGACTTACAGCGGTCTCATCGCTTTCAGACATGCAGCATCATCACGTTCAGAATCTAATACTCTGATCTCCAGAAAATAATCAATGTAGAGCAACGAAACTTCGAGAATACATTTGTCTGGTTAACATTTTTAAGTGACTAACATTGCAAGATCACAGGTTAATACAAAAGCGGGGTAGGTCATTGCAAAAGTGAAAAGCTGGTATATTGAAAAGCGGTGTAATTGCCAGTACGGTGAACGTAAGTATGCACACGTCCATGCGTTGTGTCATACAGGAGACGGATGCCACTTTCTGGGGTGGATTCCATGCCTGCGGCACTTCGTTGGTTGACACACGGACGGATAATGATGGTTGTGGATGAGGCTGTAGTTGGGGTCCAATGATGTATCGTATATGCTCGACTGGAGACGGATATGGTCACCTAGTAGACATAGGAAACATGTTGACCATCTGTAGAGCATGTTACGTTACAACATCGGTATATGAGCGTGGGTTATTCTACTGGAAAACGGCCCCCTGGACTGCTGATCATGAATGGCAGCACAACGGGTAGAATCACCAGACTACAGTTTTCAGTCAGGGTGTGTGGGATAATCATGAGAGTATTTCGGCTGTCATACGAAGTCGCACCTCAGACCATAATTCCAAGTGTAGGTCCAGGGTGTCTAGCATGCAGGCAGGTTGATTGCAGGACCTTAACTGCCTCCTCCTAGCCACCACACAGCCATCACCTGCATCGATGAGGAACGGCTTTCATCAGACAACACAATAGCCCTCTATGCTCCTCTCCTATGACCTTTCGCTTGACACGACGGCGGCGGTTAGGGGTCAGTGGAATGCACCTCCAGGGCGTCTGGCTCGGAGCTGACCTTGAAATAACTGATTTGTAGCAGTTCTTTGTCACTGTGGTGCCAAATTCTGCTCAGATTTCTCCTGCAGCTGTAGGAGCTTGCGCCAGAGAAATACGCCGGTCACTAATGGGCTTCTCTCTCGGTAGTGCCACGTGGCCTTGCAGACTCCGGGCTTCTAACGCGGTAAATTCTCGTGACCACCGCTGCCAGCAATCATGTACAGAAATTCCTACCAAGTCTTTCTGTAATATCGCAGAAGCAACGTCCAGTTTCTTGCAGCTCTTTTACACGATCTCCTTCACACTCGGTGGGCAACGGCCTTGCCGCAGTGGATCCACTGGTTCCCATGAGATCACCGAAGTTAACAGCTGTTGGGCGTGGCCGGCACTTGGATGGGTGAACATCCAGCTGCCATGCGCTGTTGCCATTTTTCGGGGTGCACGCAGCCTCGTGATGCCAATTGAGGAATTTTTTTTTTTTTTTGGTCATCAGTCTACTGACTGGTTTGATGCGGCCTGCCACGAATTCCTTTCCTGTGCTAACCTCTTCATCTCAGAGTAGCACTTGCAACCTACATCCTCAATTATTTGCTTGACGTATTTCAATCTCTGTCTTCCTCTACTGTTTTTCCCCTCTACAGCTCCCTCTAGAACCATGGAAGTCATTCCCTCATGTCTTAGCAGATGTCCTATCATCCTGTCCCTTCTCCTTATCAGTGTTTTCCAAATATACCTTTCCTCTCCGATTCTGCATAGAAACTCCACATTCCTTATCTTATCAGTCCGCCTAGTTCTCATTACCTTCGTCTTTCTCCGATTTACTCTCAAACCATACTGTGTACTCATTAGACTGTTCATTCCGTTCAGCAGATCATTTAATTCTTCTTCACTTTCACTCAGGATAGCAATGTCATCAGCGAATCGTATCATTGATATCCTTTCACCTTGTATTTTACTTCCACTCCTGAACCTTTCTTTCATTTCCATCATTGCTTCCTTGATGTACAGTTTGAAGAGTAGGGGCGAAAGCCTACAGCCTTGTCTTACACCCTTCTTAATACGAGCACTTCGTTCTTGATCGTCCACTCTTATTATTCCCTCTTGATTGTTGTACATATTGTATATGACCCGTCTCTCCCTATAGCTTACCCCTACTTCTTTCAGAAACTCGAACAGCTTGTACCATTTTATATTGTCGAACGCTTTTTCCAGGTCGACAAATCCTATGAAAGTGTCTTGATTTTTCTTTAGCCTTGCTTCCATTATTAGCCGTAACGTCAGAATTGCCTCTCTCGTCCCTTTACTTTTCCTAAACCCAAACTGATCGTCACCTAGCGTACCTCTATTTTCTTTTCCATTCTTCTGTATATTATTCTTGTAAGCAGCTTCGATACATGAGCTGTTAAGCTGATTGTGCAATAATTCTCGCACTTGTCAGCTCTTGCCGTCTTTGGAATTGTGTGGATGATGCTTTTCCGAAAGTCAGATGGCATATCGCCAGACTCATATATTCTACACACCAACGTGAAAAGTCGTATTGTTGCCACTTCTCGCAATGATTTTAGAAATTCTGATGGAATGTTATCTATCCCTTCTGCCTTATTTGACCGTAAGTCCTCCAAAGCTCTTTTAAATTCCGATTCTAATACTGGATCCCCTATCTCTTCTAAATCGATTCCCGTTTCTTCTTCTATCACATCAGACAAATCTTCACCCTCATAGAGGCTTTCAATGTATTCTTCCCACCTATCTGCTCTCTCCTCTGCATTTAACAGTGGAATTCCCGTTGCACTCTTAATGTTACCACCGTTGCTTTTAATGTCACCAAAGGTTGTTTTGACTTTCCTGTATGCTGAGTCTGTCCTTCCGACAATCATTTCTTTTTCTATGTCTTCACATTTTTCCTGCAGCCATTCCGTCTTAGCTTCCCTGCACTTCCTATTTATTTCATTCCTCAGCGACTTGTATTTCTGTATTCCTGATTTTCCCAGAACATGTTTGTACTTCCTCCTTTCATCAATCAACTGAAGTATTTCTTCTGTTACCCATGGTTTCTTCGTAGCAACCTTCTTTGTAACTATGTTTTCCTTCCCAACTTCTGTGATGGACCTTTTTAGAGATGTCCATTCCTCTTCAACTGTACTGCCTACTGCGCTATTGCTTATTGCTGTATCTATAGCGTTAGAGAACTTCAAACGTATCTCGTCACTCCTTAGTACTTCCGTATCCCAATTCTTTGCGTATTGACTCTTCTTGACTAATGTCTTGAACTTCAGCCTACTCTTCATCACTACTATATTGTGGTCTGAGTCTATATTTGTTCCCGGGTACGCCTTACAATCCAGTATCTGATTTCGGAATCTCTGTCTGACCATGATGTAATCTAATTGAAATCTTCCCGTATCTCCCGGCGTTTTCCAAGTATACCTCCTCCTCTTGTGATTCTTGAACAGGGAATTCGCTATTACTAGCTGAAACTTGTTACAGAACTCAATTAGTCTTTCTCCTCCTTCATTCCTTGTCCCAATCCCATATTCTCCTGTAACATTTTCTTCTACTCCTTCCCCTGCAACTGCATTCCAGTCGCCCATGACTATTAGATTTTCGTCCCCCTTCACATACGGCATTACCCTTTCAATATCCTCATCCACTTTCTCTATCTGTTCATCTTCAGCTTGCGACGTCGGCATGTATACCTGAACTATCGTTGTCGGTGTTGGTCTGCTGTCGATTCTGATTAGAACAACCCGGTCACTGAACTGTTCACAGTAACACACCCTCTGCCCTACCTTCCTATTCCTAACGAATCCTACACCTGTTATACCATTTTCTGCTGCTGTTGATATTACCCGATACTCATCTGACCAGAAATCCTTGTTTTCCTTCCACTTCACTTCACTGACCCCTACTATATCTAGATTGAGCCTTTGCATTTCCCTTTTCAGATTTTCTAGTTTCCCTACCACGTTCAAGCTTCTGACATTCCACGCCCCGACTCGTAGAACGTTATCCTTTAGTTGATTATTCAATCTTTTTCTCATGGTAACCTCCTCCTTGGCAGTCCCCTCCCGGATATCCGAATGGGGGACTATTCCGGAATCTTTTGCCAATGGAGAGATCATCATGACACAATTACAGGCCACATGTCCTGTGGATACACGTTACGTGTCTTTAATGCAGTGGTTTCCATTGCCTTCTGCATCCTCATGTCGTTGATCATTGCTGATTCTTACGCCTTTAGGGGCAATTTCCCACCCCTAGGACAAGAGAGTGCCCTGAACCTCTATCCGCTCCTCCGCCCTCTTTGACAAGGCCGTTGGCAGAATGAAGCTGACTTCTTATGCCGGAAGTCTTCGGTCGCCAATGCTGATTATTTATCAAAATTTAGGCAGTGGCGGGGATCGAACCCGGCACCGAACACGTTTTGATTATGAATCAAAGACGCTACCCCTAGACCACGGTTTAGGAGCTACTCGACCAAATAGTACCGGCTTCGGTCAAAGAAAACTAAGGTAACGACCGGGAGAGCGGTGTGCTGACCCCATGCACCTCCTATCCGCATCTTCCTCTGAGAATGACACGGCGGTCGGATGGTCCCGGTAGGGCACCCGTGGCCTGAAGACGGAGTGCTTCACACTCGGTGAGGTGCTGGTAAATGCGTCTCTGTCGCGTTACAGGCGTTCTTGATCAACATCAGCTCACCGCGTCCTTCCTCAAAAGTAACTAACGATCACGACCATTTCAGCATGCATTTAAAGCAAACCTGTTTTGCTTCTTCATAGTGGCACTATTGGCGCGAAATATGAATAGGGGTTATCTTTCAGATGTAGAAACACTAGTATGAGCTTTCGTTTATGTAGCACAGGTCCTGCTTGGTGTTGCAATATTTTTGTTCCGTCAGCGTAATCGGGTAACAGTGTCAAAATGGAGCGACATCCACAGTTCGGTAGTTCCTATGAATTACTTTGTGGTCTTTTGTGAGCCCGTACTATCCAAGCCAATTGATGCAGCATATCTCAGCTGTTCCTTACCAACAAGGAATGGTTTTTGCGGCCGTGGCTGGTCGACGAACTGCGACATTAGACGTAGCATGTCCAATGCAAATCCGCCGACAGCCCAGCGTACACATGAACGTAGATAAACATGGAACTGGAGAAAACGTCTGACTTCGTCAGCTGATGGTTGCAGAATAAAACGTAGCCGCTCTATGTCACTACTCCCTGTGTATGGTTTTTCTCTTCAGTACAATTTTTTTTTTTTTTTTTTTTTTTTTTTTTTTTTTTCCCCCCCCCAACGCAGTTATTTCAACAACAACCCTTGATTTAAAGATTCTCGATGTTGTGTAATAACATAAACCATATGTAAGCGGTTAGTGAAAATTTGGATAACATATTTTCTATTTTGCCTTTTGTGATATTGGCAACGGCATTGCCGCAGTGGATACACCTGTTCCCGCGAGATCAACGAAGTTAAGCGCTGTCGGGCGTGGTCAGCAATTGTATGGGTGACCATCCAGGCTGCCATGCGCTGTTGCCATTTTTCGGGGTGCACTCAGCCTCGTGATGCCAATTGAGGAGCTACTCGACCGAATAGTAGCGGCTTCGGTCAAGAATACTATCATAATGACCGGGAGACCAGTGTGCTGACCACACGCCCCTTCTATCCGCATCCTCCACTCAGGATGACACGGTGGTCGGATGGTCCCGGTAGACCACTCATGGCCTGAAGACGGAGAGCTTTGGTGATATTAATAATATATCTGCTGCCCGCTGCTAAAATTGTTGTGTTATTGACACACAACCGGCATCGCGACTTAAAGCCACAATGTGAGACGTGACCTGCGTGGTAAAGAGTAATGTACAGTGTCTCAACGCTGTGAACAATTAAAATTAAATGAGCGGGGTAAGCGAATTTCTTTGCACATTGAACTCGCATTCTGGAGGACGACGGTTCAAATCCGAGCCCGGCCATTCTGATTTAAGTTTTCCGTGATATCCCTAAATCGCTTGAGGCAAATGCCGGAATGGTTCCTTCAGAATGGAGCGGCCGCTTACCTTGACCATCCTTCCCACATTCGAGCTTTCGCTCAGTCTCTAATGGCCTGGTTGTCGACGGGACGTTAAACACTAATCGCCTCCCGCTCCCCCATCCTGTTAAAGTGAATAAAGGTAATATTAAAAATATACTCGTAATGTACCAACGCTCCTAGTCAAGATATATTATTCAATGATTTCAGGAACACCTTGACTTAAATAATCCGTTATCTGCACTAACAACGCACCTACGTAAGAGCGGTACAGCGTCATTTGGCCTTAAAGATTTTAAAAATACTTCGGAGAAAAGCTAATTAAAGCACCATAGCATCCTGGCTAATTTTGACTGTTCATTCGATTAAGCATTAGTAAGTAATAAAATTCAGCGTTAAACCGGCATGCAAAGGGAGCGACGTAGCGCTCCTATTCCCCTGAGTACATGACGTCACCCCGTCCACAGGGTAGTTTCCGCACCGCCATCCTGAACGTCTTAGTCGCTTGTGTGGTCCGCTTCTACTCTTCCCAACACCGGGTTGTCACACCGATAAGAAATATTCGACACAACAATTTCCATTGAGCCACAATAGTAGTGATTGTCTATAGCCCATCCAGCTTTCTTTTTTTTTTTTTAAAAAAAAAAAAAAAAGAAAAGGTATTTTTAGCATCCTCTCAATATAAAATACATTTTCTTCTATTAGTTGTTGAGAGATTTTAAAACAAGGATCTATAACTACATAATCCACCAACCAGCAGTTTTAATGAACTTAATTGCTCGCGTATTTGTTACACTTTGTTCGCGAATATGATGCTGACAATGTTCACTGAATAATGTATCTTCACTCGAAGCGATGGGTTCACCGTTTGTGGGTAGACCTGTGACCTTCTCACATTTTAACTATATTCTAGATACTACTTTTATTGATTTTAATAATCCAAGAAGTGAATGACTATTACTGTTTACCATTCAGGTGGAAACTGACGATGCGGCGTTAGGGCGCAGTAAGGTTGTATATCAACAAAAGACAAAATTTACCAGCTGTCAGAGTAATTCTTAACGTCATTCACTTCAATGGCTGGAGATGCCCACAATGTAATGTACTTTTTTGTTTTGTTTTATTACAGTGCAGACAATTTTATTACACAATTACTTGATTTCATACTTTCCGATACTTTTATTTTGTAGATATCTGTTACATTGTCGCTCTTTTTAAGAGACAAAACAATGAAACTCTGTAAATAGGGGAAATATTGTCACAGCTGACCGCAATATATATATATATATATATATATATATATATATATATATATATATATATATATATATATATATAGGGCTATTGCAAATGTTTGAAGCGATTTCATAAATTCACTGTAGCTCAATTCATTGACATATGGTCACGACACACTACAGATACGGAGAAAACCTCATAAAGTTTTGTTCGGCTCAAGCCGCACTTCAGGTTTCTGCCGCCAGAGCGCTCGAGAGCGCAGTGAGACAAAATGGTGACAGGAGCCGAGAAAGCGTATGTCGTGCTTGAAATGCACTCACATCAGTCAGTCATAACAGTGAAACGACACTTCAGGACGAAGTTCAACAAAGATCCACCAACTGCTAACTCCATTTGGCGATGGTATGCGCAGTTTAAAGCTTCTGGATGCCTCTGTAAGGGGAAATCAACGGGTCGGCCTGCAGTGAGCGAAGAAACGGTTGAACGCGTGCGGGCAAGTTTCACGCGTAGCCCGCGGAAGTCGACGAATAAAGCAAGCAGGGAGCTAAACGTACCACAGCCGACGGTTTGGAAAATCAGATCACCAATTATTATCCCTGCAAACCAAGATTTCGACTGTGAATGACGATCTTCAGTGGATTTGCGTTATGTTTCAAAAGACTCATATGTTCTTACACGTGTATAGGCAGAAGGACCACCTGCCTATACTCCTGTAAGAAACCTGCCTATACTCCTGTAAGAACATACGGTGACGTGAACTGAAAAGACAAAGAAACTGCTACACCTGCCTAATATGTGTAGGGCCCCTGCGAGCACGTGTCATGGACTCGACTAATGCCTGAAGTTGTGCTGGAGGGAACTGGCACCATGAATCCTGCAGGGCTGTCCATAAATCGGTAAGAGTACGAGGGGATGGAGGTCTCTTCTGAACAGCACTTTGCAAGGCATCACAGATATGCTCAATAGTGTTCATGTCTGGTGAGTTTAATGGGCATCGGAAGTGTTTAAACCCAGAAGAGTGTTCCTGGAGCCACTATTTAGCACTTCTGGACGTGTGGGGTGTCGCATTGTCCTGCGGGAATAACTCAATTCCGTCCCAATGCACAATGGACGTGAATGGATGCAGATGATCAGACAGGATACTTAGGTGTGTGTTACATGTCAGAGTCGTATCTAGACGCATCAGCGGTCCCACATCACTCCAACTGCACACGCCCCACACCATTACAGAGCCTCCTCCAGTTTGAACAAATCTGTGCTGACATGCAGGCTGCATGGATTCACGACGTAGTGCCCATACCCGTAAACGTCCATCCGCTCCATCCATTTTGAAATGAGACTCGCCCGACCGGGCAGCATGTTTCTAGGCATCAACTGTCCAATGTCGGTGTTGACGCGCCCAGCCGAGGCGTACAGCTTTGATTCGTGCAAGGGTAGAGTGGTACTTCGGCTTCGAAAGCCCATATCCATTATGTTTCGTTGAATGGTTCGCACGCTGACGCTTGTTGATGGCCCAGCACTGAAATTGTATAAATTTGCGAAAGGGTTGCACTTCTGTCACGTTGAATGAGACTCCTCAGTCGGCGTTTGTACCTTTCTTGCAGGATCTTTTTCCAGCCGCAGCGATGTCGGAGATTTGATGTGGTGCCGGTTTTCTGATATTCACAATACACTCGTGAAACGGTCGTTCAGGAAAACCCCCACTTCATCGCTACCTCGGAGGTGCTGTGTCCCATCGCTCGTGCGCCGACTAAATCACCACGTCCCAACTCATTTAAATCTTGGTATTCTGACATTGTAATAGCGGTAACTGATCTAATAACTGCGCCACACACCTGTTGTCTTATATAGGCGTAGAAGACCGCAGTGTCGTATTCTGACATTGACATATCTCTGTATTCTAATAAGGATGCCTATACCAGTTTCTCTGTCGCTTAAGTGTACAACGAAAATACACTGAAGATAGCTATCTACATCCGAAATCTCGATTTGCAGGAATAATAAAAGCTAATGGGATTGCGTCTGACTGCTTCGTGAATCTCCTTTCTCATAATTTACGGTCGCTGAGCACAACGGTTGCTGATGGAATCGAAGTTGGTTCTTTAGAGGTCAACGTCGACCTTTATCTTTGCTATTTGACACAATTACTTGGAATGTGAGTGTCACGACTGGTTACCAGGATGTAAGGGGCTACCTATATGTTTCGAAGTTGCCCTATATTCATTTGCTGACTGAGAGGGAAAAGTACTTTGTACATTTCTCTTGAAATGTTGTCCTGTCTTGATCATAGGATGGCCTGAGAACAGTACTTTGTGCAGAAACTGGTAGCCAGTAGGCAAAATATAAAAAAAAACTAAGATTATAGACGAAAACATGTATGATATCTGTTAGTTTTGCATTGTAAGAGAACTGAAGAAACACAAGACAGCACATGCCTGTGTGTGGAACAACGTAACCTAAATCTGGAATCACGCCATCCGAGGGTGAGACGCTCCGAATATTCTTTTGCCCTTGTATGACGAGTAGTAGTAGATCACGCAGTGGCTACCGAGGAACCAGAGTCGCAATATCTTTCTTAGGAAGGCCTTCCCAGACAGCATCGTTAGTGGCATTTTGTAAATCTAACCTCTTTTCTGTCTTCGTATTATCACATCTTCTTATCATATAAATAGTTATTTTAAGCATTATCATGTTCTGATTAGTTTATTCTGATGCTGCATCTGTGTTGAAACTTCGTGAAACTTCTAACAAATGAAATAACCTTCATGTTAACGTACACTATGAGATCAAAAGTATCCGACACCTGACTGAAAATGACTTAAAAGTTCGTAGCACGCTCCATCCGTTATGCTGGAATTTAGTACGAGGTGCATTCAAGTTCTAAGGCCTCCGATTTTCTTTCTCCGGACTGGAAAGAGATAGAAACATGCGCATTGTTTTAAAATGAGGCCGCGATCATTGTCAATACGTCCCAGAGATGGCATCACCGTACGGCAGATGGTATTTTACCAGCAGCGGCGAAAATGAGAACTGTTTTAAATACTTAAAGTGGCAACGTTTTCCTTTCTTGAACAGCGTGCAATCATTCGTTTTCTCAATTTGCGTGGTGTGAAACCAATTGAAATTCATCGACAGTTGAAGGAGACATGTGGTGATGGAGTTATAGATGTGTCGAAAGTGCGTTCGTGGGTGCGACAGTTTAATGAAGGCAGAACATCGTGTGACAACAAACCGAAACAACCTCGGGCTCGCACAAGCCGGTCTGACGACATGATCGAGAAAGTGGAGAGAATTGTTTTGGGGGATCGCCGAATGACTGTTGAACAGATCGCCTCCAGAGTTGGCATTTCTGTGGGTTCTGTGCACACAATCCTGCATGACGACCTGAAAATGCGAAAAGTGTCATCCAGGCGGGTGCCACGAATGCTGACGGACGACCACACGGCTGCCCGTGTGGCATGTTGCCAAGCAATGTTGACGTGTTACGACAGCACGAATGGGACTCTCTTTTCGTCAGTTGTGACAATGGATGAGACGTGGATGCCATTTTTCAATCCAGAAACAAAGCGCCAGTCAGCTCAATGGAAGCACACAGATTCACCGCCACCAAAAAAATTTCGCGTAACCGCCAGTGCTGAAAAAATGAAGGTGTCCATGTTCTGGGACAGCGAGGGCGTAATCCTTACCCATTGCGTTCCAAAGGGCACTACGGTAACAGGTGCATCCTACGAAAATGTTTTGAAGAACAAATTCCTTCCTGCACTGCAACAAAAACGTCCGGGAAGGGCTGCGTGTGTGCTGTTTCACCAAGACAACGCACCCGCACATCGAGCTAACGTTACGCAACAGTTTCTTCATGATAACAACTTTGAAGTGATACCTCATGCTCCCTACTCACCTGACCTGGCTCCTAGTGACTTTTGGCTTTTTCCAACAATGGAAGACACTCTCCGTGGCCGCACATTCACCAGCCATGCTGCTATTTCCTCGGCGATTTTCCAGTGGTCAAAACAGACTCCTAAAGAAGCCTTCGCAGCTGCCATGGAATCATGGCGCCAGCGTTGTGAAAAATGTGTACGTCTGCAGGGCGATTACGTCGAGAAGTAAGGCCAGTTTCATCGATTTCGGGTGAGTAGTTAATTAGAAAAAAAATCGGAGGCCTTAGAACTTGAATGCACCTCGTATAGTGTTGGCCTACCCTTAATCTTGACAGCTTCCAATCTCGCAGGCATACTTTCAATCAGGTGCTGGAAGGTTTCTTGGGTAATGGCAGCCCATTTTTCACGGAGGGCTGCACTGAGGAGAGGTATCGACGTCGGCCGGTGAGGCCCGGCTCGAAGTAGGCGTTCCAAAACATCCCAGTGGTGTTCTATATGATTCACGTCAGGACTCTGCGCTGGCCAGTCCACTATAAGCATGTTATTGGCGTGTAACCACTCCACCACAGGCCGTGCATTATGAACAGGTGCTCGATCGTGTTGAAAGATGTAATCGCCATCCCCGAATTGCTCTTCAACAATGAGAAGCAAGAAGGTGCTTAAAACATCAGTGTAGGCCTGTGCTGTGATAGTGCCAAGCAAAAACAACAAGGGGTGCAAGCTACCTCCATGAAAAACACCACCACACCATAACACCACCGCCTCTGATTTTTGCGATTGGCACTATACACGCTGGCAGATAACGTTCACCGGGCATTCGTCATACGCACACCCTGCCATCGGATTGCCACGTTGTGTACCGTGATTCGCCACTCCACCCAATATTTTTACACTGTTCAATCGTCCTATGTCTAGGATTCTTACACCAAGCGAGGCGTCGATTGGCATTTACCGACGTGATGTGTGGCTTCTGAACAGCGGCTCGACCATGAAATCCAAGTTTTCTCACCTCCCGCAGTGTACCCTGATGCAGTTTGGAATTCCTGTGTGATGGTCTGGAGAGATGTCTGTCTCTTACACATTACGACCCTTTTCAGCAGTTGAGGGTCTCTGTCAGTCAACAGACGAGGTCGGCCTATTCGCTTTTGTGCTGTGCGTGTCCCTTCAAGTTTCCACTTCAGTATCACATCGGAAACAGTGGACATAGGAATGTCTGGGAGTGCGGGAATCTCGCGCACAGACGTATGACACAAGTGACACCCAATCACCTGACCTAGTTCGAAGTCCGGAAGTTCCCCGATTTGGCCATTCTGCTCTCTCACGATGTGTAATGACTACTGAGGTGTTCAACTTTTATAGTCCTGTCTTCCTCAGTTGCATGTAATATTACGGTATATTAATAATTTTTACTTATGGACCGTCTGACAGCAACTGAATAAAACACAATATAGCGCCACACGCGTTTCGCCTTTATTTTCTGCAAGGCATCATCAGTGGCCTGGAATATGTACATATGTTAGCTATTGTATTTACATTTTTTTCATTGTGCCTATAGGTGATAAACAGTTCTGGTGGTTGGTATTTCCTATTAAGTAGTAATGTTTTGAACCGTACTTACAGGTTGCGTGGACAATTTCCTACATATTACGCTCCTGTTGCATTTTTGGTGTTGTTCTTCTTCTTATGAACGCCAATTTGCGGTTTTTTCCCCATTCCACAACACTATGCACTGAACTATGAACAAACACACATCAGCACAGGCTCCCTACTACACTTAGTCAAGGAAATGATAACATAAAACAAAAATTAACAAAAAAAAGAAAACTCTTCCCCACATCATCTGGAGACACACACACACACACACACACACACACACAGCACAAAACAATGAATATCACACCAAAAAAAAACACACACACACACACACACACACACACACACACACACACACACACACACAAACACACATAACACACATACAAATGCATACACGAACAGAGCACAGATACTTCAATAGTTACACTCATAAGTTTGCCAATAACATTCGATCTTTGGCAAAAACATTTGAAAGTCGGCAACAGAAACCAAAACACTGCTTTAAAACAAGCGTTCAGTGCATAGTGTTGTGGAATGGGGAAAAAAACCTCAAATAGGTGTTCATAAGAAGAAGAAGAACACCAAAAATGCAACAGCAGCGTAATATGTAGGAAATTGGCCACGCAATCTGTAAGTACAGTTCAAAACGTTACTACTTAATAGGAAATACCAACCACCAGAACTGTTTATCACCTATAGGCACAATGACAAAAATGTAAATAAAGTAGCTAACATATGTACGTATTCCAGCCCACTGATGATGCCTTGCAGAAAATAAAGGCGAAACACGTATGGCACTAAAATTGTGTTTTATTCAGTTGCTGTCAGACGGTCCATAAGTAAAAATTATCAATATACCGTAATACTACTGAGGTCGCTGATTTGGAGTGCCTGGCAGTAGGGGCCAGCAAATGCACCTAATATGAAAAACGTATGTTTTTGGGGGTGTCCTGGTACTTTGATCACATAGTGTATATGTAGAATATATAGCCTGATACGTCATCAGTTTTGTCGTACTACATACACCACACATATGCTGATGACCTCCACAATATTGCACAATGGCCGTCCTCTTTCATCTTGCAAAATCTAGTCGTACAATTGCGAACTTTTTCTCTTCGCCACGAGTCAGTTAGCGAAAGAAACGTGCTGCCGTGCACGTGGGACTTCACCAAATTAGTCCGTGTTGTGGATTTTCTCTCCCCGGGTACTGGCTGTTTGTGTTGTTATCATCATTTCAAAATCATCATCATTCGTGGCAGTGGCTAGATTAGACTGTATAAAAGTTGGACTGTGTACGGGCGCTAATGACCGCGCAGTTGAGCGCCCCCCTCAAACCAAACATCATCATCATCATCATCACTGTATACGAGTAGGTTGCTTTGTTGATATTTCAGTTCACTTGCGTTGTTTCTGGTTTTTCCTAACCGCGTGGCCATCTGGAGCTCCCACTTCCGTCACTTACATTTCTGGTCAAGCCTTGCATACACCATAAATTTGGATGAAATCGGTGATGACGTATAGCCGCGGTCCCCTTGTTAGTATGCAACAATTCGCACTGCGGCGTCCGAGTGATTTGGTTAACCCTGTATGCAGAATGCACAAAGCGTTACCCTTCACTTATTTGATTGCGCTGTTGCATGCCGCCTCTTCGGTTTTTTTTCTTTTTTTTGCCTGCATCGTATTACAGGTAAGTTGGAATATTGGTTAAGAAGTACTTACGTTCAATGTGTTAACGCGGACTAGCGGTTTGATGCGTTCGCTGTGTAGTTGAGCCGGCGGACTCGCATTCACACACGTCTCGTACTGGCGGAGCTGGTCGATTTCATCGCCGCTGTTCCGGTCGTATTTCGGCGGAAGCCGCAGGTAATTGGTTAATTCGATTGCGTCCGGCGTGTGAGCGTGTTTTACTGCGGGCACTGTTAGTGCGCTAATACCGGGCGCTAAACTGGCAGGGCGGTAGCGAGGCGGCCAGGAGGCGAAAGGAATTATTCAGTCCGTTCCGCTTGTTCCTTTTTAAAGGGCCGGAATACAGTCGGTAACTGTATTAACGAGCAATTTTCCAGATGGGTACGTCCAGTGCCTATGCGAGAAATAAGGACTTGGTGCAGAATTCCCTCTCTGGTGGAGGCAATCAATAATAATATCAAACTACACTGGCTTAACCTCGGGTAAGCAAATATTACGTGCCGCGTTTGGGAATATCCGCGTTTTACTGTATTGTTACATGCTTCCCGATTAATCTGTGGAAGCAGAAAACTACATTAAATATCTTGCAGAACGCAAGCTAATATTTTTATGTGAAACGGCCGCGTGAAACGAACCGTAGGAAATGTCGATATCAGATTCATTGGCGAGATTCATCGCATGAACCCTCAGTAACTGCAGTAGCCTAAAGAAATTTCGTTCAACCATTACTTCAGTCTGGAATCCTTGCCAGATAATACTGACACACAATTCAGAGAATATCCAAAGAAGAACGATCGTTGGTAACTACTTGAGACCCAACAACATAAAAAAATTAATTTTCAAATTTTTTCACGAAATTGACTTCTGTCATCATAGTAAGGAAAGTGGCAAAAATTAAACAACTATTTTAAGGATGTCATTTCCCTTTGGATTAAAATTTTAAAATATTTCACAAAATTAACCTTTATTATCATTAAGCAAACGAACACAAAAAAGAAACTTGCAAATCCTCCATTGTGCTCTTTTACATCTTCTTTATATGAAATATCACCTTTATAATATTTATCACTATCTTCTTCTTCACTTTCTTCGTTAGAATCCAAAACGTTTTCTTCCAAATAAAATTTATTAACTGCTTTAAGAATCTTGTTTATATATTTGTTTCTACTTCGTTTATTTAAATATTTTAATTATACAAAAGCACCTTTTTGTTTGTCATAAACTGTAATTTTTACACAACAGTTTTTAAGTACAACTAAATCCAAACATTCTATTTGGTATTCTTCGTCTAACAAATTGTTTAATTTTTCTCTTGTATCTTGGTAATGCATTTTATTCTTAAAAAATAGATCTATAATTTTAGTGTTTCTGTCTTCTTCCATTTATTATACAGATTTTTAATAAGTTGTAGTAAAATTAATGAAAAAAACATAAATTAATTAGATTACATCGATAAACCTATTATTCCTAAAGGTGTTGCACCTTGGGAAACAGATGTACTTGTTTACATAACCAAGTAGACAGATGTTACCCTTTCTTAAACAGAATAATATAGTTATTCCACATAAATTCGAAACAACTAAAATAGATACATAAATTACACAGCAAATTGGACGACGTTCACAGCAACATCCATAATACACATATAAAAATTAAACAACAAACACATGTATCTCTTTATGCTTGTTTGGTGTTGTTTTAATTTTATCTAGTTTAACTTTAATCTTATTGTATTTTAATTTCAGCGTCCATTTAGAGATATCAAAATGTATTAGTCTTGCAAAAAAGTAGCTAGAAGTGAAAAACGTTAAAAAAATAGAAAAATAAAAAAGTTGCTGAAACTGCGTAGTTGAAAGCATAGCGGTGTGATTTTCTTACGTATTTGAATATGGTAGAACTATAAACAAGAATAATCTTAAACAACCAATCATTATAATCTTATGGCTGCTAAAGCAGAAAGTTAATAATTTTATATACTTAATTTGTTATATATTGTACATATTATATATTTATTACATTCACCTATGGGAAATGTATGTAAAATAAGTGGTTTTTGTTATAGCTATTATTATATTATTGTATTATATTATAGTTACTAATTAATAGGTAAAGGGATAGTACGATGATTTTGTAGGTTCTGGATAATTAGGTCAATTTTGTGAAAAATAACAAAATTGTGAGTGTTAATGAGCAATTTTTTATAAAATTGAGCTAGTGGGCCAAAACCTACAAAATCAACCTGCTCACGTAGCGCTGTCTCCCCACAGACTCTTGCTTTGAAGGCTATGACTGGTACACAAGTTCCTCTTTGTACCACAAAGCGCTTCCGTATTGCAACAGCATCGGTGGTTTCATGAGAAAAGCACTGATTCTTATAAAAAAGTGGTGGTTTCAGGAAGCTATAATTGGTTTTCAGTTGGTTAAGTGCGAGAGTGTCACAGAGACACAAAGGCGAAGTTGAGCATATGTGTGTGTGGTGGGTTGTGGGGGGGGGGGGGGGGAGAAGGGGACAGAGGAGCGAGAAATGTATTCTTGGAGCACAGCACTGCATGTGAGGCATGGACTGTGGGAAAACTGGAAGAGAAGAGAACTGAAGTATCTGAGATGTGTTGTTATAGAAGAACTTTGATAGTGTGGTGGACTGATGATATAAGGAATGAAGAGATTCTCCAGAGAATCGGTGAGGAAAGGAATATATGGAAAACACTGACAAAAAGAAGGGAGAGGATGGTAGGACTTCTGTTAAGACATCAAGGAATAGCTTCTATGGTACTACAGTACAGGAAGCTGTAGAGGGTAATAGCTGCAGAAGAAGAAAGAGACAGGAATACATCCAGCAAATAATGACGATATAGGTTGCAAGTCCTAATCTGAGATGAAGTGTCCTCGGTGGCTCAGTCGGCTTTCGTCCGTGGTCACATACGGACTGGCTCCGCGTGTCGGACGGTGCACCACAGTTGTTTACTCCCGCGTTACGTGTCGTGAAGCATCCATTACTACTGCACCTCATGGCGCACTGCTGCTGCCGAGTGACACTTAAAATAACTTTCCAAGCCGCTCTTGCACGACCACACGCTTATGAAATTGAACGATTCATTCGCAAAGAGCTACATCTGAACACCCAGGAGGTTATAGGTATTCACTTCTCTGTCACTGGCAGTATCAGTAGTAGAGCTACTTTCGTACGAGCGCATTTTGTCAGAGCAGGTTGCCTGCATCAGGTGCAGCTATGCACTCAGGATAAAAACCTTTTAAGTGCTTATCCATGTCAGCTTACTGTTCTCCTTTGATTGACAGGTACTTAACTTATTGTTCTGCTAAGTGCTTTTCCACATCACTGCCCTTAACCTATTTCCCCCCCTCCACCCCCTCTCCCTCCCTGAACCCCCCCCCCCCACCCACAACGCTGCTACAGGTACACTTTCAAATCTGAGTTAATCTATTGTTCTATTAAGTGCTTTTCCATGTCACCCCATTTCCTTTTGATTGAGAAGCACTTAACCTATTGTCACCCCACCCCCTCCATCACCCCCTTCCCCCTCCCCCTGACCCCTCACTGCTCCAGGTACACTTTCAGTTCTGAGTTATAAGGCCCTCCTCTCACTCTTATCAATTTGATTGACTACTTAATTAAATTGATCAATTAGTTAACCTCGCTGGTGGGAAAGTGCCATGATTGCCGCCACACCCCCCCCCCCCCCAAAGCAGGAAGTTCAAATTCCATCAGGACAATGCAACCTTTACTAACCAAAGGAAATGGCAGGAAGATATCTCAATTGGGCTACCTCCACTAACCTAAGTCACCCGATCGCCACTTCCTCCTACGACCTGGTGTGAAGTCCTAATTCCAACAGGATAATTCACCAAACCCCAGTTATCTCTACTAAGCGCTACTTCCACTAACCTAAGTGACCCAACTGCCACTTCCTCCTACAAACTGGCTCAAAGTTCAAATTCCAACAGGATAAGGCACCACACCACTGTGATCTCTACTAAGCAAAGAAAATCGTGGGGAAATAGCTCACTTGGCCTACATCCACTAACCTAAGTCACCCAGCTGCCACCTCTTCCTATGAACTGGCACCAGCTTTTAATTTTGGTGGTAAACAAAACTGAATTGCCATATATCTACTTAGCTAAGAAAATGGCGCGAAAGAAAGACACTTGTACTAACATCAGTTGCTGACCGCCACCACCTAAGGATTTGTGCGGAGAGGACTTGGACATAAGACTTTATTTAAACAGTTCCATGCAGGTGTGTTCACCACAAGGTCAGGACTTCAGCTGACTTAGTACACATCACCAACACCAGAGGGCTCTCTCATCTCTGACGTAATCCAAGATGGCGACACCCAGTGTATTCACCAAGAGCTCCAGACTCCAACTGATTTAGTACACATCGCCACTGCCCGAGGGCGCTGTCGTGACATCAGGTGATGACGGAAGTACCGTTATTCAAGATGGCAGCATATACAATGTGTTAACCACGAAGCCTAGTACATATTCACACCACCAGAGTGCGCTATTGTGGACTTGGAATGAATTTTCGCGAATGCCACGCCCACCTGGACTTGAAAGGAAATAGTTAAAGTTTACACGACGATCCTCAACCGGCCGCCACGTCCCTTTACCGCCCCATGTTGGCGGGCTAATGTGTACTAAAGTATACTAATGCGTACTAACGTGCACAGCGCTAGAAGGCGGAAAAACCACTCTTCCTATGCTAAACATAAGTATTTATTATTCTGCATGCAATTTATCCACCACGAGACCTAGACTCCAACTTACCTAGTGCACAGATTACTGCCGCCAGAGGGTACTATCATTTCTCCTCTGACCTAATCCCAGATCGTAGTCTTGAGAGGGAAAATGGCGCGAAAATGACTCAGGCTACACTTGGCTGTTGGGGAGAGTAACAAAGGAATGCACTCTATTTATTTTGGAACATTTTATTTAGTCATCGAGTATATTTATCACACTCACCCAAAAGACTCGCCCTAATGTGCTTTGCGTCACAATACACAACTGACAGACACGCAGTATATTTATCACACTCACCCAAGAGACTCGCCCTAATGTGCTTTGCGTCACAATAAACAACTGACAGACACGCAACCAACCCGTGATTTCAATACAGAATAGGAAACTGCCCCTAAATAATTCTTAACACTGATGTGTAGACATGCACAGTACTCGTAAACTGCTCAAATAGCACATAGCACGGCCTACAGAGCCGCTCGCGAAGTAATGAAATTAACGCGCACAAGCACAGTCCAACACCCCTGTCTTGTAGAGTACACAGGAGGTAGCAAAAATTAGCGCATCCGTCAGCTGTCAAACCATGCATAGGCCCCCACTCGGGTCCCGCAAGCAGCCACATCCTCTTTCATACTTCATTTCCGACAAAGTCCTATCCAAATATGTGTTAACCTGTACACAAGGCTATTCAGAAAGTAGGGAACGTTTTGGCATAAAAAATACTAAGTAGAAGAAATACTTTTTATTATATACATCTGAAAGAACGGCTGGAATACTACTTTTCCACATAGTCAACTGGTTCAAATGGCTCTGAGCACTACGCGACTTAACTTCTGAGGTCATCTGTCGCCTAGAACTTAGAACTAATTAAACCTAACTAACCTAAGGACATCACACACATCCGTGCCCGAGGCAGGATTCGAACCTGCGACCGTAGCGGTCGCTCGGTTCGAGACTGTAGCGCCTAGAACCACACAGCCACTCCGGCCGGCAGTGTCCACATAGTCACCAAACATATTGACGCACTTATCATAGCCGTGGACAAGACATGAAAGACCTTCGTCGTAAAATTCTGCCACCTGAGACTTAAGCCAGAGAGTCACGCCCACCTGGAGTTCCGCGTCGTCATCAAAGCGTTGCGTTGCAAGCCAGTTCTTCATCTTGGGAAACAAGTGGAAGGCGCTTGGTGCAAGATCGTGGCTGTATGGTGGATGAGGGAAAACTTCCCATGTGAATGAGTTAAGGAGTTCTTTAGTACGGCTTGCCGTGTGAGATCGGAAATTGTTGTGCAAAAACAAAATTTCGGACGTCAGCTTTTATCGTCGTTTGTTTTGAACTGCTCTTCTAAGACTGTGTAAAGTTTGACAGTACTGGGCAGAATTTACGGTTGCTCCACGTTCGAGAAAATCAATAAGAAGAACAACTTGGCCACCCCAAAACACTGTCGCCATCAACTTCCTTGCTGATAATGTTTGCAAACATTTTCTTGGTTTTTGGAGTAACGTTGTGTGCCCCCACTCCATGGACTGTAACTTTGTCGCGCAATTGCCGTGTTTCACCCAAGTATCATTACTGGTTATGATTCGATCCAGTAATTAATCACCATGTTTGTGACAGGCCTCCAGAAATGTGAAGGTTGCCCCCCAGTCACTGTTCTTTATGGTGCTCTCTATGCATTTTTGGCACCCATCTTTTTCTTATTTTGATAGGTGTTGAAATGACCAAACAGCAAGGTCATCAGTCCCTTTTTTCATATGTGGTTCATTCAGATAGTTTGACATCTCAGAAAAGTCAGAATGATAAAATGGAAAAGGCTAAAAAACGTAAAAGTGCAGTCGTGTCGTCAATGGTAAAAGCAAAATGAGGTAAGTCAGCAAGAGAGCGACCCCAAGGCTATGCTAGAGGCAGGAAATATCCCACCTCTGAAGCAGTAGAGGCAAGACCATCTGCAACTTAAAGGCGTTCAACCGCTAGAATGTAGAAGTGCGTATGGGAGAAGGAGACTAACCAATTCTAAAAAGTGATAAAAACAGAGTAAAAGGGGAAGAAAAGAGGATCTTGGCAGGGAGGGGAGTCGGGAATCTCCAAACACAGCTTACAGTGGAAGATACCTCAACGCTCACCGCCCTGCCCCAAGACCCGAGTGAGATTAAAAAACTCAAAACTGAGAATAAAAACCACTTTCCCGGAGGAAACTGAGAACCAGTTCGACTATCTGGGCATCGTCAGCCAATATTAAAGGTAAAGTGTGGGAAAGAAGTCTGTACTTAGTACGCAGAGCCAAAAGAAGGGGGCATTCCACCAAAATGTGGGCTATTGACTGGAAGGCTCCACAACCACAAAGTGGGGGTCGCTCACTACGCAAAAGAAAACCATGGGTCAGCCTGGTATGGCTGATGTGAAGACGACACAGTGTGGTCGAGTACTTTCGGGAGAGGCAAAAGGAAGAACACCACGGGCCTGGTGTCACCTTAATCACACGAAGTTTATTAGACAGGGAGGTAGCCTCCCAAGAGGTGGTCCATGATTGTGCGAAGTGGGATTTTATGTGAAGCCGTAAATCCGCTGTACGAGGGTTTACAGAGAATGGGGGGGAAGTGCCTGCTCCCCCAGCCAAAAGATCAGCAAGCTCATTACCTGGGATACCCACATGACCAGGGACCTAAAGGAAGTCAATGGAACAAGCAGCACAGTGAAGATCAGCGAGATGGTCATGGATGGCCGAGACCAAGGGATGGCGCGAAAAACACCAGTCAATCGCCAGAAGGCGACTCATTGAGTCCGTACATAACAAAACGCTCTTGTGTCAGGACTGCTTAATAAAGGTAAGGGCTTGGGAGATGGCCATCAATTCCGCAATAAACACCCCCACATGTTGGTGGCAGCAAATGATTTTCCGTTCCAACAGAGGATGTGAAGGGATATCCCACACGATCAGCAGATTTTGAGCCATCGGTGTAAAAAACGACAGCAACCCGAAACTTCCATAAAATTCGGCAAAAAAAAAGGAACGGAATACCATTGGGGGGATGGATTCTTTCGGACCTCAGCGGAGATCCATCCGAATTCGGGGCCGAGAAACTAACCAAGGGGACGGGGTGGTGGGCAGGAAGCGTTGAAGACAGGGCAAAGAAGGAAGCTGAAAATCACGGCGAAGAGACACAAGGCAGAGCCCAACAGGTAAATCCGCCCGAGTTCGGGAATCAGGTGGGCGACGTCCATGGTCTGGGAACAGGACAGCATAGGAAGGATGAGTGGGAGAGGAATGGACAGCGATTGCATAAAACACCAGAAGCTGGGACCACTGAACAGAAAGGGGGGTGGGGGAATCCCAGCTTCATAAAGGAGACTATCAACAGGGCTAGTAGGGAAGGCACCGTTGGCCAAACGGATACCACGATGGTGGACTGGATCCTGCGCGTGCAGTGTGGAAGGAGCAGCCGAGCCATAAACTTGACAATCACAGCCCAAGCGTGACAGAACTAAAGCATGATAAAGGTGGAGAAGGACGAAGCAGACCGCACCCCAAGAGGTGTAGGCAAAGAAGCGAACAACATTGAGTTTATGGAAACATCCTACCTTCAGAAGTCTGATATGAGGCAGCCAAGTGAGCTTGTTGTTGAAAAGAAGCCCCAGGAAACGAAACCGTGGGACCACAGGCAATCGTTGTGCATTAAGATAGAGTTCCGGATTGGGGTGGATCATAGTACGGCGACAGAAGTGGACCACCCGCGATTTTAAAGGAGAAAATTGAAACCCATGTGAGAGGGTCCATCCAGAGGCACGCTGTATAGCTCCCTGGAGCCGCCGCTCTGCAAAGGCCATCGAAGAGGAACTAACCCAAATGCAGAAATCATCCACATACAGAGCAGGGGCGAACAAAGGACCGACAGAGGCCATAAGTCCATCGATAGCAATTAGGAAAAGAAGTATACTCAATACAGGACCCTGTGGGATGCCAGTCTCCTGGGTCTGTGGAGAACTAAAAACAGTACCAACCATAACCCTGAACGACCGATGGAACAGGAACTGGCGGATAAAAATCGGGAGTGGGCCCCAAAGACACCACTGATGAAGAGTAAGTAAGATGAGATGGTGCCAAGCCGTGTCATAGGCTTGCAAAGGTCGAAAAACACTGCAACCAAATGGCGGCGCTGGGAAAAAGCCTGCCCAACTGCGGATACCAAGCGAAGTAAATGATCGATCGGAGACCGTCCCTCTCGGAGGCCTCACTGGTAAAGGGACTATAGATTCCGAGATTCGAGGACCCAATTGAACTGATGGGCTACCATCCATTCAAGTAACTTGAAAACAACATTTGTCAGACTAATTATTCGATAGCTTTCAACAAATAGGAGGATCTTACCAGGCTTAAGGACAGGAACCACGATGCTGTCCCTCCACTGAGAAGGGAAGTCACTCTGGAGTCAAATAAGGCTAAACACCCAGAGGAGATGTTGCTGTTGTGGAGCACTGAGATATTGGAGCAGTTGATTATGCATGGAGTCTGGGCCAGGGCCCATATCTTGAGAAGAAGAAAGTGCAGAAAGAAATTCCCATTCAGTAAAAGGTTCGTTGAAATATTCTGACTGACAAGGGTAAAACATAAGGCGGAAGCTTTGGCCCGCTGTTTCTGGTGAAGATAAGCAGCCGGATAGGAGGCTGATGCTGATGCCGTTGCAAAATGGGTCGCAAGATGTTTCACAAGAATCAACGGGTCCGTACAAAGCCTATCTGCGAGGTGAAGGCCTGGGAGGTTGGACTGCCAATGGCAACCTTGGAGAGAGTGAAGTCTAGCCCATACCCGTGACATAGGGACAGTAGAACCGAGGAAAGAAACAAAGCATTCCTAACATATCCGTTTGCTCTGTTTGATTAAAGAACGGGTTTTAGCGCGAAGGCGTTAAAAGATAATAAGTTCGGCAACGGATGGATGCCTCTTAAGGTGTTGCAAAGCTCGATGGCGATCACGGATTGCAATGGCAATGGCCGTACTCCACCACGGGACTTGCCGGTGGCATAATGGTCCAGATGAGGGCGGTACAGCTAGGCTAACAGCGCTAAAAATCGCGTCAGACACGTCACGTAGGACGTTATCAATACAACCCGACAAAGAGGGAGAAAACACGACCTGTGCAGTGTATAGAGGCCAATCGGCGCGTTGGAAAGACCAACGAGGTAACCTGTCCATCGGGGAGCGGGAAGGGAGCGAGAGAATCAATGGGAAATGTTCACTATCACAAAGGTCGTCGTGTGGCGACCAGTGTAATGAAGGGAGGAGAGAGGGAGAAGAAAGAGAAAGATCAATGGCAGAAAAGGTACCATGACTGCACTGAAATTAGTAGGGGAGCCATCATTAAGAAGGCACAATTCGTCTGCAGTAAACTGATCTATGAGAAGACCTCGTCTAGATGGAAATGCACTGCCCCACAAGGGATGATGAGCATTAAAATCCCCAAGAAGGAGGAAGGGAGGAGGAAGTTGCTGAATATGGGCAGCTAAGGCAGCAGGTGTAAGATTCCTGTCAGGAGGGAGATAAAGATTGCAAACCGTGACCTCAGAGTCCAGGTGGACCCTAACAGCAACCGCTTCTTGAAGAGGAATCCACGTGCTAGCAACGTCTGTACAGACCAACATACAAACGCTACCATAAGCCCGCAGGGGGCCAACCCGATTTCGATCGAAAACATGGAACACACAGAGGGTTGGTGAGTGATCATCAATAAAATGAGATTCCTGTAGAACCATACAAGCTGCAGAGTAAGACGAAATAAGGAATTTCAACTCCGGAAGGTGATGGTAATATCCATTACAGTTCCATTGGATAACCACAGAATGATGATTCAAATGGGGGCTGAACAGGCTAAAGCCAGTCATGCCACCGGGTCACCACCCGTCACTGACAAGGAGGGGGCGACATCCATCAACAACAGGTCGGAATCTGGTTGTGAAGCCAGGCATGGGACCTTGTCGCGGGACTTACGTTTCTTCTTCTTTTCTGTTTGAGATCAATAAGGGCTGTGTGGCATAAAGGAGCCAGCTGCAGCAAGATCGGGAACAGAAAGAGATCGGGCGACCTGGGGGCCGACAGTCGTGGTTCTTGCGGTCGTCACGTGGCAGCAGACCTTTGGCCTGGAAGGTGCCAGGAAGGGGTATCCTGGGAGTAACGCCCTTGACCGGCAGACACCGAAGGAGTGGGACACTTCTCCGGCTGGGGAGAGGAAGCAGCGCCCAGAGGAGAAGGTGTGGCAGCCACAGGGGAGGGGAGGAGGTGAGGAGCCCGGGACTGGGGTAAGGAAGGGGGAGGAAGGGGTGAAGATGTAACTAAAGCATAACTAGACGTCATGGACACAGGGTGAAACGTGCATACTTCTTACAGGCCTCAGTGTAGGTTAAACGAGCAAGGGACTTCTGTATCTTCCTTTCCTTCTTATATACTGGGCCATCTGGTGAACGTGGAGAATGATTGCCATGACAATTAACACACATAGGAGGGGGAACACAGGAATTCCCCTCATGAAGTAGACGTCCACAGTCACCACAGAGAGGGGTCTGCGAATAGCGGGAAGACGTGTCCAAAACGCAAGCACTTAAAACACCTCATAGGAGGTGGGATGTACGGCTTCACATCACATCAATAAACCATATTCTTTACTTTCTAAGGGAGAGAACCCCTTCAAAGGCCAGGATAAAGGCAACAGTATCGATGCGACAGTCCTTCGGGCCCTTCTGAAGACGGCGAACAAAGTGAGGAACCCGGTGTCCGAGATTGTCCCTAAGTTCCTCATCAGTTTGAAGGATGAGGTCCCTGTGAAAAATCACACCTTGAACCGTATTTATAGACTGGTGGGGGGAATTGTGCCCACATGGTTACAGGCACGAAGGACTGCAGACTGGGCAGCTGAAGCCGTTTTGATCAACAACGAACCCGACCGCATCTTGCTCAGGGAGTCCACTTCAACAAACTTGTCTTCAATGTGTTCCACAAAGAATAAAGGTTTGGTATTGTTGAAAGTATCCCCATCAGTCCTGGTGCAAACCAGATGGCGGGGGAAAGGTTTCGCCCCTATCCGACGGGCTTGATCCTCCTCCCAGGGTGTAGCCACGGAAGGGAAGGCCGAAGGGGCAGGAGAAGCAGTACTAAAAGAATCAGTTCCAAGCAGAGAGACGGCCGCAGAAAAACGGCCAGAGTTCTGCGTTTCATTTGCATAGCATCCGCCATGATACCACTCACTCCGATCAGGGGCTCTCCTCACGGGCGCCACCCAGCCACAGCAAGTGCCGTCTGGTACGGCGGCCATTGCTGGGAGTTCCGATGCTCCAGGATGACGAGCAACCACTCCAAGGCATGCATGAGGAGGTCACAGCTCAGGTATCAGAAGTGTGATCCCTGTGTGTTCAGGGGGCTCAACCAAAAGGGTACATAGCGACCCCACCACATGGGCTGGCTACTGTGCTGGCTATGCACCCTAGCATCAGACAATGACGTGAAAGAAAAGGTGGAATGAACTAGGAGGGCACACGTCGGAGACACTAGGTAAGGTGCTCTTCCCAAAATGGCTCACACTACGGGATAGAAATTTAGTAATGGAGGTCAAACACCAGAGGGGGACCAGGGAATGCCAAGAGGAGGATGTGATTACGCAGCAAAGCCAAATTGCAAAACCAACATAACCAGGAGGATGGTGGGGCCAACATAAGCAAGGACACCAGGATAGGGAGAGGAGAGGGTGAAGACGAAGGAGCAAGGAAAGGAAGGGCAAGGAAATGCAGCCCTGGAAAGAAGGAAGGCTGCAATAGCTCGGGGCCCTGTGCTCGCCACGAACGTACTCACGAAAGAACCGTGAGCCCCCTAGGGTGGGGGAGGGGGGGGTGCACCCATCGTGCACAAAATTTGTGGTAGTCTAGCTTTTGAGTGACAACTTCAAACAACAAAGTCCGTGGAAAAGAAAGCGAAAGCTCCGTTATTGTGGAGCGATGGTTTTCACGAATCGTTTCATCATCTCTAGCGACGGTCCTCTGTTCTCTTCATCATAAACGTTGGTTCGGCCATTTTTAAACCGAATGCACCATTTCCGGCCGAAAAATTCACTCATTACGTTGTTTCCGTACTCTTCGCACAGTTCAAGATAAATTTCTATGGGTCTTAGGTTTTTTTTTGCCAACAGAAACCGTATCACAGACCGCACCTCACAACTGGCGGGATTTTCGACTGTAGCGCACATTTCAAATTCGAATATAGAAAAAACCAGGCACGCAGAGACACTCCCGCTGTCACGGATAGATGCCGACTGAGATGCTGAGCACGCACATACCAAAATATACGCGATCGGCGCGCGCCTCCGTCAGACGGAAACGTTCCATACTTTCTGAATAGCCCTCGCATGTCATCCATGTGCTCAGTTACAAAATCTCAAAGATCATGAAATTTACCCCAATATCTTATCGTGTGTGCATCTCTCATTTTCGCCAATGAGGTAACGGATTACTTGTCTGTGGGAGACGTAGTGGTTATGGTTCGCGAACAACAAGCTAGGGATGGTGAAACCAGCGGTACGACCTTCCAACGACTATGACCAAAGCAAGTGCCCTTAAAACGCCTCTGGATAGGAGGACACTATTAACTGACACATGGATGTCCTCTTCTGGCGAGAGGATCCACCACTATGCAGTGCTTGCGGTGTCGAGACCTATGCAGGTCTTGCTATAGCGGTTACGTCGTGCCCGACAACAAGACGATTAGCAGCCATTTATATAATTTTATTTCCAATTAAAAATCAAATCTCTTTTTAAATTAAAATAAAAGCATATTTTTAGGAACAGACATATAAGGCAACATTGATAATCAAGCAATACAAAAGAGTAGAGTTAAATTAGGAGATACATTATGTGATCAAAAGTATCCGGACACCCACAAAACCAAACGTTTTTCATATTAGGTGCATTCTGCTGACACCTACTGACAGGTACTCAATATCAGCG
This sequence comes from Schistocerca americana, assembly GCF_021461395.2. Classification (NCBI taxonomy): domain Eukaryota; kingdom Metazoa; phylum Arthropoda; class Insecta; order Orthoptera; family Acrididae; genus Schistocerca; species Schistocerca americana. The sequence continues at coordinate 89,762,320 of NC_060127.1, read as the reverse complement.
ACCTCACTGGTCATTAGACATCGTGAGGGAAGAGAATAGGGCGCTCGGCGGAACTCACGGACTTCGAACGTGCTCAGGTGATTGGGTGTGACTTGTGTCATACGTTTGTACGCGAGATTTCTACACTCCTAAACATCCTTAGGGCCACTGTTTCCGATGAGATAGTGAAGTGGAAACATGAAGGGACACGTACAGCTCAATAGCGTTGAGGGCGACCTCGTCTGTTGACTCACAGAGACCGCCGACGGTTGAAAAGGGTCGTAATGTGTGATAGACAGACATCTATCCAGACCATCACACAGGAATCCCAAACTGCATCAGGTTGGTTCAAATGGCTCTGAGCACTATGGGACTCAACTGCTGAGGTCATAAGTCCCCTAGAACTTAGAACTACTTAAACCTAACTAACCTAAGGACAACACACACATCCATGCCCGAGGCAGGATTCGAACCTGCGACCGTAGTGGTCGCGCGGTTCCAGACTGTAGCGCCAGAACCGCTCGGCCACCAGCGGCCGGCAAACTGCATCAGGATCCACTGCAAGTACTATGACAGGCGGGAGGCGAGAAAACTTGGATTTCACGGTCGAGCCGCTGCTCATAAGCCACACATCACGTTGGTAAATGCCAAACGACGCCTCGTTTGGAGTAAGGAGCGTAAATATTGGACGATTAAACAGTGGAAAACCATTGTGTGGAGTGACGAGTCACGGTACCCAATGTGGCGATCCGATGGCAGGGTGTGAGTACGGCGAATGTCCGGTGAACGGCAGTTGCCAACATGTGTAGTGCCAACAGTGGAATCCGGAGGCGGTGGTATGTTGTGGTTGTGCTCTTCATGCAGGGGGATTGCACTCCTTGTTGTTTTGCGTGGCACTATCAGAGTACAGGTCTACACTGATGTTTTGAGAACCTTCTTGCTTCCACTTTTCAAGCGCAATTCGGTGATGGCGACTGCATTTTTCAACACGATCGAGCACCTGTTCATAATGCACGCCCTGTGGCGGAGTGGTTGCACGACAATAACTTCCCTGTAATGGACTGGCTTGCACAGAGTCCACACCCGAATCCTATAGAACACCCTTGGAATGTTTTGTAACGCCAACTTCGTGCCAGGTCTCACTGACCGACATCGATACCTCTCCTCACTGCAGCACTCTGTGAAGAATGGGCTGGCATTCCCCTAGAAACCTTCCAGTACCTGATTGAACGTATGCCTGCGATAGTGGAAGCTGTCATCAAGGCTAAGAGTGGGCCAACACCATGCTGAATTCCAAAATTACCACGAACTTGTAAGTCATTTTCAGCCAGGTGTCCGGATACTTTTGACCACATAGACAATTAAGGTTTTGCCAAATGTGGAAACATGTTCTAGCACATAACATGGTCATGTACCTAGGAACAAATACTTGACTGAAATTTGAAGTCGTTGTAATTGAGAAAATCTTTTCAGTCAATCTGTTGCATTGTTACTCTACTGCACACCAACAGTCAGTAGGCGAAACGAAATTGAGCAGAAGTACTGTCAAAAAGCAGTTAGAGGCGAAATACATTTTGAAACAGACACTGTTGGATACTAAGAAAACTTCCAAGACATTAAAAAACACTCTGTTAATTTACAGGAGTCATATGTTTCATAGTAAAAGACATTCTTCTCTTTCAGAATGCTTGACGGTGCGTGACTAATGAAGTATGGCTCAACTGTTCACGAGTTACATAAATAGTTTTAAAATTTTGTACCATTCAACTCACCACAAAATTCTGTACATGAGAAATTTGCAACATATTCACAATTCGTTTAACATATTATATAGCATTTAAATGTGGGAAATGCGAAAATTTACAAGATCTGCACAAAACACAACCTAATATCTAACAATAATAAAAACTTTGGAAAACAGTGGAAACCGCTTATGGGTTGTCTTCAGTGTGCAGTCTTTCAGGTGATTCTAAAATCAGTCACTGAAGTATCGACCAAGAAACATCATGTGTTCCTATGTACAGTATCCGCTGAGTACAATACTCTCCTCCATATATTATTATGGCCATCCAGATTCAGCGAAATGAAGTGAGACAGTTACGGGTTGAACAACCATGCTTGGCACCTACAAGTTACGACTGGAGGCCACTACTTTGGGATTACGAATTTATTTCAGAATCTGTATCCTCTTAGTGGTTCATTAGGATCACAAAATGTACAAGTAGTAAGGCGTGTAACTCAGCCACTTTCCAAAAAATTGCAAGAGTAGCTTTACTCTTCCAGTATGTACCGACCCGTTGCGACTTTGAGCACGAGATGGTGGCAGTCAACTGACAAACTTTCACGCTCCACAATCGGTGGAACGCTAGATCGAGTCCCACTCAGTTTTTTTTAATTCATACATTTTGCAACACTGGCCGTATTATTTCACATAAAAGAATGCTAGAAAAATTAAAGAACACCTGCATTTGCATGAACTTCGAACGTGCTCAGGTGATTGGGTGTGACTTGTGTCATACGTGTTCTTTTCTCAATCTCACTACTTTCATTTTCGTCACCTTAAAGGGAATGTATCTCGTTTCCGTCTTCTTTTCAGCTGACTCATTATCCTCAACATCGGAAAAAATCCTCAGCTTCTCGAAATAGACCATCCTCAAGTACATTGTCGGAATGAGTGAGGTAGTCGTCAGTAACAAGTATCTTATGTCCCAATATTTCGAAGGCAGACCGATAAAGTTTTTCTCCAATCGCCACTGCATTTGTAGAACTCATTGCTGATGATCCTGTAACAACAGGGTCCGCTTCTTCAAGAATACTATGACAGTGCCCGAAGGCACCTTTAAACTGTCGTTTATTTCCGCCCTGATAGCTGCGTGGTCAGCGTGACGGATTGCCGTCCTACGGGCCTGGGTTCGATTCCCGGCTGGGTCGGAGATTTTCTCCGCTCAGGAACTGGGTTTTGTGTTGTCTTCATCATCATTTCACCCCCATCCGGAGCGCAGGTCACCCATTATGGCGTCGAATGTAATAAGACCTGCACCAAGGCGGCCGGACCTGCCCCGCAAGGGGCCTCCCGGCCAATGACGCCAAACTCTCATTTCATTTCCACTGTCGTTTATCAACTGCGCTACACTATGCTCTGGATCTTCATGGCAGTCAACATCAGCACTAGTGGAAAGATCGGGAGTCACTTCCGTTTTTGCAGTGAAAATGTAAGTTTTGTGATTTTTCAAAACAATTTGCACATACACTATTCGTAATTCCTACATCAGCAACGTCTCATCGCTACGGAAGTTTACTGCCGAATGGAGCCAGTCTGCAGATCGAAGCATCCAAATGCAAAGCACTTCTTGGCACCTTAACCGACTGCCGGCACACGACATGTCCGCACATCACAACAGGTAAACATTTTCAGGAAAACTTTATGCATTTGGTCGTTTGCATGTCGCTTACTGTAAATGTAGTAGTAGTCGTTGCAATAATCAAAATGGTTCAAATGGTTAGAAGCACTATGAGACTGGACATCTGTCCCCTAGACTTAGAACTACTTAAACCTAACCAACCTAAGGACATCACACACATCCACGCCCGAGGCAGGATTCGAACCTGCGACCGTAGCAGCAGCGTGGTTTCGGACTCAAGTGCCTAGAACCGTTCGGCCACAGAGGCCGGCTTGCAATATTCAAAAAATAAACATCCAAATAGCATTCTAAATTCAATTAAGTTTCATGTTTCATGTTTCCTATTTTTTATTCTCTGAACAGCGAAGAGTTCGCCTTCCGTAATGTTCGCACATGCATTGACAAAGCGCTGACGCATGTTGTCAGGGGTTGTCGGTGGATCACGATAGCAAATATCCTTCAACTTTCACCACAGAAAGAAATCTGGGGACGTCAGATACGGTGAACGTGCGGGCCACGTGCTTCGACGACCCATCCACCTTTCATGAAATATGCTACTCACAAGGGAACCTCCCCATCGCACCCCCCTCAGATTTCGTTATAAGTTGGCACAGTGGATAGGCCTTAAAAAACTAAGCACAGATCAATCGAGAAAACAGGAAGAAGTTGTGTGGAACTATGAAAAAATAAGCAAAATATACAAACTGAGTAGTCCATGTGCAAGATATGCAACATCAAGGATAATGTGAGTTCAGCAGCACCGTGGTCCCGTGGTCAGCGTGAGCAGCTGTGGAGTGAGAGGTCCTTGGTTCAAGTCTTCCCATGGGTGAAAAGTTTACTTTCTTTATTTTCGCAAAGTTACGATCTGTCCGTTCGTTTCATTGACGTCTCTGTTCACTGTAATGAGTTCAGTTTCTGTGTTTTGCGATCGCACTGCAAAACCGTGCGATTAGTCGACGAAAGCACGTGCCTCTCCAATGGGAACCGAAAACATTTGCTCGCAAGGTCATAGGTCAACCGATTCCTCCACAGGAAAACACGTCTGATATATTCTATACGACACTAGTGACGGCATGTGCGTCACATGACAGGAATATGTTGTCGACCCACCTAACTTGTACACTTGGTGAATGGGTAAAAAGATTCTTCTACCTTGCCCGATTTAGGTTTTCTTGTGGATGTGATAATCACTCCCAAAAAAGTGATGAAAACATAAGTGTTTGTCACATAAACTGAAAATAAAAAGTTAAAACTTTCATCCGAGGGAAGGCTTGAACCAAGAACCCCTTGTTCAGGAGCTGTTCACGCTAACCACGGGACCACGGCGCTCCTGAACTAAAACTATCCTTGATGTTGCCTATCTTGCCCATGGACTACTCAGTTTGCATATTTTGTTTATTTTTTCATAGTTCCACACAACTTCTTCCTGTTTTCTCGATTGATCTGTGTTCAGTTTTTCAAGGCCTATCCACTGTGCCAACTTATAACTAAATCTGAGGGGGGTACGATGGGGAGGTTCCCTTGTCAGTACCGCTTAAACCGTACGCGAGCTATGTGCCGGACATCCATCTTGTTGGAAGTACATCGCCATTCTGTTATGCAGTGAAACATCTTGTAGTAACATCGGTAGAACATTACGTAGGAAATCAGCATACATTGCACCATTTATATTGCCATCGATAAAACGGGGGCCAATTATCCTTCCACCCATAATGCCCCACCATACATTAACCCGCCAAGGTATCTGATCTTCCACTTATTCGCAGCCATCGTGGATTTTCCGCTGCCCATTAGTGCATATTATGCCGGTTTACATTACTGCTGTTGGTGGATGGCGCTTCGCTGCTAAATAGAATGCGTGCAAAAAATATGTCATCGTCCCTTAATTTCTTTTGTGCCCAGTGATAGATCTGTACACGACGTTCAGAGTCGTCGCCATGCAATTCCTAGTGCATAGAAATATGGTATGGGTGCAATCGAGGTTGATGTAGCATTCTCAACACCGACGTTTTTGAGATTCCCGATTTTCGCGCAATTTGTCTGCTACTGATGTGCGGATTAGCCGCGACAGCAACTAAAACACCTACATGGGCATCATCATTTAGTGCAAGTAGTGGTTGACGTTTCACATGTGGCTGAACACTTCCTTTTCCTTAAATAGCGTAAATATGTGGCGAACGGGTTGGACATTAGGATGATGTCGTCCACGATACCGAGCAGCATACATAGCACACGCCCGTTAGGCATTTTGATCACAATAGCCATACATCAACACGATATCGACCTTTTCCGCAATTGGTAAACGGTCCATTTTATCATGGGTAATATATCACGAAGCAAATACCGTCCGCACTGGCGGAATGTTACGAGATACCACGTACTTATACGTTTGTGACTATTACAGCGCCATCTAACACAAAGCGAAAAAAGTGGTCCAACTAAAACATTCATATTTCTTTACGCACTACACGAATATCTAACAAAAAATGAGGGTTCCTATTTAAAAAATCGCAGTCGACATCCGTTTGACCTATGGCAGCGCTATCTAGCGGGCCAACCATAGCGCCATCTGGTTTCCCCCTTCAAGCTAGACGAGTTTCGTTCTTTGTAGTATTTTTCGTTTGATGCTTATTTCGTGAGATATTTGGCCCGGTCACTATCAAAAGACCACCCTGTATAACGCAACCAGTATTGGAAACAAAGAGAAGATGAACAGAACTTGATCCTGCAATCCACCGGTTACGGAACTCGAATGCTAACCACTTCGCCGCCCCCATCTCGTGCTCAAAATGGCTCTGAGCACTATGGGACTTAACAGCTATGGTCATCAGTCCCATCTCGTTCTCAGAACCGCTACGCACAGATGTATATTGAACACGTATTCGCCAGCGATTGTCTCCATGGTGTCTAAGTAATATGCTTGAATTTTCTCATTCTGGAGGAACTGAATGGTGGTATGTTTAACTGTTAAAATCCGTTAAACAGCCAAGATCCCATAACATAGTTCTTTATGTACGACAGTTGGTTTCATCGGACTATGCTGTCATGAAACTTCCTGGCAAATTAAAACTGGGTGCTGGACCGAGACTCGAACTCGGGACCTTTGGCTCTCGCGGGCAAGTGCCCTACCAATTCAGCTACCCAAGCACGACTCACGCCCCATCCTCACAGCTTTACTTCCGCCAGTACCTCGTCTCCTACTTTTTAAACTTTACAGAAGCTCTCCTACGAACCTTTCAGAACTAGCACTCCTGAAAGAAAGGATATTGCGGACACGTGGCTTAGCCACAGACTGGGGGATGTTTCCAGAATGAGATTTTCAATCTGCAGCGGATTGTGCGCTGATATGAAACTTCTCGACAGATTAAAACTCTGTGCCGCACCGAGACTCGAACTCGGGACCTCTGCCTTTCGCGGGCAAGTGCTCTAACAGGCAGACGGGGCGTGAGTTGTGCTTGGGTAGCTCAGTTGGTAGAGCACTTGCCCGCGAAAGGCGAAGGTCCCGAGTTCGAGTCTCGGCCCGGCACACAGTTTTAATCTGCCAGGAAGTTTCATATCAGCGCACACTCCGCTGCAGAGTGAAAATCTCATTCCGTATGCTGTCTTCAGGTCTTAAAATTTTTCGTTGCAAAACATGATCAATTTACGTTGACCTCACGCACGCTTGACATCTTGTGCGTGAGGTCAGCGTAAAATGAACATGTTTTACAAAAAAATGATTTTAAAACCTGAAGATTACAGCATAGCCCATTGAAACCAGTTTTTTTAAATTTAAAAAAAAAAATGCGATCTTGCCTGTTGAATTGTTTTTAATAAGCAGTATGCCTTATTGCTTGCACATTATGTTGTCGTAATTGACTTTTAAAAGTGTACATAGCTTAAAGTAAATCCGGATTCTGAACTTCTTGGCCATTTCAGATCGCGTGAAGTTGCAGTGGCATTGTGGCACACTGCGTGTATCAGTATTTGTGAGGCCATCCATAACATTGCTCTCGTCTGGCTTTACGGACGCCAGCTGACGGAGCTAAAGCAGATGGGCAGATGGACCACCCGCACTCGGCTGACACCCATCACGCACCAGTCGCAGCTCTGGCCCGCTCGCTATGTACGTAGCGGTCTTCGCGTCAACCATCGACACCGCCGGCGGCCGCAGGGCCACTCTGCTCCCAATCAGCTGGCTGATTGCGTCCCGGCGGCCAATCAGGCGCCGCCATGCTGGGGGGCTCGGCAGCGGGGTGGGGGTAAAAGTCGGAGGTGGGGGATTCCAGCGCCCCAGGCCGCGGCTACGGCAGGCTGCTGTATCGGGGGGACGGCGCCAGAATTCAATTACTGTGCGCCGCGCCGCGCGCTGGATTCTGGGACTGCTGCTACAGTCTGCTGCTCTGGCCGGAGGACGTGGGGAGGGAGCGGGTGTGCGCTCTGATGGCTTAGGAGACACGCGTCCTATAGCAGGCGCCAGGCACAATGCGGCGCCGAGTTGTCCTTTCAGGAAGTCCGAACTTGACGTCTAGTTTCCTGGCCTGGACCTACCCTATTCATTACGGACTGTGGTTGTCGTGGTGCGGTGGTCGTGGAGGTGGCAGGGGTGGTAGTATTACCCCCCATGCACAAGATCAGGTATATATAAACCCAGATGCCAAAATTGCCCTTCCTTCTATATTGGACAGACTGTGACTAACTTTGAGATTCGATTCAATGAACATTTAGATGCAGACAATCCTTCAAAATCTGTATTTGCAATGCACACAACTCTCAGTAAACATGGAGTAAAAAACATTGAAGACCACATTCAAATATTGCATCATGTTCAGAAAGGTAGCCTCGTGAATCTGGTTGTAGAGATAGAAATATATACACATAAAAACAAATCACCACATCATATTCTTAATAAACAGGTAGAGCTAGCCAATGCAACCTTTCTACAAAACTTCACTCATCTATTATCCAGCCTAAAACATAAATAAACACTACTCCTTTTAACAACAACATGCAATCAACAATACAAATAAAGTATTACATCATAATAGGACTGCCTGCTCAATCACACATTGCTGCAACTGTAAAATTGATTTAAAAATAAATGTGGTGTGCCATACTACATTAATATAATTACTACTGTCACATTATTCATGTATCTCATGTATATGTTGTCACCCATTTTATTGCATTGTACTTACATAATACCATATAAGTAACATTCATACAACTGGCCATCACATTTTCCCAATTTATTTGTAATTAATGTTCACCGAATATGGTATTCTTTGTAATATAAATACTTGTAATGCTAACTCGATTCGTTGGAGGTAACATAATCTTTACTGCTACCATGTAATACCATATAAGTCGCATTCACACAAGCTGGTTACTACATCTCTCAACTTCATCTGTAATATTATATGCTCATAATGTAAGGTTTTATTTTTCATTACGCTATGTTACTCTAGAAAAACAGTCATACTGTGAAATCAAAGCAATCTGTATATTGCGATGTCTCTGAGAGAGAATGTCTCTGACACTGTTGTATTCGTAAATCTGCAATCTTTGTGGTAACTTCACATGTGGCAAATGCTTTTTGGTGTGTGTGTGTGTGTGTGTGTGTGTGTGTGTGTGTGTGTGTGTGTGTGTGGTGCTTTGCACAATATGGTGTTCTACAAATTACGTAAGTGCTGGATGTATTTTGGAATATTCGAATAATACAATCCTGCAACCTCACAACAAAATCGCGCGGAATTTTCGACTTAAGTACCATAACCACTTAACCTCACATATTTATGTGCTCTGTATTTCGTCGTTTGGAGGGTAGTTATTTTCACTGGTTCTAACACTGTTTTCTACCGTAGGCCAACAACACACCAAAAATACTTCGCCACAGTGGAAGAATAAAAAATCAAAAACATACGATAATGTAAAGTGTATCTCGAAAATCATGTGAACAGCCATCTGATGATGAACTAGCCAGTTCGAAACCGGTAACGGCGCTATTTACCTAAATAAATAGCAGTATTAATAGTCGCTGGTTGCTGCCTACTTCTTTGTAAGAATTAACCTACATTAATTGTACACAGCCACGGTCTCACCATGTCAGTTATAGTCAAAATAGCAGAAACAGGAGATGAATGTGCTTAATTTCTTAAATTGTTTTTTTACATCATTCAATGTAATTCTGATCTACCATGCCACACTCCCTCTCAGTTGCTTCCACACCGCCACACTGGAAACCAAAATATGTAATAATCATGAATTAGCAAAATCCCTTGAGTCCTAAGAGGTAAATTTTTATGAACAAGGGAAACTTTCCATTATCTCACTGAAATTATCGCATGGCACACACAAGTAAATTACATAAAACAGTCGTCAAAACACATGACCTGGTAACTTCTTCACGTTAAAATTTTGTTTTAAAATAGCAGGACTTATGTCTTTCATCAAACTAAATTCATTTGTGCTCCCTACGTAATAAAATTCCAATATATAAATACATAATATTTATTTTGTTTTGTGAAAAAGACATTCAGAATAAAGAGAACAGTAAATTATCAAGGGAACTAAACAAACAGAAAAAAATTCCAAGACGAAATTGCAATTTTACTCATTTATCTTTGTTTCCTAAGTTGCAACTTTATCGTAACATCCTTTAGATTCGCCAGTGTCGGGAATGTACTTGAACAGTTGGTGTATGTCGTTAATTTCGTTTTTATTTACTCGACACACAACATTTCGATAATCTCGTCTAGTTGTTAGTTTTAAGATATGTGGGTATATTGTCTTGAAGGCGAAACAACATTGAATTATTCCTGCTATGAATCGTTTTGCCGCAACTATCCCAATTTGTTCTGCTGCAAAGCAGACTTCCATATACGTTGAAACAGTAGACGATACCTCTACATCAGTAGGATCGTTCTTAACTGATCTCTCTGTGGAATTGACATTTCTTTTGTAAAAATGTGACTACCAGCTGTAATCATAAACATCTACACCTTCAACGACTGCAACCATGAAATTTCATTTCGTAGTAGAGTTAAATACGTATTCACACACGTCCTTCATTCCATAGAGTCTGTCCACAAGCCACAGTCTCCTTCTCACTACTGCATATTCCCTTCCTGAAAGAAGTATCCTGTCATATGGAAAACGTGTTCATAAAAAGCCTGGGACCAGTTATAGTCACCAAAAACCTGAGCGAATTGCTCTTATTCTCGTCTGGACAGATGTCACAAAATAACCAACACGGGTATAGAAATAATGGAGGAAAGAACTTCTTACCTGACAAGTAAAACCGCAAAAGTCCTGGACTAAGAGTGTTTTACTGTTAACACTAATATGTTGTTACGGCAAATAATGTACAGACGATAAGACTGAAGTCTTTGGTACACTACTGGCCATTAAATTTGCTACACCAAGAAGAAATGCAAATGATAAACGGGTATTCATTGGACAAATATATTATACTAGAGCTGATATGTGATTACATTTTCACGCAGTTTGGATGCATAGATCCTGAGATATCAGTACCCAGGACAACCACCTCTGACCGTAATAACGGCCTTGATACGCCTGGGCATTGAGTCAAACAGATCTTGAATGGTGTGTACAGGTACAGCTGCCCATGCAGCTTCAACACGATACCACACTTCACCATTTGCTCGGCCACCATTGACTACACGTTTACAGTTGGTGAGAGATCTGGAGAATGGGCTGGCCAGGGAAGCAGTCGAACATTTGCTCTATCCAGAAAGACACGTACAGGACCTGCAAAATGCGGTCGTGCATTATCCCGCTGAAATGTAGGGTTTCGCAGGGATCTAATGAAGGGTAGAACCACGGGTTGTAACACATCTGAAATGTAACGTCCACTGTTCAAAGTGCCGTCAGTGCGAACAAGAGGTGACCGAGACGTGTAAATATGGCACTCCATGCCCTCACGCCGGGTGATACGACAGTATGGCGATGACGAATACACGCTTCCAATGTGCGTTCACCGCGATGTCGCCAATAACGGATGTGACCAACGTGATGCTGTAAACAGAACCTGGATTCATCCGAAAAAATTACGTTTTGTCATTCGTGCGGCCAGGTTCGTCGTTGAGTACACCATCGCAGGCGCTCCTGTTTGTGATGCAGCGCCAAGGGTAACCGCAGCCATGGGCTCCGAGCTGATACTCCATGCTGCTGCAAACGTCGTCGAACTGTTCATGAAGATGGCTGTTGTCTTGACTCAGGGATCGAGACGTGGCTGCACGATCCGTTACAGCCATGCGGATAAGATGCCTGTCATCTCGACTGCTAGTGATACGAAGCCGTTGGGATCCAGCACGGCGTTCTATATTACCCTCCTGAACCCACCGATTCCATATTCTGCCAACAGTCATTGGATCTCGATCAACGCGAGCAGCAATGTCGCGATACGATAAACCGCAATCTCGATAGGCTACAATCCGACCTTTATCAAAGTCGGAGAAGTGATGGTACGCATTTCTCCTCCTTACACGTGGCATCACAACAACGTTTCACCAGGCAACGCCGGTCAACTGCTGTTTGTCTATGAGAAATCGGTTGGAAACATTGCTCATGTCAGCACGTTGTAGGTGTCGCTACCGGCGCCAACCTTGTGTGAATGCTCTGAAAAGCAAATCATTTGCATATCACAGCATCTTCTTCCTGTCGGTTAAATGTCGCGTCTGTAGCACGTCATCTTCGTGGTGTAGCAATTTTAATGGCCAGTAGTGTATAAACAGTACGAGTTGGGTATCTGAAATCTGCTGTACTCACAACTCAAACCCATGGAAATGTGGACTTCAATCGTCTCGCAAGTTCACCATTCGTTTATAGATGTGGTATAGTGAATCGACCTTGATCGAACCACTTTTTTCTTTATTTAAGTGCCCTCCCAGTTTCGGTAAATACTACCATCTCCAGTGGGTTTCTCCATTCTAAAATATGAAAAACTAATATCGTTAAATTACACCAGGATGGAAACCTTATTTCGTGTGTAAAGGAGAGTGTTCTGTATACAGCGTAGGGTACCAAGGTACGCGCGATTTTTTGACCAGTATGCTACTTCAGACTAGCGAGTAATTTTAGAATAACACGAGACCGCCAGAAGCAGTTTACACCGTTTTCTACAGCGTTTGCTGCTGTCCGACATGAGCCTTGGCTTCGCGTAGCATTTCTAAATATTTCCCGTTATACAACTTCTACAGCTTCACGCGCAGAATTTTACGGTTAGTATACTGCTGAATAGTTTTAGAACTATTTGTGTAACATACGGACAGCTGCGCCATCCTTTTTCGATCATGCTCTAGTTTGTACCTAGAAATAGAGGAGAGTGTTTTCCTATGGAACATCTGATACTTGCAACCCAGCTGCGTTCCTTTAATGTCTTAACAATTTGTGTTGGTTTCCAATATATTCCGTCTCAAAATTTATTTAAAGTGCAACTGGGTTTTTGTTTCCACTTACTCAATATGAGAGTGTAGTAGTGTCGAAGGGCGTTCAGTAAGAAATGCCATACATACTTTTTTTCTGAAAGCAAACTGATTTCATCCAGGATTCCAGTACACCATATTATTTTCCACTCTTTTGGTCACAAAACCTCTTTTTTCAACAGAATCTCCGTTCAGTGCGACGGCCTTACGCCGCCTTACAGAGACGTCCTGTGTGCCCGCATGGTACAGCTCTACTGATCTATGGCGCAGCCACTGTTTTGCTGTATCAACATTCCCCCCATCTTCTCGTGGAGTTCACCTCTTATTCCTCCAGACAGATGGAAGTGGGAAGGTGCATGATCTGCGCTGTAGGGTGGATGAAGAACAGTCCAATGAAGTTTTGTGAGCTCCTCTCTGGAATGCACCCACGTGTGCGGCCTTACGTTCTCGTGGAGAAGTTCGTTTGTTCTTTGCGCGACGAACATGCTGAAGTTTTTCCTTCAATTGCCTGATGGCAGTATAGCTGTGTGCGGCTGGCCGACACGTGGGAGATCGGACAGGTTCGCCCGACTTCGTTGCGATTATTACAGACGTCTCGATCAATTACTCACCGTGCTTTTGTTCGCTGCCAGGTCTCCGCACACATTCTGTTAGCGCCAGTGAATATCTGCGATGCTCTGGTCTTTCGCCAAAAGAAACTCAATAACAGCTCTCTGCTTGGAACGCGTCTTCCTTACAAACCTCGTTTTGAAGGCCACGTATACTGCTGAAACCTATCGGAACTGCAAGAGGCTATAGATGGTGAAGCGCGCATATTCCTTCGCCTGAAGATGATGGATACGCACTCCATTGAAACGTTGCGACTAGAAGACGACGCCACTCGGCTGACAACCCGTGAAGGTTTCATAGCTGGAATACGCAGAGAAAGCCTGCAATAGCACAATTTCTTGATGCCCCACAACAAATTTGCAGTTTTTCAACCGAAACTGGTCGATAAGAAGCGAATTGCACTATTTATTGACCACCCCGTCTGTAACAGAGGCGTGATGAAATATGTTACTGACAAGACTTCCTCCACCGCAATGCTTTTACATTTGAATTGAATATTTGTTGCTAGGTACTTGACTTCGTTGTTCCTCGTAACACTTTCCCACAACTGGAAAAACCTTACCTTTGTATGGAGTAATTTTTGTAATTTCAGAAGAAGGCTGCGACGCGCCTAAAGTGCATGCAACAATTTCAACATGGAATAAGAAAATGTTTTTATTTATTTATTTTGTAAGTAGGCTGTTTAGGTTTTCATGTTGGTAACACCACGTAGCGCTGTGTATGAGAATCGCAGACTGCGCAGTGTGCAGTCTGTGGCTGGTTGGACTCATTGTTGGAATATTCGCTGGTGTAGTGTTGGGCAGTTGGATGTGAACAGCGCGTAGCGTTGGGCAGTTGGAGGTGAGCCGCCAGCAGTGGTGGATGTGGAGAGAGGGATGGCGGAGTTTTGTGAGGTTACTGTAAGTGGACGATCTGGACGTGCGTCCGTCAGAAAAAGGAAATTTGTAAAGGTGGAGGTCATGAACTTTTGGACATTATTAAGGTAAATACATTGTTTGTTCTCTATCAAAATCTTTCATTTGCTAACTATGCCTATCAGTAGTTAGTGCCTTCAGTAGTTAGAATCTTTTATTTAGCTGGCAGTATTGGCGCTCGCTGTATTACAGTAGTTCGAGTAACGAATATTTTTGTGAAGTAAGTGATTCATGAAAGGTATAGGTTATTGTTAGTCAGGGCCATTCTTTTGTAGGGATTATTTAAAGTCAAATTGCGTTGCGCTAAAAATATTGTGTGTCAGTTTAGTGATGATCAGAATAAGTAAAGAGAAAACTGTTTGAGTATGTTGAGTTTTGCTCAGCTGTTTGAAAACCAAATAACATAGAAGTTTACTAGCACAGTCATTCATAATTTTTCTAAGCGGACGTTTCACTTTATTTTTTTTTTTTTATGAGCGAGGTTTCTACGGCTGCCGCCGCCTCTCGCATCTCAGTCTCCATCGTTCACGGTCTTTCCAGTGTCCTTCATTAAGACCACTCGCCGCCACTGCTTCGTTGACGTCGTCTTACCAGCATCTCGCAGGTCTACCGAACTTTCTTCTTTAATATGGAGCCCGTTGCCATACACGTTTTGCCCATCTTGTGTCTGGCATACTCTGTAAGTGACCATACCAGAGTAGGTCCTTCCTTTCTATGTAGTCTAGGATTCTGCTTTAGACATCCATAACCTCTCTGATCCTATCATTTCTAATATGATCAAGCCTGGAATATCCACCACTTTGTCTCTAGAAATTCATCTCGACAGCCAGCAGGCGGTCTTTCTGCCTCTGACTTATTTCCCACAACCCTGCACCATATGTTGTGCTACTTTAAATAAATGTGCAGCAGATGGTATGTTGTATTCTCTGGAAAAAAAAACATAACGCGTAGAAAATATGTTAAACTTCTTTTGCAGGACTGGCTATAGGCGAAAGTCTGAAAATAATTTCATGACACAACACTCTCCCCTACGTAATAAACCGGTAAGTCATTATTACGAGCCCTAAAGATATTTTCGTGTGATATTATGGTATCATGGTACTTTACACAACCAATAAAAATTACCTAATACAGTCAATATCGTCAGAAAACATAGCCTGGCAACATTGCGGCCACGCAAATAGCAACCACATGCATGTCAAAGGTTTAAAGCAATCGGTACGCTTATGACTGCATGCGATACGTAATATGTTCCCAAGTGCCATGCACAAAAATGGGATACCGGAACTCACATCTCGGTTTCAGTTATTGATAGCTAAGGTCAATATCTCTGACAGTCCATGGCAAGAAATCATTAGTAGGCCTATACCCAACCGAAGAATCGCTTTAGTGCCACTATCATATGGTATGAAGTATGAATATTACACACTTCCCCTTGCTTAGGCAAAAGGAGCAAGTCGCTTCGTACTTCTAGGAAGTCCATGAGAAGCTTACGGAGACACGATAAGTTCGTGGAAAGTTCCTTAGAAGCCACCTCTCCTCCCCCCTCCAAACAAAAATTTTTTTACCAATTTTTTGTACCAAACCAAGCCGCTGATTGAAAGATGGCTACGCACAGCAAATGGCTGAAATTTAAACAGTATATTCCTAAGATCCCGTTCTCGAACAGCTTCGAAAAGTTTTTAATACTTTTCCCTGTTTCCGAAATACAGGAGTTCAGAGATACCTCACATGTGCGCTTAAAATCCGCACGTGAAATCTGGTGTGAGGCGAAATCTAAATAATAAGTAACCGCAGAAAATTGTTCAAATTTTAACTCTTTATCTCTAGACTTTTATCTAGAAGTACCACCTTTCCGTTTCCAAAACTCTTTATGTAAGCGAGAAACACCAAAATCGATCCGAGGTTGCAAGGCGGCTATGCACATCAGATAGGTGTAATTTGGACGATCTATTCCTAAAGTCCCTATCTCAAATAACTTCGAAAATTTTCGTGATATATTTGTCCGTTTTCGCGCTGCAGAGGTTCAAAGTTACCTTGCCGGTAAACGTGTTATTCAGAGTGATGCGAAAATGTAGTTTACAAGGTGACGTAGCAAGGAGAAATAGCGTGTAAAGCGTCTCCGTTGTCATCTGAAGGGCTCTCAGACCACATATTGTAGCACTGAATCACATGCAAAAATTCTTGTAAACGTAAAATCCTGTGTGAGTTGTAAAGTGATAGGTGACACGTACCTAAGCATCCTGTCTGATCACCTTCATCCATTCATGTCCATTGTGCATTCCAACGGACTTGGGCAATTCCAGCACGACAATACGACACCCCACACATCCCGAGTTGCTACAGAGCGTGTCCAGGAACACTCTTCTGAGTTTGAACACTTCCGCTGCCCACCAAACACCCAAGACATGAACATTATTGGGCATGTCTGGGATGCCTTAGAACGTGCTGTTCAAAAGAGATCTCCACCACATCTTACTCTTACGGATTTATGGACATCCCTACAGGATTCATGGTGTCAGTTCCCTCCAGCGCTACTTCAGACATCAGTCGAGTCCATGCCACGTCGTGTTGCGGCACTTCTGCGTGTTCGTGGGGGCCCTACACGATATTAGACAGGTGAACCAGTTTCTTTGGCTCTTCAGTGTATACAATATCGTTTCACGTGACTTCGCAATGTAGAAGTATCTGCGTGAGAAAGAGGTAGCATGGGTGACGGTGACAGTAAAGGGAAGCTACTACGCAGAAGGACAGGGACAGATATAGGAAATATTTTCCATCCTTTGTGGCCAACACCTCGGTAATACGTTGACAAGAACCTGCAACAGCCTGTTCCACCAGCAGTATTGCCCGGCCAGCAATATTGCTGTGCAATGAGCCACATTGCAGCATTGCTTGGGCACATATTGTTGCAAAATATCGCCCATGTAGACGCACCTTTAGTTGAAACCGGAACCCTTTACAGTTACATTAATGTCACATCCAATCAAGTGCTTCACTTTATAAGCAGAGTGGCCCATTTACAAGCAACAACAAAAAAGTGCGTAATTAATTTAGCTCTTCAGGGAATGATTTGTATCCTTGCAACTTGGTGAATAATAAAACATACAGAAGATGATTCGGCTCCAGTTTCCTTTAAAATCTTACTATGTCTTCAGCACATAAATGAACTCCAAAACAAAATCCAGAGAATATCTGAGTCAGGAGTTAAGAGAGTGTGAGCTATTTTTAAAACTTGCAGTAATACCGATGAATGCGTCGCTCTGAATACAACATGACAAGAATTTGTGGTATTGTGAAATTCCAGCAATAAGTACATAATACGTAGCACTCTATTATAACATAGCAGTTGATTCAGTAACCTTAAATGAGGTCCACCACGTCCTTAAAAGTTTTGAATAAACACAGAACTTGTTCCCCAGATGGACTAAGTGCTTTGTAACAACTGAGTGAAAGGCTTTTTTGAAATCAAAGAAAGCAACATGTGTTTCTAAACTCACTTCTTGTCGTTCTTTTTTAAATTCTCCAGATGTTAAAATGCACAAGCGTCCTTCCATAAACTTACTTTGTTCTTCTCTTCTCCCAAACACGCGTCTACTATTACTTTCCAGCGATAGTTCATACTTTTGAGTAAGCCTTATCTCTGGCCCTTTTTAAAAACGTAAATTATTTTTTCAGTCAGCAGGTATTTTATATCTTCGCCAGCACTCATTAAATGCCTTAGTTCCCACAGCATCCCTCCATATTATCGACGAACACGGTTTTCAGTCCTGAAAAGAACAACCTGCCCTGGAATCAATTACTTACTGGGTTCATGTAACATTCATTTAAACACGCTATTATGACGTCAGTCACTACTCGTGTGCAAACAAATTATGTACGTCGGGGATCGTAAAACAGTGATACGTTAAAATTCGGCATCATAAAATTTTGATTTACTTATTATGGTGATTAATAGAATAATAAATGAGTCGATAACTGCTGTATGCATTTCAATAATAATGAAGCTGTATGACCTCACCGTTACTCCTGTAGCACGTTCTAGTTGGCAAACCTTTTCTATTTCCCATTTTTTGCTTTCTATATTCATCTGTTGAAATATAAGTACCAACAAATACGCTAAGTATCACTATTGGAAGCCTGAAATTTGACAGCCAACACATGGATTCAAACGATCGTAGCAATCACAAGAGATTAATCGACTACTTATTACACAGAGAAATTACTGAAATTTGCTAAATTATTCTCCTGACAACATTTCTTGCGAATATTAACTTCAAAATTATCAATTATTGCTGCTATTATCGGTAACGCAATTTAGTTTTCGTAATGAAAAATACGAGAGATGCATTGTGCACGTTTCGCTTGATAATAGAACCAAGGTTTAAGGAAAATAAAGGCTCATTTACAACATTTGTGGAGCTAGAAGAAGCGTTCGACAGTGTAAAATGACACAAGAATGGCGCAAGAAAAACAGGAATAAGCTATTGGGAAGTATAGGTAATATACAGTACATACAGGGTGTTTCAAAAATGACCGGTATATTTGAAACGGCAATAAAAACTAAACGAGCAGGCGGACAAACTTTCGAAATTACAGTAGTTACAATTTTCAACAACAGATGGCGCTGCAAGTGATGGGAAAGATATAGAAGACAACGCAGTCTGTGGGTGCGCCATTCTGTACATCGTCTTTCTGCTGTAAGCGTGTGCTGTCCACAACGTGCAAGTGTGCTGTAGACAACATGGTTTATTCCTTAGAACAGAGGATTTTTCTGGTGTTGGAATTTCACCGCCTAGAACACAGTGTTGTTGCAACAAGACGAAGTTTTCAACGGAGGTTTAATGTAACCAAAGGACCGAAAAGCGATACAATAAAGGATCTGTTTGAAAAATTTCAACGGACTGGGAACGTGACGGATGAACGTGCTGGAAAGGTAGGGCGACCGCGTACGGCAACCACAGAGGGCAACGCGCAGCTAGCGCAGCAGGTGATCCAACAGCGGCCTCGGTTTTCCGTTCGCCGTGTTGCAGCTGTGGTCCAAATGACGCCAACGTCCACGTATCGTCTCATGCGCCAGAGTTTACACCTCTATCCATACAAAATTCAAACGCAGCAACCCCTCAGCGCCGCTACCATTGCTGCACGAGAGACATTCGCTAACGATATAGTGCACAGGATTGATGACGGCGATATGCATGTGGGCAGCATTTGGTTTACTGACGAAGCTTATTTTTACCTGGACGGCTTCGTCAATAAACAGAACTGGCGCATATGGGGAACCGAAAAGCCCCATGTTGCAGTCCCATCGTCCCTGCATCCTCAAAAAGTACTGGTCTGGGCCGCCATTTCTTCCAAAGGAATCATTGGCCCATTTTTCAGATCCGAAACGATTACTGCATCACGCTATCTGGACATTCTTCGTGAATTTGTGGCGGTACAAACTGCCTTAGACGACACTGCGAACACCTCGTGATTTATGCAAGATGGTGCCCGGCCACATCGCACGGCCGACGTCTTTAATTTCCTGAATGAATATTTCGATGATCGTGTGATTGCTTTGGGCTATCCGAAACATACAGGAGGCGGCGTGGATTGGCCTCCCTATTCGCCAGACATGAACCTCTGTGACTTCTTTTTGTGGGGACACTTGAAAGACCAGGTGTACCGCCAGAATCCAGAAACAATTGAACAGCTGAAGCAGTACATCTCATCTGCATGTGAAGCCATTCCGCCAGACACGTTGTCAAAGGTTTCGGGCAATTTCATTCAGAGACTACGCCATATTATTGCTACGCATGGTGGATATGTGGAAAATATCGTACTATAGAGTTTCCCAGACCGCAGCGCCATCTGTTGTTGAAAATTGTAACTACTGTAATTTCGAAAGTTTGTCTGCCTGAAAATGTACTGTTGTCCCAAGCATATTGCAACAAACGGTGTATTTCTATCGCTGCTCGTTTAGTTTTTATTGCCGTTTCAAATATACCGGTCATTTTTGAAACACCCTGTACAAGGATAGAAAAGGAATAGTGAGACTATAAGATCAAGTTCGGAAATGGATACATCGAAGAAGCTGTTTGAGAAATAAACGTAAAGTTCAAGAGTGAACCAGAATTCGTGATGAAACGGTGTCGGAAGTAAGATTCGACGATGAGAGTGCTATAATCAGTGAAAGTGAAGAAGAATAAGAGGACTTAGGGAATTAAATGAACAGTTTAATGACTTAAAAGTATGGATAAGGAGTAAACCACACAGAGATGAAATAATGAACAGTAGACTAAATCAGGCACTCTGAATGAGATTTTCACTCTGCAGCGGACAGTGCGCTGATACGAAATCTCCTGGCAGATTAAAACTGTGTGCCGGACTGAGACTCGAACTCGTGACCTTTGCCTTTCGCGGGAAAGTGCTCTACCATCTTTCTTTTTTTGTTTTTTTTCTGTTTTCGGTCGGTGTTGTTAGTAGCGTTTCGTCTGGGTGGACGTCACAAGACATCCATGCAAGTTGATCTTTGATTCCTTTACTTAGGTTATTTATTACAGAGAGCAAAAAGCCCTCTGACCGTACGCGCTGAGCTACCGTGCTGGCGTCATTTGAGCTACCCAAGCACGACTCACGACCCGTCTTCACAGTTTCAATTCTATCATATAGTTTTAACCAGCCAGGAAGTTTCACATCAGTCACTCTGTCTCACCTCGACTAACATACTATAACCCTGCAAAAAGTCTTTGACTTTGGGAATAGTGACTGAATCGTAGCAATCAACATCCACCCAACTGTGTAGCTCCACTGTATCCAGTAGTTTATACAGTTACACAGAGTAGAAATAAACGAATTTAATTTACATTCTGCATAATGTTTCACACTGTTTAGAAAGTAATATATTGCAAGCAGTACAAACTGACAGCAGTCTGGTGGTGGTTAGTGTTTAACGTCCCGTCGACAACGAGGTCATTAGAGACGGAGCGCAAGCTCTGGTTAGGGAAGGATTGGGAAGGAAATCGGCCGTGCCCTTTCAAAGGAACCATCTCGGCATTCGCCTGAAACGATTTAGGGAAATCACGGAAAACCTAAATCAGGATGGCCGGAGAAGGGATTGAACCGTCGTCCTCCCGAATGCGAGTCCAGTGTGCTAACCACTGCGCCACCTCACTCGGTGACAGCAGTCTGCTGTTAGAATAATATACAGGCCCGCGAACAGATAACACCTAACAGGTAACGGGTAATAGATAATATATAACACACAATGCCCTGAGGCAACTAAATCATGTTATATTACAGAGGGAATACTCTTCCCTCCTCCCCCCCCCCTCCCCCAATAATGGACACCCATTTGGTGTTGAAATACTATTTAACACCATGTAACAGAAAATATCTAATGAATGAAAATCCTAAGACCCAATACCTCATGTCTACAGCCTAATGCCTACCATAGTCTAAAATTTACCTAACAGCCTAAAAATGGCTCGGAGCACTATGCGACTTAACTGCTGAGGTCATCAGTCGCCTAGAACTTAGAACTAATTAAACCTAACTAACCTAAGGACATCACACACATCCATGCCAGAGGCAGGATTCGAACCTGCGACCGTAGCGGTCGCTCGGTTCCAGACTGTAGCGCCTAGAACCGCACGGCCACACCGCCCGGCTACCTAATAGCTTAACAGTACTTTAGTAGAGTACCTATCGTGACTGAATTCGGAGGGTTTTCACTATCTAAGTGGTTACAATGGATCGCTAAATTTCTATAGAGGTAGTAAGACAGGTCTAACATGTGTGACAATGGTTCTGATCTATCTTCCTACCACAGCTGCACAATGACGCTCTGCGAGCGTTTTAGAAATTTGGTGTTGAACCTACGGCCTTCAAGGTGTGAATATACCATCTACGTATGCAGAGTTCGGAAGAGTGCAGCAGTATGGACAGTGATGTTATCAGACAATGATCTCAATGTCGGTTGCACTACACTCCCTGTAAAGGAAATGCTACCCCTAACAGAAATTAGAGTACGGATTCAGATGTAACTATATGTTAGCAAAAAGTTAACATCTTAGGTTTTGAAACTTCCTGGCAGATTAAAACGCCCGGGCGTGAGTCATGCTTCGATAGCTCAGTTGGTAGAGAACTTGCCCGCGAAAGGCAAAGGTCCCGAGTTCGAGTCTCGGTCGAGCACACAGTTTTAATCTGCCAGGAAGTTTCATATCAGCGCACACTCCGCTGCAGAGTGAAAATCTCGTTCTGGATCTTAGATTTTCATTACTAAGGTTTATTTTTACCTTAAGTGTAACTTCATGACATATTATAATACGTACAGAATGGTAAAATATTGATATGGGATGTTCACAACTTGGAAGCGATATTCCTACCTTTTCTAAGGTTCTTTAATAGTAAGATGGTTGACGACCTTGTCTGGGGGTCGATAAAATACAAAGAAATTAAATACAGTTGAGGTCAGAGATATCAGTTATGACAAAATGCACTATGAAAATACCCAAAATTTAATTGGGTTGGTAAAGAGCCATCAAAAGGAAGTGCACAGTTAAAATAATTTAATAAGTTCAGGATATAAAGCGCTCTACAGTGGCTGATCTATCCTTTTCATTAGATCGGATATCTCGCTTTTCTGCTTAATTTCAGCTCGACAGTCGTGAATGTGTTTCACTACTGGTCATGGTTGAGAAAAAAAAAAAAAAAAAAACTAGGAGAGACAGAGACGACCGTAGTTCTGAGTGTCAACTGAGTATTGCTTGCTGGCGTAGCACGAGTGTGCATGTTTACCTTTCGTCGACGAAGGCAGTGGCGGCTGTCGGCGCGAGCTGTGAACCTCAGAATCTATTCTAAATCTCTCTCGACTGTTAAACCCCAGTCTGATACATTTCTTACGTCTTCGGATAAGCTGAGACTACTAGCTGTTCCCTAGCTAAGTTAATTGGCGTGGTACATGCTCATTGACTGAAATAGCGCGTACGTAGTTGCCCTCAAATCACTCGAAAGCGTAAACTGTCAGTGCTCGGTGCGATTCTCCGTACGAGGAGACTTTGCAGTTTAACTCCTTATGAGGTAAGACGAGTCTGTGAGCCAGAGTTCACGTAATGACTCTCGCAATCGTCCCAGAGCAGCACGAGTCGCCTTGCTCAAACAAATGGTTCAAATGGCTCTGAGCACCATGGGACTTAATATCTGAGGTCATCAGTCCCCTAGACTTAGAACCACTTAAACCTAACTAACCTAAGGACATCACACACATCCAAGCCCGAGGCGTGATTCGAACCTGCGACCGTAGCAGCAGCGCGGTTCCGGACTGAAACGCCTAGAACCGCTCGACTACAGCGGCTGGCCTTGCTCAAACACTCGAAGATTTGCTGCAAGAGAAAGAGCGAATTTTTCTCGCTGTAGTTTGCCTGTATTAAAGCTGGTGGCCACGCGTTTTCTTCCTGGCCAACCAGAGCGTTCATACTTGTTATAACCCCTCCCACTAAGGTTTTAGAAGCCTATCACGCGGATCGTATCTTTCGTGGGGCAGAGTTCAACTTCTGCTACGTAATACTGAGATAAACAGATTTTCTTTTCAGGTGATGTATAAATCTTCCCATTCCATCGTGGCAGGCTGGTACATCAATCGGTCTAAACGTGTTTCAGAACAAAATCTGACTCGGATGCGACATTATTCATTCTCAGTTCCATGACGGGTTTCATCGTTTCAGGGCATTATAAGATTGTCTACAAAAACCAGAAACCAATCAGTTACATTCAATTGGAGGAAAATACTATGGTCTTACCTTGCAGAGCTATGTGGGCACGTGAACTAAAAGTAATAAAAACTTAGCTGAGTAGCTGGATAGTGACCCATCGTCATAAAACCACATAAAATGTAAAATAGACACCAGGTTAGGCCGGCCAGTGTGGCCGAGCGGTTGTTGCTGCTTCAGCCTGGAACCGCGCGACCGCTACGGTCGCAGGTTCGAATCCTGCCTCGGTCATGGATGTGTGTGATGTCCTTAGATTAGTTAGGTTTAAGTAGTTCTAAGTTCTAGGGGAATGATGACTTCAGATGTTAAGTCCCATAATGTTCAGAGCCATTTGAACACCAAGGTAAACGGATTTATAATCCATCCTTCACGAAGCATCTAAACCATCAAGTGGATGTAATCTGGTAGTCAAGGAGAGGCAAGATAAGGCAACAATTGTGGATGGGGCCCTTATCAGCTACCGTTGGCTACAGTAAATTATTTTAAAAGACTTTACTACACTGACCTCTGAAGGCCTTACTATGAAGGAATTCAATTTTTTGTTGGTTGGCGGCCACAAGCAACTTCAGAATACTCAACAGCTGAAGGCCTGAATTACAAGTGAGGAGCGCAGTTACACGTTAAAAATACTAATACCCTTTTAAACAATCTTAACAAACTGTAACAAGCTATAGAGATGGCTGAAGGCCTTATCAAGACAGAATTGAAAATTATTTGTCAGCTGAAGGCCACAAGCAATGTTGCAAACAATTAACGGCTGAAGGCCTGAGTTACAAGCGAGGAAGGCTCTTACATGTTACACCATTTGGGTAAATCTCAAACAATTATGACAACTTTACCAAGTGAGACGGAGTGATCCACAGACAGTGCTCCCTGAATCGACCTGAGGAATGTTAGTACAGATTTGTAAGCGGTGAGACAGGCAGCCAAGAGTAATTTTCATCTGAGCTGGTCAAGTCAAACTAGAGACGGTTTAAACATCGATAAACCTTCTTACCAAATCCACATAACACCATATAACCAGTACAACGATGGAGTAATTCAGGCGAGAGTGAAGTCTCCAGAATCCAGTGTTTAAAACATCAAAACCCAGATGGAACCATTATAACCCAGGTAGACAAGGAAAACAATTATCGATACTCCAATCAAGCAAGGTCTCAAATTACACGCCATGCTGGACAGCATCGGCAAGACGAGGAAAAGTACACTGCCGCAAAACACACTAATCTCCAGGGCAGGTAACTGGGGCGTTAGCGGCCACTAGGCAGTAAGATACCGCTGGCTGCACTGCAGCAATAATAACGCTAAATCAAAACTGTAAGTAGGCTGTTTAGGTTTTCTTATTGGTAACGCCACGTAGCGCTCTGTATGAAAATCACTGGCTGTGCTGTGTGCAGTCTGTGGCTGCTTTGCATTGTTGTAATACTCGCCATTGTAGTGTTGGGCAGCTGGATGTTAACAGCGCGTAGCGTTGCGCAGTTGGAGGTGAGCCGCCAGCAGTGGTGGATGTGGGGAGAGAGATGGCGGAGTTTTGAAATTTGTAAGACTGGATGTCAATTATGACTATTAAGGTAAATACATTGTTTGTTCTGTATCAAAATCTTTCATTTGCTAACTATGCCTATCAGTAGTTAGTGCCTTCAGTAGTTAGAATCCTTTACTTAGCTAGCAGTAGTGGCTCTCGCTGTATTTCAGTAGTTTGAGTAACGAAGATTTTTGGTGAGGTAAGTGATTTGTGAAAGGTATAGGTTAATGTTAGTCAGGGCCATTCTTTTGTAGAGATTTTTGAAAGTCAGATTGCATTGCACTAAAAAAATAAAAAATAAAAATGTGTGTCAGTTTAAGCATAGTCTTGTATAATTTTTCATAAGGGGACGTTTCATAGTTTCAAAACTAACATCAAGCAATAGAAGGTTCATAGCTTCCGCCAAACTGACAGACTCCACTTGTTGCGGTTGGTCTCACGGACCGTGGGAGCAGCAACACGCAAACAACAGCGAGATCTCAAACAGTGGAGGTTTCACTACCGGATAAGGTTCACTCAACTCCAAACGTCCTGGGTTCGGTCGTCGGCTGCAGCCCCTCGATCAGACAGTACCTGCACGCCGCCAGCAGTCCCGGCCAGCCGGCGCGCTGCGGACCTCCTCGCTGCTCCGTCCAAAGCCAAACTGCCTGACACACACGACGACGCGAAAATACTAGCCATGGCACCAAAGATAGTACCACAGTACTGGCTTTCGATAACCGATGCTGCTGCTACTCGCAGGCAAGCAATACTAGCAAACTCAGTGGCGCCATTAACACAAGAAGGAAACGAGACGCCGCTACCGCCATTACAAGACGCCAAGTTATGAACGCGAGCCGCACACGGCTCAGTGGACCTAGTGTAAGGAGACAAACAGCCAGAATAACACCGAGTAAGTGCAAATATGTGGCACAAAAATTTTTCACCGTTATTGTGTGTTACCTTGAGCACACCACACACCAGTCAGCTCTGTCATGGTAGTGCAAAAAAGGGCCACATTAACAAAACTGCAGTGCGAGCCTCTTTTATCACAATGTCTGTACTTGCATGGACGCAATAGACACAAACGTTACTATGACAAATTGAGATACAGGTGCCGCGTGTAGTGCGGCAAGAAGCACCCAGATGGCGGGCGTGACCGGCTTGTTGCACATTCTCGAACAACAAATTCACCTAAAACTAGGAAGTAAAATTCATATAAGCAAATAATGCAGGCACACAAAACCGAAAAATAAAATAAAAGCCTCCATATAAAACACGAAGAATACGTAAAATAATTAAATGAAAACCAACTAATCAAATACATCATTAGAGCACCGTAAATTCACAGCGTATCCATTCTGAATCGATGAAACTTGAAAATACCAGGATCTGCTGCAGTCTTAAGCACCACAAACAAGAGACAAAATATTCTTAGTTGTTGAAATAATGGAATGTAAGTTAAAATGTAAAGAGGTAAAGCATCTACAATAAAAAGTTCATTAAAAAGCCCCCTTTAAAATATGGTTCCCCAACATAATGCACATAAACCAAAAAACTGAGAGTGGTTCTGTCGACTTAAAATAATCTTTGCAGTAAAATTAAAAACACTGGTAACATTGTATCATAATGCATTTAATTACTGCTAATCATTTGACTGTTCAGCAACCTGTACTTGTCAACATAGAGATGTTTAACATTTTCCAACCCCTCTAGTAGATTCAACTTCTTCCCCTTCTGAACAAGGTGTAGTATCCTCAGGTTTTCTAGTGTGGGGAACTGATGCCCGCTGGGCCTAATATACACAGAAAATGCGGGATTTTGCTAATCTAACCCTTCTTAGTTAACAAGTGCTCCCTGAACCTGGTCTTGAACCTTCTAACACTCTGGCCTGTATATGACATTTCGCAAGAGCTACACTCCAGTTTATGTGCGCCCGACCTTGCGTATCTGTCTCTCTGGGGGCGTTCATTGTGAATATAAATATACTGAAGCTTATTACCAGTAATGTAAACAACACAAAAACCCTTATTTTAAAGAGTTTAGCTAAATCGTAACGAGATCTTCGGAAACTTGGACATAAGAACTCATAAAACAGGAAGACATCCGTGCTCTGCTACTCTTCTTTATATAGCTTATCAACTATTCCGGGACTTTATGCGTTGTTTAGAGCTATGCATTTCGAACTGGCCAACTCTCTTTCTGTAGAGGTTTGGCTGAGAGGTATCTCAGTAATGCAGTGCATCATAGATATGAAAACAAATAACTTTTATTAATGAAGAAGATAGAAGGAAGCGTGGATTATAGAATCGCTAGTCGTCCGTTTGCGATAGTTGTCAAACCGAATAGTCCCCACAACAAACTGAACCTGCAAGACTAAGAAGTTAAGCGTTCTATTATGATCCATCGCTTCGTGAGTGAACATCGTCTTTCCTTGTAAGGCATTAAATTCCTAAAAATAGAATCGTGATGTCAGAAATGGGGCCGTTGAAGACAATAATAATGTCCAGAATGAGATTTTCACTCTGCAGCGGAGTGTGCGCTGATATGAAACTTCCTGGCAGATTAAAACTGTGTGCCGGACCGAGACTCGAACTTGGGACCTTTGCTTTTTGCGGGCATGTGCTCTACCAACTGAGCTAGCCAAGCACGATTCACGCCCCGTCCTCACAGCTTTACTTCCGCCAGTACCTCGCCTACTACCTTCCAAACTTTACAGAAGCTCTCCTGCGAACCTCGCAGAACTAGCACTCCTGAAAGAAAGGATATTGCGGAGATATGGCTTAGCCACAGCCTGGGGGGTGTTTCTAGAATGAGATTTTCACTCTGCAGCGGAGTGTGCGCTGATATGAAACTTCCTGGCAGATTAAAATTGTGTGCCGGACCGAGACTCGAACTTGGGACCCAACTTCGAGTCTCGGTCCGGCACACAGTTTTAATCATCAAGGAAATTTCAATAATAATGTCATCTACACAACGACGATTAAATAGTACCTCATGAGAGAGACCAGTGTACTGTCTAAAATATTTAGATCCCAGAAATACCCTCGAGACACCTTACTAAATAATTGCCCATGGGAAGACCATCAGTCTCTTTGTAGTAGTTAAAAGCGAAATAATTTTAGGATGTAAGTAGCCTAAGTAAGGTGACTGACTCTGCGGTTTCGTCTCAGCTCAGACACCAATGCCCGAGGAGATTTTATTTTATGATGAGATCCGTTTCATACAGATTTTTAATATCCAATGAGAGCAAAATAGAATCATTTGGAAACACTTTACCATTTAGACGGCAAACCAAATATTTTCTGTTGGAGGTTGCAAAATTTTCTTCATAGACCAAATTTTTTTCGTAATAACTGTAGTCTGTATTTAGAGGCAGGTTCACGTTGCTTTCCTATGCCGTTAACTATCGGACGTATCAGAAATCCAGGTTTATGAGTCATAAATAGAGCGTGAAGTGCCGGTTCCCTAGGATTCATCACTTTCATTTTTCGTACAACGTCAAGACAAAGAATACTGGAGCAACCGTCTATGCACGTCTAGAGCCCATTCGCGTATTTTTCAGTGGGATCGTAATCTTTCTGTTGGATGTTGTTCTCCTCAATAAGTTACAGTGTTTTGGCGATATAATCTCTCCTACAAACAACGACCGCTGTATTTCCATTATCATCCCGTAGAATCAATGCGTCTTCTGACCTCAACTTCTTACTAACAAAATTTAAACCAGTACATCTTTAGTAGTAGAAGTTTTATGGGTAGTCTCTTCAATAGGATCACTGGCTTTACACGTCATTTTTAGTGTTTCGGATTTGATACGTGTGGTTGCATCTAGAGCAGTTTTTAAATCTGCCACCAGAGAAGCAACCGTCCCATCATCTAGCCGAGGCTGGGTGGTTGGAACCCATCATTTAATAAGTCCCACTGTTGTGTGCTGAAGTCTGTATCCGTCAGATTTGCTATACGCTCGCCGGCCGCGGTGGCCGAGCTATTCTAAGCGCTTCAGTCCGGAACCGCGCGAATGTTACGGTAGCAGGTTCGAATCCTGCCTCGGGCATGGATGTGTGTGATGTTCTTAGGTTAGTTAGGTTTAAGTAGTTCTAAGTTCTAGGGGACTGATGACCTCAGATGTTAAGTCCCATAGTGCTCAGAGCCATTTGAACCATTTTGCTATACGCTCGGATAATGGGAATTGCGTATTACTATCATTGTTGCATCTGTAAACTTTCCATAACTTCTGTAGTTTTCGCTCAAGATGTTGAGTAATCAACTGAATATTTACCGAAACAACTACATTCAGAATGCTCATAATGTCATCTAAGACGCCTTTAAGCAAAATTTTCATAGCATTCAAATACGCATGAAACGCTACAACTACACTGAAACGCCAAAGAAACTGATATAGGCATGCGTATTCAAATACAGATATATGTTATGAGGCAGAATACGACGCTGCGGTCGGCGGCGTCTATATAAGACAACAAGTGTCTGGCGCAGTTAGATCGGTTACTGCTGCTGCAATGGCAGGTTATCAAGATTTAAGTGAGTTTGAACTTGGTGTTAGTGTCGGCGGACGAGCGATGGGAAACAGTATCTCCGAGGTAGCGATGAAGTGGGGATTTTCTCGCATGATCATTTCACAGATGTACCGTGAATACCATGAATCCGGTAAAATATCAAATCTTCGACATTGCCGCGGCCGGAAAAAGATCCTGCTTGAACTGGACGAACGACAACTGAGGAGAACCGTTCAAAGTGACAGAAGTGCAGCCCTTCCGCAAATTGCTGAAGACTTCAGTGTTGGGCCGTCAACAAGCATCAGCGTGCGAACCATTCAACGAAACATCATCGATATGGGCTTTAAGAGCCGGAGTCCCACTAGTGTACCCTTAATGACTGCATGCCACAAGCTTTACGCCTCGCCTAGACCTGTCAACACCAACGTTGGACTGTTGATGACTGGAAACTTGTTGCCAGGTCGGACGAGTCTCGTTTCAAATTGTGACGAGCGTATGGACGTGTACAAGTATGGAGAAAAGCTCATGAATTCATGGACCCTGCATGTCAGCAAGGGACTGTTCAAGATGGTGGAGACACTCTAATGGTGTGGGGAGTGTGCAGTTGGGGTGATATGTGGCCCCTGATACGTTTACATACGCATCTGACAGGTGACACGTACGTAAGTATCCTGTCTATCACCTGCATCCGTTCATGATCATTGTGCACTCCGACGGACTCGGCCAATTCCAGCAGGACAATGCGACGCCCCACATGTCCAGAATTGTTACAGAGTGCCGGCCGGAGTGGCCGTGCGGTTCTAGGCGCTAAAGTTTGGAACCGCGTGACCGCTACGGTCGCAGGTTCGAATCCTGCCTCGGGCATGGATGTGTGTGATGTCCTTAGGTTAGTTAGGTTTAAGTAGTTCTAAGTTCTAGGGCACTGATGACCTCGGATGTTGAGTCCCATAGGGCTCAGAGCCATTTGAACCATTTTGTTACAGAGTGGCTCCGGGAACACTCTTCCGAGTTTAAAGACTTCCCCTGGCCACCAGACTCTACAGACATGACCATTGTTCAGCATATCTGGGATGCCTTGCAACGTGCTTTCCAGAAGAGACCGCCACCCCCTCGTACTCTTACAGATTTATGGACCGCACGGCAGAATTCGTGGTGTCAGTTCTCTCCAGTACTTCTTCAGACATTAATCGAGTCCATGCCACGTCGTTTTGCTAAAATACTAGGGTCTGCTTCGAGGAGAGTGAAGGGAGGTGGTACATTGTACATGTATGTTTATGTAAGCGTAGTGTAAATAATGCGACATGATGTTATTTTCACGAATCATTTTAATTTTGCACTCTGATTAGTTAGAAAGAGGAGGGGGCGGGGTAGTGGGTGTCTGAAGCAGAATTAAGCTACTTATATTTTTCTAAATTTATTTCCTGAAACTATATTCTCACTGAATGTACCGTTTTATTACTTTAGGATTGAGTGGAGCATCGTGCACAACTGAACTAGTTCGCCCTTGGTGAATTTTTGATTGGCTCTTTCATTTTTAATAGTTCACTGTAATTGGTTGCAACGAACAGGAGTGGCGGCGCATGAAGTACTCTGTACAATTCAGCTAGTTTCTACATCATGGATTTTAGAATTGGATGGTGGTGAGGGGGGGGGGGGGGGGGGGAGAGGCGGGTTGTAATTTCCCAATAACACAGTTGGTTCAGTTCCGCTGCTTGCACTTTTCTGTTCACCTCTTTCATTTTTAATACTGTGCCAAGATTGGAAGTAACAAGGGGGTGAGGAGGAGAGGTGGAAAGTGGGTGTGGCTTCCCACCCGTAAGGATGACCGCATCAGTGACGAAATCACTGTTAAGGGGTGGGGGGGGGGGGGGGAGGACGTAGGAAGTAGGACGTGAAACGGGCTGACGTGGAGCAGGAGAGGCACCACAGGACATTTTAATTTGTACTGTCTATACTTTTACAAATAAATTCATAAAACCTTGTCAGCATGACCAGGAAGGATTCAGGATTCATACTCTTAGCAGACAAAGTTCAAAAACATAACAAAACAAATTTTTTTTACATGTGAAATTTCATCATTTGTTCACTTAGTATTGGCTGCATTTGTTGCTGTAAGTGCACTTTTCTTCATAAGTAAGAGAGATTCTTCGATGAATTTTCCACAGCATACAAACCATACTTACAGGTACATGAAACTCTAGAATATCCCAAATCTGTTAAAAACTGTGGTAAAATTTGAGATAATTAACTATAAAATTTGAGTTTTCTCTAAACACGAAGTTTAAAACGTAACAGCCCATTCAGTTTTCCATAGATTAAATAAATTCTAGAGTTTCATACGCCTGTAAGTATGGTTTGTAAGCTGTGCAAAATTCATCGAAGAATCTCTCTTACTTACGAAGAAAAGTGTACCTATAGCAACAAATTCAGCCTACAGTAAGTGAAAAAAATTATGAAATTTCACATGTAAAAAAATTATTGTTTCGTGTTTTTGAACTTCCACCGCCGGCCGGAGTGGCCGTGCGGTTGTAGGCGCTACAGTCTGGAGCCGAGCGACCGCTACGGTCGCAGGTTCGAATCCTGCCTCGGGCATGGATGTGTG
Organism: Schistocerca americana; assembly: GCF_021461395.2. Classification (NCBI taxonomy): domain Eukaryota; kingdom Metazoa; phylum Arthropoda; class Insecta; order Orthoptera; family Acrididae; genus Schistocerca; species Schistocerca americana. The sequence goes on along the minus strand of NC_060127.1, from coordinate 89,729,617 downwards.
TGATGTCCTTAGGTAAGTTAGGTTTAAGTAATTCTAAGTTCTAGGGGACTGATGACCTCAGAAGTTAAGTCCCATAGTGTTCAGAGCCATTTGAACCAGCCATTTCAACTTCCACTGCTATGAGTGTGAATCCTGAGTCCTTCCTGGTCATGCTGACAAAGTTTTATGAATTTATTTGTAAAAGCATAGACAGTGCAAATTAAAATGTCCTTTGGTGCCTCTCCTTCTCGAAGTCGGCCCGTTTGACGTCCTACCCGCCCCCCCCCCCCCTTAAGACTTACGACGCCACTTTTAAGAATGATGACGTCATTAGGTCGATGACTACTGTCACATGATGCTAACGAAGTGCACCAGAATGGGCAACGTAAGGAAAGTGGGCTGGATAGCATCTGGTGGATCACTTTTGTTACGTGTTTTTACACAAGTAATCCGATACCTGATGTATTTCAGTGTTTTGCGCTACACCAGTACGCCCATCACAAACTGTGTTGGCACTGGTGTAATACTTCGTCCTCTAGGCTAGAGGTATTTCCATTCAGCTCATATTTATCAGCACTTCCAACGCATGCCATTACGCGTGCCATAATTTAGACATGTGTGAAAGGATATTTGAAGCACACGAATACTTAATGAAAATGTGTCCAATACTGTGTCCTGTATGTGGACTGTGTTTTTAATGTGTGGGTGTTGTACGTGGGGGTGGTGGTGATGGGGCTGGGGGGGGGGGGTGAAGAGAGATATGTTATTTGAAGTTAGTTTCGGCAGAGTTAACTCTTCAAAGAGCGTTCGTGACTGTGTGGATTCTTTGTTCTGATTTTGGTACAGAGCGCATTTGATTTTCGAATTCATCTGCCCATGTGGCCTCGTTCTGTCGCCAGCCATTTGTTACGCCCTGCTCCTCTGTTATCCCCACACATTCACCATCACGCCTGGGGGCCCAGCGAAAGGCCAAAATTAATTTCCACACGCATCCGCATACACGAACGGCTCCTGCCGCATCCCTCTGTCCGCTTTATTATATTCACATCCGCCCAGATTCACTGAGAGTTTCTGCTCTCATCACATCGCGCCACGTGTGTTCTTTCTCCGCACGGTTCAACGGCATTGGCTGCGTCTGCTGGCAAAAGGGGCATTCTTCCTTTACTGCTGTTTGCTCCGCGCGTGCATTTATGCTGCGCACAGCTGTGTCCGAACGATCTTCCGCCGAACGCCCACTCTAATTGAATTCTGGACGCAACTTCTCAGTAATGCCTGAACAGGATGTTGCGTTCAGGTACCAATTTCGAAATTATAGAAGGACACTAAATTAGTCTCGTTGAAATGAGAAGAAAATGTGTTCCAGTTCATAAACTATAATAATCTTTTGATCCCCTAGGACTTATAGTTCTGTCTCGTGTTATCCAGGTAGAGGTTCAACCACGCTTTTTAGCTGTAAGCTATAGTACAGTCGGTGCCGTCTCATGCGAACTACACCAAAATCGTTTTACTCCGGTCTGCTCCGTTTAAGGTTAGTAGTATTTCCAGCTTTGACTTATTAATGAGCCATTATCGGATAATTTGAACGCGTTATATATACTCCCAGGAAAATGCATCCCTCTCAACGACTGTGTACAGCAGTTGTTGTTGTTGTTGTTGTTGTGGTCTTCAGTCCTGAGACTGGTTTGATGTAGCTCTCCATGCTACTCTATCCTGTGCAAGCTTCTTCATCTCCTAGTACCTACTGCAACCTACATCCTTCTGAATCTGCTTAGTGTATTCATCTCTTGGTCTCCTTCTACGATTTTTACCCTCCCGGCCGCCCTACAATACTAAATTGGTGATCCCATTATGCCTCATAACATGTCCTACCAACCGATCCCTACTTCTAGTCAAGTTGTGCCACAAACTCCTCTTCTCCCCAATTCTATTCAGTACCTCCTCATTAGTTACAAGACCTACCCATCTAATCTTCAGCATTCTTCTGTAGCACCATATTTCGAAAGCTTCTATTCTCTTCTTGTCCAGACTATTTATCGTCCATGTTTCACTTCCATACATGGCTACACTCCATACAAATACTTTCAGAAACGGCTTCCTGACACTTAACTCTATACTCAATGTTAAAAAATTTCTCTTCTTCAGAAACGCTTTCCTTGCCATTGCCAGTCTATATTTTATACCCTCTCACTTCGACCATCATCAGTTATTTTGCTCCCCAAATGGGAAAACACTTTTACTACTTTAAGAGTCTCTTTTCCTAATCTAATTCCCTCAGCATCACCCGATTTAATTCAACTACATTTCATTATCCTAGTTTTGCTTTTGTTGATGTTCATCTTATATCCTCCTTTGAAGACACTGTCCATTCCGTTCAACTGCTCTTCCAAGTCCTTTGCTGTCCCTGACAGAATTACGTCATTGGCGAACCTCTAAGTTTTTATTTCTTCCCCATGGGTTTTAATACCTACTCTGAATTTTGCCGGCCGGAGTGGCCGTGCGGTTCTAGGCGCTACAGTCTGGAACCGAGCGACCGCTACGGTCGCAGGTTCGAATCCTGCCTCGGGCATGGATGTGTGTGCTGTCCTTAGGTTAGTTAGGTTCAATTAGTTCTAAGTTATATGCGACTGATGACCTCAGAAGTTAATTCGCATAGTGCTCAGAGCCATTTGAACCATTTTTTTACTCTGAATTTTGTTTTCTTTACTGCCTGCCCAATATACTGATTGAATAACATCGGGGAGAGGCTGCAACCCTGTCTCACTCCCTTCCCAACCGCTGCCTCCCTTTCATGCCCCTCGACTCTTGTAACTGCCATCTGGTTTTTGTACAAATTGTAAATAGCCTTTCGCTCCCTGTATTTTACCCCTGCCACCTTTTGAATTTGAAAGAGAGTAATCCAGTCAACATTGTCAAAAGCTTTCTCCAAGTCTACAAATGCTTTAACGTAGGTCTGCATTTCCTTAATCATGCTTCTAAGATGTCGTAGGGTCAGTATTGCCTCACGTGTTCCAGTATTTCTACGGAATCCGAACAGATCTTCCTCGAGGTCGGCTTCTACCAGCGGTATAGCGGCACCAGCCTATAATACACTGGTCAGACAAAACTTTATTACCACCACCCATTGCGACTTTCAATGCCGCCTGATGGCGTTACAAGCATATCACGCTGTACTAAAAGTATGTAATCGGAGCACACACGGACGGGGGATCACCCTGGCGCAAATATGGGCTGCAAATTGGAAAATCCACTGAGATAAATGACTCTGAAAAAGCCGAGGCAGTTATTACGCAGAGCCTGTGGACGAGTATCTCGAAAACGGGGAAGCTGGTCGAATTTTCACGTGGTGCATCGTGAGCGTCTACAGAGAGAGCTAGAAGTAAAGTGAAACTACCGCTAGGCGCTAAATGGTTAGGCGTCCATGACTATTCACAGAAAGTGGGGTTCGAAGGCTTGTCTGCTCTGTAGAGTAGAATAGATGTTGAACTGTGGCATCTCCACCGAAAAAGCATAGTGCTGAAATGCGCACTACTGTTTCGGAGCATACCCTTCATCGTACATTGTTAAACATGGATCTCCCCAGTAGACCACCCCTACACCCCTACCTGTTCACATATTGACCCACGGCCGGCCTGTGTGGCCGAGCGGTTCTAGGCGCTACAGTCTGGAACCGCGCAACCTCTACGGTCGCAGGTTCGAAACCTGCCTTGGGCATGGATGTCTAATGTTCTTCGGTTAGTTAGGTTTACGTAGTTCTAAGTTCTACGGGACCTATGACCTCAGAAGTTAAGTCCCATAGTGCTCAGAGCCATTTGAACCATTTTTGAACACCTCCAAAAACGAACCATCAAAGTGTCGGATCGCTATACGCAGAGTCAGCGATGTTCCAATGAAGGACAAACAAGCTGTTAAGCAAATGGGCATATTGTATCGGCTCGTCAGTGTAAGTGCATCAGATGGAAATGGAAATGCCGTGTGGCTAGGGCCTCCCGTCGGGTAGACCGTTCACCGGGTGCATGTTTTTCAACTTGACGCCACTTCGCCGATTTGGGTGACGATAGGGATGAAATGATGATGATGAGGACAACACAATACCCAGTCCGTGAGTGGAGAAAAACTCCGACCCAGCCGGGAATCGAACCTGGCCGTTAGGTATGACATCCCGTCGTGCTAACCACTCAGCAGTGCATCAGATGATGATGTAATATTAGTGATTCATTTGGAAGGCACTCAGAAAGCCTACCCCTCCACCCTCTCACTTTGCAGGTAGTAATTGTGCCAAGAACAGAGGTGAACAGTGTTTGCAACATTTATTCTGACGTACAACCATGCCTGCCAATGAGTATGTTGAACAGCTAGAGTCATTTGTACGGGGTCAAACTGTGGGCCTGAAGGGTCAGATGGAAGAATCGAGGGACTGCTGCACATTTTGGGCACAATGTATCGCTTGCATGGTGCTATGGAATATTTCCACACTTGTAGACCAGGTTGTGGACTTGCGCTTAGTACAGACGCACTTCAGTACCGATCCATTGTGCTAGTAGTAGTGGCTGAACGTACATCGTCCACGGAACGAATCTGTAGCACATTCTGTGTCATGAGAAACCATTGGGATTTGCCTGCTTGCAGGAGGCTTAAGAACACTTGCGCCTCTGGCGAGGCTGCCACTGACACAGCTTGGCTACTCTGGTGGCGTGAAAGAGTCCACTGGAGAGTTATCAGTGATGAGAGTAGGTTCTTTGTATGCGAGTGGCTGATGTTCATGTGTACGGCGTATCCCACGTGAGCTGCCTATTGGAGACTGCATTTGGCCACCATACACGGGCTTCACAATGTGCGGAGAGATCAGCTATTAATTTCGGTCACGTTTTGGTGTTTGAGCAGGGCAAAGTAACCAATGCCCGCTACGTTGCACAGGCTGTTTGCCTGTGCTGCTGCTGTTTACTCGAAAGGACGGTGGCGTGTTTTTAGAGGAGGGCAACACATGTCCACATACGGCTGCTGCGATGAAATGTGCGTTTCCTGTTTCTGCTGCCACAAATTCTTCTGCTGTGCCAAACTTTTCTTCTCAGAGTAGCACTTTCAACCTACGTCCTCAATTATTTACTGGATGTATTCCAATCTGTCCTCCTCTATAGTTTTTATCCTCTACATGGAAGTTATTACCTGGAAGTTAGTCCCTGAGAAAATGTCCTGTCATCCTGTCCCTACTTATCTAGGCTTTTGATTGTGTAAATCATGGAATACTTCTAGATAAGCTCGAGTACTGTGGTATGAATCGGACAGCTCTGAAATGGTTTGAATCATACCTAACTGGAAGAATGCAGAAAGTTGAAACAAGCAGTTCACATAATATGCAAAAAAATGGTGATTTCTCAAACTCGGGAACAATCAAAAATGGGGTGCTGCAAGGTTCAGTCGTGGGACCTCCGCTTTTCTTAATATATATTAATGACTTGCCATTCTATATTCACGAAGATGCAAAGCTGATACTTTTTGCCGATGATAGAAATATAGCTTTCACACCCAACAGACAGGAATTAACTGATGAAATTGTAAACGATGTTTTTCAGAAAATCCTTAAGTGGTTCTCGGCAAATGGGCTCTCATTAAACTTTGATAAAACACAGTATATACAGTTCCACACAGTAAATGGAATGACACCATTAATAAATATAGACTTCGATCAGAAATAGGTAGCTAAGGTAGAATACTCAAAATTTCTAGGTGTATGCATTGATGATGGGTTGAACTGGAAAAAACACACTGAAGATCTGCTGAAACGTTTGAGTTCTGCTACTTGTGCTATTAGGGTCATTGCAAATTTTGGCGATATACATCTCAGTAAATTAACTTACCACGCTTATTTTCATTCTCTGCTTTCGTATGGCATCATATTCTGGGGTAACTCATCATCGAGTAAAAGAGTGTTCATTGCACAAAAGCGTATAATCAAAATAATTGCTGGAGCTCATCCACGATGATCCTGCAGACACTTCTTTAAAGAGCTAGGGATCTTCACTGTAGCCTCACAATATATATATACTCACTTATGAAATGTGTTATTAACAATAACACTAAGAGAAAGGATGATCATCACTACTCAAGGTTAAATCTAACTTTGGCTCAGAAGGGGGTAAATTATGCTGCTACAAAAGCCTTTGGTCACTTACATAATAGCATCAAAAGTCTGACAGATAGCCATTCAGCATTTAAAAGGAAATTAAAAGAATTTCTGAATGGCTCCTCCGTCTACTTATTAGATTAATTTTTGTATATAGTAAGTGGGTAATTTCCCCACCCCCACCCCGAAAAAAATCTTAAGTGTCATGTAGTTTTTTGTGTAACGTAATATCTGGAATAGACACCTTTTATTAACCTCACACGTTCCACATCATTACGAGGTGTCGTATTCATGATCTATGGAACAAGTACTAATCTAATCTAATCTTATCAGTGTTTTCGGCATGACCCTTTCCTCGCCGATTCATCAGAGAGCCTTCTCATCCTTACCTTCTCAGTCTACCCGAGTTTCATCATTATTCTATTGCACCACATCTAAAAGACTTCGATTCTCTTGTGTTCCAGTTTTCCCGTAGTCCATGTCTCACTACCTACAATACTCTGCTCCAAATGTACATTCTCAGAAATTTCTTCTCTAAATCAAGACGTATGTTTCATACTAACAGACTTGTCTTCGCCAGGCATGTCCTTTTTGCCAGTGGTAGTTTGCCTTTCTTGTCCCCCTCGCTCCGTTCGTCATTGGCTATTTTGCTGTCTTGGTAGCAGAATTCTTTAACTTCACCTGCTTCGTTATCAGCAATTCTGATGTCTCCCGCTTTCCTCATTTCTGCTGCTTTTCATTACTTTCGCCTTTCTTCGATTTAATCTCAATCAGTATTCTGTACTCATTAGAACTTTCCATCCCATTCATTACATCCTGTAACTCTTCTTTACTTCTGCTGAAGATAGCAATGCCATCAGCTAATCTTAACATTGCTACTCTTTCATCTTGAATGTTTATCTCACTTTTTAACCTATTTCTTACCTCCGTCATTGCTTCTTCTACGTATAGATTGAACTGCAGGGGCGAAAGACTACATCCCAGTCGTACACTATTTTTAATCCGAGAACTTCGGTTTTGCCTTCCACTCTTGTTGTTACTTCTTGGTTTTGGACATATTGTACATCCCCCATCTTTCCCTAGAGCTTAGCACTACTTTTTCTCAGAATTTCAAACAGCTTGCACCATTTCACATTAGGAACGCTTTTTCCAGGCCGACATATCGAATGAAAGTTACTCAATTCGTCTTCAGTCTTGCTTCCATTACCAACTGCAGCGTCAGAACCGCCTCTCTGATATCTTTATCTTTCGTAAAGCCAGACTTATCGTATTCTAACAGATGCTCAGTTTTCTTTTCCATTCTTCTATGTATTATTCTTGTCAGAAAATTGGATGCATGAGCTTTTAAGCAGATTGTGCGACAGTGCTGACTCTTGCAATCTCGTGAATTGTATGGCTGATGTTTTTCCAAACGTCTGATGGTAAATCATCTGTTTCATACATTCTACACACCAACGTGAATAACCGTTTTCTTGCCGCTACCTCCAACAATTTTAGAACTTCAGATCGAATATTATCCGTCCCTTCTGCATTATTTGATTTTAAGTCATCCATACATCCTCCAAATTCTGATTTTAATACTGGATCCCCTGGCTCTTCCCTAGCGGCACCTGCTTCTTCTTCTGTCATCCGATAAGTCTTCTCCGTTGATCCCTCAATGTACTGTTTCCACCCATGCGTTCTTTCCTCTGCATACTGCAGTGGCGTTCCCATTGCCCACTTAATGTTAGCCGGCCGAAGTGGCCGCGCGGTTCTGGCGCTGCAGTCTGGAACCGCGAGACCGCAACGGTCGCAGGTTCGAATCCTGCCTCGGGCATGGATGTGTGTGATGTCCTTAGGTTAGTTAGGTTTAAGTAGTTCTAAGTTCTAGGGGACTAATGACCTCAGCAGTTGAGTCCCATAGTGCTCTGAGCCATTTGAACCATTTTTTGAACTTAATGTTACCGCTCTTGCTTTTATTTCACCGACGGTTGCTTTGGGTTCACTGTATGCTGAGACGTTCCTTCCTAAAATCAATTCTTTTTCGAAATTCTCACATTTTTCTTATAACTATTTCGCCTTAGACACCCTGTATTTCCAATTTATTTCATTCCTAAGTTACATGTATTTCAGTATCCCTGAGTTTCCTTGAACATTTTCGTATTTCCTTCCTTCATCGATCAGCTGAAGCATCTCTTCTGTTAGCCATAGTTTGCTAGCAGTTACCATCCTTGTACCTACGTTGTTCCCTCCAACATCTATGATTGCTGTTTCTAGAAACGTCCACTACTCTTCAACTGAACTGCCTACTGGGGTATCCCTTATCGCAATATCTATAGCTTCAGAGAACTTCATTGGTATCTCTTCATTCTTTATAACTTCCGTATACAGTTCTTTGCGCATTGATTCTTTATGACAAGTGTCTTAAACTTCAGGCTACTCTTCACCACTAAGAAATTGTGATCGGCGTCTGTATCTGCCTCTAGGTATATCTTACAATTCAGTATCGATATCGAAATCTCTGCGTGAACATGATGTAATCTAACTGAAATCTTCTTGTACTCGCAGACTGTTGTAAGTATACCCACTTCTTTTGTGATTTTTGAACACGATGTTCCCTATTACGATCTGAACTCTGTTACAGAACTCCGTTAGTCTTTCTCTTCTGTTATTCGTAATACTAAGCCCATATTCTGCCGTAACCCTTTCTTTTACTCCTTCTCCTACAACCGCATTCCAATCCTCTCTGACTATTTTCATCTCCCTTGGCGTACTGAATTCTCTGTTCAATATCCCCATGTACATCCTCTATCTCTTGATTTTCTGCTTGCAACGTCGGCATGTATACCTTAACTATCGTTGTCGGTGTTGGCTTGCTGTCGATTCTGAATGTACGAACTTCATTCGTAAAACAAGAGAAACAAGGAAGACCAACAAGCTCACATTTGGAAACATTTTCAAAGCTGCATGTATGAGAGCGACTACATAAGCTATCGCAGAAAATTTCGTTCAACTTTTTCCGTTGAATGAAAACGCAATGGGTAAGACGAGTTCTTACCGGCTAGTATATCGTCGAGCCAAGTAAACACGTCAACAGAAACTGAAGTTCAGTCGGTGGCTCGTCCTGCTAGTCCAGTTCACGACCGGCCAAACAATGACACGCCAAATGCTCCTGTTTCATTCGACAACTTCTTGCTGCCTCCAAAGACGACTACAGAAAAATCTTCTTACAACCCCATAAAATATAAAATGTGGCTCTAAGCACTGTGGGACTTAACATCTGAGGTCATCAGTCCCCTAGACTTAGAACTACTTAAACCTAACTAACCTAAGGACATCACACAAATCCATGCCCGAGGCAGGATTCGAAGCTGCGACCGTAGCAGTAGCGCGGTTCCGGACTGAAGCGCCTAGAACCGCTCGCCCACAGTGGCCAGTCGTAAAAATAAATGCAACGAAAGAAAAAGATTGGAAAATGAAAGAAAAGTGTCATCCCAGAAGGACCGTTTGAATAAATACCAGGTTAAGAAAAGACAGCACCTACAGCGTGTATAATCAGTGTAGGGTTTATCAGAATCCTCCGAAGAAACAGATGACAATAATGACACGTCTTGCGGACTCTACAAGTTCAACTTAAGCTTTCCATTATCGGCGAAACTTGGTGGCTGGATTCAGTGTCAAGGCAGGGAATGGTACCACGAGAGGTAGGTTGGTGCAGTGGGGAAGAAGAGGTTTATTTATGGGAAGTCAGTTGCTATTTAAATGTGATGCCTACACTTTTGTACTGACACTATTCGCTGGGGATTTATGACCCGATTCGCCTTAGTTGAATAAGGCGAACAAGGTCATGCAGCTCGTTTTTCAAATTAATCATATGAAACTATGAACATTTACGTAGGGTTATATTGCCGCAACCCTCACCGAACCCAAAGTTGTGAAGGAGGAAATGGGTCTAAAAGTGCTGTTGTGTGTAAAACTTTGTATTTGAAGATTGTTGGAAAACCGGAATAAAAGAGAATCGAAGCATTTGATATGATGCTACAGACGAATGTTGAAAATTAGGTGGATTGTTAGGGTAAGGAATGAGTAGGTTTTGCGCAGAATCGGAGAGGAAAAGAATATGCGGAAAACATTAATAACTGGAAGGGATAGGATGATAAGACATCTGTTAAGACATCAGAGAATAAGTTCCATGCTACTGTAGCGAGCTGCGGAGGGCAAAAACGGTGGAGGGAGGCGTAGACTGGAATCCATTCAGCAAATAATTGAGGACGTAGGTTGCGAGTGCTACTCAGAGATGAAGAGGTTGGCACGGGAGATGAATTCGTGGCGAGCCGCGTTAGACCATTTAGAAGACTGATGACGAAAGAAAGAAGTGGCGATCCACAGCCTCCAGATGCTTAATAAACGTAAACATGGTCGGTAGTTGGCTGTAAGACGATGTTTATTTAATCGTGCGATTACATAATTTCGACTAAGCGTCATTGTCAAGCACAATATAACTTTGGCATTCCAGTCATTTTCAAATCACTCTTAATTACAAGTAAAAAGTCGAAATTAGCTAAACGCGCGATTGACCAAACATCACGTTACAGCCTACTACGGACCATGTTTCCGTTTATTATGTTGTTGTGTTGTCTGTGTAATTGATTACTAATAGTAGTTGTAGATATATCCAAATGCATATGAGACATGATCACAAATGTTTACTAAATGATTTGATTATCGGTTTTCTTCTGCTTATCGCTCTAAATTACTACAACAGTAATGCAATCGTAGTTAAGGACGAGCATCTCTGTAGTGCTCGTTCAGTAATCCATGTTACTTTCGTTTAATATTTATCCCTTAGCAACTGACCGGTTCGAGGAACACACGTCTGAGAAGTGTGAGGATTCGAAGACAAACAGTGATTCCCCTTCTCACATCTTATAACAGTGGCCGCGCTATTGTCCTACCTGCCCCTGAGGTAAAAAAAATTGGCTCTAACCCCTGTGGGATTTAACATCTGAGGTCATCAGTCCCCTAGACTTAGAACTACTTAAACCTAACTAACCTAAGGACATCACACACATCCATGCCCGAGGCTGGATTCGAACCTGAGACCGTAGCAGCAGCGCGGTTCCGGAATGAAGCGCCTAGAACCGCTCGGTCACAGCGGCCGGCTCCCCTGAGGTAAGCGACCAACTTTGTTAGTTCTCGACAGAGATCACCAACGTCAGTTCAAATTAAGCACATCTTACAATTTTACTCACTCTATAGTTTTCTGTCTTACTCAGCAAGATAACTACACTCTTAACGATAGCTGACGTCTTTATATTTCGCGCTCAGTTGCTGGACCCACATTAATGTAAAATACGGCTGAGAACCGCAGTCTGCACGAAAACTTGGTTCCCACTGCAGGCTGCAGTATTACGCAGAGCGCTGTGACGCACTTTACTGGAGTCAATAATACACTACTGGCCATTAAAATTGCTACACCAAGAAGAAACGCAAATGATAAACGGGTATTCATTGGACAAATATATTATACTAGAACTGACATGTACATTTTCACGCAATTTGGGTGCGTAGATCCTGAGAAATCAGTACCCAGAACAACCACATCTGGCCGTAATAACGGCCTTGATACGCCTGGGCATTGAGTCAAACAGAGCTTGGATGGCGTGTACAGGTACAGCCGCCCATGCTGCTTCAACACGATATCACAGTTCATCAAGAGTTGTGACTGGCGTATTGTGACGAGCCAGTTGCTCGGCCACCATTGACCAGACGTTTTCAATTGGTGAGAGATCTGGAGAATGTGCTGGCCAGGGCAGCAGTTGAACATTTTCTGTATCCAGAAAGGCCCGTACAGGACCTCCAACATGCGGTCGTGCATTATCCTCTTGAAATGTAGGGTTTCGCAGGGATCGAATGAAGGATAGAGCCACGGGTCATAACACATCTGAAATGTAACGTCCACTCTTTAAAGTGCCGTCAATGCGAACAAGAGCCGACCGAGACGTGTAACCAATGGCACCCCATACCATCACGCCGGGTGATACGCCAGTATGGCGATGACGAATACACGCATCCAATGTGCGTTCACCGCGATGTCGCCAAACACGGATGAGACATCATGATGCTGTATACAGAACCTGGATTCATACAAAAAAATGACGTTTTGCTATTCGTGCACCCAAGTTCGTCGTTGAGTACACCATCGCAGGCTCTCCTGTCTGTGATGCAGCGTGAAGGGTAACCGCAGCCATGGTCTCCGAGCTGATAGTCCATGCTGCTGCAAACGTCGTCGGACTGTTCGTGCAGATGGTTGTTGTCTTGTAAACGTCCCCATCTGTTGACTCAGGGATCGAGACGTGGCTGCACGATCAGTTACAGCCATGCGGATAAGATGTTGTCATCTCGACTGCTAGTGATACGAGGCCGTTGGGATCCAGCACGGCGTTCCGTATTACCCTCCTGAACCTACCGATTCCATATTCCGTTAACAGTCATTGGATCTGAAACAACGCGGGCAGCAATGTCGCGATACGATAAACCACAATCGCGATAGGCTACAATCCGACCTTTATCAAAGTCGGAAACGGAGTGGTACGCATTTCTCTTCCTTACAAGAGGCATCACAACAACGTTTCTCCAGGCAACGCCGATCAACTGCTGTTTGTGTATGAGAAATCGGTTGGAAACTTTCCTCATGTCAGCACGTTGTAAGTGTCGCCACCGGTGCCAACCTTGTCTGAGTGTTCTGAAAAGCTAATCATTTGCATATCACAGCATCTTCTTCGAGTCGGTTAACTTTCGCGTCTGTAGCACGTCATCTTCGTGGTGTAGCAATTTTAGTGGCTAGTAGTGTATATGGATGACTTTACCCGCTAAGGATCTCGCCTTGGAGAATCCGCATGTAACGTTCATATCCAGTGCTGCCCCCTGTCACGACAAATGGGGAAGCAATTTGCCAGTACTAATTGAATTTAAAGCTGGGCAGAATCAAGGGATTTGCAAGTGATTCACGTTTCTCTAGCGCGTACCGCTGTAATTTGAAATTGTGCGACTTACTCCCTAGTTTACGATTAAGTACTGAAGAACGACAGAGATACCCTGAATTATCTGCTTCTCGCACAGGCAATTACCAGCACTAAGTAGACGCAAGTATCGGAAGAAAATGTGTTGTTGTTACTGTTGTTGTGAATTTCAATCCGGAAACAATTTTCAAGCAGGTTTCCAAGCCCGTGTATCGTGATCAAGACTCTTGATTTCTGTACAACTACTTCAAGTTACTTTCATCTGAATCTGTATGCTTAGTAAAGCCTTCGTCATCCTCTAAAACTTTCAGCCGCCACACCCCCGTACAGTACCAAACAAGATGGTTCAAGTTGTGTCCTATCAGCCTATACATACTGCTAGATGAATTGTTCAGAATACGTCCTATCAACCTATCCAATTTTTTACATGAATGTCTCGTTAAACTCTTTTCGCCGCAGTTCTATTCAGTATTTCACTAGCTATACGAATGTAATCTACCTACCATTCAAAAGTTTACGTTCTCCGTTTGTGTTTATTGTTTACGTTTGTCCTCCAAACACTTTTTGCGAGCGCAGGCATTTGCCCGCAAGTGACAGTCATCATTAGAAAGTAAAATTGTACAGCAGCCACAATCCGCGTGTAACTTTCTTTTTCCTTTCTATTTTAGCTAGTCCATGTCCTCCTTCCTCTCAGCCCCTCATTCCCCATCTCTCTGTCTGTCTCTTCTTGCCCCTCTCTCTACCTACACTCCCCCACCCTCCTTCTACTCATCCCCTCCCTCTTTACCCACCACTCCTTCCCCGTCTCTCTATTCTTACCCCCGTCCCTGTCCATCACCTCCACCCCTCCTTCTCTCTGTCCATCTCCTCCTGCCCCTCCCTAATTCTATCTCCATTACCTCTTTCTTTCTCACTCCCCTCCTCCCCATTCTCTGTCAAAGTGCTATCCATCTGCCACTTGCCCATCAGTCCATCTCCTTCTGCAGCGCGGAGTGGCCGCGCGGTTAGAGGTGCCATGTTACGGACTGCGCGACCACTCCCGCAGGAGGTTCGAGTCCTCCCTCGGAGCGGGTGTGTGTGTTGTTCTTGGCATAAGTTAGTTTAAATTAGCTTAAGTAGTGTGTAAGTCTAGGGACCGATGACCTCAGCATTTTGGTCCCCTATGAATTCACACATATTTGAAAATTTGAACATTTCATCTCCTTCTCCCTCCTCTAATTGAATTTCTCTTCCCCCTCTCTTTCTTAGTCTTCTCTTCCTCTCTCTCTATCCATCTCCAACCATCTTCTCCTCCAATTCTACCTGTTCTTCTCCTCGCATTTTAGGGCCATCTCGTCCTCTCCCCTCTGTCTGTCTCCTCCACTGTCCTTTCTCCATCAGTTTCGTCGTCACCTGGTCAGCTTCTCCACCCCATTTGCCTATCTCTTCCTCCCCTGGTTCTGTCCTCCTCCTATCTGTGCATATCTCCTCTGTAAAAATCCTCGTCCACCCTTCCCTATCCATGTGACCACACTGACCCCAACGGGTGGCGGGGGTTCTTATCCCAACAGTATCTCTTTCTAGTTTGTAACTAATACATAATGAAATTTGACTGAAACCAAATACATTGGTAAACCTGCCTAATATCGTGTAGGGCCCCAGCGAGCATACAGAAGTGCCACAACATGAAGTGGCATGGACTCGACTAATGTCTAAAATATTGCTGGAGGGAACCGACACCATTCATCCTGCAGGGCTGTCCATAAATCCGTAAGAGTACGAAGAGGTGGAGATCTCTTCTGAACAGCACGTTGCAAGGCATCCCAGGTCTCAAGAGTGTGGAGGCCAGCGGAAATTTTTAAACTCATAAGAGTGTTCCTGGAGTCACTCTGTAGTAATTCTGGACGCGTGGCCTGTTGCATTGACTTGCTGGAATTGCTTAAGTCCGTCGGAATACACAATGGACTTGAGTGGATACAGGTGATCAGACAGCATGCTTATGTACGTGTCACCTGTCAAGTTGTACCTAGACGTCTCAGAGGTTCCATATCACTCCAACTGCACACGCCCCACACCATTACACTGTCTCCACCAGCTTGAACAGTCCCCTGCTGACATGCAGGGTCCATAGACTCATGGGGTTGTCTCCATAATCTTACACGTCCATCCGGGCGATGCAATTTGAAACGAGACTCGTCCGACCAGGCAACATATTTCCAGTGTTCAACAGTCCAATTTCGGTGTTGAGGAGCCCAGGTGAAGCGGAAAGCTTTGTGTCGTGCAGTCATCAAGGGTACACGATTGGGCCTTCGGCTCCAAAAGCCCAATCCACGATATTTCGTTGAATGGTTAGCATGCTGTCACTTGTTGATGGCCCAGAATCGAAATGTGGACCAATTTGCGGAAGAGTTGCACCTCTGTTACGTTGAACGATTCTCTTCAGTCGTCGTTGTTCCCGTTCTTGCAGGATCTTTTTCCGGTCGAAGCGATGTCGGAGATATGACATTTTACCCGATTCCTGATATTCACGGTTCACAAGTGAAATTGTCGTATGTGAATCCCCGTGCGCCGATTATAAAACCACGTTCAAATTCACTTAAATCTTGATAGCCTGCTACTGTAGCAGCAGTAACTGATCTAACAACTGCGCCAGACACTTATTGTCTTAGATAGGCGCTTTCGACCGCAGGGCCGCGTTCTGATTATTTTCATATCTTTGGTTTTGTTTACGCATGCTAATACTAGTTTCTTTGGCGCTTGAGTGTATATTTTACGCATATTTAATATATTCCAGGTGTATGTAACACATTTCACATGTAGGTCTATCGAATTTCGTCCCGGTGCTTCATTTTCACGCAACTCAAAGTTAGGAAAATCAATATTTGCGAATAAAGCTACGTGGGAGCGATGGTGAGCTATGTTCCGTTACAACTACGAGTTAAGCAGGAAGTGAGCTGTCTGTTAACTGGTTTAGATATCCTGAAACTGTATTGGAATCCATGTCAGGGCTGAGTTTTCTAACGGTTTAATTTTGGTGAAATGAGAAATAAATAGGCGATCTGCGAGTCGGGGACGATGCTCGGCCCGCCACCCATGGTAGTTTCTGGAAATCTGCGGTCTTATTATTAAAGTAACTTGAGTGGCCTTGTTCCGTTCTCCTTTTGGACCAGTGATGGTGTATTTATAACGTCTCCTGACTGCGAGACAGCATAGCGTCGGCGCGAGATACCTTGGAGCAGTCGTGTCAGGAAAACCAGAGCTCAGAGCATCGCAGACATTCATAAACGCCTGCAGAATGTAAGTGTACAGAGACCTGGCAGTGAACAAAAGCACGTTGACTCGTTGGGCGAGTCGTCTTTCTTCATCGGAACAAGGACATTTCTTCCTCATTCGCCCTACAGTCCGGATCTCGCAACTTCATACTTCCAACCAGATATTCATAGGCGCCTGCAGAATCTACGTGTACAGAGATCTGGTACTGAACAAAAGCACGTTGAATCGATGGGCGAGTCGTCTTTCATCATCGGAACTAGGACTGTTCTTCCTCATTCACCTTACAATCCGGGTCTCGCACTTTCCGACTTCCTTCTGTTTGGCCCACTGAAGGATTTACTTCACGGGAAGACCTATGTGGATGATGGGGAGGTTACTGACACAGCAAGAAGTCGGTTCCGACTTCCACTAATTGAATGGTGCTATGTGTTACAATATAGATTCTTCCAGTACAGTGCCATAAGGCCGTCACATTAGACGGATATTATGTGGAAGAATAGAGCTCTTTTTGCCAGAAGAATGGGGAATGTAAATAAATTATACACAACTGCAACCAGTCACTTTTTTCATTAATAATGCGTTATTACATTAACCGGTTTTCGAACCCTATCGGGTTCATCTTCAGATGACTTCGGGAGAATCCGGGAAGTTACATCATTACTGGTAGTAGCATAATGCTGGGTGGTGGTTCTATGGCAGAAAGATGGGTCACACTTTAATGTATCGCCATGACTATAGATTATATGTCGATATGGATGTAAATTTAGTTTTTACTTACTGCGTCAGTATATGGGGCTTTTTTCGTATCTGTCTGCCTCCATTTTGGTGTCCAGAACACTTTCACACGAACTATACTAGTTCACACTTTAACAGTGACACTTCATCAGCATCCAGCATGCGCTTTACAACTGTTGCTTATAACAAAGATCTTGACAAAGAGATATGGCATAAGCCTACTTTGTACAGAGATGTAATTTGTTGTTCTTTACATGTGTTAAAGTCGATATAAGGGCAAGTTTTTTCATCAGAATGGTGATAACATGAGAGCACTAGAGAAAACAATAAAAAATTACTACAAGAATAAATTTCAGGTGATCTGTTATTTCTATTTGTATGTTACAGGCAGTTTTTTTTTTTTTTTTTTTTTTTTTAGCAATTATCATGTTTGGCACTAACATCATGAATCCCAAGGAATCAATAATACAGAGTTATTGTATCCGCAGTGAGGTGCAGCTGTCTGTATGACTAGGACCTGTATATTTAACTTAATAACAAATCTTCAGATGAACTGTTGGCTTATTTCTGTTGTTACGTTAACGTGATCTGGAGTATTATCAAGAGCAGATTCTGTTTATTTTAGCTAAGGGTATATGTATAAGAGTTAAAGTGATTGTAATGGATTAAAGCTGTTTGAATGGCTGCACATATAATATTTTAAAAATCATGAACAAAAATTCTTTAACTGTTGACTTATTTTTATTCTAACATTAGAGTGATCTGGGATATTCGTAAAGGCAGCTTATGTTTGTTCCAGCTAGAATTAATATGTATAAAGTACTGATTTATGTTAGCAATGGAGGGCTTTAACATTTAGAGATATGGTACATGTCTTATTCTGTAGTAGTATATTACATTGACACCAGTGTGGTTAGGATGTAAGGAGAGGGGGGGTGGGTCATTGGGAGGGGGGTTGGGGAGCTGGTGTTGGTTTTATTGGGTGGTTACTTGTTTTGAACTAGTAGATCTTCAAAGTTCTGAAGGAAAAATTTGTATCTCAGTTCAGTTTGATCATTGAGTAGGTAGTCAGGTGCTGTATTTGTGTAGACAAATATTTCAATTTCTTCAAGAAGGTCAAGTATTGTGCCTTTGTTGGCAAAATGTAGTATTCGGAGATTCTGTTCTATGTTGTTTGCAGAATGATTGTGTTGGGCAAGATGTGAGGCAAAGCTGGACTTGTTCAGGTTGTTAAGACGGAGTGCATCCATGTGTTCTTTAAATCTTGTTGTGAAGCTTCTACCAGTTTGTCCAATGTAGAAGCTTGGACATGAGTTACAAGTGAGCTTGTACACACCTGACTTTTGATATTTTTGTATAGTGGTTTTGGTGGTGTGTATGATTTGATTTTGTACTTTGTTGTTGGTGAAGAAACTTATTTTTATGTTGTATGTCTTGAAGAGGTTGGCAATTTGGTGAGAAATCTTCCCTAGGAAAGGCAGGCTAACAAATGTGGTTTTCTTGTTTGTGGGTGGTTGTTCAGCAGTTGGTTGATTTAGTTTTGCTGTATGGATCAGTTTATCTATTATTGCAGGGTTGTACCCATTGGTGGAGGCAATTGATTTAATAATTTCTGTTTCTTTTTGTCTTTCATTTGTGTCCATTGGGATTTTCAGCATGTGATTAACCATTGTTCTGAAGAATGCTTTTTTGTGTTGGTCTGGATGGCAAGAGGATTTGTGTATGGTAACATTGGTGGTTGTTGGCTTTCTGAAAATTTGAAATTTATGCTTCTGATTTTTATTTGAGATTGTTAGATCAAGATAGTTAATGCCTTCTGGTGTTTCATTGCCGGCCAGTGTGGCCGTGCGGTTAAAGGCGCTTCAGTCTGCAACCGCGTGACCGCTACGGTCGCAGGTTCGAATCCTGCCTCGGGCATGGATGTGTGTGATGTCGTTAGGTTAGTTAGGTTTAATTAGTTCTAAGTTCTAGGCGACTGATGACCTCAGAAGTTAAGTCGCATAGTGCTCAGAGCCATTTTTTTGGTGTTTCATGTTCTACTGTGAATTGGATTTTATTGTGTATTTTATTAAGTTCTTTGGCTAGATTATTTATTTCTTCTGTTGCTCCATTGAACAGAATGAGTGTGTCATCAACATAGCGTTTGTAATAAAGTAGCTTATCTTTTAGTTGTGTTTGGGACCTGAAAAGGTTATTTTCAAGGTTATTGATATATGTGTCTGCTAGCAAGCCTGCAAGACTACTACCCATTGTCAGTCCATCTTCCTGAATGTAAAACTTGTTGTTGAACAGGAAGTAGTTGTGTGACAATATGAGTTCCAGGATCTCTATGAGTTCATAGACTTCAGCTCTCCCCATTGTCCCATGTTTCAGTAAGTTATTCCTTATTAAACTAATTGTTTCCTTGACATGTATGTTTGTATATAGGTTTACTATGTCAAGAGATGCAAATTTAGCTGTGACTGGGATGGGGATATCTTTTATACTATTGATGAGCTCATAACTGTTTTTAATGGAGTAGTTATTTTCAAATACAAGGGTTCGAAAACCGGTTAATGTAATAAAGCATTATTAATGAAAAAAGTGACTGGTTGCAGTTTTGTGTAATTTATTTACATTAATATACAGTCACGGTTCTAAAATATCCGTAATGGATAAGCATAATAAGAATGGGGAATAATAGGGCGTATTAGAATCCTGACTAATACAGCCCGCTCTCAGGGGAAAAAAGGGGTTGCATTACTTACTGAACACCACTCGTACATTTATGCTGTTAATCGGAACGACAGTGTCAGAACTTTACGTAGTTGGCACATAAAAAGTGTCTTGATCTAACGGTTATAATTTAACTAAGTATACTTTGAAGACAATACGGATAAAGATTTAACAATTCTGTTATATTGACGCTGCGAACTCGCATTATTAAAGATAGTGCTTGTCTTTCGAAGCGGTAACATCCGTCAAGTATCTGGGTGTGACTACTCGAAATGATCTCAAATGAAATGATCAGATTACTCAAGTAACGGGCAAGGCGAACTCTAGATTGCGGTTTATTGGTAGAATCCTGAAGCGATATAGTCCTTCAACAAAGGAAATTGCTTACAATACTTTAGTTCATCCAGTCTTAGAGTACTGTTCGCCTGTATGGGACCCTTACCGGTTGGCTCTGGTTCAAGAGATTGAGAGGGTCCAAAGAAGAGGTGCAAGATTTGTGACTGGTACATTTAGCCATCGCGAGCGCGTTACAGATCTCATAGAAAGATTGAAGTGGGACACACTTGCAGATAGACGACGACGCGCGATAGACGACGACGCGCTGCTCACTAAATTCTGAAATCCGATCTTCGCTGAGGATGTAGAGCATATATTATTACCACCAACTTTCAAATCGTTCACTGATCACTATTCAAATATAAGGGAAATTAGAGCTCGTACTGAGGCGTTCAGACAGTCGTTTTTCCCTCGCGCGATCCGCGAGTGGAACAGAGGGGGGAATATGCCGTTAGCGCGAACTGTGCCCTCCACCACACACCGCTTGGTGGCAAGCGGACTTTATATGTAGATGTAGATGTAGAAGCATTAGACGATTTCATAACCAGTTAACAACAACTTCAAGTCCAAACTGTTTACAGCTGCGTTATTTCAATCCTTGTTACCACACATTCCTCAGTGCTGACATTAACTGTATTCCAAACAGGGATCATGTACTTGTTTGTTGGCAGCAGTGCTTCATAAATAAACTTTCCCACCAAGGACAGTCTAAATTTTAACAAATCTAAATTTCTAGCAGTAATAAACCAATACGCATCAAATTTACTAGTTTTCTGAAAGATGTTGACGTGTAACAAAATTGTACTGCCTACCCACATAGCAGTTTAAAACTCAGAGTTCTTTACTGTTACAGTATCTTTTGCTAAATAATATTTGTAGATATTTTGTCTGTTATTTGTCTTGCTTATAAGTATTGTAATTTATTTTGTGTATGATTAAAGTGTGATTGTGTCCCGTATCTGTGATCTAAGTCAATCTTTCTTAGGGATAGACGCTCTGTGCCAGTTAATGTAAGAGACATGTTAGTTCAGGACAGAAACAGACTGTCTGGGGGTTGCATTAAATCGACGGGTGTGTGACGCTTTAATCGCAACCGTTTATGAGGTATTTTGGTGAATTTGTTGCTACAAAACTATTACATGTAACGTACATTAAGCCAGCTTCAAATTTTAAGAGATAACTGGCAAGGTGGAAGTACAGTAGTAGAAAATCGCAATCAAAGCAAAGAAGAAGGAGTTACAATCGCTTTAGCCCTCTCACACTGGCATCGATGATTCCACAGTACTGTTGTCACAGATTCGGATTGTTAATATCAGATGATACGTTTCGCCGTCTTGTGGTCTCTGCCTAATCTGATACACTCCAAGTCAAAGCTGCAACTAACGGAAAAAGAATAAGAGTGAGAGCTGTAAAACGCTGGTAACAAACCACGATTTTCTATCTCTAATAGAGTACAAGTTACGAGATTTTGAAATGATCGCGGGGCTTCGTGGATGCCCAGTATTATGTCATGCTAGTAGTGAATGGGCCACTAAGGTGTTATTTCGCCGTGATGCGAAAGCCTACGGAGTAACGATAGCGTCATAAAATGACGTGTGATCCAAAGCAGAAAATTGATTTCCGGCTATTCGATAATGCTGTCGTGTGTTCGCAAACAATATCCGTTAATGCGACAATGCTGTAACGATAATGGAATTCGCGCCATAATTAATGTGAACCCGTTACTGAAAACGCTGCGCTTAGGGCAGCCGCGTAATTCAGCCTAGGCTTAAGGGTGGCGTCCGCATGGAGAACGATGCAGATTAGCGTACAGGCCTGCGAGTCTTGTGGTTCAGCAGCGACGCGGCTCACGTTGACGCTTGGACAGGCAGCCAGGTAAAAATCACCCAAGAACTGCACAGACAGAGGAAGTGATTCCTTTACATGAGGATGAAACCTTCAGTCCCTTGTCGTTCGAAAATACGTAACTTTATACAATTTCTTACACTTAACTCTGGCCAAAATTGTTAATTCCACTGATGCCGCCAAAGAAACTGGTATAGGAATGCGTACTCAGAGATATGTAAACAGGCAGAATACAGCGCTGCTGTCGGGAACTCCTGTATAAGACTACAAGTGTCTGGCGCAGTTGTTGGGTCGGTTACTGCTGCTACAATGGCAACTTAACAAAATTCAAGTGCGTTTGAACGTGGTGTTAAAGTCGGCGCACGAGCAATAGGACATAGCATCTCTGAGGTAGCGATGAAGTAGGGATTTTCCCGTACGACCTTTCCACGAGTGTACTGTGAAAAGGAATACGGTAAAAATGCTTACTAAGGATAATTTTATAGGCCAAGGCCTATAAAATTTCAAACTTGTTCTTGCTGACCGGCGACTGGCTGGGGCCAATTGGAAGTCGCAAATTTGCACTCGCAAAAAAAGTGCTCGCAAAAGAGTCGTTGCAGGGAAGTCCTCGCAAGAAAGCGGCTGCCAAAACGTCATCGCAGAAAAAGTGGCCACCAAAAAGTCGTTGCAGAAAAATGGACAGCCAAAAAGTGGTCGCCAAAAAGTAGACGCCTTAAAGTGCTCGCCATCTATTGGTCAAACTGTTGAGCGTTTGTTCTTAACCGCCGCCCTTACGTATCGCAGAAAAGGGCGACCGCCAAAAAGTGGTCACCATATTTTTGCCAAAAGGATACGGGTTTGTCGTCAGACGACGCCCTTACCTTAAGTCACCCACATTTCACAACAAAGCGCGACCGCCAAAAAGTGATCGCCAAAAAGTTGGCAACATTTTGCAAAAAAAGTTACTGGTTACAAGACCGCCGTAAAGTCACCAACATTTCGCAAAAAAAGTGCCTGCCAAAAAGTGCCCACCAAAAAGTACTCGCCATCGTTACGTCCAAAAAATGCTGGTTTCTCCCGCCCTTAGTTAAAGCCACCAACATTTCGTAAAAGAGCGACCGCCTATAAGTGGTCGCCATCTTTTGGCCAAAAAGATGCGGGTTCAGGGAGGCGTCAACTTACTCGTAAAATTTTGGGGGTTTTGTCCTATACCGACCCCTATACTACTAGTAGCTATGTAGCATACCGTGGTAGATTTAAAAGGCGTTTGTTTAAGATTACCGCAACGATGTCACATTTAATAGCAGTCAATGAAAATGAAAAATAGTAAATCGGCAAGGTGTAAAAAGATAGGGTGTTACATGCTTCTGTGGTCTTCCACAGCAGCCGTCACTGGTGCTGATAGTCACTGCCAAAACAAGTCATGACAGTTCTTCACTGCTGCCATTCATGGCCCAAAATTGTCAAGGAAGTGGGTCATTTCTCATGAATCGCGGGCCACAGTTCTCAGGATCTAATAGCCCGTCTGACAAAATGCACTTTAAACGGTCGCGGAGGACGGAAATCGCCAAGTTCCTGCACCATCAGTGCTCCGTAACTTTGCGCGCTTTGACAGCGATGCGACGTGTCTCGCCATCTGCTTCGTGTCTGAATATTCCCACAGTGACGGAACGAACTCCTCGCTACTCGGAGGATGTCAGCCGACGATAAAGCCCGTGAAAGTTTCCGCGGGCTTAAAATCACGGCAGACACAGCGAAATTCTCAACTGTGATTCCACAGCTGCGAGTACTACAACTCGGAAACAGCGATAAAAAATTAATATATTAATATAAAATGGAGACGGTATATAAAGCTTCGAAGGACAACCTACAAAATAATCTCGATTAGTACTAAAATTAGACACTACGAAATAGTTATAAAACTGCACCTGCTTTCTGTAGCAAAGTGCATTACCTTACTGGGACATATGTGACCCGTGACAGGTTATCAGAGAAGCAGTGGAAATTTTCTATGAGCCATATGTAGAATAGCCGTGTGCAAAAATTGTTTCACAACGTGAAAACACCGATAAGACTCTCACGAGAGAAGTATATATTGACAAAAAGGTTACCAGTATAATAATATGACTACAGTCTATCGAAGTTGTAATAAAAAATAAGATCAAGTGGTTTTTCAGAAAACGTATATCATAAATGAAATTGCAGGGTGAGTATTCGTTTCAGTACCACTAGGATATATAAGTCATTTAGAACACTGTGCACTGTGCGATCCACATCAGGTGGGACTGACGAATGACATCGAAAAAGTTAAAAGAAGGGCAGCTCGTTTTGTATTATCGCGAAATAGGGGATATAGTGCCACAGACATGATACATGAATTGGAGTGGCAATCACTAAATCAGAGGCGTTTCTCCTTGCTACGGGTCTTCTCATGAAATTTAAATCACCAATTTTTTCCTTCGATTGCGAAAACATTATGTTGGCACCCCCATACAGAGGGAGAAATGATCATCACGATAAAATAATATAAATCAGGACTCGCACAGGAAAATTTAAGTGCTCGCTTTTTTCCCGCGCCGTTCGAGTGTTGAACGGCAGAGAGGCAACTTGAACATGGTTCATTGAACCCTGTGCCAGGCCCTTTATTGTGAATAGCAGAATTATCACGTAGATGTATATGTAGACTAGTGGAACCAGTATGCCCCACACTTCCCCGTGACACCAAACGAAGCGCAGCAAATTTTTTTTCCGCACACTGTTATTTCTAACGACGACATTAATTTAAAAAAGAGATTAATTTCTTCCACTCCGAAGGTACTTGGCAGTGAAAGTGTTAAAGTGGAACAGTAAAACTAGAGAAAAATAAATTTTGGAACTTGCCACAGACGGAAATGAGAACAAAAAAAGTAAGAAGAAAGAGCAAAATTTGCGGTGATTCTACACCCCAAATAGGTTCACATTCATTGCGGTTGCAGTTACACGATGTCTTCACAGAAGAGTTAAGGAGTGGACTGGTTGTCAGCAGTGTCAATGATTATCAAGAATGTTGTCCTGTTGCTCGTTGCACTGCAATCTGTCATTTTCGATCCCCAGATGTGAGTGAATGTACGCCCCAAGGAAGGGGTGGTTTCATTGACGCTCTTTATGCCACCTCGTCCGGCCTTTTCGTGTCGATAGTGAGTGGGGGTTTTTGCTGTGGAATGTGCTCTTCGGCTGCCCATAAGAAAACCGCGTGATTTCAACACTGCGCGTCGCTGTTGTGACTTCCTCCCTGAGGCGTCAAAAAAACGGGAGATGTTATACCGGAGCCAAGGTATCCCCTGACGTCCGGCAACCCATATTACACCACAGAGGACGACGTTGTTTAAGCCCAAGGCGTACCAAAAGCACCATGGTGAATACCGACTATTTACATACGAGATAATGGAAACAGACATTCCGAGAACTACTTCCTGCCGGGGGAGCTGGAGCCACGGCCTGAAAAAAGTATCACTACGCCAAAACCTGACTGGCTGGAGACAGCTATTTAGGGGCTAGAACCAGCCCTGAAGTTCAGTTCACGCCGGATGCCGACCTCGTCTACTGCGACCGTAGAAGATTACGTCCTCGTCTCTGAATTGGACTGTTACTAGTGTGTGTGTGTGTGTGTGTGTGTGTGTGTGTGCGTGTGTTACCATGAACACTTTTGGAAAAATAGAAGTGAAGTTCAGTTTGCCTAAATTAGGAGACTTTTACAGGCATCGATATTCTTACCTATCGTTTGTTGTTCTGTCATCAACCTTGTGAACTTACTTCAATAAAAGTTGTGTTTGTGAAAAATTGCGAATTGTCAGTCACAACAGGAGAAATGTCGGTAAGAGAGGGTCTGACGATCTCCCACCCATGTGAAACGTTCACGATGGTGTTTGGCAGAATTGTGGTGCAGTTTTGTGCTAATGTGACGTCATCAACAAACCTTACAACTCACATCAGCTTCTCAGCTCTGGTTGTTTATTCGCATGTGTCGACATTCTGCTGTTCGAAGCGTCTCCTCGCCCGAGGACGACATCGCAGTGCGCAGGGCTTCACAATTACAGACAAAGGTTGTGACCACCTTCGGGCCAAATTTTGTACTTCTGCGTCGGAATGGAGAATAACGGTGGTTTTCAAAAGAGTGGCCCTTTAATTCTCTTGCGAGTTGTATTTTGCCCAACCAATACAAAGAAAATGTCGTCACATATAGATTCAAGGAGCTGATTGAATCACGTGCTTTGATACCAGTGAAATAAATGAATGGAAAGGCACCTCAGTCACTAGATCGGCAGTCACTACTCGATGAAACGAATCTACACATTTCTGATGGCCGCTCAGGAGATGCTGATAATACATCGTTTTCAAATAGACCGTTCGATACCATTCTTATTCTGACGATGTTTCCTTGAATTTGCATACTTCATGTCCTAAAAGGGAGTTTTCTGGATTATTATGCTCTTTGGTCGCATTCGTTTATTATTTCCTTTATCTTTTTATATTTTCTGTTACTTTTTGGGCCGGCCTAAGTAGCCGTGCGGTTCTAGGCGCTGCAGTCTGGAACCGCGGGACCGCTACGGTCGCAGGTTCGAATCCTGCCTCGGGCATGGATGTGTGTGATGTTCTTAGGTTAGTTAGGTTTAACAAGTTCTAAGTTCTAGGGGACTAATGACCTCTGCAGTTGAGTCCCATAGTGCTCAGAGCCATTTGAACCATTTGTTACTTTTTGGGCCATAATCGAGTATATTTCGCTTTATCTGCGGAAACGATAATTACCCTATGAAATCAGTCTTGTTTGCTTTTTAAGTTACCAGCAGATAATCCGAAACACACAAATTACCAAAAATCAATTATAGAACTTATATCCAGAATGGCTAAGCCATGTCTCCGCAATATCCTTTCTTTCAGGAGTGCTAGTTCTGCCGGGTTCGCAGGAGATCTTCTGTAAAGTTTGCAAGGTAGGAGACGAGATACTGGCAGAAGTAAAGCTGTGAGGAAGGGGCGTGAGTCGTGCTTGGGTAGCTCAGTTGGTAGAGCACTTACCGCGAAAGCCAAAGGTCCCGAGTTCGAGTCTCGGTCCGGCACACAGTTTTAATCTGCCAGGAAGTTTCATAGAAATTATAATTAACATTACGGAACCATTTATTCTCTACAAAATATATTTGTGTTCGGAATAACATTTCTAAATGAAGTGTATGTCCAGCTATTCAGAGATGGTTGCGGGACTTGGCTGTTAGGTATGTCAAATCAAACACCTTTCAGCCGTGTAGTTTCCATGCGGTTATTTTATTTGGCTACCAGTTTCGGCGATTTACTACGCCCTCTTCAGGCCCCCAAACCGACGTGTAGGAAGATTCCAACCTGGGTTCCGGCTAAAATAGGGGCCAGAACTCAAATACTGCTATCTGTAGTTTTCTACTTGATACAGGAAATGATGGTTGAAGTGATCGCTGTATCAAGCAGAAGTCTACGGATACCACTATTTGAATGTTGGCCACTAATCTGACCGGAACCGAGGTTGGAACCTTCCTACACGTCGGTCAGGGACCTGAAGATCACGTAGCAGATCGCCGAAACTGGTAGCCGAATAAAATAACAGTTTGAAAATTAGACGGCTGAAACGTGTTTTATTTGGCATCCTTCCTGTATAAAGGTTATCACTGACTTTCTTCAATGTTATCAGAAAAACTCCTTGCATTGTTTTAAGGTAATATCTTTGTTAAGCGTGTGAGGTTTTGGAAGAGGTCTGATTTAGGAAGCAAAGTTTGAGACTTGCCTCCATGTTTAACTACGGAATAGCTGTTACACGAAATTCGACTATAAGCAAATACGTTTATATTTAGGAATTGTTCTGCAACTGATTATGGCGAAATTCACAAAACGTCGTACTAAAACAATGTTTATTTCAAGAGGACACCATTTTATCCAGTCACATTTTTACGTAATAGAACAAAATCTAATTATTGATAGAGCTGATTCCAGGAATTCATTACGACGAATTATCGCTAACAGATTTATGTTCTATTCTGAAAAAATAGTATATTTACTTACTTCTGTTTATTGCAAGAAACAACACAGGCGCTGCCTATCTACAGCTCCGGTACCCGAATTGCAATAATATACATTTCTACGTTTGTTCATGCCGACAGAAATATGCACAAACTAATTTTGTGTTCAGTTAATTATCTTTGTTTTCATTGGACAGAGAGAGCGGGTTGGTTAGATCGATTGACCAGAGAAAATCACACACAGTGGTTATTGTAACACACGAGAAATTGCCGTGAAGCTATAGATGCAGCGAAGTGTGAACAGAGTGAAATGCGATGGAATATAGTGTTCGCAGAACACTCGTTTGATGGACCTCTATTACTTCCGGGATGCCTCATGGTGGCATTTCCGTTGTGCGTTACTGCTGCTAAAATTTTAGTTTCATTTCTTTCTTCAGCTTCTCTTATCTACCCTTGGCGTACTCTGTTATCCACATTTCCAGTTTGTAGAACTGTGCATAGACAGATAATGAGTGCTTGGAACGATCTGGATACTCTTCAGCATAGAACCGCACTTCTGGTCTATTAGTCTCCCAAAACGATGTCCACTTTTTCGAGTGTCATGTACACTGTAAATATCTCAGTACAGTTACCAGCAAGTATCCGCTTCTACAACAGAAGAACACAGACTGATGGGCTTCAACACGAAACATGCCTGAGTTACATGTCCACTTATATGCTATAACTGTGCCGACGTTTGAAGAATCTCTTCTCCTTACGGCGGGACAGTACTTTGCGGCGTTGTTATCTTCATACTATTTGATCAAGTCCCATAAACAGTATGTTGTTGAATTTGTCTCAGAATCTTCTTTCACATGTCACAGAAAAATTGTATCAGATCCTCAATATATTTATTGATTCTGAGGATATTTCGGGTGGTCTGTCCTAGACGCCTCGCCTTAGTACGGGCGGTAAATATGGCACTACTTACACTATGTAATCAGAAGTATCCACAAATACATACGTTTTACATATTAGGTGCATTGTGCTGCCACCTACTGCCAGGTACTCCATATCAGCGACCGCAGTAGTCATTGGACATCGTCAGAGAGCATAATGGGGCGCTCCACAGAACTCAGGCACTTCGAACGTGGTCAGGTGATTCGGTGTCACTTGTGTCATACGTCTGTACGCAAAATTTCCGCACTCCTAAACATCCCTAGGTCCACTGTTACCGATGTGATAGTGAAGAGGAAACGTGAAGGGACACGTACAGCGCAAAAGCGCGCAGGCCGACCTCGTCTGTTGACTGACAGAGACCGCAGACAGTTCAAGAGGGTCGTAATGTGTAACAGGCAGACATCTATAAAGTCTTTCACACAGGAATTCCAAACTGCATCAGGATCCACGGCAAGTACTGTGACAGTTATACGGGACGTGTGAATACTTGGATTTCATCGTCGAGTGGCTGTTCATAAGCCACACATCACGACGGTATCTGCCAAGCGACGCCTCGCTTGGTGTAAGGAGCGCTAACATTGGACGATTGAACAGTGGAAAAACGTTGTGTGGAGTGATGAATGACGGTACACATTATGGCTAACCGATGGCAGGGTGTGGGTATGGCGAATGACCGGTGGACGTCATCTGCCAGCGTGGGTACCGCCAACAGTGAAATTCAGAGGTGATGGTATTATGGTGTGGTCGTGTTTTTGATGAAGGGAGATTGCACCCTTTATTGTTTTGCGTGGCACCATCACAGCACAGGCCTACATTGCTGTTTCAAGCACGTTCTTGCTTCCCACTGTTGAATATGAATTCGGGGATAGGGATTGCATCTTTCAACACTATCGAGCACCTGTTCATAATGCACGGCCTATGGCGGAGTGGTTACACGGCAATAATATCCCCGTAATGGACTGGCCTGCACGGAGTGCTGGCGTGAATCATATAGAACACCTTTGGTATGTTTTGGAACGTCGACTTTGTGCCAGGCCTCACTGACCGACATCGATATCTCTCCTCAGTGCAGCACTCCGTGAAGAACGGGCTTCCATTGCCCAAGAAACTTTCCAGCAGCTGATTGAAGGTATGCCTGCGAGAGTGCAAGCTGTCATCAAGGCTGAGGGTGGGCCAACACCATACTGAATTCCAGCAGTGCCGATGGAGGGCGCCACGAACTTGTAAGTCAATTTCAGCCAGTTCCTCGAATATTTTTGATCACAGAGTGTATTGCCAGCATGCTGTGCATTCGAAAACACAACATAAAATTTAACCAGACCAATTCTTACCAAATGAGGGTTGGCATTTTCTTCCACAGAAGATACCGATTTATTTAAGTAGAAAATTTTTGTTTTACTGCATACTGATCTCGACTACGGGTCAGAGATGTAAGTCGCTAAAATAAGTACGTTACAACTGGTATTTTTACTGAAATCAATTGAGTTGGGTTGTTTGGGGAAGGAGACCAGACAGCGAGGTCATCGGTCTCATCGGATTGGGGAAGGACGGGGAAGGAAGTCGGCCGTGCCGTTTCAAAGGAACCATAACGGCATTTGCCTGGAGCGACTTAGGGAAATCACGGGAAACCTAAATCTAGGATGGTCGGACACGGGATTGAACCGTCGTCCTCCCTAATGCGAGTCCAGTGTGCTAGCCACTGCGCCACCTCGCTCGGTCTGAAATCATTCTATTTGGTTGTGGTAACAAACGGATCTCTAGCGTAGCCCGAGGTATGGGTTTGGTTGAAGGCGATAATGTGGTTGTGAATTGACATAGCCAAGGAAAATCAGTGCCAGACAAAATTTGTGGTAACAGATTGACTTGTAACGTTGCCTTCATGTTTATGCTTGCGCCATGTTTAATCGGCCGATTCAGCCGTGCACTAGTTCTAGCGTATCCATTTCAGTTGCTTGTGTCTGAAACGAACCTGCTGTCGGAAGGATCCTATGTTTGGTCCTCCGGCGTGGAGACAGAACTGCAAGCATGTTAGACGGCTGCCCTGGATACTGACACTATAAATGTTGAGCTCGCTGAGGACGCTCGAAGTGCCTGCTGTCGCCCTATAAGGCCATTCGCCACGAAAAACTTCTGAAATATCGCGAGCGAAACTTGCTACACGAGTCAACAACCTGAGCTTCAAAACCAAAGTGGCGATCGAGAAATAAACCCACAGCAATCTTAGTACTAACACGCGATATAAAAATCCGTGTAAGCAGCTTTGTCTCTGTAACACATAAAACTTGGTCATATGTTACATGGAAACTTTGATTCCAAGTAGTCCATAGTTCTACATCTACGTACATACAACCGCAAGCAACTTGAAAACAGAACGAGGGAAAACCAACTGTGTACATTGAGCTTACTGACGGATTGAAACTGTGTGCCGGACCGACACTCAAACTCGAGACCTTTGCCTTACGCGTGCAAGTTATCTACCATCTGAGCTACCAAAGCACGTCCTCACAGCTTCAATTTGGCCAGTACCTCGTCTCCTGTGTGCATGGTTTCATAGAAGTCCTAAATTCTCTTATCTTCGTGGCCCGTACAAGAAATGTGCTTTGACTCAAGTAGAATCATTCAACAGTCAGCTTCAATTGCCGCTTCTCTAAATTTTCTCAATATTCTTTCGCGAAAAGAACGTCGCCTTTCCTCCAGGGATTCAATTCTGAGTTCACAAAACATAATCGAGTGTTGATCGAACCTACCGGTAAGAAATCTGGCAGCCAACCTCTGAATTGCTTCGATGTCTTCTTTTAATCCGAGCTAGTGTGGGTCCGAAACATTCCAGCAGTACTCAGAGATGGGCCGCATTTTTGTCGCATATGCGGTATCATTTACAAGCGAACCATACTTTCCTAAGATTTTCCTAACAAACCGAAGTCCATGAGTCTCCTCGCCTACTCCGTCCTTACGTGCTCTTTGCATTTCGTATCGCTTTTCTGAACGTTACGCGTAGATATCTAATCGCCAGCAGGTGTAGCCGAGCGGTTCTAGTTGCTTCAGTCCGGAACCGCGCGACTACTGCGGTCATAGGTTCGAATCCTGCCTCGGTGATGGATGTGTGTGATGTCCTGAGGTTTGTTAGGTTTAAGTAGTTCTTAGTCTAGGGGACTGATGACCTCAGATGTTAAGTCCCATAGTGCTTAGAGCCATTTGAACCATTTTTGATATTTAATCGGTATCACTTTGTCAAGCAGAACACTACTAATGCTGTATAGGAACATTGTGGGATTGTTTCTCCCACTCATCTTCATTACCTTAATTTAACTGCATATAGAAATAGCTGCCAATCATCACACCAGCTAGAAATTTTGTCTAAGTCACCTTATATCTTCCCACTCACTCAACATGGACACCATCCCGTACATCATAGAATCATCAGCAAATACCGCAATTTGCTGTTCTCCCTGTCAATCAATTCATTTGCAAGTATAGAGAATAAAACTGATCCTATTTCACTTCCCTGGGGCACTCCGGACAAAAACCTCATCTCTGACGAACACTCACCGTCGCCATTTACATACAGGATTCTGTTAGGAAATCTTCGATCCTCTCACGTATCTGTGAATTTAATCAGTATACACGTACCTTCGTTAGTAGTCCACAGTGGGGCACCGTGTCAAACATAAAATATTTGCTTTTCCAAACAGCAGGTGCATTTCACCCCCTGTAAAAGTTGTATTATATTTACGATATTTTCACCTAGACAAAGCATTCGGCAAAACAAAATAATGCAATATATTAGAATTTCTCATAACAGTGGGTGTAATCCATAGGGAAGGACTGGTGATACACGGATGTGTAATAATGAAAAAGGAACACGAAGAATGAAAGACAAAGAAGGAAGAGCGCATATAATCGGGAAGTTAAACAGGGGTAGACCCTATTACACAGTGAAGAAGAGAAGGCGGAAATAATACATGAATTCAGGAAATGGATTGAAATTCGATGTGAAAAACATCAATGATAAGAATTGTTCATGACCTTACTGTTATCGGTAAAAGCGAGGAAAATTTAGTGGAGATACGGAAAGGAATGAACAGTCATATGAATACAGAATACGGATTGAGACCAAACCAGAGAAACATAAATGTAATGAGAATATAATAGATGAGAGTATTGGGAAATTTCACAGATAATTTGACAAAGTGAAGGAATTCAGTCTTAGAAGCAAAATAACAAATAACGTACAAAGCAGGGAAGACTTGCATACACAAAGAGGATATCTGTTCCAAAAAGTATACTACTATCAGACACAGACCTTAAATTCAGGAATACATTTTTGATAATCTACATTTCCAGCGCAGTATTGTATGATACTGAATCATGGACAACTGGAAAACCGGAACAGAAAAGAATCGAAGAGTTAGAGATTTGGTGCTATAGCAGGTTCCGAAAATTAGGCGACGATAAAAAATCAGGATGTTCTTCGCAGAATTTGCGAAGAAAGCAATAAGAGGAGGGGGAGGGACAGTGTGATAGGAGATGTGTTAAGATATCCGGGAACAGCTCTTCCATTGTACTAAAGGAAACTGTAGCGGGTAAAAACTGCTGAGGAAGGAAGAAAGCAATCGAGGACGTAGGGAACAAGAGCATCCCTGGGATGGAAAGGTAGCCATAGGAAAGGATGTATTCGTGAGCACACGAATCGAGCGAGGAAACTGAAGGTATCTGCCGTCCCCATCCCTAACCCCCCCGCCCCAATAAAAAACAGCAAATGACTGAATAAAATAAAGAGTACCGCAATAACCTCACTTGAACAACGAGTATAAACCGCGTGAGACTCGTTCGGTAAGGTAAATAAGGCCTGTCCTTTGTAGCTAAAAAATCACTTTTCTTTTTTAACAATGTAGGAGCGATGAAGGCGACTATTTTGGAAACGTTGGCGAAACAAGTACAACTCGGATAATTCAAACGTTAAAAGATTTAAATAAATCCTGGGAGTAGCGCATTTATAAATGAAAGCTCACCTTTTTTTATTAATTCGTGAAAAGCGAATCATGAAACCGGAACGACTGCCGGATTGGCTTTCCACCCAACTGTATTATTCCTTGGTCTTTAGCAGATAAATAGGACGCCGCAGCAATAATATGAATTCAACATGGACTCCATAATAAATCGCTGAATAAAATATGAAACGTACAAGAACTCCAATGCGATCGAGAAGATTGCTCGCACAATTGTGTCGGAGTGTGTGGAACGTAAAACGGTTAATTCCTTTATTGCTGTGTGCGTCGCACTGTTTTCGTAAACACAGAGGTATGTGCGTTCAGATTAAGCCCAAGGGCAATATTTGAGACACTGATTCCACTACTGGTAACGACCTCTTGTCTCTAGCAGCATTCGTCTTATTTTGTTCGACTGAAACAAGATTTTCAGTCCTGTTCGGTGCAAGCGAATTACAAGTACGTGAGTCAAATTGAACTCACTCATTTGCTTTTACGAGGAACCTCAGGGGAAATGATGAGCTGGATAACGTGTTCGTTTATTATCAAATGATACCTATTTATTCACCTTCCTTCCTGTAAATGTTCCTGAGGGAGGAGGCGGCTGAATCACCTTCTTGTGAAAGCCGTAGGGACCAGGCAGTCAAATATAGCACGCATGTGCTATGCCAAACCTCACAGAATTTCAGTATACTGTTGTGCAAAACGTAAGGAAGAGAGTAACTTCCGCATAATGTGTCACTGCTATACGAGGGTTGTCCAGAAAGTAAGTTTCTATCTGTCGCTAAATGGAAACCACAGTGATAACCAAACATTTTATTTGCGAGAGTTCGCTACACTTCCCAGAAACTTCTCTACATAATCGTCGCTCCGACTTAAATATTTATCGGAGCGTTATACCAAATTTCCAACACCATCGTCATTGAAGGCAGCCGCCTGTGCTTTCCGATAATTCTCTACACTGGTGTATAGCGCGTAGCCTGCGTCCAAGTGTTGTCTTAGTATCTAGCGCTTCATGTAAACACAGATGATACTCAGGACCAGCCGATTTGGGCTGCGTTGTCGATGATCGAACACTTCCCATCGAAAAAGCTGCAGGAGCATCTTCACTGCCCCTGCAGAGTGCGGCTGAGGATTGCCATGAAGAAGGAAGTGCGTGGCAGTTGTGTCAGGTGGGCTGCATTCATTAAGGCGAAGCCTCTTGGCGGGCCCTCCTACTTGGTGGGAGACATCGTTGTTCTGGGCACCTTTACTCGTTCACAGTGCGCTCACAACTGAAAAGAGCGTCTTGATGCGATCGACGGGCATACTAGAGACACTACCCAACATATCGGTGCAAAGCTTTATCAGGTTTTCACTGTGGTGTCGATTTCGCGACCGATCGGAATTTACTTTGTCGACAACCCTCGTATGTCAATGAAATTGGACCTTTCTACAGAAAGAAATGCTACGGTATAGTACAGAAAGTAAAGGAAAGAAATACGCACTGTCACGAAAATAAATGACGGTTTTCTTCGCAGACAATAATTACACTGAAGTCATCGCGATTTCTGACGGTCCCCTGGACATTAAATAGGAGGTACGTGTTTCTTAATAGCGTGTGTAATCATAATGGACGTCAGTGCATGCTCAGCACCGCACTCCCATGCTGTCTACACTACTGGCCATTAAAATTGTTACACCAAGAAGAAATACAGATGATAAACGGGTATTCATTGGACAAGTATATTATACTAGAACTGACATGTGATTACATATTCACGCAGGGTGCATAGATCCTGAGATATCAGTACCCAGAACCACCACCTCTGGCCGTAATAACGATCTTGATACGCCTGGCCATTGAGTCAAACACAGCTTGGATGGCGTGTACACGTACAGCTGCCCATGCAGCTTCAACACGATACCACAGTTCATCAAGAGTAGTGGCTGGCGTATTGCGACGAGCCAGTTGCTCGGCCACCATTGACCAGACGTTTTCAATTGGTGATAGATCTGGAGAATGTGCTGGCCAGGGCAGCAGTCGAACATTTGCTGTATCCAGAGAGGCCCGTACTGGAACTGCAAGATTCGGTCGTGCATTATCCTGCTGAAATGTAGGGTTTCGCAGTGGTCGAATGATGGATAGAGCCACGGGTCGTAACGTCTACTGTTCAAAGTACCCTCAATGCGAACGAGAGGTGTCCGAGACGTGTAACCAATTACACCCAATACCATCATGCCGGATGATATGCCAGTATGGCGATGACGAATACACGCTTCCAACGTGCGTTCACCGCGATGTCGCCAAACACGGATGCGACTATCATGATGCTGTAAACAGAACCCGGATTCATCGGAAAAAATCATGTTTTGCCATTCGTGCACCCAGGTTCGTCGTTGAGTACACCATTTCAGGCGTTCTTGTCTGTGATACAGCGTCAAGGGTAACCGCAGCAATGGTTTCCGAGCTCATAGCCCATGCTGCTGCAAACGTTGTCGAACTGTTCGTGCAGATGGTTGTTGTCTTGACTCACGGATCGAGACGTGGCTACACGGTCCGTTACAGCCATGCGGATAAGATGCCTGTCATCTCGACTGATAGTGATACGAAGCCGTTGGGATCCAGCACGGCGTTCCGTATTACTCTCCTGAACCCACCGATTCCATATTATGCGAACAGTCATAGGATCTCGACCAACGCGAGAAGCAATGTCGCGATACGATAAACCGCAATCGCGATAGGCTTTAATCCGACCTTTATCAAAGTCGGAAACTTGATGGTTCGCATTTCTCCTCCTTACACGAGGCATCACAACAACGTTTCACCAGTGAACGCCTGTCAACTGCTGTTTGTGTATGAGAAACCGCTTGGAAACTTTCCTCATGTCAGCACGTTGTAGGTGTCGCCACCGGCACCAACCTTGTGTGAATGCTCTGAAAAGCTAGTCATTAGGATATCACAGTATCTTCTTTGCGTCGGTTAAATTTCGCGTCTGTAGCACGTCATCTTCGTGGTGTAGAAATTTTAATGACCAGTAATGTAGATCAGTGTCTTGTGCATTAATTTACTCCAGAATTAAACACACTTTCATTCACAAAACTTGTAGAGTTTTTTCTTTTCGGATCTCGTGCAGATTTACTGTGTTCATTCGTGTTTTAGTCTTAACCATTTATCAGTGCGAGACCAAACAAGCGCTGTATTATTGTAAGAGGTACAGAGGCGAGCGAGTGGGCCAGGTCTTACCCCATTTCACTTCTACCAGCGCAACGCCAACATAACGCTCTGGTTCGTAACATTCACAAGATTGCATCATAATCTAAGAGTGAAACTGAAAATTTAAAATAACTTTTCCAAACTTCGTCACTGTATGCTTCAGAATATAAATGTTAACACTGTAAGATCTCAGAATGATCAAATTAATATGTTAGGCAAAATACACGACCTTAAGAAAATATTGGCTCTGAATAATATGACCACAAAGCCAAAAATTGTTCAGTGTGTGCAAATGTATGTCACAGTTAATAGTTACAAGTCTCAACTTATAAGAGCAGTAGTTTGGTCAAAATCGTCGTTTTAACGAAAAGTTGTAGGCGCTAAATATTAGATTCAGAAAGACGAAAATTCGTATGTAACCTCAATTACAAGTAAAAACAATATATGTGTAATAGTAATAGGATTCCTCTATTAGTTTTCAAGCTATTTACTAGAAACCAAATTTGGAAGAAAACTACCTTGTTCGTGGTAGATTAAGTATCATTTGTGTTTGTAACAAGTTCTATTCACCGCACTCGATTGCATTCATGCAATTACACAGCTGTAAAAAATATCAAAACTGTCTTATAAACAGCAATGATTACAGGGAATCTTAAAGGAGCAGTTCAGAGGTCATGTGCCACTGACGACTTCTTTCTAAAAAGCCTAGCTGGGAAAGTTTAAATGCGGTCGAGCTAAAACTTTTTCAGTAACTACAGAAAACTTAAATCTAATTATATAAAAATTAAGAAGACTGTAAATTGCTACATGACAGAGATATCATTTAATATGTGTCCGAGAAAGAGAGCAATTAGATACTGCTACCTCTCCCCGAATTGCTACAGAGTGGCCGCAGACACACCCTTCTGAGTTTAAACCCTTCCGATGGCCACCAAACTCATCAGACATGGATATTAATGAGCGTATCCGGGATGTCATGCAACGTGCTGTTCGGGAGAGACCTGCACCGCCACGTACTCTTACGGATTTATGGACAGCCCTGCAACATTCATGGTGTCATTTACCTCCAGCACTGCTTCAGACGTTATTCGAGTCTATGGCACGCCTTGTTGCTGCACTTCTGCGTGCTTGCGAGGCACTACACGACGTTCTGCAGATGTTCCAGTTTCTTTGGGTCTTCAGCGTGTTTTGATACTTGCAAACTCACTCATCAAAATCCTTAGCGTACTTTCCGTTGACCTAGAATCATGAAATTTGGAAGAAGCAAGGTTCCACGGCACACTTAAGTTTGTGTTCTGCCTTACGGCAGGTCTTGTCATGGGGGAAGCCTCGTCAGAAAGGTCCACCACATGAGCGTCTAGGGGAGCGATTCCAGTGGTGGTTTCCCGTTGCCTTCCACTGATGATGATGAAATGATAAGGAGGACAACACAACACCCAGTCT
The DNA here is from genome assembly GCF_021461395.2 of Schistocerca americana. NCBI lineage: Eukaryota > Metazoa > Arthropoda > Insecta > Orthoptera > Acrididae > Schistocerca > Schistocerca americana. Next base: position 89,691,071 of record NC_060127.1, on the reverse strand, counting down.
CTGAGCGGAGAAATCTCAGACCAAGCCGGGAATCGATTCCGGGCCCCTTGGCGTGACAGACCGCTGCGCTGACCACTCAGCTATTGGGGCGGACTCCACGGTGCAAGTAAAGGAAAAAAATGAGAAAATTTTAATTCGTAATAGTATCACACGAAAGAAATATTTCTTTTGGCATTTGTAACCCGACTTCAAACTTAAAATTAAAACATGCTCCTAAGTTTCGATACGACGGGACCGATATCTTGGAAGTGTCGTCGTCGATAACAAGTAAAAATCGTCAATTGTCTCGATTTCCGTGATGGCTAAACTGCCGTTATACATAACTGAGTTTTTACGGAACCCCTAGCGCGCGTGTCCAACTCGTACTTGGCCATTTTTCTTTTCTAAGTAACGCGAATTCGTTACAGACGAATGGAAAAACTCGTAGAAGCCGACCTCGGAGAAGATCAGTTTGGATTCCGTAGAAATGTTGGAACACGTGAGGGAATACTGACCATACGACTTATCTTAGAAAATAGATTAAGGAAAGACAAACCTACGTTTCTAGCATTTGTAGACTTACAGAAAGCTTTTGACAATGATGACTGGAATATTCTCTTTCAAATTTTAAAGGTGGCAGTGGTAAAATACAGGGAGCGAAAGGCTATTTACAATTTGTACAGAAACCAGATGGCAGTTATAAGAGTCGAGGGGCATGAAAGGGAAGCCGCATTTGGGAAGGGAGTGAGACAGGGCTGTAGCCTCTCCCCGATGTTATTCAATCTGTATATTGAGCAAGCAGTAAAGGAAACAAAAGAAAAATTTGTGTATTAAATCCATGGAGAAGAAATAAAAACTTTGAGGTTCGCAGATGACATTGTAATTCTGTCAGAGATAGCAAAGGACTTGGAAGAGCAGTTGATCGGAATGGACAGTGTCTTCAAAGGAGGATATAAGATGAACATCAACAAAAGCAACACGAGAATAATGGAATGTTGTCAATTTAAGCCGGGTGATGCTGAGGGAATTAGATTAGGAAATGAGACACTGAAATTGGAAAGGAGTTTTGCTATTTGGGGAGCAAAATAACTGATGATGGTCGAAGTAGAGAGGATATAAAATGTAGACTGGCAATGGCGAGGAAAGCGTTTCTGAAGAAGAGAAATTTGTTAACATCGAGTATAGATTTACTTGTCAGGAAGCCGTTTCTGAAAGTATTTGTATGGAGTGTAGCCATGTATGGAAGTGAAATATGGACGATAAATAGTTTGGAGAAGAAGAGAATAGATGCTTTGGAAATGTGGTGCTACAGATGAATGCTGAAGATTAGATGGGTAGATCACATAACTAATGAGGAGGTATTGAATAGAATTGGGGACAAGAGGAGTTTGTGGCACAACTTGACAAGAAGAAGGGAACGGTTGGTAGGACATGTTCTGAGGGATCAAGGGATCACAAATTTAGCATTGGAGGGCAGCGTGGTGGATAAAAATCGTAGAGGGAGACCAAGAGATGAATACACTAAGAAGATTCAGAAGGATGTAGGTTGCAGTAAATACTGGGAGATGAAGAAGCTTGCACAGGATAGAGTAGCATGGAGAGCTGCATCAAACCAGTCTCAGGAATGAAGACCACAACAACAACAACAAGAGCAGAGCGTTGTTTGTCACACTGCTGCGTTATGACAGCAACGTTGTATATTTTTCTCGCTTGGACGAGCAGTGTATTAATATGCATACAAAGTTTTAATACACACTGTGCGGCTCTAGTCGCTATACTGAAAAACGTTTGTTGCGGTACGCCGGGGTTTGCCGACACGTCGCAGCCGCGGCGTGTTCACTGGGAAAAGCCGTTTAATCTGGCGATGTGATCCGCTGGGCCTCTAAACAAGCAATTCGGCGGGCGTATTACACGGCTGCCCCATCACGTCGCCGCCGATAGCTGTTGCGATGCAGAATGGAGCACGTAAACAGCTGGGCTAAAACACGGAGACACAGCGCCGAGTACCAAACGCAAAGGCTGCTGCGAAAGAGGCCGCCTTCAAGAGGTACCTCGCACTCTGCTAGAAAAGGCGGGATGAGCGAAGCAAGTACATATGGTACTACCCCTTGTCAGTCTCATGAGTATAATTAGTTGTCTGTGGCTCGTCTTCAACCGAGTGTGCCGGGATGGTTGGCACAAATAACTGAAGTCGGTTAGTTACTGCAATATGTGATATACTTAGTTTTATTTATTTAATGTGCTCTGATTAGGAGCCTCAGGCCCTCTCCTATATCGGACCCAGGGTTTCAGACACATAGCACCTTCTTTTACACCACATCTTCCTAGCAAATAACTATGTTAATGTGACAAATAATATTCAAATGATCTGAGTGTCTGAAGTGGCAGTGTGTGGAAATAATCCTGACTATGAATTAATAAAGTTAATAGTGGTAGTACCTCTACTTTTGCAGCTTCTGGCACTAATAGTGATTACAATAATTCTTGCGTAACTCCAGCGTGCTGAGTATATCGCAACAGCAACTCATTGAGATTGAGATACAAAATGAGACATCCAAATCTGCAACGAAACTGGATATTTATTTATACGGTGAACGGTTTCGCGCATGCCCTTACTCGAACCAACCAATGTTTGGCAAGTAAAATGACTGTCCAACAAAATAGCAAATAAAGTGACTACGGCCTTCCGGGACTCCAAAGGGGTTATTCTGTTTGATGTTCTCCGTCATATTTCAACTATGATTTCGCAAGTACACTATGTGGTCAAAAGTATCCAAATAACACGCTGAAAATGACTTACAAGTTCGTGGCGCCTTCCAACGGTAATGCTGGAATTCAATATCGTGTTGGCCTACCCTCTTAATGATAGGTTCCACTCTCGCAGGCATACATTCAATCACATCCTGGAAGGTTTCTTGGGGAATGGCAGCCGATACTTTACGGAGTGCTGCATTGAGGAGAGGTATCCATATCGGTCGGTGAGGCCTGGCACTAAATCGGCGTTCCAAAACATCCAAATGATGTTCTGTAGGATTCACTTCAAGAATGTGCAGGCCAGTCCATCACTGTCGTTAAGCACTGCGTCACAGGACGTGAATTATAAACAGGTACCCGATCGTGTTGAAAGATGCAATCGCCATCCGCGAATTGCTCGTCAACAGTGGGAAGCAAGAAGGTGCTTAAAACATTGATGTAGTCCTGTGCTGTGATAGTGCCACGCAAAAGAACGAGGGGTGCAAGTCCCATCGATGAAAAAGACAACCACACCATAACACCACCGCATCCGAATTTTACTTTTGGCACTACGCATGCTGGCAGATCACGTTCACTGGGCATTCGCCATACGCACACCCGGCCATCGGATTGCCACATTGTGTACCTTGATTGGCCACTCCACACAGCGTTTTTCCACAGTCCAATCGTCCAATGTTCACGCTCTCCTTACACAAAGCGAGGCGCAGTTTGTCATTTACCGTCGCAGTGTGTGGCTTATGAGCAGCCACTCGACCACGAAACCCAAGTATTCTCACCTCCCGCCTAACTGTCACGGTACTTGCAGTGGATCCTGATGAAGGTTGGAATTCCCGTGTGATGGCCTGGATAGATGTCTGCCTATTACACACTACGACTCTCTTCAACGGTTGGCAGTCTCTGTCAGTCTAAGGATGTGGTCGGCCTGTACGTTTTTGTGCTGTACGTGTCCCTTCACGTTTCCGCTTCACTATTACATCGCAAACAGTGGAGCTAGGGATGTTCATTAGTGTGGAAATCTCGCGTATGATACAATTGACACCCAGTCACCTGACCACGTTTGAAGTTCGTGAGTTCCGCGGAGAGCCCCATTCTGCTCTCTCACGATGTCTGATGACTACTGAGGTCGCTGATACGGAGTACCTGGCAGTAGGTGGCAGCACATTGCGCCTAATATGAAAAACGTATGTTTTTCGGGGTGTCCGGATGCTTTTGATCAGATAGTTTATATTGCAATACCCCCCGTAAATTGAAGAACAACTTCGGCATGTTTGCCACCACACAAATTCAAAATAACTTTTCCTTCTCAATGACAATGCACGCCCTCACACAAGTTTGCGTACCCGAGAGGATCTCACAGGACTTCATTGGACTGTTTTTTCTGACCCACCCTACTGCCCGGATCGCGCGCTTTTTGACCATTTATTTGGCACAATGAAGGATGCGCTCCGTAGGAAACAGTACTTGGGGTGGATACTGATGCGCAAGACGTCGACCATTAGAGTGGTTCCAGGCAGTCACACAGGCTCCCAAGGTGGCGTAAGACAGTCACAGTGAACAGAGACTGTGTTGATAATTAGTGTTTTGTAGCAAAAGAGTCGGGTATCTGGTGGCCGAGCGGTTCTGGCACTACAGTCTGGAACCGCGCGACCGCTACGGTCGCAGGTTCGAATCCTGCCTCGGGCATGGATGTGTGTGTTGTCCTTTGGTTAGTTATGTTTAAGTAGTTCTAAGTTCTAGGGGACTTATGACCTCAGCAGTTGAGTCCCATAGTGCTCAGAGCCATATGAACCATTTTTGAGTCGGGTATAATACGGTGTACTGGAATGCTGGCTCAAATGGCTCTGAGCACTATGGGACTTCTGAGGTCATCAGTCCCCTAGAGCTCAGATCTACTTAAACCTAACTAACCTAAGGACATCACACACATCCATGCCCGAAGCAGGATTCGAACCTGCGACCGGAGCGGTAGCGTGGTTCCAGACTGAAGTGCCTGGAACCGCTCGGCCCCAGCGGCCGGCCTGGAATGCTGAACTAAGCCCGCTTTCAGAGGAAAATGTGCTGCCTTACGTACTGAATACCCTTCGTAGAAGCGAGACATGTTGCCGTCCCAGCAGTCAATTGTACGAGGAGAGACCCAAAAGAAACCGGACTCAGAGGGTGCTGCCACTCGTAGACGTAGTGTAGGGTTCTGACGCTAGATGGTGTTAGTAGAGAGCTTCATGAAACAGCTGTGCAGACGGCGTCAGTGTAGAGCTGAACGTGCAAGTGCGGCATTGTGTTTCTCTGACTGTTAGCGGGTTACCTCTGCAAAGTCGTGTGTGTAAAATTTTGTTTCCTGCTCAAAAAAACTGCAACGGATGCACACCAAATGCTTCTGGAAGCCTTCCAGGACGACGCTATGAGCCGCACACAGGTTTTTGAGTGGTTTGGGCTCTTTAAACGTTGTGAGATGTTAGTTGAAGACCAAGCTCTTTCTGGACTCCCTTCAACATCGCGAAATGAGGAGAACATTGAAAAGGTCTGTCAAAAGATCAACGAGGATCGTCGCCAAACGATCGACCAAATTTCAGCAGGGACAGGAATCAGTTGGAGCTCGTGCCAGCTGATTTGAGTGAGAATTTGCACATGAGACGTGTTGCTGCTAAATTTGTTCCGCGCCTTCTCACACATCATTACAGGGGATGAGAGTTGGTGCTACGGGTATGACCCAGAAAGCAAGCAAGCGTGAAGCCAGTGGAGGACTCCCAACTCTCCCACACCAAAAAAAGCAAGGCAGGTGAGGTCAAATGCGAAGACGATGATCGTTGTCTTTTTTTATGTTCGTGGAATTGTGCATCGGGAATTAGTACCCCCTGGTCAGACTGTTAATCAGCACTTTTACTTGGATGTTTTAAGGCATCCGTGAGAGGATGTGAGGAGGAAACGCCCGGATCAAGTGACTGGTTTCTGCATCACGACAACGCTCCAGCATACACGGCCTTACGAGTGACCCACTATTTGGCATCTCAGAGGTGGTCTGTCGTTGCCCACGCTCCGTATTCGCCGGACCTAGCCCCGTGCGACATTTTCCTATTTCCACGAAGGAAAAAAACGCTAAAAGGGGAGCGTTATGACGATGTGGAGGCGGTAAAAACAGCTTCGCTAAGGGCACTGAACAATATCAAACTTGGAGAGTTCCAAACATGCTTCCAACAGTGGGAAAAGAGACTTGACAAGTGCATCGCATGTAATGGAGAGTATTTTGAAGGTGACTGAAGTAATTTTGTAAAAAGATTCATCAATAAATTTTTCATGACAACAATCCGGTTTCATTTGGGTCCCCCCTCGTATCTGGCTCCTGATTACGAAGGTGGAGGCAGCTATCAAAACCTCGACGTTGTTTGTAAACCGAAAAGATTTAATCGAAGTTGACGTTTTTTACTCTCTGTTTTCACGCTGTAGCAGTTTTTGTGCCCAGTAGTGTACAAGGAATGAGCCACACAATACTTGCCTCAACACACGCCCACGTGGCTATACTGCGAGGTGGACCCTGCGAGACCGCACGTGACTCTGCAGTTTAGCGAGCCTGCATTGTGGATCTGTACTTTTACGAGTCTTCGCGTAACGTTTACTGCCAATTTTTGTAGCGGTCTGGGCCACCCCACAGGCCGTCTGCAGAGCCCAAGTCGCACTGCGGGGAGCTCGTGTCTCCCCGTACACGTCGTGTATGAGTATGTGCGTCGCTGTATGTGTGAGAGGGGGGGGGGGGGTAGAGGGGGGGGGGGGCTCGTCGGCGCCCAGTCTGGATCTGGAAGTCGCGACGGCACGTCCAGGGGGGCTCTCGACATTTTTACGGCAGCCCGTTAGCGGACGTGTTGGCTCCGTTTTTATGACCTTGCGGGCGGCAAAAGCTATGGCAACAGGATATAAAAAGCGGAACGGAATTCAGTGGCGGTATAGCTGCCGGTGCTCGCCGGTTAGAGTGCCAATTGCCTCAAAAAATAGCTGATTTTTATTTGGGACTTTCATCGTTGTGAAACTTAATTGGCAATGAAATACCGCCGTTTCTCTCTTTTTCTTTAGCTCTTTCTGTACTTCCTGTGGCTGGTGTATACCAGCTATATACGGAGCAGTCGGACGATGATCACAAAAATCTCTTGCTCAGAGAGAAATGAACGTTATCTCGCTGTCGGTTTTACTGTGGTTTTTACAGTACGTCGAACAAGGAACATCAGCCGAAGTCTTTCTTTCTCCAGAGTAAATGCTGGCAAAACTGAATTCCATAATGGAACTCCATTTCCGGCTGCTGAAATTCCATTGAGAATCAGTTCAAAAATGGCTCTGACCACTATGGGACTTAACATCTGAGGTCATTAGTCCCCTAGACTGAGAACTACTTAAACCTAACTAACCCAAGGACATCACACACATCCATGCCCGAGGCAGCATTCGAACCTGCGACCGTAGCAACAGCGCGGTTCCGGACTGAAGCGCCTAGAACCGCACGGCCACAGCGGCTGGCCTGGGAATCTGTTGTCCGTAAGTTGTCGCGTGCTAAATGTAATGATATGTATAGAGAACATAGTGGAAGAAGGCGAGATGAGAGGTACTGTCACATTGCGTTAGGCAGAATAGTTATGGTGGAGGGATGTAAAATCGTGGCCTATTTAGTTTCCACGGGAGACGCTCCCCTAACTTAGCGTCGCAGCTTAAGCTGTTGCATACATGAGCAAACGGCAGATATCTCGATCTCCTCGAATAGATGTTTATTGCGTCTCTTTGTCGTCTTCTTGTCCGATTTTGTCCATTTTAGTGTTTGTTGCCCTTCTGTCATTCTTGTGGTTTTCTCCTTTCTTCCTGCTGTGTTTTGTATGTCTCGCTTATTTTACTCCCACCATTGTGGAATTATTTTAATCTGAACGAGGTACCGATGACCTAGCATTTTGCCCCCCCTCCCCCTCTTTTAAACGAATCAACCAACTAAGCAAACTCGGTAATAAATGCAAGGCAGATGTCTTGATGTCGTTATAGAAAGCTAAAACACTCTCTAGAGGCCAAAGAAGATAAAGTATGAGCAGCAGGCATTTATTAATCGCCTGTACGCTTTAAAACTTATCTCACTTTCCTCACAAGCGATTTCCTGTATAGATCATTTTCTACAAAAAAGGCTCCTTATTCTTGAGACCTATTCGAAATAATGTAGTTAAATATCGTATGCACCTAAATAAAAACAACTTCCACTGTGAAACCTCAGACAACGTGATATTTTTTACTAGTTTCCTTTGAAGGGAATGAACATTTATTTTATCGATAGATGAGTAGCATTTCTACATTGATGCACATTGTACCCACATAAATCTTCAATTTTAGACTGTTTACTGAATGACCGGAGAGCATTTTCCCTTTGTTTTACTTTGTTTACCGTCCACTCCAGCAAGGGTACGAGCTTGGTTTCCTTGAGCAACTGCACTGACAGCTAAAAAAGGAGAGTTAAAGCCAGTTTTGTGTGCGAGATATTTGCTCCTTTCCCTCCCGCATTAGATTATTATTGGTTAACCGTGACAAAATCCGCGAGAACAAAAATTTGGTCGCCACTCACAAGATCTGGTCCAACTGGCTGACGAGATTACTGCGTCGGCAGAACCAGTTTTTCTGGGGTGTAAAGTGGTTTCACACTTTCTTTAGGGGCACCATTGAGACTCCAACTTAGAGCACAGTACAGGGATCAAGTTGGACTCAGGACTTCCTGGCGCTACAGTCGCCGTCTTTCGAACTCAGACCATTTAGGAGCGGTAAGTACTAGCTGGCGGTGCAGTCAGTGGGTCAAAGAACACGTGGGGTTAGCTACTTTACATTAGGATGTAAATGCGGAGTTTTAGCCTTTGCAGTCAGCTAGCTGCCACCATCATGTATATCGGAAAATCAGGGTGTTTCAGAAGTGATGATCAATAATTTTGGCCGGCCGATTTCACTGAGCGGTTCTAGGCGCTACGCTCGCAGGTTCGAATTCTGCCTCGGGAACGGATGTGTGTGATGTCCTTAGCTTAGTTAGGTTTAAGTAGTTCTGAGTTCTAGGGGACTGATGCCCTCAGATGTTCAGTGCCATAGTGCTCAGAGCCATTTGAACCATTTGATTTGATCAATAAATCACACGTGGAAAGTACACTCAAAAGTAGCTAGAAATCTCCAACAAAAGTGGGTCCGCAAGTCAGTCGTTGCGAGATATCGCACTAATTCTTGTTGGGAATCAGCTGTAAACTCCACTGGATACCACGGTGTTTATGTTGGTATCTCAAGTTTGGGCTCCACTATCTGTTTCTTGCAGCTGCTTCCCTTTCCCTTCCGTGTGAAACGTCCCCAAAGAAAAATTAATAAATTACTGTCCTGATAAACCTCTTACATTATTTGATTTTCAATCAGCTGAGCAGAACTGAACCTACTCAAGACATTTCGCTCTTTACCTATTCTGATCAACACTAAACTGACACACAATGTTTTTAGCGCAACGCAATCTGACTTTCAATAATCCCTACAAAAGAATGGCCCTGACTAACATTAACCTATACCTTTCACAAATCACTTATCTCACAAAAATCTTCGTTACTCGAACTACTGCAATACAGCGAGCGCCACTACTGCCAGCTAAATAAAAGATTCAAACTACTGAATGCGCTAACGACTGATAGGCATAGGTAGCAAATGAAAGATTTTCATACAGAACAAACAATGTATTTACCTTAAAAGTGTTCAAGAGTCATAATACACTTCTGGAAATTGAAATAAGAACACCGTGAATTCCTTGTCCCAGGAAGGGGAAACTTTATTGACACATTCCTGGGGTCAGATACATCACATGATCACACTGACAGAACCACAGGCACATAGACACAGGCAACAGAGCATGCACAATGTCGGCACTAGTACAGTGTATATCCACCTTTCGCAGCAATGCAGGCTGCTATTCTCCCATGGAGACGATCGTAGAGATGCTGGATGTAGCCCTGTGGAACGGCTTGCCATGCCATTTCCACCTGGCGCCTCAGTTGGACCAGCGTTCGTGCTGGACGTGCAGACCGCGTGAGACGACGCTTCATCCAGTCCCAAACATGCTCAATGGGGGACAGATCCGGAGATCTTGCTGGCCAGGGTAGTTGACTTACACCTTCTAGAGCACGTTGGGTGGCACGGGATACATGCGGACGTGCATTGTCCTGTTGGAACAGCAAGTTCCCTTGCCGGTCTAGGAATGGTAGAACGATGGGTTCGATGACGGTTTGGATGTACCGTGCACTATTCAGTGTCCCCTCGACGATCACCAGTGGTGTACGGCCAGTGTAGGAGATCGCTCCCCACACCATGATGCCGGGTGTTGGCCCTGTGTGCTCCGGTCGTATGCAGTCCTGATTGTGGCGCTCACCTGCACGGCGCCCAACACGCATACGACCATCATTGGCACCAAAGCAGAAGCGACTCTCATCGCTGAAGACGACACGTCTCCATTCGTCCCTCCATTCACGCCTGTCGCGACACCACTGGAGGCGGGCTGCACGATGTTGGGGCGTGAGCGGAAGACGGCCTAACGGTGTGCGGGACCGTAGCCCAGCTTCATGGAGACGGTTGCGAATGGTCCTCGCCGATACCCCAGGAGCAACAGTGTCCCTAATTTGCTGGGAAGTGGCGGTGCGGTCCCCTACGGCACTGTGTAGGATCCTACGGTCTTGGCGTGCATCCGTGCGTCGCTGCGGTCCGGTCCCAGGTCGACGGGCACGTGCACCTTCCGCCGACCACTGGCGACAACGTCGATGTACTGTGGAGACCTCACGCCCCACGTGTTGAGCAATTCGGCGGTATGTCCACCCGGCCTCCCGCATGCCCACTATACGCCCTCGCTCAAAGTCCGTCAACTGCACATACGGTTCACGTCCACGCTGTTGCGGCATGCTACCAGTGTTAAAGACTGCAATGGAGCTCCGTATGCCACGGCAAACTGGCTGACACTGACGGCGGCGGTGCACAAATGCTGCGCAGCTAGCGCCATTCGACGGCCAACACCGCGGTTCCTGGTGTGTCCGCTGTGCCGTGCGTGTGATCATTGCTTGTACAGCCCTCTCGCAGTGTCCGGAGCAAGTATGGTGGGTCTGACACACCGGTGTCAATGTGTTCTTTTTTCCATTTCCAGGAGTGTATATACAGCAGTTCATGACATCCAGACTTACAAATTTACAGTCTCTGATGATACACGTCCAGATCATCCGCTGTCAAAACTCCACCATTTCTCTCCCTACATCCACCACTGCTGGCGGCTCACCTCCAACTGCGCAACGCTACGCGCTGTTCACATCCAGCCGCCCAACACTATAATAGCAAACAACAACGCAAACCAGCCACAGACTGCACACAGCACAGCCAGTGATTTTCGTACCGAGCGTTACGTGGCGTTACCAAAATAAAAAACTAAACAGCCTACTTAAACGTGTACTGTGCCGTACTCTAACGCTTTCCTGACGACCGGAGACTGTGTGGTGCTGGGGTGCAAGACTCACGCGTCTCTCGCTGGTGATTTACGTACTGTGTGCAGCCGATCTTTTTCTAAGAACAGACGGCTGTGTAGATCTTCGCAATGCTTCTTCTCCGAAGATTTCTTGCTAGTTAGAGAAATTATACTGAACTACTGAACTACTGAAAGGCGGAGGGAGTATATAGAGGGTCTATACAACGGCGATGTACTTGAGGACAATATTATGGAAATGGAAGAGGATGTAGATGAAGATGAAATGGGAGATACGATACTGCGTGAAAAGCTTGACAGAGCACTGAAACACCTGAGTCGAAACAAGGCCCCCGGAGTAGACAACATTCCATTGGAACTACTGACGGCCTTGGGAGAGCCACTCCTGACAAAACTCTATCATCTGGTGAGCAAGATGTATGAGACATGCGAAATACCCTCAGACTTCAAGAAGAATATAATAATCCCAATCCCAAAGAAAGCAGGTGTTGACAGATGTGAAAATTACCGAACAATCAGTTTAATAAGCCACAGCTGCAAAATGCTAACACGAATTCTTTACAGACGAATGGAAAAACTGGTAGAAGCTGACCCGGGGAAGATCAGTTTGGATTCCGTGGAAATACTGGAACACGTGAGGCAATACTGACCTTAAGACTTATCCTAGAAGAAAGATTAGGGAAAGGCAAACCTACGTTTCTAGCATTTGTAGACTTAGAGAAAGCTTTTGACAATGTTGACTGGAATACTCTCTTTCAAATTCTAAAGGTGGCAGGGGTAAAATACAGGGAGCGAAAGGCTATTTACAATTTGAACAGAAACCAGATGGCAGTTGTAAGAGTCGATTGACATGAAAGGGAAGCAGTTGTAGGGAAGGGAGTAAGACAGGGTTGTAGCCTCTCCCCGATGTTATTCAATCTGTATATTGAGCAAGCAGTAAAGGAAACAAAAGAAAATCTCGGAGTTGGAATTAAAATCCATGGAGAAGAAATAAAAACTTTGAGGTTCGCTGCTGACATTGTAATTCTGTCAGAGACAGCAAAGGACTTGGAAGAGCAGTTAAACGGAATGGACAGTGTCTTGAAAGGAGGATATAAGATGAACATCAACAAAAGCAAAACGAGGATAATGAAATGTAGTCTAATTAAGTCGGGTGATGCTGAGAAAATTAGATTAGGAAATGAGACACTTAAAGTAGTAAAGGAGGTTTGCTATTTGGGGAGAAAAATAACTGATGTTGGTCGAAGTAGAGAGGATATAAAATGTAGACTGGCAATGGCAAGGAAAGCGATTCTGAAGAAGGGAAATTTGTTAACATCGAGTATAGATTTAAGTGTCAGGAAGTCATTTCTGAAAGTATTTGTATGGAGTGTAGCCATGTATGGAAGTGAAACATGGACGATAAATAGTTTGGACAAGAAGAGAATAGAAGCTTTCGAAATGTGGTGCTACAGAAGAATGCTGAAGATTAGATGGGTAGATCACATAACTAATGAGGAAGTGTTCAATAGGATTGGGGAGAAGAGAACTTTGTGGCACAGCTTGACCAGAAGAAGGTATCGGTTGGTAGGACATGTTCTGAGGCATCAAGGGATCTCCAATTTAGTATTGGAGGGCAGCGTGGAGGGTAAAAATCGTAGAGGGAGACCAAGAGATGAATACACTAAGCAGATTCAGAAGGTTGTAGGTTGCAGTAGGTACTGGGAGATGATGGAGCTTGCACAGGATAGAGTAGCATGGAGAGCTGCATCAAACCAGTCTCAGGACTGAAGACCACAACAACAACATACTTCTCTACATTTGAAATGATTTCTTACTCTGAGAATACTTTCATATCAACTTCGTTATATTTTCTTCCTCGCAATAAAACAACTACACTAGTTTCACATGTGCTTTCAAGCCTCGCAAATCAACCCCGTCTGGAAAACTGTAGTCTCTTTTGGTTTTGATAACTCTTCTCAAAACAGTTCCAGCTCCTAGCAAGTCAAACAACAGAGCATATCCGTCTATAGATAAAACGTATTTCATTTGCCTGTGTAACAATTTTCATGACACCACACGCCCTGGAACATTATCCAGGTACGCTTTGACTTTTTGATATAACTTCTAGGGCGCTGCTTGTAACCACTTGTCGGGGCCGCTCGTCTGACACAGCTCCTGGCTCCTCGTGGCAGCTGTCCTTCCTGCACACACAGACATGTGTGGCGCAGTAAAAAGGCTTTCTCACCCTTGTCTTTAAAATATCGGCTTTTCGAGACGGTGGAGAGCCAAGTGTTTCTAGAATTTACCCCGAAATTCTCGAAGCACTGCCGTACAGGTCTCACAATCAGTTACGAACGTGAAGGGACCATGGGCAGAGGTTACTCCAGTGTGGGGTACCCTAATAGGCACTTCATTATGGCAAAGCGAATGGCAGTGTCCTTGAGGTTGCACGATTGTATGAAGAAGCGTTTACCCAGGGAGCCCGACAGGCGCACATGTAGCCGGCTACATCAGCGCCTTAGAGAAACCAAGAGTTTTGCACGCCATGTACGATAGGATCGGCCCAGATCCTTAACACGCAGTGTTGAGGAAAGGGTGTTGCGCACTGTACAGGAACGTCCGTGTACTTCATCAGCGAGGATTGCTTCCCAAGAGTGTGCCCTGAGTCATAGCAGTGTGTGGCGTACCTTATATCGGCTAGCATTCTACCCGTATCATTGCCAGCGAATGCAAGCCGTCAACAATGCAAACTTCCCTCCTAGAGAGAATTTCCGCCAATGAGTGCGACAACAGTGTACCCTGACTCCTCTGTTTGTAAGAGTATTCCGTTCATGGATGAGGCTGGATTCGACGGTAGTTTTAACTAGCATAACTGTCCTATTTGTGCCGATGTCTATTCTAATGCTACGGACGTATCACTACATCAGCAATATTGTTGGTTAAACTTCTGGGCTGGATTTCTCGGCGACAGCATAATTGAACCACGCTTTCTACCAAAGTGACTAGCCAGACAGCAGTGCATGCGGTTTCAGCGGACTGTACTTCCTGATGTACATGATGGTGTCCCACTGAACCAACACCTGAACATGTAGTTCATGTATAACAGAGCTCCAGCACATTTTCATTTACGAGTGCACTGGCTTCTAACGCAGACATATGGGCAACATTGGTTAGATAGAGGAGGGCCCTTGTCGTGGCCTCCAAGGTCTCCGGATTTAAATACCATGAATATCTGTGCGTGGGGTCACGTCAAAAGCCTGATCTATGCTACCGACGTCAACTTTCTTCAGGAATTACGCCTGTGGATTGAAGCAGCCTTCGAGCATCTACAGAATTCCCTAGGACCGCCTGAGAGGATTTGCAACTCATTTCAGAGACGAGTTCAACGTTGCAATCTCGACAGTGCTTGATTTGTGGATACCTGTTTATTGGAGCTTTGTAGCTACTTTTGACCTATACTTTCCATGTGTGACCATCACTTCTGAAACACCCTGTAGTTCGTAGTTGCTTTTCCAGTGTTATTTTCTTAAGCCACTACCCATTTACGCAGTCATTCGCCATATTGTTGATTGTTTTATGCTTTCAGATGCTCAGTCACTTATGCCAAGGCAACAGTTCATAATTACAACCCTTTGATCAAGTGCTAATTGTTTATATGGTTGATTCCATGGGGTAATCTTCTCTTTGATGCCTTATAGTAATACACAAAACTTTTACAGCTATCGCTAGTTTACTTTCGTAGGTGAATGAAACTTTTCATTAATATATCAGTGTGGGGTGTGGCATCTATAATTAAATGCTTAATTGGCCTGCCTCTAGTAATTCTCATTCAATAAAATGTTCTATTGGACCCAAATGTGTCTTCTTACGACATGGTTATTACGTATACCAGCCAGCTGGTTTTTATTTTATAACATCCACGATGAGCCCATTTCGACATATTGCCATCATCAGGTACTCTGTAAATACATAAGTAAGCGATGGTCTTACTAGCATACATAAAAACCAACTAAAGTCACATACATTTCTCCAGCGTACATCTAAGGACAAAAAAAAAAAAAAGAAACAAAAATGACTCCGGACTTGGCAGCAACGATATTACATGTAAGGTAAAAACACCTAAAGATATATTATAACTTTTCTGGTCGTAGTTACAGACCATTTTATTAAGACCACCACTTACTTATGTATATATAGAGTACCTGATGATGACAATATGCCGAAATAGGCTCATCGTGATTCATTTATAAAATAAAAACCATTTAAAGAGAAGTGTAGCTGGCTGGTAATGGTAATAGAGGTGATATGAATTGCACAATATTGTTTCCCTTAAATACGAATAATGATGTGGGGAATTTCCTTTCCCCATAGGTCACCAGGGATTAGGTATGATAAACAGTTCAACCGACGCTTCACAGTGCCGTGACATGACTGGTACAGATTGTTTACAATTGTGAGGCAGTTTAGTTGCGTTTATTTCTTAAATTAATGCATGCTGTGCAGACTTTGTGTGGTGTCTGAAAGTTTCTTACCCAAAGAAGCAGATTGTGGACTACGTACGGTAGCTGTCACGTTTGACTGGAAAGCTATGCACAAGAGTTGGGAGGCAGGCTGAGGCGGTTGGTTCAAATGGCTGTGAGCACTATGGGACTTAGCTTCTCATGTCATCAGTCCCCTAGATCTTAGAACTACTTAAACCGAACTAACCGAAGGACATCATACACATCCATGCCCGAGGCAGGATTCGAACCTGCGACCGTAGCGGTCGCGCGGTTCCAGACTGTAGCGCCTAGAACCGCTCGGCCATTCCGGCCGGCTGAGGCAGTTCCCACGGTCTCCTTGCTGTATTGTGAAGTTGCGTTTTCTGGGAAACAATCACTGTTGTGTGGCTAGAGTGGTGCCTGAGTCCTAAAGCGCCCACTCGAAATGAATCAAGTATCTACCCGGCATGGATTTCAACCAGAATACTGCTCTTCCATTCCTATGAAACATGAAAAATTTAGCTCCATCTCGCGAGTATTTGTGTTTCGGCCATTGATGTGTAGTGCCTCTCCATCCAGATACCCCAGTAGTGGAAGACCATTCACACATGGCACCAACCAAGTAATTTATTTATGGCATTTTTAAGCCGTTCCAAGAAAAACTTTTGCAGTGTTCCCCTCTATTTTCATGCTTTGAGACACAGCCTTGGCTACAAGCATTCCTGTCGCCCCTCCGATACAGTTTGAGCCAAGAATGGACGTCTTTGAAGACAACCGTTTGCTCCGCGAAAGATCCGTAACCGAAGATTCGAAAGTTGCACAGGTCACACCAGTATTCAAGAAAGGTAGTAGGAGTAATCCACTAAATTACAAGACCATATCGTTAACGTCGATGTGCAGCAGGATTTTAGAACATACATTGTGTTCAAACATTATAAATTACTTTGAAGAAAACGGTCTATTGACACAAAGTCAACATGGGTTTAGAAAACATCTTCCTGTGAAACACAACAAGCTCTTTATTAGCATGAAGTGTTAAGTGCTATTGACAAGGGGTTTCAGATCGATTCCGTATTTCTGGATTTCCGGAAGGCTTTTGCAAGCGGCTCGTAGTGAAATCGCGTGCTTACGGAATATCGTCTCAGTTATTGTATGTGACTGGCTTTGTGATTTCCTGTCAGAGAGGTCACAGTTCGTAGTAACTGACGAAAAGTCATCGAGTAAAACAGAAGTAGTTTCTGGCGTTCCCCAAGGTAGTGTTATAGGCCCTTTGCTGTTCCTTTTCTATATAAACGATTTGGGAGACAATCCGAGCAGCCGTATTCTGTTGTTTGCAGATGACGCTGTCGTTTATCGACTAATAAAGTGATCAGAAGATCAAAAAAACTTGAAAAATGATTTTTAAGAAACATCGGAATGGTGCGAAAAGTGGCAGTTGACCCTAAATAACGAAAAGTGTGAGGTCATCCACATGAGTGCTAAAAGGAGCTCCTTAAACTTCGGTTACACCATACATCATTCTAACCTGAAAGCAGTATATTAACTAAATACCTAGGTATTACAAATACGAACAACTTAAATTGGAAGGAATACACAGAAAATGTTGAGGGGAAGGCTAACCAAAGACTGCGTTTTATTGGTAGGACACTGGTAACAGACCTACTAAGGAGATTGCCTACAATATGCTTGTTTGTCCTCTTGTAGAATACTGCTGCGTTATGTGGGATCATTTACAGACAGGACTGACGGAGTACATCGAAAACTTCAAAGAAATGCAGCACGTTCTGTATTATCGCGAAATGTGGGAGTGTCACAGAAATGATACAGGATTTGGGCTGGAAATCATTAAACGAAACGCGTTTTTCGTTGCGACGGAATCTTCTCACGAAATTCCAGACACCAACTTTCTCCTCCGAATGCGAAAATATTTTGTTGACACCGACCTACATAGGGAGGAACGATCACCACGATAAAATAAGGGAAATCAGAGCTCGTACAGAAAGATATAGGTGTGCATTCTTTCCGCGCGCTATACGAGATCGGAACAATAGAGCATTGTGAAGGTGGTTCAATGAAACCTCTGCCAGGCTCTTGATTGTGATTTGCAGAGTATCCATGTAGATGTAAATGTAGAAGTCATTGCTATCCTGGGAATGGGTCCAAGCTGACTATGATTAACTTCCCGGTTCTGGTTCCCACAGCGCAATTTTTATATGGGGATTTCTATTTTTGCTATAGCATGACATATCTCATACACAGACATACATATCTTAGAGACCATACTCTGAGCAGCTAGCATTTATCTGGTTCGTAGTGCATCCGAAATGCTGGAATGAGAAATTTAACCGACAGGAATAAGATGCTGCGATATACAAATGATTAACTTTTCAGAGCATTCACACTAGGTTGTCGCCGGTGGCGACACCTACAACGTGCTGACATGACGAAAGTTTCCAACCGATTTCTCATACACAAACAGCAGTTGACCGGCGTTGCCTGGTGAAGCGTTGTTGTGATGCCTCGTGTAAGGAGGAGAAATGCGTACGATCACGTTTCCGACTTTGATAAAGGTCGGATTGTAGCCTATCGCGATTGCGGTTTATCGTATCGCGACATTGCTGCTCTCGTTGGGCGAGATCCAATGACTGTTAGCAGAATATGGAATCGCTGTGTTCAGGAGGGTAATACGGAACGCCGTGCTGGATCCCAACGGCCTCGTATCACTAGCAGACGAGATGACAGGCATCTTATTCGCACGGCTGTAACTGATCGTGCAGCCACGTCTCGATCCCTGAGTCAACAGACGGGAACGTTTGCAAGACAACAACCATCTGCACGAACAGTTGGACGACGTTTGCAGCAGCGTGGAGTATCAGCTCGGAGACCATGGCTGCGGTTACCCTCGACCATCACAGACAGGAGCGCCTGCGATGGTGTACTCAACGACGAACCTGGGTGCACGAATGGCAAAACGTCATTTTTTCGGATGAACCCAGTTTCTGTTTACAGCATCATGATGGTCGCATCCGTGTTTGGCGACATCGCGGTGAACGCACATTGGAAGCGTGTTTACACGTGGTTACACGTCTCGGTCACCTCTTGTTCGCATTGACGACACTTTGTTTGGACAGTGGTCATTACATTTCTGATGTGTTAGACCCGTGGCCCTACCCTTCAGTTGATACCTGCGAAACCCTACATTTCAGCAGGATAATGCACGACCGCATGTTGCAGGTCCTATAAGGGCCTTAGTGGAAAAGGGAAATGTTCGACTGCTGCCCTGGCCAGCACATTCTCCAGATCTCTCACCAACTGAAAGCGTCTGGTGAGTGGTGGCCGAGCAACTGGCTCGTCACAATACGCCAGTCACTACTCTTGATGAACTGTGGTATCGAGTTGAAGCTGCATGGGCAGCTGTACCTGTACACGCCATCCAATCTCTGTTTGACTCAATGCCCAGGTGTACCATGGCCGTTATTATGGCCAGAGGTGGTTGTTCTGGGTACTGATTTCTCAGGATCTATGCACCCAAATTGCGTGAAAGCGTAATCTCATGTCAGTTCTAGTGTATTATATTTTTCCAATGAATACCCGTTTATCATCTGCATTTCTTCTTGGTGTAGCAATTTTAATGGCCAATAGTTACATAGTTCTGAATATGATCCAGACAGATAGAAACTTGTCATTCTGTAAAAAAAAGGAAGAAAAATTGTGTAACTTGGATTGATAAATTAACGGTATGTTACCATTGTTTTGAGTATTAGTAGCTTATTTGACAACATTCAAAGATGCTTGTTGTGATAACAAGTGGCTAGTGCTCGCAGGTTTTCATTTGAGTGCTGAAACCGTTACTAATACAGTGGTTCCAGTGTTCCTGGTGAACGCCTCTACAAGTGATTGTATTGACGATCGCAGTGCGGGTTGGGAGACACGCAGACAGCCGGGACATACGTCATCTCCACCTGAAGTCCACACCCCGGCCGCTGGCAGAAGACTGCTCGGGGCCCGGGCGTCTGGGCAGATTTATGGCGGCTGTAAAATCTCCACCGCGCCGGGCTCTCGTACTGGGAAGGGATCCCAGCCGACTCTTAAAATTTATACACCGGCTCAGCCAGCCTTCCGTTCCTTGTCGGCCTCCTCCCAGGCAATAAATCAGAGCTCGCTAGCGCCGCCGCTCGTGTGTACCGTGCTGTGCCAAATTGCCTCTGCTGGGTGGACGGTACCCGGCGGCGCGATTTCCGAACGGCTCACTCAATCTGCAGTGGCTCCCTCTAGCAGCTTCGACTAGTAATAATCGTACGCTGTCAACTCCGATGCAACAGAACGGAATGGACAGCGTCGTGAAAGGAGAATATAAGAGGAACGTTAACAATGATAATGGAACGTAGTCGAATGCTGAGGGAATTAGATCAGGAAAGGAGGCACTGAAACCAGCAGATGTGTTTAGTTATTCGGGCAGCAGAATGACTGACAATGGCCGAAGTAGAGACATCATACACTACTGCCCATTAAAATTGCTACACCAAGAAGAAATGCAGATGATAAGCGGGTATTCATTGGACAAATATATTACACTGGAAATGACATGTGGTTACACTTTCACGCAATTTGGGTGCACAGATCCTGAGAAATCAGTACCTAGAACAACCACCTCTGGCAGTAATAAAGGCCTTGATACGCCTGGGCATGGAGTCAAACAGAGCTTGGATGGCGTGTATAGGTACAGCTGCCCATGCAGCTTCAACACGATACCACAGTTCATCAAGAGTAGTGACTGGCGTATTGTGACGAGCCAGTTCCTCGGCCACCATTGACCACACGTTTCCAATTGGTGAGAGATTAGGAGAATCTGCTGACCGGGGCTGCATCCAGAAAGGCCCGTACAGGGCGTGCAACACGCAATCGTGCATTATCCTGCTGAAGTGTAGAGTTTCGCAGAGATCGAATGAAGGGTAGAGCCACGGGTCGTAACACATCTGAAATATGACGTCCACTGTTCACAGTGCCGTAAATGCTAACAAGAGGTGACCGAGACGTGTAACCAATGGCACCCCATACCACCACGCTGGGTGATACGCCAGTATGGCGATGACGAATACACGCTTCCAATGTGCGTTCACCGCGATGTCGCCAAACACGGATGCGACCACCACGATGCTGTAAAGTGAACCTGGATTCATCCGAAAAAATGATGTTTTGCCATTAGTGCACCCAGGTGCGTCGTTGAGTACACTATCGCTGGCGCTCCGGTCTGTGATGCAGCGTCAAGGGTGACCGCAGCCACGGTCTCCGAGCTGATAATCCATGCTGCTGCAAACGTCGTCGAACTGTTCGTGCAGATGGTTGTTGTCTTGCAAACGTCCCCATCTGTTGACTCAGGGATAGAGTCGTGGCTGCACGTTCCGTTACAGCCATGCGGATAAGGTGCCTGTCATCTCGACTGCTAGTGATACGAGGCCGTTGGGATCCAACACGGCGTTCTGTGTCACCCTCCTGAACCCACTGATTCCATATTCTGCTAACAGTCATTGGATCAGGACCAACGCGAGCAGCAATGTCGCGATACGACAAACCGCAATCGCGATGGGCTACAATCCGACCTTTATCAAAGTCGGAAACTTTATGATACGCATTTCTCCTCCTTACACGAGGCATCACAACAACGTTTCACCAGGCAACGCCGGTCAACTACTGTTTGTGTATGAGAAATCGGTTGGAAACTTTCCTCATGTCAGCACGTTGTAGATGTCGCCATCGGCGCCAACCTAGTGTGAATGCTGTGAAAAGCTAATCATTTGCATATCACAGCATCATCTTCCTGTCGGTTAAATTTCGCGTCTGTGGCACGTCATCTTCGTGGTGTAGCAATTTTAATGGCCAGTGGTGTAAATTGTAGGCTGGCATTGGGGAGGAAAGACTTTCTGGAGAAACGATGTTTGTCAACATCAAAAAAATGGTTCAAATGGCTCTGAGCACTATGGGACTCAACTGCTGAGGTCATAAGTCCCCTAGTTCTTAGAACTACTTAAACCTAACTAACCTAAGGACAACACACACATCCATGCCCGAGGCAGGAGTCGAACCGGCGACCGTAGCGGTCGCGCGGTTCCAGACTGTAGCGCCAGAACCGCTCGGCCACCAGCGGCCGGCTTTGTCACCATCGAATGTGGATATAAGTGTTAAGAATACGTTTCTGGAGGTATTTGTCTGGAGTGTAGCCAAGTGCTGAAGTGTCACATGGACGATAAACAGTTAAAACTAGAACAAAATCATGGGTTCTGAAATGTGATACTACGAAGAATGCTGAAGATTAAATGAAAGGGTAGTGTGACTAATGAGGAGAAGAATTGAGTAGACAAAAAATTTGTGCCACAACTTGATTAAAAGAAGAGATCAGTTGATTGGACACATTCTGTGTCATTAAGAGATCACCAATTTGGTACTGGAGGGAAGCGTGGAGGGCTAAAATCGTAGAGCAGGGACGCGGAAAACCGACAATTAAAAACTGATACTGATATTTTAGTTCTGGATAACCGGTATTTTTTGGTAATTCTTTCGTCCTGCTTACAAGATGTGTTTTATTATTTTTACTAATACGTGAATAAACAACCGAAATAATGAACCATAGCAGCAGTGCTAAAAGTTTTCGTTTTTTAAGTAATCCTTTTTTATGAGAGGAGTAATTTTTATTCGTAAATTTTGCATTGGGTTGGAAGCGTTTTCATAAAAAATGAGAAAAGGAATCCGTTCTATTTTAATAACAACGTCCACAAAACTAATATCAAACACATGGCTTAAGAACTGGTACAGCACTGTTGAGACAGCAGTTTTTTTGTTGCTGTGTGTAATGGCTCAATGTACGCGTCTAAATGTAGTGTGCAAGACGCTCCAACCCAGTCAGTACGATAGTTTCTTGTTGTGGTCGCCAGATGTCCGTTGTATTGCTGAATGGCACTAACGCTAGTCTGGAAATACTTTTGCTAAGTGACGTGGCAGTGAAGTACAGTGCTTCATTTGCTTTAAAAGATTAAGGGATTGCCTGCCATTGCAGATGCTGATGAACATGTATTGCAAGCTTCTCGTCCACGTTCACAAAAAACACGCAGAGGGTAGTGTGAGATCAGACAGGACACGCAAATTCATCAGGTCTGTAGCAGCTGGGGAAAGCCGGAAAGAGCTGAACTTGGGACTTCGCCAACAGGGGACGTACTGGCTTTACTGTGTTCCCGCTGCGCACGTGTTACCTATCGTGGAATCGACAGCCTACATACAGCACGACAGGGGCACGACATGGACACAGTAGCAACACGAGAGGACGTCTGGAAGCGAGAACTTGACGCCTATGCAAAATCAATAGGACGAGTTCAGTCGCGAATACATGCTTCATGACACAGTCAGAGCACAGTCACAACATGGTATGCTATGTGGAAACCAGCAATATATAATTTTAAAAAAAGTAGTACAGGAAAACTTCAGTTTCATCGTAATGGTTAGACAGAGTTTCCGAAATCAAATACTGAACACAGAAGAAAATATAGACTCAGATCACAGTGTGGTAGTGATGAAGAGTAGGATGAAATATAAGACATTAGTCATGAAGAATGAAAACGCAAAGGAATGGGAAGTGGAAGCACTAAGGGATGACGAGAAATGCTTGACGTTCTCTAAGGCTATAGAAACAGCATTAACGAATAGTTCATTGGGCAGTACAGTTGAAGAGGAACGGAGCGAAAGGAAAAACATAGACACAAGGAAGAAATTGTGAAGAAGAAGAAACTATGGGTAGCAGATGAAATACTTCAGTTGATCGATGGAGGAAGGAAGTAGAAAAATATTAAGAGAAATTCCGGAATATAGAAATACGTGTGGCTGAGGAATGAAATAAATAGGATGTGCATGGCAGCTAAGGCGAAATGGCTACTAGAAAAATGTGAAGAAATCGAAAAAGGAATAATTGTCGGTAGGGGTGATTCAGCGTGCAAGAAAGTCAAAACAGCCTTCGGCGCCATATAAAGCAATCTTGATCAGACATAAGAGGAGTCGATTTAGAAGAGATATGGGATCCAGTTTTAGAATCAGAATTTAAAAGAGCTTTGAAAGACTTAAGATCAAATCAGGCAGAAGGGATAGATAACATTCCATCAGAATTTCTGAAATCATTGAGGGGGAGGGCCAACAAAGCGTCTCTTCACATTGGTGTGTGGGTAGTATGAGTCTGGCGACATACCATCTGACTTTGGGAAAATATCGTCCAAGGAATTCTGAAGACTGCAAGAGCTGGCAGGTACGAGAATTATTGCAGAATTAGCTTAACAGCTCATGCATCTAAGTTGCTGACAAGAATAATATACAGAAGAACGGAAAAGAAAATTGACGATATGTTACAGAAGAGAACCTAAGCATTTGAAATGTGGTGTTTCAGACGAATGTTGAAAATTAAGTGGACCGATAAGAGAAGGAATGAGAAGGTTCTGTGCCGTATAGGAGAGGAAAGGTACGTTACGGCGTTGAGTCAGCGCCGGCAAGACTATAGGGAGCGACAAAGGCTGTGAGTAGGGGTCTGCCAATCGCATGCTGACCGACCTCCCTTCCAGGACGACAACACTTCAGCAGCGACCACTAGGTGAAGAGGACATAAGCGCCGCGTCCGACTGGTGGTTGCCAATTCGATAGCAGCTTCAATGCTACGTACTTCGATAGCAGCTTGTAGCGTTGCTCTTGGGGGGCGAAAAGAAATAGAATTGTTATTTTATATTTTCCTGAAAAATGTCGAAAAGTGAATATTTTGGTGGGCCACTTGGCAACAGAATCAGGGACTGATTACACTATTATAATAACATACGTTGAGCATTAAATACCTGAATAAGAGCAAGAGATTGATTTATTTGAGATAGTTTGGAAGAAACATTATCATTTCTGTACATTTTTGTAGTCGCGATGTAGTCGTACCCGGAATAACACTAAGGGACTAGAAGATTTATAGACTTTAAAAGAAATGCAACACTACACAATTAAAAAAAAAGAGTTGATTCAGAAATAATAGGAAAACGATAATGTTCCTTCTGCCTCATGCTGCGTTCGGCCCATCAGCGTGATCGTAATTTCTGGTGATGAAGTAACACAAAATAATTGTAATTCAAGTAAATGAGGAGATGGAAATCATCAAGGTTAATTTACTAAAATAAGCACACTTATCTGTAACACACGTTTTTTTAAAGCTACGTACCTTTTCGTATTAAATTACAATAGATGACCATTGTGGTTAAATACTTTATACATAACAGTCAAAATGTCCTCTTGTTGCTGTCTGTTCCTAATCAGTTACAAAGAAATTACATGTTTTCTGATTGGGAAAAATAACAATTAGCTTGTTTGCTGAATATTGTCACATAAAATATAAAATACCGATGCGGAACGCAGCAAGTCGGCGTCCGCCTTTCATGGAATACAAACAGTAAAAAGTGAGGCGCCAAATGCCTCATTTGTCTTGAAACAACAGAATGCTTTTTTATACCATTAATCGATACATGTACACAGAGATTTACAGGCACCGCGCAAGAACGGAAAAGATAAAGAATAATGGATTCTGTCGCTGCTTTGCGATGGTTCATTTCTTTTACTTTACAATTGTTTGATAACTTTAGGCCATCAGGCGTTTACTGCTG
Organism: Schistocerca americana; assembly: GCF_021461395.2. Classification (NCBI taxonomy): domain Eukaryota; kingdom Metazoa; phylum Arthropoda; class Insecta; order Orthoptera; family Acrididae; genus Schistocerca; species Schistocerca americana. The sequence continues at coordinate 89,665,722 of NC_060127.1, read as the reverse complement.
AGCGTATATTAATGTTTTAATGTTTGTGAAGCGAAAATTACTAGTATTACAAGCTTCAACGTTAGCGACATCGTTAGGAATTTCTGTGTAGCACAGACTTGAGTATGTTTATTCCCAAGAAAACTGATTATTTTGTATGTCGCCGTTTGCTTGCGACACATCTAGCAAAGTAAAGTATTGTAAATGTCTTTTGTAAATAAAACTCATTAATACTAGTTATTTGATTGTTTGTTTAGCGAAGTGAGTGTGCAGGCTTCCTAGACACAACAAGGAATATGTGTAAAACACTGGCAAGCAGAAGGGATAGGATGATAGTACGCATCTGTTAAGACATGAACTAGAGAGAACTGTAGAGGGCAAAAAGTGTAGGGGAAGGCAGCGATTGGAGCACATCCAGGATATAATTGAGGATGTACGTTGCAAGTGCTTCTCTGAAATGAAGAGTTTGGAGCAGGAGAGGAATCGCAAGGGGGTCCGCATCAAACCACTCAGAAGACTAATGGTCCAAAGAAAGAAAAAGGATGAGTACAGAGATTTGTTCTCTTCCACGCTGTCGGTCTCAATGAAAACGGGGATGCTCTCTTTCTACACCTCACCTACATCTACATTTATACTCCGCAAGCCACCTAACGGTGTGTGGCGGAGGGCACTTTACGTGCCACTGTCATTACCTCCCTTTCCTATTCAGTCGCGTATGGTTCGCGGGAAGAACGACTGCCGGAAAGCCTCCGTGCGCGCTCGAATCTCTCTAATTTTGCATTCGTGATCTCCTCGGGGGTTTAAGTAGGGGGAAGTAGTATATTCAACACCTCATCCAGAAACGCACCCTCTCGAAACCTTGACAGTAACTACACAGCAATACAGAGCGCCTCTCTTGCAAAGTCTGCCACTTGAGTTTGCTAAACATCTCCGTAACGCTATCACGCTTACCAAATAACCCTGTGACGAAACGCGCCGCTCTTCTTTGGATCTTCTCTATCTCCAGTGTCAACCCGACCTGGTACAGATCCCACACTGACGAGCAATACTCAAGTATAGGTCTAACGAGTGTTTTATAAACCACCTCCTTTGCAGATGGACTACATTTTCTAAGGACTCTCCCAATGAATCTCAACCTGGCACCCGCCTTACCAACAATTAATTTTATATGATCATTCCACTTCAAATCGTTCTGTAGGCATACTCCCAGATATTTTACAGAAGTAGCTGCTACCAGTGTTTGTTCCGCTATCATATAATCTACAATAAGGGATCCTTCTTTCTATGTATTCGCAATACACTACATTTGTCTATGTTAAGGGCCAGTTGCCACTCCCTGCACCAAGTGCCTGTCCGGTGCAGACCTTCCTGCATTTCGCTGCAATTTTCTAATGCTACAACTTCTCTGTATAATACAGCACCATCCGCGAAAAGCCGCATGGAACTTCCGACACTATTTACTAGGCATATTGGTTTATTATTGGAATACTATTACGGATTCTTAATCGTCTGAAACTTTGTGATCCTACGGACTCGAAGATTTGAAGTACGCGATCCTCAAAGACTCAGCAGCTGAAGTGGTCTGTCTCGTATCCCTTACAACGAGAAACACTACTGTTTCACCCATTCATTTTAAGCGACTTCAGATCCCAATGAATGTGTCGTTTCTAATGACAATAAATAAGGTTCAAGGTCTAAAAGAGGGGTACGAAGTCAGAGGGATAGATGTGGAGGAACTCATATAGGGACACTGAGAAGTGGAGGAGGACTAGGCGATGGTTAGAGAGAGAGGAGGAGGTAATGCTCAGAGAGATGGAGGGGAATAGGAAGGGATAGACAAAGAGCGGTAGGAAGGAAGAGATAGGCAGACGCGTGGGAAGAGGAGAAGTTTAGGATGTACGTCCAATTCCTAATCCTAGTTAGTAATTCCGAAGCATTGTCTAGTTCACTAGCTTAATATACGCACACTGCGATCGACAGTATCCATTTACGTGTGCAAAGGCAGTCGGCCCTCCTGCAATCAGGGTACAGCGGTACTGCAATGGCGAACTGTTCAGAAGTCCCTCCTCGGCAGTGGTGTGTGTGGTCGGAAAAGACAACGTCGGTACAGCAGCATCCATATGAGACTAGCGTAATTTGACGACAAAAATGTTTACTGAAGGGCACGGAGGAAAGATTTGAAATTTAAAGAATCGCGACGTAGATGTCGTGCTAGTTTGCTTAGAAAACACTGAGAACCGTTTCTGTGGGTAGAAATTTCGAAAACTTTCAAGATCACCACCTGCAGATCCCACCAAGATCGTGCGTATACAATTAAGAACAAAAATACAACACACAGAGGTCTACTGACAGCTACGATTATGAGTTGGAAAGGAATAAAGCTTAACAGTTTTGCAATAGAAAATACCCTCACCACACGCTTCACTCACAGATTTTAAAAGTAAGTGTGGAACGACTTCAAAGTCCAGAAAACTCTATAACTCCGATCACAGTTGTCTGCCAGTGGTTCTGTGGCGTCACCTGGGACTCTGCCTAATGTATGACGCGATTTATTCAGCTGATATGGAAATGGAAACGAGCGTTTGGCATCATTGGCCGGGAGGCCCCTTGTGGGGCAGGTCTTATTACATTAGACGCCACATTGGGTGCCGGATGGGGATGAAATGATGATGAAGACAACATAACACCCACTCCCTGAGTGGAGAAAATCTCCGACCCAGCCGGGAACCTAACCCGGGCCCGTAGAACGGCAATCCGTCAATCTGACCACTCAGCTATCGGGGCGGGTTGGTTGGTTGTTTTGGGGAAGGAGACCAGACAGCGAGGTCATCGGTCTCATCGGATTAGGGAAGGACGGGGAAGGAAGTTGACCGTGCCCTTTGAAAGGGACCATCCCGGCATTTGCCTGGAGCGATTTAGGGAAATCACGGAAAACCTAAATCAGGATGGCCGGACGCGGGATTAAACCGTCGTCCTCCAGTGTCTAACCACTGCGCCACCTCGCTCGGTATCGGGGCGGGCATTCAGCTGATATGAATGTAGTGTAAACCAAGAAAGTAATGCCTGTAATTTTATGAGTCATTTTGTTGAGTATAACAATATTTTGTGACAGAGATTGTAAATATTTCCCATTAATTGCAGAGATAAAGAGAACGACATTTCAATAGTTCCATGAAAGCAAGGAAATTCAACTGTGATTTATACACACAAGTGCCATGTTCCTCGGCCCTGTTTGTTCTCTGTTTCTCACGTGTTGGTTCTCTCTCGCCTGTGGGTTGATGTATGTATAACTCGCTCTCTGTATGAGCTTTAAAGTTACAATATATTGTTAATTGAAAGTATCGTATGTTTCCTTTCAAAAATACTTCTCACTCCACGTGGAATTTATTTAAAGGTAATAATAATATTGCTGTTGATTGCCCATCTGGCTTCGACTGTTTCGGTGCCGCTGAGTCCGCCATTACGTGTACTAATGACTATTCCAGTGTCTGAGGGCTTCACACGCAAAGGGAAAAAATTCCAAGTGCTTTTATGAATTTTTACAGTTAGTTTTCAGTATTAAAGTTGGTTAATGTTTTTTATTACGAAACTTATTCAGAGATTTTATACCGCATGTCTTAGGTGAGGTTTCACCTCTGGTTTAAAATATTTGCGGTTAATTCAAAAGATTAAAAGTTATCTCAGCTGTTAAAGAAATAAAATTAAAGAAATTCTTTGAAATTATTTCAATAATACGCAGGTGTATGTGGCATTCTTTCTCTCTGTGTGACTTTAGATTAAAGTTCTGGGAAAAGAAATCGTTTCATACTCTATATTATTGCTGGGTTAGTTGCAGGCTGCATTACGTTGTCATTTGTTGAAAGATAACGTAACATTTCCATTAATAATAAATAACTTTTTGCCTACGTATTGATATTACTTCATGTTACCTGTATTTAAGGCATATTCACTCGCGCTCATAATATTCGTGGTGTTCCAAAGCACAATATTCGGAATTTAAACTGCTACATTACATTATCATTGCTGTATGTTTCGACCGACGCCTGCGTGCGTATTTCAAACCACACTTAGCTATCGGCACAGACTCATACGAAATAATTAATTCTACACCACAACAATTACGCGAAAAGGAGGGAATGGTAGTTCTCTTTTCATCTTTCAGTTACGGAATTAACTACTTACTATTGTCTCATTGTTTCATGTATCGTACATAACAGCGCTTTAAGTGCCTCTTCCATAGTTTTACTCTGAATCAGTTTATATTACGCGCACCCGGGAAACATTTTCCTTAAGTAAAGAATGGCTGTAATGCTAGCATAGCACCGAGCTTCGTAGTTTGCGCATCTGAGTACACATTCACATTTATATCTCCCGTGTCATGTGCTAACAAGCTTGGCGAGGGGGGTGGGGGAGAGGAGGGGTTCTGACAAAATTAATTTTCCCCTACTTGTATGTGCGTGTGAATATGTGTGTGTGTGTGTGTGTGTGTGTGTGTGTGTGTGTGTGTCTGTGTGTGTGTGCGCGTGGGCGTGGGTGGATACGTGGGTGGGTAGGTCCGGCTATGTGTGGACGTTTCCATATAGCGTTTAAAAAACGCGAATTTTTTTTATTTTCGACAGTTAAAAATTTATAAAGCAAATTGTAGAGCACAGTGTGTAACTCACAGCAGGAACAACAAGCAACATTGCTGTTTCAACATGACTCGTTTCATTTCATTCTGGAATCCTAGGGAAATACGTTTTAATAAAATGCAAGCAACGCTAATATTTTACTTTGCTAGAAAAACTACAGAATGAGACACTCAAATGAACGTTCTGAAAGAAGACGATTCACTCATCATCATTCCCCATAGTATTCTCTCTCTCTCTACCATTTTTTTTATAATGAAAAAAAATTTTTTGTCATACTTACGCATTTGAGATTAAATAACACTACCAAATTTTAAGTTAAATAGGAATGTTGGAAAAATCTATCATTACAGTACCTAAAGCACTCTTTGCGTGGAATTTTAACAGGTCATTAGATGATAGTATACAAACATAACAAGATAGGCCTATACAGGGTGGTCCATTGATCGTGACCGGGCCAAATACCTCACGAAATAAGAGTCAAACGAAAAAACTACAAAGAACGAAACTCGTCTAGCTTGAAGGGGGAAACCAGATGGCGATTTGGTTGACCCGCTAGACGGCGCTGCCATAGGTCAAACGGATAACAAATGCGTTTTTTTAAATAGGAACCCCCGTTTTTTATTATATATTCGTGTAGTACATAAAGAAGTATGAATCTTTTAGTTGGACCACTTTTTTACACTTACGCCATGGGAGTAATACCTTCCACGCACATCGCAACAACCGCACATAAAATCTCATTACGATACCCGAGTGCAGTTAACCTTGCCGATTCACCTGTACAAATTCGTGGTGTTAACATAACTCCTGCTCACACCATTGGGGACCCTCCTCGATATTGATCTCTTTCCAATGTTTGGTTCAAATGTGTGTGAAATCTTTTGGGACTTGACTGCTAACTTCATCCGTCCCTAAGCTTACACACTACTTAACCTAAATTATCCTAAGGACAAACATACGCACCCACGCTCGAGGGAGGACTCGAACCTCCGCCGGGGTCAGACTTACACTCCATGACTGCACATAATTACTGGCCAATAACTGCAGCGCCTGAGACCGCTCGGCTAATCCCGCGCGGCTCCTATGTTTGGGTCCCAGATGCGAATCGCGTCGGAGGTAAACAGACATCAGGTGTCCGACAAGCGAGGCCACTCTGTCGAAGGCTTCTGTGCACCATTTGCCTCGATACCTCCACGTCCAGTGGATGCTGTAGGGCCAGATGTCAGTTGCTGTGCCGTACCAAGGCGAAACCGTCGTGCCCTTGTAACCAAATAACGATCCTCACCTTCTGGTGTCACAAATACTCAGCCCTTCCCTGTTCTTCGTGATAAGTTTCCGTCTCTAGAAACTGTCGCCACGTCGGAGAAACAACAGAATGATTCACATTAACCCATAGGGCCTAAATTTTGCTATGGCACTCCAAAGCAGAGTGTCTGGTAAGCGCCTTCTCTTTGCCATACTGCACCGTCGGTGACTGTGTACGAAGCGACTGTAAATGTTTGGCTACCCGGCAAACACCACCGCGTTTGATAGGTGCCCTCATGTCATCATTGGCATGGTTGTCCGTTGGCCAGAAATCCACCTTCTGTGGACAACACTATCTGTTGACGGTTTGTACATCGTGCGTTAGACACAGAACGGGGAAATAGCGGTTTGTTGCTTTAATTTTGTACTCCAGTGTAAAATAATACTTCCCATGTCTACCGGTATTTTCCGAATGTACATCTTCTTCATATGTAGTTTCCTATGTGTGTGTTTGTTAGTGCAAATAAACAGGGTTGTTGTTGTTATGGTCTTCAGTTCAGAGAATGGTTTGATGGAGCTCTCCATACTACTCTATCCTGTGCAAGCTTCTTCATCTCCCAGTACCTACTGCCACCTACATCCTTCTGAATTGGCTTAGTGTATTTATCTCCTGGTCTCCCTCTACGATTTTTACCCTCCACGCCGCCCTCCAATACTAAATTGGTGGTCCCTTGATGCCTCAGGACATGTCCTACCAACCGATCCCTTCTTCTAGTCAAGTTGCGGCACAAACTCCTCTTCTCCCCAATCCTATTCAATACTTCATTACGGAAGGACGACGGTTCAATCCCGCGTCCGGCCATCCTGATTTACGTTTTCCGTGATTTCCCTAAATCACTCCAGGCAAATGCCGGGATGGTTCCTCTGAAAGGGCACGGCCGACTTCCTTCCCCATCCTTCCCTAATCCGATGAGACCGATGACCACGCTGTCTGGTCTCCTTCCCCAAACCAACCAACCAACCAACCAACCAATACTTCATTAGTTATGTGATCTACCCATCTAATCTTCAGCATTCTTCTGTAGCACCACATTTCGACACCTTCTATTCTCTTCTTGTCCAAACTATTTATCGTCCATCTTTCACTTCCATACATGGCTACACTCCATACAAATACTTTCAGAAACGACTTCCTGACACTTAAAATCTATACTTGATGTTACCAAATTTCTCTTCTTCAGATACACTCTCCTTGCCATTGCCAGTCTACATTTTATATCCTCTCTACTTCGACCATCATCACTTATTTTACTCCCCAAATAGCAAACCTCCTTTACTACTTTAAGTGTCTCATATCCTAATCTAATTCCCTGAGCATCACCCGACTTAATTCGCCTACTTTCTATTATCCTAGTTTTGATTTTGTTGATGTTCATCTTATATCCTCCTTTCAAGACACTATCCATTCCGTTCAACTGCTCTTCCAAGTCCTTTGCTGTCTCACATATAATTACAATGTCATCTGCGAACCTCAAAGATTTTATTTCTTTTCTGTGGATTTTAATACCTACTCCGAATTTTTCTTTTGTTTCTTTTACTGCTTGCTCAATATGAACAGGGTAGTGACAGGAATTTATTAATTCGGTAGCTAGACATCCCTGATCATATTCCTTGATCATTTTATAACGCCAGCCGATATTTTGTATTGACAAGGGTCTTTTCTTTTCTCATTCAGTCGAGAGTGCGAACCTCAAACTGCGTATCCCACTAAATGGAGAGTATTCAGAGTACCAGGAAGGCCAGCCGAAATCGTACATCAAATCCACAAGTTATGTCGTTACTCACACGCAGCTCCTTGCAACGTCTTAAGCTAGCGTACATCACCGCGCAGCACCCAGACTGTATTCATCCAGTGTTTCATAATGAGAGTACCTTGATACTTCCAACAAACTTTAAATATAATTCACAACTCTTAAAACTGAAATTAATCTTGACCGCCGTATTCATTTATTTTATTGCACCTTACACGTTTCGTCCTTCCACTATCGTGAAAGGCTCAAAATATATGGAACACAATTGTATTTAGACCCTAAACTGGATTTTTAAACATGGATACAAAGTATCCGGTCTACTTTGAGTGATGATGTCTGAGTTGAAACAAATGTCATCACGTAATGTAGACCAGACGCTCTGTATCCAGGTTTGACAAATCCAGTTTCGTGTTTACATGCGACTGTATTGATATATTTTGATTCTTCGAGAACGGCGTAAGGCCGAAACGCTTAATGCCGAATAGAATAATAAATACGGTGGTCAAGACTAAGATCAGCGTTTGTGTGCATTAAAAATGGCCGTTATACCTCATAAAGCTTTTATGAGATTTAGAGCTGATGATTCGGAGATATGACTTAAGAAACATTGAGTTGAGTGTAAACAATATTGCATGGCGAAATTCGCTAGAGATACAGGTCAAATGTATTAAGTATATATGAATACATGTGACATGTGTGCATGTGGGCAAAGCTATGGGTAAAACGCTCCTCACAAACACCTAGATCTAATACCCCCAAACCTTGGTACATATATTACTTAGTATTTGGAAGGAAATACTGTGGGGGTAAGGATCAGGAAGCTTGTATTTTGATAGGGGTGATCACATCGAGATAGAATGTAGCCAAAAGACATGGACAGACATAGAGTGTGATTGAGGTAGTAGACACAGATATGGGGTAGGAGGAGAGGGACAGAGAGAGAAGTGGTAAATGGACAGAAATGGTAGAGGAGGAACTGGACAGAGAAAGGGGAGAGGCCGAGATGGACAGGGAAAGGAAAGAAGAGAAGATGGACTAGAGAGGGGGCAGATGAGCAGATGGTGTAATAGGAGATGGACTAAAACAGGAGGATGAGGATGAGGAGGAGGAGGAGGAGGTGGTGGACTGAGGGGGTGAGTAGAGTGAGGAGGAGAAAGTCGGGGCAGGAGGAGATGGACTATGAGAGAAGAGAAGCAGATGGGCACAGATAGGGGGAAGTAGCAGTTGGACAGGTAGAGGATTTAGGCAGTGGTAGAGAAAATGGACAGAAAGTGGGGAAGAAGGACAGAGAGGACGGTGGAGGGGATGGGCAGAAAGAGAGGAAGGAGATGGACTAAGAGAGTTTGAGTAAATAAATACTCACGACATGGTGTCATAATCTATTCATTAAGAGATACACTATGTGATCCAAAGTATCCGGACACCCCCAAAAACATACGTTTTTCATATTAGGTGCATTGTGCTGCCAGCTACTGTCAGGTACTCCGCATCAGCGACCTCAGTATTCATCAGGCATCATGAGAGAGCACAATGGGGTGCTGCGCAGAACTCGTGGACTTCGAACGTGGTCAAGAGATTGGGTCTCACTTCTGTCATACGTCGTACGCGACATTTCCACACTCCTGAACATCCCTAGTTCCACTGTTTCCGATGTGATAATGATGGAAACGTGAAGGGACACATACAACAGAAAAGCGTACAGGGCGACCTCGTCTATTGACTGACAGAGACCGCCGACGATTGAAGAGAGTCGTAATGTGTAACAGGCAGACATCTATCCAGACCATTAGACAGGAATTCCAAACTGCATCAGGATCCACTGCAAGTAGATGTGAGGTAAGAAAACTTGAATTTCATGGTCCAGCCGGTAAATTCCAAACGACACCTCGCTTGATGTAACGTAAGTAAACATTGGGCGATTTAACAGTACAAAAACGTTGTGTGGAGTGACGAATCACGGTACACAATGAACAATCCGATGGTGGTGTATGGGTATGGCGAATGCCCAGTGAACATCATCTGCCAGCGTGTGTAGTGCCAAAAGTAAAATTCGAAGACGATGGTTGTATGGTGTGGTCATGTTTTTCGTGAAGGGAGACTGCACCCCTTGTTTTGCGTGGCACTATCACATTACATTAATGTTTTAAGCACCTTCTTGCTTCCCATTGTTGAAGAGCAATTCGAGGATGGCGATTGCATCTTTCAACACGATCGAGCACCTGTTCATAATGCATGGCTTGTGGCGGAGTGGTTACACGGCAATAACATGCCTGTAATGGACTGGAATTCACAGAGTCCTGACCTGAATCCTGTAGAACCCCTTTGGGATGTTTTGGAATGCCGACTTGGTGCCAGGCCTCACATACCGACATCGATACCTTTCCTCAGTGCAGCACTCAGTGAATAATGGGCTGCCATTCCCCAAGAAACCTTCCAGCACCTGATGAAACGTATCGCTGCAGAGTGGAAGTTGTCATCAAGGCTAAGGGTGGGTCAACACCATACTGAATTCCAGCATTACAGATGGAGGGCGCCACGAACTTGAAAGTCGGTTTCAGCCGGGTGTCCGAATACTTTTGATCACTTAGTGTATAATCTTATGGGATATGGTTAACGCAATAAGACAACTAGCGATATGGGAACCTGTTTATAGGTCGTGATGCAGTGTGACTCATACCGTGCGAATGACACAGAATATATTCGTCCAGTATTTCATAACGAGAGCCCCTAGTGACTTCCAAGACCTTTGTACATGATTTCAAATCTTTCGGAAACTATTTGTAGAATGAAATTTTCATTCTACAGGGGAGTGTGCGCTGACATGAAACTTCCTGGCAGATTAAAACTGTGTGCCGGACCGAGACTCTAACTCGGGACCTTTGCCTTTCGCGGGCAAGTGCTCTACCAACTGAGCTACCCAAGCACGACTCACGCCCCGTCCTCACAGCTTTACTTCTGCCAGTAACTTGTCTCCTACCTTCCAAACGGGGAGACGAGGTACTGTCGGAATTGGAGCTGTGAGGACGGGGCGTGAGTCGTGCTTGGGTAGCTCAGTGGTAGAGCACTTACCCGCGAAAGGCAAAGGTCCCGAGTTAGAGTCTCGGTCCAGCACACAGTTTTAATCTGCCAGGAAGTTTCGGAAACTATTTCTCGCTGACACCCTCACAAAATAATGAAAAGAAAAATAAATATCATCGCCTATTACATTTTCGCACTTCGTTCAGTATAAAATCTGCTTCAGTCATGACATTTTAATATGTTAGATGTTTACTACTGACTTTACTCGAAACACATTTGGGAAACAGTATCTACGTGTACCACTGAATGTATCTGCAGCATTGTACGAGACATTGTTCGGGATATAGACGTCATAAACACTGAGATGTATTGAAAACTGACCTTTCTTAGAAACGGGCAGTTTTACACACGTGAGTTCCATTCTACAAAGAGTTCGGGGTGGGTGGGTTACTGATCAGGTAAGAAATGAAGATACCAGAGTTGAATTGGGAATGTATTCAATTAACGAAGCAACTGAAAAAAAGACTGTAATCCTTCGTATGTAGAGTACTATAGCTAAGGCGAATTTGCTGATCAAAGTACCATCCCTGTGTACATCTTTCTTTTATTTCTAAATACTTTATCTCCTAATTTATCAACTACATTAATTCACACCCTTCGCAGAAGTAAAAATAAACCGGAAATAAAAGTAAAGGAATACATATGAAGAGTGCTACACTCCTTAGTTACTTACATAAAAAAAAGGAAAATAAAAATAAAACGGCTCTGATCACTATGGGACTTAACATCGGAGGTCATCAGTCCCCTAAAACTTAGAACTACTTAAACCTAACTAAGGACACCACACACATCTATGCCCGAAGCAGGAATCGAACCAGCGACCTTAGCGGTCGCGCGGTTCCAAACTGAAGCGCCTACAACCGCTCGGCCACCACGGCCGGCTACTTACGTCACTGCTGATATTGTTGTGCATGTAGAGAAAAATGGCTGTGATAAAGAGGTACGTTTCCAGAAGGAAGACTAACAAAATATTAGTATTTAACTACAAAGGTTAAGGAAACGGCGTTCAAGAAAACGAGGGAAGAGGTGGCTAGATTGACATCGTAACAAATGGCTCTGAGCACTATGGGACTCAACTGCTGAGGTCATTAGTCCCCTAGAACTTAGAACTAGTTAAACCTAACTAACCTAAGGACATCACAAACATCCATGCCCGAGGCAGGATTCGAACCTGCGACCGTAGCGGTCTTGCGGTTCCAGACTGCAGCGCCTTTAACCGCGCGGCACATCGTAACAGGTCAGGGACCTCCTCCTTGAACTTCCTTTACTACATAGTGGGAACAGTATGCCGAAGAAAATTGAGCGCTGGTCCCAGATGGGTTAGAAACGAAATATTCCTCACCTCTCTGAACAACCCTAGATGAATCGGAGTGTGTCTCTCAGCGTGCTGATTTCATCGTTCTTTCGACTTCAGCACCCGCGGCCAAAATTCTCCTTTGAGGCAATTAATCACGGTCACTCACCTACAGGCGGCCATTTTCTTGTTACGTTCGTCGTCTACAGGGGCGTTAATTAAAACTTTGGCTGGCGGCAGCAACACCTGCAGAGCGAACAACAGGACGAGGTTATCCTGGCCTAGCGCCAGCCGCGGATCGCTGCCCACCAGCGCTGCGGCCTGTGACGTCACACACTATTTCATCAAGTCAGTCACACCGGTCCGCCATTCCAAACACGCTCCCAGTAGCCCTTCGACTCACTTCCACTCCAAGACTGTATAGTTTGCATCTGTCTTCACCAAATGTGGCTTGTTCGTCCCACATCTCGATTCACTTCTACTTTATTATTCTTTAGCTTCATGACCTATTCTATCGCTTTAGCCTTGTCCCGCAGTTACGCAGGGTCAGCCATCGTTAATCGGATTTGGCATGTTTAAGGGGGGGGGGGGGGGGGAGGACGTCAAACGTGCCGACTTGGAGCAGGAGAGGCATCACAGGACATTTTAATTTCTAGTGTCTATACTTTTACAAATAAATTCATAAAACTTTGTCAGCGTCACCAGGAAGGATTTAGGATTCACACTCATTGCAGTGGAAGATCGTAAACATAACAAAATAAATTTGTTTTACGTGTGAAATTTCATCATTCTTTCACTTACTAATGGCTGCATTCGTTGCTATAGGTACACTTTTCTTCATAAGTTAGAGAGATTCTTCGGTGAATTTTGCACAGCATACAAACCATACTTATAGGTGTATGAAACTCTAGAATTCATTTAATTCATGAAAAAACGAATGAGCTGTTATATTTTGAACTTCCTGTTTAGAAAAAACACAATTTTTGTAGTTAATTACCTCAATTTTTAAGACACTTTTTAGTAGATTTGTAAAATTCTAGAGTTTCATACACCTTCGACTATGGTTTGTATGCTGCGTAAAATTCATCGAAGAATCTCACTTACTTATGAAGAAAAGTGCACCTATAGCAACAAATTCTGCCATTAGTAAGCGAAAAAATGATGAAATTTCACATGTAAGAAAAATTTATTTTGTTCAAAAATGGTTCAAATGTCTCTGAGCACTATGGGCCTCAACTGCTGTGGTCATAAGTCCCCTTGAACTTAGAACTACTTAAACCTAACTAACCTAAGGACAGCACACAACACCCAGCCATCACGAGGCAGAGAAAATCCCTGACCCCGCCGGGAATCGAACCCGGGAACCCGGGCGTGGGAAGCGAGAACGCTACCGCACGACCACGAAATGCGGGCATTTATTTTGTTATGGTTTCGAACTTCCACTGCTATGAGTGTGAATTCTGAATACTACGTGGTCATGGTGACGAACTTTCATGAATTTATTTGTAAAAGTATAGACAGTGGAAATTAAAATGTCCTGTGATGCCTCTCCTGCTTCAAGTCGGCACGTTTGACGTCCTACCCCCCTTAAAGGGTGGCTGGATGCCCTTCCTGCCGCCACCCTGTACCCCCCTGGGACGGAATTAGTGTACCCCAACTGTTTGCGTCGAGTGTAATCCATGGAAAAGTGCGAATGTGTTCAGATGTCTGCGAGCCGTGTAACTAAGGCGCAACATGGGGACCATCCCGGTATTCACCTCGCGGGCTGCGGAAAACCGCCTAACAACCACATCCAGGCTCGCCAGCACATCGGACCTTGTCGTTAATCCGCCGGGCGGATTAGATCCGGGGCCGGCATACCTACCCGAGTCCAGGAAGCAGCGCGTTAGTGCTCTCGGCTACTCTGGCGGGTTCTTTAGCTTCATGACCATTTGTGGTAAAATATCTGATCTGAACAACTATGTCCTCTGACAACTGGAATCCCATGAAAAAATAAATATCCGTCCCGTCTAGCCTCGAAACTGCCATACTTGATCCTATTGATCATACCAATCAGAGTGGGAGTAATATTACATTTTGATACATGGAATTGGCGTCTATGGCTGAATCCGCTGGGAATGACCTGCAACCCTCTCGCGGCTACCGGAGAGGGATGACGTCATCGTCTTGTCCAACTGGTGCCATGACGATGCGCGGCGGAATAGTGCCTCTGGGGAGAGCCACCGAAAAGCTCGCCGCTCCTGGACTCGCCCAGATGTAGGCAGGACGACACGCCACCCTGAGGAGCAGCGGATTGTCCGGCAGGAGTAATGGGATAGGATACAACAGTAACTTCCGGCTGCAATTATCCCAAGAGGTTCACGTTTATACACCGATGTGCGAAAACATTTTCACCACCTGCTTAATAGCTTGTTCGTCCGTCACTGAAACGAGATACATCACTGATTCTGCGCATCAGGGATCCGACAGTTTGTTGGTAGGTTTGTGGAAGTATGTGGGGTTAGACGTCTAACAAGGGAAGTCCACGACGTTTGGAACTCTGATTTACTGCAAACTTCGTGCACTCGTAGTACTCCATGAGGTCAACAAAATGTTTATGCACTAGTGCTTACTTCTCAAGCGTTATTGAGAATATCGCAAGATAATTTCGGTCGTCAAATATATACCTGCGCGTGGCCATTTTTACCATGAAGCGGCGGCAGCCGAGTGGTGTCTGCTTTAGGCAGTGGCGCGGCACGGACCTGCTGTCCCGGCCGCAGGCGCGCGTGTACGAGGAAGTGTTTACACCGCCGGTACTCGTGCGTGTTGTTGTCTGACTCGATCGCCATGGCACACAATTTTCGAAAGACTACGCTCCAATTTACGTTCGACAACGAATTTGCCAGACCCAAAGCTTTCGAAATAGAGCGTATTTTGAGGGAAGAAGTTCGTTTACCTGCTGCAGACATAATTGGAATACACCTGTCCATTGTAAGCGGTACAATGTACGTAAAGATGACCGATGAAGCTGCGTGTGAAAGAACTCTCTCCGCTGCTCAAAGAGGATTTAAATTTCGACACTCTGATGGCCATATCAGCGATGTAACAGTAGCTCCTTCAGGATTGGGTGTGAGGGTCATTCGGATCCTTGAATTGCCGTTTGAGGTGCCAGAATCGATGCTTACTGAATCGCTGCGACCATATGGAACGGTACTTAGTCATACGCCTGAACGCCGGGCAAGTTTTCGCACTTATCTTGTGCTAAACGGCGTCCGACAGGTGCGGATCGTCCTTACTAAATATATCCCTTCTTATTTATACATTGTAGGATGTCGAGCTATTGTGATTTACGATGGCCAGCCACGCACCTGTTCTGGCTGTGGTGGAGAAGGACATATCCGCTCGGAGTGCATACAGCGCCGCGTCGTGCAACTGCCACATGGAGAAGCGTCACAGCGAGAAGTTCCCACGCAATTGCCGATGACGTACGTGTCAGTGGCCCGCCGGGAGGTGTTACCAAGTTCGGAGCGTGACAAGGACGTGTTTATGCAAGAGCAGACCGGGTTACGGGAGCATGGAGGTGACTCGGAGAATGTCCCTACACCCACGTCACGTCAATTGAGAGAGGAACCTTCCGAAAACTCACATGTAGCAAGCGGCGTGGAAGTAGAGATCGAGACAGTGGCGCCGGCAACAGACCAACGAACGATCGACGAACACAGTGAGGCATCAGAGGGCAGGGCACGCAAATAGCGATCGCCGAAGCGTCGCAAAAAACGTCTCCATAGTTCAGGTGACAAGTCCCCCCCTAGCCTAGGGGACACGGATGGTATCCTAGCCGAAGAACTGTCTGTCACAGAACACGCGCCTTCAGAGGACGCTGACAGGATTCCGTCAGATGGTGACCGGATGTCCTGCCTTTCAGATGGCCCCTCTTCATTGACACCGACTGACCCAGCGCTGCCGACGAAGGAGTCAGGGACACCAATGTCCCGGCAGCCACGTCGAAAAACATCAGAGGACGTTTCTCGGATGGATGACCACTGCGACTGGGCGGAACCAGTCGAAGACATACAGGACTTGCCACCCACAAATAATGACCACTCACTTACAGGATGCACACCACGGAACGACAACAAAGGAGGGCAACCCGTTGGCGGGCACCCCTCCGAGCACGAATAGTGGACTAAAGCCGTTGGAGTTCTCAATGACATGACACGAGCATGGCAACGACAACGAACCAAGCATATAAGGTGGGCACAGTGAACATTAACACCGCACGTTCGCTTGCAAAGATGCAACTTCTCCGGGACATGATTTACGCCACAGACGTTGATATTCTGCTGACGCAGGAAACCTGCAATGCTGCTTTTCCCGACGTGCATGGATACAACACTTATCTAGCGTCGACTCCAGATGGAGGACGTGGTACAGCGATACTAGTCTGGGAAGGGATTCCGATGTGTGATCTCGATTACCTTCCTTCGGCTCGGGGTTTGGCTATGACAGTGAACGACATTCGTATCGTCAACATCTATGCACCCTCCGGATCTGACAATCGACAGGCGCGTGCACGCTTCTACTCGGAGGAGATTGCCCCCTATTCCATGGGAGGTATGACCACATCTTGGTAGGGGGGGATTTTAACTGTGTACTCACACCGAAGGATCAAACTCCTCATTTCAGCTCCTGCCACGCATTGAACACGATCTGTCGGGACATGGCCCTAATGGACACGTGGGAAAAGATCCATGGGCAGCGAGAGGGCTACACGTATTTTACTAGCCACTCGGCGAGCAGGCTGGATGGGATTTATGTTTCTGATGGATTAAGAGATCACGTGTTAGCTGCTGAACGTTGGCCCACAGCTTTTACGGATCACCTTGCATATTTATGCACGTTAACCCTCCCACGGCAGCGGGTCTGGCGAAGTCGTTGTTCCTGGAAACTTAATTCATCCCTATTGGTGGATCTCGAATGTCGCCAGCGGATCGAAGAAACACGGCAGACTTGCACTCGCCGTCTGCCGCTGCACCGTACGGTTCTTTCATGGTGGCTGCTGTGTGCAAAACCGGCGATACGAAGAGCTTTCATAACGTATGGCAAGGAAAAAGCGAAATGGATCCGAGATACACTTGATTATTACTACATAGTGCTCCGCGACCTGTCCTCCAGGGCCCCATCGCCCGAGCGTCAAGCGGAAGTCCATCGCATTCAGGCCTGCATTTTATCGATCACGAGACGTCGACTGGAGGGACTTTCGATCCGTGCTCGGTGCTTGGACAACGTCGATTGAGAACGTATTAGCATGCATCATGTGTCCAAGGGACATGCGCGTAATCGCCTATCCCTAATCACAGTGCTCCTTGACGTCACAACAGGACATTGCTGCTGAGTTTCAGGAGCATTACCGTCTCCTTTTCACTGGGACGCCGACGGACAATCGGACAGGAGAAGAAATTTTGCGACAGATGCAAACGGAGGTGGATGGTCCGGATGCAGAGGCGCTATTGGAACCCCTAACGGAAGATGACATCCGGGGCGCAGTCGCGAAGGGTGCGGCGCATAAATCCCCTGGGCCAGACGGGTTGTCACTCGAATTTTATCGCTCGTTTGCGGATTTAATGATGTCCGAGTTAGTATTGATGTATAATGATTTATTGAGCCCTGACACGGACGTTCCATCGCAGTTCATAGCGGGACTGCTTATACCAATACCTAAATCGACAGCGAGTGTCAGCGCCAATCAATTTAGACCGCTCACGATGCTCAATACTGACTATAAGATCTATGCGCAACAGTTGGCGGCAAGGCTCAAGATTGTAATATCCAAGACAATACCATCAGACCAGGCTTGTCCAGGCGTTCGGAGAAACATACATTCTATCCTCGGCGAATACCGCGACGTAATTTCCCTGACGGAAGCTTGTCGCATGCGAGCGGCGTTCGTATCGGTGGATTTTGATCGTGCCGTTGACAGGATCAACCATGATTTCCTTGACTCGACCATGCGACGCATGGCGATACCACAGGATTTTATTACCGTCCTCATGCGCCTCCTTCGCGGCGCTTCTTCGACGGTGAGAGTCAATGGCAGGGAGGTAGGAACGATTCCTGGCTGGCTCTGAGCACTATGGGACTCAACTGCTGAGGTCATTAGTCCCCTAGAACTTAGAACTAGTTAAACCTAACTAACCTAAGGACATCACAAACATCCATGCCCGAGGCAGGATTCGAACCTGCGACCGTAGTGGTCTTGCGGTTCCAGACTGCAGCGCCTTTAACCGCACGGCCACTTCGGCCGGCGGAACGATTCCTGTTTGCAGCTCAGTTAGGCAAGGATGTCCCTGGTCGATGATACTGTTTACAATAGCGCTCGAACCATTGATGCAGACTCTTAGACGGGCTCTAACAGGCGTCCGACTCCGTCCGAGCTCCTTCACGTTTCCTGCATATGCCGACGACTTGATGATACTCGTCCGGTCGGAGAGGTGGTTACCCTTCTTACTACGTACGGAGTAGCTGCGGGTAGCAGGGTCAACATGAATAAAACCAAGATCATGCACATCGGTCGAGGGCTGGACGCTCTGCACAGTCCGTTTACGACGGTGGACATCTTGCGATGCTTAGGTGTATTGTTCACACGATCGCTACGGCAATCAGCGGCGGCGAGCTACCGACGTCTCCTCCAGCACGTAAGACTGCACATATGCAACAATTCACTCCGAACGCACGACCTGCTCCAAAGGGTGGAATACACTAATGTTCACCTGGCCTCGAGACTGCCGCACCTGGCACAGGTACTGCCAATGCCACATTGTATTGCTGACAGATTAATGGCGGCCTTTGGATACTATGTCAGCCAAGGAATGTTGTTTAAGATCAAATACAAGACTTTAACTCTCCCACACCATTCTGGAGGACTTAATCTCACGGATGTGCGGAACAAGGCTATAGCTCTATACCTGCGAGCGACGCTACGAACTTGGAACCAACGGCAACACGCCATCACGTCGGCCATCCTAGATGTGCTTCTTCCCCCGTCCTTTGAACCACCGGTGGCGGTAGGCACAATCTCGCCCTCTTTTTCTCACGTCACGCGATTTTTTGTTTATTTTAGTTATGTTCAGTTACAGATACCTTCTACAAGAATCCGCACTACCCGTGAGATTTATCGATACTTGCGGCGTCATCATGGCAGCAATGTTGTCGAACTTAAATACCCATCACGAAACTGGCGACAGATTTGGCGAGCTGTCCATACACCTCTCCTCACCACAGCAGCGCGATCGTCATGGTATTCATTCATCAACCGCAAGACAGTCAACCGCCAACGATTGTACGATATTCGCATGGTAGATTCCCCGCTCTGCCTTATATGTGGCTTGCAGGACACCGACGAACATTCTCTGCAGTGCGGTGAGGCAAAGGATGTTTGGCGGCTGACGCAACGCATCATGGCCCTCCTCCGACGCACCGACGAATCCACGATCACGACGGACGCTTTATTTTTCCCTGACGCTGCCTTTTACCCGTCACAGAAAACATCGGCAATCCGATGGATTGGAGGACACGCATCACACTACGTGCTCTCGCGGACCTTGATGTGGGGCATGGACTATTGGCATTATCTACTAGAACACCACGAAATCATCCGACGCCACTCTAAATAT
This sequence comes from Schistocerca americana, assembly GCF_021461395.2. Classification (NCBI taxonomy): domain Eukaryota; kingdom Metazoa; phylum Arthropoda; class Insecta; order Orthoptera; family Acrididae; genus Schistocerca; species Schistocerca americana. The sequence goes on along the minus strand of NC_060127.1, from coordinate 89,646,032 downwards.
AAAACGCATTTTGCGAACTTTCTAGGCAGCATGCTTCATAACTCTCCCGAAGCGGTGGGGAGTCCCAGGTTTACGTTGTTTTGAGGGATAGGATTTACTCCCAGTGAAGTGTCGAGGATGTCACTTCGGCCCTATATTTCCTTCCCTTCTCTTTTTATATATGATTTTTCTTTTGAGACATTATAATGAAATGGATAAATAAAATATTATTGTTACTAACAAAAAAAATTACAAAAAAAAAAATACAAAAAAAAAGTGGTTAGCGTTCAAGCCCCGTAATCGCTGGATCGATGGATCGAGTCCCGTTCGTCATTTTTTTTAATTTCTAACAGTGATTTTCTTTACTATTTATATTACATTTGATATACTGGAAAAATACTTGTAATCGCATGACCTTTAATTAAATTTACAATGTTATTTGGCAGTCTACAAATTTTTATTATCACAAGTAATATAATATTCATAATCGACTAATAAACGACCAAACGCATAAAGTGATACTGAAAATGTATGCTGGTCCGTGATTTGAGAAATTCCTTGTATCTTGAAGGAGCCCGAAACGACTTGTTACCTCCAAGTTTTGACCAGCACAGACGGCTTTCGAGAGATGAACAATTGATCGTCGCTTTCGACATTACAAGTTGCAGGACGGTATTTTTCGTAAAAATATCGAAAACACGAAGTTAAACGGCATCAGCTGAAGTGAATAAATGCTATGTTTCCGCATACGGAAAGTCATTTGAGGTTTTCCGTAGAAAAACAAACCTCGTTAACATTTTCAAAAACCTCTCTTTCAGACTATAACTTGGAAGCAAACCATGCATAAGGCAGCATTTCCTTAAATATCATCGCTGATAATTGGTCATGCAGTATCAACTGTATTTTAATATCGTCTTGACGATAAGCAATTTTCTCTTTCGATTAAATATGAACAATTTTGAAGACACGGAGAAGCATGCATTTTCAGTATCACTTTATGCGTTTGGTCGTTTACTACTCGATAGTTATGAACATTATATTATTTGTGATAGTAAAAATTTGTAGACTGCCAAATAAGATTGCAAATTTAATAAAAGTTCATCCGATTACAACTATTTTTCCCATTATATCAATTGTAATATAAATAGTAGAGAAATGGACTGTGTTAGAAGTAAAAAAAAGAAATTGACGAACGAGACTCGATCCAGCGATTACGTGGCTTGAACGCTAACCACTCGGCTGCCGCCGCTTCATGGTAAAAATGGCCACGCACAGGTATATATCTGACCCCCGAAATTATGTTGTGATTATCTCAGTAACGCTTGAGAAGTACGCGCTACTGCTTCCACATTTTTCTGTCCTCGTGGAGTACTACGTGTGTGAGACGTTTGCCGTAAATCCGCGTTCCAAACGATGGCCTCCCCTTGTAAGCACAGGTTATGTAATTCGCGTAAAATAACGGGCCACTGATTTGCGTTTGCGGTGATGACACCCGATGGAGAAACAGGCAGGTTCCACAGGATTTAGGTTCACCATAACGCTCCTCAAACCATTGTAGCATGGTTCCGGCTCCGAGTTACGCGCAGTTATACTGCTGAAGAACGACATCGCCGTCGGGGGAGACGTCATGCATGAAGAGGTGCGGGTGGTTCGCAACTGTCAGCGAGTCTTTGATTACTACCGCAGGTCCCATGCGAGCACTGGAGTAAGTCTCCCGTAGCATAATACTGCTCCCACCAGCCTCTGTCCGTGGTGCGCTGTACGTCAATTCGATGACGGCGTTTGTGGAGAAGACCAACGATATAGTGAAAAGAAAATATGATTTACACGACGAGCCGACACGTTTCCACTGATCGACATTCCAATCTCGCTGGTCCCGTGCCCACTGAAATCATAGTTGGCGAGTTGGTGATGTCACTGGATCAACATGTGAGAACGAAAGTGTGGTCTGCTGCGGAGCTACATCTACATCTACATCTACATTGATACTCCGCAAGCCACCCAACGGTGTGTGGCGGAGGGCACTTTACGTGCCACTGTCATTACCTCCCTTTCCTGTTCCAGTCGCGTATGGTTCGCGGGAAGAACGACTGTCTGAAAGCCTCCGTGCGCGCTCTAATCTCTCTAATTTTACATTCGTGATCTCCTCGGGAGGTATAAGTAGGGGGAAGCAATATATTCGATACCTCGTCCAGAAACGCACCCTCTCGATACCTGGCGAGCAAGCTACACCGCGATGCAGAGCGCCTCTCTTGCAGAGTCTGCCACTTGAGTTTATTAATCATCTCCGTAACGCTACCACGGTTACCAAATAACCCTGTGACGAAACGCGCCGCTCTTCTTTGGATCTTCTCTATCTCCTCCGTCAGACCGATCTGGTACGCATCCCACACTGATGAGCAATACTCAAGTATAGGTCGAAAGAGTGTTTTGTAAGCCACCTCCTTTGTTGATGGACTACATTTTCTAAGCACTCTCCCAATGAATCTCAACCTGGTACCCGCCTTACCAACAATTAATTTTATATGATCATTCCACTTCAAATCGTTCCGCACGCATACTCCCAGATATTTTACAGAAGTAACTGCTACCAGTGTTTGTTCCGCTATCATATAATCATACAATAAAGGATCCTTCTTTCTATGTATTCGCAATACATTACATTTGTCTATGTTAAGGGTCAGTTGCCACTCCCTGCACCAAGTGCCTATCCGCTGCAGATCTTCCTGTATTTCGCTACAATTTTCTAATGCTGCAACTTCTCTGTATACTACAGCATCATCCGCGAAAAGCTAGACCACCGCGGCCGGCCGGTGTGCTTCGAAACACCTGTGTGTGCACCAGCATTGTTCTCTTTTGGCAGGGATGTCACAGACCACCGTCTTTCCTACTTCACAAAGCAGACAATCCTGCGAGTTCCACGTTCTGTGAAGAGTCGTGGACGTCCAACCATTTAGCGCCTAGTGGTAGTTTCATTGTCCTTCTTCCTGTTTCCGTAGATGCTCACGACAGTAGCACGTGAACATTCGACCAGCATCGCCGTTTTACAGGCTCTGCATAATAACAATCTGCCCTTTGTCAAAGTCTCTTACCGCAATGAATTTCTCAATTTGGAGCCATTTCTTCGTTAGTGAGACTCCCAGTCCGAGTCTGCTACGCATACATACGGTACTTTTATTACCTCGTCAAATGCCCTCAGCGCCACCAGATGACACCAACGTCGCGGTGAGCAGTGGTCATAATGTTTCGGATTATCAGTGTACATGCTAATCGTATAACTACATTGATGTACAAAACTTAAAGACGAAAGTAACTATCTCATTATGTGTCACTACGAGTAACATAGATCGATGAAAATTGGACCACATACAGAAAGAACTACTAAAATATCAGAAGGAATCTTAATTATAAAGGAAGAAGAAAAAAATGCTCCACTTGGCGGTGGGTGTGCGATTCCTTTTCCAAATTCAACACAAATAAGTGTCTGGCAAAACCAATAGCTTTAATACAAATGCGATTTGAGAAAGGAGGCTCTGGCAATACGGTAACTGCGTGTAGTATGCCCAAGATCAAGTAGCATCTACTATATGGGAGCTGCCCCATTAGCGCAGTCAGACCAGACAACGCCGCGGGAAACGGATATGCACAAAAAAATGGTTCAAATGGCTCTGAGCACTATGGGACTCAACTTCTGAGGTCATTAGTCCCCTAGAACTTAGAACTAGTTAAACCTAACTAACCTAAGGACATCACAAACATCCATGCCCGAGGCAGGATTCGAACCTGCGACCGTAGCGGTCTTGCGGTTCCAGACTGCAGCGCCTTTAACCGAACGGCCACTTCGGCCGCGGATATGCACATTCATCAATGATCGAGTAATGATCCGGCCAAACATTATTTTTTTTCCAGTTGAAGGATCAAACTGTACCCAATTTATAGCTCTACAACATGGTATTTGGTGTAGTTCTTTCTGTAACTTTTAACTTCATTTAAACATTAGGACCTAACATGAATACCTCACAGACGTGAACCACCATTTTGTTTCGTCCACGGCACAAACATAGAAAATAGAACTAATAGCATGTACGGTAACATCATCTGCATCTAATGAGGTACACAAAACACAATAGGTAGGCTTCAAATCAAATGGTTCAAATGGCTCTGAGCACTATGGGACTTAACATCTGTGGTCATCAGTCCCCTAGAACGTAGAAATACTTAAACCTAACTAACCTAAGGACATCATGCACATCCATGCCCAAGGAAGGATTCGAACCTGCGACCGTAGCGGTCACGCGGTTCCAGACTGAAGCGCCTAGAACCGCACGGCCACACCGGCAGGCAGGCTTCCTCAGATTTCGCGTTATGTTATTCAGGGAAATTCCGTTCTGTATGTCTGACATTCAAGCTTATCTTCACAGAGCCGCTACATACACATACCAGCAGATGTTCAAAAGGGGCCACCTTGCATCTGGAAACACTGTGCCACTCGCTGGATCATACTTTCCTGGATCATGCGCAACACACCTGCGTCCACTATTGCCGAAGCAGCATGCACGCGAGCTAGTTGGTCGTGTATACCCATGAATGGAGTACCGTAAATTCTTTCTGTACTTGTCCCCACAAATAAAAATCTAATGCATTAAAATTCGGCGAATGTGGAGGCTACAACACTGGACTTCCACAACCCATCCGTTTCCCTGGAAACGATTCATTTTAGTAGTTACACACATTTATTCTGAAGTGCGGCGGTGCACCTCCATGCTGAAACGAATGCTGTGAAGTGTTTTTTCCAGTTTATAAATCGAGTTGAACTCATGAGGGCTTAAGTCAGGGGAGTGCAGTAGGTGGTATAGCACTTAGCAGCCCCATCAGTCAAACAAATCAGTAACAGCTTGCACAGTACGTGTTGAGCATTGTCCTGCAAAATGATGGTCAGGTGCTGAAGAAAGTGTCATCACTTCTGTCTCTAAGCTGCTCGTATGTTGTGTTCCAAAACTGAACAGCATAGAGACAGAAGTGATGACACTTTCTTCAGGACCTGACACAAATTCGTCGGGCAATAGACCGCGCCGCTCGAACTGTCAACACAACTGGCACTGCTAAGAGTATCCTACGACTTCCACATCGCTGGCAACGGGTTATACAAAATGCTGGTAACTACTTTGATGGACAGTAAAACTTTGAAACACGTATCTGTTTTGTAAGAGCTGTAAATAAATAGTTGCCACTATTAAAGTTACAACCCTCGTATATAAAACTACCGACATTTCAGTCCCTATTGCAAGCGACCTTCTTAAGGGCGTTTTTGTAATTTATGTGCCTTTTTCACAACTTAGGGTTACTTTTGTGTAAATAATTTATAAGTAAAGCGCATAAATGTAGTGTTTGCTCCACATCCCTTCCAACAATTTTTTTTTACTTTTTACTGAAGTTGGGAAGCTCGTCACAGACTTTTGGGGCTTAGACTACCCAAAAATTTTAAGGAAACTTACAGTTAGAGTTAGAATACAACAATGTGTTGTAAACAGAGTAAGTTACTTTGGTATGTAACCACAGTTTCATTCCATCCATGAGGTGAGCGTTAAATGCGTTATAGATGCTATAAGGTTTAACATTCACTGGTGGCTCCTACATATATCTCCTTGTTTCCTCACGATAGCTAATAGGGTGGCAGAATGTCGTAGAAGTGTGGCAGTTAGGTTTCCCTTACCTGCGAAATTGTGCGTTATTTCGCGCGCTGGCCAGTCCCGGTTCGAAAACACTTGTTTACCTGAGTCCAGGTAATTAATTTATTATATTATGACTTGGGCACAGCAACACTGCTGTCTTTATTTCGCAAGTTAGATGACAAATCATATTCGAGGTGGACTTACGAAACAAATTGCTTTTATAAAGATTAGCAATTCGCATAACACTTAGACATTAAAAGATCTGATGGGCAATAGAACAGAAAACTTCATTTTCCTTGAAATAAAAAGTATTCTTGGCTTACAGGTTGCTTAGGAAAGAGTAAACTGTATTGTTACACGTATATTTTGTTTGGTGGGTCTGGAAATGGAAAAGAATGGACATCAGCTTGTTCAAATGGCTCTGAGCACTATGGGACTTAACATCTATGGTCATCAGTCCCCTAGAACTTAGAACTACTTAAACCTAACTAACCTAAGGACAGCACACAACACCCAGCCATCACGAGGCAGAGAAAATCCCTGACCCCGCCGGGAATCGAACCCGGGGAACCCGGGCGTGGGAAGCGAGAACGCTACCGCACGACCACGAGATGCGGGCGACATCAGCTTGTTTCGAAGCACGTGTCATAAAATATTTTGACAGAAAAGATGAGAAACAGCAGAACTCAAGAAGGTACCTTCATAATGAAGAGTGTTTTTAGTTGTTGGGTCAAGGACGAATTGAACATTCAGCTTCTGTGAAGGAGTCAAACTTCTAGTCATAAAACATAAATGGTTCAATTGGCTCTGAGCACTACGCGACTTAAATTTTGAGGTCACCAGTCGCCTAGAACTTAGAACTAATTAAACCTAACCAACCTAAGGACATCACAAACATCCATGCCCGAGGCGGGATTCGAACCTGCGGCCGTAGCGGTCGCTCGGTTCCAGACTGTAGCACCTAGAACCGCACGGCCTGACCGACCAGCCATAAAACATAACGCGATTGTGAAACAGAATAAATTTTTTATCCTGAGCCTTACTGATATTGTTTGTTTCTTAGATAAGCAAGAGCTTGCATTCAGAGGACGCTTTGGAGGTCAAATTTCTGACAACAAAGGTAATTTCCTTGAGTTATTGGTACTTTTTTGTAGCGAGGAAAAGATTATTCGTGAGGACTTGCAAAGCACTTCTAGGCTCGGAGAAAGACCAGGCACAATTCGAAACGAATTAAATCTTTTACAGATGTCATTAACGTCCGCTTTAAAGAATATTTACAATCATGTAAGTTTGTTGGATAAAAGATGTTCCCATAAAAGGCTGTATTGCTTTTCGCAATGTTTCTATTGACAACACTGCATAGGGTTTATCAGAAACTCAACACAGTGCACTTGATGTTCAGGAAGTCAGTGACATAATAGTGAGACAAATATACGATGGTGGCTCAGTAATGGCAGGTAAACGTGGTGGTGTCCAATATTTTGTTAAAGAAAAATGATCACGAATTATATTTTTGAACTGTTGTGCTCATAAACGTAATTACATTGCTCAAAAAATATCAAAGCAGCTATGCTTTTCATTTTCAATCTTGTAGGCATTCCATTCGTTTTTAGCAAGTCGTCAAAGATAACACGACGCTCAGAAAATACGGATTTCATATCGCCTCAGGCTATTACGGAATGAGATTTCAATTTACAAACAGTTGAGAAAATATATCTTAAAGGCCAAGAGTTGAAAGACATCTTCGGAAATATTATCACGGATGATGAAGATAGGGATGCAGAATCGTTCAACAGCGCTTGTGACTTGCTTACCGTTCTTAATCAAATTCAATTATTTCCCGGCTTTGTTTTTAGAAAGAAATATTTGTATATGTTGACCATCTGTGTGCACTTCTTCAACGCAAAATTGCGCGTGATGTTAGTATGTCCTATGCTGAAATCAAGAAAACCGTCAGTGTGTTGAAGGATAAAAATTTGTGATCTCGCGTACTGGAAGCACTAACAAGAAATTTCACAGTAGAATAAGTGTTACTGATCTTGACTTCCAGTCCCTTAAGATGCTATCGTAAGAGATCTAAGATAAAACGATAGTGGTAATGGAACTACGTTTTTGTTGATCTTCAGAATATTGAGTTCATAGAATTGATTGTTAAGTGTCAGTTTGGAAACTATAAATGAAATTTCCCTACAATGAAACCGAACGGGGTTCTCACAACTTACCCATTATTCTACAAAAATAATTACCACCTGCAGACCTTCTTAAATTCTTAATGGACAATGATCTTGAAAATGTTTATAGCGAAGATACAAAGCTCATCAAATTGATTTTTAAATTCCGTGTCACTGCAGGTTCTTCTATATGAAGTATGAGCAGTCTTAAAAGTATTAAAAATTGCCTTCTTTAATTCAGTCGCAGATGATAAGCTAAGTTCTCTCTGCACAATTGTCAGAGAAAAATACCTGGTTAAACAAATTACAAGTGATAAAAAATTTAAAGTTAATGTTACTGTAATTTAGCTACCAAGAAGATTCGACTCACGGATCTGCTGCACAAAATGATATGATGTAATCCTATGCACAATTAATCCATTAGATTAGCCACGAAAAAATAGTCATGTCTTTTTCCAATCATTCGGTGCATTTACCACGTTTTGTCATGTGATAAGGAAGTAGTTTTGCGAAATCCACAGATTCGAAAAAGTGCCACTATACAGTTTGCACCAAGACCTGTCATATATGTGTTTTGTTCTGATTGGCCGAGAAGCACAACCCCAAACCGGCAGCTTGTGTACACGCGTTTCGGGATGGTTTCTTTACAATGCTGTGCATGAGTTGCACGAGAAGAGCCCGTCATTGTAATCCGAGTGACAGAGTGGATTTTATGGTGCATGCTTACTTGTTATTCAACAACATTGCTACCGAATTCTTGTGGCAAGTCTATTTAATGCCAGAGGATGATGTTTCTTTAATTTTCACGATTATGGTTTTTGCATATTTGAATGAAGGTACGTGGGGTCAGGGATTTTCACCTGCCTCGAGATGACTGGGTGTTTGTGTTGTCCTCATCCTTTCATCATCATCCAGGAAAGTGGCGAAATTGGACTGAGCAAAGATTGGATAATTGTACGGGCGCTGATAACCACGCAGTTGAGCGCCCCACAAACCAAACATCATCATCATCATCATCATGAAGGTACGTGGTGTGTATATTAGTGCAGTTTTCTTTCTTTTGATTTGCACAGTAAATTTAATGTCTTTCTGCCTAGAATCCCATACATGGAATTAAACACGGTAAAATAACGCTAAGGATCATTCTGTGCAAGGTAACGAGATTAGGTCATCATGTGACTGCACTATTTGTATTTAGATTGAACATCCTCGTAGTGCTATAACCTGACATCTTTGCCCAGATTTGATGCGGAAAGACCACTTATACAGATTGTCGTTTCATTCTTTATAGAACCTGTTTCTACCGAAATGGCAAAAAATCCCTGTCACTTAAACCTGACAGGTCGTTCCTGCGATATTGGGGCAGTCGTTAATGTGGTAAAGGCTGCCCTGTGGGAAAACAGGCAATAAACCTTTCATATTTTACTACCTAGTAGTTTCTCCGAGACAGTCTCCGCTTATTAGAACTTTTACAGGACAGAGCCTTCCTCTTCGAAACCGTCCTAAAAGGAAAATCAACAAGAGCTTCACTATCGTGTTACAGCCAGTGACTCGTCATTTACACAAGAGAATTTCTAATGAGAAATATTGCAGCCAGGGATTACACTTAAAACCTGAGCACCCTAAATCGCTCAAATATTTTAAGTTGTCACCAAAACACGATATGAAATGGGGTGAACACGTAAATTCTGTATTAGAGGAGGCTAATAGAAGACTCAGGTTTGATTCTTCAGAAGAACCTCGAATTCGGAGTCAGGAGTATCTCAAGAGTTCTCGTACTACAATGACGAAGTTCATTTGTCCGGCGCTGAAATCGATATCGAAGCACAATCGCAGATGAATTCCACTCCCTCATTTTTCCTATTAGCTGCATGTCTTGCTTTTTTTCTTTTTTGCAAGACATTTTTTAACAAATTTATCGTGCGTCCATGAACAATACATAGCTCTGCAAACGTCTGACCTTCATAGCTACTGTATTCATCTTTTACTATTTCACCAGACAGTCTCGTTTAGGGGTACAGGTCCAAGATTGCATTGAAGATTTTTGTGATTTTTTGTTATGACAGCAACAAGTACATTCAGTTACAAAATTTGGACACTGTGTGTGCGTAACTATATTTTATCTTTATTTACTGAGTCAAAACAAAACTGGGTCAAAAATAACATTCTATCATGATATGAAAAAATGGTTCAAATGGCTCTGAGCACTATGGGACTTAACATCTGTGGTCATCAGTCCTCTAGAACTTAGAACTACTTAAACCTAACTAACCTAAGGACATCACACACATTCATGACCGAGGCAGGATTCGAACCTGCGACCGTAGCGGTCGCGCGGTTCCAGACTGTAGCACCTAGAACCGCTCGGCCAACCCTGGGCGGCATTTGTTCTTATTCCATTTTTAAATGATGTTATTCATTCTTTATATGTTGCACAGTGTCCCTGATATTACAACAAATAGTTGATCAAAGTAAGGTTTTCCACACTGTGAAAAACCGTTCCAAGGTACATTATGTTCCTGTATGTACTGAAATTTAAACGCTTCACAACAGAGAAAACTGGTCAGCTCTGTACTTAATAATGTATGTGTTACAGTATTACTCTGCTACCTATATTTCCTTTATTTTTGAGATTTGGAAAAGTGTTGAGATAGTAACGAAACACAGTTTATTTGGAAGTATCACATTCTCCATTGTAAGAAGACCGTCCGTTTCAAGGTACAAAACGACGCAAGGCCGACGACGTATGGATTAATCGTCAGCATATATAGCTCCACACTCCGTCATTTTGCCCCACTGTGATGTAGAAGTGTGAAATTTGGTTCAAACGCGCCTGCAACACTTCTCTGTAATGGTGCGAAAGCATGGAAGAAAGTTGTTGACACTTGTGAAAAAAAAAAAAAAAAAAAAAAAAAGGACCGGAGGCAAGAGGTTCAAGGCGTAACGAGGAGATGATGTCACACTGGTAGCAGAATCCATCTCAGTTTTGTCCAAAGCCAGCATGGAAACTGTTTTAGACACAACACCGCTCAGAGTCTATAAAATGAAGCTTCAGAAGTCAGCTTAAAGGGAAAACACCCCTTTCCTTGGGGCGCTGATTGCACTCTCTTAGCGCTGGAAAACGACAATTCGCTATGCTGTGATCACGACGTTATTGACAATATTCGTTACCCCACGGACTATTCAACGCTTCTCTGCTGGCATTGTTGATCTGCAAGTCCACTAAACGTTATCTAGCCCCTCTGGAGTGTAGTGCGACTCCTTATTTTGCTCTGGCATACAGGTTGGATCCACCAGGGACCGTTCAAACACATTCAACAAGATCTGAACGTGATCGGAAGAAGCAAAGAGCATTCATGAAGTGTCTCTCGGCTGAATGTGTTGTCGGAGTCTCTGTACGAAACCATTTTCAAATTGCTCAGACGAAACGTTCGAGTGATACTGAGGTTGTTGTCAAACTGGCTGGGACCCTTCGCCGTTTTATTCCTGCATGCGTTAGTGTCGCAACCTTCTGTGATCAAGCCACAGGAGGGCGTGAGAAAGGAAAAAGCATAAAAACCATTCGCTTCTTCGAATGCCCTTTAAATTCCGTTGAATGATTTTTATTTAAATGTCGTCGAATGATTTTGAACGATCCTTAGTTACACCTTGTACATCGGAGCGGTCGCACTGCACTCAGAAGGGACGCGATCACGTTTATTGTGGTTTTTGGCCCACGTTGTCCATTGAGAAGCGACGAGAGGCGTCAGAGCGTCAAAAATTGTGAAGAACGTCCTCCTGTTGCTCAGAGCCGTGCGAACTGTCCTTCTCGACGGTAAAATTTGTCATAATTACGCCATGGAATTAGGGTTGTTTCATTTACGTTCTTTATGCCACTCGCTATGGCTTTTCGTCGCGTTTCTATGTATGGTTTCGCCACTGACACTGGGTTTCGCGGATAAAAGGAGGGGGAGGGGTGTAATGTGAGTAAGTGAGGAAGTGACAACCTTCCTGTAGCGTGACTCGTCCGCTGTGGCTTGCGATAGAATTGCGGTGAAGTATGGTACCAACCCACCTTAAAAGGTTTTGTATCTTTATTGTTATTTTAAAACCTTGTACAAAAGGTAGGCCGGCAGCGGCCCGTCTACGCTGCTTTTCGGCCACAGAAAATCATAAAACAGATAACATGTAGACAGATATACAGAAAATATGAATATGAAAACAACAGGTGACGCACATAATGATAATAACGAAGACGTTCGAACTTAAGACACTGAATTGCATAAGCAAGTGCAACCGCACACGAAGGCACAATGAGTACACTGTCGAACGGTGGAGGACACTGAAGAGACACAATTGCACTTATATATATTTATTTCGTATTGCTAATAGAATACAGCAGTAAGTAAGTAGTAAAACAAACAACGTATAAAAACAATGAATGGTCAATGTTACGGACAACAAACAATTATTAGATCTAAAAAAGGAAGTAAAACACAAAATACAGAAAAATACATAGAAATTATAGTAACAGTATCTAGTATAATAGTATATCTATATATCTATATAATAGTATATATCTATAGTATATATCTATATAGTATATAGTATATAGTATATATCTATATAATAGTATATCTATATAATAGTATAATCTACTCTTCTCCTTCTGAAAAATCTATTAGTAACAGTATCTAGTAATAGATTTTTCAGAAGGAGAAGAGTAGACCAGACTCATGGTTGTATGTCCAAGTCCCTCAGCCAGCCAGAAGCATCTCCCTCCAGGAGGAGCAGCTCCTGCATTGTGCCAGGGAATCTCCTCGTAGGGCAGTCCATTGCGATATGATGTAGAGTTTGTGGATTCCCACAGTCGCAGTTGGGTGAGTCAGTCTGTCCCCATTTGTGCTTCCAGTAATTACATCTACCACAGCCTGTTCGGATACAATTTAAAGTTGTCCAAGATTTTCTGGGAAGACCGAAGCCCTCGGGCCGTACGGTTGGGTCCGAGACTAAGTTGAGGTGATCAGGGTTAGACATATCCCATTCCCGACGCCAGGCTTCGTCGATATCATAATTGTCCTCGATCAGCTGTTACCCTAATCTCCATTATGGTTTACGGGACTTGAGCCGGTGGCTGGGATTCTTGCAGTCTTCGTGTAAGGGTAGGTCACGGTTGTTAGCGCACTTTTGCCATTCCCTTTTCAGTGCAGATCTTCGCCTTAGATGAGGTGGGGCTATGTTAGCCAGTACCGGGAGCCAGTGGTGGGGCGTCGGTTTAATAGTGCCTGAGATGACCCTCATGGTGTCGTTTAGCTGGGTGTCCACCGTTGCTGTATGAGTGCTGTTTAGCCAGACCGGAGCGCAGTATTCAGCCACCGAATATACTAGTGCAAGAGCAGATGTTCTGAGAACTGTGGTGCTTTTTCCCCAGCTACTTCCAGTGAGTTTGTGTAGGACATTATTTCTGGTTTTGATTTTTGCTGCGCATTTGTATAAGTGCTCCTTGTACGTCAGAGATCGGTCCAATGTAGAATAGCCTCCCCATGGTGCACCCTGGGCAACGTGATATTTTATCACGGCTAAATCGTCTACTAATATGGCTGCTGGACCTGTGAGAATTTCCCAGCTTTACAGAATCAGCACAGACATGAACAATTGCACTGGAACAGGGAAACACTGCACAGAAAGCATTGACAATGATGTTCGACGCACTGCACACACTATTGCACGACAAAAGGGGGGTGGGGCTGCCATAGGGAATAGGGGAGGGTAGGAGAGAGATAAGGAGGACACCAATGGCAGAGAGGAAGTGAGGGGGAGGGGAGAAGGTACTGTTGGTTGTGAAAGCCAGGGGGCAGGAATGGGGAGGAGAGGGAGATAGGAGGGGGAAGGAAGTTAGGAGGCAGAGAAGGGAACAAGGAAAAGCTCAGGAGAAGGAAGGGGAGAATCAAATCTGGTAGGAGGGATAGATGGAGGGGACAAGGGCATCATCCAGGAGGGAGAGTTGGTGGAAGCCACCTTGAGCAAGGGTATGTAGGGTGGTAAGACAGAGAGTGGGTAAGATGCAGGAGTACAGGTGCAGCAGGAGACTGGGGGAGACAAGCAGGTGAAGGGGATCAAGTTTACGGGAGGTGTAAGGGATTCTTGTCCGTTCAAGGAAGAGGAGTTGGTATGGGAAAGGAATTAAATTGTAGAGGAGCTGCATGGGGGATGGAAGGCGGATACGGTAGGTGAGGCTGAGCTCATGGCGTTCCAGGATTCGAAGGGTTTTGTAGTAGGTAGGAGTGGAGATCCAGCCAGGATGGGCATAACAGAGGATGGGGTGCAGGAGGGCTTTACACGAAATTCTTTTTTTTCCTTTATTGAATTTCGATTCTCCCCCCCCCCCCCCTCGGGGGGGGCAGGCTGGCAGCAGCTTAGTACGCAGCTCTTCAGCCTACATAATTATTAGAACAGTAGAAGAAGGTAAGAAATAATAAAAGCAGGGGATAAAACGGTGACTTAAATTATAAAACACCGGAAAATTGTGGAAAGTTAAAACATAAAACAAAGGCTTTGCAATGCTAATAAAATACACAAGAGGCAGACAGGTCAAAGAGTAGACAGACAGTTTAAAAACATGGTGACAGTCTTATTTCTGTTCGCAAGAGATACAAATATCTCACCCAGCGACACTAGGATTTCCGTTCGGAACACTTCAGAAAAGACGCACAACACTGAACAGTTACTGAAAACACTGCACTAAAAAGTTGGCACGAAGATGACACACCACAGCCAAGGGCAGATGGAGGGGACCTGGACAGATAAGGGGAAAAAAGGGGGGAGGAGAGAAAAAGCAAAGGAGGGCGGGGAGGAACTGACAGAGAGAGAGGACTCATAAGAGGGGGGGGCAGGGCAGATGCGAGAGGGAATGGGGAAAGGCAGAGGAGGGAAATGCAAAAGGATTTGGGGGAGAGAAGGGTGGCAGGGAGAGGATAGGTGGTGTAAAAACAGGATGGAAGGAGGGGATCACAGGAAAAGCACAGAGGAAGAGAGGGGGAGGTGACGATCAGAGCTGATGTGTGTGTGTGTGTGTGTGTGTGTGTGTGTGTGTGTGTGTGTGTGTGTCTGTGTGTGTGGTCTTCAGTCCAGAGACTGGTTTGATGCATCTCTCAATGCTACTCTATCTTGTGCAAGCTTTTTCATCTCCTGGTACCTGCTGCAACCTACATCCTTCTGAATCTGTTTAGTGTTTTCATCTCTTGGTCTCCCTCTACGATTTTTACCCTCCACACTGCCCTCCAATACTAAATTGGTGATGCTTCTGAATATGTCCTACCATCCGATCCCTTCTTCTAGTCAAGTTGTGCCACAAATTTCTCTTCTCTCCAATTCTGTTCAATTCCTCCTCATTAGTTATGTGATCTACCCATCTAATCTTCTTCATTCTTCTGTAGCACCATATTTCGAAAGATTATATTCTCTTCTTGTCTAAACTATTTATCGTCCATGTTTCACTTTCACACCTGGCTACACTCCATACAAATACTTTCAGAAACGACTTCCTGACACTTAAATCTATACTTGATGTTAACAAATTTCTCTTCTTCAGAAACGCTTTCCTTGCCATTGCTAGTCTACATTTTATATCCTCTCTACTTCGACCATCCTCAACTATTCTGCTGCCCAAATAGCGAAACTCATTTACTACTTTAAGCATCTCATTTCCTAATCTAATTCCCGCAGCATCTTTCATTCATTGACCCTCGTTTTGCTTTTGTTGATGTTCATCTTGTTTCTCCTTTCATGACACTGTCCATTCCGTTCAGTTGCTCTTCCAGGTCCTTTGCTGTCTCTGACAGAATTACAATCTCATCAGCGAACCTCAAAGTTTTTATATCTTCTCCATGGATTTTAATTCCTACTCAGAATTTTTCTTTTGTTTCCTTTACTGTTTGCTCAATATACAGATTGAATAATATCAGGGATAGGCTACAACCCTGTCTCACTCCCGTCCCAACCACTGCTTCCCTTTCATGCCCCTCGACTCTTATAACTGACATCTGGTTTCTGTACTAATTGTAAATAGCCTTTCGCTCCCTGTATTTTACCCCTTGCCACCTTCAGAATTTTAAAGAGAGTATTCCAGTCAATGTTGTCAAAAGATTTCTCGAAGAGTTGATAGGGGGGATAAATGGAGAGAGAGAGGGCATCACCTGGGAGGGGGAGTTGACGGAAGCCACCTTGGGAAAGAAGATAAAGGGTGTAGACATGGAGGCTTGGGGGGACACAATGGTGAAGGCACGGCAGAGATTGGGGGTTGGAGAGGAGAGAAGCAACCAGGGGTTGATGGGGATCAAGGTGGCGGGAGGTGTAGAGTAGGCAGATAGGCAGATATGTTCAAGGAATAGGAGCAGATTGGGGAAAGGAATCAGATCAGAGAGGATCCACATGGGGGACAGGAGGCTTATATGGAAGGCGAGGCAGAGTGCATGGTGGAAGGGGGGGGGGGCAGGTCTGGCATAACAGAGGATACATGAACTTCTGATACCCAGGCCTTTTCTCGCATATGTCGACACCTTGCTGTCTGATTCGTGGCCAAACCCAAGGGTGATGTTAAAGGGCTCCACACATCTGCACCATTATACAGGCTGTCCCTGAAATGTGATGAATCGTGGTTGGAACCCATGTGCTGTTGCTACAGGGCGCCGAAATTACAAGGTACTTCTCCCAGAGCTGTTTGTTATTCAGTGATCGCGACTGGTTGCCACGATCGCGACATATGCTTATGTTTACATTATTGGCTGCTCAGAAACAGTTCTAGCGAAGTTTAAAAACTGTTATTTGGTCACCTGTTTTATTCCAAAACCATCTCAAGTGAATAAGTAATGCTAAATACCACTAAATTAACCTATTACTCATATGTTCTCGCATTTACTTTTGACGAAATTGGTTTATATAAGCGAATATGAATATTTTAACAATGACTTGTCTTCAATATTTAAAACAATAGCAGTATGGGTATCAACAGTTTAGTTATTAGTTATCGTAAGCTGTAATGCATGAGAAAGGCGTAAGGCCAAACTTTAGATTGTGGAATAAAACCTGTTGCATAGTCAAATGGTGTCCATATCTTTCAAAAAATCCTGTAAAAATTGTGGCATCTGAATTCAGATTCAGGAATTCTGTTCCTCGTTGTGTCTCTGAATTTTAAAATACGCAATTAATTTGCATTTAATGTGTGGGGAACCGCGAAGTTAAACCTATAACCAGTTGAGTCAGAAGTTAATGTGTTCGGAGTCTGCAATTTCATATATTGTTTACAATACATTCGGGATCTCCTTCTTTGTTAGTCTGGCTTTAAAATCCGACTTTCTTCTTACGCAATGCCCAGCGACATGTTGAAGGTTTTTCACTTTTGGGAAGTTTTACAAGGTACGAAGTTGTCAGTTCTTTAGCCAGTAGCAAACCCAGCACATGCGTGACGATCCTGCTTAGCGTCGCTGTGTAGCGACTCAAGGACGCCTGCGTGTAATTTTTCGTCCTCTGACGAGGAAACGAGGCGGCGCCTTGTGTTGAGCGTCATCTTACGCCCTTCCCGCCAAAGCCTCTGGGACCGCCTGGGGAGCGGATGCTGCCGCCTTCCACGCTGTTGTGTTTAATCTGGGGCAATGCCCCGGCGCGCTCTTTTGCCTTATAGGATTACGGCTTTACGACGTGCCCTGCTCCCTGGAAACTCAGTTACCAGAAGGACACAGCGGCAACCTACCGGCGGCGTTTACTCTGCGTTATTCGTTTAGCGAGCGCACTAAAACTCTACGCTAGTTAAAAGGTTAAAGGTTATCAGCTCGCCCCCGGGAGGCCGGCAGGGCGATTTACCACACGAGTGGTGCCGTCAGTTGTCACCAACGAGTGCTAACGGCCCGTGAGATAAAAAGAAAAATACTTATTGTCATACAGGCGCATCTGTTCTCTCATTGCCATTCGTGTGTTACGTAGAAGTAAACACTGTAGGCGGTGCTGCGCGTTTACCACGCATCCTGGCGCGTCCTTTAGAGAGAATAACTCATTCTTTCAGATGCACTTTGCTCTTTTCAGATTGCCTCTCACGCATTAGTTACGAGCTCCTGTAACCTCTGCGAGTCGTCGAAGCGTAAGACAGAAACCAGTGCCTTTAAATGTAGCTATAGCCAGAAATCTGAGGTGTAATGAACGGGCAGGCCATGGTGAATTCTTCTCGGGTTATCAGCCGAGTGGTGGCGTCGTATTGTCGCAACGTTTCAATGAGTTTCGTACCCATCATCTTCTACCGAAGTATCGAGATGCTGACTGGCGGCTCCTTTTTGACTTTCCTCACTGTGAGGAAGTTCGAATGGAAGTTTCTGGCCTGTTGGCCTTTGCTCCCCTGAGAATCTTGATGAGACTTTTCCTTGGACTGTTTGATGTATATGGAACTTTTCATATGTTCAAGTGTTCAAATGTGTGTGAAATCTTATGGGACTGTACAGCTAAGGTCATCAGTCCCTAAGCTTACACACTACTTAACCTACAGTATCCTAAGGAGAAACACACACAACCACGCCCGAGGGAGGACTCGAACCTCCACCGCGACAAGTCGCACAGCCCATGACTGTAGCGCCTTAGATCGCTCGGCTAATCCAGCGCGGCGCTTTTTCTTTTTCTTCTTACTGGTGAATGAGGACTGTTCCTCGGGGTTGGCTTGATACGTATCGTATTCTGCCTTCAATTGTTCTCCATAGATCAGAGAACAGATTAGACCTCGCATGTGCAAGGTAGCGAAGACGGGGTAGGAATCAATGAGTTCATAATCCTCCCTGGAAAGTTCAGTAAGACCGTCTGGATAGGTAAGTCCATGATCTGGATGTGGCGGTTTTGGATGATTTGGTGGGACAAAAGGATAAGGATTTTAGTGGTGAGGATATATACCGTCGCGAAGCGAACTAGCAATTTTCGTCAGTACAGCACTTGCCCTGTACATGTCGGGAAGCGGGAGGCATGGTACTTCTTCCCAGCCGGCCGCGGTGGCCGAGCGGTTCTAGGCGCTTCAGTCCGGAACCGCGCGACCACTATGGTCGCAGGTTCGAATCCTGCCTCGGGCATGGATGTGTGGATGTCCTTAGGTTTAAGTAGTTCTAAGTCTAGGGGACTGATGACCACAGATGTTAATTCCCATAGCGCTGAGAACCATTTTGAACTTCTTCCCACTCTTCTTCCTCTTGTGCAGCTGCTTCGGTGTCCTGTATCGCCTCCCCTTCGGCAGGCTCCTCAGTTTGCGTGGCCACCGTCGCGAACTCCTCCTCTCGAGCAGGAGTCGTCTGAGTGGTGGTGTCTTCTCTTGTGGCGGAGTATTCTTTGGCTGAGCGAAGTTGCTGCATCTGCACAGCAATCTGGCGCCGAGCCTCTCCCTGTTCCGCCAACATGGCCGCCCTGTCTTCCACCATGGCGTCCTATAGACGCCTGGAGACGACGTCTTCTGTACAACACCTCTTCATGTGCGGTGTTCACTTGCTTCTCCGGTCCACACCAGTTCCTCTTGTAGGCGCAGGAACGGTCGTTCGCCGCATGTGCGCCGCCACAGTTGACGCAGGTACAAGGGGTGTCCTTCTCCTCCTTGCAGTCGCGTGTGTCACGTGCTTCCGCACACTTCAAGCACGCAACTGCGCCGCTGCAGTGCTTGGCAACGTGGCCAAGCTTTTGGCAGCGAAAGCACTGCACTGCAGTCTTCTTCTTCTTGTTGCCGGATGTTCCTGCTAGCGTGAGCAGCAACTCCGCTAGGGCTGCAGCTTTGCGTCCCCTTCCGCGTCCCGACGTCTCGAGCGGCAACAGCGACAGCAGCGATGCGTACTTCTCCGCAGTCTGAGCCGAGATGCTGCTGCTCTCATCTGTTACTTTCCCCTCTTTGGGGAAGTGTGACGAGGAGTTCGCCGGCTTTCGGCTTTTACTCCCCTGTGTACGTGTGCGTGTGATTATTTCTGTAGTTTTTTGGAGTCTGTGATATGTGATGACTGTTCTGTTTGTGTCTGGTACCTGCCTGAGGTTGGCGAGATGATTGTTGTTGTATGGGAAGGAGCGTGATTAAGGGATTGGATATTGGAATTTTCTCTTCGACTTAATCGTCGACGATCGTCATGGGGCGCTTGTGTTTGTCGCGGGCCATGTCATACCGACCTAGGGAGTGGATGAGGGCGTTTCCTGATCTGGAAGAACCTTCATAGAAGGCCCTTTGCCAGATATTGGAAACGCTCTTCAGGAGTGGGATTTCAGCTGCAGCGTGCGGATCATCTATGGGGAATCCGAGAGGTAAATGCAATGCCCTCCTGAGGACGCGGTTCCGCAGCCTCTGGAGTTTGTCCAGGTGCTGCTTTGCCGCGCACCCCCAGACAGGGCACACATATTCCATTACTGGCCGGATCAGGACCTGGTACACATTTCCTCCTGCTGGGCAAGGAAGGGAGCTGGTTGAGTTCAGGATTGGGTATCGGGCGGACATTCTGGCGCAGACCTTCCTGTGGACCTCGTCTATGTCGGGTTTCTACTTAAGACGAGAGTCCAAGGTTACGCCAAGGTACTTGGTGGTTCTGCGCCATGGGGTGTTGGGTTCCGTTTAGGTGAAGGTGGAGGGGTGGATGTTGAGGAGGTTCGCGCCTTGCGGTCCTGCGGGTAATCATCATAGTCTGCGTCTTTTCAGAGTTGATGGTGATGCGTCAGCGACGGGCCCAGGTTTCTGTGTCGTCTAAAACCCTTTGTAGACTACGAATGACCAGGTCCTTGTTCGCATTTCTCGTGTAGAAGGCTGTGTCGTCCGCGTACTGTGCAGTGTGCACCAAGGGGGCCGTTGGAGTGTCCGCAGTGTACAGACTGTACAATACGGGCCCCAGGACCGATCCCTGTGGCACCCCAGCACGAATATGGCTTTTGCTGGAGGTGGTAGTTTCTACTTTGACGGAGAAAGCTCTATTCGTGAGATAGCTTTTGATCAGATTAACTATGCTATCGGGGAACCCTTGCGTGTACAACTTGTAGAGTAGCCCTCTATGCCATGCTGAGTCAAAGGCTTTGGCTACGTCTAGTAGCACTATCCCGCTGTAGCCTCCGTGGATAAAGCCCTATGTGGCTGGTTCAAATACTCTCATGACCTGTTGTGGGGCAGAGTAGTTCTGCCGGAACTCGAATTGGAAATCCGGCAGCAGTTGCTCTCTGGTAATGTGCTCCTGTATGGGTCTTCGCAGGAGGCGCTCATAGATCTTGCTAAGAGTTGGCAAGAGGCTAATCGGCCTGTAGCGCTGCGGGAATAGAGGGTCTTTTCCTGGTTTGTGTATCGCGACCACTTCCGCATGTTTCCAGCCATCTGGGAACTCGCGGGATCGAGTAATCTCGTTGAGGATGTTCGCGAGGTGTGTGATCGCCGTGGGTGGGAGATGCTGTGTTTTGCATTTCTATATAGCTGCTTGGCCGTCGTGCGCTACTGTAGGACGGCCAATCACGTTCTTCCGGAAGGGGGAACCACGTCGCTGGTAGTGGTGGCGGGGGGGGGGGGGGGGGGGCAAGGCGCGGTCCGGCGTAGAGACCCGGTCGCTACTCAATTTGTCTGCGGACGCCGCTGCCTTCAGATCGGAGCGTTCCTGGGGTATTTTGTCAACTGTGGGATCCCGCGCAGCACTGAGCTGAAAACTGCTATCCCTGTTTAATAACTTGTTGTGCAGACGTGTCTTCACTGCCTCTGTGAAGATAGAGTCCCACAAACCGTTGGCGTTGCTCAGCTTCTTCGTTTTTTTTTCGAATTCGAAGGTGTGTCCCTCGATAATGCTCTGTTCTGCTACCGCGGACTTGTTTGTCTGTCCTAGCAGTACGCTCCTGATGTGTTCAGTACAGCGCTGGGAGGTACATAGATGTGTCTGGCCGATATACACTACTGGGCATTAACATTGCTATACTAAGAAGAAATGCAGATAATAAACGGGTATTCATTGGACAAATATATTATACTAGATCTGACATGTGACTACATTTTCACGCAATTTGGGTGCATAGATCCCGAGAAATCAGTACCCAGAACAACCACCTCTGGCCGTAATAACGGCCTTGATACGCTTGGGCATTGCGTCTGAGCTTGGATTGCGTGTACAGGTACAGCTGCCCATGTAGCTTCAACACGATACCACAGTTCATCAAGAGTAGTGACTGGCGTATTGTGACGAGCCAGTTGCTCGGCCACCATTGACCAGACGTTTTCAGTTGGTGAGAGATCTGGAGAATGTGCTGGCCAGAGCAGCAGTCGAACATTTCCCTTTTCCACTAAGGCCCTTATAGGACCTGCAACATGCGGTCGTGCATTATCCTGCTGAAATGTAGGGTTTCGCAGGTATCAACTGAAGGGTAGGACCACGGGTCTAACACATCAGAAATGTAATGACCTCTGTCCAAACAAAGTGTCGTCAATGCGAACAAGAGGTGACCGAGACGTGTAACCACGTGTAAACACGCTTCCAATGTGCGTTCACCGCGATGTCGCCAAACACGGATGCGACCATCATGATGCTGTAAACAGAAACTGGGTTCATCCGAAAAAATGACGTTTTGCCATTCGTGCACCCAGGTTCGTCGTTGAGTACACCATCGCAGGCGCTCCTGTCTGTGATGGTCGAGGGTAACCGCAGCCATGGTCTCCGAGCTGATACTCCACGCTGCTGCAAACGTCGTCCAACTGTTCGTGCAGATGGTTGTCGTCTTGCAAACGTCCCCGTCTGTTGACTCAGGGATCGAGACGTGGCTGCACGATCAGTTACAGCCGTGCGAATAAGATGCGTGTCATCTCGACTGCTAGTGATACAAGGCTGTTGGGATCCAGCACGGCGTTCCGTATTACCCTCCTGAACCCACTGATTCCATGTTCTGCCAAAAATCATTGGATCTCGACCAACACGAGCAGCAATGTCGCGATACGATAAACCGCAATCGTGATAGGCTACAATACGACCTTTATCAAAGTCCGAAACGTGATGGTACGCATTTCTCCTCTTTACACGAGACATCACAACAACGTTTCACCAGGCAACGCCGGTCAACTGCTGTTTGTGTATGAGAAAGCGGTTGGAAACTTTCCTCATGTGAGCACTTTGTAGATTTCACCACTGACGCAAACCTTATGTGAATGCTCTGAAGTCCTAATCATTTGCATATCACAGCGTCGTCTTCCTGTCGGTTACATTTCGCGTCTGTAGCACGTCATCTTCGTGGTATAGCAATTTTAGTGGCCAGTAGTGTATTCCATCCCACGTTCGCACTCACTGCTGTAAAAGCCCGGCGATTGCAGCCCCAGTTGGTCTTTGATTGAGCCAAGTATGTGATTGAATTTTTTCGGTGCTCGAAAGATGGTCGTTATTTCGTGCTTCTTTAATATTCTTGCGATCCTGGCTGTCGGCGGTGCAGCAAACGGCAGAAACGCCACACCTTTTGCTTCGTCTTCTTCGGGTTTCTCCTCCCGCCTCTTGTCTGCACGCAAGGCGTGTCTTATTTGTGTCTCGGTGTAGCCATTCTTACGGAAGGTTTCCCTCTGATGTGCTAACTCACGCTGCAAACTCTCGCTGTCACAGGCCGACCTGGCTCTTTGTACTAAGGTGTTCAATACTGAGTTGCTTTGTGCTGGATGATGGCAGCTCCGGTCATTGAGATATAAATCCGTGTCGTCTTCTTCCTGTAGACAGAGTGTCCCAACGTACCGTCCGGATTTTTCTTGTTCAAAATATCCAAGATGGGAAGGTAGCCATTCTCTTCCACCTCCATGGTGAATCTGATGCTGTCATGTATGCCGTTGAGATGGCGTAGGAACTCCCGTAGTTTTTCCTAGCCATGGGGCCACACTACAAAAGTGTCGTCTACGTATCTGTAGAACACATTTGATTTATGGCGGGCGGTGTTCAGTGCCACATCTTGCGACAAGATGACGCCAGCACTCGGCTAATAACTCGAGAAGAACTCATTAGTGGAATACGCCGAGAAAGACTGAAATCCCATGTACGGGCAAGCCATGTTACCGGACCATGCTACCTCGACCAATCCACAGCCCAAGAAACGTTGAGTTGACTCACAGTCAGTAGAAAATGTGGTTGTACCCCAGCCGCAACATTCTCTGTTAGCGCCACAGCCGGTATAAGGGGGGGAAGCACGAGATAGCGTCAAAACTTGCGCAGATTTTTTTTATTAAATCTTCATTTACTACATGATGCTGAAATTTCAATTTTTGAATATTAATTTCGAACTCCTATGTGTGATAAAAATAACGATTAATAAAATCTTGCACATGGCCACGCCTTCTTGTTGTCCTGTATTTCCTCATATTTATTCCTGAGGTGTTTTCTTCCAGTTTGTGCAGTCACACTATGGGGATTATTTCGGTGTTTATCGGATCCAGAACGTCTATAAGATATGTGCATGGAAGAACTCACAATCCTAATGAAAGTAACGACTCTCTGATACGAAAACAATGCCGCCAGACGACATTCGTTTCCACAACTGCTGGCGAAGCTGCAGCGTTTAATTCTTAACTGCGCTAGTCTTGGCAGGCTACGGACTCTACAGAGGCTATGTTTGATCCAGAAGCTTCCAAGCCTTCGATATTGAAGCAAATCGATAACAGGGGCGTTGAGACAACTGCCATTATTGTTAAATTTGAAAATCAGGTTACACTAAGACGATAAGTAAAGGAAATACTGCTTGGCGATGAAGAGGAGAACGCATATCGTTTGCACTAGTTCAGCCAGATAAGGTAAGGCCTAATACAAACACTGTCACATCTTTCATTCAGGTTTCCCGTAATTAAGACTTTAACAACTTTATGTACCTTTTCCAAACAAACCACTGACATTATAGTACTTAAACTTGGCAGGCTATTAGTCAACATTCTGTTGAAGGAATTTTAATTTCCGCTAATTGTAAGGAATTTATGTAAGAGAAAAGCTCTAAGATTAGGTTTCCTTTTTTTTCCACAGAAATTTCCAGAGCTGTAAAACCTAACAGAAGAAGATATCAATATTCTGTTCCACAAATATTTGTAATAGTAGTATAGCAGACTTTCTACAAAAATACATTAACTTCCCTCTGACAGATTTTCAAAAAAGGAACTTTTGTACACTCCTTCATGAAAATAATTCCCTTCTTTCTAACTAAAGACGTTTAACTTCAATAAGTTTAACAACGTATGTGTATATCCGTATAACATTCTTCAACAACTGTGCCAAATTTAGTTACACTGCCTTGAAAAATTTGGACTTTATAATGTTTTCTTCAAAGTATCGTAACTTCGCATAACCACTCACACCCTCCCCCCGCCCCCACCTTAAGGCCTAAACGGCACAAGTCGCCACACTAGGAACGCCAAACGCCAAGATGAGAGGGGCGGCGGTACTTCTACATCTACATGATCACTCTACAATTCACATTTAAGTGCTTAGCAGAGGCTTCATCGAACCACAATCATACTATCTCCCTACCATTCCACTCCCGAACAGCGCGTGGGAAAAACGAACGCCTAAATCTTTCTGTTCGAGCTCTGATTTCTCTTATTTTATTTTGATGATCATTCCTACCTATGTAGGTTGGGCTCAACAAAATATTTTCGCATTCGGAAGAGAAAGTTGGTAACTGAAATTTCGTAAATAGATCTCGCCGCGACGAAAAACATCTTTGCTTTAATGACTTCCATCCCAACTCGCGTATCATATCTGCCACACTCTCTCCCCTATTACGCGATAATACAAAACGAGCTGCCCTTTTTTGCACCCTTTCGATGTCCTCCGTCAATCCCACCTGGTAAGCATCCCACACCGCGCAACAACATTCTAACAGAGGACGAACGAGTGTAGTGTAAGCCGTCTCTTTAGTGGACTTGTTGCATCTTCTAAGTGTCCTGCCAATGAAACGCAACCTTTGGCTGGCCTTCCCCACAATATTATCTATGTGGTCTTTCCAACTGAAGTTGTTCGTAATTTTTACACCCAGGTACTTAGTTGAATTGACAGCCTTGAGAATTGTACTATTTATCGAGTAATCGAATTCCAACGAATTTCTTTTGGAACTCATGTGGATCACCTCACACTTTTCGTTATTTAGCGTCAACTGCCACCTGCCACACCATACAGCAATCTTTTCTAAATCGGTTTGCAACTGATACTGGTCTTCGGATGACCTTACTAAACGGTAAATTACAGCATCATCTGCGAACAACCTAAGAGAACTGCTCAGAATGTCACCCAGGTCATTTATATAGATCAGGAACAGCAGAGGTCCCAGGAGCCATGACCACTGCTTAATTTCTAAAATCTTAGGTGCCGGAAGACACTTTTTCAACTATAAAACCGATGTGACCTGCTCCTCCCCCCCCCCTCCTCTCCCCGCCGCTGTCTGACCCACAAAGAAATCAGAAACATTCATTCTAATTTGTTAGAAATTACTGTTCTGATATTCAGGTTTTTAAAATGTGATTTCTTATTGTGAAAAAAGTAAAATCACAAAGTTTACCTTAAAAACAAGTGATACCGTCTCACGTCGTAGCTCTCTTGTCCTGCTCGTCACATGTCGGCACAAGGTAGCCTTCGTGAGTTGACAGCGTGTTTTCAATTCTTCCCGGCCGCAAGGTCAAACAGTTGCATTGTAGAATGAGATTTTCACTCTGCAGTGGAGTGTGCGTTGATATGAAACTTCCTGGCAGATTAAAACTGTGTGCCCGACCGAGACTCGAACTCGGGACCTTTGCCTTTCGCGGGCAAGCGCTTTACCATCTGAGCTACCGAAGCACGACTCACGCCCGGTACCCACAGCTTCACTTCTGCCAGTATCTCGTCTCCTACCTTCCAAACTTTACAGAAGCTCTCCTGCGAACCCTGCAGAACTAGCACTCCTGAAAGAAAGGATACTGCGGAGACATGGCTTAGCCACAGACTGGGGGATGTTTCCAGAATGAGATTTTCGCTCTGCAGCGGAGTGTGCGCTGATATGAAACTTCCTGGCAGATTAAAACTGTGTGCCGGACCGAGACTCGAACTCGGGACCTTTGCCTTTCGCGGGCAAGCGCTCTACCATCTGAGCTACCGAAGCACGACCCACGCCCGGTACCCACAGCTTTACTTCTGCCAGTATCTCGTCTCCTACCTTCCAAACTTTACATATCAGCGCACATTCCGCTGCAGAGTGAAAATCTCATTCTGGAAACATCCCCCAGGCTGTGGCTAAGCCATGTCTCCGCAGTATCCTTTCTTTCAGGAGTGCTAGTTCTGCAAGGTTCGCAGGAGAGCTTCTGTAAAGTTTGGAAGGTAGGGGGCGAGATACTGGCAGAAGTGAAGCTGTGTGTACCGTGCGTGAGTCCTGCTTCGGTAGCTCAGATGGTAGAGCGCTTGCCCGCGAAAGGCAATGGTCCCGAGTTCGAGTCTCGGTCGGGCACACAGTTTTAATATGCCAGGAAGTTTCAGTTGCATTGTAGCTGCTCGGTGCTTGCTTCTAATTGACGCGCATAACACGAGACTTGCCATATTGCTAGATCACTAAAGATCCTCACAGTCGTACACAGAAGGCGATATGTACCGATTACAACTTCGGAACAAAGCTCAACATACACTGATGCCAAAAGATTGTGACCACCTGATTAATAGCTAGTTTGTCCATCTTTGGAACGAAATACAACGCTGATTCTTCGTATCACGGGTCCGACAATGTTCTTGTAGGTTTGTGGTGATATGTGGCATTAGATGTCTACGCACAGGTCATGTAATTGGCGTAAATAGCGTGCCGCTGATTTCGTACGCGGTGATGGGCTGCGATAGCGAGCCAGATGGATTCCATAAGACTTATATAAGGCCAATCTGGTTGCCGAGACGTCAACGTGAGTTCAATATAATGCTCCTCAAACTGCTGTAAGGTGGTTCTTGGCTCCGAGACACGAGCAATTATACTGCTGAAGCATGACATAGCCGTCCGGTAAGACACCAAGGATGAAGAATTGCTTGTGGTTGTCAGCGTGTCTTCGATTACTCCCATAGAACCCATGCAAGAACACGAGAATGTCTCCCTATGGGAGACATTGCTCCCACCACCCACCGTCCGTAACAGTAATAAAAATTCGCAAGAGACTGAAAATGGTGTGTGGTGATGGCGGTCAAAGCGGGCACGCCCTTACACGGGAATTCCCACGCAGTGGAAGACCGACAGTTTGTAGGGACTTCAGAAACTGATTTTGGCTTGTAGAGGCATAATCGTGAACGATCTTTCGATCCGAGTGGAAGCAGAAGAGGCGAATGTGTGCTGAAGATTCAGACAGGTGTGTAACGTTAGCACCAGGCGTGTCCCAAGAATGTTAACGAATGCTTTCAAAGAAACAAAGGAGACTGTATGCAGTGAGCTTTAGGAACAGTACGAAAATTCTGTAGATCGCTTTTTTGCAAGAATTGTGGCAGGAAACGACATCTGGTCCCTTCGAACTGGAAGCGAAATCGATAAAATGGCACACGATGCAAACAAATTTAGAAAATGAGCGCGACCGCTAGGGTTGGAAGTTCGAATCCTGCCTCGGGCATGGATGTGTGTGATGTCCTTAGGTTAGTTAAGTTTTTTTAGAAAGTGATTTCAGAGTTAGCCTTCGACAGCAAAAGTGAAAATAAGTTTTTCTTTTTTTTATTGTGAACGACTGTGAACTGCAGACATCAGAGCCACACTCAACCACTGTACGAATATATGTGGCAACATTTAACAACCTTCATGCTAGAATAGGCAACGGCTTTACCACAGTGGATACACCGGTTCCCGTGGCCGGCACTTGGTTGGGTGACCATCCCGCCGCCCTGCGCTCTTGCCATTTTTCGGGGTGCACTCAGCTTCGTGACGCCAACTGAGGAGCTACTCGACCGAATAGTAGCGGCTCCGGTCACAGAAAACCATCATAACGACCGGGAGAGCTGTGTGAGGCCCCACGCCCCTCCTATCTTCATCCTCCTCTGAGGATGACACGGCGGTCGGATGGTCCCGGTAGGCCACACGTGGCCTGAAGACAGAGTGCTTATGCTAGAACGACACACTTTCGAAAATACCAGAAAAAACTGTTTTTCCTATGTATTTTGAAGCCCGGCCACAGGTCAGTGAGAAAACCATCACCGAGATCTTAAGGCTTGGGAACAGACTGTAACATCCACCTATAGCCCTCATCTTTTATCATATGATTACCAGCTCTTCGGTAAACTGAAGGAATCCCTTCACTTGACGAGGTTTCAAGATGGTGACTACCTCGTGAAGGCTACTTCACAGTGCCTCGGACGTGCTGGTCCAGAATTCTACAGTGCAGGCATAAAGGGCATTGTTCACCAGAGGCGTGAGGCAGTTGAAAGCGACGGAGATTATGTGGGAAAATAGTACTTCACCTGTCAAGGACGTATCTGACTCTGACCGAAATCGGCACCAGCAAATGCTGTTGAGTGGAAGAACTGGGCCTCCAGTTTTTGAAAACGTAATTCACCATTAAATGGAACAACTCCTATATTTGGCACGCAGAATTTAAAAGGATTGGCACGAACCACTTCGGACCTTAACAGAATTAACTTTTCTCCCTACCATCCAAGAAAAGAGTCAGGGGATTCAAATTTTAGCAGCTTGAAATTACATGAGCCTTTCAATGCTCCAAGTGAACAATAAATGGCTTCAAGCTTATAACAACTCAGAGCTACATAAAACAGTAACAGCATCTAAAGCTACAGTAAAATGTATTAACGATATTAAACAATTAAACTGCTAATACATGAAGAAAAGTAGGCTTTAAGATCGAAACAAATGGAACAGTAGTAAAATTACAAGTGTTTTAAAATTGAAAATACACCTAACTCCTCCTTTGGTCAAGACAACAGGGCAGTCAAAAAATACTGATCTGCAGAATACACAAAGACCAAGCTGCCAGAAATAATGTCTGACTGTTGTAATACATTTGCTGCCTGTTCAAATGGTTCAAATGGCTCTGAGCACTATGGGACTTAACAGCTGTGGTCATCAGTCCCCTAGAACTTAGAACTACTTAAACCTAACTAACCTATCACACATATCCATGCCCGAGGCACGATTCGAACCTGCGACCGTAGCGGCCACGCGGTTCCAGACTGAAGCGCCTAGAACCGCACGGCCACCCAGGCCGGCTCAACAGAATAAGAGGGTGACCTATGGCGAGGCTCTGCCTCTCAAAAAAGATGTCTGTTTTCGTCGAGGTCCGGATCACAACAGAGCGAAGTAACTGTGTTCTACCCTGCAGGACCCTCCAGCGTCCACACACGTCACCTACCACCCATGCACCCTGTTCTCTAAAACTGAAACTGGTAGCGTGAATTCGCTAGCAGTTTCAGCAGATGGCTAAAACCACTTGCAAACTCGCAGATGTGTTCCATTCAACATTTGCAAATAATTAAAAACAGGGATGCCATAGACCGAGCATTATTTAAGAAGATTTGAACATCATAAGAATCATTAAAGACAGACACCTCCTCCCTTTCAAAGAAAATTTCCACGTACACAGCTGGCCGCTATGGCCGAGCGATTCTAAACGCTTCAGTCCGGAACCGCGCTGCTGCTACGGTCGCTGGATCGAATCCTGCCTCGGGGCATCGATGTCTGTGATGTCATTAGGTTAGTTAGGTTTAGATTGTTCTAAGTCTAGGGGACCGATGACCTCAGATATTAAGAACCGTAGTGCTCAGAGCCATTTGAACCATCCTCTCTTTAATGAGCTAGATCATTCCGGAGTAGCGTTCCTGAAATGGAAATGGAGATCGACGCGTACGCAAAGAATTGACACAAAACATACAATATATTTTGGATACATGGCAGCATCAATCGTAAAGACTGAAATCCTTTATTTTACAGATCGATTTCGGTCACTGTGTGATCATCTTCAGTGCTTGGAACAATTTTCTTTCTTAAGCATGCTTTATTAAAATTAATTTGTTGAAAGGTAACTAGAAGTCTGATTTTCAAGTTCTTAAACTTGAAGTACGCTGTACAAGCCCAGCTAGGCACAAACTCGAAGTCTAAGAATCTGAAAGGCAGATTGATGCGGCCAATTACCGAAAATATATTGACAATAAAACGGTCATGGTGCACATGGTTCCCAACGGAATTATACACTACTGGCCATTAAAATTGTTACACCACGAAGATGGCGTGCTACAGACGCGAAATTTAACCGACAGGAAGAAGATGCTGTGACATGCAAATGATTAGCATTTTAGAGCATTCACACAAGGTAGGCGCCGGTGGCAACACCTACAACGTGCTGACGTGAGGAAATTTTCCTACCGATTTCTCATTCACAAACAGCAGTTGACCGGCGTTGCCTGGTGAAACGTTGTTGTGATGCCTCGTGTAAAGAGGAGAAATGCGTACCACCACGTTTCCGACTTTGATAAAGGTCGGATTGTAGACTATCGCGATTGCGGTTTATCTTATCGTGACATTGCTGCTCGTGTTGGTCGAGATACAATGACTGTTAGCAGAATATGGAATCGGTGGGTTCAGGAGGGTTATACGGAACGCCGTGTTGGATCCCAGCGGCCTCGTATCACTAGCAGTCGAGATGACACGAATCTTATTCACATTGCTGTAACGGATCGTGCAGCCACGTCTCGATCCCTGAGTAAACAGATGGGGACGTTTGCAAGACAACAACCATCTGCACGAACAGTTCGACGACGTTTGCAGGAGAATGGACTATCAGCTCGGAGACCGTGGCTGCGGTTACCCTTGACGCTGCGTCACAAACAGCAGCGCCTGCGATAGTGTACTCAACGACGAACCTAGGTGTACGAATGGCAAAACGTCATTTTTTTCGGATGAATCCAGTTTCTGTTTACGGCATCATGATTGTCACATCCGTGTTGGGTGACATCGCGGTGAACGCACTTTGGATGCGTGTATTCGTCATCGCCATACTGGTGTATTACCCGGCGTGATTGTATGGGGTACCACTGGTTACACGTCTCGGTCACCTCTTGTTCGCATTGAGGGCATTTTGAAGAGTGGACATTACATTTCAGATGTGTTACAACCCGTGACTCTACCCTTCATTCGATACCCGCGAAACCCTACATTTCAGCAGGATAATGCATGACCGCATGTTGCAGGTCATGTACGGGCCTTCCTAGACACTGAAAATGTTCGACTGTTGTCCTGGCCGGCACATTCTTCAGTGGTAGCCGAGCAACTGGACACCTGGTTGAAAATGACAAGTTCGTGGCGCCCTCCATCGGTAATGCTGGAATTCAATATGGTGTTGACCCACCCTTAGCCTTGATGACAGCTTCCGCTTTCGCAGGTATAAGTTCAGTCAGGTACAGGAAGGTTTCGTGGGGATTGGCAAACGATTATTCACGGAGTGCTGCACTGAGGAGAGGTATCGATCGGTCGGTGGGGCCTGGCACAAAGTCGACGTTCCAAAACATCCCAAAGGTGTTCTGTAGGATCCAGGTCAGAACTCTGAGCAGGCCAGTCCTTTACAGGGATGTTATTGTCGGATAACCACTCCACCACAAGCCGTGCATGGTGAACATGTTGAAAGGTCTCTGTTGGATTCCTTTCATGTTTGATTTCTTAAATCTGTTGTCATTTATGGAATAAATTCCTCTTCTAAATTTACTGTGGCGTTTCTGACTATCTGGGAGGAGACTGAGTAGTGGAACGTGTTACCTTTACACGTAAACAAGAACGATCTGTCACACTACTACACTTTAAAACACAGTTTATATGTAATTCATGTTACACAGTCTCATACGGAACCTACATCCGCTTTCTGTTATATGCTGTATATGATAAGATACTGTCATCCCCCTTCCCTTCTGTGTGAGAGGATGAATGATCAAATGTGTTTGTAGTTGCATGCTTGAGGGTAGCAGACAAGGCTGTCTGCTAGAGAGCAGTAGGACCAACGTCGGAACAGGTAGCTACGCTTTCTTAAAGCAGAGAGGTTTCTATCCTTAGTATGGTTCTGTCCGTCCGTTGTCATGTTGGTATAGGAAGCTGCCCCTCTGGCCCCTTCCGTTTGTCTTTGTGAGCCACTCTCAGGAAGCACGTTCGGTAGTAGGGCAGTTGCAGGGTGGCCGCGGCGAGCGTCTGAAGTGGTAAGATCTCCGGCTAAGCGCGTGTCTGTTAAGCCCGTAGGACAATGGATTTCTTAAGTTCAGCCTAACTGAAAATTTAATCACCCTTATTTCGGGTTTAGGTCTAAAATATCCGATGTTATCTTAAATTGCAGCGCAGTATTATTCTCGTGTGAAGTTCAGATTAGTTTCCGGTAGTTGCTTTGTTACTACTTTGTGAGTAAAGTGGAACTACGTGTTGATCAGTAACTCTAACTAAGATCAATCTTAAATGCGAATGCTTGTGGTATTATAACGTCTCGTCTTGACTATATTTTCAATATAGCAACTTTTCTTTATGTTCAGCCCACGTGGGGTGTACTTTGCGAGACCACTACCACGTGCTTATATAACTGTTTGACCCATCAGGTTAATAGTAAGACGTTAGTAACCAGTTCAAGGTTTTGCTTTTGTCAATTGCTTTTCGATCTAATGTATTTTAATTATCAAAATTCTTGTGGAGTTGTACGCTTTGTGTAAACCAAGTTGACCACGTGGAGCATGTGGTGTAATCATCAAAGTAGCCCTCAGCTATTCTTTTTGCGAAGACTTCACAAAGAGTTAATATGAATTTAGTATACCAGTGTGTGGTAATTACATGACGGACACGATTGTGGTATGAACGTAATTTCTTTGGGTAAAAACTGAATCTGTTGGTTGTGGTTAATTTCTTCTTGCTTATGTTTCAATGTTCTTCGTGAGTTATTTTATGAATGCAGTGTCGTATGCAGTCTCCCAATCTTGGCTCCATATTTTATGTGTTCCGTAAGATTACAATCTCACATTTTTCAATCGTAAATAAGGCACCAGCTCAGTTATAACTCACGTATAATATGCTGAAATTTCAATGAACAATCTTAAAATAAATTTCCAAATATAAACTGATTTCTTTCTTTTTATTTAAATTCTCTTTTTACGTATATATATTACAGGTTTTGTATGACTATTAAAAGATTATCATTAATGTTAGTCTGCTTGGTAAACTTAGACTAAATATCTGATGAAACAGTTGCCCAGTAATCCACGGTTAACGTCCCCAGACAGATCACGGCTTTTAACCCGCTTTTATTCTACTATTAGCACCCGATTTCAGCATAGCAAAATTCATGTAGCAATATTACAATGTGCCCAATCTTGTTGAAAGACGCAGTCGCCGTCCCCATATTGCTCTTCAACAATGGGAAGCAAGAAGGTAATTCAAACTTCAATGTATGCCTGTGCTGTGATAGTGCAACGAAACCAACATGGTGTGCAAGCCCCCTCCATGAGAAACACGACCACACCATAACACCACCACCTTCGAATTTTACTGTTAGCACTACACTCGCTGGCAGATGACGTTCACCGGGAATTCGCCATACCCACAACCTGCCATCGCCACATTGTGTACCGTGATTCGTCACTCCAGACAAGGTGTTTCTACTGTTCAAGCGTCCAATGTTTACGCTCCTTACGCCAAGCAAGGCATCGTTTGGCATGTACCGGCGTGATGTGTGGCTTATGAGCAGTGTTTCGACCATGAAATCCAAGTTTACTCAAATCCTGCCTAAGTGTCATAGTACTAGCAGGGGATCCTGATGCATTCTGGAATTCCTGTGTGATGGTCTGGAGAGATGTCAGCCTATTACACATTACGACCCTCTTCAACTATCGGCGGTCTCTGTCAGTCAACAGACGAGGTCGGCCTGTACGCTTTTGTGCTGTACGTGTCCCTTCACGTTTCCATTTCACTATCACATCGGAAGCAGTGGATCTAGGGATGTTTAGGAGCGTGGAAATCTCGCGTACAGACGTATGACACAAGTGACATCCCATCACCTGACCACGTTCGAGGTCCATGAGTTCCGCAGAGGGCCCGATTCTGCTCTCTCACGATGTCTAATGACTTTGGAGGTCGCTGGCAGCAGGTGGTAACACAGTGTACCTAATATGAAAAACGTATGTTTTTGGAGGTGTCCGGATGATTTGATCACATAGTGTGTGTCCACAAAACGCAGTGCAGGAAAAGTACCCAGGTACGATACGAATATGCAGTTTATTGTAACGTACATAAACAGTGTTCTTCGATAGATATTAGTTTCGAACATCAGAACTGAAAACAAGTCACTTCTTGAATATGGAACAACAACAATGATATATCAATTAACTTCTCATGGTTGGGATTCAGAGTCATATAATATTTCTTAGAAGACATCATAGTCGCGGTTGACTGTATGAAATATTTACTATTACGATTCCTATTTCGGCCTTAGGACAATTTTCAGGTAACGCTGGAAAAGTTACATTCTGTTAGAATATAAGATTATCTGACACGAGTACATGTCGTCGTCAAAATGTAGCCTTTTGACTGCGAGAGTCACACAAGATACAATGAGTACGACAGTTATTACATCGTAAAATGTTGTTAAATATGTACTGTATTGTCAATATTACCATTGTTCTAATAATACATCACAAATAAAAGCTCAGGTGCACTGACAACATGTGAAGCTATATATTCTGACAGAATGTAACTTTTGTAGTGGTACTTGAAAATGGCCCTAAAGCCGAAATTGCAATCGTAGTAATAAATGTTTCTGTTGTGACTTGGCAAGACAGCCAAGCCACTAGGAGGAAGCCGAAAGGCACGCGTTTAAGCTCACGAAGGCTGGCGTGAGGTCTGGAACAGGCAAAGTAATTGAGACTAGCAAGTAAAGTACGTAGCTTCTTGAATACTTAACTTTAATCCATAATTGGTGAACATCGGTCTGACGGTACATGCATCACAAGATAAATAGCAAATGATAATGGCGCCTTGCTAGGTCGTAGCAAATGACGTAGCTGAAGGCTATGCTAACTATCGTCTCGGCAAATGAGAGCGTAATTTGTCAGCGAACCATCGCTAGCAAAGTCCGCTGTACAACTGGGGCGAGTGCTAGGACGTCTCTCTAGACCTGCTGTGTGGCGGCGCTCGGTCTGCAATTACTGATAGTGGCGACACGCGGGTCCGACGTATACTACCGGACCGCGGCCGATTTAAAGGCTACCACCTAGCAAGTCTGGTGTCTGGTGGTGACACCACAGTTTCGTCCAGTCAATGGCGACTATGATGTCTTTTAAGAAATGGTATGTCAGAAGGCCGAAGGCCTGAAAGTGTCACAGTAAACTGAACGTTCCAAAATCCAATTTCCATACTCCGAATATGCTACAAGCAAAATTTGGAAGGGATGTAGAAATGTTAAGGTTGGGGGAGGACGAGCAAAATTTGAAGTGCTGAAGGGATGCTCAAAGGTTTAAGTCTGGCGTACTGCCAATGAAAAACAGTTACTATGAAGTCCAGTAGCGGGAACGGCCTCTGAGGCCACGTATGTAGAGGCCACGAAGGTGAGGAGCGTAGGTCTGTAGATGGCAACCCCTGGGGGTGAAAGTAGACGTTGGCGGAGTCGTCGTCGTAGCTGGGGCTTCAGAATGGGATCCTTCGACAAACAAAGACTGTCCCAGGAATCCCTCTTGGAGTGAACTGTCGAGCGTAGGCAATATGCTGGCCTAAACATTACCCAGGCGCCAGGATACTGCAGGTACTTCTTTTAGCCGTGTGGTCCATGGAGGAGAGAAGATGCACAGGACCAGTGACCTCTGGCACCGATTGGTTGATCACCTTACGGCGGGGCAGAGTGTGGCCATCTGTTGCATATTGTCTGACTACCCGTCCCCTGTGATGTACATCCACATGTAATCTGTCTGTATTGTTGGTTGCTGGCTGAGTAGGCGCAAGGAATTGGCACAGCAGATTACAGCAAGGGGATTTTGTTTCCATTCCTTGATGATTTCTGTAATTTTAGGCAGGAGCTGGAAACTAAGTGGGGAAAGTGGGACAATGAAGAAGATGATCAATGACAATCAACCGAAGACGTTAAATACATTGTTGCAGATGTTGCAGTGTTTGTGCGGTCTGGCATTGTCATACTGCATACTTGTACGTATAAAATTTTCACTGTTCCTGATAGAGTGACAGTGCTCCAACTCAGAGCTGTCTAGCGGCTGAGACATGCAAGTGCCTAAACATGAAGAATAAAGATGCAGAATAATAACAAAATTGGAGGCCACAGAATGGCTTTGTTCAAGGTGGCCATTGAACATTCAAATTTAAAGGAGGGCAGCAGCCAGTCACAGAAATCGGTAATTTATTGCAGTTCTAGATTTCGAATATAAATAATTATCGGTGTAATTCCAGAAGAGTCATGCAGGTACCAAATTGACACAGGATCAACTTCAGGTAATGCACCAACGTGACTGTGCTGTAGTCGAAATCTAGATGTGCCATAAAACATGGCCAACCGCTGTGACCGAGCGGTTCTAGGAGGAACCGCGCTGCTGTTACGGTCGCAGGTTCGAATCCTGTCTTGGGCATGGACGTGTGTGATGTCCTTAGGTTAGTTAGGTTCAAGTAGTTGTAACTCTAGGGGACTCAAGACCTCAGACTTAAGTCCCATAGTGC
This sequence comes from Schistocerca americana, assembly GCF_021461395.2. NCBI lineage: Eukaryota > Metazoa > Arthropoda > Insecta > Orthoptera > Acrididae > Schistocerca > Schistocerca americana. Next base: position 89,608,603 of record NC_060127.1, on the reverse strand, counting down.
TTTAAAAAAAATAAAAAAAATAAAAATAAAATAAAACATCGGTTTTTGAGACAGGCTGTTGTCCTTCTTTAAATTTAAAGTCGTAGAATGTTATTAACGCTTGTTTTATTTAAAAACTGTTAGGAGCTATCAGATCAAAAATGCAGAAGCATAGCTAAAGTTGGTAGATTGCAATGTATGGTCTAACGTACAGCAAACATAGATTCATGTCATCTCGTATTTTTCATTGCAGTCTATTCGAAATTTGTGGAATGTGTTGCTAAGCTGCGAAATATCACAGCATCTCTTACCATTAGTACGAGAGTCATTCGGAAAGTAAGGAACGATTGGTCGCGAAATGGAAAATACTGTGAAACTCTGATGTGTTGGGCACTGTCTAGTACACCCGTCGATCGCATCATGTCACTCCTTTCAGTTCTGAGCTCACAGAACGTAAAAATGTATACAAATTAGAGTCCCCCCGCCAAGTATGAAGACCTGGCGAAAGATTTCGCCTGAAGCTATGCAATCCACACAACATAACTGTCATGCGGTTGGTTCTGCACGACTGTTCTTGGCTGGACTCTGCAGGGGCAATGAAGATGCTCCTGCAGCGTTTTCGATGGGAAGTGTTTGATCACCCACAATAAAGCACGTAGTCGGCTACCCCTGAGGTTCAGATGAACTGTTGGCTATGAAGGCAATATTTTGACACAGACAACGAGCTGCAGTCCAGAGAAGAAAATTGTCGGAAAGCACTGGTGGGTGTCTTCTATAAACAGGGAATTTAAAATCTGGTACAACGCTACGACAGATTTCTAAGTCTGAGCGGCGACTATGTAGAGAAGTAGGTAGAAAGTGTAGCTAACCATTGTAAATAAAACAATTTTGATTTTAACTGTGGTTACGATTTCTCAACACATCGTTGCATACTTTCTGAATAGCCCTCGTAGAATGGCAATTCAACGTGATGCTGACTCACGAGAATACCAAATTCTAAAGTTTTTTTGTCCCATTTCTACCGAATAGATTCTCTACAGTCTTCTGAGAAAGACTGCAGACAAGTGGAGCACTAGTGACGGTCTGCTTGAAGTGGCACTGCCGTATTCTGACTAACGGGATAACTAGCATTTTCTGTGCGTACGAGTAGGCACGTAGCGCGGCGCTTGAGTCTGCAGCGAGTTGGCACGCAGAATGTACTGGTATTCATTGTGTTCCCACACTAAAGCGCTGGCAGTGAAAGCTGGAAACGGATGAGCAGCACTATTCCGTACGTACCGCGTTCGTTCCTTGAAATAAAAAAAAAAGTGCCTCCAGGTAGAAAGGGAACCGCACACGAGACCGTGCCCCCAGTAAAGCGAGTTAGAGCAATCTGCCGCTCCGGTGTGTGGTCGGCTAATCAAGCGTGCAGCTCTCCCTCCGGCCGGTCGCAGTGAGAGTAATTGTTTCTGTGTGCCTTTGGCGGCGGGCTGGACCTTTTGTTCTGCGCCGAAATTGCCGCCGGCCCGATCAGCCGTGCGGGCTTCTCTCTGCGCCGAAGGCTACAATACAAGCCGGAACATTTTTGACATGAAAACGGTCGTTCGCTCGTGGATCGAACTATTTTCTGTGATAAAATACCGTCGGAATCGAATCCCCTACAACTACGAGACTTCTTCTTTCTGAAACGTCTCTTCTTATGCAGGTCGTTCACACAGCCTGTTCCAGGCTTTTCTCTTCGGCCACAGAGTGTCATTTATCACAGGGTTAAACGTAACGCTTGCAGCGTGTGGGGGGCCGTAGGACGGCCTGCCACTCGGCTTTGTTCGGTCCTTCTCGAAAGTACCCGGGACAGCGCGTCATTTGTTTTAGCACAGCGTTGCGGCAGTTTTGACCATCAGAATTCTCTGTGTTCGGCAGAATAGTGTTTTCAGCGCTGTTTAATCTCCACTATTTGTTCTTTGTATCAAGGACATTCGCAATGCCCAGTGGCTGTTTGGACAAAAAGAGCCAGTCTATTGATCTGTCGTCGCAGTCCTTAAAAATGAATGGGGATGACAGAGGAGAGGGACGAAGATTCTCAGTTCGCATGAGCGATACCTACTGCTTATTGCTACGAAACTGGAAACTGTTATGCCGGAGCCAAGGTAGCCCCTGCAGGGCGGCAACCCATGTTACACCACAGAGGACAGCGTTGTCTGTGTCCAAGGCGTACCAAAAGAAGCATCATGGTGAACACCGGCTGTTTACGTACAAGATAATGGAAACAGACATTCCGAGCACCACTTTCTGCAGGGGGAGCTCGAGCCACGGCATGCAGGAAATATCACTACGCCAAAACCTGATTGGCTGGAGACAGCCATTTAGGGGCTAGAACCAGCCCCGAAGTTCAGTTCACTCCGGATACCGACCTCGTGTACTTCGGTCGCTGAACATTAGGTCTTCGTCTCTGAACTGGACTCTTACTAGTGTGTGTGTGTCTGTTACCACGAACCTTTGTGGAAAATTAGAAGGGAACTTTTGTTTGCCTCAGTTAGGAGACTTTTTCTGGTATCGTTATTGTTACCTTTTCGTTTCTTGTTCAGTCATCAACCTTGTGAACGTACCTCAATAAAAGTTGTGTTTGAGAAAAACTGCGAATTGTCAGTCACAACAGAAACGACTTTGCAATACCATCCAGCAAGAATTTAAAGGTTTAGTTGAGAATGGAAGAGCAAAAAATTGCAACGATTGATTCATTATTCTGCACATCAAATAGCTCTGTGTCCTAAATTTGCAGGCCTGTAGCACGGGAAAAATTGGTTGTGCGAATAGTAATATTTCTGAAATCGCACTCGTTATTCCACTGCCAGTTGCAACCGGTTTCAATGGAACTGATGAAACAGTGTTGGAGACCTCATGTATTACAGTAAACTACGTTGACGTCACACTAAGTCACAGACCTGCACTTCGTTCGGACAGGTCTCATAGCCTGAAGCCGTCATTGTATGAGCTGGGTTATTGATTTGGGTCTCACTGTGAACAGCTTCGTGAGAAGTACCAGCACCTGAAGTCAGAGAATAAAGATATAGACATGGGCTGAAAGACTATAACCACCTGGTTAATGGGTGACAAAAAATAAAAACACCTTCAGCCGTCCTTATGATTGTATTTTGTTTTGCCGCTACCAGCTTCAACGCTTCATTGCGTCATCTTCAGGCCAGTATGCATAAAACATTAAAGACAGCATTATCAACTTATGAATCAAGTTACAGAGAATTTTGTACTTTGACACGACACACAGCTCATGTTCCTTCTTTTTACTTCTTTGTGAGGTATTATTTTCTTCCATTCATCACCTTTTACAGTTATTTTGTCTTACAATAAATTATTTCAGGGCTGTGCAGATAATGTATGTCCGACTGCCAAATAAAAATCACGAATAGCATTTAAAGAAGTTTTAATAGATAGTATAATTATACAATGTATTGAGTGTAAATTTTAGATATGGCAATGGATGTAACTGTTCTTTCTGTCAAATGTTCGGCGTGATTCATTTGTAGAGTCTTGCCAGTGTTCTCATTCTGCTTTTATCTGCTTCTCTGTAACATGATTGATAAGTTGCTAATGCTATCTTCAAAGTTTTATGCATAAAGGCCTGAAGATTACGCAATGAAGCGTTGGAACTGGTAGCGACAAAATAAAATAAAATCATAAGGACAGCTGAAGGTGTTTTTAATTTTTGTCACGATAGTAAACGGCCGTCGTCCCAGAGACCTCCTGCTAGAAGGATGAACATACAAAAATGGTTAATAGGTTGTCTGTATTTTGCAACTAAATAAGTCACTGATTCTGCGTATCAGGTATCCAATAGTTTGTTCGTAGGTCTGTGGAGATATGTGGCATTAGGTGTCTACGCACAGGTCTTGTAATTCGCGTAAATTACAGGCCACTGATTTGCGTACGTGGTGATGTCGCGCGATAACGACCCAGATTTACATCTACATCTACATTTATACTCCGCAAGCCACCCAACGGTGTGTGGCGGGGGGCACTTTACGTGCCACTGTCATTACCTCCCTTTACTGTTCCAGTCGCGTATGGTTCGCGGGAAGAACGACTCCCGGAAAGCCTCCGTGCGCGCTCGAATTTCTTTGATTTTACATTCGTGATCTCCTCGGGAGGTATAAGTAGGGGGAAGCAATATTTCCGATACCTCATCCAGAAACGCACCCGCTCGAAACCTGGACAGCAAGCTACACAGCGATGCAGAGCGCCTCTCTTGCAGAGTCTGCCACTTGAGTTTGTTAAACATCTCCGTAACGCTATCACGGTTAACAAATAACCCTGTGACGAAACGCGCCGCTCTTCATTGGATCTTATCTCCTCTGTCAACCGGACCTGGTACGGATCCCACACTGATGAGCAATACTGAAGTATTGGTCGAAATAGTGTTTTGTAAGCGACCGCCTTTGTTGATGGACTACATTTTCTAAGGACTCTCCCAATGAATCTCAACCTGGCACACGCCCTACCAAAAATTAATTTTATATGATCATTCCACTTCAAATCGTTCCGCACGCATATTCTCAGATATTTTACAGAAGTAACTGCTACCAGTGTTTGTTCCGCTATCATATAATCATACAATAAAGGATCCTTCTTTCTGTGTACTCGCAATACATTACATTTGTCTACGTTAAGGGTCAGTTGCCACTCCCTGCACCAAGTGCCTATCCGCTGCAGATCTTCCTGCATTTCGCTGCAATTTTCTAATGCTGCAACTTATCCGCGAAAAGCCGCATGGGTTCCATAATTTGGTCGACGTGCAATCAACGTGTGTTTGACACCATTGTAGCTCGGTTCTGACCCCGAGACACCGACAATTATTCTGCTGAAAGATGACATCGCCGTCGGGGAAGACATCAAGCATGAAGGGGTGCAGGTGGTTCGTAGCTGTCTTTGATTACCGCCAGAGGGCCCTTGCAAGTGCAGGAGAATGTTTGCCAAAGCATAATACTGTCCCCACCATTCGCGTCCGTGGCGCTGCACTTTTTGAACCGTCGTTCACCTCAATGACGGCGTTTGTGGAGACCTAGTGTAGCAAAAATGTGATTCACCTGAAGAGCCGACACCGTGATCGACGGTCGAATTCTGATTGTCGTTCGGTCAACATGTGAACACGACAGGGTGGGTGCTGCCGTGCTCCATGTTCAACAATGTGCTATGAACGGCGTGCTTCGAAACACTTGTGCGTGCACCAGCACTGTGCTCTTTCGGCAGAGGTGCCACATATCAATACATCCTACTTTACAGAGCAGACAAGCCTTCGAACCCCACGTTCTGCGAAGAGTCGCGGACTTCCAACCATTTAGCACCTAGTGGTGGTTCCACTGATCTTCTATCTCTTTCCATAGATGCCCGTCCGCAGCAAGTGGTCGTGCGGTAGCGTTCTCGCATCCCACGCCCGGGTTCCCGGGTTCGATTCTCGGCGGGGTCTGGGATTTTCTCTGCCTCATGATGACTGGGTGTTGTGTGCTGCCCTTAGATTAGTTACGTTTAAGTAGTTCTAGGTTCTAGGGGACTGATGATCATAGATGTTAAGTCCCATAGTGCTCAGAGCCATTTGAACCATAAATGCCCACGACAGTAGCACGTGAACATTCGACCAGCTTCGCCGTTCTCCAGATACTCGCTCATAGGGTCTGCGTAATAATGATCTTCCCTCTGTCAATGTTGCTGGTCTCAATGGAATTGCTCATTTGCAGCCCATATCTTCGCTAGGGTGATAGCCGGTCCGTGTTTGCTCCGTTTACAAACTTTTGTTACAGTGTCACGTACCCGCAACGCCACTAAGCGGCGTCTAACTTCGGGGTTGGCAGTGGTCGTAATTATTTATTTAGCTTATGGCAAGTAAAAATCACATTTATAGAGAAATAAGCTGCTACAATAACTTTATAACTAAAATCAAGACATAAAGAATTAAATACAGCTATGTCATGAACAACATATATATAATTACAAATTAACATTTAGGTTTTTAATATATTGAACTGCACTTCGAGTCGCATCCAGGAAGTCCGTTGTTTGACCTGAGTAGGCTCTCAGAGGGCACTCTGCAGTGATGTGCCGGATCGTCTGCTTCTCAGCGCCGCAGTCGCACTTTGGAGATGGTGCTCTTCCCCATTTGTGTAGAGAGTCCGCACATCGACCGTGGTCCGTCCTGATCCTGTTGAGGATGGTCCAGGTTTTACGTGGTAAGCCAAAGCCTGGAGGTCTGTTCGAGGTTTCAGTTAGGTGTTTACCTGTGGTGGTGCTGATTCTTCCCATTCCACTTTCCAGCGTTCTTCAAGACAGAAACCATTTTCTTCCAGATATTTGGCCCTTATAAGAGGTGGATGTCTAGAGCGCAATCCATCTCTGTCAATGCCATTGCTCAAAGCGTGAATCGGAAGTTGCGGGTTGTCTTGTATTTTTTTAAATTCTCTGAGAAGCGCATGTTCGCTTCGTAAGTGAGGTGGCGGTATGTGGCTCAGTACAGGTAGCCAGTGAATGGGGGTTGATTTTATTGTACCTGAAATAATCCTCATACTTTGGTTCAGTACTGTGCCCACCGTCTTGGTGTGAGTGCTCCTTAGCCAAACAGGGGAACAGTACTCTGCCGCAGAGTAGACAAGTCCGAAAGCAGAGCATCGCAAGGTAGAGGTGGAGGAGCCCCAGCTGGTACAACATAGTTTCTGAATGATATTGTTCCTAGTACGGATTTTTGCAGCAGTGTTGATGAGGTGTTGTTTGTAGCTCAGGGTTCTATCTATTGTCACTCCCAGGTATTTTGGATTTTTATTATAAGGCAAAATATTATTATCAAAATATATCTTAAGGCGTCTGTTAGGCAATTTATTACTCAGGTGGAAACAAATAGCCTCAGTATTAGTTGGACTAGGTTGTAGTCTCCATTCACGAAAGTACGTTCCCAGCAAGGTCAAGTCGCTTGTCAGGACAGTCTCAGTATGCTCCATATCTCGATGTTGTGTAGCTATGGCCCAGTCATCTACATATCCAAACATATCAGATTTAGTATTAGGCATATCGGCTATATAGATGCTGAAAAGTAGCGGTGCCAGAACTGACCCTTGGGGCAAGCCATTATTGAGCTTCATTTTTTTGCTCCTATAATTTCCAAGTATCACCTGGAATGGTCTGTTGCAGAGCATCTCGTTGGTAAGGTTAGCCATTTTCAAACGTGGCACGATGCGGAGTAGTTTGTAAATCATGCCTTGCCTCCATACAGTATCATAAGCCGCTGTCAGGTCTATAAATACCACGGATGTTTTTTCTTGTCTTTGGAAGCCTCCCTCGATGTAGGAAGTTAGTGAGAGGATCTGTGCAGCTCCTGTTTGGCCGAAAGCCTGCTTGTTCCACAGGGATACACTTTAGGATATCTGGACTTATACTGTTACATTTAAGTCACTCCAGTAGTTTGTAGATCGTGCTAAGAAGGGCAATTGGGCGGTAGCTGTTTGGTTGGTCATTCGGTTTACCTGGTTTCAGTATCGCTATGATTTTTGCTTTCTTAAGGGTATTTGGCATTCTTCCAGTTTCCATCATGCTGGAGAAGAACTGTGCAAGCCATAATTTCGCAAATTTACCGCAGTGAATCAGAAACTCTGGATGTTCCATCAAAACCTGGGGCTTTCCACGGCTTGATGTCTCTCAGAACCAGTGTTACCTCTTCGATTGAGAAGGGCTGCGAGTGTAGTGAATTGTTTCCTACTAAAGATTTCAACTTTTTAAGTTCCTTTTTAACTTTTATCGTATGAGCTCGATCCCCTGGAGCTCTAGAGATTTTACTGATGTGCGCCGCAACTGTGTTTGGAGAAATAGAGCTGGTTGGTCGTTGGTTCCTGCTACTGCCACCAAGCTTCCGAAGTAGCGACCACGCCTTTCTGCTTGATTTTGCGAAGTCGATTTCCTCAACAGTCTCTATCCATTTTGTGCGCCTGGCAGCGCCCAGACTGTGCAATAAGTCATCTGTAATCTCCCTATCCCCATGCTCTAGGAACTGTTTATAGAGGCGCTCACTCTCTTCGTTCCACCCCGGCGCGTATTATTTTCTAAATCCCCGGGGAATGCTGTTCTTAGCTGAGCTGATGACTGCTCCCACAAATCTTTTGTAATTTTTATAAGTTGGAGGTACCCATCCAAGGAGTTTATCAAGTTTTTCTGAGAAAGTAGCCCAGTCCGCTTTCCCAAAGTTCCATCTGGGCCGAGGATACGAGGAAATTAGGGGGATAGTAAGGCCTATTTCTATGAGCACCGGACGATGTTGGGAGTGAGGGAAGTCCCCAAGTATTCTACGGGAGGCTGGTAAAGGTCTGTTATTAGCGTCAGCCGTAACAAAGCATAGATCAGGGTGGGTTTCAGTTCCCCATGCAGCTGACTTAAATGTACTTTGGTCTTTGGCGTCAAAGATTAGCTGTGTATTGCAATCTTTAGTCCATTTCACCAAGTCTTCACCATTCTGGTCAGATCTGCGGTATTTCCACAGTTCGTGGTGGCTGTTGAAGTCACCCACATACATTGTGGGGTGAGGCAGGGGTTGTAGAACTTGTGGAGGCCACGAGTGGCCTGGAGGTTTGTAGATGTTGTTTACTGTTACTTCACCTTTTTTACAGTAACTTCGTGGATATCATATGTGTTAGATGTAGAGATCAGGACTGCATCCTCTATGTCCTTTCTAATGTGCATTGCTGTACCATAATGCCTGTGATGTGTAGCACCTATCAGGTCATAGCCCGTTATTTTACCTCTGGATCTTAGCTGCTCATCGTTTTCTGTGTGGGTCTCCTGGATTGCAACTATGTCAATGTTGTACAATGTTAAAATTTTATGCATGTATTGGCATTTGGCTTTACTTATGCCTTCAATATTAAGTTGGCAAACTCGTACGATCGGTCCGAACTGTCTAATCAAGTTGCCCTCAGAAGGACACTCAACATTCCGTTTTCTGTGAGTCATCCTGATTTGATTATGACCAGGAGATCGTTTGCCGATTGTCTAGTCGCCAGTATGGTGCTAGTTCATTTAGCGTTACCCAGGGTGCACCTGTAGTTTTCAACTACGGACGCGAACTAGCTTTACACCCCAGTGGTTTTGCTTATCAGTGTATTTGCCGGAATATAAGTGAAATATCAGCTCTGAATTCAAAAATGGCTCTGAGCACCATGGGACTCAACTGCTGAGGTCATTAGTCCCCTAGAACTTAGAACTAGTTAAACCTAACTAACCTAAGGACATCACACACATCCATGCCCGAGGCAGGATTCGAACCTGCGACCGTAGCGGTCTTGCGGTTCCAGACTGCAGCGCCTTTAACCGCACGGCCACTTCGGCCGGCCAGCTCTGAATTCAAAATTACAAAATAACGAAAGCTGTCGTCCTCTACGACCCGTGAATATTCTCAGAATTATAGCAGACGCAAGTCAGAGGGAAGTTCACTTCGATTGGAATCGCCGAGCGAATACGAGAGTTAAAGGCAGAAACGGAAAGAGGATAGAAGAAAACGGCGCAGAGCGATTACAACGCAGGGCCATCGCGCACACTGTGGCCAGCGACGGACCAAACTCCTACGGATCACGTGCAGGCGTTGCTGGACCGCAATACAGAAGACAATGAGACCATACAAGAGGGCTCTTCATCAATCTGTTCGTGCAAACTAGCTCCCGCGAAACTGTTGTTGCCGGCCGGAGTGGCCGAGCGTTTCTAGGCGCTTCAGTCTGGAACCGCGCGACCGCTACGGTCGCAGGTTCGAATTCTGCCTCGGGCATGGATGTGTGTGATGTCCTTAGGTTTGTTAGGTTAAAGTAGTTCTAAGTTCTAGGGGACTGATGACCTCAGATGGTAAGTCCCATAGTGCTCAGAGCCATTTGAACCATTTTTGAAACTGTTATTCACTAGTCAATTTTGGCGTCCGCTAATAGTTCTACGCAGATGTCACCCTCCACAGTGGCTAATTATTGCAGATTTATTTTCTAAAACTGCAGAAACGATGTAGTGATTCGGTTTCGCAGCTTACATGTAACAATGTTCTGTGGTCACTGTTTATATCACAAAGCATCTCGAAGGTTCAACCCTCTATCATCAGATCGATTTACATGTGTTATTATGACATAATGGTGTGTTGTGGTTCGAAGTGTGTTTGTGGTAACTTTTGACTATCTCTAGTGGAGAAGCAAAAACACTATTTCAGAACATATTTTTGGAGGGTTTTTGACTAAAACGAAAACTTATGTAACGATGAAAATAAAACATGTAAAATAGAATACCTTCATCGTCATAGGCTCCTTTCTCCGTCGTAATACATCACATGTAAACTGTCATATTTTGAAACCGAAGATGGTGTCTGGAAAATACTAGGTACAAAGAACAATGGCAAAAGAGGAACATTATCTCGAAGAACAAAGAATATATACCATAACAACATTACTGTTTCTGAATGTGTTTTAAAGGATCGTGGAGGTTTTTGTTTCAGTTGCTGAGTGCATGCGTTGGAATAAATATTACAGGTGGTAATCCGGATCTGTCAGGTTCATAAAAGAAAATGGCTCTGAGCACTATGGGACTCAACATCTTAGGTCATAAGTCCCCTAGAACATAGAACTACTTAAACCTAACTAACCTAAGGACATCACACACACCCATGCCCGAGGCAGGATTCGAACCTGCGTCCGTAGCAGTCCCACGGTTCCGGACTGCAGCGCCAGAACCGCTAGACCACCGCGGCCGGCTCAGGTTCATATATCTTAAATTTCATACACGTTTGTGTAATCAGGTGACATGTTACAAATTTGCAGATAACAGTGGTAAAATTACACATAAATAACGCTTTGGCCGGGGTTTTAAGATAGAGACGAAAGGCAGAGAGAGAGAGAAACAGAAAGAGAAAGAGAAGAGACAGAGAGAGAGAGATTAGAGAGAGAGCGATTAGAGAGAGGGAGGGAGGGATGGAGGGAGGTAAAGAGGGAGAGGGAGAGAAAGAGACAGGTGGAGAGAGAGGAGGGAATTTTTTTGTGCTAATTTCCTATGGCACCAAATTGCTGAACTCATCGGTCTCCAGGTTTACACACTACGTAGTCCCACTTAATCTATCTTACGCTATGGACTACACACACACCCATGACTGAGAGAGGACTCGAATCTCCGACGGGGGTAACTGCGCGAGCCGTGGCAAGGCGCCTGAGACAGCGCGGCTGAGGCAGGAGGAGAGAGCTTCACATACAGAAGGTGGAAAGTGTGACTGGAATAGAGAAAACTTTTCCAAAGCAGCAGTTCTTAAGATTATACATGTTACATGTAATAAGTAACTATTGGTGGGAGTAATTCATCGGCTAATGTTTTGAAACGTGCAGATAGATGTACAATTTATGCAATTGATGTGATGACAATTTCGTAAATGAGGCCTTGCCAATGTACGATATCAATAACAGTCACGTTAAAGCCTAACCCAAACTGTTCATATTTAAATGTTCACCTGGCTAAACACACGTTCCACATTCGAGCATGGCAGGCGAAGAACTGTAGATGTCAATGAGACCAGGTTACCATGTGGATTTTGAATATTTACCTTACAAAATTTATCTACTACTTCTGCCCAAAACCTGATTGCACTTCTTGTATTTCTTCCTTTCACTGTGCGTTATGTATATCCACTGAGTTATTGATGAGTCAATGTCTACAATGTCTACAAACTACCTCAAGTGCAATGTCTATGGTTGCGACACTTTCAAATTTTCCTCTACAAAAAATATATTTGGTATTCTATAGACTTTCAAATTCTGAGGAAGATGGGATCGAAGTCCCTCTGGAATGTCTACAGCGTACCTTAGGCATCTTTGCCGAATATTATGTTGTACATCTTCCAATATATTTAGGTCATGTACAGCAATTTCAAATTAGAAACATCGATAAGGCTTACAATCCATATGATCTGCAACTGAACTTGCCAGCGGGTCAATTTTTGCAGTAGCACTTAACATGTTTCTGCTAACGTAGTAGACTAAATCATACGTAAGTTTCATCCGGTCCACGGCCTCTTGATTCAAATGGTTTATTGGTTCTCTGCACTTCAAGATTCAAATGGTATAAGAAGTTTTGGGATTTGTATAATCAAAAAACTAATTCCACTTAATAGCATTTTTCCTCTTGCCTGGTCAGTTCAAAATGTAACTTCAGTTCGTTCCACTGTTTTGTATTATCGCGAAATATGGGAGAGAGTGTGACAGAAATTATACAGGATTTGGGCTGGGCATCATTAAAAAAAGAAGGCATATTTCGTTGCGACGGAATCTTCTCACGAAAGTCCAATCACCAACTTTCTCCTCCGAATGCGAAAATATTTTGTTGACACCGACCTACATAGGGAGGAATGATCACCACGATAAAATAAGGGAAAAAAGAGCCCGTACGGATAGATACAGGTGTTCATTCTTTCCGCGCTATACGAGATTGGAATAATAGAGAATTGTGAAGGTGTTTCGATGAACCCTCTGCCAGTTACTTAAATGTGATTTACAGAGTATCCATGTAGATGTAGATGTAGAATCCGACTAACAGCTGGCTGTGTCGAAATCCAAGGCGTGTCGCTAGTTTGTGGAATTTGCGATGTCTCCATGGTGCAATTTACAGTCAGAGAATTACCTATGTATTCAATGTGTCAAACAGTTGAATGAGAAAATCAATTGTGAGTTGCTTTAAGTGATAAATCTAATCTTATCTGTAGAGCTTTCTCATATGTTGCGCTTACCGCCAGTTGTAAAGTGTGAAGGAAACGTGGAAACAACATCATATGGAGATTTCCAAACTCTACTCTCAATTTAATAAATACTCAGTTGTTACACCCAGTCATTACAACTGCATTGTCATTTCCGATAACAAGCAATGTTTTAGGATGTAAATTATTTTCAGACAGTAACAGCTTGGTACGTCATACTGTACTGGCAACGATTGAAGTTCCGCTATCGCAAATGATACAATTTTGCCTTGGCTGCGACAAAAGTACCGCATAACGCCTGCTAAAGGTTTAAACATAGATACATCGGTTGATTCATCTATTATTATTATATTATTATTATCATTATTATACTAAAACGCATAAAAAGCATAAAACGGACCATGTTTTCAGTTATAAATCTAGTATAATAACAGTTGAATCAAATGACGTGTCTTTTATAACAAGTTATGACGCAGTCACGAAAAAGTTTCCAGCGATCCAGAAAATATTTGTTTTATTGTAATTCCAGTTTTGGCTCACAATGCTTATTTGCAATCAACTTATTAATTTCGGTCGGTACTGAGCAGAAAGGCAGGTCTGAAGATGATCCTGACTACAAATAAACATTGTGATACAATACTTGAATTATAATAAAGCAAATGTCGTTTACGAATTCAGTGTAATTATACACGGTCCAATCACATTAACACTGCCTGTGTTAGACATCAACGGGGAATAACCACTCACAGAAGGCGTATGGCAACACTGGTAGCTGCGGGTCTATAAAGCGTTCGCGGGGGCGGGGGGGGGGGGGGGGGGGGGCGAGGCCGGAAGGTGGCGGGGAACTGTTGTTATTGTAAGGTAGAAGCAGAGTAATTTATCTGACGTCCAAAAGGGCTTGATGATTGGGTTTCGAGTTAAGCGTGGAAGCATTTCCGAAAGACTAAGTTCGTAAACTGTTCATGTACCGCCGTGTTTATACTACACCATACGTGGCAAAATGGCGCTATCCATAAACCGGCGCTGAGGCAACTGTGTGCGCCAAAGGCTATAATAGACCACAGGATCACACACAGCCATGCCCGAGGCAGGATTCGAACCTGCGACTGTAGCGGTCGCGCGTTCCAGACTGTAGCGCCTAGAACCGCACTGGGCGGCAAGAATTTGTAAAAATCAATTTTGAAGTTAATCATTTGCCTCTTCCTGTGCCCTGCTTGTGAGTATTTCTCTAGGTTACCTTCTGACGGCTGTAATTCTGTAACAAATAAAAATTTAGATCCAAGATAGGAGGAAGGGCAGTATCGGCACTAAATTTTTTATTTTGCTTATTGTAGATCGATTTCAACAACTATGGAGCTATCTTCATTGTAATTACATCCAAGTCATGATGACTCATTATACATAAAACCGTACACGATATCACTCTGAAGCTGTTTAAATGTTATCTGTAATGTCACTGTGGTACCATGTGCGGTTTTTATCTACGATGGGTCATCACTCCTTGGATGTAATTGCAATGAAAATAGATATACAGTTGCTGAAATTGATCGGCAATATGTAGATTAAAAATTTACAACCGATGCTGCCCTTCCTCCTATGTTGGGTCTCATTAATACGGCCGTGAAGCACGTTGTTCCTAATGGAAACAAACCAGAAAATTGAATGTGTGTAACGTAGAAATTTCAATCTGAATGATTCTATACTACCAGCCCTAAAACATTTACTATTTATCCTGACTAACCTGTACAGGTTGAGTGCTTTAATACATAAATGTTTAGTGTCCATCCCTAAGACACACACACACATACACACTAATAATTCAAAAACAGTCTTAATCGCATTTATTATTATTATTATACCACCAACCGGTTTCAACCCGACGTAGGGGTCATCTTCTGGGCGTTTACACCATTGGTTGACCGCTGGTGGTGTCACTCTTGTCTACACAACGGCTGGAAACTATCAGTAGAAACCGGTTGGCGATAGAGTAATAATAATAATAATAATAATAATAATAAATGCGATTAAGACCGTTTTTGAATTATTGATTAATCATACTAATTGCTGCTTCTCTCCATAATCATGTTTCCAAAAAACATACGCATCATCCTACAGTACGATTTGTCTTCATCCCAGCAGTACTTACGGGCAGCCGGAGGGAGGACCGTTTTCAACCGTCACACGGGAAAGTCTCGCTCGCTCTGCTGAATATTTTTTCGGAGCATTGGGCTCCACCGCAAGAAGTTGCCGATGCGATATATTTCTGAACGGCTTCATCCCTCTCACATCCCGGAATCTCTGTAGCTTTCCTCCAGAGGGCCGGCTATTAGATTTCCCCCCGCCGCGTAACGGCGACTAGACTCAACCATTTCTTTCTTTCGGCAAGCCCTCCTGCCTGAAAGTCTCGAACGTGGGCCATCCTGCCCCATCGATTCCTCTCTGCGGATCGCGCTGACGCGATAATATCTCGTCTTTGCTCCCCCTACATCGCCCTGCGGAACGACGTTTGCGTTTAAAGAGGGCTCTTGGAGGCGAACAGCTCGGTGGGTACTCCCTGAGGCAGGATTTAGGACAGAGACTGCCACCCCCAACCCCATCCCCATCTCTCTCTCTATCTCTCTCTCTCTTTCTCTCTCTCTCGATGAAACGCTGAAAAAAAACGCATCATTTTTGACGGATCGTAAGAAGTTCTTCATTGACACAAATTTTATTTCATTTATGTATTTATTTACTTAAACCAATGAAAAAATTGGGACTTCCATGCCATCTCTTACACGGGAACAGCTATTTTTTTGCGTAATAACTGCCGAAAAAACGAATTAACTGTAGTATCACAAGTAGTAGAACAGTCGTAGTAATGGAATTAAAAATGATAGAGATAATGTGAACAACAGTACTTACTAAGAACTAACAAGGTTAGGTTCGGCCATACAACTGCTGTTTCCCTAACAAAAATAATAGTAATAATATTAACAAAGACTGATAGCAACTGGAATGAAATATGCTCATCTGAAAGACCAAAGCTAAACCACTACCAAAGGTTCCAGACTGAAGCACCTAGAACCGCTCGGCCACACAGGCCGGCTATAGAGATGACGTATCCTTATTGTAATTATGCTGTGGTGACAGATTTTTCCAGTCACATTCACATTTGTTATCATTTCCACGTGAGTATATCACCATTGTACTTGCTAGACCTAAGTTTTCTGATAACAGTGTGGCTCAGAACAGTTCTGCCATTTTTCTAATTTGTAATAGCCTTCAGTAATTTCATATGTATAACATCATTGTACTTCCTAGATCTAAGTTCTATGACAAAAATGTGGATCAAAAATTTCATGTTGTGGATCAAAACATTTCGCAACTTAAAATAACTTCCTATGGCTAAGTTCCTTGACCATAACCAACATATTTCAGCATGAGAAACATCTTTGTACCTCCTACGTCTAAGTTCTTTGATCACAGCCTACATTTTTATATGTAAACGCACGGTGCACAACACAGTACTCAAATATGCAGATAAATTTTATAATACTGAAACATGAACGGGAAAATGATAACAAATGTGCAACTGAGTGGGAAAACTGTCACCAAAGCGTAACTATAATAAGGATACTCCATCTTTATGTTAGTACAGATATATTTTCGACAAATGCTACATTGTCACTTACAGTTGTTCCACTTCTACCTGTTTAGTCACCAGCAAACAATTTTTTTGTAGCCGGCTGGAGTGGCCGTGCGGTTCTAGGCGCTACAGTATAGAGCCGAGCGACCGCTACGGTCGCAGGTTCGAATCCTGCCTCGGGCATGGATGTGTGTGTGTCCTTAGGTTAGTTAGGTTTAATTAGTTCTAAGTTCTAGGTGACTGATGACCTAAGAAGTTAAGTCGCATAGTACTCAGAGCCATTTGAACCAATTTTTTTGTATTTCAACAGTGATCTCCAGTAATATAAATACATATATGAATGTATAAACACCTGAGGATGGGCACAAGCCCGAAAACGGTTGTAACACGAGTAAATAATCTTTCATGGTGACTGGTTGCGAAAATTTTTCTACACGATTAGGATTCTTCCTAAGAACCTCAGACTGGCATCTGATTTTCCTACTACTTGTTTTATGTGGTCATTCCACTTAACGTCGCTCTGATTAGTTACTCCCAGTTTCCAGCAATGTGTTACCAATAATGTTGTTTCACAGTAGTGGGCTTCTCTTCCTATACACGTGCAGTATATTCCGTTCATTGGCTCTCCAGGTCCTCTTCCGGAGCCCGCGCCATTCATCACCCTTCTGCAAATCGATATTGCCTCTTGGCGTTGTTACTTTCTTATGGACAACCGAACTAGCTGAGAACAGTCTTAACAATCTTCAGACGCTTTCTAGTAGGTCATTTACATATATTGTAAAGAGTAACCGCGCTGTTCAGCCGTGGCCGGCTCGCGTTGATGCCGTTTGTTCTCTGGCATTTTGTCGCAATCGAGTAGCATCTTTATTTCTCCCTGAGCTACTACCATAACGAGTTGCTAACTTGCCTCTGTCATTGGCAGAAGCAGCGTTTATCGGTACTAGTACTGGTGTACCATCTTTGGTGTGGCCGATATATTTCCGTGTGGTGGTGTGTGTGGCAGTCGGTCAGTTGAGACGAAGCAGTGAGGAAGTCTACGCGGCGCTAGGTCAGGCCGGGACCGCTGGCGACGTCCACGCGCAGTCAGACTGTGGGGCAATAGCTGCGAGAGTGACAAAGTTCGTTGCCCACCAAACTGGGACACTGAAGTTGAGTGATTAGTTAACCTGTTATGAAAACTCATCTACTGTGACATCTCTTCTTTCATTGCTGGTTCTTGCTCCCTGGGCTGTTCCGACTGGCAGTAACATATGGTGTGTTGGAGTCGGCGAAATTTTGCAGTCATCTCCCTGTATGGTTTTTAAATGTTAAATTGGTTGTTGTATTGTACTGTACAGTATGTTAACCGGGGACCTAAAAACGACGGAGAGGTCCCATCCCCGCCGCAGCCGCAGTGGTCCACAACCCCACGACGACTACCGCAGTTCACTTCACCCCTCCGCCGCCCTACACCAAACCCAGGTTTATTGTGCGGTTCGGCCCCTGGTGGCTGGTGGACACCCCCCCCCCCCGCCCCACCACCAGGGAAAGTCTCACACCAGACGAGTGTAACCCCTATGTTTGCGTGGTAGAGTAATGGTGGTGTACACATACGAGGAGAACTTGTTTGTGCAGCAATCGCTGACATAGTGTAACTGAGGCGGAATAAGGGGAACCAGCCCGCATTCGCCGAGGCAGATGGAAAACCGCCTAAAATCCATCCAGAGACTGGCCGGTTCACCGGACCTCGACACAAATCCGCCGGTCGGATTCGTGCCGGGGACCAGGCGCTCCTTCCCGCCCAGAAAGCCGTGTGTTAGACCGCACGGCCAACCGGGCGGGCAAATTGGTTGTTACTTAACAGTGAAATGCACCAGCTGTGTTTTCTGCCTTGTGGCCATTAACACCCCACTTACCTGCCCTGTTCATTAGCGTAGTTTTCCGGTAGCGTGTTTTTCCTCACCATGTTTATGCTGTCCGGCACAGCGTGTAGTTCGACATCGTTTTAGCTGTTTGTTCATATTTTTTTCTTAAGAGTGGTCATTGTGCCTTGGCTGTTTTTAGACGCCAATTTTGAAGATGTAGTGCGGCTGGTATCTTCGTCCTCAGTTGATATTTTCCATTGTTGTACCGTTGGTCGGGCAGAAGGGAATTGTTGTAGGTGTGTCCTTCAGCCATCCCTGGCGTGGGTTACCATCCGATTATCGAACCTTACTGTTGGCTGCCTGTCTCACCTCACCTTATGTTAGAGCTACCTCCTCAGGCTGACCCTCGAAACATTTCTGAGCACCACTGTCCTGTTGGTTTTTGATTGTCATTTTAGTCTCATGGACTGTGCTAGGCCTTCAGCCGTCTATTAATTTAGTTTTAATTTTAAGATAAGGCCTTCAGCTGACTTAAAGTTTGAAGATTGATTTGTTTAAAACTATTTTTTTTAAAGGTTGGCTCAATCTGAAATTCTTGTTATCCGGCCTCTAAGCCCTGAGTTGTTCAATGTCTTTTGTGTGGCCTTCAGCCGAGTATTTACGTGAAATATCTTTTTAAGTAAGACCTCCAGCCGCGTGTATTCTTTAAGACAATTTTTGTAACTTCTGTTCACGCCTCCAGCCGTTTTAATTTTTGATGTGGTTTTGGGCCTTGGGCCCATGAGGTATCGAAAAGTTTCTTAACTAGGCCTTCAGCCGTATTGTTTCAATTTGATCCTTTAAAAACAATGTGTAACTAACTGGTTCTTAGGAAAATAAAAGTTGGTGTATTTTGTGCTACTAAAACTAACTTATTCTGCCCCCTCCGCAACCATAATCTGATCCGCTCTGTCGTGCGAAACCAGATTTCAGCTGTCATACTTCTTTGGGGTACTCCGGAAATCTCTGTCACATATGTATATTTTGTTCCGTTAAGAGCCACGAGTTGAGTGCTGTCTGCAGGGATGTCTTAAATGCAGTCGCAAATGTGACCCGATACTCCGTAAGCTCTTCTTTTCTTCACTAAATGACAGTGAAGGACGGCGTCAAATGCTTTCTTGGTGTCGAGGAAGACGGAGTCAACCCGAGTGCAGTTCTCTACTGCGCTGTGGATCTCGTGGAGGAACAGAGCGAGCTGAGTGCCGCAAGACCTCTGTTTGCGGAATCCTTGTTGATTTTTATGAAGGAGATTTGCGTCATCCGAGAACGTAATAATTCTTGAGCATAGAACTTGTTCGACTATTTTATAACAGATTGACGTCAACCGTATAGTCCTATAATTATGAGTATGTGTCCAGCGACCCATCTTGAAAACAGGAAAGACCTGTGCTTTTGCAGTC
This sequence comes from Schistocerca americana, assembly GCF_021461395.2. Classification (NCBI taxonomy): domain Eukaryota; kingdom Metazoa; phylum Arthropoda; class Insecta; order Orthoptera; family Acrididae; genus Schistocerca; species Schistocerca americana. Next base: position 89,588,989 of record NC_060127.1, on the reverse strand, counting down.
GCTAGGTACACTTCGTTACTCCATCGACCTACGATAAACTCCTGCTACAAGTGGAGCAAGTTCTTTCGTACAACCTCTGTAGAATGTTACAGATGTCTCGTCGCGTCCTGATGTCTTTCCATTACAGAGGAATTGTAGTCGCTTTTCCGTTCCGCGGTCCATTGTCTCAGCATCTGCTGTTTCGATGTTGGGGGGATGACTGAAAGGATGGACCGTTTTAAGGTCTTCTACGGTGAAAGAATTTTGGAAGATTAAATTCAGTATTTCGGCCTTACCTCTGCTAACTTACGTTTGGGTGTCAGTATGGTCACCTGGTGAATGAATAGAGGATTTCAAACCGCTTGCCGATTTTACGTAAGACAAAATTCTGTTACGACTTTTACTCGTATCGGTTCGCAAAATTGCTCTCTTTCCTCTCTTTGGCGCCCTAAAACACTAATAATAATCATCATCATCCTCTCTTTGGCCGGCCGTTGTGGCCGAGCGGTTCTAGGCGCTTCAGTCTGGAACCGCACGACCGCTACGGTCGCAGGTTCGAATCCTCCCTCGGGCATGGATGTGTTTGATGTCCTTAGGTTACTTAGGTTTAAGTAGTTCTAAGTTCTAGGGGACTGATGACCTCAGATGTTAAGTCCCATAGTGCTCAGAGCTATTTGAACCATCCTCTCTTTAATGAGCTAGATCGTTCCGGAGTAGGGTTCCTGAAATGGAAATGGAGATCGACGCAGCGCCTGAATGATGGATTATGTTGGTAGACCGTTATGGGATTCGGCCAAGACCAAGCGCCGCCCGAAGCTGTACGCTCATAGCTATCCTCAATGGAGGTTAAGAAGAATTACATGTTCTACTGAACACAGTAAGCAATCTAATGAGTGTGAAATATGGATTATAAGAAAATCGAAGAAAGACGAAAGTCGTGAGAAGTAGCACAGATGATAACAGCGAGATACTTCACATCAGCAATCGTGTCAGCGAAGTAGAAGAAGTTAAGGAGTTCTACTACCTAGGCAATACCCATATGGGTAGATCACATACCTAATGAGGAGGTATTGAATGGAATTGGGCGGAAGAGAAATTTATGGCAAAACTTGACAAGAAGATTCGGTCGGTTGATAGGAAATGTTCTGAGGCATCAAGGGATCACCAGTTTATTATTGGAGGACAGCGTGGAGGGTAAAAATCGTAGAGGGAGACCAAGAGATGAATACACTAAGCAGATTGAGAAGGATGTAGGTTGCAGTAGGTACTGGGAAATGAAGCAGCTTGAACAGGATAGAGTAGCATGGAGAGCTGCATCAAACCAGTCTCTGGACTGAAGACCACAACAACAACAACAACAGACAATAAAATAACTAATGTCAGATGGAACAAGGAGGGCATCAAAAGCAGACTAGTACTGGTGAAATGGGCATTCCTGGGTAAGAGAAATGTACTAGTATCAAATATAGGCCTTTATTTGAGGAAGAAATTTCTGGGTAAGTACGCCTGGATCACAGAATTGTATTGCAGGGAGATACGGACTAAGAGAAAATTCGAACGGATGAGAGACGAAGCATTTGGTATGTTGTGCTACAGAGGACTGTTGAAAATTACGTGGAGTGATAATAGAACGTTCTTGGCAGAATCGGCAATGTAAGGACTACATCGAAAACACTAACAAGAACAAGGGACAGGATGTAGGAAATCTGTGAAGACATCAAGGAATTATTTGCATCCTACTAGAGGGAGCTGTAGAAAGTAAAAACTGTTGAGGAAGTCAGAAATTGGATTACATCCAGCAAATAATTGAGGACGTAGTTTGCAAGCTGGTCTGAGATGAAGAGGTAGGCACAGGAGAGTAATTCGTGGCAGGCTGTATCAAACCAGTCACGAGACTGATGACTCAGAATAAAAAAAATTCGAAAGTGTCGCCAGCAAATATGAACCCGTCATCAGTGCAATGTGTGGATACACCCATTATTAATATCCACTAATCAGTACCCAGGAACCCTAAATAAAATAGTGTATGTAAAGAAGGGCCATCACAGAGCTTCATGGTCGAAGTAATAATTATATATTAGTTTGTAGCCTGCCTAACCTCCCCCCCTTCCCCACCCCCATTCCGTAATCTGGCTTTCCGTACGCAGTGACCTCATTTATAAGCGTGCAACAGCCATTTGCGTCATCACGCGACGTGGCTTCACAGTTAATGACGACACAGACCGAGTCCCAATTCTCTGTTCGCTCTGTGTCGTTTTGAAAAATTAAACGGCCAGAATTTAATAAACAGTTTTCCGGGGAGGGGTCAGAGCGTATGCAAATCCCGCACGTCCGTAATACTGCCCGGCGACCAGATTAAAACAGAATCAGTTGGTGACGGCAGAGGCATCAGCATTTTGTTTGGATATCACGCACATTTCATTATATTAAATCACTTTCGAAACATACAGCGCTGTTCATTTTTTAACTTTTATTTTAACGTAGTTGTGTCATTTTTTTTCTACTTTTTTTTTTGTTGCGCTCGATGTTGCGGCCGTCGAGACTGCATTGACGTCCATCATGCTGTTAGTCAGCGCGTAACTTAATTACGCATATTTCGCGGTGGAGATTGCGTTGTGCACCAACCAACAGCGTACCGCATTGCATTGTGGGGTTTAGATGGACGTTTATCACTCTCGTGTCACGCCGCAGTGACACCTCTTAAATTAAATGGCTGCCTGTTTCCCATCTGCTTGCAACTTTGTGCGTTTGTCGAAGATTGTAATCTGCGTTATTTGGAGTTCTGCGGAATCGTATCATCGGGGAAAATGAAGTCTCGTTACTAGCGTAAGGAAGTCTATGTCAGAGTTTATTTCCGCCACGTTAAAAAAACTATTTGTGGCAGATCAGAGGAACCATGCCTAATAAAGTGCTATGGAGAGTTTGTGGCTACCTTCCAAAGCTTTTTCTATTCAAGGCGGCGGATATAAAAGAACTCTGCCCCAGTTTGCGGGCGCCGGGATTTTAGGCTCAAATGGCTCTGAGCACTGTGGGACTTAACATCTGTGGTCATCAGTCCCCTAGAACTTAGAACTACTTAAACCTAACTAACCTAAGGACATCACACAACACCCAGTCATCACGAGGCAGAGAAAATCCCTGACCCCGCCGGGAATCGAACCCGGGAACCCGGGCGTGGGAAGCGAGAACGCTACCGCACGACCACGAGCTACAGACCCGGGATTTTAAATTGATTTCTTATCCAGTATTCGATAGTGTATCCTGATTTGTTGGATACTGTGAAAATATGGGAGGGCCTCACAGCTCTTATGAGAAAGAAATAAGGAGTAAAGAAAATATAGGTCCATTCTGAAATTAGCAACAAGAAAAATACAACACCAACAAGGGCAAGGTCATTTTAGTGATAAGTGAGGTAGCAGGTAGTTTATCACTATACGAGTACGCGATAACAAATCTAGACCAAATAAAACAAGTATCGCAAAGTTTTAAACATGGCTGCTTGGTTCAGTGACCGTTTCTGAATTAAAATTGAAACAAATGAGCCCTCGGTCACAATAATTTAAGTCTTATTGAGCAGGTTTCAACACTTCTAACAGTGCCTTCATCAAAATTAAACAATTAAAATGGCCTATAACGTAGTTACAAATTTATAGGAAAAGAAATTTTTATATAAAAAATGTAAGTACTGACTAACAATAAAAGACAGAGGTAGTACTTACATATCACATATAGAATAAGGCCAGAAGAGCTTTACATGACATTGCATCGAGAGTGCTATGTGGTAGCCGCAGATACAACTTGGCTACTTAACATTCAAGTGTAGGCAGACAAAAATTATAACGACTATTGTTCAGTACATAATGTAAAAAGAAATGGTTCAAATGGCTCTGAGCACTATGGGACTTAACATCTATGGTCATCAGTCCCCTAGAACTTAGAACTACTTAAACCTAACTAACCTAAGGACAGCACACAACACCCAGCCATCACGAGGCAGAGAAAATCCCTGGCCCCGCCGGGATTCGAACCCGGAAACCCGGGCGTGGGAAGCGAGAACGCTACCGCACGACCACGAGATGCGGGCAGTACATAATGTAAAAAGTAATATTTTGTTTAACCGCGACAGATAAAGTAACATTTTGTCTGCATCAGAGCTTGGCAGTACAGTTTGAAGCGTAAATACGTCATTATAGAAAATACAGGAAGGGCTGAATAGCTCAGATTATGCGAGGGCTGTCCTCAAAGTACATTACGTTTTGGAATTAAAAATAAACAAAGCATTGGAAATTTTTTTATTATTTACAGATGACAGCCACACTTAAATACTACTTTTCTACATAGTTGCCATTTAAATTAAGGCACTTATCGTAGCGATGGACGAGCTTGGAAATTCCTTCGTCGTAAAATTCGGCCGCCTGCACCTTCAACCACGTGGTTACCTCTTCTTGAAGCTGTGCGTCGTCATCAAAACGCTGCATAGCCAACCACTTCTTCATTGCTTGGAATAAGTGGAAGTCGCTCGGTGCCAGGTCGGGACTGTACGGCGGATGAGGAAACAACTCCCAATTAAAAGATTCGAGAACCTCACGAGTGGCATTTGCCGTGTGGGCCCGGGCGTTGTCGTGAATCAGCAAGATCTTTGAGCCCAACTTTCCCCTGCGCTTGTTTTGTATTGCTCTTCTGAGGTTGTGCAGAGTTTGGCAATACCTTTGAGAGTTTATTGTAGTGCCTCTTTCCAGGAAATCCACAAAAATCAGACCTTTTCTGTACCAAAAGAAGAGGTATCCACGTGGTTGAAGGCGCAGGCGGCCGAATTTTTCGACGAAGGAATTTCCAAGCTCGTCCATCGCTACGATAAGTGTCTTAATTTAAATGGCAACTATGTAGAAAAGTAGTACTTAAGTGTGGCTTTCATGCGTATATAATTAAAAAAATTTCCAATACTTTATTTATTTTTAATTCCAAAACGTAATGTACTTTGTGGATAGCCCTCGTAGAAAGCGATATAGCATGAAATACTGCCAATAAACCATTTAATAAATGAAAAATTATGAGTTAACTTAGATGAAAAAAAATTTCGGTTAACTGCACAAGGAGACTCGAAATTAAATGTCAAGTAACGGCTTTATACCGTTGAAGAAATTTTTTTAGGCCATTTTAATTGTTTAGTTCTGATGAAGGCACTCTTAGACGTGTTGAAACCTAGTCAATAAGACATAAATAAATGTGATCGAGGGCTCATTTGTTTCAATTTTATAACACGTATGTCACATAATTTATTTAGCGAGATCCGATTCAGTTGTACTCAAAAATGGCTCTGAGCACTATGCGACTTAACTTCTGAGGTCATCAGTCGCCTAGAACTTAGAACTAATTAAACCTAACTAATCTAAGGACATCACACACGTCCATGCAGGAGGCAGGATTCGAACCTGCGACCGTAGCGGTCGCTCGGTTCCATACTGTAGCGCCTAGAACCGCACGGCCACTCCGGCCGGCTCAGCTGTACTAATAATTATCCGAACCACGAGTGGTTTCGAGATTTTAAAATTCCTTCTTCAGGTGTATGAAAATGTTGTATTTGATAGCACATAAAATGCGTCGGGCCAGGCAATGCAGGACTTCCAGTCATTGCGTGTTGGGACAAAGTGTGTGGAGGGCCATGCTGGACGTCTGGAAGCTCAGTCCTACCTTGCGGCTGCCAAGTGTTGAACAGTTTCCGCCAACGTGCAACTATTGGAATGCCAGCCGCCGGTGGCCGAGCGGTTCTAGGCGCTTCAGTCTGGAACCGCGCGACTGCTACGGTCGCAGGTTCGAATCCTGTCTCGGGCATGGATGTGTGTGATGTCCTTAGGTTAGTTAGGTTTAAGTAGTTCTAAGTTCGAGGGGACTGATGACCTCAGATGTTAAGTCCCATAGTGCTCAGAGCCATTTTAGCCAACTATTGGAATTCTTGCACTGACTGGCCTAACGACGTGTTATGTATTACCAAATACTGTAATTTCATACAGATGAAGAAGAGATTTTAGAAGCTCGAAACTGGTCGGGGTATAAATGAATATTGGCGCAACCGAACCGGATCTCCCTAAATTATGATGCCTCTCAGTTGCAGATGTCCCACTTACCAAATGTTGTACGTATGTCACAGTGAAGTGTGTCCATACATATGCATGGTGACAACACTGGTTTATTGCCGAATAGCACCATGTGATATACTGTCCCGAGCATCTTGCTTCTTTTATATCAGTAAGGCAAAGGTTCTTGCCAGCACTGGGGAACGAGTAAGTTCCCACTATATCGTATCCCACAAGTCTTCAGTTCGCGAGAGATCTGGTGATCTTGCTGGTCAAACCAGTTGTACTCTGCAAAGGGTACTTTTTTTTTACACAACATACTTGTATGGAGATAAACAGCGATTAATTTACTTATAATCAATTACTCAAAATGACAGTCACAATCAGGTTATTTGTTTTGCGGCCAACCGGTTTCAACCCGCGATGGGGTCATCTTCAGGGAAATTTACACTATTTACTCGCTCGCTGGAGTCGTCACCCTGCCTGTGCACGGTTGGTAACCATGCCACGCAGGGTGACGACTCCAGCGAGCGACCAAATGGTGTAAATTGCCCTGAAGATGACCCCATCGTGGGTTGAAACCGGTTGGCGGCAAAACAAATAACGCGATTGTGAATGTCATTTTGAATAATTGAAATAGTACTTTGAATCTCAGCAGCAGTATGAATACGGGCATTGTCCTGCTGAAAAAATCTATCATCGTTCTTTCGAAAAAATTACAGAGGCATTGAGATCATGGTTTGTGGAATGTAAAGGTCACTGGCTACTTTACTGAAGAACACGAAATACACTCCTGGAAATGGAAAAAAGAACGCATTAACACCTGTGTGTCAGACCCACCATACTTGCTCCGGACACTGCGAGAGGGCTGTACAAGCAATGATCACACGCACGGCACAGCGGACACACCAGGAACCGCGGTGTTGGCCGTCGAATGGCGCTAGCTGCGCAGCATTTGTGCACCGCCGCCGTCAGTGTCAGCCAGTTTGCTGTGGCATACGGAGCTCCATCGCAATCTTTAACACTGGTAGCATGCCGCGACAGCGTGGACGTGAACCGTATGTGCAGTTGACGGACTTTGAGCGAGGGCGTATAGTGGGCATGCGGGAGGCCGGGTGGACGTACCGCCGAATTGCTCAACATGTGGGGCGTGAGGTCTCCACAGTACATCGATGTTGTCGCCAGTGGTCGGCGGAAGGTGCACGTGCCCGTCGACCTGGGACCGGACCGCAGCGACGCACGGATGCACGCCAAGACCGTAGGATCCTACGCAGTGCCGTAGGGGACCGCACCGCCACTTCCCAGCAAATTAGGGACACTGTTGCTCCTGGGGTACCGGCGAGGACCATTCGCAACCGTCTCCATGAAGCTGGGCTACGGTCCCGCACACCGTTAGGCCGTCTTCCGCTCACGCCCCAACATCGTGCAGCCCGCCTCCAGTGGTGTCGCGACAGGCGTGAATGGAGGGACGAATGGAGACGTGTCGTCTTCAGCGATGAGAGTCGCTTCTGCCTTGGTGCCAATGATGGTCGTATGCGTGTTTGGCGCCGTGCAGGTGAGCGCCACAATCAGGACTGCATACGACCGAGGCACACAGGGCCAACACCCGGCATCATGGTGTGGGGAGCGATCTCCTACACTGGCCGTACACCACTGGTGATCGTCGAGGGGACACTGAATAGTGCACGGTACATCCAAACCGTCATCGAACCCATCGTTCTACCATTCCTAGACCTGTTCCAACAGGACAATGCACGTCCGCATGTATCCCGTGCCACCCAACGTGCTCTAGAAGGTGTAAGTCAACTACCCTGGCCAGCAAGATCTCCGGATCTGTCCCCCATTGAGCATGTTTGGGACTGGATGAAGCGTCGTCTTACGCGCTCCGCACGTCCAGCACGAACGCTGGTCCAACTGAGGCGCCAGGTGGAAATGGCATGGCAAGCCGTTCCACAGGACTACATCCAGCATCTCTACGATCGTCTCCATGGGAGAATAGCAGCCTGCATTGCTGCGAAAGGTGGATATACACTGTACTAGTGCCGAAACTGTGCATGCTCTGTTGCCTGTGTCTATGTGCCTGTGGTTCTGTCAGTGTGATCATGTGATGTATCTGACCCCAGGAATGTGTCAATAAAGTTTCCCCTTCCTGGGACAATGAATTCACGGTGTTCTTATTTCAATTTCCAGGAGTGTATGACTGCCACTTGTAACTGATGCTCCACCCCCCCCCCCCCCCTCCACCACACCATAATCTTGGAATGATACCGATGTGTAGTGTGTGAATGTAGTCTGGACTAGGCAGCTCACCAGGCTACACCATACACCTGCGCAACCCATCACTCGACTACAGGATGAAGACGACACAGCGCAATTACATTCTTCACTCAACTCATTCACGACACGAGACTACCCATTGCTGGTAGTGCCGTTGTGTCGCAATGTGGCTGGAGGCACACATGTTATTAATCCTGCTGCAAGCAGTGGATCTGCGTGTCCGGATTTCGTATCTGGAAGATGCCGGATTGGTCGCCTTCCGTGTATCCTGACGTTCATTTGTACTGCACAGACGTCCAGAACTTGATCTACAAGTGCAGAAATGTTTCACTGACCACTACGGACTGTTGCGACGCACAGCTACCCGTCGATACATCTATCCAACTTCCTGCAGGCCTACAATGTGAATCAGTTCAACAGCTTTTCAACAGGAGTACTTACTTGTCAGTGGGGCACGGCTGTACCGTAGAATGGTTTTCGCGAACACGAATCACCTCTAACCTCAGCGGAGTAACTATCTATAGAGGATGCACGGACAGATCTCCTGAGCGCCATTTGATCGCCCATCAACATCTACATCTATAGTCTGCAAGCCACCTGACGGTGTGTGGCGGAGGGTACCTTGAGTATGTCTATCGGTTCTCTCTTCTATTCCAGTCTCGTATTGTTCGTGGAAAGAAAGATTGTCGGTATGGCTTTGTGTGGCCTCAAATCTCTTGATTTTGTCCTCATGGTTTCTTCGCGAGATATACGTAGGAGGGAGCAATATACTGCTTGACTCCTCGGTGAAGGTATGTTCTAGAAACTTCAAAAGCCCGTACCGAGCTACTGAGCGTCTCTCTTGCAGAGTATTCCACTGGAGTTTATCTATTATCTCCGGAACGCTTTCACAATTGCTAAATGATCCTGTAACGAAGCGCGCTGCTCTCCGTTGGATCTTCTCTATCAACTCTATCTGGTACGGATCCCACACCAGTGAGCAGTATTCAAGGAGTGGGCAAACAAGTGTACTGTAACCAACTTCCTTTGTTTTCGGACTGCATTTCCTTAGGATTCTTCCAATGAATCTCAGTCTGGAATCTGCTTTACCGACGATTAATTTTATATAGTCATTCCATTTTAGATCACTCGTAATGCGTACTCCCAGATAATTTATGGAATTAACTGCTTCCAATTGCTGACCTGCTATATATTGTAGCTAAATGATAGAGGATCTTTCTTTCTATGTATTCGCAGCACATTACACTTGTTTATATTGAGATTCAATTGTCATTCCCTACACCATGCGTCAATTCGCTGCAGATCCTCCTGCATTTCAGTACAATTTTCCATTGTTACAACCTCTCGATACATCACAGCATCATCTGCAAAAAGCCTCAGTGAACTTCCGATGTCATCCACAAGGTCATTTATGTATATTGTGAATAGCAACGGTCCTACGACACTCCCCTGCTGCACACCTGAAATCACTCTTACTTCGGAAGACGTCTCCCCATTGAGAATGACATGCTGCGTTGTGTTATCTAGGAACTCTTCAATCCAATCACACAATTGGTCTGATACTCCATATGTTCTTACTCTGTTCATTAAACAACTGTTGGGAACTGTAACAAACGCCTTGCGGAAGTCAATAAACACGGCATCTACCTGGGAACCCGTGTCTATGGCCCTCTGAGTCTCGTGGACGAATAGCGCGAGATGGGTTTCACACGATCATCTTTTTCGAAACCCATGCTGATTCCTACAGAGTAGATTTCTAGTCTCCAGAAAAGTCATTACAGTCGAACATAATACGTGTTCCAAAATTCTACAGCTGATCGACGTTAGAGATATAGGTCTATAGTTTTGCACATCTGTTCGACGTCCCTTCCAATGCTTTGGAATGCTACGCTCTTCTGAGACCTGCGGTACACCGCTGCAAGAAGGGGCGCAAGTTCCTTCGCGTACTCTGTGTAAAATCGAACTGGTATCCCATCAAGTCCAGCGGTCTTTCCTCTTTTGAGCGATTTTAATTGTTTTTCTATCCCTGTGTCATCTATTTCGATATCTACCATTTTGTCATCTGTGCGACATTCTATGGAAGGCTCTACAGTGCAGTCTTCCTCTGTGAAACAGCTTTGGAGAAAGACATTTTGTATTTCGGCCTTTAGTCTGTCATCCTCTGTTTTAGTACCATTTTGGTCACATAGTGTCTGGACATTCTGTTTTGATCCACCTATCTCTTTGACATAAAACTAAAATTTCTTAGGATTTTCTGCCAAGTCAGTACATAGAACATTACTTTCGAACTCATTGAACGCCTCTCGCATAGCCCTCCTCACACTACATTTGGCTACGTGTAATTTTTGTTTGTCTGCAAGGCTTTGGCTATGTTTATGTTTGCTGTAAAGCGCCTAGAACCGCTTGGCCACACCGGCCGGCCGACGCCAATGCCTCACCATGACTCCGGACATACTTTACAGTGCTGTTCACAACATTATTCCTCGACTGCAGCTATTGATGACGAATGATGGTGGACATATTGAGCATTTCCTGTAAAGAACATCATCTTTGCTTTGTCTTACTTTGTTATGCTAATTATTGCTATTCTGATCAGATGAAGCGCCATCTGTAGGACATTTTTTGAACTTTTGTATTTTTTCGGTTCTAATAAAACTCCATGTCATTATAAGCATGTGTGTCAATTTGTACCTCTCTATCTACATAATTCCGTGATTTATTCAGTTTTCAGATTTATACTTACTTTCTGATCACCCGGTGTATTACACATACTAGCTTAGCGTCCACTGCCTCACGCTCTAGACTGCCGAGACTTTTCGTTTTTCTTTAATAGAATTTTTATGATCACAAACTGCAACATTTTCTAAACTTTTCACGCTAATTAAGACTATAGTAGCGTCGTTTTTACTGGATATACTTCTGATCTAAAAGTGATTATGATAGCTGGAGTCCAAAGTTTTTGTTAATCATGCCTTTTCCGTACTTGTGGAAACATTCCCATTTTTCAATGTAACGAACTATGTTCTTAAAAATTATCATCACCTGTTGCACTCCCTTAAGGGTCGAATTTCCAGGAACACTGAAACACATTTTTATTCTATATCCTACCGAGAAGTCAAATACAAGTTGTCATAGATGCAGCTTTAAAAGTCCATTAGTAGCCCTTTAGTAATTATTTATTTTCAAAAAACTTTCACCCACTATTTTACCCCATTAGTAGTTGAATTTCAAAAATGCTGCAACACGTATTTTTTATTTACTGACTCAGAAACCGAATACCAGTTTTCGTAGTTTAGCTTCAAAATTCCCTTAATAGCGACGTACTTTCAAAAAGCCTTTCATCCCCTGTTTCACTTCTTTAGGAGAGGAATTTCGGACAATCCTTTCTTAAACGATGCCAACAGCATAAGATCGACTCTCTCTCCAAACTTCAACTTCCTATCCTTAGCAGTTTTGGCTGGGCGATGAAGAGTCAATGAATCAATCTGACCCTATTTCATGCCGTTATGGCTTTACTTTCCAAAAATATGGGTATTTTTTCATCTCTAACCGAGAAAACAAACGTAAGTTGTCAAATATGTACCTTTTAAAATGCTTTCGTAGTGAGATGGCCGGCCGCAGTGGCCATGCGGTTCTAGGCACCTAAGTCTCGAACTGCGCGACCGGTACGGTCGCAGGTTCGAATCCTGCCTCGGGCATGGATGTGTGTGATGTCCTTAGGTTAGTTAGGTTTAATTAGTTCTAAGTTCTAGGGACTGATGACCTCAGATGTTAAGTACCACAGCCGGCCGGAGTGGCCGAGCGGTTAAAGGCGCAACAGTCTGGAACCGCACGACCGCTACGGTCGCAGGTTCGAATCCTGCCTCGGGCATAGATGTGTGTGATGTCCTTAGGTTAGTTAGGTTTAAGTAGTTCTAAGTTCTAGGGGACTTATGACCACAGCAGTTGAGTCCCATAGTGCTCAGAGCCATTTGAACCATTTTCGTTAAGTACCATAGTGCTCAGAGCCATTTTCGTAGTGAGATATTTTCATAAAACGTTTCACCCCCTGTTTCATCCGCTTAGAGGTTAAATTTCCAAAAAACAGTGACATGTGTATTTTTTATTTCTAACAGAAAAGCCAAATACAAATTTTCATAGATTTAGCTTAAAAATGTTTGCACAATGAAATATTTTGATAAAAACTTTCATCCCCCTTTTCAGCCCTATAGTGGATGAATATCCAAAAACAGTGAAACAAGGGCAGTTTTAAATTTCTAACTGAGAGGCGAAATTTAAATCTTCATAAATACAGCTCGAAAAATGTTTACATAATACAATATTTTCATTAAAAGTCTCATCCCCTACTTTACCCCGTTAGGGGTTCAATTTCCAAAAAAACACTGAAACGCGTAGTTTTTTCATTTTTATGCGAGAAGTCAAATACCATTGTTCATTGATGTAGCTTTAAAAATATTTTAGTAGTTCTGGTTTTTCATTTTTATGCGAGAAGTCAAATACCATTGTTCATTGATGTAGCGTTAAAAATATTTTAGTAGTTCTTTAATAATTACATAGTTTCAAAAATTGCTTTCAACCGCACAGAGTTAAATTCCCAAAAATGCTGAAACACGTATTTATTAATTTTCGACCGACAAACCAAACACCAATTTTTGTAGGTCTAGCTTCAAAATGGTCTTAATAGCGGGATTTTTCCGAAAACACTTCATCCCCTCTTTCACCCCCTTACGGATGGAATTTCGAAAAATCCGTTCTTTAGCGGCGCTTACACTATGTGATCAACACCATCAGCAGATTCCAAGTATCTATCCTCAGTGGTTTGGGCTGGCTGATCATGATTCTCAGTCAGTCAGTCAGTCAGTGAGTCATGCGTGACATTGCCTTTTATATACAGGAAAGCCATGGCATTATTATATACGCAGTGTCTGTTCTTTCGGAAATGTTCGAAAGCATACATAGTAACATAAGCACCTGACCTTCAGCTAGTATGTGCATTACGTCCGATTTCTTGCGGGAATCAGGCGAAGCGGCGACCAATGAGGCTAACAGGTAGTGGATGCTACATGCGTCGTGTGCGACAAGTTGAGAATTTGGGTCGGATCGTAACCGTCCTCGAATAGCCGAGGTGCTTAAGACGAACTCGTTATGGCAGCTCGCATAGAACGGGAAAAGCTGCTAGATCTCCGTAGATATTGTGCCAGCGCCTAGAAATTTCTGCGATGCTCAGTTTCTCCGCCAAAGGAACTCAGAGCCACCTCTCTGCTTGAAGCGAACTGCTGTTACAGAGACAATTTTGAAGACTTCATATAGCACCGCCACCTATCGGAATTTCGACGAACCATAAAGACTGAAGCGGGAATACTCCACGATGTCTCGCAACTAACACCGCATTTCTTCAATCGAAATTCCCCGAGAGCAAAAAAAAAAAAAAAAAAAATGCGTCACATTACGTGTTGAACAGTCGTCGTCGTAAGTTTGTACTCGAATATTTTTCATGATATAATTACAAATTAATACCCGAAAACCCAGGATGGAATGCAACAAGTTATGAAAATAATAGGTGCTGCTCACCATAAAGCGGAGACGCTGAATCGCAGATAGGCACAACAGGATGACGTGATGCGTCTGTGAGCAGTATATATGTGCGTGTGTGTATGTTTATTTTCGATGAAGGACTTGTTGGCCTAAAGCTCCCTTTCTGACAGTCTTTTTTATTGTGCCTATCAGCGACTCAACATCTCCGCTATGTGGTGAGCAGTAACTACACTACTGGCCATCAAAATTGTTACACCAAGAAGAAATGCAGATGATAACCGGGTATTCATTGGACAAATGTATTATACTAGAACTGACATGTGATTACATTTTCACGCAATTTGGGTGCATAGATCCTGAGAAATCAGTACCCAGAACAACCACCTCTGGCCGTAATAACGGCCTTGATACCCCTGGGCATTGAGTCAAACAGAGCTTGAATGGCGTGTACGGGTGCAGCTGCCCATCCAGCTTTTACATGAATCCACAGTTTATCGGGAGTAGTGACTGGCGTATTGTGACGAGCCAGTTGCTCGGCCACCATTGACCAGACGTTTTCAATTGGTGAGAGATCTGGAGAATGTGCTGGCAAGGGCAGCAGTCGAACATTTTCTGTATCCAGAAAGGCCCGTACAGGACCTGAAACATGCGGTTGTGCATTATCCTGCTGAAATGTAGGGTTTCGCAGGGATCGAATGAAGGGTAGAGCGACGGGTCGTAACACATCTGAATGTCCACTGTTCAGAGTGCCGTCAGTGCGAACAAGAGGTGACCGAGACGTGTAACCAATGGCACCCCGTACCATCACGCCGGGTGATACGCCAGTATGGCAATGACGAATACACGCTTCCAATGTGCGTTCACCGCGATGTCGCCAAACACGGATGCGACCATTTTGATGCTGCAAACAGAACCTGGATTCATCTGAAAAAATGACGTTTTGCCATACGTGCACCTAGGTCCGTCGTTGAGTACACCCTCGCAGGCGCTCTGTGATTCAGCGTCAAGGGTAACCGCAGCCATGGTCTCCGAGCTGATAGTCCATGCTGCTGCTAACGTTGTCGAACTGTTCGTGCAGGTGGTATTTGTCTTGCAAACGTCCCCATCTGTTGACTCAGGAATCGAGACGTGGCTGCACGATCCGCTACAGTCATGCGGATAAGATGCCTGTCATCTCGACTGCTAGTTGGTTGGTTTGTTTGGGGGATGAAAGCGACCAGACTGCCATGGTCATCGGTCCCTTTTTCCAAAGACAAAGAACACCCACAGAGAATAAAATCAAAGAACAGAAGAGATCACAGACGATACAGAACAAGAGATACTGAGACAAAGACAAGAAAAAACAAACTAAAACCACACAGAGTGTGACGGTGGTTGGCCGACCATAGACATAAAAAAGGAAAGGCCAACCACTTAGAAACACATTAAAAAATCAGTGTAAAACCATAGGCCAAAGGCCAGAATCAACACAAAACGATAAAATAAAACAGAAACACTCAGAGTAAATGATAAAATCCCCCTGCCCGAATAAAACGTAAAACTAAGTCAGCCATAGTGGAGTCATCTGTTAAAAGGGCAGGGAGCGCAGCAGGCAGCGCAAATGTCTGCCTGACCACAGCTAAAAGGGGGCAGGCCAGCAAAATGTGGGCCACTGTCAAAGCTGCCCCACAGCGACATAGAGGAGGGTCCTCCCGGCGCAGTAAATAACTGTGTGTCAGCCGGGAGTGGCCAATGCGGAGCCGGCAAAGAACTACTGAGTCCCTGCGAGTGGCTCGCAGGGATGACCGCCACACAGCCGTCGTCTCCTTGACAGCACGGAGTTTATTGCGCATTGTCAGTTCGCGCCATTCATCGTCCCATAGCGTCAAGATTTTGCGGCGGAAGACTGCCCGCAAATCAGTCTCTGGGAGGCCAACGTCCAGAGATGGCTTACTGGTGGCCTCTTTCGCCAGGCGATCAACATGTTCGTTACCCGGGATACCGACATGACCGGGAGTCCACACAAAGACCACAGAGCGGCCGCAACAGGCGAGAGTATGCAGAGACTCGTGGATAGCCATCACCAAACGAGAACGAGGGAAACACTGGTCGAGAGCTCGTAAACCGCTCAGGGAATCGCTACAGATAACGAAGGACTCACCTGAGCAGGAGCGGATATACTCGAGGGCACGAAAGATGGCGACCAGTTCAGCAGTGTAAACGCTGCAGCCATCCGGCAAGGAACGTTGTTCGGAAAGGTCCCCTAGAGTGAGCGCATATCCGACACGACCAGCAACCATCGAACCGTCAGTGTAAACAACACCAGAGCCCTGATACGTGGCCAGGATGGAATAAAAGCGGCGGCGGAAGGCCTCTGGAGGGACTGAGTCCTTAGGGCCCTGTGCCAAGTCGAGCCGAAGGCTAGGGCGACGAACACACCATGGGGGTGTATGCAAAGTAGCCCGGAAAGGAGGTGGAACAGTGAAACCCTGGAGCCCAGAGAGAAGCTCTTTGACGCGGACCGCTATTGTACAACCAGACCGGGGCCGACGTTCTGGCAGACGGACGACCGACCGCGGGAACAGGAGGCGATAGTTGGGATGCCCGGGCGAGCTTAGAACATGGGCAGCATAAGCGGCCATCGACTGCTAGTGATACGAGGCCGTTGGGATCCAGCACGGCGTTCCGTATTACCCTCCTGAACCCACCGATTCCATATTCTGCTAACAGTCATCGGATCTCGACCAACGTGAGCAGCAATGTCCCGATACGACGTGGTGTAGCAATTTTAATGGCCAGTAGTGTTTCTTTTCATAAATAATTACTTATTAAGGTTTTTTGTTGTAGTTTTTCCTTTACATGTGCTGCGAAACTTCGCTTCTTGACAAATTTCATGATTATAGGTTAACGGGAAGTACCCTATCTATAGGTTCTGACGATTGAGTGTGCGAGTGCCAAAAAAAAAAAAAAAAAAAAAAGGCCTTTTCTCTTAGTTGCATTAACACAGACTGAACTTTTGACTCCGCCAAGGAAATGTAGGCCTAATACATGACACAAATTTCAACTCGGTACCTCACTCCGTTCCTGAGAAAAAGGCGTCGAACAGACAAACAGACTGAAAGACGAACGATGTGGTTCTATAAGGATTCCGCATTTACCTACTGAGGTCCAGAACCGTAAAAAGGGTTGAGTATTAAGCAATCAGTCGTATGATTTATCGAGGAGCTTTTAGCAATGAAGAGGCCACAAGTGTACCCATAATATTTGTCTCAATTTTATTTCTAGTCCCTTGAAAATTGAATCGCGATTTAAGTCTTCATCGAAACACGTAGGCAAGGAAACTCATACAGTTAATTCAAACGCACCGAGAACAATGCAAAACAACTGAAATATATTTTGATAATCCTTTTACCCTGGACTGAATCCTAGTACGAGAAAGTCCTGGATGGAGACACATTTATCTTGTAAAGTATTTCTAGTAAATATATGATGTTACTGACAGCAAAACCACTTATTTCGATAGCATTAGCATAACTGCACCATTGGCGTCGGATGTTGTCTTTCAGCATGCCTAGAGATGTCGATCGATCACGATACACTGCGACTTCAGGTAACCCCAAAGCCAATAATCGCACGGACTGAGGTCTGCGGACCTGGGAGGCCAAACATGAAGAAAGTGGCGGCTGAGCACACGATCATCACCAAACGCCGCGCGCAAGAGATCTCTCACGCGTCTAGCAATACGGGGTGGTTCTAATAAAACCCCATGTCATTCTAAGCATGTGTGTCAATTTTTACCTCTCTATCTACATTATTCCGTGGTTTATTAAGTTTTCAAATTTATACTGACTTTTTCATCACCCGGTATATTCGGAATACCTGTGTTTACAATCCGTTTACATTGATAACATAAAATAATGCTACAGTTGAGGTAGAGCGACGTATCGTAAACTGACGGAGGTTTTCCTGTTTGTTTGCCCTCCAGGTGAACGGCACGTGGGGCCTTCCCAGCTTCGTGTGCGACTTCTACATCGCCATGGACGTCACCTGCAGCACCTCCTCCATCTTCAACCTGGTCGCCATCAGCATCGACAGGTGGGTGCCGCGCTCTCCCGAAACACTGTGCGTCTGGTGGCGGACTTGTTTCAGTCCCTGCTTGAGATGAATTAATAGTGCATCGAGCGCTGAACACTTCAGCCGCGTTTGCCAGGGTGGTTCATAGAGAGGATAATAGATGGTGGCTAGATTAATGGCTCCCCTCATGAACAGCCTCCCACATTAATAAAAGTGATAACGACGAGTATACTCCCGACCAAGGTGATCGATTGGACCGTACTCGCTGAGTTCAACAGCTACACACAGACTGTTCGAAACGGATAGGAAGCATTTTACGCCATGGTGATATAGACTAATTCGAAAAAAAGTTGCATAAACATGTGTTCAGTTTTTATTTGTTACGCCGATACAGTTGGATAGAGAGGGAAGTTTTCATTTCACTTGTTCGTGATGGCTGACATCGAAATAAGTGTCCAAGGAATAAAAAAACAATTGAAATCACTCAACAGAGGAGAGTCCACTGGACCTGACTGGATAGCAATTCTATTCTACACAGAGTACGGGAAAGAACTTGCCCGCCTTCTAACAGCCGTGTACCGCAAGTCTCTAGAGGAACGGAAGGTTCCAAATGATTGGAAAAGGACACAGGTAGTCCCAGTCTTCAAGAAGGGTCGTCGAGCAGATGCGCAAAACTGTAGACCTATATCTCTGACGTCGATCTGTTGTAGAATTTTAGAACATGTTTTTTGCTCACGTGTAATGTCGTTTCTGGAAACCCAGAATATACTCTGTAGGAATCAACATGGATTCCGGAAACAGCGATCGTGTGAGACCCAACTAACTTTATTTGTTCGTGAGACCCAGAAATATTAGATACAGGCTCCCAGGTAGATGCCATTTCCCTTGACTTCGGGAAGGCGTTCGATACAGTTCCGCACTGTCACCTGATAAACAGAGTAAGAGGCTACGGAATATCAGACCTGCTGTGTGGCTGGATTGAAGAGTTTTTAGCAAACAGAACACAGCGTGTTGTTATCAATGGGGAGACGTCTACAGACGTTACAATAACCTCTGGCGTGCCACAGGGGAGTATTATGGGACCATTGCTTTCCACAATAGATAGTAGATAGTAGATGTTGCGGCACTTCTGCGTGCTCGCGGGGTTGCTACACGATATTATGCAGGTGTACCAGTTTCTTTGGCTCTTCAGTGTAGCAGACAACTCGAATGCAAAAGTAGCCGTCGTTTGGCTCTTTGTCCCCATATATATCCAACGAACCGAAGGATAGCCCAACGATAATGCATGTTGTCGTCACGCAGATGGGACGGATAACCCCCAAACAAACCGACCAACCGTCACACAGTTTACGTCCGCTGAATCAGGTAACCCGTCAGGCGAGGCTGTACAGCGAGCTAGTCTCATTGGCCCTTGAACAACCACTCATTGTCTATGGGAATGACCATGAAAACACATTCACTCCGTAACACTGTATATCTAGACTAGCTAAGAATGCTGGCATTGTCCGGGTATTTATTTATAGCTGTTCCTGACAGTTCGTAGGTGTGGAACTTGTTTTCAACTTTTATGGCTTCTTAGTACACAATGCTTGAAACAGTTTGATTAGGGAAATGAAGGAAGAGCTTGTTTGTTTCACTAACAAGGGAGAGAATCACCTACAACTGGCTGTGTGAGAACGACTGACGCCGAAGACCACATTTGCAGCATGCAGCGTGTGGGCATGTGCTTTGTTTATGATCTTGGCACAAAATAAGCTCAGTGAGAGTTGTATCCGCTTAACGCGAAACGTGAAACTGCTAGGTTAAGCTGGATTCGGGATAAAAAAACTCGCCGGCGCCACTTCCCATCAAGATTTCCGCTTCTATGTTGTTACTTTGGAGAGAAGTAACTTTAATCCCGCCCTAGTGAAGGGTTCTGAGGAGCGAGATAATGCAAGACAGTCTGCATAAGAGTTATGTAGTGCCTAGCTTTCGGAAGGAGTTTGCTAAGAGTGAATTAAAGCCTGATATTCGCGAGGTGCGGCAAGTCTCTCCTCGTGATGTTTATTAGATTCCTGAGTCTTTTAGCCATTCTAGTGTACTGAGAAAGACTCAACCGTCTCCTAGGCATTTTACTCTTAAACAAAACAAAATCAAAATGAAGTGAGTAGGCAACCAAATCACAAAACAGACTTACTAGATTCGTTTTCTTGTAGTAAAGAATATAATTTACACCTGTCGAAAGAAGCAGAGCAATTTCGTGAAGCTTTTAATCCCCAAATCGAAACCGGTATATCTGCATAATTCAGTATCAGTTTGTATTCATAGAGAGAAGATTGCGGCATTAAATTCTCTCTTTTACGTAAACTTCCGAAAATATTACTGTCAAATAGCTCTAAGCACCCTCCCCCCCCCCATGAACCATGGACCTTGCCGTTGGTGGGGAGGCTTGCGTGCCTCAGCGATACAGATAGCCGTACCGTAGGTGCAACCACAATGGATGGGGAATCTGTTGAGAGGCCAGACAAATGTGTGGTTCCTGAAGAGGGTCAGCAGCCTTTTCAATAGTTGCAGGGGCAACAGTCTGGATGATTGACTGATCTGGTCTCGTAACACTAACCAAAACAGCCTTGCTGTGCTGGTACTGCGAACGGTTTAAAACAAGGGGAAACTACAGCCGTAATTTTTCCCGAGGGCATGCAGCTATACTGTATGGTTAGTGATGATGGCGTCCTCTTGGGTAAAATATTCCGGAGGTAAAATAGTCCCCCATTCAGATCTCCCGGGACTATTCAAGAGGACGCCGTTATCAGGAGAAAGAAAACTGGCGTTCTACGGATCGGAGCGTGGAATGTCAGATCCGTTAATCGGGCAGGTTGGTTAGAAAATTTAAAAAGGGAAATGGATAGGTTAAAGTTAGATATAGTGGGAATTAGTGAAGTACGGTGGCAAGAGGAACAAGATTTTTGGTCAGGCGAATACAGGGTTATAAATACAAAGTCAAATAGGGGTAATGCAGGAGTAGGTTTAATAATGAATAAAAGAATAGGAATGCGGGTAATCTACTACAAACAGCATAGTGAACGCATTATTGTGGCCAAGATAGACACGAAGCCCACGCCTACTACAGTAGTACAAGTTTATATGCCAACTAGCTCTGCAGATGACGAAGAAATTGAAGAAATGTATGATGAAATAAAAGAAATTATTCAGATAGTGAAGGGAGACGAAAAGTTAGTAGTCATGGGTGACTGGAATTCGGTAATAGGAAAAGGGAGAGAAGGAAACGTAGTAGGTGAATATGGATTGGGGGTAAGAAATGAAAGAGGAAGCCGACTGGTAGAATTTTGCACAGAGCACAACTTAATCATAGCTAACACTTGGCTCAAGAATCATAAAAGAAGGTTGTATACATGGAAGGAGCCTGGAGATACTGACAGGTTTCAGATAGATTATATAATGGTAAGACAGAGATTTAGGAACCAGGTTTTAAATTGTAAGATATTTCCAGGTGCAGATGTGGACTCTGACCGCAATCTATTGGTTATGAACTGTAGACTAAAACTGAAGAAACTGTAAAAATGTGGGAATTTAAGGAGATCGGACCTGGATAAACTAACTAAACCAGAGGTTGTACAGAGTTTCTGGTAGAGCGTAAGGGAACAATTGACGGGAATGGGAGAAAGAAATACAGTAAAAGAACAATGGGTAACTTTGAGGGATGAAGTAGTGAAGGCAGCAGAGAATCAAGTAGGTAAAAAAACGAGGGCTAGTAGACATCCTTGGGTAACAGAAGAAATATTGAATTTAATTGATGAAAGGAGAAAATATAAAAATGCAGTAAATGAAGCAGGCAAAAAGGAATACAAACGTTTCAAAAATGAGATCGACAGGAAGTGCAAAATGGCTAAGCAGGGATGGTTAGAGGACAAATGTAAGGATGTAGAGGCTTATCTCACTAGGGGTAAGATAGATACTGCCTATAGGAAAATTAAAGAGACCTGTGGAGAAAAGAGAACCACTTGTATGAATGTCAAGAGCTCAGATGGAAAGCCAGTTCTAAGCAAAGAGCGGAAAGCGGGAAGTTGGAAGGAGTATATAGAGGGTCTATACAAGGGCGATGTATTTGAGGACAATATTATGGAAATGGAAGAGGATGTAGATGAAGATGAAATGGGAGATATGGTACTGCATGAAGAGTTTGACAGAGCAGTGAAAGACCGGAGTCGAAACAAGGCCCCTGGAGTAGACAACATTCCATTAGAACTACTGACAGCCTTGGGAGAGCCAATCCTGACAAAACTCTACCATCTGGTGAGCAAGATGTATGAGACAGGCGAAATACCCTCAGACTTCAAGAAGAGTATAATAATTCCAATCCCAAAGAAAGCAGGTGTTGACAGATGTGAAAATTACCGAACTATCAGTTTAATAAGTCACAGCTGCAAAACACTAACGCGAATTCTTTACAGACGAATCGAAAAACTAGTAGAAGCCGACCTCGGGGAAGATCAGTTTGGATTCCGTAGAAATATTGGAACACGTGAGGCAATACTGACCCTTAATCTTGGAAGCTAGATTAAGGAAAGGCAAACCTACGTTTCTAGCATTTGTAGACTTAGAGGAAGCTTTCGACAATGTTGACTGGAATACTCTCTTTCAGATTAGTGAAGGAAACAAAAGAAAAATTCGGAGTAGGTATTAAAATCCATGGAGAAGAAATAAAAACCTTTAGGTTCACCGATGACATTGTAATTCTGTCAGAGACAGCAAAGGACTTGGAAGAGCAGTTGAACGGAATGGATAGTGTCTTACAGGAGGATATAAGATGAACATCAACAAAAGCAAAACGAGGATAATGGAATGTAGTCGAAATAAGTCGGGAGATGCTGAGGGTATTAGATTAGGAAATGAGACACTTAAAGTAGTAAAGGAGTTTTGCTATTTGGGGAGCAAAATAACTGATGATGGTCGAAGTAGAGAGGATATGAAATGTAGACTGGCAATGGCAAGGAAAGCGTTTCTGAAGAAGAGAAATTTGTTAACATCGAATATATATATTTAAGTGTCAGGAAGTCATTTCTGAAATTATTTGTATGGAGTGTAGCCATGTATGGAAGTGAAACGTGGACGATAAATAGATTAGACAAGAAGAGAATAGAAGCTTTCGAAATGTGGTACCACAGAATAATGTCGAAGATTAGATGGGTAATCACACAACTAATGAGGAGGTATTGAATATGGTTGGGAAGGAGAGGAGTTTGTGGCACAACTTGACTAGAAGAAGGGATCGATTGTTCTGAGGCATCAAGGGATCACCAATTTAGCATTGGTGGGCAGCGTGGAGGGTAAAAATCGTAGAGGGAGACCAAGAGATGAATACACGAAGCAGATTCAGAAGGATGTAGGCTGCAGTAGGTACTGGGAGATGAAGACGCTTGCACAGGCCAGAGTAGCATGGAGAGCTGCATCAAACCAGTCTCAGGACTGAAGACCACAACAACAACAAAGATCTAAGCACTATGGGACTTAACATCGGAGGTCATCAGTCCCCTAGACTGGGAACTACGTAAACCTAACTAACCTAAGCACATTACACGCATCCATGCCCGAGGCGGGATTCGAACCTACGACCGTACTTGCCGCGTGGTTCCGGACTGAAGCGCCTAGAACCGCTCGGCCACCGCGGCCTGCAATATTACTGTCACTGAGGTTACAAATACTTTCCTAGGCATGAAGTAAAATATTAAAAAAATGCAATGGAAGGCTGCAAAGCAATACAATTAAGTTTTTAATGGACAAATCGAAATCAATCAAAACGTATATTCCAGCCATTTAATTCGCTGTTAGTTTACGTTCATTAAGATAAAATTGCGGACTTACTTCTGTCACTGAAGTAAACTTCCGGAAAGTGAAAAGAAAACTAACATCGCCGTCCTACGGTTCTTTGGTTTACCACTAAACGAACAGCGCTATCTATCGATTATTTGGTATTGTAAGCCATAATGATTAAGCATCTCAACTATTTATCTGAGCGGACGTTTTTAGTTGAAACATTAAACTACGCCAAATTTTCTTTCCATATTCCGATTTTAATGGAATGGAGCCAGTATGTTGCCCCAAGCTATGCTCAAGTTACCAGTCAAAACCCCACGAAAATTCGTGTCGTATTTCAGGAGATTTGGGTGTCCAAACACGCATACAGACAGATAAGACGGTTTTAGATAAAACTTGCAATGAGCGTAACTTAAATTCCTTTACCCGATTGTGATGAAATAAAGTCTACACATTGCCCCAATCTCTGCTCAATTTACCTATGAAAATCCAATGAAAATTCGTTTCTTAGTTTTGGAGATTAGCGTGTTCAAACAGACAGATACGACGTTTGTGTAGTCCTACTATTAGTATACACGTAGATACAGAAATGATCTTGTTTTCTGCCAAGCAAACGACTTTGTTTTTACGGTTGACCTCCGAGAGACTCTTTTAGTCGGCTCTTCCCATGTTGCCAATGTAATTATACTTTGGAGGATCGCTGCACCGCCACAGTGAAAAGAGGAACGACGTCAAGAGTCTGTTAAGTTTCCTGATAAACCCCAAACGCGTCATGGACTCAGCCCTCTGGGGCGTTTACTGTGATGGGAATGATTCAACTGCGCCTCTATAGAACCTGTGGTTGCAATCAAAGGTCCATGATTGGGACTTCGCGAGTTTTGTTGATGACCTGATCCTCCATGCGAATGATTGCGTTGTCATTTTCTGGTAGGTCTGTGTCACAGGGCCAGACAGGACATGCAGTAATTTTAGGAGTATGGAACTGAACTCACGATGGTTCCTTGGCCACAAGTTTCGCCTTATCAGAGCCCGATGTAAGACATCTGGGACGCTACTGGGCACGTGACCTGTACCTATACATTTCGTGGCACGTATCTCCAGTAACTTATCAGGACTTGTCCAATCGAGGGCTCGCAGAGACGCTGCTGTATTTGATAACAAAACAGGATCAATACGCTATTAATCACTTGGTCATAAGGTTTTCGCTCGTCGTAAGTTCATCTCCACTTCTGTACGTATTCCACCACAGTAGCTTGAATTGCGTTTAGTATTACACTGAACGCCTATGGATACTCGTTTGTGGCTTGGTGATATCGAAGTGAAGATCCTTATACAAAAAGAAACAGCTCCTACGATCCATCTGTGACTTGCAAATATAGGGGAGAGCCGGGAAAACTTACATAGCCGGTAACGTGCCTATAAGGGTTTCAGGAGCTGTAAGGTGCAGCAATCGCGCAGAAAATGTGTAATTTGTTATAACTTATTCACGGTGGAGCGCTGAGTCTCCATATGAAGTTTAACCTGTTTGCTGTGCCGCTCTCAGAGTTACATTTCTTGTGGATTTTTGTTATCCTCAAGTTTGAATATTTATTCTGGGGAGGGAATCTGGCTTACGTCTTTTTAATGAAATTGTGGTGAAAGCGTCTCATCTTCACTACATAATTCTACTTTAGTTGTTGAAAGTACTGTCTAGCTACTAGATGGTACAGAGCTTTTGCGTAATGGCATCAATGCGCGCAAAGTTGTCATCTCGGCTGTGGCTTCTACCCTCTTCGTCTAGGGGAAAACGTAAAAGCACCCACCGAAAGAAGGTTTCCGTGGCGACACTTACAGGAAGTCTCTATATGAGTGATCCTGAGGCGTAAAATACAGAAAGAAAAGAAAAAGGAAATCAAAAAGATAGAAAAACGGAAAGTAGCCAGTGAGCAGTAAGGCAGCAAAAAGAAGAGTACGAAGAGCAGATAAGCAAAATGTAGAAGAGCTCTTTTGATGACAACAACGTAGATAGAGAGTGCGTTTATTGCAGTGAAAATTTTCCAAACTCAAGGGCAGAAGAGCAGTGGATTTAGTGCCAGTTGTACTCCCCCTGGACTCATGAAGTTGAGTGTAAATAATTCAATTCTAATATGTTTCACTATAAAATACATTTAGTTCATCATTTAAACAGCTTTTTTTATCTCTTATTTTCGAGTTCAGAATTTAATGACCAGGTTGCCATCTCCAGTCGGGGAAGTTGACCATTTTGTCACTTTGTGAAAATTAAACTGGTTATAGTACTTAATTTGATCCTAAGGTGACTAAACTTTTCCATATTGTACTTTAACAGTCGTAGATTATAATCAGTCATTTCCATGCATTTTCGTCTACTGCTACTGAAATTAAAGACGTAGGTACATCATTGCCTGGCCACTTTGCCCGGCTCTCTCGAAAATTAGCATGCTAAGAATGCCGTAAAGATATTAGACGTGTTTTATTATTAAATTTCCCAATTCCAATATGGATTGAAATTGTCGTCAAGTATACCAACTATATTAGTCGACACCTACACATTGAACAGTAGAGTACATCTACAACTACATACATGCACCGCACGCCACCATACGGCGGTGGAGGGTATCTTGTACCCCTACTCGACGTTGTCTTTCCTGTTCCATTCGCGAATAGCGCGTGGGAAAAACGATTGCTTGTATGTTTCTATACGAGCTCTAATTTCTCCTGTCTTGCCTTCACGGTCCTTACGCGGTATGTACATTCGTATAAGTAGCATCGTTCTGCAGTCTTTTTCATATGATGGTTGCCAAAACAATCTCTGTAGCGTTTCACGCAAACAATATCTTCTTCTTTCCAGGGAATCTCGTTTGAGTTGAAGGAGCATTTTCGTAATACTCGCTTATTGATCGAACCTACCAGTAACACATATAGCAGCACACTTCTGCACTGCTCCTATATGATCCCTTAATCCGAACCGGTGGGAATCCCGAACACTCTAGCAGTACTCAAGAATGGGTTGAACAAATGTCACGTACACGGTCTCCTTTCTAGATGAGCTACACCTTCCTAGAAATCCTCTAATGAGTCGAAACCGACCATTCGCCTTCTGTAAAATCAACCTTACATGTTCGCTCCATTTCATATCGCTTTTCTACCTTATGCCTAGATATTTAATTGGCGTGACTATGTAAAGCAGTATCCAAACATTAACTGTATTGTCTTTGCTACACAACTGTATTAACTTAAGATTTTTCCTGAATTACAGCAATTGTCCATTAACTGTTTCAAATAATTATATTTCATTTGTCTTGTATCCATGGCGTATACGACGCGGGACAACCGGAAAATCCGGGAAAAACCCGGGAATTTTTTCATCCGGAAGGAAACCGGGGAAAAAACGGGAATTTTTCGGAATTCTGGGAATAGCTTTGAGTTAAATTTTTGTAATTTTGACTGCAGAATGGATTCTCTAGCAAAGAATGTTATTGTATCCTGCTACTGGAGAATGACACTGCAGCAATAAAATATAAACGAGAGGGAAAAAAATAAAAATTTAGTTTCAAAGGAAATGTGCAATTTACGACTGCAAAACACCGTGCACGCACAAGCGTCTGCAGATAGTAAAAATATGTCAAAGGCCGTAGGGCGCAGACTGTAATTCTTCGTAACAATAAACTGCTTGCTATGAGCATGACGTCGCAACTGTTCACATTATGTTCGTTTGACCAATTGCCAGCGGTCTGTTGCGCATGCGCATTTGACTAGCGTATGAGCAGTACCTTCTCCCGCTACTTGAAGTTTGGCTGTTAGCTGTATCGGTAGTAGCAGCGAGCAGCCAGATGCAAACGAGAAAAATTTTTCTCGCGCGCCCTAGCTGCCATATTCACGCTTGCACAGAGTTGTCTGAGTTGTAGTGGGGAGGGGGTTAACCTCCACGTGACCCATATTTACGTTTGATTTCGCTGCTTCTCTTCGTGTACAGCTCCCACGTCAAATGACCTGGAGCTATCAGGTGAATTAAAATACATTCACATAATTACGGAGGGCAAAAATATATTATTAATTTCAGTTTTCTGATTTTATTTTATTTCCAAGTTAGTAGCAGTCAAGCATTAATCGCCTTGCAGAACAGTGAAGTTATTTTTGCAAGTTTGCTAAAGAAATTTGGCTTCATTAATCTTGCCGCCGATTCAGTCATTTTATTTGAAACGAAGTGTTTCATTCTACAGTATTGGCTAGTTCCAATTGTTCGCTAAATTTCAAGTGCAATTTCAAGTGCACGTTATCATCTTCTGCCATATATGGCATTATGTCATAATAAAGAGCCAAAAATGAGATTGTAGGGTACTGGTACTCCAAGAAAATTTACATCCCAAAAACCACACTGAAAAGTTTAATATCAGATGGGACCTACTTCATTGTGAATCTGGAAAAAGCCAATTTGCACTTCGAGCCAAATTATGCATTTTAGTATGGCTTACAAAATTCCGATGCTCTTGGCTGACTGTAACACGTGTGCTACGCTCTGAATAGCTGTTGTCATCAGCTGACGAGGTCTCGTGGCTTGAGATATGACTCGCTTACAAAAGGACATCGCAACCTCGGTTTCAACGCTCCGGAAACTAACGCGCTGTGTTTGGTGCAATTCGAATTTATACTTTCGTATTACGAAAGTATGCAACGTATATGTTGTTGCAAATCAAAGGTCTTTCCAAAACTTCTTTCCTTTTTTTTAAATTAAAAGTCTGTCCAAAACTTCTTTGCCCCGTCTTTTCTTTTTTTTGCCGGGAAGTTCCATGCGTTTGTATAAAACATTAACCATTCAATGGATTGATAAGGGAAAATTTACGGAAAACCTACTGTCACTTAGCACAGAAAAAGTGTATTTTTGCCCGGTTTTGTCCGGGAAAAAGCATATTTTATAAACGGGATATCCGGGAGAAATCCTGGAATAATCCGGGAATTTTTTTTCCCTCTCCCCGTATACACCCTGCGTATCCTCCTACAGTCAGCCGACAACAGTGTCCTGTGCACTAAAACGACATCAGCAAAGAGACACAGGTTGCTGTCGTATCATTTATGTACACAAGGTGAGTCAGGAGGAAATATACGTGCTTTTAGGGGTGATAGAAACAATGATTCTGAACGAAAAATGTCACATGGACATTTCACCTGCCCTTAACAGTTTCCGATGAAACAGAAAAAATGCAGATGATCTTTTCCTCGCAAAAGATGTTCGAAAAGTTCACTGTCGGTTGCAATACATTTTTCAGCTTTTATAGACAGCTGCTGTGTTGCCGACATGAGTTCACCCGTACGATCCTTTACTTGATCGCACAGATTTAAAATACACTGAAGAGCCAAAGATGATGGTGAACCTGCCTAATACCGTCTAGGGCCCCAGCGAGCACACAGAAATGCCGCAACACGACGTGGCATGGACTCCACTAATGTCTGAAGTAGTGCTATAGGGAACTGACACCATGAATCCTGCATGGCTGCCCATAAATCCGTGAGAGTACAAGGGGGTGGAGAGCTCTTCTGAACAGTACGTTGCAAGGCATCCCAAATATGCTCAACAATGTTCATGTCTAGGGATTTTTTGTGGCCATTGGGTGTGTTTAAAATCAGAAGAATGTTCCTGGGCCCACTTTGTAGCAATTTTGGAAGTGTGTGGTGCCGCATTGTCCTGCTGAAATTTCCCGAGTCCGTCGGAATACACAATGGACAGGAATGGAAGTAGATGATCATCCGAGTCGCATCTAGACGTATCATGGGTCCCATATCACTCCAACTGCACACGTCCCACACCGTTGCAGACCCTCCGCCAGTTCGTACATTCTCCTACTGACATGCAGGGTTCATGGATTCATGAGGTTGTCTCCATACTCACGTCCGTCCGCGCGACACAATATGCAACGAGACTTCTCCTACGACACAACGTGTTTCCTGTCATCAAAAGATCTTTGTCGGCGTTGACGAGCCCTGGCGATGAGTAAAGCTTTGTGTCGTGCAGTCATCAAGGGTAGAGGAGTGGGTCCTCGGCTCCGAAAGGCCATATCTATAATGTTTTTGAACGGTTCGCACGCTGGCACTTGTTGAAGGCCCAGCATTGAAATCTGCAGCGATTTGCAGAAGGCTTGGACTTCTCTCACGTTGAACGATTCTCTTCAGTCGTCGTTGGTCCCATTCTTGCAGGATTTTTTTCCGGCCACAGCGATGTCGGAGATTTGATGTTTTATCAGATTCCTAAAATTCACGGTGCACTCGTAAGATGGTCGCAAGGCAAATTCACCGTTTCTTCGCTACCTCGGAGACACTGTGTTCTATCGCTCGTGCGCCGACTACACCACCACGTTAAAACCCACTTAAATCTTTTTTAACCTGCCATTGTAGCAGCAGTAGCCGACGTAACATCTGTGCCAAACACTTTTTGTCGAATATAAGCATTGCCGACCACAGCGCCGTTTTCTGCCTGTTTACAGATCTCTGTATTTGAATACGTATGCCTATACCGGATTGCTTGGTGCTTCAGTAAATTAAATTTGTGGTAAGATCTTATGGGACCAAACTGCGCAGGTCATCAGTCCCTAAGCTTACACACTACTTCTTCATCTAACTTAAACTAACTTACGCCCACACTTCCATGCCCGAGGGAGGACTCGAACCTGGGGGGGGGGGGGGGGGGGGAGCCTCGTGGCCCGCCTCAGACCGCTCGGCTACCCCGCACGGCCGGCGCTTCAGTGAACGTGCGCTTTTAGACTTCACTCGTAAGCGAAACCCTCAAACAGTAATCCAATGGCGTAAGTTCGCCTGACATTGATGGCAAAGAAATGACTCCACCGCTGTCGATGCAACGCCCAGGATAAGTTTCAGAGGAGTCACTATGTCCGTGGCAGTACGGAATGTGCAGCACCTCCATCGTACCGAAAGTACGTACGACATCGTGTTGCTGTAGGTATATGCTCTAAGATTCATGATAACACATTTTGA
The DNA here is from genome assembly GCF_021461395.2 of Schistocerca americana. Classification (NCBI taxonomy): domain Eukaryota; kingdom Metazoa; phylum Arthropoda; class Insecta; order Orthoptera; family Acrididae; genus Schistocerca; species Schistocerca americana. The sequence continues at coordinate 89,558,273 of NC_060127.1, read as the reverse complement.
AGGAAATCAAGAGACCATACTACATGAAGGGGGTTATCTAAAGCAGCTGGACCTGTGAGTTGGTCTTCAATAACACCGAACCAAAGCTTCACCGTGAAGCAACGTAGCTTTATGTAGCTTAGGATGGATTCGCTTGTGTGTGCTCGTGAATAGGAGCTAATGATTTTGAAGCTGGTATACGTCGCATACGATTATGTACAGGTCCTTCGTTCATTTGAAGTTTTTTTGTTGAGAATCGCCAATAATGTCACCCCAAAAAGCATGTACCTTCCCTGCTGACTTACCCAGTGTATAAAACAAGAGCCATTCTTTCACTGAGGCACTCTTGTCGATAGCTATCTCTGTTTTGAAGATGAAACCGCTTCAGCTGTAATTACTTCATTTATAAGCACGGCTGACTTCAAAACATTTTAGCTACAGCATCAGGTGTAATAACATCAAGTCAGTTCTGATTAGAAAAGGGAATTGCATGTCCCAGCGCTCATGGGAATTTCTCGCTGTGTAGCAGACATTTATGAAATGGTATAGAACCCTAATGTGGTGTCAGGATTACCAATATCGGGTGATCTAACAGGCTGCCCTATACCGAATAAGTGATGAAAAATGGGTCGTATACCATCATCTGTGGGCTTATGTAAAACTAAGCAGCATCGGTCCCTCATTCACCACTGCATTTGCGCGTGCGTGCGGTATGTCCCCGTCTTGACACGCAGCCTGTTACTATATGTCCAATGCGCGCGCTTGCAGTGGTAAATGAGGGACCGATGCTACTTAATTTCGACCACGTTTTCGATGTAGAGGACCCTGTAGTTCACCTTGTACTTCTGACATGGGAGCGTATCAGCGGAGCGTTCCATGTCGTTTATAGTAATTTATAGTTGGCGTCCGCCCCATAGCGGGGGCCGAGCGGTTCTAGGCGCTACAGTCCGGAACCGCGCGACCGCTACGGTCGGCCTGCATCTGGTGGTCGTGCGGTAGCGTTCTCGCTTCTCACGCCCGGGTTCCCGGGTTCGATTCCCAGCGGGGTCAGGGATTTTCTCTGCCTCCCTGATGGCTGGGTGTTGTGTGCTGTCCTTAGGTTAGTTAGGTTTAAGTAGTTCTAAGTTCTAGGGGACCGATGACCATCGATGTTCAGTCCCATAGTGCTCAGAGCCATTTTTTCGCTACGGTCGCAGGTGCGAATCCTGCCTCGGGCATGGATGTGTGTGATGTCCTTAGGTTGGTTAGGTTTAAGTAGTTTTAAGTTCTACGCGACTGATGAGTTAAGTCCCATAGTGCTCAGAGCCATTTGAACCATTTTTGAACCCATAGTGATAAATTGCTATCGATGCTGAATCATACACTTTTTTTTAAAATCAGAACATAATTTTTTTCGAATATGTTCATCTCGTACAACTTTTCTTGATAGTCATGTTTTCTTGTCTTACGTGAGTTATGAGATCTTATCTATTATTTTGTATGAAAATCGCGTAATTATGCTGCGAAACTGGCCTTGCTTATATATAAAGTACCTACAGCTGAAGTCGATTTTTCATTCAAAATTATATATCCAGGATATGACGGCCCTGAATACAAACCATATTCTGACACAAACACTCGCCGTCCAGGACAACGTACTGGTGTCTGCCACCTGAGAAGCCCACGACAAAAGATGAAAAAAGAAAAAAAATCGAAGGTCTGCTCCCATTACCAGACACAACGCTTCGTGCTCGAGATCACTTGGAGGAAAAGACGCGTCCCGCTGTGCCACGAGCTTCCGCCGCGGCTGGAGAGTGTCTGGACTCCACGCCGTGTGACAACGGGGCGCCGGATCGGACAGCCGCGTCGACCACCTATCGATCCCGCGAGACCGTAAAGTCGAGAACCGGCTGAGGGGGCGGCCCCGCCCGTATTGTCACCTCCCTCCCTCCCCCTCCCCCGACCCTTATCGTGACGCAACAGCCGGTGGCAGACGGTGCTAAGCCGATCAGCGCGCTCCCCTCTCCAGCCGGCTGGAATTCCAGCGCCGCCGCGCCTTCCAGCTGCCGGGCGCAGTTCGTCCAGCTGCTCTTACAGATAGCTGGCTGGCGGGTCTCTTAGCCTCCGCCCACCACCGGCCTACAAGTGTGTCCAGTGAAGTGTGTCTCCAGTAAACCCGCCCCCAAACCCAGTTACGGCTCAGCACGTCCGGCTACAAGTGTTTCCTCTTGTTGACGACGTACAGGCGTCAGGCGTATCTGACCAGACTTCGCAGAAGCGACCGCGACTACAGTGCAATGAAACTTAGAAGGCGGGTGTACAATTAGTTCTGGCAGAGAGAGAGAGAGAGAAAGAGAACAACAACCTTGTGCATTGTCGCTGTGCTCACTAACATCTACACTCATGCTCATAAATTAAGGATAATGCTGATACATGGTGAAACAACGCTCTGGTGGGCGGTTTCCCCGCATAAATCACCTCGCGGTATGCCCATGCGGTCCACTTGACCTGCTGTTGTCGCACGGTGGCGCTGGCAGCAGTCCAAATACGCAGAGGTGTGTTGGTGCATGTCGGAGTATCGTGCAGCGAGTAAGTGTACAGACGGTTTCAGACGTGCTAATGGTGACTGTGTGTTAAAAATGGCTCAAAGAACACATATTGATGACGTTATGAGGGGTAGAATACTAGGGCGACTGCAGGCTGGTCAAACACAGCGGGTCGTTGCACGGGCCCTCCGTGTGTCACAAAGTGTGATCTCAGTATTACGGCCACGATTCCAGCAGAAAGGAAACGTGTCCAGGCACTACATTATGGGACGTCCACAGCGTACAACACCACAAGAAGACCGATATCTCACCATCAGTGCCCGCAGATGGCCACAGAGTACTGCAGGTACCCTTGCTCGGGACCTTACCTTAGCCACTGGAACACTTGTCTCCAGACACACAGTCTACAGACGACTGAACAGACACGGTTTATTCGCCCGGAGATCTGCAAGGTGCATTCCACTGACCCCTGATCACAGGAGAGCCTGTAAAGCCAGATGTCAAGAACACAGTACATGGTCATTGGAACAGTGGTCCCAGGTTATGTTCACAGACGAGTCCAGGTATAGTCTGAACAGTGATTCTCGCCGGGTTTTCATCTGGCATGAACCAGGAAACAGATACCAACCCCTTAATGTCCTTAAAAGGGACCTGTATGGAGGTCATGGTTTGATGGTGTGGGGTAGGATTACGATTGGTGCCCGTACACCCCTGCAGGACTTTGACAGAGGAACTGTAACAGGTCAGATGTATCGGGACGTCATTTTGCACCAGTATGTCCGCCTTTTCAGGGTTGCAGTTGGTCCTACCTTCCTGCTGATGGATGATAATGCACGGCTCCACCGAGCTGCCATCGTGGAGCAGAACCTTGAAACAGAAGATATCAGGCGAATGTAGTGACCTGCCTGTTCTCCAGATCTAAACCCCATCGAACACGCCTGGGAAGCTCTCGGTCGACGTATCGCTGTACGTCTTCAAACCTCTACGACACTTCAGGAGCTCCGACAGGCACTGGTGCCAGAATGGGAGGCTATACCCCAGCATCTGCTCGACTACCTTATCCAGTGTATGCTAACCCGTTGTGCGGTCTGTGTACGTGTGCATGGTGATCATATCCCATACTGATGTAGGGGTACATGCGCAGGAAACAGTGGCGTTTTGTAGCACGTGTGTTTCGGGATGGTTTTCTCAACTTACCACTAATTGACTTACAGATTTGTGTCGTGTGTGTTCACTATGTGCCTATGCTATTAGCGCCAGTTGTGTGTAGTGCCAAGTTGTGTAGCACCACATTCTGCAATTATCCTTAATTTGTCAGCATGAATGTACATATACATACACACTCCTCAAGCTATCATACGGTGCATCGCGGAAGGTACCTCCTGTCATTGCTAGTCATTACCTCTCCTGTTCCACTCCAAAATGGACTGTCTATGTACTTCTGTTGGAGCTTTGATGTCAAACTTCACTGTTTACACGTGAGATGTATGTTGGAGGCAGTAAGATCGTTCTAGTGTCTGTCATAGATGACAGACAGGCCCAGACGACATACAAGGCTCCTCCTCCACTAGATTCTGTTCTGTGCCTTCTGCCGCCAACCACCCACTAAGCTGATCTGAAGCAATTCCTCATGGATTATATCCTTTTTTTTTTTTTTTTAAGCTTGCCTCTTATCAAATGTTGGGTCTATTGTAGATTTCATCCATCTCACAACCATGTCAGATGCTCCATTCTCCACTGATCTAATCTTGTACCAGATCATAGATATTCCTTAACACTTTACTCTCGAAAACGAGATGGTTACTTAAGGTCTTTTTTTCCGGACACTCTATATATCACAACTATACAGCCCTACGGGTTGAATCAGTGTTTTGTACCACTGGACTTCGAAATTCTTTGGGAAACTGCGTGATTTATAAAGCTGGCTCACCTTGAAGTATGATCAGCTTGATTTCTGCTTCACACGATGTATCCTCTGTAAGGATTACACTGCAGATATTTTTAATTATGAACTCTTTCGCTTGATAGTGTTCCGACTATATGAGGCCGCTGAATAGACATGAGTCCTGTTGATGACCATATACTCGGTCCTCCACTGTTTCAAAAGGAGATATATTCTGCTCAGTGCCGCTTCATTTATGCTCTGCAAATCACGGTTATGTGCCTGGCAGAGGGTTCATCGAATCACAATCCTCTAATATTCCAATCTCGTATAGCGCTCGGAAAGAATGAACACCTATATGTTTCCGTACGAACTCTGATTTCCCTTATTTTACTGTGGTTTCTCACTATGTAGGTCGGTGTCAACAAAATATTTTCAGATTCGGAGGAGAAAGTTAGTGATTGGAATTTCGTGAGAAGATTCCGTCGCAACGAAAAACGCCTTTTTATGATTTCCAGCCCAAATCGTGTATCATATCTGTGACACGCTCTCCCACATTCCGCGATGATACAAAACGTGCTTCCTTTCTTTGAACTTTTTCGATGTGCACTGTCACTCCTATCTAGGATCCCACACCGCGCAGCAGTATCCTAAAAGAGGACGGACAAGCGTAGTGTAGGCAGTCTCCTTAGTAGATCTGTTACATTTCCAAGTGTCCTGCCAGTAAAATGCAGTCTTTGGTTAGCCTTCCCCACAACATTTGCTATGTGTTCCTTCCAATTTAAGTTGTTCGTAATTGTAATACCTAGGTATTTAGTTGAATTTACGGCTTTTACATTAGACTGATTTATCGCGTAACCGAAGATTAACGAATTCCTTTTAGCACTCGTGTGGATGACCTCACACTTTTCGTTATTTAGGGTCAACTGCCAATTTTCGCACCATTCTGAAATCTTTTCTAAATCGTTTTGCAATTTGTTTTCGTCGCCGGCCGGTGCGGCCGAGCGGTTCTAGGTGCTTCAGTCTGGAACCGCGCGACCGCTACGGTCACAGGTTCGAATACTGGCTCGGGCGTGGATGTGTGTGATGTCCTTTGGTTAGTTAGTTTTAAGTAGTTCTAAGTTCTAGGGGACTGATAAGCTCAGGTGTTAAGTCCCATAGTGCCCAGAGCCATTTTTTTTGTTTTGATTTTCTGATGACTTTATTAGTCGATAAACGAAAGCGTCATCTGCAAACAACCTAAGACGGCTGCTCATATTGTCTCCCAAATTGTTTATATAGTTAAGTAATAGCAAAGGGCCTATAACACTGCCTTGGGGAACGCCAGAAATCACTTCTGTTTTACTCAATGCCTTTCGTCAGTTACTATGAACTGTGATCTCTCTGACAGGAAATCACAAATCCAGTTACATAACTCAGACGATATTCCATAAGCACGCAATTTCACTACATCCGCTTGTGTGGTACAGTGTCAAAATGTCGCTCATCCGCCTCAGTTCTTCCTTGGATGTGGACAACAGGGCCAAATATGGGGTGTGTGATTGTTTCCACCTTCTATCTCGGTCCTGGCGAAGGTATTATGGAAAATTTCTCTCGTTATCTTTTCGAGCGACAGATTGAACAATATCGGTGACACACCATCTCTTTTTCTCAATGTTTATGTAAAAGCTCTCTGTGACTTGGTCCTCGAGCTAAATGGTTCAAATGGCTCTGAGCACTATGGGACTCAACTGCTGTGGTCATAAGTCCCCGAGAACGTAGAACTACTTAAACCTAACTAACCTAAGGACAGCACACAACACCCAGCCATCACGAGGCAGAGAAAATCCCTGACCCCGTCGGGAATCGAACCCGGGAACCCGGGCGTGGGAAGCGAGAACGCTACCGCACGACCACGAGATGCGGGCGGTCCTCGAGCTTCAGTTTCCTTTTTGAAGCAGTGGGGTAAGCTCGAACTAGGCTGACTGGTTTCTTGGGTATTCCAAACTCGGTTAGACAATTCATCAGGCTTCCCTAGGGGACGCAGCCTTGTGTCTTCTTAAAATCTACGAGGAGCACAAGCAGCTCTACTCCATACTACTATTCCCACATTTTTCGGTGAGCTGTCGCACCACATAGATCTTGCTGGCAGTCGATCGGCCCGTTTTCAATCCCACTAGATATTCACCAGCCACTTTTCCTGCAAAGAGCAGAATTCTATCCATTATACAGATGGACAAGCCTTATAGCAGACGGTAAGGAGAGTGATTCCTTTGAAGCTGGTGCAGCCAATTCCGTCACCTTCCTTGTGTATAGAACACATGGACACTATCTTCGAATCATCTGTACTCTTCTCCAAACTCCACATCCTTCTTGTGGAGTCTCTCTCCTCCGGTCTGAAGACTTCTGCCTGGATTCCATCTTCTCCTGTACTTTTTCTCTTCAGTTTCATTATCTGAACCTTCATTTCCTCCAATGTATGTGGCAGGTAATTTAAATCTAGAGTCTCAGTGTTAAAATTTGAACAGATTTTCAAGTTGAGCACATTTGAGTGCTTCCTGACCATTTCCCCTTCCCAGCAGTGGTGATATCGTTGGGAGTATGGTCCCTCTACTTGCCTTGACGAACTTTTGGCGCCTCCGGTAGCCTTTCTTAAAGAATTTCACTTTACGGTACATCTTTCTCGCCTCTTTTACCAAGAAATCTTGCTGGGTCTCCTATATCTCTCTTTTGAAGTACGTTCTCTGTGCTTTCTTTGGGTTCCTTGGGTAGTTCTCCATAATCCTTCGAACTGTACTTTGCCCTGAGCAAAATCTACCTGTCGTAACCAACCCGCGGGTAGCTTCTCTTCTCTTGGCTGTTTTGTAAATAGTATTTAAGGCTGAAGGGTTTCGTGGCCTATGTCATTGACGAACAAAACTTCTGAGTCGTTAGGCTACGTCATATACCTCTTCGAAGTTCTTCATTGCTCGACGTTTTGGTCCCTCTTCTGGGGCCTCCTGAGACTGAGCCGAAACTGCACAACATCCATGAATGCAAACTAGGTGGAAGCCGCCATTGAATCAGATTGTTATAATTTAAAAATGTGTTGTTTTACTTTATTTGGCCCGACAGTAAGCGTCATTTTGTGTAGTGACCACGCTGTTGACTCCTTGCTGTGAAGCTTCTTTATGTATAGAATATTTTTTTTAATCAAGGTGATAAATTCTTGGAACGAATCTGAAATTTTTAAAAAATGGTTCAAATGGCTCTGAGCACTATGGTACTTAACATCTGAGGTCATCAGTCCCCTAGAACTTAGAACTACTTAAACACAATTAACCTAAGGACATCACACACATCCATACCAGAGGCAGGATTCGAAACTGTGACAGTAGCGGTCTCGCGGTTCCAGACTGAAGCGCCTAGACCGCTTGCCCACAGCGGCCGGCTTAATCTGAAATCATCATTAACTTACACGAATCTTGATTGGTTAATAACTATTTAATTTACTGCGCTATTTCTGCTTCGTTTCGGCTGTGACGACTATCAGATCGTAATTTTAAAAATGTTTGAGACTGAGAGGGCATCATTGAACAATACAGGCACAGTTATTCGTAAAAGTAGTGAACTTTGTCGATCACGTGTGAGAAAACTAATGAAATGGCGATGGTTTCGTTACGACACTCAGCTTGAGAAGCTAATTTAAATTAATCACATTTATTAATTAAGAGCAATGTACTGAACATTTGGATATAACAGGGGAAAAAACGGATTAGTTTTGCCAGTTGCTGGAATTAATTAAAGGCGATCAAAACTCTGTCTCCAACGGCTTTCGCAGGCAGAGGCAGTTTAAATGATTTTTTTTGGCTTGTACGCTATATAAGATTGTACGACAGCTATTCATAAAATAACCTCCCATTGCCTGTTATAGATAGATTCTTGTAGCTTGATGGAGCATTTGTATTTCTTAAAGAAGGAGACTTCGAATGCCACGATGAATCTGTCAGCTCTGTTTCGTTCATCACTATGTAAAAAGTAAGTAACTGAGGTGTTCTGTGTTATTGTGTCTATCACTAGTTGTGAGGTACAGGGTGCGAACGAAATCATGGTATCACCGAAAGCAAAATAATCATGTCTGATACGGTGTAGATCGTTCCAGTCGCCTCGCAGTGGATAAATATAGGTCCTGTATTGTTTTCAAGGGAATCCTTTACCATTAATCCTCCCAAATGGTGCCTATTTCATTTAACGATGATGAAGGTGGATAGCTATAACACACCCTTCCCTCCAAAGTAGGCTCAATAACATTGAGATGTTGTGACTGTTAGGCAGGGGAGCTGCGACAGTTGACCTTCATACTCATGAAACCAGTCCTGGTCGGTACAAGTTCTGTAAAAATGGCCCCAGTCATTTTTAAACACACCATCACCATTATGGGACATTCTACAATGGGATGGACCTGATGAGGAAAAACTAAGACAAAATACTTTTGGCAGTAATGCGATCTTGCACAGTAACCATGGGAGCATGGAATACGACGATAAGGTTGCCAAAATCATCACCCAACCCACGCCGTGTTTTCATACATCGGGTGCAAACTCGACCAGAAGTTACAATGAGTGTGCATCAAAACTTATCCGACCAATTGACTTTCTTCCAGTGCTCCACAGTCCAGGTGTCATGGCTTCGGCACCACGTTTTTCTGTGACAGGCACTTCAGTCACTGAGCAGTAGTTCTGGAATTCCAGACCTACTCCTAAATTTGATGTTATGGAGCCCCCTTAGAGTTGTTTTGATTCTGACAGAGTTCACGATAGCGAAATTCACTTCTGCAGTGACTTTTTCTGCTGCAGTCCTCTTATTTTTTCGTCGTAATCCTCTTCAATGACCGTCCGTCACCATCATTCAACGTACACATTCGCCCGCGTTGTTACTGAGCGTACGATGTTTCCCCGCTTTCCCTATATCCGGTACAAATTTTTGATACAGTGCCCCTTGAAACATGGAAGACTTCGGCTGCCTTGGTTCCGGAGCATTCGCTGTAAGAACACCAACAACTTGCTCACGAATTAATTTAACTCCGACATAATGCCTCTTAGCTGCATAGAACACTGCTCTGATCACGGCCGACACCTGCGAAGTATTGAGGAGATTGCATAGTTGTCGTTCGTGGTCAAATACATCAGCAAAGCCAGTAGTTTTTTATAGCATCTGCATTTATGCTCAAGGATACATGTCTCGCGGTCTTTAAGTATATTGGTGTCACCCCTGTTTCTTCAAAGTTCCTACGAAAAGTAAGAGGAACGGAACATAATTGGGAAGGGCACATGGGTGCAGTACGTGAATTATAAAACGAATGAACAGCCCAAACAAGGGATGCAATCTCCCAATTAGCCTATGAAATTGAAGCAAACTCTGCCAGAATGATTGTTATAGATATTTTAAGGATGGGAAAGGAATTTTGACAACTCATTTCATGACAGTAACGCTTGAGATTACCGTGACGTTATAGGTTTGTTGTGAGACTCTTACGAAACGTCGAACGTCAGTCCTAACCAAACGGTGTGACATTTTTCCTGGAGGAACCATTCTTCTTCATGACAATGCGTGACCCCATATTCCGAATCGACCGAAGATAAAACTCAGAGCTTTTGACTGGGAGCTGTTGGCAACAAGTGACATTCATCTTTTCCCAAAGGTGAAAGACTGGCTCGCTAGTCAGAACGTTACGACCGAGGATGAACTCAAAGATGATGTCAGCAAGTGTCTGAAGAAATGGGAGGCACATTTCCTTGATGAAGTGATAAAGAACGTCATGTCGTACTACAACCAATCCTGGAATTTGGCTGGCGACTAAGAAGTCCTGGCAACATGTACGTACATGTTACATGCAGGTAATATCTCTTTTTCTGTAGCCAGTCGGACGTTAATTCACTAATAGTCAATCACTACTCAACTAACCTCTATCTGAGGAACTCTTTTTATCTCCACAAAATAGAGCTGTTGTTTACTGCGTGTTTGCTGGTTGTACCTAACGTTTTACAAATTTACAACGCAACTTATTCTGAAACAATTAACATCTTTCCATCACAGAACAAACGACAACATACTCACGATAACAATATTTATTATGAAAGAAAATAAACTGCTTCGGTGAGTATTCGACCACTGTAGATATTTTTCAATGAAGATCTAAATCACTTTATACATTTCTTTATTTATAACATCGTTTCAGGTACTACCATCACAAAATCTATAGTTACGATAAAAATAGTGTACGAACAAGATGCGTTTGTCATACATCATGAGGCTACTGAGGAAATTAAAAAGCTGACCTTTCTTTTTTTTTAAATAAAAGTTTCACACACCAAAGCTTAGAACTTGGAATATGAGGTGCAGCGCCAGTCTCAGTAAAACCTTTATTGTAAATATTTTCATCAAAGTTATGTCAAAGTGCCATAATATTCTTGAAAAATATTTGAGCTGAGGTGACAGTTGATGCCGCACTTGGGCTGTGCACTTGTTTTACTGATATTGACAGCGAATGTTTTTCACAAGTTCTAAGTTCTGATGAATGGATGCTTATTAAGAAAAGTTCTCCACCCGTTTTAGCCTCACAGTGTACGATCAAGGACTCTCATTTTTGTGTTCCTTTAATGTCAATTACATATATGTCATGGGATTAGTTGAAACGACAGTGTAAATTAGGAAATGCATTCCCTGACAAAAAAAGTGAAGCAGCCACGAGGAAAATAGAAAAAGAAATGAACATGATGGGTTTAGAAGGTATGTGGCATTATTACAGTTACAATACGAGGGTTATTCGGAATGTAAGGAATGATCAGTCGCGAAATGGAAAATGCAGTGAAAATCTGACGAAGTTTTGCACAGATCCGTTGGACACTGTGTCTAGTATGACCGTCGATCGCATTATGTCGCTCTTTTCACTTCTCAGCTCACAGTTAGAACGTAAAGATAGTTACAAATTAGTCTCCCGCCAAATATGAGGGCCTGGAGAAGGTTTCCGCCTGAAGCTATGCAATCCACATAACATAACAGTCATGCAGTTCGCTCTACGCGACAATTCTGGGCCGCACTCTGCAGGGGCAATGAAGATGCTCCTGCAGCGTTTTCGATGGGAAGTGTTTGATCACTCACAATAAAGCACGTAATTGGGTACCCCTGAGGTTCATCTCTGCTCAAATGAACCGCTGGCTATGAAGACAATATTTTGACACAGACAAACAGCTGCAGTCCAGAGTAGAAAATTGGCGAAAAGCACTGGCAGCTGTGTTCTATAACGAGGGAATCGAAAACTTGGTACAACGCTACGACTGATGTCGAAGTCTGAGCGGCAACTGTGTAGAGAAGTAGCGGGAAGGTGTAGCTAACCGTTGCAAATAAAACAGTTTTAATTTTCACTGTGGCTTCCATTTCGCGACCTATCGTTCCTTACTTTCCGAATAGCCCTCGTAAAATCGAGACCAGTTTGCTAAGAATCTCGCACTGTGGGACTGTGTAACACTATAACGTTGCACCACCTCTGACATGGATAAGTGCAGTGATTCGTTTCGGAAGGGTATCATAAAACCGTTGTATCCTTCCCAGAGGCTAGCTGGACCACAACTGTTGTAACTAGTCCTTTACAGCATGGGTATTGTCAGTGGAATGTGGTTTATGTGCACACTTGTATCGGAGCCAAGTCTGCATGTCTTGCTAGGCACGGGAGCACTTCAAAATCACGGAGTCCGTAGAGACATGTGCTATGGGTGTATGAGCATTGCGCTGTTGAATTATGGCAGCATGTTACTGTCACACGAGTGATAACACGTGAGGGTGCAGGACATCCGTGGCAAACTGGAGTGCTTTAGGTCATATCCGACGGCTTTGCACGACATGACACCAGCAGTAACATTCCTGTGCCTCTCCAAAACATAGTAACAATGGTATCTCGGCCCACGTTACTGTCTTTCTTGCTGACGATGATCACCTGGGATAGTGTAGAACCACAATTCATCGCCAAAAATAATGCGACACCATTCTTCAGCAGTATATGTTCCCAGTCACGACATCATTCGAAATGCAGTTGTTTGTGTGGTGATGTTAACAGCAACCTACACATAGGACGTTAACCCCACATCTGGCTGTTGCTAATCTCTGGTCAGTGGTGGGGGGGATGCGATGACATATTGCAGGAGTCAATTATTTGTTCTCAGATGGCAACCACAGATCTGAGTGTGTTAAGGAGTGCTTCATGCACAATATGGCGTCATCCCTTGATGTCGTTACACGTGTTGGATAGGTATCTTGACAATGAGGATGGCTGCCACCACATCCCCATGCAGTCTAAAATCATATTGTCACATCCAAATTCCCACAAATCTAAATACCGCATGGTTCGATCTGTGGAACATCATTGGGTGCTGATAACGCTTTCTCTTATGAGTACGCAGCATCTCCGTCTCCTTCACAGTGATCGCTAAGCTCCTGACGCTGTTGGTGCCGCTTAAATACCCGACCCTGCTGGGTGGCAACAGTAAATACGAACAACAGTAATGAAGTCTGTTTGACATTATTCCTGCGACAGAGAACTACACTTCTGTTTATTTACAAAGTCACTGGTGTGCTTGTGTACGAAGTTAACATTGACACCCGACCATGTCTTCCTTGTGCTTCACGAGTTTTTTCAGGCAGTCCTTGTAATAAAATACAACATTCAGTCTGGACTGCTTTATTCACTACATGGTGCAAAATTGCAAGAGTCAGTGGCCTACGTGTAAGTTATTAAAAGGAAGCAAATGAAACATTGGCTTTTTCTCTGCATTGCTTACCGCATCATGTGATGCAAGGACGATGGGTTTATGTTAAGTGGTCTTCACGAGGCAAGCATGAGATAACAGTTTTACAGCGTGGCAAGCATTGAATTTAGGAAGGCTTCGGTGAATCCAATTTCCAGCAGTATCTTTGCAGGTGATCAATTATGGTAGCAGTGCCTTGAGTGAACTTGAAGCAGACGCCGAAGTACAACACATATGGGTTAGCAACAAAGTGTAGCCCAATAAAAGTATGCCCGAGTCACCTATAAATGTTTCCTGTGAAGCTGTGTCTAAGCCGATGCTTATGTAACGGGAGGTTGTAATTAAACAGACGGTTCACCGAGTGCTGCAGTTTTGGCAGCATTCATTGGAGGACGCTGAAACATAGTAGACGTGTACAGTAATCGGTGCGCTCGCAGAGAAAGCTGAAAAAAATAATAGTTTCATATTCTGCCACCAGATGAAAATATGGCGCTGTAAGCAGTCAGAATGTGGATTATTTCTCTTTTAATGTCAATGTACTGTTTGTTGCTTCCTGACGCATTTTTATTTCCTTTTTTAGTGACTATTTGTCTAAAGGGTAATTAAGAAGGTTGAAATTTTCCGTACGAAACGCAATGGTTATTGAGAAGAAAGAGTAAACTGCTGGTAAAAATACTCGTATTTTATCAGAACAGTAGTAATAGCAGCGCTGCATTTTGGGAATATACCGACAGAAACAGATGCAAAGTGGTGGCATGTCAATATATGGGTTAAAGTATATGATCAAGAAATTTGAAAAAAAAACAGATCAGTTAGTTGGTGCAAGAACGAAAGGGAGGCTGCTCATTTCCGTGGCAGTTGCTGATGAAGTTGCTGTAGCACATGCACATGCACATGCTTCAAATTCTGCAGATAGTGCTCGTGGTGTGTCTTGGAAATTCTTTCTCCCATGCTCAACGTTTCCAAAGATCTTCAGGCCATTTTACACTCGTATCCGTACAACCTTCAGAATGCACACCAAATGTAGCCCCCAGATAGACTGCGACGCAGTGATTTTGCCCTTCGTTTCTTGACGTGCATGGAAATGGATGACATTTGGCCGGGGAATATTGTTTGGACGGACGAGGTACATTTTACTACGAGCGGCGCCGTTAATACACGGCATTGTAGCATATGTCGCTCCACTCCGCAACATGTTGTGCAGGAACGTCCTCTGCACATAGCTTATGTGACTGTATGGTGTGGTTTCACAATCTCCTTCATTCTCAGCCCGTTTTCCTTCGATGAGATAACACCTGTCGGGCCTTATAGGTGTACAGTGATATCTGCTCTTTATTAGGTCCTCATTGTGTAATACGTGATTACAGCTTTGCAAGGACGCAAGTGTATTACCCACCATATTTTTGTGCAGGATGGGTGACACCATATGTCGGTTTCCGGGTGAAAAATTCGCTTACAGAAACCTCTAGTAACTATCACATCATTTCAGTATGTGTGGCCTCCCAACTCCGATACCCAAATCCATATGACTTCTGGTTGTGGAGATATCTGACGGATCGAGTCTATAAGGAATTTATCGGGCTCTTCCTGATCCGAAGAATAACGTACAAAGACATATCGTCCTCATTACACTCGATATGCTGCGAGAGACTGTAGAACAAGCCATATTGCTGACTCGGGATAACATATTTAACATACACTATGTGATCAAAAGTATCCAGACACCTGGTTGAATATGACTTACAAGTTCGTGGCGTCGTCCATCGGTAACGCTGGAGTTCTATATGGTGTTAGCCAACCTTTAGCCTTGAAGACAGTTTCCACTCTCGCAGGCATCCGTTCAGTCAGGTGCTGGATGCTTTCTTGGGGAATGGCAGCACATTCTTCACGGAGTGCTGCACTAAGAGAGGTATCGTTGTCGTTCGGTGAGGCCTGGCACGAAGTCGGCGTTCCAAAACATCCCAAGGAGTTTTATAGGATTCAGGTCAGACCTTTCTGCAGGCCAGTCAATTACAGGGACGTTATTGTCGTCTAACCAACCCGCTACGTGCCGTGCATTAGTAGATTCATCGCTTGACATTGTACTACATGATACCTATTCTACAATAGCCCACTTCCACTATTTATTAACTATAGGAGAAGTATTTGCTATCATGGGGGATGTTATCGTGCTCGATCGTGTTGAAAGATGTAATCTCCATCCCCGAACTGCTCTTCAACAGTGGGAAGCAAGAAGGTGCTCATAACATCAGTGTCGGCCTGTGCTGTTACTGTGCTACACAAAACAATAAGGGGTGCAAGCCCCCTACATAAAAAACTCGACCGCACCATAATACTACCACCTCCGACTCTTACTGTTGGCATTACACACGCTGGCAGATGACGTTCACCGGGCATTCGCCATACCCACACCCTGCCATCGGATCGCCTCATTGTGTACCGTGATTCGTCACTCCACACAACGTTTTTCCACAGTTCAATCGTCCAATACTTACGCTCCTTACACTAAGCGAGGCGTCGTTTGGCATTTATCGTTGTGATGTAGCTTATGGGCAGCCGTCCGACCATGAAATCCAGGTTTTCTCACCTCCGGCCCAACTGTCACAGTACTTGCAGTGGATACTGATGAAGTTTGGAATTTTTGTGTGATGGTCTGCACAGATGTCTGCCTATTAAAAATTACGACTCTCTTCAACTGTTGGCGGTACGCTTTTGTGCTGTTCGTGTCCCTTCACGTTTCCACTTCACTATCACATCGGAAACAGTGGACCTAGGGATGTTTAGGAATGTAGAAATTTCGCGTTCAGACGTATGACACAAGTGACAACCAGTCACCTGACCACGTTCGAAGTCCGTGAGTTCCGCAGAGCGCCCCATTCTGCTGTCTCACGATGTCTAATGACTACTGAGGTCGCTGATATGGAGTACCTGGCAGTGGGTGGCAGCACAATGCACCTAATATGAAAAACGTATGTTTTTTATAGTGTCCGGAAACTTTTGATCGCATGGTATTTATTGTAACTTGTGACCATATTCGTGGCAAAATCATGTGTTTGATCGCTAGTCCCGATTTCCTGCATCCACACCACATTCTGACTGCTTACAGCGCCATATTCTTAAATAATGGCAGAAAGTGAAACTATTTATTTTTCACTATACTCCGAAGACGCGCAGATTAACTAACATACCTACGAAGTTTCGTCATCCCGCGATGTATACAGCCCGCACTACAGCACTCGGAACACCGTTAGTGTAATTATAACCACCCAATATGTATACCCACTGCAAATCCTTCTCAAATTGACATGTTATCATAGTTGCTTACACTTACACAGAGAGATTTAAATATATTGAGTTCACCGCTCTTTTCATAAATACGAGATCGAGTCAAACCCTTTGACCTATTGTAAAGTAGACTGCTTCCGATGAAAACACCTTTTAAATTGTAGCCTAAAATTATATGAAACTAAACTGTGTTCTGATTTAATATAACAAATCCGTTTGCCCACTACACTGATGTCGTTTACTTGTGTTTAACTTACAACTATTAACAAGTGATAGACATTTTCGTATTTCGTTTCTCTGTCAGAAATCATACACATTTTTTTTTTAAATTCTGCTGTGGTTTGAACAGAGCAACACACTATGATTGATGTGACCATGTAACCAAGAAAGTTAAACTTATTGAGTCTAATTAAAAAAATGCAATAACCGCTTCTTGGAATGAGAGTTGGCAGTCGTTGGACCAGTCTGATGGTTGATCACTGAATGATTATAACGTCCTAGCAGGGTATTTTCGATTGCGGACGATTCACAGTAATCGCATCCCAGGACGCGGTAAGCTCAGAGGCATGTCAGAGTTGATGTCCCACGAAGTTGTGAGCTGTGATGACTTCATGGATTGCTACGTATGACTAGCGTAGAGACTGGGGGGTAAAGTGTGCTTGGCGATTGGTGAACCGCTGCATAAGGTCGACTTAAGGCCCTAAATGACTGCATGGCGGTCAGACTGCCGCCAGAATACTCATCGGCGGAAGTATATCATTAGAGACACGTGACCTGAAGAAGAGAGGTAGTGCCTTGATGCAAGCGGTGTTTGTGGCGATGCTTATGCCTCTGGTGGCGAAGATGACACCACAAGGTACCCTGGCGTCGAAGATGGCGCCACATGGTACCATGGTGGTTGCTGGAGATTCGATTATAATGCCAAGTATGCAGACGCGCAGAACACTATAACCACCGACCTACCACCGATATAAACGCGTCCAGGCAGTAGCAGTCTCACCTGGCGAGGAAAGACTGCTAGTCATTTTCTTACACAGTAGATGTGTAAGTAATATCAGTGAGCACGCTTTTGTGAGTGGGAAGGGGTGCAATATCTCTGAGTTTGAAACTTCCTGGTAGATTAAAACTGTGTGCCCGACCGAGACTCGAACTCGGGACCTTTGCCTTTCGCGGGCAAGTGCTCTACCATCTGAGCTACCGAAGCACGACTCACGCCCGGTCCTCACAGCTTTACTTCTGCCAGTATCTCGTCTCCTACCTTCCAAACTTTACAGAAGCTCTCCTGCGAAAATTGCAGAACTAGCACTCCTGAAAGAAAGGATACTGCGGAGACATGGCTTAGCCACAGCCTGGGGATGTTTCCAGAATGAGATTTTCACTCTGCAGCGGAGTGTACGCTGATATGAAACTTCCTGGCGGATTAAAACTGTGTGCCCGACCGAAACTCGAAGTCGGGACCTTTGCGTTTCGCGGGCAAGTGCTCTACCAAGTTTGGAAGGTAGGAGACGAGATACTGCCAGAAGTAAAGCTGTGAGGACCGGGCGTGAGTCGTACTTCGGTAGCTCAGATGGTAGAGCACTTGCCCGCGAAAGGCAAAGGTACCGAGTTCGAGTCTCGGTCGGGCACACAGTTTTAATCTGCCACGAAGTTTCATATCAGTGCACACTCCGCTGTAGAGTGAAAATCTCATTCTGGATCTCTGAGTTTGACCAAGAGCAGATTGTGATGGCCCAGAGGCGCGGCCGGAGCATTTCGGAAACTGTACGACTAGTAGGGTGTTCGACAAATGCTGTGATGAGTGTCTTCAACACGTGGTGAAACCAAGATGAAATCATGTCCAGACATCGTGGGGTTGGGTGTTGGGTGGTCACCCTCATTATAGATGTCGGACGTCGTAGGCTGCGCATGTAGCTAAAACAGGAGAGGGGGTGAACCTGGCTGAACTCACATCCGACTTTAATGCTGGGTAGGGTACAAGTGTGGCTGAACACACAGTGCACCACACACACCTAAAGATGGGCCTCCGCAGCCAACGATTCATGCAGGACCAATGTTAACACCACGACATCGGCAACTACGAGTGAAATGGGCATGTGACCATCGACACAGGATTTCGGCGCCTGATACCTTCTTCATCATGCCATCTGTACACCTATACAGATAAGGTAGCGGGGTCTCCATTATGTTCTGGGGAACATTCATGCGGGCATTAATTGGTCCAGTGGAACTAATTAATGGCGCCATGATGGCCAATAAGTAGTGGTTGTAGGCCAGGTACACCATTTCATGAAGATCATGTTTTCCGACAGCAGTGGCTTTTTTCGAGAAGATAATGGGCCATGCAACAAGTTCAGCAGTGTGATGGAGTGGTTCGAGGAACTTAGTGGAGAATTTCAGTTGATGTGCTGCCACACTTCCCACAGCTCGCCAGATCTGAACCCGACTGAACACATCTGGACTGTGATTGAATGTCGTGTCAGAGCTCATAGCTCCCCTCCCCGGAATTTACGGGAATTAAGTAACTTATGGGTGAAGATGTGGTGCCAAATCTCTCCAGCGACCTACCTAGGCCTCATTATTTTCTTGCCACGACCTGTAGCCTCTGTTATCTGTGACAAAGGAGGACATACCAGCTGCACGAAAGGTGGTCATAAAGTTCTGGCTGATCAATGTATATTACATTGAAGAGCGAAAGAAATCGGTATAGGTATGCGTATTAAAATGCGGAGGTGTGTAAACAGGCAGAATACGGCCCTGTGGTCGGCAACGCAGTGTCTGACGCACTTGTTAGATCAGCTAATGCTGATGCTGCAGTCGGCGTACGAGTGATGGGACACAGCATCTCTGAGGTGGCGATGGGATTTTCCCGTACGACCACTTCACGAGTGCACAGTGAATATCAGGAATCCGGTAAAACATCAATCCTCCGACATCGCTGAGGCCGGAAAAGGACCCTCCAAGAACGGGACCGGCGACGACTGAAGAGAATCGTACAACGTGACAGAAGTGCAACCAGCAGATTTCAATGCTGGGCCATCTTGTGTGTCAGCGTGCGAAGCATTCACCGAAACATCATCGATATGGGCTTTCGGAGCTGAATGCCCACTCGTGTTACCTTGACGACTGCACTGTACAAAGCCTTACACCTCGCCAGGGGCCATCAACACCGACATTGAACTGTTGATGACTGGAAACATGTTGCCTGGTCGGACGAGTCTCCTTTTAAATTGTATCGAGTGATGGACGTGTACGGGTATCGCGACAACCTACTCAATCCATGGCCCCTGCATGTTAGCAGGCGACTGTTCAAGCTGGTGGCTCTCGAATTTATGGTGTCTGTGCATTTGTAATGATATGGGACCCCTGATACGTCTAGATACGACTCTGCTAGGTGACACATATGTGAGAATCCTGTCTGATCACCTGTATCCATTCGTGTTCATTGTGCATTCCAACTGACTTGGACAATTCCAGTACGGTGTTAGAATACCCTACACGTCCAAAATTGCTACAGAGTGGCTCCTGGAATACCCTTCTGAGTTTAGGCACTTCCGTTTGCTACCAAACTCCTCAGACATGAACATGATTGAGTATATCTGGGACGCCTTGCAACGTGTGCTCAGGAAAGATCTCCATCCCCTCGTACTCTCACGGATTTAAGGACAGCCTTGCAGGATTCACGGTGCCATTTCCCTCCAGCACCACTTCGAGTCCATGGAACGTCACGTTGCGGCACGCGTACGTGCTCGTGGGGACCCTACACGATATTAGGAAGGTGTACCAGTTTCTTTGAGTCTTCAGTATAGAATGGTGCTATGAATTGTTTTCATCCGAGTTCTATAGGGGCTAGGTCTGCGGCAACCCGCAGTACGCAGCTGTGACGTTGGTGGGTGAGTCGTTAGGGGACGCAGATCATTTATTAAAAGGGACTATGTCTCATTCGCAGTGAAGTAGTACGTTCTCAGGGGAAAATCTTCCATCAACTATTCCTGTAAAGTGTAATATGAGAGCACTACTGATATTAATACTGATGTCTTATTTAGAAAATCCATTTGCAGCAACTGAGGTATTTCAATAAATGCAGAGTGTCAAAATACCACGCTTCGGGCAACAATTTTTACTTAAATGGCGGTGTTTTGAATACTATTCAATAAAATGTTGAGAAAGATGCATCTATGACTGACATAATACTTTGCATAGATAAAATCCAATTTATTTCGTGTGTCTCTGGCCAAACATAATTGTTTCACATGAATCACAATAACGTTCTGAGTTAGTTTTATTTCGGCATTTTTTAGTGTTTATGTTTCTGTATGAATTTCGCGAGTCGACCCTTCTTTCAACACAGTTAAATAAATATAGTATAATCACGTTTTCAGTGCAAACAGATTCGGCAATTTGTGTTGCCATCTGAACTGCGTTTACATGCTCTGCAGTACCCATAAATCTGATCGTCACCATAACTAAATTTGATACGTAAAATGGGTAGTAATTCTGATTTAAGATTTGTGTGATAGCATGGGAGTGACATCACAGGACAACACAATAAAACATGTCGACGGAATTAGCAAGTAGGTGCTCTGACACCTACAGATGTATTTTCGGGATGACACTGTACTGATTTTGCTAGGGTGAAGATGGCAACGATGTTGCAGCGAGGTATTTCAGTTCATCTCAGCTGAGTTATTGTTTTTGTACTGAACTATGATAAAGAAACGTCACCTTACTTCCCCATGCCAAAAAATGTTCACCGCAGTAGCATTCCAGAATAGTTATCAGCTGCTGGGATTTACCCATAATCCGCAACTTTTGAGTACTTTTCAACAGTAAACTCTGTAAAGTCTCTTTACCTGGCTCATCCATTCCACGTTAATTAACCATAGGCGAAACCCGTTAACGGAAGTCTTCGATACCGCTTCGCCAGCTGGCAACTACATTGTTACCTTCCAAAGTAACTTAGACTTCATGGCGTAAAAGTCATGTACATCTACATCTACAAAACAACTTTGCAGTTCACGCAGAGTGTTTATCGAACCACTTTCACACCATGTCTCTACTGTCCAGCCTCGAACAGCGCACACGAAAAACGAACAGTTAAATCTTTCTGTGCGAGCTACGATTTCTCTGTTTTTTATTACGATGATCATTTCTGCCTATGTAGATTGGCACCAAAAGAATGGTCTTATATTCGGAGAAGAAAGTTCGTGTTAGGAAACTACCTGAAAATCTCTCGCGGCAACGAAAAATGCCATTCTGTTGACGACAGGCGCCCCCAACTCACGTATCATATCCGTTACATTCTCTGATCTATTTTGTGACAACGTATAACGAGGCGAACTTCGTTGAACATTTTCAATGTCCTGCGTAGACCTGTGTGATGGGGCTGCCATGCTGCACAGCTGTACTCCAGTATAGGTTGAGAAAGCGATGTGTAGGCGACCTCTTTAGTAGATTTTGTAAGTGGGCTGCCTCTGAGTTGGCAGCGCTGTGTAGCGCTTTGCATTGGATCTTTGGCTACACTTTCTATGTAAGAGACTCTATGGCTGGTTGGACTCGTTGTTGGAAGATAATCGCCAGTAGCGTTGGGCCGTTGGAAGTTAGTCGCCAGCAGTGATGGAAGTACTGTTGGGCAGTTTGAGCTGAGCAGCCAGCAGTGATGGATGTTAAATGTGTGAAGTTGGCATTGATGGAGGGTAGAGGTCTGAAGTGTCAGCGTAGGCTAATGATCTGGAAGTATCCGACTTGGAGGATTATATATCTTTGTATTGGATGTCAACGACGATTTATATTCGTGTTTGAACTGGATGTCACATTATTAACGTAAAAAAATACATTATTTGGTTTGCAACAAAATCTTTCCTTTGCGAACCACATAACAATTAGAGTGGATTTAGAAGTTAGAATCTTTCATTTAGCTGCCAGTATTCACGCTCGCTGTATTGCAGTAGTTCGCGTAATGGAGGTTTTTGTGAGGTAAGTGCTTACTGAAATGTATAGGTTATTGTTAAGATTTCTTTTTACTCAGGGCCGTTCTTTTGAATTAATTATTTGAAGTCAGGTTGTAATTTTTTTTGAGAAGTCTGATTGCGTTGCGCTAGTATATTGTAGGTCAGTGTTGACATGATAAGAAAAAGTGAAGAGAAAGTAGGCTCAGTACGTTCAGTTTTTCTCAGCTGGTTCAGAATCAGATAACGTAGAAGTTTCATCTTCTCAGTCATTCAGCAATTTAAGTACAGACTCGCACATTTAAATAAAGAAGTTTCAATTTGTTGCATCCTCTAAGTGTTATGTCCATAAAATTCAGTCTTTGGTTCGCCCTACCCAGAACCTTATCTATGCGATCGCTCCAATATTAATTATCCGTAGTTGTAATCCCTAAGTATTTCGTTAAATTGACAGCCTTTAGATCTACGCAAGTTCTCGTGTAAACGCAGTCTAACTGATTCCTTTTAGTACTCGTGCGGAAGACTTCACACTTTTCATTGTTTCGCAATTGGTTTTGATGTTTCGATCTCTTTCATAGACGGTATATGACGGCGTCATCTAAAAACTATCTAATAAGACTGCTCAAATAGTCTCCCAAATCATTTACATAAATTAGGAACAGCAAATGACCTTATCACTTTCTTGGAGGAGGCCACATATCACTTCTGTTTTCCTCAAGGACCACCTGTTATATACTACAAACAGGAAAATACGAATCCAGTCGCACAGCCGAGGCGAAACGCCATTGGCACGCATTTTGATTACAAGCCGTCCAGATTTGTGGTGACGCATCAAAATATTCTGATTAAAAGAAAGTCCTCTGCAAAAGAAAAAAATAAACTCGGTGAAAAGGTGAAAGGGTACTGGAAAAAAACTATAGTGCAGATAACGAGGAACTGAAGTTCTCGCGTTGTCCGGAGGTGGCGGAAACGCAAGGGAGAAGGGGGGGGGGGGGGGAGGGAGGGGGAAATTGAGTAGATGAAAATTTCCGAGTCTTTCGAATGTAATGTGAATACCTATATAGCATATCAATCATATTAGTTGACATCACACTATGACACTGGCCCGCATTGCCTAGAGTCATTGGTAAATCCTGTATAGCTGGAAGGTGGCCGACTGTGGTCTTTCGTCGAACTCCTGTCCTGAGCGTGGGTGGAGCCGCAGGGAGATTCCTTTCCGCGGCTCTCGGGTCGCAAAACTTTTGACAGCCCGCATCCGCCCTGACTGCCAAGCTGGCGCCACTCGAAGCGTCCATTAAAGTCTCCGGAGGGTTGAGGCCCGGTAGCTTTTTCTTTGTCCCAACTTTTAACTTCTGAGTGGAAATTTCCAACTATTTGGTGACGGTTGAGCGGGCAAGCCGAGTGGGTAAAAGTGGGGATGATTATCTGCGAGGGAAGTCGAAAAAAATAAGTTGCCTGAACTGTCTCAGCTGTGCTCGGTGCGTAGATCTAGAATCGTCCTACCTGCCTGATGGAGTCATAACCCTATAAGAGCTACCCAAGTATAGATTGTGGTTATAATTAAACTTCCTGTTAGTTAAAGCGCTCCCATGAAAAACGAATGGTCGTAGGACAATGAAACTTTGTGGGTAGATTTTGAACGACGTGGTAGGGAAATAACGAATAAACCATTGAAAGTAACACAGTTTCACTTCCATGTGAGAGGACAATATACCGGGTGATCAAAAAGTCAGTATATATTTTAAAACTTAATAAACCGCGGAATACTGTAGATAGAGACGTAAAAATTTACACACATGCTTGGAATAACATGGGGTTTTATTAGAGCCAAAAAAAAAAGTATTGGTAGACGCGTGAAAGATCTCTTGAGCGCGTCGTTTGGTGATGATCGCGTGCTCAGCCGCCACTTTAGTCATGCTTGGCCTTCCAGGTCCCCAGACCTCAGTCCGTGCGATTATTGGCTTTGGGGTTACCTGAAGTCGCAAGTGTATCGTGATCGACCGACATCTCTATGGATGCTGAAAGACAACATCCGACGCCAATGCCTCACCATAACTCCGGATATGCTTTACAGTGCTGTTCACAACATTATTCCTCGACTACAGCTATTGTTGAGGAATGATGGTGGACGTATTGAGTATTTCCTGTAAAGAACATCGTCTTTGCTTTGTCTTACTTTTTTATGCTAATTATTGCTATTCTGATCAGATGAAGCGCCATTTTGAACGTTTGTATTTTTTTGGGTCTAATAAAACCCCATGTCATACCAAGCATGTGTGCCAATTTGTATCGCTCTATCTACATTATTCTGTGATTTATTCAGTTTTCACATTTATACTGACTTTTTGATCACCCGGTATGTTAATTATGTACCCTGTATACATTCCAGAGTTACAAACGTTCCTCAGTGTGATGACCATCTGCTTTCACGACAGCCTGGAGCTGCTCTAGACATACCATTTCAGAACTATTCGCAGCGCTTTTTGAAGGTGGCCCGTGGAATGTTCAGCTGGCGTGACACAGCTCATGCACTGCTCGAAAATCGCACAGTGTGTCCAGCATTCCCAGCCATGGCAACAGTAGCTTCTTCAACAATTGGTGAAGCAGTTGGCCGACGACTTCCCCCAGCAGCAGTTCCTAAATCGCCAGTTAATTCGAGCTTTCTAATCGTGTTCTTCAACCTCGTTGTGGAAAGTGGACCTCTCCCTATTCCTTTAATGCCGAGATACTTGTGAAAAGCGGCAGCACTATTGCTGTTGTTCAGATAAAACAGCTCTAACAGTAAAGTCCAGTTCACCTCGTCTAGATCCGTGTTGACTGCCTGCAAGTTTAATGCACACCGATGCTCGTTTTTCAAACCTACGTTGCCGTACCATTACTGGCTGCTAAGGGCAAGTTACGACAGTAGCACTATTAACAACGGGAATCCTGCAGCAAACAGGCAGAACATCATTCGTAAATGTTTCTTACCCATATTGTAAACAATTTTCGGTTTAAATTGGGTCATATAGTGAAAGTTTAATTATTAACCACCCTCTACATCAGAGCACAATCGTCGTGCCTCCAATACTAAAGAATGAATGCATGAGTGGCATAAAAGTAGATATCTTAGGTGTTGCGAAACTTAAGGAAGGCAAGTCTTCCGGTCCAGATGGTATACCAGTCAGGTTCCTTTCAGAGTATGCAAAAACAATAGTGCCTTTCTTAACAATCATATACAATCGCTCACTTGACGAAAGATCTGTTCGTAAAGACTGGAAAGTAGCAGAGGTCACACCAATATTCAAGAAAGGAAATAGGAGTAGCCCACTGAATTACAGACCCATATCACTGACCTCAATTTGCTGTAGGGTTTTGGAGCATATACTGTACTCGAACAGCCGGCCGGGGTGGCCGAGCGGTTCTAGGCGCTACAGTCCGGAACCGTGCGACTGCTACGGTCGCAGGTTCGAATCATGCTTCGGGCATGGATGTGTGTGATCGCCTTAGGTTAGTTAGGTTTAAGTAGTTCTCAGTTCTAGGGGACTGATGACCTCAGATGTTAAGTCCCATAGTGCTTAGAGCCATTTGAACCAACTTGTAGGAATGTAACAGGGGCTGAGTGAGCCATTAGTGCTAACGCCGGATATTCAGGGTGGTCGGAAAAAGTCCGAGAAGCTTGTGAGGATGTTGCAGGGTAGGTTGTTCTGAGAAATAACAGTTATGGAAAAAATTCGACACGTCATGTCATTTCCGAATTAATTAACACTGAAGTTAACCAATCAGGCACTTGCGGGCATAGATTCAAGCAGATCGCAAAGACAGTGTTGCCAAGCGTGTTCTCCGTTTGGTTTCTTAAAACCGAAGAAATGGCCAATCGAAAATTGTACGTGAAATGGTAGTAGGGACCTAACCCTAGCCAACGACTGAGTTATCTTATTAGGTATTATCTACGCTATGAGAACTACTGACACTAATTATATCTGGCTGGCTGCTTGAATTCGCTCGCTATATGCCCTGATTGGCTAACTTTAACTCGGAAACGGTGCAGTGTATCGAATTTCTTTTCTTAACAATTATTTCCCAGCGCAGTCTACCCTACAACACCATTAGAACCTTTCGAGACTGTTTCTGACCACTCTGTGTACGTTTCGAAGTTTTCTTAGTAAATCATGCTGTGAAACACCTGCTATACTTGGATAATAAGTATAGAAGTCCATCTGTCTTCCACTAATTGCCTGAAAGAAGAACAAGTGCAATGACTAGGAAATATACGGAAACTGCACTGGGGATGTGGAATTTAGAGCAACAGATGCTATGATGGGCTGAAAGAGGCATGGCAAAAGAGATGTATTTTGACGACGTACCATCAGCTGTGAAAATGGACCTCCACACGAGTACCGAAAAATTTATACTTAAATGTGTGTTGGATTACAGTGCGTCTGCGGGATCAGTGGACAAAATACTACTTAGGTCGTGGGACTGTGTTCGCGAAATACTGACATGGTACAAAAAAGTCTTCTTTCACTCCGTAGATATTGTTGTTGTTGTGGTCTTCAGTCCTGAGACTGGTTTGATGCAGCTCTCCATGCTACTCTATCCTGTGCAAGCTTTTTCATCTCCCAGTACCTACTGCAACCTTCATCCTTAGCCGGCCGAAGTGGCCGTGCGGTTAAAGGCGCTGCAGTCTGGAACCGCAAGACCGCTACGGTCGCAGGTTCGACTCCTGCCTCGGGCATGGATGTTTGTGATGTCCTTAGGTTGGTTAGGTTTAACTAGTTCTAAGTTCTAGGGGACTAATGACCTCAGCAGTTGAGTCCCATAGTGCTCAGAGCCATTTTTGAACCTACATCCTTCTGAATCTGCTTAGTGTATTCATCTCTTGGTCTCCCTCTACGATTTTTACCCTCCACGCTGCCCTCCAATACTAAATTGGTGATCCCTTGATGCCTCAGAACATGTCCTACCAACCGATCCCTTCTTCTGGTCAAGTTGTGCCACAAACTTCTCTTCTCCCCAATCCTATTCGATACTTCCTCATTAGTTATGTGATCTACCCATCTACAGCATTCTTCTGTAGCACCACATTTCGAAAGCTTCTATTCTCTTCTTGCCCAAACTATTTATCGTCCATGTTTCACTTCCATACATGGCTACACTCCATACGAATACTTTCAGAAACGACTTCCTGACACTTAAATCAATACTGGATGTTAACAAATTTCTCTTCTTCAGAAACGCTTTCCTTGCCATTGCCAGCCTACATTTTATATCCTCTCTACTTCGACCATCATCAGTTATTTTGCTCCCCAAATAGCGAAACTCCTTTACTACTTTAAGTTCCTCATTTCCTAATGTAATTCCCTCAGCATCACCCGACTTAATTAGACTACATTCCATTATCCCTGTTTTGCTTTTGTTGATGTTCATCTTATATCCTCCTTTCAAGACACTGTCCATTCCATTCAACTGCCCTTCCAAGTCCCTTGCTGTGTCTGACAGAATTACAATGTCATCGGCAAACCTCAAAGTTTTTATTTCTTCTCCATGAATTTTAATACCTACTCCGAATTTTTCTTTTGTTTCCTTTACTGCTTGCTCAATATACAGATTGAACAACATCGGGGAGAGGCTACAACCCTGTCTTACTCCCTTCCCAACCACTGCTTCCCTTTCATGTCCCTCGACTCTTATAACTGCCATCTGGTTTCTGTACAAATTGTAAATGTGTAGATATGTGCGTGCTAATCTGCGACGTTATTTTTTTATGGTTCACACCCTCGAGAGCTCTTCATTCACTGAGTTTCATCTGAGCCTGCTTCGTGAGATTCTAGAGACACGCCACCGACAAAGGAATTCATTGGGAGGTCGTCAGTCACACGAGGAAAATACACTTCGTCTAAGGGTAAAGCTGTTTACAAGCACTGTCGAATCATCAGTAAAACAACAATCAGATGCATCGTAAGCAGCAGCGGCGAAAACGAAAGAAATCGCGTTACTGCCGTAAACAAAGTGATGCCAATTGTGCGTTTGTGCCTTGCTTGGAAATATATGACACAAAAGAACTATCTGAAATTGGGTTCTTTCTAATGTTCGAAAAATTTCCTTGTTTTGTATATTGAGCAACGAAAAAATCCAATTGTAAACAACGTCTGAAAAATAGTAACGTTTCGACAACCTCTGTTTGAATAGTCATTTTGTGTAAATTTTGACTATCACAATCAGAAAACTGTTAAAATATTTATTATTCCCCACGTAGTTTCGGTATTGTGCTAACATATGGCAGACTTAAGAACTTTGAAATGTAGTATACCATATGTCTGTAATTTTAAAACAGTATCCAGTATTTTAAAATAACGGACGTGCGGTGACAACCATTTCAAACGTTTCAGTTCTGCCAATTTCGACCAGCCAGCCGAGTGGCGACGCATAATGATGACAGTTTCAAACTCCTTTAGGTGTTGACAACGCTGTCTCACACGAGTGCGAGGCATCTCCGTATCCAAAGCCAAATTTGATTCCATAAGGAACCGCTGTACACAATAACCGTAGACTATAAGGAAGAACAGGAACACAGCAGTCAGTTGCCATCCCGTTAGTTTTTATTGTTCTTGGATATCCAGATTCAATCTGTAAATAGCCATCTTCAGTCTATTTAAGTGCGTTTTAGACCAACAAACTCGAGGCAGTACATACCACCTTACTGGGTACAGGCAGGTCAAATGGTGATATGTGCTGACGCGAGTTTTTGGTTTGAAATTCACTGAATTGCACTAAAGATGGCTATTTATAGCTGAAATCTTGACCAATAATAACGAGAACTAGTGAAATTGCGACTGACTGCTGTTTACCCATCCTTATTTCCGTGCCCTTCCCAGTGACTGCTGCTGACCTCTCCTGTATATAGGACGAGGCCAGTTAACAATACAAAACACCAACCACATTAATGTAATGTGGTGGACGTTCTGCCTCTCAGAGATCACTGCAGTTATAGTCACTTTCTTACTCATATTTACTATTAAAAACAGTCTTGACCACGATTTATTTATTAAGGTGACCGATTTCGACGACTACTGTGGTCATCTTCAGACCATTGAGTAGGAACCTCTTTCTGCTGGAGTAGTGATTCTCCAGCAGAAACAGGTTCCTACTCAGTGGTCTGTAGATGACCGCAGTAGTGGTCGAAACCGGTCACCTTAATAAATAAATCGTGATCAAGACCGTTTTCATTAGAAAATATTTGCAACACATTGATCAATGTCACTCCCATAATGTGTTCAAAAGCTATTACTTTCTTACACGCCTACGTTGTGTAAGCGTACGATGATGTTACAGTGACATGCGACCATGTCTTCTGGGTGTTTTACATTTTTTGTCACGCGGTGAATCTTTCCCACCTTATGTACACCAAGTATGTGGCGAACCATCTAGATGAGTTCAGCCTGTAAAGCAAAACGGACAGAAACAGATGATTCGAATCCACTACCGTTTTTCTACGTATGACACACTTTGTCTTAAGTTCCATTAATTTACATTAATACCACTGTGTTCTTGTTTCGTGGTAGCAGCGTGAATTGTGCGTCAAGCCGGGGACCTAGAAACGACGTAGCGGCTTCGTCCCGCAGTAGCCCTCAGTGTTTCACAACCCCACTACAGGCCACAGCAGTCCACCCACCCCACCGCTGCCCCACGCCGAACCCAGGGTTATTGTTCGGTTCGGCCCCTATTCGACACCGCCGGGAACGTCTGCTACCAGACGAGTGTAGTATGCTCCCTTTCCTCTCTCTTTTTCTTAAACGGCTAATCACTGGATAACACTTCACCACAGAGGTTTGAATAAAACAATTTCAAATTCATTTAGTATTATATTTGTCTATCTCACCACAGACCCACAATTTTTCCTCATTATACAAAGGTATTTTTTTTTAATTTCAGATTCAGCTGGGCCATGTCATCGGCAAAGACCCATAAAATAAATACATTAATTAAATTTAGCAAGGGAAATATTAAACGCACCCTAACTCGAATTTTGTCCGGTGAAAGAACAATTTATTTTCCAAGTTTAATTTAATTAACAAGTTAATGAAAGTGCGATCGGTTTGTGAAATATTGTAATTTTAATAGGCGAAAGTGCGAATTGATGTGTACAGACACTGCACAAACAGATCTATGTGTTTCTCCGTTACATTTACTCCTACGTACAACAGTGGCAGTTAAAGAAAGCTAAGGTTCTGGATTCTGTCCTATAAAGTGTCATAAGAGATGGAGAAGGCGAAAGAATTGATAAGGATAGGCCCTGTAGTTTTCGGCAGAAGCAATCAGACAGTCGCTATAATCGAGAAAAGGAAACCAAAGAGTATCATCCTTTCGCTGACCCGACGCGGAATTTGATACCCATTGGTTCTGAATACCAGTTGAGTTGTGGTAGCACACTTCATCTGCCGATAACTTCCGCTAACAGGTGAAGTTCTAAGACGATGATGCAGCTCTATGTTAACTCGGAAGCATTTAACTCGATCCTATGTATAGGCGAGAATAAAGAAGTCAGATTGAACATGGATTAATCAAAACTAGTCATGAGGATGCAGATGAACATAACAGTGGAAGGAGTAAAAATTTTCTTCATTAAGTGAAACACATACTGTATTTAAGATTTATCGGCAAACATGGTAACTAATACTAATCAGAGAGATCGGGAAAAAAGGGCACTAGTGCTCAGTGAAGTTAGCAATGGTAGACAAGTGAGAAAAGTATCGCATGATCAGCTTAGCAGCTTATGCATCCAAGAGGCTGACAAGAATAATCCTACAGAGGAATGGGAAAGGAAATTGAGGATGAGTTAGATGACGATCAGTTTCTCTTTAGGGGAAGTACTGGTACCAGAGTGCAGATTTCACGTTGCGCCTGAAAAAGGAAACAACGTTGAACAAAAGTCAAGACGTGTTCGAAATTCTGAGGAAAATAAGAGTAAGCTACAGGGAAAAACGAATAATACTGGTATATGAGGTCTGTTCTGGAAGTAAGGTGCGGTCGATCACGAAATGCAAACCATAGTGAAAATCGAAGCTGTTTTATTTGCAACAGTTAGCTACATGTTCCAGTTACTTCTCTACAGAGTCGCCGCTCCATCTTCGACATCTGTCGTAGCGTCGACTATTTTCTACGCTGGGCTGTAGGTCGTTGTCTGTGCAAAATTGTCGTCCTATCAGGCAGCAGTTCATCTTAGCAGAGACAAGGATCACAGTGAGCCACGTCCGAGATGTATGGTAGGTGATCAAACACTTCCCATCCAAAACGCTATAGGCGCGCCCCCATTAATCCTCTAGTATGAGGCCGAGAATTGTCATGAAGAAGGAAATGCATACCCCATTTACTGTCACGTTCTCCCATATATACGAAATGTTATGTAGCTACGACAGGTACGGTATGTGGGGTTGCTTGAAATCAGGCGAAACCTCGAAGCATGAACTCATTCATGGCGGGACGCACCATTGTTCTAGCCATCTTTACGTGCTCACTGTTTGTTCACAACTGAAAACAGCAACGTGACGCAATCGACGGGCATACTAGAGACACGACCTAACACATCATTTCGCAATTATAGGACCTTAGTTTCTGAATAGCCCTCGTACGTTATGTACAAGAACCAAGAGGTAACAACAAAATCGAAAGACTAAATATAAAGTACTCGGATTAAAAGGGGTGTTACGACTGGATTGCAGTCTTCCTCACCTACTGTTAAATCTAATATGTAATGAATGAAATAAAAGAAAGTCTGCTGCTTCGGTCACAGGTTTGAATCCTGCCTCGGGCATGGATGTGTGTGATGTCCTTAAATTAGTTAGGTTTAAGTTGTTCAAAGTCTAGGGGACTGATGACCTCGGATGTTCAGTCCCATAGCGCTTAGAGCCATTTGAACCCTATAAGTTGTTGGTTCTAACAACCAACCGCCTCCCAAGGAGGTATCCCTGCCCCCTCCTTCTTCAATTAGAGTAGCCTCTCCAATGGCCACCACCATTTTGGTGACCACGAATAATGCTACTTTTGGCATTCATCTTTCTCTCATATGATGCAGATTGTCTTTCCACTAGTTTACGTTGTTATATTAGGTTATATATTTGCAACTCTTCTCTAACCTTTTCATCTCTAAATCGAACTCATTTGAAACACCCTTTAACAGAAATTAGAAATTTCAGTTCCCTACTTCCATTTTATGTGATGGAATGGGACTGCGGTTGATCGAACACATGAGGAAAAAAGATACCAACAGAGGCAATTTAACTTAATAATTTTGTTTTGCTACCAGTTTTGGTGCGTTGTTCCCATCATCATCCGGCTCCTACACTCGGACGTAGGTAAATCGTCTAGTCGTTTGTGTTATTGTAGGAGCACTACATCCAACTGACTAACGTAGACTTCTAAAACTTCTCGGTAGACATTCACCCTTCACACTTGTAACGTTAGAGGTGTTGTATCAGCCTTACATATTTGATGGAAAGACTATAAAACGCCTTGCGTACATATAAAGGTTTCACATCACTTTTGTACACCCCATATAGATCTAAAGGTATAAGGGTTGTACAAAGAAATATGAACGCTTTATATGTTTCACAGTCTTCCCCTCAAATTTCTAAGAATCATCGCTTCTTGCAGACTACGAATGTGTACTACCTGAAGTGTGCCTTGGCGAGTAAGCTGAGGCAAAGATATATTCTGAAGTATCCTCTAGCCGAGTAGCGTGTGTGACCTGAGGTAGATAGCTTGCAATAACAAGTATTTATGGTTCTGAGCACTATGGGACTTAACATCTGTGGTCATCAGTCTCCTAGAACTTAGAACTACTTAAACCTAACGAACCTAAGGACATCATACACATCCATGCCCGAGGGAGGATTCGAACCTGCGACCGTAGCAGTCGCGCGGTTCCGGACTGAGCGCCTAGAACCGCTAGACCACAACAACAAGTATTTATAAACATGACTAAACTATGTACAGCTCCTGAGAACCAAGGTCCACACAACCCGGTAACAGAAATATCGATTCTCGACAGTGTCTAACAGGTGAAGACTAGGACAAATCCCATATACACCTTAACTCCCATGAGGCTGCAAGCTCGTAAACAGTCCACTGATGAGCAGCAGGATGGCGTTACGACACAGTCCCATAAAGTGCTCGGCTTGTGAGCAGCCACGTGCAGATCCTGCAGGGTGCTGTCCTTGGGAGCAGGTGTTGGAAATGCAGCATCATATTGGGCTCATGATGACAGCGAGACAACACCTTGGTGTACAGTGGCAGTAGCAGTCATGGAATCTGTATCGGAAACTCATAGCGGCTATTGGTTGGTTGGAGCCCAAAACTTAACACCTACCTTGTTATTGAGAGATCTCCCAAGTAGACGTCCATGTGCATGCACATGGACATGTGATTGCGTGGACGTGAGTAGATGCCTGTGACTGCAGTACAGCCTTGACTCTCCTACTGACAAACTTCCTCCTGGTACTTGATGATGAAGATGATGATGATGATGATGATGATGTTTGGTTTGTGGGGAGCTCAACTGCCCAATCATCAGCGCCCATAGAAATTCCCAGTCCAATTTTTTCACAATCCAATCTAGCCACTGTCACGAATGGTGATGATGATGATAATGATGATGATGATGATGATGAAATGATGAGGACAACACAAACACCCAGTACACATGCAGAGAAAATCCCCAAGCCTGCCGGGAATCGAATCTGGAACCCTGTGATCTACAGGCAGCAATGCTAGCCACTAGACCACGAGCTGCAGATCCCAGTACTTGAATAACTAACAAAACCTGTGGCTCAATTTGAATGTAACATCGTTCATTCTTTTTTGTCACAAGCTACCAGTTTCCACACCACATGGTGTCATCTTCAGGCCCCCATCTAACCTGCCGTCCACAACCGTTTTCGTGT
Source organism: Schistocerca americana (assembly GCF_021461395.2). Taxonomy (NCBI): domain Eukaryota; kingdom Metazoa; phylum Arthropoda; class Insecta; order Orthoptera; family Acrididae; genus Schistocerca; species Schistocerca americana. The sequence goes on along the minus strand of NC_060127.1, from coordinate 89,523,977 downwards.
CTAGTGAACACAATCGTATCCAGCAGGCCAAAATTATCTGGATACCGTTACTTCCACGGCAGCTAAATCAAATTGCGGCTGTGTGTATGTATTCTCTTCATATGTTGTACCAGCCAAGGTCCCATTCCATCACACAAAATGGAAGTGGTTGTTGTCTGACCATGCTGAGCTTTTTATTGCCATGGAAGGCGCGGAGTCCGTTTATTTTTGACCATCTGCGTACGGTTCTTTTCCTTGTACATGTTAACGGTTGTGGACAGTAGGTTGCGTTCGGGGCCTGAAGATGACACCATGTGGTGTCAAAACTGGTAGCATGTGATAAAAAGCATAAACGACGCTACATTCAAACACAGCCGATGGTTTTCTTATCTTTATTCAATTACTAAGTGTCCGGCTGCAACCTCATTTGATGAATGACCAGAAATTCCTCCTTTGGTGATGGCAGAGGCCGTACCTGACCCACGAAATATACCCACACGTGTGGTGGCCGCATTACACAGCGGCACAGCCCTGTGTACGCCACCCATTGCAATAGGCTTGCCAAATTAAGTTCACTTCAAAACGCATGCACATGAAAGTTTGACATTTTATATTTACATGTAGCTCCTTCCAGCAGCTAATGTGCTTGCTTTCGAAGTTTACGAGGAGAAACTGTTTCCGTGACCAGAATTTAAATTGCGTGCAGCTGAAAGAGCTACAAGTGCGGGGGGACTGCGAGTGGAAATAAGAAAAAACAGCAGTACTTATGCGGGTATGGAGATTTTGAATGTGTGTCGTAAGTGAATTACGTTTGCAAAAGCGGCAGCCGCTGTGATTTACTTCTAAATATGAGAGCAGGGGGGGGGGGGGGGGAGGGGGATATGAGGGGGAGAGAAAGTGGCGAGAAGGAGACTGAAAGAAAACTTTTGACACTTCCGTCCAGCCTTTTCGGGTCCCGCATGCATATTTCATCGCCCTCGGCGAAATACAGAGGCGGTGCCCAGCAGCCACTGTGTGAGTGTGTAGCTTTTTATCTGCTGGCCTCGGGCCACGGTGGCGAGGTGTGCCAACTGCTCGCGGCCCTATGCTGATGAGTCAATTAATATACACGGCGAGCTCTTAGGCTGCGAGACAGCGCAGTGGCGGCGGCAGCGGCAGCGGCCACGTTTATCGCTGACGGACGGCGACCTGCGACTCCATGTCTGCTACTCCGAATGCCCCGCGAAGTGCGCGCAAGTTCTGAGTGGCTACGTCCGGCGGACGGCCGGTCGGCGGTCGGCGGCCAACTGCGTTTTGCATTGCAGATGCGGCAAGTCTGCCCACACAGCTGCAATGGCGGGCAGAGCTTCCCAGCGCAGCAGGCAAGTCTCAGGATGATGAGCGTAACCAGTGAGGCTCTACTGCGTCCGTGATTGCGTGGTACTGTGTTCTACTTGAAGCAACACAGAGTTTTTTACATTCTTTTAAGGTTTCCTTACCTCAATCGGTAACAATGGAACCCTTTGTTGTTCATCCACGGGATTGTCCATCCCACTGTTAAGACGACGTTTCTCAAGCCCGGGTATAGGTACAACGGTCAAACTGATGTCACACACTGAGGTCTACAGTGCTTTGGACTTACAGAAAATTTAAGCTTCCTAGTTAATATAATGAAAAGATACTGCCATTTTTTTACACTCACAAACTCACTCGTCAAAGTCTGTTGGGTATTTCTCGCTGACCTATGATATGAAATTAGGCAAGGAGCAAAAAATGGTTCAAATGGCTCTGAGCACTATGGGACTTAACTTCTGAGGTCATCAGTCCCCTAGAACTTAGAACTACTTAAACCTAACTAACCTAAGGACATCACACACATCCATGCCCGAGGCAGGATTCGAACCTGCGACCGTAGCGGTCGCGCGGCTCCAGACTGTAGCGCCTAGAACCGCTCGGCCACCCCGGCCGGCGTCAAGGAGCAAGTTTTTACACTGCAAGTAAAGGAAATGATCCGAAAATTATTAATTTGTACACTACTGGCCATTACAATTGCTACATCATGAAGATGACGTGCTACAGACGCGAAATTTAACCAACAGGAAGAAGATTCTGTGATATGCAAATGATTAGCTTTTCAGATCATTCACACAAGGCTGGCACCGGTGGCAACAACTACAACGTGCTGACATGAGGAAAGTTTCCAGGCGATTTCTCATACACAAACACGATGGACCGGCGTTACCTGGTGAAACGTTGTTGTGATGCCTCGTGTAAGGAGAAGAAATGCGTACCATCACGTTTTCGACTTTGATAAAGGTCGGATTGTAGCCTATCGCGACTGCGGTTTATCGTATCGCGACATTGCTGCTCGCGTTGGTCGAGATCCAATGACTGTTAGCAGAATATGGAATCGGTGGGTTCAAGAAGGTAATATGGAACGGCCTCGTACCACTAGCAGTCGAGATGACAGCCATCTTATCCGCATGGCTGTAACGGTTCGTGCAGCCACGTCTCGATCCCTGAGTCAACAGATGGAGACGCCTGCAAGACAACAACCATCTGCACGAACAGTTTGACGACGTTTGCAGCAGCATGGACTATCAGCTTGGAGACCATGGCTGCAGTTACCCTTGACGCTGCATCACAGACAGCAGCGCCCGCGATGGTGCACTCAGCGACGAACCTGGGTGCACTAATGGCAAAACGTCATTATTTCGGATGAATCCAGGTTCCGTTTACAGCATCATGATGGTCGCATCCGTGTTTGGCGACATCGCGGTGAACGCACACTGGAAGCGTGTATTCGTCATCGCCATACTGACGTATCACACAGCGCGATGGCATGGGGTGCCATTGGTTACTCGTCTCGGTCACCTCTTGTTCACATAGACGTCACTTTGAACAGTGGACGTTACATTTCAGATGTGTTACGACCCGTGGCTCTACCCTTCATTCGATCCCTGCGAAACTCTACATTTCTGCAGGATAATGCCCGACCGCATGTTGCAGGTCTTGTACGGGCCTTTCTGTATACAGAAAATGTTCGATTGATGCCCTGGTCAGCACATTCTCCAGATCTGTCACCAATTGAAAACGTCTGGTCAATGGTGGCCGAGCAACTGGCTCGTCACAATACGCCAGTCACTACTCTTGATGAACTGTGGTATCGTGTTGTAGCTGCATGGGCAGCTGTACCTGTACACGCCATCCAAGCTGTGTTTGACTCAATGCCCAGGCGTATCAAGGCCGTTATTACGGCCAGATATGGTTGTTCTGGGCACTGATTTCTCAGGATCTATGCACCCAAATTGAGTGAAAGTATAATCACATGTCAGTTCTAGTATAATATATTTGTCCAATGAATGGCCCTTTATCATCTGCATTTCTTCTTGGTGTAGCAATTTTAATGGCCAGTAGTGTACAATGAAAAGATACTTCCATTTTTCCACATCCACACTCTCACTCGTCAAAGTCTACGAGGTATTTCTCGCTGACCGAGGACCATGAAATTATGCAAGGGGCAAGTTTTCACAGTGTAAGTAAAGGAAATAATCCGAAAATTGTTAGTTTGTGATAACATCACATTAAAAACGAGGGATACCACAGATGTCATTAACTATCGGCCAGTATCCTTGCTTATAGCATTTTCTAAAATCTTCGAGAAGGTAATGTATTCAAGAGTGGATAGCCATCTCAACAGAAATGGGATACTTAGCAAATCACAGTTCGGATTTCTAAAATGCTGTTCCACTGAGACAGCAATATACAATTTTACTGTCCACATAATAGAGTCTTTAAATAGCAAAATGTCACCAATACCAATTTTCTCTGACTTGTCCAAAGCATTTGCTTGTGTGAACCATGACATTATGTTAAAGAAATTACAGTTCTATAGCATAAATGGAATATCATATGAGTGGTTTAAGTCATACCTACAGAACAGGAAGCAAGAAGTTTCCTTATATGGGTCAAGTGATTTAAATAAGTTTGCCACTTCATCTAACTGGGATGAAATTACGTTAGGTGTTCCACAGGGTTAAATCATGGGTCCGCTTCTGTTCTTGATATATGTGAACGACCTCCCTTCCTATCCGATACAGGAAGCTGAACTGACACTGTTTGTTGATGATACAAGCATCATTATTAATCCAGTAAAAGAAACTCTAATGGAAAATGATACAAATAACATCTTTGGAAAAGTCATTAATTGGTTTTCTGCAAATGGGCTCTGAACTTTGAAAAAATACAGTACATACAATTTTCTGCTGCAAAAAGTACAATTCCTTCAATAAATATAACATATCAACAGAAGTCAGTAGACAGGGTAGAGCATACTAAGTTTTTGGGTGTACACATAGATTAGAATCTCAGTTGTAAAATTCGCATTTTGGATCGTCTAACGTGACTAGGTTCAGCAATCAGAATAAATGCCAATTTTGAGGATACAGAAATTAGTGAGCTAACATACTTTGAATACTTTCACTCTCTGATGTCATACGAAATAATATTTTTGGGTAACTCAACATTTAGACAAAAAGTATTCAGTGCTCAAAAGAAAGTGGTTAGAATAATGTGTGGGGTTCATAATCGCACATCTTGTAGGCATCTTTTTAAAAGATTGGGAATTCTTACAACAGCCTCACAGTACATTTACTCAATAATGAAATTTGTTCTCAACAACATGGACCAGTTTAAAAACAACAGTGACATTCATGATTATAATACCAGGAAAAAGATAGACTTTACTCAGCCTATCTTTGGCACAGAAATGGGTAAAATAGGTTGCTATAAAAGTTTTCGACAAATTACCAATTGAGATAAAATGTCTGACATACAGCAGTAATAGCTTCAAAAATAAACTGAAATCATATCTCCTTGACAATTCTATACCATTGATGAATTCTTGAATAGGCATAAATAAATCTATAAATATAATGTATGCATTTTGTGCCATTTAAGGTAATGGGGTAAATAATAAAAATATTAATCATTAACTGTGTATCTTGTTTCATATGTTCATTTCTTGTGCACTTGACACGTTCCACATCATAACGGTTACCGTACCGTGCGATTGAACAGTGGAACACTCAACCAACCAACCATTGTAATTTGTACAAGGCTATTCGTAAAGTGATGAACGGTCGGTCGCGAAAAGAAAACCACTGCGAAAATCCCACGAGGCTTTTCACAGACGTTTTGGGTAGTGTCTCTACTATGCCCGTCCATCGCATCAAGACGCTCTTTTCAGTTGTGAGCGCACTGTGAGCGAGTAAAGGTGCCTCCCGCCAATTAGGAGGGCCTGCTGAGAGGCTTCGCCTTAATGAATGCAGCCCACCTAACACAACTGCCACGCACTTACTTCTTCATGGCAATTCTTAGCCGCACTCTGCAGGTGCAGTGAAGACATTCCTGCAGCCTTTTCGATGGGAAGTGTTCGATCACCCACAACTCAGCCCTAATTGGCTCGTCCTGAGTATCATCTCTGTTTACATGAAACGCTGGATACGAAGACAATACTTGGGCGCAGGCTTCGCGATATAGACCAGCGCAGAGAATTATCGGAAAGCACAGGCGGCTATCGATGGTGTTGGAAATTTGGTATAACGCTACGACAAATGTCTAAGTCTGAGCGGCGCCTATGTAGAGAAGTACCTGGAAGGCGTGGCTATATGTGCAAAGAAAACAGTTTTGATTTTCACTGTGGTTTCCATTTCGCGACCGATCGTTCCTTACTTTCCGAACAATCCTCGTAATCCTGTCACATTAAGAAAATATTGTTTTGCCATTGCAGACTTGCATTGCCTTCATAATTCGACGAACCCTTCCAAAACTATTGAAGGGACTTTCATATTGCTTCCAGTAACAGGTGAGCCGGCCGCTGTGACCGAGCGGTTCTAGGCGCTTCAGTCCGGAACCACGCGGCTGCTACGTCGGCAGGTTCGAATCCTGCCTTGGGCATGGATGTGTGTAATGTCCTTAGGTTAGTTAGGTTCAAGCAGTTCTAGGTGACTGATGACCTCAGATGTTAAGTCCCATAGTGCTTAGAGCCATTTGAACCATTTAGTAACAGGTAGAGTGATTCATGAGGAAGGATTATGAGTATGATTTAAAAATATTCCGTCTTATTTGGCTGAGCTACGATGATCTGTACTCCCCGATGTTATGAAAACAATGCCTCTTGCCATCTAGCTGCGATAGGTGTAAGGTGCCATAACACCGCCATGCCGGCGCTGTCATCGCAGTTCTTCCACAAACTGCTTATTCTCCATTCATGGTAATCTATGCTTACAACACGTAGAGCATCTGTAATATTTCAGAGCAAAGTAGTACTGGAAACTGATGCAGGATGGCACCTCCATTGCTTGGCATGAGGTTGAAATATCCCATAAAATATCAGTTGAAGCGTTCCACAGAACAATTTAATATTTGCGTAACAATAGCCCCTTGACTGACTGTACCGTTTCCTTCTCCAGGAACTTGCATCAAATGTGACCAGTAGTCACAACAGGGATGAGAGCAAACGAAATAATCGCATCTGCAATTGCCAGTTAGCATCACATGTTAATATACCTCCAAAATGAACAAACTAAATGAAAAATTACAACAGTGAGTGTGAAATTACACATTTAAACTTAAAATTAAAACATTTTCGAGAGCCTTGGCGCTCCCAAGACCGTTATCTTGGCAGTATGGTTATCCATAACAGGCAAAAATCGTTGAGATCCTCGATTCGTGGGATGAATGATGTGCACCGATAAGCAAAAACATTGTGACTACTACCCATCGCGACGTTCAATACCTACAGGTAGCGCTGCGGGCCGGTGACGTGGTAATAAAAGTATGCAAACGGAACAGAGGCGTACAGGGTATCATTCTAACGAAGATATGGGCTGTAAATGGGCAAATGCATGCAGATGACCAACTTTGACAAAGGGCAGATTACTATTACGCAGAGCACGAGGGGTTTGCAGGATTGTCTGCTCTTCAAAGTAGGATATATGGTGATCTATGGCATTTCTGCCGAAAGAGCACAATAATGATGCACATACAAGTGTTTGGGAGCACACTGTACATCGTACATTGTTGAACACGGAGCTTCGCAGCAGACGACCCATACGTGCTCACATGTTGACTCAACGACATCGTCAGTTACGATTGCAGTGGGCACGAGACCATCGGGTTTCGACCATCGAACAATGGAAGCGTGTCGGCTATGCTGTTAAATCACATTTTTCCAACATTTTGTCGATGGCCATCTCCACCACCGCCATCATGGAGGTGAACGGCGGCTCGAAACGTGCAGCGTGGGAGCAGTATTATGCTGTGGGAGACACTCTCCTGCACTTGCATGGAACCTGTCGAAGAAGTCGAGGACACGCTGAATCCCTTCATGTTTGATGTCTTTCCCGACGGCGGTGTCATCCTTCAGCAGTACAAATGTCCGCATCTTGGAACCAGAACCGTCCTACAGTAATTTGAGCAACGTTATAGTGAATTCAGGTTGATGTCTCCGCGACCGAATTAACCTGATATAAATCCTACGGAATCGAACTGGGTCGCTATCGGGAGCCATCACCGCGTACGCTAATCAGCGGCCAGTTATTTACGCGAATTACATGACCTCCGCGTATAAATCTAATGCCTCATACCACTACAAATCCAGCAATAAACCTTCGTATCCCTGGTACGCAGATTCAGTGATGTATTTGCTTCCACAGACGAACAAACAGGCAACTGAGCAGGCGGTCGTAATGTATCAGGTATATCCATAGTTAAGTTCGTATGGAACCTTCGGAGCGTGAGTCCTACTCAAACTTGACCGTTATTTTTTTCGTCAAGTTTTTAAACACCATATAGGACAACAAATGACGAAAATTTCAAATATTGCGCATTGTGACGTAATCAGGTCTACTAGCTTACATGAACTCACAAATATTGTTGAGTAACGACGGTAAAGTCAAAGTAGTACCATGCTCATAGAAAGAACTTGGGGGAGCAAGCGTCGGAATCCTTCTACATCTACATCTATCTACATATATACTCCGCTAGCCACCAAGCGGTGTGTGGCGGAGGGCAGATTTCGCGCCAAAGTCATACACTCCTGGAAATGGAAAAAAGAACACATTGACACCGGTGTGTCAGACCCACCATACTTGCTCCGGACACTGCGAGAGGGCTGTACAAGCAATGATCACACGCACGGCACAGCGGACACACCAGGAACCGCGGTGTTGGCCGTCGAATGGCGCTAGCTGCGCAGCATTTGTGCACCGCCGCCGTCAGTGTCAGCCAGTTTGCCGTGGCATACGGAGCTCCGTCGCAGTCTTTAACACTGGTAGCATGCCTCGACAGCGTGGACGTGAACCGTATGTGCAGTTGACGGACTTTGAGCGAGGGCGTATAGTGGGCATGCGGGAGGCCGGGTGGACGTACCGCCGAATTGCTCAACACGTGGGGCGTGAGGTCTCCACAGTACATCGATGTTGTCGCCAGTGGTCGGCGGAAGGTGCACGTGCCCGTCGACCTGGGACCGGACCGCAGCGACGCACGGATGCACGCCAAGACCGTAGGATCCTACGCAGTGCCGTAGGGGACCGCACCGCCACTTCCCAGCAAATTAGGGACACTGTTGCTCCTGGGGTATCGGCGAGGACCATTCGCAACCGTCTCCATGAACCTGGGCTACGGTCCCGCACACCGTTAGGCCGTCTTCCGCTCACGCCCCAACATCGTGCAGCCCGCCTCCAGTGGTGTCGCGACAGGCGTGAATGGAGGGACGAATGGAGACGTGTCGTCTTCAGCGATGAGAGTCGCTTCTGCCTTGGTGCCAATGATGGTCGTATGCATGTTTGGCGCCGTGCAGGTGAGCGCCACAATCAGGACTGCAAACGACCGAGGCACACAGGGCCAACACCCGGCATCATGGTGTGGGGAGCGATCTCCTACACTGGCCGTACACCACTGGTGATCGTCAAGGGGACACTGAATAGTGCACGGTACATCCAAACCGTCATCGAACCCATCGTTCTACCATTCCTAGACCGGCAAGGGCACTTGCTGTTCCAACAGGACAATGCACGTCCGCATGTATCCCGTGCCACCCAACGTGCTCTGGAAGGTGTAAGTCAACTACCCTGGCCAGCAAGATCTCCGGATCTGTCCCCCATTGAGCATGTTTGGGACTGGATGAAGCGTCGTCTCACGCGGTCTGCACGTCCAGCACGAACGCTGGTCCAACTGAGGCGCCAGGTGGAAATGGCATGGCAAGCCGTTCCACAGGACTACATCCAGCATCTCTACGATCGTCTCCATGGGAGAATAGCAGCCTGCATTGCTGCGAAAGGTGGATATACACTGTACTAGTGCCGACATTGTGCATGCTCTGTTGCCTGTGTCTATGTGCCTGTGGTTCTGTCAGTGTGATCATGTGATGTATCTGACCCCAGGAATGTGTCAATAAAGTTTCCCCTTCCTGGGACAATGAATTCACGGTGTTCTTATTTCAATTTCCAGGAGTGTATTTCGCCCCCCTCTGTTCCACTCTCGGATCGTGCGAGGGGAAAACGACTGTCTGAACGCCTCAGTACGAGCTCTAATTTCCCTTATCTTTGAATGATGATCATTACGCGATTTGAAAGTTGGCAGTAATAATGTATGCTCTACATCCTCGGTGAAGATTGGATTTCGGAATTTAGAGAGCAGCCGCTTCTGTTTAGCGCGTCGTATATCTGCAAGTGTGTTCCACTTCAAACTTTCAGTGAGATTTGTAACGCCTTCGCGATGTCTAAATGTACAAGTCACGAATCTTTCCGCTCTTCTTTGGACCTTGTCAATCTCTTGAATCAGACCCAACTGATAAGGGTCCCATACAGACGAACAATACTCTACGACTGGACGAACTGACGTATTGTAAGCTATTTCCTTCGTTGAAGGACTGCATCGCTTCCGGATTCTACCAATAAACCGCAATCTACAGTTCGCCTTACGCGTTACTTGTGTACTGATAATTCCATTTGAAATCATTTCGGATAGTCACATCCAGATAGTTGACTGATGTTACCGCTTCCAAAGACTGATCATTTATTTTGTACTCATACATTAATGGGGATTTTCCCCTTGTTATACGCAGTATGATAACTAGAGTTCCTTTTATCACTACAAAGGCAAGTACAATAGGAATGCATGCAGTTCAAAATACACTCATGCTCATAAATTAAGGATAATGTTGATACATGGAGAAACAACGCTCTGGTGGGCGTTTTGGGGGCTTAAATCTCCTCAGGGTATGACCATGCGGTGCCGTTGGCCCTCGGTCGTCGCACGGTGAAGCTGGGAGCAGTCCACATACGCAGAGGTGTGTTGGTGCATGTCAGAGTACGGTGCAGGCAGTATGTGTGCAGACGTTATCAGACGTGCTAATGGTGACTGCATGTTGAAATACTGATGACGTTATGAGGGGTAGAATACTAGGGCGACTGCAGGATGGTCATCACAGCAGGTCATAGCACGGGCCCTCCGTGTGCCACAAAGTGTGATCTCAAGATTATGAACGATTCCAGCAGACAGAAAACGTGTCCAGGTGCTGCAGTACGGGACGTCCACAGTGTACAACACCACAAGAAGACCGATATCTCACCATCAGTGCCCGCAGACGGCCACGGAGTACTGCAGGTAGCCTTGCTCAGGACCTTACCGCAGCCACTGGAACACTTGTCTCCAGACACACAGTCTACAGACGGCTGAACAGACAAAGTTTATTCAGCCAGAGACCCCATGGTCAGAGGAGAGCCCGTAAAGCCTGGTGTCAAGAACACAGTACATGCTCACTGGAACAGTGGTCCCAGGTTATGTTTTCGGACGAGTCCAGGTACAGCCTCAACAGTAATTCTCGTTGGGTTTTCATCTGTCGTGAACCAGGAACCACATACCATCCCTTTCATGTCCTTGAAAGGGACATGTATGTAGGTCGTGGTTTGATGGTGTGGGGTGGCATCATGATTGGTGCACGTACACACCTGCGTGTCTTTGTCAGAGGAACCGTAATAGGTCAGGTGTATCGGGACGTCATTTTGCACCAGTATGTCCGCCTTTTCAGGGGTGCAGTGGGTCCCACCTTCCTCCTGATGGATGATAGCTCATGGCCCCACCGAGCTGCCATCGTGGAGGAGTACCTTGAAACAGAAGATATCAGGCGAATGGAATGGCCTGCCTGTTCTCCAGACCTAAATCCCATCGAGCACGTCTGGGATGCTCTCGGTCGACGTATCGCTGCACGTCTTCAAACCCCTACCACACTGCTGCCAGAAAGGGAGGCTATACCCTAGCAGCTGCTCGACCACCTGATGCGGAGTATGTCAACCCATTGTGCGGCCTGTTTACGTGTGCATGGTGTTCATATCCCATATTGATGTCGAGGTACATGCGCAGGAAACAGGGCGTTTTGTAGCAAATGTGTTTCGGGACAGTTTTCTCAACTTACTAGCTATACCGTGGACTTACAGATCTGTGTCGTGCGTGTTCCCTGTGTGCCTATCCTATTCACGTTGTGTGGCACCACATTCTGCAATTATCCTTAATTTATGAACACGAGGGTAGTAAACATGTAATACATAAGCATTTTCCATGTTCAGTACGTATGTATAGACTTGGCAAATGGAAATTAAGTCCCATGCTTCTTCACGGAGCGTAGGGGAACGATGCGAGAGACCCGCACCACCGTGCTAGGCAAGGTCCTAATTTCGGCGGTTTTCCGTTGCCTTCCTCCGACCGTAATCGGGATGAATGATGATGATGAGGGAGACGACACAAAAACACTCAGTCATCTCGAGGCAGGTGAAAATCCCTGACCCCAGCCGGCATCGAACCCGAGATCCCGTACTCGGAAGCTAGAACGCTACTGCGAGATCACGAACGGCCTACGTGTATAGAATTAAGGGTTTAAATTCCTAAATTCTTGTCTGTCTAAGGAGGCCTGTTCGCTTACGAACAGGTAAGTCATGCACGTTCTTTCAGTACAGATATCTGACACTGGTCGGTTTCATGTTGAACTTCTAACCGCCGCAAGGCAGCATCTAAATACCAGGGTAGCCCAGGCAGTAATACACCGCACTTTTTATTCTTCATCAGTTCTTTATTGAACATAATGAGAATTATACAAACGAAAGGATGGTGCTTTATCTACACACCCTATTTATGCACGTCATCTCCATCCCGTTCTGTGATCTTCCGCGGGTGAAAAACAAGGGCGTGTATGCCCCGTCGGTACCAATCCTTGTCCTGGTGGCGGACCCAGTGCTTCACTGTGTGAACTGTCTTTGCTGGCTGACAGATGCAGCACCAACTGCCGAGTCGTAATGCCTCTGTCCCCGCCGATGACATCAGCTCGCTGCAACATGTCAGATGTGACAGCCGTGGATGGTCTCCCAGACCGCTGCAAATCGTGGAGCTCCGCCGAACCGCCTTCTGATGACGTCACCCTCGCTGCCCAACGACTGACTGTCGACAGCAGACGCTCCACAGACTTTGCACAAGCGTTTGTGAATATTCCCCACAGTTTCTGTCACTGCGTTGAGAAATTCAATGACGGCACGTTGCTTGTAACTTACATCACTTGCAGACGCCATTTTCAAACTGTCCTGCAGCTACACCACCTTTCGAAAGTGACGCAACCTCGGCGCGCTCACTCGGGAGGCTTCGAATAATACATACGTAACGTTTCACATTCGTAGCATTGTTTTCAGCAACCATCGTACGTAAATGCTTCAGAACCAGCCGGCATATTTTCATCTTCACTTTCTGGACCAGTAGCTGATGAGATGCTAGCATCGTCAGCTTTATCAGCGAGGAGGTTTACAATTTCGCGATCCTGCATCATACAGTGTCCCGCATCTGCATCATCGTCGACTCTCATCCATTCCTGAACGTCTTCCTCATTACATCCATGGTATCTGAGTCTTTTAGCATACTGAGCGTATTGAACACACCATTCTGTTTGTTAACTTCAATTGGACAATGAGAACTTTGCGCCATACCCAAAATATTTTTCAAGGCTTTCTGCAAATTCTGTTTGCTCACACTATCCCACGTTGCTCCGGCCATGTAGAACGCATTTTCCAAATCAATATTTTTTTACGATTTTCTTCTGCCTCGTCTTTCTGTCAATAGCTTACTTAAAAATTCGGTTGTGTAATGCCGCTTGAAAGTCTCAGTTACGCTGCAAACAAGGAAATTACATTAGGTGGAAGAAATATCACTTTTATGAATTCGTTCTTTTCGTTTAAGCTATCACATGATAGATGAGCTAGTGCGCTGTCAAGGAGTAATGTTTTCTCCCTTTCTCCGTTCATAACCACAAAAACTTCCGTAAACCATTCCGTGAAACTCGTACTAGCCGTCCAGGCGACCTTCTATGAGGTGTAAAAAATAGCCATCGTGTACATATAAAGGGCTGTCAAACGCTTGCCAATTTTCTGACGACTACGCTGCAGAAGATTCGCTGGGAAGCCCTTACACACCCTCCAAGACCTCTCCCCACCCAATGGGATTTCCACATTTTTTGAGCCCGGAAGAAACACATTCGTGGCCATCGAATTGCTTCGGACGACCACACCAGAACACAATAATGGTCCCATAGGGAACCGCAAACATTTTTCCATGAGGGCACTGATTATCTTGTATCCCAGAGGGGTAAATGTATTAACGGCAACAGCAATTACTTCTGAGATAAAAAACATTTTGCTTACTTTTTTCTTTCCCTATCCCTTACATTAAAGTGTTTGAAACAACGCAGTTTCTTACTTTCCCAATGACGATCATAGGCAACTGTTGAATACCAGTAGCACTAGTACAAGCTACAGCAATAATACGTTCGTTACTTATTTTATGACCATGTTTTGCTAATCCACGATGTGAAGCTATAGTTTTTCTTGGAAAACGTTTCCAATTGAGCTCAGTTTCGTCAGCATTGTTCTCGAGAACATAATCTTCCCGCAATACGTCCGTTAGTTTGATTCTGAAAGAATCATCTGCTGAAGAATCACCGCACAGTTTGTTCTCCTCGTATTTGGAACCAGCAGGTGCCGTATCTTGAATTAAAGCGTTTTAACAAGCCCGTGCTTGCTTTAAAATTCGTTGAGCCCCCAGAATGATCATTACAATTAGTTTCCATTTTGCATAGAATGGAACCAGAGATAGGATCTCCATGTGATCTTTTTTGTGCAAACCACTTGCAAATAGCATCTTCTACATTCTTGTTCGTGTCGAGCTTCATAGTTTTAAAACTTGTTGATTTGACACTAGAGTTAAGCTTCTAGAAATAAGATTTGTGATATTGATCCTGTGTCTTTTCTTGTATCTGTGAGTCTCAATTTACCAACCTTGAGCTCACTGGATAATACCATGGTATTTGTCTCTCATTGGAAGGACAACACGCTTCGTTTAGACATTTTATATCGCAAGTTCGACGCTACGAAGTTAATGGTGATCATAACAGTACTCAAACAGTTACTATTTCCAGCAACTCGGTATTGGTGCTGTGGGCGTATTGGGGGAGGAGGGGGAGAGGGAGTGGGGCACAAGACGACAGCGGAAGGGTTGGGTTGGGTTGGGTTATTTGTAGGAAGAGACCAAACAGCGAGGTCATCGGTCTCATTGGATTGGGTATGGATGGGGAAGGAAGTCGGCCGTGCCCTTTCAAATGAGCCATCCTGGCATTTGCCTGGAGGAATTTAGCGAAATCACGGAAAACCTAAATCAGGACACGGGATTGAACTGTCGTCCTCGCTACCGCTAGTCCAGTGTGCTAAGCACTGCGCCCCCTCGTTCGGTGACAGCGGAAAGAGGCGAAACTTGCATACGAGTAACATTTCGTTTATGCGATCATAGATTTTTTTTTTTTTTTTTGTCATCAGTCTACTGACTGGTTTGATGCGGCCCGCCACGAATTCCTTTCCTGTGCTAACCTCTTCATCTCAGAGTAGCACTTGCAACCTACGTCCTCAATTATTTGCTTGACGTATTCCAATCTCTGTCTTCCTCTACGGTTTTGCGCTCTGCAGCTCCCTCTAGTACCATGGAAGTTATTCCCTCATGCAGATGTCCTATCATCCTGTCCCTTCTCCTTATCAGTGTTTTCCACATATTCCTTTCCTCTCCGATTCTGCATAGATTATCCGACGACATTCAGCTAATCAACGCTCGACCGGGCTGTTGGTGCCATGCATCCTCAGTCGAGAAAACTAGCTCAAACAGCCACATCTCTGGAGTCAGCATGGCTCGTCAGCCCTGCCAGTACCTTCCAGAGCGTCACTGACCCTTTTCCTGCTGGCGTCACAGCAGTCCGCACTGCAAAAGGTGGTTATTGAGGCTTTTGACAGGTTTTCACGTTAATGTGACTGTACACCGTAAAAAAGTTTCATCTTTAAAACGGGTGACGCCAGCTAAATCAATACATGTACACATCCACAGGTTTACTTTCAACAGAAACGTCGAATGGTCTCGAAAACAGCTCAAAACAGATGTAAGAACGAAACTTTGTGCCAGACCGAGACTCGAACTTTGGACCTTTGCCTTTTGCAGGTGAGAGTTGTACCATCGAAGCGATCCAAATACAACTCACGACCCATCCTCACAGCCTTACTTCTGCCAGTACCTCGTTTCCAACCTCCCAAACTTCACAGAAGCTCTCCTGCGAAACTTTGTTGCGGCGTCAGGAGTCAAACCGGGGACTCCAGATGGCAGAGCTGAAGCTAGGACCCACCAAACCGTATTTCGTCAGGAGGCCGAGCAAGTTCAAGAGCGTCGAGGGGCAGTGCAGAGTGATACAGCGGTATTCGCTAGCTTTTCTTTATTCAGCTAATTTACAGTTCAGATGGGTGCATTGTAGTGTCGGCGTGCTGCCCGCAGCACTGTCCTGCGAGTCCAGCCGCCTCAGCAACTCCTGGTATGGCGACACTGCTGCTGCTGTCATCAAGGCCGCTCAGCTGGAAGTCGACCGTGCTCTCTTCAGTCGCCGCCCGCCGATGCTTCCCATCTGGCGCAGTGCTGCTGCCCGTGATTCCGGAGACTGCTACAGTCCCTGGTCCTCGCCGCCCTCCACCATGTTTTTCCTGCTCTGTCCGACCATGGGACGAAGGTGGATGTACTGTTCACCAATGGCCCTCAGGTCGCCGTTGCTCCCAGTACGGGACCAGCCTTGAACCTGTGCCCCCCTGGACGCTGTGTCACAACTTTCCGCTAGTGGTGCTTGCCAGATGGCAACACCTGCCACCATCTCTGGCGTTGCTGCACTTCCGGCAGTGTACGCCTCGCCCAAATCCCGGTACGCCAGGTGGGAAGCGAACGTGGCCTGTAGACTGGGGTGGAACCGAGCCCCTCCTGGACCCACTGCAGACTGCTGTCACTGCCCTCTTTCAAACAGACCATGGGATCTCCTAGTTTCAGGCTGCCATTCCGTCCCACCCCGGTGTTGTGTCCCCGAGGGCGGAATGTAGCCTGAACAAGTACACAGAAACAGAGTACAAGTTTGTGCCAAATACTTATAGCATTCCAGAATGAGATTTTCACTCTGCAGCGGAGTGTGCGCTGATATGAAACTTCCTGGCAGATTAAAACTGTGTGCCGGGCCAAGGCTCGAACTCAAGCTTGGGTAGCTCAGTTGGTAGAGCACTTGCCCGTGAAAGGCAAAGGTCCCGAGATCGAGTCTCGGCCCGGCACACAGTTTTAATCTGCCAGGAAGTTTCACTTATAACATTGCTGCCAGACTGGACCCTATAAGCGTAGACCAACACAGGTCCGTCCTGACACTTAACTGACCTGGCGCACTCTGCCAAGGTAAAATTTCCCGTCTATTTATATTGGTTTCTCCCTCGATTCTGACAGAGTGTCAGAGAGAGACAGAAAGTATGGCAGGGACAAATTCCCACACGTCAGCAACTTACAAATCACCCTCCTGGCTCTGGCCTAGAGCCACACCTCATACATCAAAAATGGCTCTGAGCACTATGCGACTCAACTGCTGAGGTCATCAGACGCCTAGAACTTAGAACTAATTAAACCTAACTAACCTAAGGACAGCACACAACACCCAGCCATCACGAGGCAGAGAAAATCCCTGACCCCGCCGGGAATCGAACCCGGGAACTCGGGCCCTCATACATCGCAATAACGTCAAGCAACGCTGTAGTGTCCTGCCTAGTTTTTACTCCTCTCAAAACAAATCATGCTTGAAATACCGCCATCGCAGCTCCGTGCCCCTGAGTACCATGTTTACCTTGCCTGACCTGCTGGCTGTCATCTGTTGCCAGACTCTGCTAGTGGCCCCAGATTTCATCGCCCAACCGCGCCTTCATTTAATTTTGATAAAATTTCCCTTTCCCTCGACTAGGACAGACACTAGTGCAGCAACTGACTGAACTAGCACTCCTGGAAGAAAAGATATTGCAGAGCGAATATCTCAAAGGAACCATCCCTGCATTTCCCTGAAACGATTTAGGGAAATCACATAAAACCTAAATCAGGACAGCCGGACGTGGGTTTGGACCGTCATCCTCCTGAACACGAGTAAAGTGTGCTGACCACTGCATCTCTTCTTTCGTTTCGTGTGAAGTTTGGCATGCGGTGGTCAGCCCTGAAGTAGACAAATCATGTGCTCTTCATTGTCAGATCGAATTAGTTCGCACCTGAAGTAGGCGACCCAGTGATCAGATTTCCAGCTTGGGTTGCCGTCGCGTCTTCACAGGAAATCCATGTCAGCAACTTCAAAGAAATTTCTTTCCCGTGTGCCACTCCAGGAGCGCTTCCCCTATTGAGCACCTGCAATGTGAGTTGGAGATTTTGCACAATCATCTTCTGAAATCTTGGAGGTACTTCAGGTAGATCATGACAGCATGAGCAATTTGCCAGAGTTGCGTTACCTTGTTGAAGAATAAGGTCCCGAAGACTTTGATGATCGGTCATGACCACCAGGGTACACACGACAGAAATAAAATGCCTATTGTCCAAGTTACTAGCTGTATGAGCCTGAACTCATTCTGTATCCAGAAGCACCACATAAAAACACACACCATGTCCCACACTCCGCAAGCCCATACCGTGCATGGTGGAGACACCTTTTAATACTGTTATTCATTCCATTTCTTGCTCAGCTCACAAAAATTGGAAAAAGGGAATAATGACAGGCTGTGTGTTTCTGTACGAGCACTGATTTCTCTCCTGTGGACTTGGTGGCCTTTACATGGGTGAGAACGTAGGTGGCAGCAGGTTCCTTGAGCAGTCTGTCAGAAATGCTAGTTCTCTAAACATTCTATACAGTCACTATAGCCGTCACATTCGTCTCCAGGGAACCAGCAACATTACTTAAATTTAAAATAATTCGCATCTATTGTTCAGCCTCAGTTGAACTTTTTATAAATTAGAGAGATATTTCGATCAATGTGTCGCAAAATAATTGTACATAAAAGTACAATTTACCCAAGTCTACTACCGCACTTGTGGTGTAGACATGTAGCCAGGGTGTTCGGCAATCTCAGCCACTGCAATGTAAAGTGCTGTATTAAAGGCACGTAATGTGTATCCACAGGACATGCGGCCTGTACCTGAAAAAGAGTCATGATGATCTAACCATTGGTAAAAGGATCTGGTCTGGTCCCCCATTGAGTTCTTCGGGAAGGAACTGTTAAGGGGGAGTGAATATGAGGAAAAGATTGAATAAGCAACGAAAGGGTAATTATATACGAGTCGGAACGTGCATTGTGGTAAGGAAGCTAGGACATCTGATAAGGGAAATGATGTGCCTAATCTAGATAGGGTAGGGAACAGTGAAGTGAGCTGGAAAGAAGATAAGGATTTCTGATTAGTCAAGTGTAGGGTAATATCAATTGCACCAGAAAACGGTACAACGGGAGTAGCATTCGTTACGAACAGGAAGATAGGCCGAAGAGTTAGTTATTGTGAACAGCTCGGTGACAGGTTTGTTTTCATCAGAATCGATAGCGAACGAAAAACTGACAACAATAACTCAGATATACATGCCGACGTCGCAAGCAAAAGATGAAGAGACAGAGAAGGTATATGACGATACTGAATTGCTAATTCGGTTCGTAACGGAAGACAAAGTCTAATAGCCATGGGAAAATGGAATGCGTTTGTAGGAGGAGGAGTAGAAGAAAGGGTTATGGGAGGATATGGATTTGGTAGTAGAAATGAGAGAGAAGGAAGGCTAATTCAGTTCTGCAATGATTTTGGGTGGTAATGGCGAAACTTTTATGCAGGAATCACACCAGGAAGAGGTAAACTCGTAAAAGGCAGAAGGATATAGAAAGATTTCATATGGATTACATCGTAGTCAGGCAGAGATTTCGCCATCAGATACTCAAATGACAGGCATACGAAGGGACATCGTAGACTTAGACCACACTTAAGGCGTTCCCAGAAGCAGATACAAATGCAGAAAACAAATTGATAATGGTGAAGAGTACGCTGACGTTTAAAAGACTATTCAGGAAGGATCAAAGTGTGAAGATGTGGGATATGGAATTGCCAAGGAACAAAGAGATACACTTGAAGTTCTCTGAAATTACATATACTGCGATAATGAATAGCTCAGTTCTAGAGGAATAGACACATTTAAAAAGATCAGACATAGAAGTTGAAAAGACTCACATAGGTACAAGCACTGTACCTGTACCAGAGAGAACAAGAGAAAATCTTCAATTGATCGACCGAAGCAGTAACTACAAAAATCCTTAGGGGAAATACAGAAATACAGTAATACAAGTCACTTAGTAATGTAATGAATATGAATTTTAAGGAAGCTAAGGCGAAATGGCTACAGGAAAAATGGCGAGAAATCGAAAAGCACTTATTGTCGGAGTGACTTACTCAGCACATATAAAAATCAAAACACCCTAGTGTGAAATTAAAAGCAAGCGAGGAAATATCAAGACCAACGGGACTTCCACTGTTTAATCCATATGGGGGAGCGGGTGGGTCGAAAGAGTGTATAGAAGGGATCTATGAGGGGGAAGACTTGTCTGATACGTGAAGGACGAACAAACACTAGTCGGCATGGATGAGTTGGGAGATCCAGTATTAGAATCAGAATTTAAAACAGCTTTGGGACACTAAACATAAAATAAGGAGAAGAGATAGATAATATCCCATCAGAATCACTAAAATCAATGGAGGAAGCGGCAAGAAAACGACTGTTCGCGTCGGCGTGTAGAATGTATGAGACTGGCGAGATACCATCAGAGTTTCGGAATGACTAATCCACACAATTCCGAAGGCTGCAAAAACCTACAAGTGCGAGAATTACCTTACCGCTCATGCATCCAAGCTGCTAGGAAAAATAATGTACTGAAGGATGGAAAGAAAATTGAAGATCTGTTAGATGACGATGAGTTTGGCTTTAGGTAAGGTAAAGACACCAGAGGGGCAATTCTGACGTTGTGGTTAATAATGGAAGCAAAACTACACGAAAATCAAGACACGTTCATAGGATTTGTAAGCCTGGAGAAAGCTTCCGACAGTGTCTAGGAGATCAAGATATTAAAGATTTTGAGATCAATGGGAGGAAGCAATAGGGAAAGACGGATAACGTACAATACGTACAAGAACCAACAAGGAACAGTAAGACTGATAGACCAAGAACCAGGTGCTTCGGTTAAAAAGAGTGTAAATCAGGTATGTAGTCTTTTGGCCATGCTGTTCAATCTCTACATCGAATAAGCAATGACGTAAATAAAACAAAGTTTCAACAGAGGAATTGAAATTCATCAACGATACAACTCGCTGATGACATTACAATATTCAGTGATAGTGAAGAAGGATTACAGGATGTGTTGAATAGAATAAACAGTCTAATGAGGAAAATTATTGATTGAGGGTAAAGCGAAGAAAGAAGAAAGTAATGAGAAGTAGCAGAAAGGACAAAAGCGAGAAACATATCATCAGAATTGAGGATCAGGTTGTAGAATAAATTGTGAAGTTCTGCTACCTAGTCAGCAAAATAACCATTAATGTACGGAGCAAGGACCGGAACAGTAGACAGTCTAAACATTTGAGATGAGGTGCTACATAAGAATTTGGAAAATAAGGTGGAATTAAGAGGCAAGGTATGGGGAGGGTCTCTGGGCAAAAGCGATGATTAAAGCAATATAAGCAAACACTGACAAGAAGAAGGCACTGGGTGACAGGACATCTATTGACGTCAGGGAGTAACTTGCGTGGTACTAGAAGGAGCCGTAGAGGCAAAAAGTGTAAAGGAAGACGCAGATTGGAATGCACCAACTAATAATCGAGTACTTATGTTGCAAGTGCTACTCTGGGATGAAAATGTTGGCACAGAAAGTAAATATTTGGCATGACGCATGAAACCTGTTAGAAGGGTGATGACACAGAAAAAGGAGCTGGTAGAGTTATGGGAGGAGTAAGGCGGGAAGGGAAAAGGAGAGAAGGGGGACTGAAGGGGAAAATGGAGTCAAGGTGATTGCACGAAGGGGATCGAAGCGGGATGTGGGAGCCGTGGTGACGCTCTGAATTTGACAAGAGACGTCTTTCTAAATATATCATTATCGTTATTATTTCATTGAACAGTAGGGTGCGGTGTGGGATCCTTACCAGGTGGGATTGACGGAGGACATCGAAAGGGTGCAAAAAAGGGCAGCTCGTTTTATATCATCACGTTATTGGGGCGAGAGTGTGGCAGATATAATACGCGAGTTGGGATGGAAGTCATTAAAGCAAAGACGTTTTTCATCGCGGCGAGGTCTATTTAAGAAATTTCAGTCACCAACTTTCTCTTCCGAATGCAAAAATATTTTGTTGAGCCCAACCTACATAGGTAGGAATGATCATCAAAATAAAATAAGATAAATCAGAGCTGTTCGGGGGTGGAATGGTAGAGAGATAGTATGATTGTGGTTCAATGAACCCTCTGCCAAGCACTTAAATGTGAATTGCAGAGTAATCATGTAGATGTAGATGTAGAAAGACTACATCAATGTTTTACAACCTCCGCAATTCGAGCACCTCGTTCTTCTTCGTCCACTCTTATTATCCCTTCTTGGCTCGTGTACAAAATGAATATTCCCTGTCTACACATACAGTTTACCCTTATTTTTTTCTGAATTTCGGACATTTTGCATCGTTTGAAATTGTCGAACGCTTTTTCCTATGAACGTGTCTCATTTTTTCTTTAGTCTTGCTTCCATTATTAACCGCAACGTCAGAATTACCTCTCTGGTGTCTTTACCTTTCCTAAAGCCAAACTGATCGTCTTTCAACAAATTTCTCATTCTACTGCATACTATTCTTGTCAGTAACATGGATAAGTGAGCTGTTAAGCTACCTGTACGATAATTGTCGCACTTCTCAGGTCTTGCATTGTGTGGATATTTTTCTAATGACAGTTGCTGTATCGCCAGACTCATGCACTTTACACCCCAACGTGTACAGTCGATTTGTTGCCGCCTCCTCCAACGACTTTAGAAATTTTGATGGACGTTACCTATATCTTCTGCCTTATTTGATCTTAAGGGTTCCAAAGGTTTCTAAATTTCTATT
Organism: Schistocerca americana; assembly: GCF_021461395.2. Lineage (NCBI taxonomy): Eukaryota > Metazoa > Arthropoda > Insecta > Orthoptera > Acrididae > Schistocerca > Schistocerca americana. Next base: position 89,501,456 of record NC_060127.1, on the reverse strand, counting down.
TCTAATACTGGATCCCTTGTCTCTTCTAGATCGACTCCTGTTTCTTCTTCTATCACATCAGACAAATCTTATCCTTCCCGTTGCACTCGTTATGTCACCACCCTTGCTTTTATTTTCTCCGAAGGCTCTATTAACTTTCCTATATGCTGAGTCAGTCCTTTTTCAATTTCTTGACATTTTTCATGCAGTTATTCGTTTTAATGTCTCTGCGCTACCTATTTTTTTATTCCTAAGCAACTTTTATTTTTGTATTCCTGAATTTTCCCGAATATTTTTGCACTTCCTTCTTTCATCTGTCAACAGAACTATTTCTCCTATTGCCGTTGGTTTCTTCGCAGTTACCTTCTTGGTAACTTTGTTTTTCTTTCTGATTTCTATGATTGCCCTTTTTAGAGATGTCCATTCCTCATCAACTGTACTGCCTACTGAGCTATTCCTTATTGCAGCATCTATAGCCTTAAAGAACAAGCGTATCTCTTTATTCTTTATTACTTCCGCAGCCCACTTTTTTGTAAGTTGATTCTTCCCGCCTAATCTGTTGAACTTCGGCCTACACTTCATCACTTCTACAGTGTGATCTGAGTCTGTATCTGCTCCGGCGTACGCTTTACAACCCAGTATCTTATTTCGGAATCTCTGTCTAACCGTGACGTGAGATAACTGAAATTTTCCAGCAGTCTCCCAGCCTTTACCAAATGTACCTTCTCCTCTTGTGATTCTTGAACAGAGAATTCAGGATTACAAGCTGAAATTTATTACAGAACTCAGTTATTTTTCTCCTCTCTCATTCCTAGTACCAAGCCCATGTTCTCCCGTGACCCTTTCTTCTATCCCCTCCCCAACAACTGCATTACAGTCTTCCATGACAGTTAGATTTTCTTCACCCATTAAGTACTCCGTTATCCTTTCAGTATCCTCATATGCGTCCTCTGTGCCTCATCTACAACTTGCGACTTCGGCATGTACACATTAACTATTGTTGTCAGTGTCGGTTTGCTGTCGATTCTGATGAGAACAACCCGATCACTGAACTGTTCACGGTAACACACTTTATAAAATTATTGAAAGCATAATTACGTAAAACTTCTAGAACAACGTTGGTGTAAAATGTAAACTGCGTAAAATAGTAAAATTATGAAATGGAAAGGGGCACTGAGAGCAGAAAAAGAGGGTAAGGTGGGGGGGGGGGGGGGGGGGGGGGGAAGTGATAGTGTTAAGAACTCCATGGGTTTAACAAGAGTTGGGAGATGGTCTTGCAGTGTGCTAAAACTGCGAGAAGTTAGCTATGGGAAAAAAAATTCAGTTGAAGTACTGAAAGAACTGAGCAATGGAAGCATAAAACTGTAAAAGGGGATAAAATAGTAAATTATAGATGTGGAAGGAAAACTAATTTAAAGTCTCAAAATATCAAAAGCGAAAATGAAAAATGTAAGGTGTTATTCTGAAAGTATTAAAAATAAAACGACATAACATTTTTCGTTAAAATTTTAAATGAATAATGAATGTATGAAGAGTAAAGACAAAAATATCGTAAAGTAGTGCAGGTGAAGTTATATAGTGGACCTAGAACTGCGTTAGGTGTCACTAAATATTAAAAAATTAAAATATTGAATGTATAAAACAGTAAAAAGTGGAAAACATTAAGTTGTAAAAGTGTAACTACGAGCAGCAACCAAAGTTTCAGGCAACAGGGTGTGACAGTTTTGTTTAATTGCATTTCCTCTTTCCCTGTAGAGTTTCGCTGAAGAATTTTCTTCTTCAGTCCAGCGATTTCCTTTTGAGATTACGGAGCATTTCCGTAATACTAGTGTGTAGATCGAAACTACCGGTAACGTAGCTAGCTGCACGCTTCTGACTTGAATGTATGTCTTCCTTTAATCCGACGTCTTGGAGATCGCAAACATTCGAGAAGTACTTAAGAATGGATCGCACAAATATTTTATACACAGTCTCCTTTACAGATTACTTACACTTCCTAGAAATATCCTTATAAGCCGAGCACGGCAATTCGCATTCCCTAAAATCAGCCTTAGGTGCTCGTTTCATATCGTATCACTGTGCGACAATACGCCTAGATATGTAGATGGCCTGTGTCCAGCAGCATACCACTAATGATGTATTCTAGCATTACAGGATTTGTTTCCTTCGTGTCTATGTTAACTTCAGTTTTCTCACATTTTTGGCTAGCTCCCATTCACTACACCAAGCAGAAGTTCTGTTCGAGTCAGTCAAACTGGACACTCTCCCGAACACTACAGCATCATCAGCAAACATTCGTAGACTGCAGCTCGGCCTATCCTTCTCACCATTTGTTATGTACAGATAACAAAGGCGACCCTGTCACACTTCCCCGAGGCACTCCTGGCGATACACGTGTCTCTGATGAAGACAAGACTTCTATTACTTAAGAAATAAGCTAACCGCCCACATATGTGAGAACTTATTGCACGCCCTCGGACCATCCTTAAAAATCAGCAGTGAGTCAAGGTTTCAACCGCTTTCCGAAAATCTGTCTAGAAATATGGAACCTGCCTGTTTAATATTCACCCATGTTTCCCAGGATATTGTGCGACAAAAGATGAAGCTGAACTGCTAATGCCATGCTTTCAAAATCCGTGTTAATTTGTGGATAGAATGTTTGCACTGCGAAGTATACACTCTACGTAAAAAAAGGGAAGTAAAGGAAAGAGAAGAGAAGAGATGAAAAAGAAAATGAAAAAGAAAAAGAAGAAGAAAAAGAAAAAGGAGGAGAAAAAGGAAAAGGAGAAGAAAAAGAAAAAGGAGAAGGAGAAGGAGAAGAGAAGAGAAGAGAAGAGAAGAGAAGAGAAGAGAAGAGAAGGAATCATCGTAAATCGGTAGATGTGATGTACATGTATAGGCAAACACATTATTATAATTTCAGGAAAATTTGATGATTTATTGAAGACCAAAAGCTTCAGAAACTGAGAAAATCAATAACGCGTTGGTCCACCTGTCGCCTTTCTGCAAGCACTGGCGCTTTTTTTTTTTCCTTTTCTCTCCGATTCTGCGTAGGACCTCCTCATTCCTTACCTTATCAGTCCACCTAATTTTCAACATTCGTCTATAGCACCACATCTCAAATGTTTCGATTATCTTCTGTTCCGGTTTTCCCACAGTCCATGTTTCACTACCATACAATGCTGTACTCCAGACGTACATCCTCAGAAATTTCTTCCTCAAATTAAGGCCGGTATTTGATATTAGTAGACTTCTCTTGGCCAGAAATGCCTTTTTTGCCATAGCGAGTCTGCTTATGATGTCGACCTTGCTCCGTCCGTCATTGGTTATTTTACTGCCTAGATAGCAGAATTCCTTAACTTCATTGACTTCGTGACCATCAATCCTGATGTTAAGTTTCTCGCTGTTCTCATTTCTACTACTTCTCATTACCATTTGTCTGTCTCCGATTTACTCTCAAACCATACTGTGTACTCATTAGACTGTTCATTCCGTTCAGCAGATCATTTAATTCTTCTTCACTTTCACTCAGGATAGCAATGTCATCAGCGAATCGTATCATTGATATCCTTTCACCTTGTATTATAAATCCACTCCTGAACCTTTCGTTTATTTCCATCATTGCTTCCTCGATGTACAGATTGAAGAGTATGGGCGAAAGGCTACAGCCTTGTCTTACACCCTTCTTAATAGGAGCACTTCGTTCTTGATCGTCCACTCTTATTATTCCCTCTTGGTTGTTGTACATATTGTATATGACCCGTCTCTTCCTATAGCTTACCCCTACTTTTTTCAGAATCTCGAACAGCTTGCACCATTTTATATTGTCGAACGCTTTTTCCAGGTCGACAAATCCTATGAAAGTGTCTTGATTTTTCTTTAGCCTTGCTTCCATTATTAGCCGTAACGTCAGAATAGCCTCTTTCGTCCCTTTACTTTTCCTAAAGCCAAACTGATCGTCACCTAGAGCATTCTCAATTTTCTTTTCCATTCTTCTGTATATTATTCTTGTAAGCAGCTTCGATGCATGAGCAGTTAAGCTGATTGTGCGATAATTCTAGCACTTGTCAGCTCTTGCCGTCTTCGGAATTGTGAGGATGATGCTTTTCCGAAAGTCAGATGGTATGTCGCCAGACTCATATATCTACACACCAAAGTGAATAGTCGTTTTGTTGCCACCTCCTCCAATGATTTTAGAAATTCTGATGGAATGTTATCTATTCCTTCTGCCTTATTTGACCGTAAGTCCTCCAAAGCTCTTTTAGATTCCGATTCTAATACTGGATCCCCTATCTCTTCTACATCGACTCCTGTTTCTTCTTCTATCACATCAGACAAATCTTCACCCTCATATAGGCATTCAATGTATTCTTTCCGCCTATCTGCTCTCTCCTCTGCATTTAACAGTGGAATTCCCGTTGCACTCTTAATGTTACCACCGTTACTATTAATGTTACCTAAGGTTGTTTTGACTTTCCTGTATGCTGAGTCTGTTCTTACGACAGTCATATCTTTTTCGATGTCTTCACATTTTTCCTGCAGCCATTTCGTCTTAGCTTCCCTGCACTTCCTATTTATTTCATTCCTCAGCGACTTGTATTTCTGTATTCCTGATTTTTCCGGAACATGTTTGTACTTCCTGCTTTTATCAATCAACTGAAGTATTTCTTCTGTTACCCATGGTTTCTTCGCAGCTACCTTGTTTGTACCTATGTTTTCCTTCCCAACTTCTGTGATGGCCCTTTTTAGAGATGTCCATTCCTCTTCAACTGTACTGCCTACTGCGGTATTCCTTATTGCTGTATCTATAGCGTTGGAGAACTTCAAACGTATCTCGTCATTCCTTAGTACTTCCGTATCCCACTTCTTTGCGTATTGATTCTTCCTGACTAATGTCTTGAACTTCAGCCTACTCATCATCACTACTACACTCCTGGAAATGGAAAAAATAACACATTGACACCGGTGTGTCAGACCCACCATACTTGCTCCGGACACTGCGAGAGGGCTGTACAAGCAATGATCACACGCACGGCACAGCGGACACACCAGGAACCGCGGTGTTGGCCGTCGAATGGCGCTAGCTGCGCAGCATTTGTGCACCGCCGCCGTCAGTGTCAGCCAGTTTGCCGTGGCATACGGAGCTCCATCGCAGTCTTTATCACTGGTAGCATGCCGCGACAACGTGGACGTGAACCGTATGTGCAGTTGACGGACTTTGAGCTAGGGCGTATAGTGGGCATGCGGGAGGCCGGGTGGACGTACCGCCAAATTGCTCTACACGTGGGGCGTGAGGTCTCCACAGTACATCGATGTTGTCGCCAGTGGTCGGCGGAAGTTGCACGTGCCCGTCGACCTGGGACCGGACCGCAGCGACGCACGGATGCACGCCAAGACCGTAGGATCCTACGCAGTGCCGTAGGGGACCGCACCGCCACTTCCCAGCAAATTAGGGACACTGCAACCGTCTCCATGAAGCTGGGCTACGGTCCCGCACACCGTTAGGCCGTCTTCCGCTCACGCCCCAACATCGTGCAGCCCGCCTCCAGTGGTGTCGCGACAGGCGTGAATAAAGGGACGAATGGAGACGTGTCGTCTTCAGCGATGAGAGTCGCTTCTACCTTGGTGCCAATGATGGTCGTATGCGTGTTTGGCGCCGTGCAGGTGAGCGCCACAATCAGGACTGCATACGACCGAGGCACACAGGGCCAACACCCGGCATCATGGTGTGGGGAGCGATCTCTTACACTGGCCGTACACCACTGGTGATCGTCGAGGGGACACTGAATAGTGCACGGTACATCCAAACCGTCATCGAACCCATCGTTCTACCATTCCTAGACCGGCAAGGGAACTTGCTGTTCCAACAGGACAATACACGTCCGCATGTATCCCGTGCCACCCAACGTGCTCTAGAAGGTGTAAGTCAACTACCCTGGCCAGCAAGATCTCCGGATCTGTCCCCCATTGAGCATGTTTGGGACTGGATGAAGCGTCGTCTCACGCGGTCTGCACATCCAGCACGAACGCTGGTCCAACTGAGGCGCCAGGTGGAAATGGCATGGCAAGCCGTTCCACAGGACTACATCCAGCATCTCTACGATCGTCTCCATGGGAGAATAGCAGCCTGCATTGCTGCGAAAGGTGGATATACACTGTACTAGTGCCGACATTGTGCGTGCTCTGTTGCCTGTGTCTATGTGCCTGTGGTTCTGTCAGTGTGATCATGTGATGTATCTGACCCCAGGAATGTGTCAATAAAGTTTTCCCTTCCTGGGACAATGAATTCACGGTGTTCTTATTTCAATTTCCAGGAGTGTATATTGTGATCTGAGTTTATATCTGCTCCTGGGTACGCCTTACAATCCAGTATCTGATTTCGGAATCTCTGTCTAACCATGATGTAATCTAACTGAAATCTTCCCGTATCTCCCGGCCTTTTCCAAGTATACCTCCTCCTCTTGTGATTCTTGAACAGGGTATTCGCTATTACTAGCTGAAACTTGTTACAGAACTAAATTAGTCTTTCTCCTCTTTCATTCCTTGTTCCAAGCCCATATTCTCCTGTAACCTTTTCTTCTACTCCCTCCGCTACAACTGCATTCCACTCGCCCATGACTATTAGATTTTCGTCCCCCTTTACACACTGCATTACCCTTTCAATATCCTCATACACTTTTTCTATCTGTTTATCTTCAGCTTGCGACGTCGGCATGTATACCTGAACTATCGTTGTCGGTGTTGGTCTGCTGTCGATTCGGATTAGAACAACCCGGTCACTGAACTGTTCACAGTAACACACCCTTTGCCCTACGCTCCTATTCATAACGAATCCTACACCTGTTATACCATTTTCTACTGCTGTTGATATTACCCGATACTCATCTGACCAGAAATCCTTGTCTTCCTTGCACTTCACTTCACTGACCCCTACTATATCTAGATTGAGCCTTTGCATTTCTCTTTTCAATTTTTCTAGTTTCCCTACCACGTTCAAGGTTCTGACATTCCACGCCCCGCCTCGTAGAATGTTATCCTTTCGTTGATTATTCAATCTTTTTCTCGTGGTAACCTCCCCCTTGGCAGTCCCCTCCCGGAGATCCGAATGGGGGACTATTCCGGAATCTTTTGCCAATGGAGAGGTCATCATGACACTTCTTCAAATACAGGACAAATGTCCTTTGGATACACGTTACGTGTCTTTAATGCAGTGGTTTCCATTGCCTTCTGCATCCTCATGTCGTTGATCATTGCTGATTCTTCCGCCTTTAGGGGCAATTTCCCACCCCTAGGACAAGAGAATGCCTTGAACCTCTATCCGCTCCTCCGCCCTCTTTGACAAGGCCGTTGGCAGAATGAGGCAGACTTCTTATGCCGTAAGTCTTCGGCCGCCAATGCTGATTATTTATCGAAATTTAGGCAGTGGCGGGGATCGAACCCTGGACCGAAGACGTTTTTGATTGTGAATCAAAGGAGCTACCCCTAGACCACACTCATGATCATCCACTGGCGCTTAGATCTTAAAAACCCAGCCTGGCTTGATGGCCGTGCCTGTAAGACTCTAAATGTTCTCAATTGGGCAGAGATCCTGCGACCTTACTGCCCTAGGTATGGTTTTACAAGCACGGAGACAAGCAGTAGCAACTCTAGCTGTGTGCGGACGGGCATTATCGTGCTGAAATGTAAGCCAAGGATGGCTTGACATGTAGGGCAACAAAATAGGACGTAGAATGTGAACGACGTACCGCTGTGCTGTAAGGATGGCGCGAATGACAACCAGAGAATTCGTGCTAGGTTATTAAAAGGGACCCATGATCATGTACCCTGGTTGTCAGCCGTATAGCGGGCGACACTCAGACTGGTATCCCGCCATGGCCCTGGGTGTCTCCAGACACGTCTTAGGGCACATCTCATGAACGCGCTTACCAGTGCAGCACTGTCGAGGCAGATAGGGACAGTAAGGGCAATATTCAGTTTTAATGCCTCCTGACACATTCAGGTTTGTCTGCGCAGACCATGTACACAATGAACGTTTGCTCATCTGTTCTCCAGTATTCAATTCGCATTTACACCTTCCCAGCACACTGCAGCTTCCGTATAGTACTGAATCAGTAGCCTGAAAGTACATTCATGTTCATAAATTAAGGATAATTACAGAATGTGGTGCCACACAACGTGACACTACACAGAACTGGTGCTGATAGCATAGGCACATAGGGAACACAAAAGGTATTGGTGATAAGTTGAGAAAAAAGTCCTGAAACACATGTGCTACAAAACGCCACTGTTTCCTGCGCATGTACCCCGACATGAAGATGGGATATGATCACAATGCAGACGTACACAGGTAGCACAACGGATTCGCATACTCTGGATCAGGTGGTCGAGCAGCTGCTGGCGTATAGCCTCCCATTCTTGCACCAGTGCCTGTCGGAACTAATGAAGTGTCCTAGGGCAGCGATACGTCGACCGAGCGAGAGGGTTTAAGTCTGGAGAACAAGCAGGCCACTCCATTCGCCTGATATCTTCTGTTCCAAGGTACTCCTCCACGATGGTAGCTCGGTGGAGCCATGAGTTATCATCCATCAGGAGGAAGATGGGACCCACTGCACCCCTGAAAAGGCGGATACACTGGTGCCAAATGACGTCCCAGTATACCTGACCTGTTACAGTTCCTTTGTCAAAGACGTGCAGGGGTGTATGTGCACCAATCATAATCCCACCTCACACCATCAAACCACGACCTCCATACAGGTCCCTTACAACGACATTAAGGGGTTTCAAAGACTATGTACTGTATTCTTGACACCAGGGTTTACGGGCTCTCCTGTGACGGGGGGTCAGTGGAATGCACCTTGTAGGTCTCCGGGCGAATAAACCATGTCGGTTCAGTCGTCTGTAGACTGTGCATCTGGAGACAACTGTTCCAGTGGCTGCTGTAAGGTCCCGTGCAAGGCTACCTGCCGTACTCCGTGGCCGTCTGCGGATACTGATGGTGAGATATCAGTCTTCTTGTGGTGTTGTACACTGTGGACAACCCGTACTGTAGCGCGTGGACATGTCTCCTGTCTGCTGGAATCATTGCCATAATCTTGAGATCTCATTTTCTGGCACACGGAGGGCCAGTGCTACGACCTGCTGTGTTTTATCAGCCTCCAGTCGCCCTTGTATTCTACCCCTCATAACATCATCAACATGCGTTCTTTCATTCATTTCAAACACATAGTCATCATTAGCAGGTCTGAAAACGTCTGCACACTTACTCGCTGCACACACCTCTGTGTATGTGTACTGCTGCCAGCGTCACCGTGCGACGAACGCAGGTCAAATGCACCGCATGGTCATACCCCGAGGTGATTTAAACCCGCAGACCGCCCACCAGTGCGTTGTTTCACCATGTGTCAGTATTATCCTTAATTTATGAGCATGCGTGTATAAAGTTTTCACTGACCATGAACAAAGTACTTAAACTTACTTGTAAGACAAATATCTGTCTAGTGCTATTGTTTCAGAAGTTATAAAAAAAAAAAATCGCCACGAAGGAGGTGAACAAAAGTTTGCCTTCGTAACGTGTAATGCTTTTGCATGTTAATCGTTGTAAGTAACTAAAAATTTGAAAGAGAGGACTGGTTTAACTACCTAGGATGAAGAGATAGTTTGTGTTGTTGTAGTATGTTGCAACGAACATAAGGAAAAATAACGCGTGAGATCGTTACGGAAATGTTCAGCTAGCTCCATTCTCAAACGTTACAAGAGAGCCGTTGTGCATCACGGAGAGATTTTCTATTGAAAGTTCAAGGGAGCATACTCCGGAAAGAGTCGGACAACGTATTGTTTTCCACCACATACGTCTCACGTAATGACCACGAGGAGAAAATTCGAAATATTAGAGCCAGTACTGTGACTTACCGACAATCATTCTTCCCACACCCTGAAACTTTCTGGCAGATTAAAACTGTGCACTGCAAGGTTCGCAGGAGAGCTTCTATAAAGTTTGGGAGGTAGGAGACGAGGTACTGGCAGAAGTAAAGCTGTGAGGACGGGGCGTGAGTCGTGCTTGGGTAGCTCAGATGACAGAGCACTTGCCCGCGAAAGGCAAAAGTCCCGAGTTCGAGTCTGGGTCCTGCACAAAGTGTTAATTTGCCAGAAAGTTTCATATCAGAGCACACTTCGCTGCAGCGTGAAAATCCCATTCTGGAAACTTCCCACACGCTATTAGCGAGTGGAACAGGGTTGGAGGGATCAGTTGGCGGTACAAAAAAATACACTCCGCCACACATCATTAGGAGAAAATCGATAAGTGTTTTGCGGCAATTTGTCTGCTGATCACTGTGCGCACAGACAAGTCGGTGCAAATAGATGAGCGCTACCCAGTGAAAAGATAACGCCACAGAGACCTCGAAGGCGGGAACTGTCACTTTTCTCAGCAGATCAGAAACTTAGCGCTTCTGTCCAATTTATTGGCCAAACGAACCAGCGGCAACAGTGTAGTGTAGAAAATGGCACGCCGCGTCCACAAAACACGAATCCCCTAACTCAGAGATATTGTGCGACCTACTAAGAATTTGACGAATCTGTGCCACGCGAAATGGATTTCGAACGTGGACCTACAGGCTTTTACGCTGTCAGTCATGATGTTTTCGATAAGTTTTGTGTGGATCTAAAAAAAGGTGGCTATTGCTGAGCCGTGTATCGACTCGTCCTACACCTTGTGTTTAGACACCTTGTATTTAGATTGCACTGGTTTTCCGTTCCTTCCCCTGACATGTTTGTTTGATTTATTGTCTGTCAATAAGTGGCTGCTTGGTTGTCTTTTCCCTCTGCTATCGATATCTGAGTTTTTGATTCCGGGAAACTGATATGGAGGAAGTGAGATCTTCGACCGGTTGTAGCCTCGTGTGGTGGCGCGGAAGTAGGGCGAGCGCTCAGAGAGTCTGGTGGACACGGGAGGGCAGTGTGGCTCGCCAGCGCGGAAGAGGCGTGGTCGGTTGTACCGAGTCGCCACGTGATGTACCTCGGTTGTGTGTAACGAGCGGGTCGAGTTGACGGAAGAGCTCCCCGCGGGTTGGTTGTAAACAGAATCGCCCCGCGAGTAGTTACTGTTCATTCCACCTTGGTGGGACGTTAACAACCTTCTTTAAGTCCTCCGTTTCAACACTGGAGTTTGAAAAGAAGACACCTAACGTGAAGGAGCGGTCACTACCCGTCAACGTTGCAGAGGAGACGTGAACTCCGGTGACAGAGCGTGTTGTTGCGTGACCGTGGCGTGTTGGGTACGCTGGCGACGCGTGCGCGCTCGGATGTGTGGATCCTTGCCATCAGAGGTGGTGTACTGCCTGTTCGAGCATAACTGCAAGTTAAGTTAGTGGAAGGTTTAATCATTAAGTAATAATTTTGTGTAAACAGCATATCTTCTGCCTTGTGGCCTCCGGCGACCGGCTTTCCTGTCCCTGGCACCGGGGTAATTGAAGACAGTGGTCTTTCCTTCCCCTCTCGTTACTGCCCGATGGGAGCTGTAGTTTTGGCAGTATAATTGTTTCGCTATTCTGTCGTGTATTATGAGTAAATTCATGCTTCCTGTTGGTTGATCATGTGGTCGCTCATTCAGGACTGTGTGGTGTAATGTTTCCTTGCACGAGGTTAATTCTGTCAGGTAGTTAAGCCCTCTTATTACAAGTTTCGTTGGCTAAAAGTCGGTGCAGTGACCAGCCTGAGAGTGGCAATTGTGTTTACGAGCGTATTTAAATTGGTCAGTATTCTGCCTGGCCTGAGCGTCCCTGAGTGGGTGATTTGTGGCCGCCTTACGCGGGTCCGTCATATCAGTTATGCTCTAATGATATTCCAGGACACTTTTGTTTAAAAACTTTTTAAATCCCTCCTTTCCTTTATTGCCATTAATCCTGTGTGTGCTGAGACCTTAGATTTTTTTTTTTAATGGCGGTGTTGGTAGCTTCACTACCTTACCGTACCTTATTAACAAAGTTCTGTATTTACTTTAGTAGCCTGTTTACTAATGTTCTTTTAAGAAATTTTTAAACTGTTGCATTGCTATAAATTACTTGATTTCCGTTAGCGGCGTGTTATGAAAGGCTGTTATTGCCGTACTGTTGGCTTCTGTATTTTTTTTTAAATTTTAAACTGTTGTATTGCTATAAATGACTTGATTGCCGTTTCAAAAAGAAATTTTTAAACTGTTGCATTGCTGTAAATTACTTGATTGCCGTTAGCGGCGTGTTTTGAAAGGTTGTTTATTGCCGTTCTGTTACTTCCATTTTTTTTTAAAAAAAAGGGCTTTTTTTTAAATTGTTGTAGTGCTATAAATTACTTGATTGCCGTTGGCGGCGTGTTTCAAAGGCTGTTTAATGCCGTACTGCTAGTTTCTGTAAGATATGAATAAAACATTTGTGTGTGAAAATCTCAACTCGACAGTAAACTACCAGAAATTTGGACCCGTTTCCCAACTTGTGGTATGGCTTGTAGTAACCGTAACCACTGTGTGTGTCAGTATTGTTTCCCACCACATACGTCTCGCGTAATGACCACGAGGAGAAAATTCAAAATATTAGAGCCAGTACTACGACTTACCGACAATGGAACAGGGTTAAAGGGTTCAGTTGGTGGTACAAAAAATACCCTTCGGCACACACCATTAGGAAAAAATCGATAAGTGTTTCGCGGCGACTTGTCTGCTGAACACTGTGTCCACAGACAAGTCAGTCGAAATATCTGCGCGTTACCCAGTTAAAATAAAACGCCACAGAGACCTCGAAGACGGGAACTGTCACTTTTTTTAGCAGATCAGAAACTTAGCACTTCTGTCCAATTTATTGGCCAAGCGAACTAGCGGTAACAGTGTTGTGTAGAAAATGGCACGCCGCGCCCACAAAACACGAACCGCGTAACTCAGAGATATTGCGCGACCTACTAAGAATTTTTCTAATCTGTGCCACGCGGAATGGATTGCAAACGTGGACCTACAGGCTATTAAGCGGTTTGTCATAATGTTTTCGATAAGTTCTGTGCAGATCTAAAAGGAGTAGGCTGTTGCATCCTTAGCGCGCTATAGAATTTTAGCAGTTTAAGCTGCTTTTAAGTGCCAGTAGTGGTGCTAACTTTGCCTCAATGTTAACGACGATGCGAACATTGAATGAGGGAAATAATCCGCCCCCTCGGATAGCGCGAATCCTGTACCGGTAAGGGGCGCCTCTTATCTGACGTCTGATTCGCATGCTGCGACACCCACGCCCCTCCGCCCGCCCACTCACGCGCGCGTACGACCGGCGGGGCGCAGCGCACTGCTGCAGCCCTAAAAGGCCGCCTTTGATCTCGCGGCGGCGTCGGTGGCCGCGCCAGAGGGCGTAACTCGATTTTCCCCTCTTCGCGCCCCCCGCGGCACTCGCTGTCCCAGCCGCGTGGCCGGACCGGGCGACGCAGCTCCCACCACACGGACGGCAGCCGCGCAACTTGCAGCTCCGGCTCTGTCAGCGACCTGCACAGTGCTTCCTTCCGCTCGAACTGGCGACGTCGCTGCCCGACAGCGGATTCGATGCACTCCAGACCCTTGGAATCGAATTAAACTCGCTGACATGGAATGAATGGAGTCGACATGGATGAAATACGTGAAGTGAGACAAATCAGTACTGGCGTTCCACAGGGATCAGTTCAGGGACCACACTACCTTTATTATTAGCCTGAAAAGACAAAGAAATTCATCTGCCTATGAGATCGAAAGGAAGTGCAAAATGGCTAAGCAGAGATGGCTAGAGGACAAATGTAAGGATGTAAAGGCATGTATCGCTAGGGGTAAGATTGATACTGTCTACAGGACAATTATAGAGACCTTTGGAGTAAAGAGAACCACTTATATGAATGTCAAAAGCTCAGATGGAAACCCAGTTCCAAGCAAAGAACGGAAAGCAGAAATGTGGAAGGAGTATATAGAGGGTCTATACAAGGGCGATGTACTTGAGGACAATATTATGGAAATGATGTAGATGAAGATGAAATGGGAGATACGATACTGTGTGAAGAGTTTGGCATAGCACTGAAAGACCAGAGTCGAAACAAGGCCCTGAGAGTAGACAACATTCCATTAGAACTACTGACGGCCTTGGGAGAGCCAGTCCTGACAAAACTCTACCATCTGGTGAGCAAGATGTATGGGACAGGCGGAGACTTCAAGAAGAATATGATAGTTCCAATCCCAAAGAAGGAAGGTGTTGACAGATGTGAAAATTACCGAACTATCGGTTTAATAAGTCGCAGCTGCAAAATACTAACGCGAATTCTTTACAGAAACTGGTAGAAACCGACCTCGGGGAAAATCAGTTTAGATTCCGTAGAAATGTTGGAACACTTGAGGCAATACTGACCCTACGAATTATCTTAGAAGAAAGATTAAGGAAAGGCAAACCTACGTGTCTAACATTTGTAGACTTATAAAGTTTTTGACAATGTTGACTGGAATACTCTCTTTAAAATTCTAAGGGTGGCAGGGGCAAAATACAGGGAACGGAAGGCTATTTACAATTTGTACAGAAACCAGATGGCAGTTATAAGAGTCGAGGGACATGAAAGGAAAGCAGTGGTTGGGAAGGGAGTAAGACAGGGTTGTAGCCTCTCCCCAATGTTATTCAATACGTATATTGAGCAAGCAATAAAGGAAACAAAAGAAAAGTTCGAAGTAGGTATTAAAATCCATGGAGACGAAATAAAGACTTTGAGGTTCGCCGATGACATTGTAATTCTGTCACAGACAGCAAAGAACTTGGAAGAGCAGTTGAACGGAATGGACAGTGTCTTGAAAGGAGGATGTAAGATGAACACTAACAAAAGCAAAACGAGAATAATGGAATGTAGTCGAATTAAGTCGGATGATGCTGAGGGAATTAGATTAGAAAATGAGACAATTAAAGTAGTAAAGGAGTTTTGCTATCTGGGGAGCAAAATAACTAATGATGGTCGAAGTAGAGAGGATATAAAATGTAGACAGGCAATGGCAAGGAAAGCGTTTCTGAAGAAGAGAAATTTGTTAACATCGAGTATAGCATTAAGTGTCAGGAAGTCGTTTCTGAAAGTATTTGTATGGAGTGTAGCCATCTATGGAAGTGGCACATGGACGATAAATAGTTCGGACGAAAAGAGAACAGAAGCTTTCGAAATGTGGTGCTACAAAAGAATGCTCAAGATTAGATGGGTAGATCACATAACTAATGAGGAGGTTTTGAATAGGATTGGGGAGAAGAGGAATTTGTAGGGCAACTTGACTAGAAGAAGGGACCGGTTGGTAGGACATGTTCTGAGGCATCAAGGGATCACCAATTTAGTAGTGGAGGGCAGCGTGGAAGGTAAGAATTCTAGAGGGAGACCAAGAGATGAATACACTAAGCAGATTCAGAAGGATGTAAGTTGCAGTAGGTACTTGGAGATGAAGAAGCTTGCACAGGATAGAGTAACATGGAGAGCTGCATCAAACCAGTCTCAGGACTGAAGACAACAACAACAACAACAATATCATGTACGGATCCCCGAGCACGCAGTTGCTACAATAAGACGTGGCATGGACTCGACTACTCTCTGGACGGAACTGACAACATGAATCCTGCAGGCCTGTCCATAAATCGGTAAGAGTACGAAGGGGTAGGGATCTCTTCTGAACAGCACGTTGCAAGGCATTCCAGATATGCTCAATAATGTTCAAGTCTAGAGATATGGCTAGCGGAAATGTTTAAACTCAGAAGAGACTCCCTGGAGACACTCTGTAGCAATCCTGAATTCTCCAAGTCCGTCGGAATACAGTATCGTCATGAATGGATGCAGGTCATCAGACAGGATGCTTTCGTACGTGTCACTGGTGTCAGAGTCTTATCTAGGCTTATCAGGGGTCCCATATCACCCCAACTACACACGACGCACCCCATAACAGAGTCTCCACCAATTTGAACAGTCCCCTGCTGACATGCAGGTTCCATGGCGTTGACTCTATACCTGCACTAGTCCTTCCGCTCAACACAAATTGAAGCGAGACTCTTCCGACTAGCCAACATGTTTCCAGTGATCAACAGTCCAATGTCGATGTTGACGTGACCAGGCGAGGCGTGAAGCTTTGTATAGTACTGTCATCAAGTATACACGAGTGGGCGTTCGGCTCCAAAAGCCCATATCGGTGATGTTTCGTTGATTGGTGCGCATTGTGACTTTTCGATGGTCCAGCATTGAAATCTGCAGCAATCGGCTGAAAGGTTGCACTTCTGTTACGTTGGACGATTGTCTTCAGTCGCCGTTTGTCTCGTTCTTGCAGTATCTTTTTCCGGCTTCAGCGATGTCGGACATTTGATGTTTTACCGGATTCCTAGTATTCACCATACCCTTGTGAAACGGTCGTAACGGAAAATACCCACTTCATCGCTGCCTCGGAGATGCACCGATTATAACACCACGTTCAAACTCACTTAAATATTGATAACCTGCCGTTGTGTCAGCACTAACCGATGAAATAACACCTGTTGTCTGATATAGGCGTTGCCGATCGCAGAGCCGTATTCTGCCAGTTTACATATCTCTATATTTGGCGCTTCAGTGTAATTTACTCATAATACTGTGAAGGAAAATAATCCCAACGCCAAACGGAGTTATGCAACTCCAGTGAAAGTTCCTAGATGTGTTTCTACATCTGAAAGATTACGTCTATTCCGATTTCTCTCCAATAACATAAAAGAGCGCTATTGGCACCACTATGAGAATGCAGATCAGGTTTGCTTTAAATACACGCAGTAACGTGAGCGTTGAGGTTGGACTTGGTGAGTTGATGTTAGTCAAGAATGCCTTTAAGGCGACAAAGACGTCATTATCCACAACCCACTGAGTTCCAACGTGGTCTTCGACAATCTGGATGTTCCTTCTGTGAGTTGGCAGGAAAACCACCATTCTACACTATGTCATCATAGGTATCCGGACACTTGACTGAAAATGACTTAAAGGGTCCATCGAGCAATCCATTGGTAATGTTGGAATTCAGTATGGTGTTGGCCCATCCTTAGCCTTGAGGACAGATTTCACTTTTGCTGGCACACGTTCAGCCATATGCAGGGGACTGGAATCGCATTCTTCATGGAGTGCTCCACTGAGGAAAGGTATCGATGTCATTCGGTGAGGCCTAGTACGAATATGGCGTTCCAAAACATCCCAAAAGTGTTCTGTAGGATTCAGGTCAGGACTCTGTGCAGGCCAGTCCATTACAAGGATGTTATTGTCGTGTAACCACTCCGCCACAGGCCGTGAGTTATGAACAGGTGCTCGATCGTCTTGAAAGATGCAACCGCCATCATCGAATTCCTCTTCAGCAGTAGGAAGCAATAACGTGCTTAAAACATCAATGTCGACTGGTGCCCATGCAAATCAACAAGGGGTTCAAGCCCCCTCCATAAAAAACACGACCACACCGTAACACCACCGCCTCCGAATTTTACTGTTGCCACTACACACGCAGGCAGGTGACGTTCACCGGGCATTCGCCATACCCACACCCTGCCGTCGGATCGCCACATTGTGTAACGTGATTCGTCACTCCACGTAACATTTTTCCGCTGTTGAATCGTCCAATGTTTACGTTACACCAAGCGAGGCGTCGTTTGGCATTTACTGGCGTGATGTGTGGCTTATGAGCAGCCGCTCGCCAATGAAATCCAAGTACTTTACCTCCAATCTAACTGTCATAGTACTTACAGTGGATCTTGATGCAGTTTGGAATTCCTGCATATGATCTGGATAGATGTCTGCCTATTACACATCTCTTCAACTGTCTGCGGTCTGTGTCAGTCAACGGACGAGGTCGGCCTGTACGCTTTTGTGCTGTACGTGTCCCTTCACGTTTTCACTTCACTATCAAATCGGAAACAGTAGAGTTAGGGATGTCTATGAGTGTGGAAATCTGGATACAGACGTACGACACAAGTGATATTAACCTGACCAAGGAGCGCCTCATTCTGCTCTCCCACGATGTCTATTGACTACTGAGTCGCTGATATGGAGTACCTGGCAGTAGGTGACAGCCCAATGCGCCAAATATGAAAAAAAGTATATTTTTGGGGCTGTCCGGATACTTTTGATCACGTAGCTTACGTGACTCCTGCCAGATTGCTCACGAGACTGTGCAGTCGCAAGAGGACCTGGATCCAGACGGCCACGTGACACTACCTACCAAGAGGGAAGAACATCGTGTTTGGCGTGCGGCTATGGCGCCCTGGAGCAGCAATATGAGCAGCGGTGGACACCGCAGTGACACAACGAACTGTTACGAATCGGTTACTTCAAGGACAGCTCCGAGCCAGACTCCCTGTAGCTTGCATTCCACAGACCCCAAACCCCCGTCATTTGCTACTAGAGCGGTGTCAAGCGAGAGCTCATTGGAGGACAAACTGGAGGTGTGTTGTGCGTTCAGATGAAAGCTGGTTCAGCTTCGGTGCCAGTGATGGCAATGTGTTGTTTTTCTTCGCAAAATCTCTTCATTCATTCTTCAACAGACCTCATCTTTCCTTTCTTCTCTCCATATTTTCCCCGGTTTACTCCTTACTTTTATTTCAAAATTTCGTGTCAATAATTTTGCTTCCGAATTTGCCTCTTTCATCGATTCTTTCCGTATTGCTTCTGATAGGAAGTAGGCAGGTGGTTTTGAGTGATAAGATCTCATGCCGTGAATAAGCGCAGTTTTCCACAAAAAGTTGTACTGAAACGCCGTGATACGATAAACCGGAATCGCAATAGGCTACAATCCGACCTTTATCAAAGTCGGAAACGTGTTGGTACGCATTTCTCCTCCTTACACGAGGCATCACAACAACGTTTCACCAGGCAACGCCGTTCAACTGCTGTTTGTGTATGAGAAATCGGTTGGAAACTTTCCTCATGTCAGCAAGTTGTAGTTGGCGGCACCGGAGCCAACCTTGTGTGAATGCTCTGAAAAGCTAATCATTTGCATATCACAGCATCTTCTTCCTGTCGGTTAAATTTAGCGTCTATAGCACGTCATCTTCGTGGTGTACCAATTTTAATGGCCAGTAGTGTATTTTCAACCCTCTGCCGCTAGAGGGCTCTGAATTGTAACAGAAATGATGGTGGTCTGTTAGGTTACTATGTCGGCGCGTGAGAAACAGCGTTCAGTATCGTGTTTCGAATCCTAAGAGTTCTTCCACACTTGGAGCACCCTCTTCCTCCGCATGAAAATGTCAGACCACACACAAGCGCTGCGACATCTGCTGCATTATGTCGGTTCACTGTCATCATTCTTTAAGTATCCGAAACAGATGGAAATCGAATGGGGTCAAGTCGGGGCTGTTCGGAGCAGCCCCGACTTGACCCCATTCGATTTCCATCTGTTTCGGATACTTAAAGAACGCTTTCGAGGACCTCACTTTGATGGTGACGAAGCTGCGCAAGCGGAAGTGAGTTTGTCGCTTGGACAGTTAAGTCAAACATTCTACACTGACGGTATGGACAAAGCGGTCAGTCGCTGGGAGAACTGTAGTCGTCGTCGGTGTATCCATGTTGATAAATAAATAATGTTTAAAAACGCTTTAGGAGTTTTCGATTAACCAACGCAAGATAACTTTCTTCTCACACGAAGGTTCACCAGGTTAAAAGCCAAGCTTTGATTGCATGAAACGCACGTGAATTAAAAGGCGTCAGGAGGTGTCTCACACGGCCGGAGCACACAATTTCGTGGCAATGTTCCACGCCTTGCCCAACACCGGTGATAGTTTCACAGCTCACGCCAGCACACGACTGGTAGGGCGTGTTCCCCTGATGCGCTTAGGACGGCGTTGCCTTGGCTAACCCGTTGTGCACAGAAAGTAATAACGTTGTCGACAGTTAAGAAAAGATACATTGAAATATGATGCAGATCCTGCGGATTCATACGGATAAGATTCCTGCTTGTTTTAGGTCTTCTTCTGTTTTTTGACGACCATTTTCTTTACTTTTTTTTAGGGCTGTCTAAAATTTCGTATAATAATTTGGTTGGTTTCTTCGTCCACATATCGTCGTTGTGTATTACTTCAAAAATTTTCTGGGGATTTTACATTATACTATTAAGGAGAGGTTTACTATCTTTGGCCCGAAAAACGCATGTTCTTTGAGATTTTTTTTCTCGAGATGTGTTATAGATATCAATGTCAAATTTGGTCAAACTCTTTACTGATATATCCTCTACAAAGTGGAATTTTTTTAGACCGGAAATGTCGAAAAACAAAGGCGGAAGTGCCGTCGGAACGAAACAAAATTTCGATGTAGACCTCCACGCGCGGTATGTCACAGGTGAGCCGGCTCGTCTGAAATCAAAACTGAGTTGACGTTGGCGAAGTATATATAGTTCTTTAGAAGTTGTACCTCGCTTAAGTTATTTGGATCATAGGAAACAAAATGGCGGTCATTTGAAAGAAATAGGGTCTCTTTCATCGATTTTTCGAGGCGGCCATTTGAAAAAAAATAGGGTTTTTATCATTAGTTATATTTAGTTTCTATCATTTGGTTGGAAACAAAGAATCATGCCAATCGGTTCAGTAGATTTGAAGTTACCACACCGCGCGATAAAAAAAAAAAAAATAAAAATAAAATAAAATAAAAATAAAAAAGAACGTCATTTCGAGAAAAACGCGTTTGAAGTTTTGACTACATACAAATGCAATATTATGCAACGTACGTTCAGTCTGGTATTCCGGGTCCATGAACTAGTCCTTCCTCTTCCTCATAGAGGACGTTCTGCTCGATCTAGGCCATCCTGCGCTGCTCCAGAGCCGCTCGTACGGCCGGTGACAAGCTGTTTTCGGCCGCTTGGATCCGGTGGCCGTCCGAAAGCTTGAAGAACTGCGTCGGATAGAGTCCCAGGGTGACGTCCCTCGTTGCATGGTCTTCAGAATTGCTGAATAACCTTCGTTGAAGCTGCTCATTACCAGGAAAGTCGTAATCTCCACAGTCTTCGCACTAGGATGCAAATGCTTGGGTGCTAACTTCCAAACACAAGCGTTCAAACTTTCATTTGAATTTTGCGTGTTTCCTCCCAAGCACAGGTACAATAACTCGTCCTCCGAAAGAAAAAAAAAACTGGTGTGTGGAAATGGTCGATTCCACGCAGGTGCATTTTTTTTTTTTTTTTTTTTTTTTTTGTCAACTGCGAATAACAAACATTTCCGTTCCGTATTCGGAAAAACCGTTTCAGGGGTGGATTCTAAACACTTTTATGGATCCCAAAATGCAATTTTTAAAAAATCGATTTTTTTAACCTCACCTTAATGTTTCTGTGGCTCCTGCTACTGTATGTGGTAGTTTCTGATGCGTAGAGTGCCTTATAACACTATTGCAGTTCCTGGGTTTTGCCTGTCTTGATATGTTCCTTTGACTGTAATGTGTCCTTGTGACTTTGTATTCTTCCTGAATTTTGCTGTCGTTTGGTGCTTTGTCTAATTGTCCTAGTTTTGTTCTGGGTGACCAAAAGTCAGTATAAATTTGAAAACTTAATAAACCACGGAATAATGTAGATAGAGAGGTAAATATTGACACACTAGCTTGGAATGACATGGGGTTTTATTAGAACAAAAAATAAAAAACAAAGTTCACAAAAGTCCGACAGATGGCGCTCTACAGCAAAACGTCAGTGACTGCTACCGTGTCGGGTGAGAGGTACGCCGATATGTTACAGAATCGCATCATCCCAGCCTGGCTGATAAACACCTGCTGGAACGTACGATGTTTATGCAGGATGGCGCTCCCCCTCCCCCGTATTGCTTAACGCGTGAAAGATCTCTTGTGCGCGTCGTTTGGTGATGATTGTGTGCTCAGCCGCCACTTTAGTCATACTTGGCGTCCCAGCTTCCCAGACCTCAGTCCGTGCGATTATTGGCTTTGGGGTTACCTGAAGTCGCAAGTGTACCGTGATCGACCGACATCTCTAGGGATGCTGAAAGACAACATCCGACGCCAATGCCTCGCCATAGCTCCGGACACTCTTTAGAGTGCTGTTCACAACATTATTCCTCGACTACAGCTATTGTTGAGGAATGATGGTGGACATATGGAGCGTTTCCTGTACAGAACATCATCTTTGCTTTGTCTTACTTTGTTACGCTAATTATTGCTATTCTGATCAGATGAAGCTCCATCTGCCCGACATTTTTTAACTTTTGTATTTTTCTGGTTCTAATAAAACCCCATGTCATTCCAAGCATGTGTGTCAATTTGTACCTCTCTATCTACATTATTCCGTGATTTATTCAGTTTTCAAATTTATACTGACTTTTTGATCACCCGGTATATTATCCTGGATATTGGAGTTTTGGGACTCTGCTAACCTTTCTGTATTTTGTGTGCATGGCTTCTGTACTGTTGTTCTGCCTTTCAGTGTATATCGTATGATATCAGCAAACTTGTCTTGGCAAAACTTCGTGTAAAGATACCTGTGCTCGTGTGCTCAATGTCTGTTGTTGCTATTGCCATGACATCTGCCAATGCTAGAGTTTTTATAATTCTTTTGTTTACAGACGTTCTTCCTAAGTAAATCCCTTTTACTTTCTGTTCCCATTGTTTGTTGATTTGGTTCAAGATCTTTTTGAACAAAACTTGTGAGAGGCCATCTCCCTGTCTGATCACTGTCTGTATGAATGTTTTTGACATTTCTGCGATAAATTTTACTTTGGATGCGGCCTTACTGCACGAGTGCCCTAGATTTTCTACATATTCCCTGTTCTTCTAGTATGTTATAAAGAGTCAGCCGATCTATGGAGTAGTGGGCCTTCTTGAAGTCCACAAGTGAGACCACAGTATTGTTTGTCTGTCTGATCTTCATTACTGTTCCCACGTTCCAACTGTGCTCAGTACATGGTCTTCGTTTTCTGAATGCTTGGTACTCACGTAACATTTCATGTTCTAGTCTGTTGATTATTGCCTTGGACCGAATCTTGTACAGAACCAGTGATAATGGGATACACCTGCAGTTATTAGGGTCTACCTCGTCGCTCTTTTTGTCCAGCGATTGTACACTACTGTATGTGTAGGATACTGTAGACCTCGCGCTCTAGTGACTGCCGTTGGGTTATCGAGATAAGTACATCGCAGTGACCCAGTCCATGTCATTCCCCTGTATCCTGGAACACTTAGCTGTTGGACACCACAGTCTTTGTTGGACACCCCAGGGTAAGTGGTTCGGCTGTGTCACTACGGGAAGTACTTCTTGGTGTCTTAATTTTGCAGTACATCACGTAGACTGTGCCAGCCCTGTCCCCCAGAACCCCTCGTGATTTAACTGTTGGGAGCTGGGATGAGTGTACGCTATGGAGTACCATGGATGTTTTGTATTACTGCAGCATATACATCATGGTGATGCAGTCGACAGATTTCACCAGAACACTTGAAGAGCTGCCAGTTGGAAGCTGGGTACACTGTCTCTTCTGTCCTCTGTCTCAGTATTACTGCAGCATGTACATCATGGTGATGCAGTCCATCTATTTCACCAGAAACCTTAAAGAGTTCCCATAGAGAGGTAAGGGCACATTACTCCCTGTCCTCTTATGATTGTTGCTGTTTTGCCTTGGTGGCCATATCATATAGATGCAGCGTATCACATTCGCCAGAATCTCTGATGAATCAGATTTTAGAAGCCGATGTCAATATACCCTGTGAAATCTCACATCTGCATTATGTTGCTTCAGCAGGTACATCGCCTTCGTGCAACCTATTCCATTTCACCTGAATCGTATTAGGAGCTGGGGACACTGTATTCTGTGTCCTCTTTATTGCTGTCTTTCTTTGGCAGCGATATCACATAGAGGCAGTCCCTCCCAGCCCCCATTGTTGGGTGTCCTATGCTGGGGTCAATGTATATTATGGAGTCTCGTGGCTGCATTGTATTGCTGTAGCAAATAATAACGGATACCAGTCCATCATTTTTAACAGAACGCTTAAATAGCTGCCGGTCGAAAACTGGCGACCCTGTACTCTCAGTCCTCTTGTGACTGCTGTCGTCTTACTTTTACAGTATATCACATAGACTCTTGACGAGTTGGCTGTTGGGAGCTGCGGCATACACTATGGAGTGTCATGGTGGAGTTGTATTATGGCAGCATATAGATTGAGGTGATGCAGTCCATCCATTTCATCAGAACCCTTGAAGAGTTTCCTGTCGGAAACCGGGGACGCTTTACTCTCTGTCCACTTGTAGTAGTAGCTCCGTTACTGTTGCACGTACATAACGCTGGTGCAGCCCATCCCTATCCTCAGAGACCTTGGTGAGTTGGCTGTCGGTACCAGGTGTCACAAGCCTCATGACTGCGTCCTATTGCTGCGGCAGGTACATCAGGCTGATAAAGCCAATCCCTCTCACCAGAACCCTTGAGGAGTTGGGTGTTGGGGACCGGGAACACTGATCACCCAGTGTTGTGCTCCTTCCGCAGGTACATCGCGGTGACGCAGCCCATCAAGTACGCCAAGCACCGCAACAGCCGGCGCGTGTGGCTGACGATCGCGCTGGTGTGGATGATCAGCGCCGCCATCGGCAGCCCCATCGTCCTGGGCCTCAACAACACGCCCGACCGCCGGCCCGACCTCTGCCTCTTCTACAACTCCGACTTCATCATCTACAGCTCCCTCTCCTCCTTCTACATCCCCTGCATCATCATGGTCTTCCTCTACTACAACATCTTCATGGTGAGTACTGCTCTGCACAGCTGCTTTACTACTCATGAGACAGAGAGAAGAACACTACTGCTCCCTTCCACTTGTTGAGGCGTGGCACCTTCGCATCGCTCCTGTCACTTGTTAGGACGGTATCGTTATAGGCGTGAGTCATCGACAGATGTCACCAGCTGACGTGGACCTGAGCTACAGAGCTGCACGTAGTTGTACTAGTAGGCGGCAGAGGTCAGCAGTTGACGGACAGTGCTAGCAGTCGTAGTGGCTCTGAGCACTATGGGACTCAACTGCTGTGGTCGTAAGTCCCCTAGAACTTAGAACTACTTAAACCTAACTAACCTAAGGACAGCACACAACACCCAGCCATCACGAGGCAGAGAAAATCCCTGACCCCGCCGGGAATCGAACCCGGGAACCCGGGCGTGGGAAGCGAGAACGCTACCGCACGACCACGAGATGCGGGCAGCAGTCGTAGTCAAAACAATGTTGTAACGCTATGTTTGATTAATATTTAATGTATTTGCATAATTATAATAGTTTTATATGTGTAGTAATTAACAGTGTGAGTGTTGTATAAGTGAAGAAGAACAGAAGTAAATGAAAATTGTTTTGTTTATTCACGAAGTACCAGTTAAACTATACAGGTGATTTACTGTAATTAAATGTGCAGTCAGTTTATGGTACTAATAAATCGTGAGTAGAACACAAATTAATCGGTAATTTCAGAAGGAGTAATTTTATATTTGACACTTTTCTACATTTATTTATTTAGCAATTGCCATAGAAAGAAATGTTATACTACGATTGGTCACTGAAGTAAAGCGCGGGCTAGCGCGGGATAATACTGCAACCTGATTTGCTGATTGTGATATCAGTCAATCAGAAAAATGCAGGCGCGCGCCAATCTATGCTGGGAACAAAGCCTTTGGTGTGATCTAGGGGGTCGGGGCTGAGGGTTCGAACGAGTATTATCTCATTGAAAGCAGCTCCGACGAAAGTACTGTAAAATCGCGGAAAATGCTAATTACGAGTTCACGAAGTAGTACAAAGTGTATTTAAGTGAGCGGTATAGTGGAAGTCGTGTGGAATTTCGGACGGAATATCAAAATTATTGCTTTTGACTGTTAGTTAAAACCGCGTGGCGTGTTGTGCGATCTGAGACTGGGACAGGTGTCACGTGTAGAGCAGAGTGCACAACATCTGAGCGAGCATTCTCATAACTAAACGATCCGGTGAACTCTATTAACTTCGGTAACGGGTGTAAATACCATAAACTGGCTCCGTGTGTGATTGTGGTGTGCGTGTGGACTTTACATTGTGTTGCCACTTAGTACAGACTTGGCAGTATTAACTGTGGTGTTTATCGTAAAAATACATCTGAAAATTTATATTGACAAGTTAAAACTTTTATTTCAGAAGCTATCCACATCCCGTTCACCGGACAATTCTATGTATGTTGCGACCTACAATAGACAGTAGTGGTCTAGTATTTTCTACTACAGATTTAAGTTAGGCAAATGAACATTGCTGGACGCTGGCAGGGAAGTAAAAAGTAGCATGCCGCGCCGCACTGAGAACGACAGAATAAAAGTCAGCTGTTAATTATTGTGATATGCGTAGAAAGTGCATGTTTGCAGCGCAGCACACAGCAGTTATAAGGACCATCCACGATACCACCGAGGAAAAGCATTAGGTAATGGCGGCAGTTAAAGTGGTGTGATTCCTTCTTACTCCTAAATAAAAATAAAAATATTATTAGTCTTTTATTAGCATTACTCTGCACTGTTTAAGAAATCTGCTATAATGAACGGCTATAGGCATTCAGTCCCAGTTGCATGCCCCCCTGCGGGTTCGAGGGTTAGAATAGGCCCGCGGTATTCCTGCCTCTCGTAAGAGGCGACTAAAAGGAGTCTCAAATGTTTCGGCCTTATGTGATGGTCCCCTCTCGGGTTTGACCTCCATCTTTCTAAATTGTTCCGAAGAGCGAGCCAATTGGGGAAGGGCGCCTTACATGGTGCACTGTATCTGTCGTGCATTGAGACCTTTAGCCGGCTTTCTCGTCGTTGCAATGGCGTCCAGCTCGTTTTCTATCTCTTGGGCGAAGATACGTCCATGGGTGCGATTTCCACGCTGCACTGTGCAGTGTTGCTTTTCGCTGCGACGTCGACCTCATACATTTTTGCACCTAAGATCCAGCACGGTAGCCAATCCGTTGTGGTGGGGCCGCCATGTACCCTGTTGGTTGTAGCCCCCTGACAGCACAGGGATCGCTCTACTTATGCCTGCGCCGTTTACTCCCCATGTATGCCAAGGAGTAGATGCCCATCTTCCTGGGGCATCGGGACTCCCGGCAATGGCCATCCTGCCAGGTGGCCCTTGCTGTGGCTGGGTGGCGCCCGTGGGGAGGGCCCTTGGTCGGAGTAGGTGGCATCAGGGTGGATGACACGCAGTGAAGCGTGGCACATCATCTCTTGCTGGTGGCCAGCCACCAGCAGTCTCTAAGCGTTCGAGGGCTCATTTTAAAGGTAACGTTTATGACCCCAAATCGTTCCCATCCCTGGCCACACCATGGGAGGAACGAAAGGCAATGAATGACAGTGACACGTATTCGCCCCGGTATCTCGTCTGTAACAGAGCTGATGGGGAATCCTTTGTCTCCGTGAAGCCTCAGTTCTTTGTAGAGCATTTAAAGGACAAGTTTGGGGAGGTGGAGGGCTTGTCCACAATCCGCTCTGGGTCAGTTTTGACAAAAACGGCATCCTCCGCCCAGTCACGCAGGTTACTTGCTTGTGACAAGTTGGGGGATGTTAACGTTACCATCACACCACATAAGAGTTTAAATATGGTCCAGGGTGTTATTTTCCACAGGGACCTACTTTTGCAGTCTTATGACGAGCTGCGCGCCAACTAAGAGCATAGAGGTGTTCATTTTGTCCGGCGCGTTCATCGAGGTCCGAGGGACAATCAGGCTGCTACCAGTGCCTTCATCTTGGCCTTCGAGGGTGATACATTATAGGAGAAGGTCAAGGTGATGGTCTACCTTTGTGACGTCAAGCCCTATATCCCTCCCCCGATGCAGTGCTTTAAGAGCTGGAAGTTCGGCCATATGTCTTCCTGCTGCACTTCCAGCCTCACTTGTCGAGATTGCGGACGCCCATCTCATCCCGATACTCCATGTGCTCCGCCTCCCATCTGTGTCAACTGTGGGGAGCCTCATTCACCTTGCTCGCCAGACTGCAGGATCTTACAGAAAAAACGCAAAATCATGGAATATAAGACCCTGGACCAACTGACTTACACTGAGGCTAAGCGGAAATTTGAATGGCTACATCCCGTGTGCATGATGGCATCTTATGCCTCAACTGTCACTCCTGCTCCAGCTCCTTTAGCTGCACCACAAACAGTCAGCTCTCAGAGTCAGAGGACCTCACCTGCCCCCTTGACGATGGGGGCCCCTTCTCTCGCTGTTGCTCCCACACCATCTACCTCGGGAGCAGCATCCACTAAACCACCGGGGACACCAGTCCCCACTTCTAAGCTGGAGAAGCGTAAGTCTTCTTCTTCTTCTCTCGCTCAGAAGGGATCCCTTGGGTCACTCCCTTCCCAGGTTCCTACCAGCGGCACAGGAGACACCAACCAGTGGCTGAAGAAGCCACAGGTCACTGGTCGTCGAGCTTCGCAATCATCTTCGGTCCCGGAAACTGACTCCAATAAGCCCTCTCAACAACGACAACCAAAGGAACAGCGAGAGAAAACGACATTGAAGACCCGTAAGACCAAGGCACCTGCGGTGGCACCTACTCCACCGCTACCTACAAGCTCTGCATCTGAGGATACGGTGGAGATTCTTGCGTCCGCTGAGGACCTCGATCTCGCCGGTCCCTCAGACGCAATGGATAGCACTTGCACGGGTGCTCCATCGGAGGCAGCAGGTGACCCAGAGGCGTAATCTGCCTTCCCTGTCCCGTCACGGCTTTCTCAGCCATGGACAATTCCATCCTCCAGTGGAACTGCAGTGGTTTCTTCCACCATCTAGCTGAGCTCTGACAACTTATCAGCCTTCACCCTTTCTTCTGCATTGCTCTTAAGGAAACTTGGTTTCCAGCAATGCGAACCCCCGCCCTCCGTGGCTATCGGGGTTATTATAAGAACTGGGCAGCTTATGAAAGGGTGTCTGGTGGCGTCTGCATATATGTCCCTAACTCTCTTCACAGCGAGTCTGTCCCTCCACAAACAGCTGTTCGGGTGTGGACGCCACAGGCTGTTACCGTCTGCAGTCTTTACCTTCCACCAGATGGTGATGTCGCGCAGCATGTCCTGGCTGCGCTGATAGCCCAATTGCCACCACCTTTCTTCTTACTGGGCGACTTCAGCGCCCATAACCATCTGTGGGGTGGGACAGTGGCGACAGGTCGAGGCGCCACCATTGAGCATTTATTGGCACAGCTCGATCTTTCGCTGTTAAATGATGGTTCCTTCACACACTTTAGTGTGGCGGATGGCACGTACTCCGCCATTGACCTTTCGATCTGCAGCCCTAGCCTCTTACCATCTGTCCAATGGAGAGTGCATGAGGACCTGTGTGGTAGGGACCACTCTCTGATCTTTCTGTCACTGCCACAGCGTCAGTCTTCTGGGCGCCCTTGCAGGCGGGCAATGAATAAGGCTGACTGGGACTTGTTTTCCTCCATTGCCGCTATTGAGCCTCTCTCTAATGATGACATTGATGCGGTGGTTCAATCGGTCACCACGGGCATCGTTACTGCCTTTGAATCTTCCATTCCCAGTTCTTCTGGGTCCCCTCGGCGGCAGACTGTGCCTTGGTGGTCGCCTGAGATCGCTGAAGCGATTAAAGATCGCCGGCGGGCGCTCCAACGTCACAAGCGGCATCCCTGCATTGAACCCCTAATTACCTTCAAACGTCTGCGTGCACGGGCCCGCTGCCTTATCTGCCAAAGCAAGCTGGAGTGCTGGGAGCGGCATGTGTCCACCATTGGCCTCCATGTCTCTCCATCGCAGGTCTGGGCCAAGATCCGACGCCTCTATGTCTATCGGACCCCTGTCAGCGACCCTGCGCTCTCACAGGAATGGAGCAGTTTGTACAGACTCTGACGAAATTACCAACCGCTTGGCAGAGCATTTTGCTCCGAGTTCCGCTTCTTCCAATTACCCCCTGGTCTTCCGCTCCATTAAAGAGCGGATGGAACGTCGGAGCCTTTCTTTTCGCACCCACCATTCTGAATCCTACAATGCTCCATTCAGTGAGTGGGAATTTCACAGTGCCCTTGCCGCTTGCCCTGATACCGCTCCTGGGCCAGATGGCATCCACTGTCAGATTCTGAAACACCTCTCAGTGGACTGCAAGCGACGCCTCCTCGACCTTTACAACCGTCTCTGGGTCGAGGGTGAGTTTCCGTCGCAATGAAGGGAAAGCATTGTCATCCCTGTTTTGAAACCGGGCAAGAGCCCTTTGGAGGAGGACAGTTACCGCCCCATTAGCCTTACCAACGTTCTTTGCAAGCTTCTCTAACGGATGGTGAGCCGGCGCTTGAAGTGGTTACTGGAGTCTCGGGGCCTTCTGGCTTCGTCTCAAGGTGGGTTCCGTAAAGGCCGCTCCGCCACCGACAATCTGGTGAGTCTGGAGTCGGCCATCCGTACTGCCTTTGCCCGCCGTCAGCACCTGGTCGCTGTCTTTTTCGACATGCGGAAGGCGTACGATACGACATGGCGTCATCACATACTTTCTATGCTTCATGGATGGGGTCTTCGGGGCCCTCTGCCGATCTTTATCCGAAATTTTCTGTCGTATCGTACCTTCCGCGTGCAAGTCGCGGCCTCCCATAGTTCCTCCCAAGTCCAGGAGAACGGGGTACCACAGGGATCTGTCCTCAGTGTCTGCCTGTTTTTAATCGCAATAAACGGGCTCGCTGCGGCGGTGGGAAATTCCATCTCCGCTTCCCTGAATGCTGACGGCTTCTGCCTTTACTACCGCTCTACTGGCATTGCAGCTGTTGAACGTCAGCTACAGGGCGCTATCCGCAAGGCGCAGTCTTGGGCTGTAGCGCATGGTTTTCAGTTTTCGGCTGCCAAGACACGCGTTATGCATTTCTTCCGGCGCCGAACAGTCCATCCTGAGCCGCGGCTTTATCTTGCCGACGAACTCCTTGCTGTGGTGGAGACCCACAGGATTTTGGGTGTAGTTTTTGATGCCCGGTTAACTTGGCTGCCTCATATTCGGCAGCTTAAACAGGCGTTTGGCGGCATCTAAATGCTCTGAGATGCTTGAGCCACACCCGCTGGGGCGCCGACCGATCTACCCTGTTACGGCTCTACCAGGCGTTAATCCAGTCTCGTCTGGATTGTGGGAGCCTGGCTTATGGCTCAGCTTCCCCATCTGCGCTGCGGGTACTGGACCCAATCCTACACAGCGGAATACGCCTTGCCACTAGTGCTTTCCGGACCAGCCCAGTGGACAGCATACTTGCGGAGGCAGGTGTCCCTCCATTGCGGTTCAGGCGCCGAAATTTACTGGCCGCTTATGCTGCCCATGTTTTTAGCTTCCCCGGGCATCCAAACTATCGTCTCCTGTTCCCGCGATCGGTCGTCTATCTGCCAGAACGTCGGCCCCTCTCAGGTTGTACGATCGCGGTCCGCGTCAAAGAGCTTCTCTTTGGGCTTAGGGTTTTCACTGTTCCACCTTCTTTCCGGGCCACTTTGCGTACACCCCCATGGTGTGTTCCTCGCCCTTGCCTTCGGCTCGACTTGGCACAGGGCCCGAAGGACTCAGTCCCTCCAGAGGCCTTCCGCCGCCGCTTTTATTCCATCCTGGCCACGTATCAGGGCTCTGACGTTGTTTACACTGACGGTTCGATGGTTGCTGGTCGTGTCGGTTATGCGCTAACTCTAAGGGACCATTCCGAACAACGTTCCTTGCCGGCTGGCTGCAGCGTTTACACTGCTGAGCTGGTCGCCATCTTTCGAGCACTAGAGTATATCCGCTCCCGCTCAGGTGAGTCCTTCGTGATCTGTAGCGATTCCCTGAGCGGTTTACGAGCTCTCAACCAGTATTTCCCTCTTTCTCGTCTAGTGATGGCTATCCAGGAGTCCCTGCATACTCTTGCCCATTGCGCCCGCTCTGTGGTCTCTGTGTGGACCCCTGGTCATGTCGGTATCCCGGGCAATGAATATGTTGACCGCCTGGCGAAAGAGGCCATCAGTAAACCATCTCTGGACGTTGGCCTCTCAGAGACGGATTTGATAGCAGTCCTCCGCCTAAAAGTTTTTGCGCTTTGGGACGCTGAATGGCGCGATCGGATCACGCCCAATAAACTCCGTGCCATTAAGGAGACGACGACTGTATGGCGGTCATCCATGCGAGCCAACCGCAGGGACTCAGTCGTCTTTTGTCGGCTCCGCATTGGCCACTCCCGGCTGACACACAGTTACTTACTGCATCGGGAGGACCCTCCTCTGTGTCGCTGTGGGGCGGCTTTGACAGTGGCCCACATTTTGTTGGCCTGCCCCCTTTAGCTGTGGTCAGGCAGACATTTGCGCTACCTGATAAGCTCCCTGCCCTTTTAACTGATGACCCTGCTATGGCTGGCTTAGTTTTACGTTTTATTCGGGCAGGTTTTTTTTATCATTTAATATGAGTGTGTTTTATTTTATTGTTTTGTGTTGATTCTGGCTTTTGGCCTACGGTTTTAAACTGAGTTTTTAATGTGTTCTCGGTGGTTGGCTTTTCCTTTTTTTATTCTATGGTCGGCCAACCACTGCCACACTCCGTGTGATTTTAATTTGTTATGTCTGTTCTTTGAGTTTTTCTTGTCCTGTGTTGTCTGTTGTCTCTATTATCCGTTTTTTACTCTGTGTAGTAGTTTTTAAGTTTTGGAGCAAGGGACCGATGATCGTTGCAGTCTGGTCCCTTTAATCCCACAAACCAACCAACCAACCCAGTTGTATGTTGTCTAACAGCCTCCAGGAGCAACAAAAATTAGATTTTCGTTATGGTTAATGATTCCGTAGAAATGTTGGAACACATGAGGCAATACTGACCCTACGAATTATCTTAGAAGAAAGATTAAGGAAAGGCAAACCTAAGTTTCTAGCATTTGTAGACTCAGAGAAAGCTTTTGACAATGTTGAGTGGAATACTCTCTTTCAAATTCTGAAGGTGGCAGCGGTAAAATACAGGGAGCGAAAGGCTATTTACAATTTGTACAGAAAGCAGATGGCAGTTATAAGAGTCGAGGGACATGAAAGGGAAGCAGTGGTTGGGAAGGGAGTGAGACAGGGTTGTAGCCTCTCCCCAATGCTATTCAATCTGTATATTCAGCAAGCAGTAAAGGAAACAAAAGAAAAGTTCGGAGTAGGTTTTAAAATCCATGGAGAAGAAATAAAAATTTTGAGGTTCGTCGACGACATTGTAATTCTGTCAGAGGCAGCAAAGGACTTGGAAGAGCAGTTGAACGGAATGGACAGTGTCTTGAAAGGAGGTTATAAGATGAAAATCAACAAAAGCAAAACGAGGATAATGGAATGTAATCGAATTAAGTCGCGTGATGCTGAGGGAATTAGATTAGGAAATGAGACACTTAAAGTAGTAAAGGAGTTTTGATATTTTGGGAGCAAAATACCTGATGATGGTCGAAGTAGAGTGGATATAAAATGTAGACTGGCAGTGGCAAGGAAAGCGTTTCTGACGAAGAGAAATTTGTTAACATCGAGTATAGATTTAAGTGTCAGAAAGTCGTTTCTGATAGTCTTTGTATGGAGTGTAGCCATGTATGGAAGTGAAACATGGACGATAAATAGTTTGGCCAAGAAGAGAATACAAGCTCTGGAAATGTGGTGCTACAGAGGAATGCTGAAGATTAGATGGGTAGATCACATAACTAATGAGGAGGTGTTGAATAGGATTGGGGTGAAGAGGAGTTTGTGGCACAACCTGACTAGAAGAAGGTAGAGGTTGGTAGGACACGTTCTGAGGCATCAAGGGATCACCAATTTAGTAGTGGAGGGCAGCGTGGAGAGTAAAAATCGTAGCGGGAGACCAAGCGATGAATACACTTTACGGATTCAGAAGGATGGAGGCTGCAGTAGGTACTGGGAGATGAAGAAGCTTCACAGGATAGAGTAGCATTGAGAGCTGCATCAAACCAGTCTCAGGACTGAAGACCACAACATCAACAATGGTTAATGGAATTTAAAAATGTAAAATGTTATCATAATATAGTCCTTAACGATTACAATCTTACTTTAAAAGTTTCACACAATAAGGGAACATAGCTCATGGTGAGCAGATTAAAGAGACTACATACATGTAGTATAAGACAAAGACAACAATTTTCGACATCCAACCAACTTTACCCCTAATTTCAAACATTTCCGAAACCTTTCCTCCATGGCATCCCCCATCAGCCCACGAAATTACGAAAGGAAAAAGGGTCTACAAATTACATTTTCGCCGTTAATGCCATAAAGCTTCAGCTTTAAGCACGACTACTAATTTATTATTTCATTGCTCCCAACTGTATTCGTAACACATTTTCCAGATACAGTGCACATACACTGAAGAGCCAAAGAAACTAGTACACCTGTCTAATATCATGTAGGCCCCCCACGAGACCGCAGTTGTGACGCAACACGGCATGGGTTCGACTAATGTCTGAAGCAGTGCTGGAGGGAACTGCCACCATGAATCATGCAGCGCTG
Source organism: Schistocerca americana (assembly GCF_021461395.2). Taxonomy (NCBI): domain Eukaryota; kingdom Metazoa; phylum Arthropoda; class Insecta; order Orthoptera; family Acrididae; genus Schistocerca; species Schistocerca americana. The sequence continues at coordinate 89,467,088 of NC_060127.1, read as the reverse complement.
CCCATAAACCCCTAACAGTACGAGGGGGTGGAGACGTCTTCTGAACAGCACGTTGCGAGGCATCCCAGATATGTTCAATAATGTTCATGTCCGGGGCTTCTGGTGCCCAGCGGAAGTGCTTAAGCTCAAAAGAGTGTTCCTGGAGCCACTCTGTAGCAATTCTGGACGTGTGGGGTGTCGCATTGTTGATGGGCCAGCAATGAAATTTGCAGCAATTTGTAAAAGGGTTGCACTTATGTCACGCTGAACGATTCTCTTCAGTCGTATTGTTTTACCGGATTCCTGATATTCACTGGAAAATCCCCCTTCATCGCTACCTCGGAGATGCTCTGTTTCATCTCGTTGCACCGACTGTAACACCACCTTCAGACTCACTTAAATCTTCATAACCTCTCCTTGTGGAAGCAGTAACAGATCTAACAACTGCGCCAGACCACTTGTTGTCTCAAACAGGCGTTGCCGATCGCAGCTCCGTATTCTACCTGTTTACTTTGTACTGGGATAGGCATGCCTCTACCAGTTTCTTTGTCGCTTCAGTGCATACCACAAAATGTACATGCTGACTTACATCGATGAACGACACATAGTTCACAATTTTTTTTTTATTTTTAGAATCATCGATCTTGTGAGTGGTTTGCGTTCATTTCAGAGTAGAAATTGCAAATTACGTCCTTAGCTACTTGCTTGATGTACGCCATCCTCTTGCTTCTTCTACAGCTTCTATCCTCTACAGCTCCCTCTAGTGCAGTGGGGGTCATTCCCTGATGTCGTAGCGCATGTCCTATTATCTTGTCCCCTCTTCTTGTCAATGTTTACAGTATATTCGTTCCCTCGCCGATTCTGCGGATAAACTTCTCATTCTTTACCTTATCAGCAAACCTAATTTTCGCCATTCGTCAGTAGCACCACATCTCAAATGCTTCGGTTAGCTTCTGTTCCACTTTTCCCATAGTCCATGTTTCACTACCATGCAATTCTGGGGTCCAAACGTATGTTCTTAGAAGTCTGTTCCTCAAATTAAGGCCTGTGCTTTATACTAGTAGATTTCTCTTGATCATGAATACCCGTTTGGCCAGTGCTAGTCTCCTTCAATACCCTCCTTGCTCCGTCCATCATCAGTTATTTTATCTCCAAGGCAGCTGAATTGCCTAATTTGTTCTACTTCGTGATCCCTAGTTCCAATGTAAAGTTTCTCGCTATTATCATTTCTGCTATTTCTCACTACTTTCGTCTTTTTTCGGTTTACTCTCGCTTCCTTATTCTCTACACATTAGACTGTTCAAACCATTCAGCAGATCATGTAATTCCTCTTCGCTTTCAATGAGGATAAAAATATGTCTTATCATTGATATCCTTTCACCTTGAATTTTATTCCCACCCTTGAAGCTTCCTTTTATATTCATCATTGCTTTTTCCATGTGTATATTGAACAGTGGCGGTGGAATACTGCGTCCCTGTCTTACACTCTTTTTGATCCGAGCACTTCATTATTGATCTTCCAGTCTAATTTTTTCCTTTGGTTCTTGTACACACTGTGTATTACCCGTCTTTTACTGTAGCTTACCCTTATTTTTCCTAGGCTTTACACCACTTTAGATTGTCGGACTCTTTTTCCAAGTCAAAATATCCTATGAACTTGTCGTGATTTTTCTTCAGTCTTGCTCCCATTATCAACCTCAACGTTAGATGTGCCTTTTCGTTGCCTTCAGATTTCCTAAAGCCAAATTGGTCGTCATGTAACAGATCCTCAATTTTCCGCTCACTTCTTCTGTACATTATTCTTGTCAGCAACTTGGAAGCATAAGCTGTAATGGTGGCTGAGCAATACACTCGCATTTTACTGCTCTTGTTATCTTCGGTTCTGTGTGGGTGATGTTTTTCTAAAAGTGTTATATTACATTCCAGCCCTATACATTCTATACATCAACCTGAATAGCCGTTTGTTGACAGTATATCACATATAAACATTGAGAAACGTATAAAACTAGCTTTTTATAAAACTTAGCGGTCATTACTCAGATTATACGCTTCCAGATTTGAAAATAAGTGCACTTAACGATTTTCAACAAATTGTAAACGTAATTATAAAGCATTTCTAAAAACTTTCTCTCCTTAACGGTTCACATGCTTCACGTCAAATATTGAACACGCTGCGTCATTTGTAATCAGACCCTTGAAACGGTTTCGTACAAGGAAACAGGGAAGATTAGTATTCAGTGTCTTGTTGACAATGATGTCATTCAGTAGTGGTAATAATTTTACTTTCAGTTTGAATATAGAGACGGAGCACAAGCTTGGGTTACGAAAGATTGTGGAGGGAAATCAGGTGTGTCCATGTTAAAGAACCACCCCTGCATTTGCCTAGAGCTATTGTGAGAATTAACACGAAACCTAAATGTTGATGTCCAGATGGGTATTTGAAACGTCATCCTCCCGAATGCGAGTCCAGTGTGCGACCACTGTACCACTTCACTCGGTGTTATATACGTGGGAGTTCGTTTCTTTAAAAAAAGAAGGTGGAAATTACTGGTTATCATTTCAACTGCGCGCCTGTTGCACTTAACGACAAGTCAATATTTAATTAGTGTTTAGCATTGTTACAACTAAATTTGCACCTAAATTAAAACTGATCGATTAGTTTTTTTGCGTCGTTTATACCTGGCACTTTCTTCCATTGTAGTGTCTGAGCCTTAACTAGAAAGCCGATACAGTATTTCTGGTCCTTGTACCGTGTCTTCAGGAAGGTAAATTAATGCTTATGAGAGGAAACACTGTCATGGTGATCTATCCATTGTCCAAAGATTGTGGACTAGTCCTCCATTCAAATCTCAGGGAGGGGACTACCAAGGGGGCAGGTGACCATGAGGAAAACATGGAATAGCCAACGAACGGGTAACATTTTACAAGTCAGCGCGTTGAATTTTAGAAGTTTGAACGAGGTAGGGAAGCTATAAATCCTGTAAAGGGAAATTCTAAGGCTCAGTCCAGATATAGCAGGGCTCAGTGACTTGAAATGGAAAGATGAGAAGGGTTTCTGGTCCGACGAATATCAGATAATATAAACAGCAGCAGCAAATAGTGTAACGGGAGTGCGATTCGTTACAAAAGAGAGGTGGGGCAGAGGATGAGCTACTGTGAACAGATCACAGGTAAAATTGTTCTCATAGGAATCGACGAACACCGACGACAGTAGTTCAGGAATAAACGAGTACATTCCAAGCAGAAGCTGAGGAGATAAATGAAGTATTTGTTAATGCTTCATGAGTAATTCAGTACGTAAGGGGGGATGAAAATGTAATAGTCATGGGGCCTTGAATGCGGCTATATGGAAAGTAGTAAAGAAAGGGTTGTGGGGAACATGGAATCGGTAGTAGAAATGAGAGACGAGGAAAATTTCATCTAGTAATGAGTAACACTCTTTCAAGAATTATAAAAGGAGGAGGCATACTTGGAAAAGATCAAGAGAAACGAGATTTCAGCTGGGGAAAATCACGGATAAACAGAAATTCCGAAATGAGATATTGGATTGTAAGGAATGAAATAAATGGGAAGTTCAGGGAACTTAAGGCGAAATGGCTGCAGGAAAAATGTCAAAAAGTAGGAAAAGAAGTGATCGTCGGATGAATTGAGTAAGCACATAGAAAAGCAAGAACAATTTTCGGTGACATTAGAAGTAAATGTGACAACAACAATGGTAATTCCACTGTTAGAGGAGAGAGCGGATAGGTTGAAAGACTGATAGAAGAAGAAACCGGCACCGCTATGGAGAAGCTAGCGGATTCATATTAGACTAAAAGAGTTTTGGACGACAAGATTAAGGGATGGATAACAATTCGTCGGAATTGCTAAAATCACTGCTTGAAGTGGTGATATATCGTTAGATGTTAGTAAAATGTCATCTACACAATTCCGAAGATACTAAGAGCCGATGAGTGCCAGAATCATCGCACAATTAGATTATCGGCTCATGTATCTAGGTTGCTGACAAGAATAATTTGCCGAAGAATCGAAAAGAAAACTGAAGATCCTGTAAAAGACGATCATTTTGGCATTAGTAAAGCTAAAGGCAGCGTATGAGGCAGTCCTGACGCTGCGCTTAGAAATAGAAGCAACACTGTATAAAAATCAAGATAGGATCGTGTGATTTGTCGACATAGAATATGAGATTAATAATATAAAATGGTGCAAGGCGTTCGAAATTTTGCCAAAATTGGAGTAAGCTACGGCAAGGAGGGTAAGAGTGCAACGGGAATTCTACTGTTAAATGGTTCAAATGGCTCTGAGCACAATGGGACTTTAACATCTTAGGTCATCAGTCTCCTAGAACTTAGAACTACTTAAACCTAACTAACCTAAGGACATCACACACATCCATGCCCGAGGCAGGATTCGAACCTGCGACCGTAGCAGTCTCGCGGTTCCGGACTGAGCGCCTAGAACCGCGAGACCACCGCGGCCGGCCTACTGTTAAATGCAGAGGAGAGAGCGGATAGGCGGAAAGAGTACATTGAAGGGAAGATTTGTCAGATGTGATAGAAGAAGAAACATGGATCGATTTAGAAAAGATGGGGGATCCAACATTAGAATCAGAATTTAAGAGAGCTTTGGAGGATTTAACATCGAATCAGGCAGAGGGCATAGATAACACTCCATCAGAATTTCTAAAACCATTTGACGAAGTGGAAACAGATCGAGTATTCATGTTGGTGTGCATAATGTATGAGACTGGTGACACATCATCTGACTTTCTTAAAAATACAGTATCATCCACACAGTTCCCAAGACTGCAAGTGCTGGCAAGTGCGGAATTATAGTAAAATCAGCTTAACAGCTGGAAAGGAAAAGAAAATTGAGGATGTGTTAGATGACGATCAGGTCGGCTTTAGAAAAGGTAAAAACACCAGAGAGTCAATTCTGACGTTGCGATTGGTAATACAGGCAAGATTAAAGAAAAATCGGGACATGGTCATACGATTTGTCAACCTGGAAAAAGAGTTCGACAATGTATAACAGTGCAAGATGTTCGAATTCTAGAGATGGGTAATATACAATATGTGTAAGGGCCAGGAGGGAATAATAAGAGTGGACGACCAAGAACGAAGTGATCGGATTAAAAAGGGTGTCCTAGAGGGGAGTAGTCTTTCGTCCCTACTGTTCAATCTGTACATCGAAGAAGCAATGATGGATATAGAAGAAAGGTTCAGCAGAGAAACTGTATGGTGTCCTGAATGGAATGAATAGTCTGATGAGTACAGAATACGGATTGTTGGTAAATTGAAGACAGACGAAAATAAAGAGAAATAGCAGAAACGAGAACATCGAGAAACTTTACATAAGGATTGATGCTCACAAAGTAGATGAAGTTAAGGAATTCTACTACCTAGGCAGCAAAATAAGCATCCACATCTACATCTACATATACATGAATACTCTGCAATTCATATTTAAGTGCTTGGCAGAGGGTTCATCGAACCACAATCATACTATCTCTCTACGATTCCACTCTCGAACAGCGCGCGGGAAAAACGAACACCTAATCCTTTCTGTTCGAGCTCTGATTTCTCTTATTTTATTTTGATGATCATTCCTACCTATGTAGGTTGGGCTCAACAAAATATTATCGCATTCAGAAGAGAAAGTTGGTGACTGAAATTTCGTAAATAGATCTCGCAGCGATGAAAAACTTCTTTGCTTTAATGACATCCATCCCAACTCGCGAATCATATCTGCCACACTCTCTCCCCTATTACGTGATAATACAAAACGAGGAACCTTTTTTTGCACCCTTTCGATGTCCTCCGTCAATCCCACCTGGTAAGGATCCCACACGGCGCAGCAATATTCTAACAGAGGACGAACGATTGTAGTGTAAGCTGTCTCTTTAGTGGACTTGTTGCATCTTCTAAGTGTCCTGCCAACGAAACGCAACCTTTGGCTCGCCTTCCCCACAATATTATCTATGTGGTCTTTCCAACTGAAGTTGTTCGTAATTTTAACACCCAGGTACTTAGTTGAATTGACAGGCTTGAGAATTGTACTATTTATCGAGTAATCGAATTCTAACGTATTTCTTTTGGAACTCATGCGGATCACCTCACACTTTTCGTTATTTAGCGTCAACTGCCACCTGCCACACCATACAGCAATCTTTTCTAAATCGCTTTGCAACTGATACTGGTCTTCGGATGACCTTACTAGACGGTAAATTACAGCATCATCTGCGAACAACCTAAGAGAACTGCTCAGATTGTCACCCAGGTCATTTATATAGATCAGGAACACAGAGGTCCCAGGACTCTCCCCTGTGGAACACCTGATATCACTTCAGTTTTACTCGAAGCAATGACGAACGGAGGTAGGAGGACATAAAAGCAACTAGTATTGGTAAAAAGGGCATTTCTGCCCAAGAGATATCTACTAGTATCAAACATAGGCCTTAATTTGAAGCAGAAATTTCCTAGATTGTACATCCAGGGAACAGCATAGCACGGTAGTGAAACATGGACTATGAGAAAACTGGAACAAAAGGAAAGCACTGGAGATGTACTGTTAGAGAAGAATATTTAAATTTAGTTGGACTGGTAAAGGAAAGGAATGAGGAAAAAAATAGTCCCATATCATTTATGCGTGATGTGCTTTTAAATTCACATTGGCTGCCTGGCCGGTTGGTATGTGTAGGATGAGTGTGAGCATAGGCGGCTGTGGATCCGCTAAGTGAAAACCACTCTCTTCCTCCTCCTCCTCTTCTCCCACCTCCTCTTCTTGCTCCTCTCCTGTTCTCCACTCTTGGTCTGCGTAGGCCGAAAGAGCGCCCTCTCAAGGGGCGCCTGTGAAGCAGCGCCTGATTGGCCTCTCCAGAAGCCGGTGGGCAGGCTGTCTCCGAGAGTTCTGTCCGCCCCGCACGCCGCATCACGTAGCCGTCCCCTCTAAAGAAACTACTTCCCTCTCTCTCTCTCTCTCTCTCTCTCTCTCTCTCTCTCTCTCTTTCACGCACACACACACACACACACACACACATACACACACACGCATGTCACCACCTACAGCACTTTCTCTAACAAGTCGTGAAACATGACTCTCATTAAAATTACGTTTGTGTTCCACAAGGCACAGTACATGGACCAGAATTACCTCATCAGCTTCATACACCACTCCAATTGTAAATGTACACGCGAAGTATGCTCCCCATTGTTTTCTTCACTTGTCGTTTCACTTAGTTTCGATGCTGTCTTAAACATATTACTTTGAACCAGCAGGTTCGTTTCTCCATTTGCATAGCTTAAACGTATTCGTCACTCACCAGCGAGAACACTTTCTCAAACAACTTGCGAAAAAGACCATCGTTAAAATTACACTTCTCCATCTATATCTACATCTATAATTATACTCCGCAAGCCACCCAACGGTGTGGGGCGGAGGGCACTTTACGTGCCACTGTCATTACCTCTGTTTCCTGTTCCAGTCGCGTATGGTTCGCGGGAAGATCGACTGCCGGAAAGACTCCGTGCGCGCTCGAATCTCTCTAATTTTACATTCATGATCTCTCCGGGAAGTATAACTAGGGGGAAGCAATATATTCGATACCTCATCCAGAAACGCACCCTCTCGAAACCTAGACAGCAAGCTACACCGCGATGCAGAGCGCCTTTCCTGCAGAGTCTGCCACTTGAGTTTGCTAAACATCTCCGTAACGCTATCACGCTTACCAAATAACCCTGTGACGAAACGCGCCGCTCTTCTTTGGACCATCTCTACCATCTCCGTCAACCCGACCTGGTACAGATCCCACACTGATGAGCAATACTCAAGTATAGCTCGAACAAGTGTTTTGTAAGCCACCTCCTTTGTTGATGGACTACATTTTCTAATGACTCTCCCAATCAATCTCAACCTGGTACCCGCCTTACCAACAATTAATTTTATATGATCATTCCACTTCAAATCGTTCCGCACGCATACTCCCAGATATTTTACAGAAGTAACTGCTACCAGTGTTTGTTCCGCTATCATATAATCATACAATAAAGGATCCTTCTTTCTATGTATTCGCAATACATTTGCTATGCTAAAGGTCAGTTTCCACTCCCTGCACCAAGTGCCTTTCCGCTGCAGATCTTCCTGCATTTCGCTTCAATTTTCTAATGCTGCAACTTCTCTGTATACTACAGCATCATCCGCGAAAAGCCGCATGCGTTCCATAAGGTACGGAATGTGGACCAGAATTACCTCATTTGCTTCTCACAACATTCTAGATGTAATGATAGATGGGAAATACGTCTGCCATACTTTTCTTCAATGGACGTCAATATAGAAACGGGTTGGACGCTGTATCTCATGTGCGACTTTGAACCAGCTTGTTCATTTCTCCATTTGTATAGCACTGTCCCTCGTACGGTCGAGTCAAATTAAGGAAATCTCTTACACTTGCCAGCACTTTGGATAGCGTTCAACTGTGAAGCGCAGACGGCTGCAGGTGAATACAGTAGCCATCTACAGGGATATGAAGAGTCGTTACCGTAGAAACGTTGACAAATTCGCGTTGTAGACAAGCAAAGCAGCTGCACTAAGCTTGCACAACTTGTCCAGCATGATGTTTCTTAATTTGGATAATTTAGTTGTGCATTTGTACATTATGCATATTTATTTGCACAAATGTTTCATGATTTCAAAGGTCTTTTCATGAATATATGGAAATGAATTTCCTGCCACACTTCAGTACAATTAGAGTTCATATTTGCTTTCGTTTGTGATAGAAAATTGCCAAAATCAATACCCCGCAAATGCCGTGTTCGTCAGCTAGGTAATCAGTAAATGTATTGTACTGCCTCTGATCGTAGTGAGTATAAAATAGTACCAGTACCAAAGAAGAAGTAGGTGGTAGTTTCCCTGGACCATAAGTTTGATGCACTGGGTGAAGGACAATACTTAGAAAAAGATTTCGTTGGAGAATTTGTTAATGTGTCAATAATCTTAGACAAAGGATTTCATGAAACGTTACTGACTAGCTACAATAATTACGAAATTGTCGCTCTTCATTTGTCTGCAGACTATGACTATAGTGATGGTGAATTAATTGACGAAGTTGGCGCTCAGTATGAGTACATTATGACACATACATAATGTCAAGCAGCTGGACAGACTTATGGTTTATTAGGAACGTCAGATGGGGACAGTTTTGGATGAAGTATTAGCCGGCCTCTGTGGCCGAGCGGTTCTAGGCGCTTCAGTCCAGGACCACGCTGCTGCTACGGTCGAAGGTTCGATTCCTGCCTCGGGCATGGATGTGTGTGGTGTCCTTAGGTTAGTTAGGTTTAAGTAGTTCTATGTCTAGGGGACTGATGACCTCAGACATTAAGTCCCATAGTGCTTAGAGCCATTTGAGCCATTTTGAGCCGAAGTATTGGTTGTGAAAAACCCGTGTGATCGTGCTGTTTTGCGCTGCGCACAGACGGCGTTAATGATCCGGACAATGAAAATCATGTACTGTTACACTGTCCAGTCTCAACTAGTGTGACCACCTGTCAAAAGCCTGAATAATCCCCCCCCCCCCCCCTTTTCAGCACGGACAGCTACGAGAAGTGAAGGTCAGTGCGGTCCGCAAAGGCACCTACAGGGATGTGGAGCGATGCAGATTCCAGCACCATGGCCAGCGGCCCTAGGTTTCTCGGTTAAGGTTCAAATGGTTCAAATGGCTCTGAGCACTATGGGACTCAACTGCTGAGGTCATTAGTCCCCTAGAACTTAGAACTAGTTAAACCTAACTAACCTAAGGACATCACAAACATCCATGCCCGAGGCAGGATTCGAATCTGCGACCGTAGCGGTCTTGCGGTTCCAGACTGCAGCGCCTTTAACCGCACGGCCACTTCGGCCGGCTCTCGGTTAAGGACCCTCGGCGCGAACAGCCCAATGGAGGTGGCCTCACAGATTTTCGACTGAGTTTAGTTCAGTCAGGAGAGTCCGGTAGTCAAGGAGGTACGGTGAAGTCACCATGGTGCTCTTCGAAACATCCGCGTTCTCATACACTGCGACCTGTGTGATACGTTGCGTTGCCCTACTGGTAGATGCCATCACTGCCAGGAAAAAACAAACTGCATGTTGGGGTGGACACGGCCCCAAGGATAAATGTATACTTGTGATGATCTTCTGTTCTTTCCAGGATAACGACGTCACATAAGGAATTCCACGAAACCATTCCCCAGATAATAACGCCTCCTCATCCAGGTTGGACCCTTCCAAATATTCTTTTTGTATGTCCATCCTTGTGCCTGGAGCTTTGGGGGACAACGGCCGATCACTATCGTAAGAAATTGAAACGTTTACAGCCGTCCCTACGCTGTCATTTATTGGGTAGCTACGAGTTTGAACAGTTGAACGGAATGGACAGTATCTTAAAATGAGGATATAAGGTGAACATCAACAAAAGCAAAACGAGGATAATGGAATGTTGTCGCATTAAGACGGGTGATGCTGAGGGAATTAGATTAGGAAATCAGACACTTAAAGTAGTAAAGGAGTTATGCTATTTGGGGAGCAAAATAACTGATGATGGCCGAAGTAGAGAGGATATAAAATGTAGACTGGCAATGGCAAGGGAAGCGTTTCTGAAGAAGAGAAATTTAAGATCGAGTATTGATTTAAGTGTCAGGAAGTCGTTTCTGGAAGTATTTGTATGGAGTGTAGCCATCTATGGAAGTGACACATGGACGATAAATAGTTCGGAGGAAAAGAGAATAGAAGCTTTCGAAATGTGGTGCTACAAAAGAATGCTCAAGATTAGATGGGTAGATCACATAACTAATGAGGAGGTATTGAATAGGATTGGGGAGAAGAGGAGTCTGTAGGGCAACTTGACTAGAAGAAGGGACCGGTTGGTAGGACATGTTCTGAGGCCTCAAGGGGAGCATTGGAGGGCAGCGTGGAGGGTAAAAATCGTAGAGGTAGACCAAGAGATGGATACATTAAGCAGATTCAGAATTATGTAGGTTGCAGTAGATACTGGGAGATGAAGTAGCTTACACAGGATAGAGTAGCATGGAGAGCTGCATCAAACCAGTCTCAGGAGTGAAGACCACCACAAAAACAACGAGTTTCGGCGCTTGAATTTACCATAGTCAGCCCTGAAGGGTTTATCACAATCCATATATGCGATGCACCAATGGCCAACAACTGGTTTATACAGACTATCTGTAACTATGATGTCGTCTCTCCAACCATCAACTATCAAGAGGTTTGACATCATAAGGACGGCTGTAAGTGTTTCATTTTCTTACAAGTTTCGATGACCGTTGCGGAGTGTTTGCTTTCAGAATTTTCACCCTTTACGCGCCCCCTCTCAACTGAAAAAGGCACCTGTCTTTACGCAGTGGACGGCCAGTTGCGATACTGGCTAGCAAATTCCAGCCTTCGTCGCCAACTGGTGCATGACCCAGGCAACTGATGTGGACGTCCATACACAGAAACCTTCACTGAACAGCCGTTGAGGACACACTGTTGGTAGCCACTTGGTTTATTTGGGCAGTCAGTAGCCCAGAATTCATCTTTTCACCCGGCCCCATCTGCACAGCCGCCGTTCACCACTTGTTAGCCATGGGCCGTGGTGCACCATAGTAGCCCCGGTGTCTGTTTTGGATAGCGCCATTTTGCCACGCACAGTGTACTTTAACTACGGCAGCATGTGAACAGCTTAAAAATTTAACCAAAAGCCAATGATGATGCCATTTGGACGTCCTATATGTCGCTTACAACGACTGCACAGTTTCCAACGGCCTCCCCTTCTCTCCCACTCCACTAGTAATTCTGCCTCATGCCGTCCGTGAGCGGTTGTTGCATGTTGACGTCGATCATATGCGTTGGTCCCATTAATGTGGCTGGATCGTGTATTTACAGTATATAACTATCCAACGGCCCAGACTACACACGAATTGCGGAAGATACAGTCGAATCGTGCGCCAAGTTCGAAGTTTCGTGCAGACTCATGACGCTTCCGGGGAGACGTCCGTTAGGACGCTCATTTACGATGTACCTCATTGTTTGAATGTTCCCACAGTCGCACGTACTGTCATTGTTAGCGGTTTTTGCACATATCTTCTTCAACAATGGTACACGTTGAGCATTACTCACCCCTTCCTTAGATGACGAAAGCCTGGAATTTTAACTGTTGGGTCCTGGTTTCAGGTTTCCTTGGCTCGCCATTCACATACCTATTTAGAGTCGCAGATGAACCTAGTGGCGTGCATTTGGATCCTTCTTCATACATTGGTCTTCTTGATTTCAGTCGTTTCCTAGGCAGCGAGAATAAATCTCTGTGAGCAACAGCTGACTCACTTTTAGAAACTTGCTGGATAAAGTTGTAGACAGCCACATTTTGACTAAGGTGATTGGCAGCCAGCATGTAGGTGTGGATCTGACTGTGCCCTGCTGCGTTCAAGGGAACGTCAACTTTCTTCACATGTATGCTGCAGAACCAAGCTGGGGCGCAATATTCTGCTGCAGAGTATTCCAGCGCAACAGAAGGTCCACGGAGAAACCATTCATTCGCTCACCATTTTCTACCTGCCACCTTCCTCACCACATTGACTCAAGTTTCTAAATCCTTAGCTGTGTAGAAGTGTTTATGGTATTTCAGCGTATGTGACATCAAGACCGAGCGGTTCTAGGCACTTCAGTCTGGAGCCGCGCGACCCCTACGGTCGCAGGTTCGAATCCTGCCTCGGGCATGGATGTGTGTGATGTCCTTAGGTTAGTTAGGTTTAAGTAGTTCTAAGTCCTAAGGGACTGATGACATCAGATGTTAAGTCCCATAGTGCTCAGAGCCATTTGAACCATTTTGACATCAAGATATTTTAGCTTTTATGCCAAGTGGGACAAACTGTGGGATGATCTTTGCTGATGCCAGACGATTAGAGGGGTGGGAAATACATACTTCAGATTTAGGAACGGTAGGTCTAAGTCACCGTGTCTGAAAATATCCATGAATTTTAGTGAGGCTGTTTGTTAGGTGTTCTCAACATTTAGAGAGATGTTCATTCAGACATGAAATGGCAAAGTCATCCGCATATTGCTATTTCGCGCTGGTCAAGCTCGGCAGACCTGCTGTGTGGAGGTTTCATGTCACAATGTACAGGGCGACAATTATTGAGCTACATGAAAAAAGCGTAAATTAATTACAAGCTATGGCGTGCACACCGTTTATTCAAGATATAAACATCAATGCAGATATTCGGATTTCGGTTATGACATGTTCTATATGCGTGTCATCCTTGGCGATCATATGACGCAGACGAATAGTGGAATTCTGCATACCTCCTGAAGTGTCGGAACACCGATGCTGTGGATGACTACCTGAATGGCTTGGCTATTTTCACCTCAGCAATGGTTTTGGGTTTATTGCTGTACAGCTTGTCTTTAATACAGCCCTACAAAAAGGAGTCGCATGTGTTCATACCCGAAGAATATTGCGGCCAATCGAGGTCCATACCAAAAGGCTCTGGGTATCCTGGAGCCAGATTGCAGTCATCCAGGACATCAAACAGTCTCTCGCTGCGATGGGGTCGAGCTCCGTCTTGTATGAACCACGTCTTGTCGAAATCATGCTATGGATAATGGGGGTGAAATAATTTTCCAAAACCTTCACGTACCGTTCGGTAGTCGCCGTACCATCAAGGAATATCGCACTGATTATTCTGTGACTGGACACTGCACACCACAGAGTCACCCGCTGAGGGTGAAGAGACTTCTCGATCACGAAATGCGGATTCTCAGTCCCCTAAATGAACCACCTTTACTTATTAACGAACCCATCCAAATGAAAGTGGGCATCGTCAGTAAACCAAACCATACTGCGCATACTAATTCCCACCACGCCCCACAGCCAACCGTGCAGTTTCAACGTCCTAACGAAAACCGTTCAGAAGTTATGACGATTTTATTTCATATAGTTCAATAATTGTCATCCTGCCTGTAAAAGCAACGTATACGGTGTGTCTCTAAGTGAAAAAAAAATACAATTTTAAGTTTACAGGAATTACGCTACGTTATTCTAATTTTTCTTCTTAACTGCCGGTTTATCCAGATTTTTGATAATCCTGTTGATCTAAAGTCCAACTTCTCTGTATTAAGAAATGCTAATTAATGGAAACCCTCAACGGCCAACAGGTGTTGTTGGTATACCTCAATGGGGACAGCTGAAAATGTGTACCCCAACCGGGACTCGAATCCGAGATCTCCTGTTTACATGGTAGACGCTCTATCCATCTGAGCCACCGAGCGCACAGAGAATAGCGAGACTCCAGGGACTTATGCCCTGCACGTTTCCCGTGAGACCCACATTCCCAACTGTCCACAACCTACCAACGTAATGTTCCTGAAGGATATTTGCCCATTCACTCATTACTCGCGCCAACTAAGGTGACAATTCCTGTAAGAGCTCGGGCAAACTGCGCACATTCACACAAAAGGCAGGTCAATGGCCGGGTAGACTTTAACTATATGAAGATAGTAACTCTTCCGAAAGAATAGATACCAATGATGACCATGTAGCTTCCCTAGAAAGAAATAATTAATCGAAACCCTCAGCTGCCAACATGCGAACCACGGGAACCATCACCTTAGTTGGCGCGAGTAATGAGTGAATGGGCAAATATCCTTTAGGAACAACAATACGAATGTGGGTTGTGGACAGTTGGGAATGTGGGTCTCACGGGACGCGTGCAAGGGATAAGTCCCTGCCGTCGCGCTATCCTCTGTGTCCTCAGTGGCTCAGATGGATAGAGCGTCTGCCATGTAGACAGGAGATCCCGGGTACGAGTCCAGGTCGGGGCACGCATTTTCAGCTGCCCCCATTGAGGTATATCAACAACACCTGTTGGAAGCTTAGGGTTTCGATTAATTATCATTTCTTTCTAGAGAAGCTGCTTGGTCATCACTGGTATCTGTTCTTTCGGAACAGTTACTATCTACGCATAACTGATTTACTAAGTGTCTAAAACGGAGCACGGTGCACAATTCCAGTTACAGGTTGCCTATCAGAGGCCTTCTAAGTCAACAAATATTTGATTTCAGTGTCAAAAATTCGTAACTTAATTTAAATATTGAAAATACTGTCATAATCTACCAGTCAAATGGTATACCTAAGTTAGAGTTTTAGCACGGTAGGTCAAGTATTAAACTTATAAACCGTATTCATAATTAACGGCCGACCAGGGTGGCCGAGCGGTTCTAGGCGCTACAGCCTGGAACCGCGTGACCGCTACGGTCGCAGGTTCGAATCCTGCCTCGGGCATGGATGTGTCTGATGTCCATAGGTTAGTTAGGTTTAAGTAGTTCTAAGTTCTAGGGGACTGAACCTTAGAAATTAAGTCCCATAGTGCTCAGAGCCATTTGAACCATAACTCACGGCGGCAAATAACGGGCACTATATTCGTCCAGTATTTGAGGATGAGAGCAGTTAGCGACTTGCACGAGACTTTACACATAATTTCAAACCTTTTCGAAATTATTTCTTGCTACCAGTTCGGAGAAAATAAAGAATCGAAAAACTTTTTTGCTTATGACATTTTCGCTTATCATACAGTAAAACTTCAGCTCCAAACATGACGTTTCGTTTATTATTTCCTTACTTTTATCTCCATTCACAACCCATTTTGCAGACTGTTTTGACATACACCACTGAATATACCTGCAAAAATATATTATTGTACGAGACATAATTCGGGAGATATGACGATTCGGAAATGGCGTTTGATTCCTTAATGAATACGGGGTTTTGGTTTACTGGTTCCGGATAGAAGAGGTTCCACTGTATTCAATATGACATGTTTCTCGTTTCATACTCGTATATTTTTCTCTGTGTCCTCCAATAATTTATATATGTTTGTAGCCAATGAGCCGGCCGCAGTGGCCGAGCGTTTCTAGGCGCTTCAGTCTGGAACCGCGCGACCGCTACGGTCGCAGGTTCGAATCCTGCCTCGGGCATGGATGTGTGTGATGTCCTTAGGTTAGTTAGGTTTAAGTAGTTCTAAGTTCTAGGGGACTGATGACCTAAGATGTTAAGTCCCATAGTGCTCAGAGCCATTTGAACCATTTTTTTGTAGCCAATGATGAAGTATTATGTCTTCGTTAGACGATAGTAAACTGCTATTAAGAATTTTCAGAACGTTCTAATTTAATCACTCATCTGTAGGTGAAACATATATTCTAAGTAAGATTAAGATCACACTATCTAGTTTAAGTGACATGTATGTTCTGAACTGTTCTTGTAGAATATAGCAATAGCTCTGTACCATATAGCTGCCTAAAAAGTTCTTGCAGGTGCATGTGAAATGCCGCCATACGATTCTTTCGACATCACGAATGAAATCAAGGACACGTTCATCAGACATTAATTCCCCAATCTCGGCTCCTACACATATTCCTTCCTATATTTTTGATTCACTAATACCTGAAACCTTTTGCAAGTAGATGGATGTACGGGATATTTTGTTCATGTCTTTCATATGTTCTTGTGAGTGCCAGTTTAATGTGCAAAGCAAGTAAATACATGTTTTAGAGGTCAAAAAGAAATGCGTTCTTCGAATTCGTCTTTCAGAGCAGGCGATTTTTCCCCAAAGTAGTGTTTTTATTGTCTTGGCTGTTCTGCTCGTGGAATTAGCGATCATTTTGTATCAGGGCTCCATGCCGAGAAGAACTTTTAACAAGTGCCACTCTTCTCTTCTTCTTCGGTTATCAACCCACAGGTTGGTTGGCAGCAGCACGCCATTCCGTTCTTTTGTCAACTTTCTTCTTCATATCTGCATAGGTCTGGCACCCGATGTCATTTATTACTTGTTGAATGTAGCTTAATCTAGGTCGTCCTCGGCGAGTTCTTCCTTCAATGATTCCTTCTAATATTCTCTTAATGAAATTGTTATGCCGTAAAATGTGACCTATGAAGGTTATTCTTCTTTTCTGTATATTTCGCCAAAGAGATCTGTTTTCTTTCACTCTTCTGAGGACATCTTCGTTTGTAGCCTTGTCTCGCCAGCTGATTTTTTCCATTCTCCGGTAGCACCACATTTCGAATGCCTCCAGTCTTCTCTTTTCTTCTTTTCCACTAGTCCAAGTTTCACATCCGTAAAGGGCTGTACTCCACACATAGGTTTTCATGACTCTCTTTCTTACGTCTAAACTAACATTTCTACTCGTCAGTAAGTTTCTTTTTCCATTGAATGCTATTTTGGCAAGTTGTATTCTGTTTTTAATGTCACTTTTGCTCCTTCCATCTGCTGTTATTTTGCTACCTAAGTAGTTAAATTCTGTAACCTGCCCTAGTTTCTCTCCCTTTATTGTTATTCGTATGGGTTCATTGTAGTTCAGGGCGCCACTCACCATCACTTTAGTCTTTTTCTTATTTATTTTCATTCCATACTGTTCTTTTAAGGTGTTTTCCATTTCATTGAGTGCGGCTTCTAAATCTTCTTTCCTTTCTGTAATTATGGCGATATCATCTGCATATCGCAACATATCTATTTTCATTCCGTTAAGTTTTATTCCTACTTCAATATTCTCTCTTATTTTGTCTATTGCTTCTTGGATATATGCGTTGAAAATTACTGGAGATAGTGGGCATCCCTGTCTCACTCCTTTCCTTATTCTTGCTGTTTCTTCTTTGTTTTCCTTCTTAACTAAGGCTGTTTCATTTTGGTATATTTTAAAGATTATCCTTCTATCATTATATTTCAGACCAGCCTTCTTCAGAATTCTAAACATTTCTGGCCATACAACATTGTCAAATGCCTTTTCGAGGTCTACGAAGGCTATAAATACTTGTTTGTTTTTGGAAATTTGTTTCTCAATTATTAGTCTTAAAGATAAGATTGCTTCCCTCGTCCCTACACCGCTTCTAAAACCGAATTGGTCTTCACTTAGAGTGCTATTCAATTGGTTTTCAACTCTTTTCAAAATTATTCTTATTAGAATTTTTGATGCGTGTGAAAGAAGACTGAGTGTTCGATGGTTTTCACAGTCCATAGTAGATGCTTTCTTAGGTACTCCACTGTGCCACTCATACAAACTAAATTCACGGCCAAGTGAATCGGCATTATTGGGAATATAAAAGTCACCTTCCTCGGAGAAACGGGGACAAACAGCTGTGTCTCATTTGATTCGCAGTGATCATGAAATGTTGGATCTGTACGGTTATCGCCTTCCCTGTGATCTGTGGGTTCGGCACTGTGTTCATCTCACAATAGAACAAGCTCAGTAGACAATGGCAGCGGCAATTCTTCATTACGCACAAACGGGAAAAGAAACTCATTAAATAACAGCAAATTCTAGAAACAACCTCTTCGCAACATGCCAAAATCGGAAACGAGGAAGAATTAGAATTATACAACCTGAGCTATCCAATTCGTGACTGACGATAGCGCCCCAAAAGGCTAAAAGTCATATCGAATCCTATATATGATCAAACAAAAAAGAAAACTTCACAAGCGATTTCAGTTGGAAATACACGAACAAGAGTGAAATAGGGCAAACCTCATAATGGGACAATAGCTGCTCTATTTTAGATCCAAAAGATGAACAGCCACATGCCAGAACCTAGACCAGAAACAAGTAACTTGGTTTTGGAAAATATTTATTAAAAAAGCTGGCCTGGACCACCATAGCGAAACGCCTCTGCACCACAAGGGCAACGTACTCACCAGCGGTGAGGGTGAAGTCGAGACTTAAAAAAATCTATCTCCTACTGACGAAAAGCCGGAATCACAAAAGGAAAATAGAAAACGAAATAATCACATTACCAAACGATGAGTCACTGCAATCTGAATCCGATTGATTGCGAACAAACGAAACAGGCAGCCATGAAATCGAAGAGTCAATTTCAAGGGGAAATAACAGCTCGTCTGGTAAAAACAACGTTAAACTCACGCTACGCCAATTGTTACTAGAGTGCCTGAAACACTTGTTTCAGACGGCCATTCGGTTCAGCAGTGGAACGAGGTTAAAATAATCATATCACCCAAAAGTAAACAGGCCTCCACACGTCCCACATATATTTAGGCCCATAACACAACATCATCAACATCTACATACATACTACGCAAGCCACCACAGGGTGGCTGGCGGAGGATAACTGATTTCACAACTACTCATCATTTCTGTTCCAAGGAAAAACGACGACCTATATGATTCCATGCAAGGCCCAGACACGTTCATAGGATTTGCCGACCTGGAAAATGGTTTCGATAGTAAAACACGGTGCAAGATGTTCGAAATTAGGGAAAGAGAGGTAATATACAATACATAAGAGAACCAAGACGGAATAACAAAAGTGGGAGACAAAGGACAAAGTGCTCGGACTAAAAACGAAGTAAGACAGGGATGTAGTCTTTCGCACCTCCTGTTCAGTGTATACATAGAAGACGCTATTACGGAGGTTCAAGAGTGGAATTAAAATTCAAGGTGAAAGGATACATAGGCCAATGATGGAAAAGCGTTTTTGCTGAAAATACCTTAATGTAATGTTTTTTAGGGTGGGAAAAAACTCTATCACCCGCCATTTTATAGTATGTAATAAAAAGCATATTAATCGAAAACTGAGGGTGATCTAAAAAGACCAAGGCAAGATTTGGATTCAGCTCATAAAAATTTATAAAGATCAGCTATCAAAGTACAAAAAAGTTTTTTTTTTAATTTTCGTTGGTCTGTGATATCAATGATACGATTCGGTGATGACGTTGCTATCCTCAGTAGAAACGAATTACAGGATCTGCTGGATTGGTTCAAATGGCTCTAAGCACTATAGGACTTAACAGCTGAGGTCATCAGTCCTCTAGACTTAGAACTACTTAAATCTAACTAACCTAAGGACATCACACACATCCATGCCCGATGCAGGATTCGTAGCAGCGACCGTAGCAGCCACGTGGTTCCGGACTAGAACCGCTCGGCCACCGCGGACGGCTGCTGAATTTGATGGACAGTCTAGTGAGTACAGAATATGGACTGAGGGTAACTCGATGAAAGACGAAAGTTATGAGACGTAGCAGAAATGGGAACAACGAGAAATTTAACATCAGGACTGGTAGTCACGAAGCAGATGAAATTAAGGAATTATTCTACCTAGGCAGCAAAATAACCTATGACGGTCGGAGCAAGGAGGACGCCACAAGCAAAAGCAGACTAGCACTGATGAAAAAGGCGCTTCTGGCCAGGAGAAGTCTTACTAGTGTCAAACATAAGTCTTAGTTCGAGGAAGAAATTCTGAAAACGTACGTTTGGAGCACAACTTTGTATGTCAGTGTAACATAGATTGAGGGAAAAACAGAAAAGAAGAGAATCGAAGCATTAAAGATGTGGTGTTATAGAAGAATTATGAAAGCTAGGTGGCTTGATAAGGGAAGGAATGAGGAGGGACTTTTGGAAATGGGCAAGGAAAGGAATGTATGGAAAACACCAAAAAGAAGGGGCAGGATGGTGGGAGTCTGTTAAGACATCGGGCAATCACTTCCATGGTAATGGAGGAAGCTGTAGAAGGTAAAAACTGTAAAGGATATCACAGATTCGAATACACCCAGCAAATAACTGAGGACATAGATTGCAATTGCTACTTTGAGAAGAAGATGTTGGCACATGAGAGGAATTCGTGACATGCTGCATGAGACCAGTCAGAATACTGTACATGCTAAAGAAGACAAGGTCTAATTTCTCTTACGGTGGCGTCAGCAGGATAGTGTTGCAGTCAGCCACAAATATCGGTTCTCTAAATATTCTCAGTAGATTTTCGTGAAATTAACGTCGCCTTCCCTCCACAGTTTTCCATTTGAGTTCCCGGAGCACTTCCCGAATAATAGCTTACTCACTGAGATTATTGGTGACCAATACGAGAAGGACTAGGTATTTCTTTTAACTCTAAGGATAGTCTTGGAAGCTTTTTTACGTCGATTTGCGGTATTTTTGCTAGGTTTTCCCTCCAAATCAGGACAATTAACACATATGCTGTGATAAGTTTTTTGATAGATGGGCGTTTCATTTCGTAGAATCATGCTGGAGTGTCTGTAATGAGAAATAAGTAGTGTTTTAATACAGCTTACATTAATGTCTGCCGGTGCTCGTTGCTTTTTAGAACGGCAGTTTGCTGACCACTTATCGTTAAGCTGCTGGCACATAGAGGGTGCAGTAATGGACTGTGCGGCTGGTCCCAGCGGAGGTTCGAGTCCTCCCTCGGGCATGGGTGTGTGTGTGTGTGTTTTTCCTTAGGATAATTTAGTTTAGGGACTGATGACCTTAGTAGTTAAGTCCCATAAGATTTCACACACATTTGAACATTTTTTGAACACAGAGGGTGGGGGAGAGATGCCTGGACGGTGCCTACAGCGCCAGGTTCACCTCAACAACCTGCTTGCCGACTGGGTAGCCAGGGACTGCGAGACAAATATTTTTAAACAAATTAAATGTATATCGCATCCTATAGTGTGGCGGAGACATAGTGTACCTACGGTTACGCGGCTGTGCTGTGATCCTCTGCAGGGACAGCAGAGTTCAAAAATGGTTCAAATGGCTCTAAGCGCTATGGGACTTAACAAATGGTTCAAATAGCTCTTAGCACTATGGGACTTAACATCTAAGGTCATGAGTCCCCTAGACTTAGAACTACTTAAACCTAAGTAACCTAAGGACATCACACACATCCATGCCCGAGGCAGGATTCCAACCTGCGACCGTAACAGCTGCGCGGTTCCGGACTGAAGCGCCTAGAACCTCTCGGTCATAGCCGCCGGCCAATACCAGAGTATGTGGTGTTGTAGATACCTATAGGTAACGTTTCTGTGACTCCCTATCATGATGGTACACGTGCTAATAACCTAGGGTGAAAGTAGCAACTGCGTGTTACGTGCATTGGCGACTTAATATGCGACGATGTGCTTCTTCTTCTTTATTGGGGAATTTTTTTAAAAATTATGATGAGTAAATCATGTCCATCTTGCATTGTGATTGGCTGAGAGCATCATGACGTCAACCCGACGTGATTCGAAATACGAAAATATGAATAAATACGTAAAAAAATATGTGAGAATACTTACAAATCTTCCTGGCCCCACGAATGACGTAATAGAAGCCACGTGACAAATTTGTTATAGATACTGCCTGATCCTTTCCCTATGCTGTCCTGCTCATGAGCGTCCTTCTAGCTAGAAAAACAGTTATTACTGCCAGTAATTCGTGGCTGTTGCTGCAACAGTATTGTCGAACAGACACGCTGGAAGCCGGCCGGCGTGGCCGAGCGGCTCTAGGCACTTCAGTCTGGAACAGCACCACCAGTACGGTCGCAGGTTCGAATCCTGCCTCGGGCATGGATGTGTGTGATGTCCTTAGGTTAGTTAGGTTTAAGTAGTTCTAAGTCTAGGGGACTGATGACCTCAAATGTTAAATCGCATTGTGCTCAGAGCCATTTGAACCACGTGAACACGCTGGAACCTGACACATAATTACCGTGGAGGACACCCATTAATAGCGATGACACACTCAACTTTCGTTAACACAAATATAATTTTTTTCCCACTATGTTATGACCCTGCTGCTCATGACAGGTAGACAGCCACATGGAAAAATATTAACTTTTTCCGCTAACTACCCACTGCACTATCGCACTATCGCGCCCATGTCACTGCGTGCTCGTGCGGAAATTAATTGGCTGCCGAGTAAGTAATATGGCTCGTTAGGGGCTCAGCAATATTGCCGCTGCCCCATGCTCTAACTTTGGGCTGCTCGAAGCAAGATTGTGATTGGGTGCTGTAAAAACAATTATAATAGCAACAATATCAATGTCTGGTTGCAGAAAAACGATTATAAACTATTATAATAGCAACAGTACATTTGGAAATGCTTACTGCCTTTTTTGCAACATTTGCAAGTGCTTGCTGCAGCTGCTCACAATGCTGGTGAACTGCTACTCCACGCAGAGTCATGGGAACGCTAAGGTCAAGAGCTCATTGGCCGAATAGCCTAATACTCAAACGCCATTGGTCACCAAACACTAGATGAGAGAGGTAGAGGGGGACGGTGCGAGGGCGTGAGAAGGTACTAGACAGAGAGCGCCATTACGTAAGTGACCAATTAGCCGAGATGCGTACCTGCTATCAGGGTCAAGGGTCAAGTCGTAAATTACGTGTTATCTGAGATTCAGTGATCACTGTCATCTTAATAGTGCTCGCCGATTTCTTCATTCAGAGAGGGCCTTGTTTCCTCATAGTTCGGTTTTTATTCTGTCCCTGCTGTCCCACTCACACAGAAAGTGGCTGTGATTTGAATGCTCCAGCTGCATTCCAAGAAGTAATCAGCTTGTGATACGCCATCTACATTTCAAAAATGGCTCTGAGCACTATGGGACTTAACATCTGAGGTCACCAGTCCCCTAGAACTTAGAACTACTTAAACCTAACTGATCTAAGGACATCACACACATCCATGCCCGAGGCAGGATTCGAACCTGCAACCATAGCGGTCGCGCAGCTCCAGACTGAAGCGCCTAGAACCGTTCGGGCACTCCAGCCGGCCATCTATATTTCTCATATTTGATGTGCACGTAGGAGTTTAATTTTCCGGTGTGTCCCCTTCAGATTAAGTGAATCAGCAATAGGTTCGCCGTCGAGTACACCATCTCAGGCGCTCCTGTCTGTGATGCAGCGTCAAGGGTAACCGCAGCCACCGTCTCCGAGCTGATAGTCCATGCTGCTGCAAACGTCGTCGAACTGTTCGTGCAAATGGTTGTTGTCTTGCAAACGTCCCCATCTATTGACTCAGGGATCGGGACGTGGCTTGCACGATCCGTTACAGCCATGTTGATAAGATGCCTGTCATCTCGACTGCTAGTTATACGAGGTCGTTGAGATCCAGCACGGCGTTCCGTATTACCCTCCTGAACCCACCGATTCCATATTCTGCTAACAGTCATTGGATCTCGACCAACGCGAGCAGCAATGTCGCGATACAATAAACGGCAATCGCGATAGGCTACAACCCGACCTTTATCAAAGTCGGAAACGTGATGGTACGCATTTCTGCTCCTTACACGAGGCATCACAACAGCGTCTCACCAGGCAACGCCGGCCAACTGCTGTTTGTGTATGAGAAATCGGTTGGAAACTTTCCTCATATCAGCACGTTGTAAATGTAGCCACCGGCGCCAACCTTGTGTAAATGCATATCACAGTATCTTCTTCCTGACGGTTAAATTTCGCGTATGTAGCTCGTCATTTCGTGGTGCAGCAATTTTTATGGCCAGTAACATAATTACTCGCAAATTATCGGTGTCAGGAATTCCGAGATTTTCGAGAATGTTGTAATTTTAATTTTTTGTGTAACTTCGCTTCGCTGTTGTATTTCTTTAATTTAGGCTTTATACGAGGCGCGTTCAGTAAGTAATGCTACATATTTCTATTTTTTTTTAAACTTTGGTTTTGTTCGGCATTGCAATACACCATTTTCTTCCCCACTTCTTTGGCCACAAAACCCTATTTTTCAACGTAATCCCGTTCAGTGCAACTGTCTTACGCCATCGTACTGAGATGGCCCGTATGTGCGCGCAGAGCCACTCTCTGCTAGTGGAGTGCATCCTTCGTTGTGCCAAGCAGATGGAAGTCGGACGTGCGACTCAGAGCTGTAGGGTGGACGAGGAACAACAGCTACGAGAATGAGTTTTGTGAGTTCCACCTGGGAGCGCAGACTTACGTGAGGCTTTGCGCTGTCATGGAGAAGGAAAAATTCTTCTATTTTTGTGGCAACCAATACTCAGAAGTCGTTTCGTAAATTTCCTGAGAGTAATACTACACTCTTAAAATTTAATCGTTGCACATGAGGGAGGACATCAAACAGAATAACTCTTTCACACAAAGGCCGTTGCCATGACTTTACTAGCTGAGGGAGGAGAGGTGGACAGTTGGGAATGTGGCGCAGCTCCATGGGCTGCCATCTTGTTTCCGAAGTGATAAACGCGTGACGAAGTTCAACGAAATACTGTCACAATCTGCCTCTTAACGCGCAAGAATCTCCACACCCGTGGTCCTTAATAGCTCTCGAATACCCCAATAAGTGGTCGAGTGTTTCAGTAGTGCAAGTAGAGACACCAAGATGAGTAGCAACGTGTTTCATTGTGATCCGTCGATCACGTCGAATGAGACTGTCCGCACGTTCCCGGACGGGTTTGTGCGACTTGATGACAGGTGCCGCGCCCAACGACTCACCAGGCTTTTGTTCCCTGTCAGGTCTCCAGAGACATTTTGCAAGCGCCTGTGAATGTAATGCTCTGGTTTTGTAGAGGCAATTCTGTGTCAATTACTAGTATTACCAACCTTTGAAACATTGCGTAAGCAACATCTGTCGTAAGTATAGGCTCTCAGGGAAAGTATTGTATGTAGAGTGACTAGTTCATGACGAAACTGCGATGTTGGCACTGGCGTGGCAGCGGTAGCACAGTGATTAGCACACTGGAATCGCATTCGTGAGGACGACGCTTCAATACCGCATCCTGCCATTCTGATATAGGTTTTCGGTGATACGCGGGATTAGCCGAGCGGTCTAGGGCGCTGCAGTCATGGACCGTGCGGCTGGTCTCGGCGGAGGTTCGAGTCCTCCTTCGAGCATGGGTGTGTGTGTTTGTCCTTAGGATAATTTAGGTTAAGTAGTGTGTAAGCTTAGGGACTGATGACCTTAGCAGTTGTCCTATAAGATTGAATTTATTTTCGGTGATATCCCTCAATAGCTTAAGGCAAATTCCAGGATGGTTCATTTGAAAGGGCATGGCCTATTTTCTGCTCATCCTTCGCCAGTGCGAGTTTCTGTTCGTCTCTAATGACTATTTTAAGTGATATAGTAACAAATTAAGAATTGACGAGTTTTTTCCTTTTACGTGTACTGCAAAACCTCGTTTCGGGCCAGATTTCTTGACTCTAGATCAGTGCAAAGTACCCGATAGGTTTTGATGAGTTTATGAGAGTCAGTTCCTTTATCTTACCTTGTAACTGAGTAGACTTAATACCTTAAATTATTTGCACCGCCAAGGATCCGTAGTCTTTAGTACGTGACATAAATTTCTGATTGATACCTCTAGCTGTTGCTGAGAAAAAGGGGTCTTATGAGTCGAATTGACAAATAGACAGACAGATCTACAGACAACGAAGTGATCTTATAAAGGTTACGAAACCATTAAAAAGAAGTGACTTTCCTCGGAGAAAAATTCAGAAAAATAGCTTTGCAGTCACGATGAAGCTCAGCCTGTTGATTCGACGAATTTAAATAAGGAAGACGATATCTGAGATCGACTCAGCAGCCACTGGTAACGGCAGCTCTTCACTGTGTACAAACGAGAAAAGAAAAGTTAACTCAGAACACGTAGATTTGTACGTATTTATAATAACAGGAAACCCTAGATACAACTTCACCAGCGAGAAATTGGGACGAGGAAAAATTAGAACCATACAGGACAGTGGAAAAGGAAACTTGAGCCAGAACACGAAAATTTGGACGTAATTTAATAACACGAAACCTTTGAAACAGCCCTGCCAACGATCATCTGGAACGAAGAAAAATGAGAAACATACAGTACAGTGTAAATCCGCAAACAAGAGTGAAATAGGTTAAATTTAATAATGAAACAACAGCTGCTCGATTTTGATTGCGAAAGGTGAGCAGCCACACTCCAGAACCTAGAGCATAAATAACTAACTTGGGTTTCGAATATATTTCGTAAAATAGAGGGAGGACTTATCTGATGACATGATAGAAGAAGAAACAGGAGTCTATAGGGAAGAGATAGGGGATCCAGTATTAGAATCGGATTTTAAAAGAGTTTTTGAAGACTCAAACTCAAATAAGGCAAAATGGTTCGATAACATTCCATCGCAATTTGTAAGATCATTGGGGGAAGTGATAACACAGCGATTATTCTTGTAGGTGTGTGGAATGTATGGAAATGGTGATGTACCATAAAACTTACCGAAAAGCATCATCTGAATAACTCCGAAGATTGCAAGTGCTGACATTTTGAGAAATATCGTGAGATTGGCTTTACAGCTCAGGTACCCAAGTTGTTGACAAGAAAAATACAAATCACAATGGAAAAGAAAACTGAAGATGCATTAGATAACGATCAGATAGGCTTTAGGAAAGGTAAAGGCGCGAGAGACGCAGCTCTGACATTGCGGTTGATAATGGAAGCAAAAGCACTCCGTCTTCCGGCCACAAGTGGCCCATCGGGACCATCCGACCGCGTGTCGTCCTCAGCTGAGGATGCGGATAGGAGGGGCGTGCGGTCATCACACCGCTCTCCCGGTCTTTGATCGGAGCCGACACTATTCGGCCGAGTAGCTCCTCAATTGGAATCACGAGGCTGAGTGCACCCAGTAAAATGACAACAGCGCACGACGGCCTGGATGGTCACCCATGCAAGTGCCGGCCACGCCCGACCGCGCTTAATTTCGGTGACCTCACGGGAACGGGGTATCCACTGCGGCAAGGCCGTTGCCCCTAATGGCAGCAAAACTGAAGAAAAATCAAGACGCGTTCATAGTATTTGTCGACCCGGACGATGTAAAATGGTTCAAGATGTTCTAAAGCCTGAGAAAATTGGGGTAACACATAGGGAAAAGTGAGTAATATACGACATGTACTAGAACCGAGGTGGGTTAATACCTTCGCACTGAACGGGAATTACGTTTAAAAATAGGGCCGTGTAACTACAAGTTTGGAGAATAATATCGTGTATTGGAATCCCGAATATATTTCAGAAAAAATATTGTGTGGCATTATCTTTGTCCAACAGAGCTGGCTGCAGGTTTGGCTAACACCTTTATCTATGTTCAGGTATGCATTTCCCACGGTATTCTCATGTTTTTGTCCAATTCCTGTGAACCGAGATTTATTTTCGAAGTATATTCTTAAGAATTTATTTTATTTACTAGTGATTCATCAAGAACATTCACACATTTAATCACACTATATAAGCACGGAAGTAGTTGCCAGGGAGTAACTGATGAAATCACAACCAAATTCCTTTTAACAAATGGGAATTTTATTCACTTTAATAGTGCCTAAAAGCATTTTTTTAAAAAAAGAAACAGATTTAAAATTATAATCAGAGAGCGCCCTCTAAACATCAAAATTACAATTTATTCAGAGGCAGAACGAAACAAGTTTTGACTGTATGAGCTTTCGGGCAGAGAACCTTGCCGCCCCCTTTTGACACGGCCGTAGTTACGACCGCTCACAACAGCCTCTGAAAGACTACACTGGTGCAAATCTGCAACACACCAGATAACTTCAAACTAAGAGTTTTAACAATTTACACAAGCACACAAACTATGCACCTCCTGTAGGAGGGATGTAAATGGTACAAAACACTAACAATTAAAATATTAACCTTGCCACCAAAGGTGCAACCTGATTTTAACTTCTAAGAAAAGTCTAACGGTGAAAGGGTGGCAACTCTATATACTAAAATGATGATTTAAATAAATTCCCATGAAATGCAATCTTTTATAAAATTCTACAAGGTTGGCCAAACAATAGTTAATATGCTCTACAGTACACAGATACCGCTTCTCAAGATCATAGGCAATAATATCAAAGTTTCCAAAGATCAAAACATATTTCGAAGCAATAAATTCGTTAACACACCAAATCCGACAAACATGACAGAGACAGCTACTAATGTACGGTAGATTGATAGGGAGATTCCCGAACAACCCGAACCGCAGGTTGCTCTAACCCGCCTCTACTCTACAAGGGAAAAACTGACCACCCAATTTATAAACAACCACCGTC
The DNA here is from genome assembly GCF_021461395.2 of Schistocerca americana. Classification (NCBI taxonomy): domain Eukaryota; kingdom Metazoa; phylum Arthropoda; class Insecta; order Orthoptera; family Acrididae; genus Schistocerca; species Schistocerca americana. The sequence continues at coordinate 89,438,288 of NC_060127.1, read as the reverse complement.
CCGCGGGTGGGCAAACGGAGAAGAATGGTGGGACGACGCCGAAGCAAACAGCTGGTGACCTCACCAAGAAAACAAGTACAATTTAACAATAGTACATCAAACAAGATATCACCAATCACTTCTAATAAACTGTGATTTCTTGAGCAGACCTGGCTCAGCACCCCAAAATCGCTCTCCCGAACCGTCCGCTGCCAGCCGCTTCAACGGACGCAGGAAGGCGCGCCGATCTCCCGTCTCACGGCGTCGCAGCTCGCACCAGCCAGACTGATGTCGTGGGTTTACTCCTGTTGCTCTCGTGTTGACCACCAAGTCGCTACCCCTTCGCTATACGCCACGAACCACTGGACTCACGTGGCGACCTCACATGCGCCGACGCTCAAGGCGGACAAGTCATCTTGTGTCTCAGTGTGCGACCGACCAACCGATCGATCCAACCGCCAATGACCACTGCCTGAGCAAACTCGAGCAGACTGGCGGCCTAACGCGCAGACTCAGATGAAGGAACTAAGCCCCGACCAGGTGACCACGCTGAGTTCTCTTACTGGCGGAGTGGAAAGACTCTTATTTTGCCGGCTTTTAAGGTTGATCCGAACGACAGACATACTAGCACTCCGAATGACAGACAGACACTAACTGCCTAACAAATGTGGACGAGTGTCAGACTAGCAAGCTGGTGACGAGAGACTGACCCAGACTGACTCACTGGCGAGTTTTTTTTCTTTATTGTGATTTCATTTGCCTACCCCATATGAGGGGGGGGGGGGTGAGGGCTGTCAGCAGCACAATCCGCCGCTCTTCAGCCGAGTGACATGAACTTAAAATAAGAATAAAATGGTACATACATAAGGCGACAAAGAGGAACTTAAAACAGAATAATGGGAGAAAATGGAGGTAAAGAATAGAGACTAACACAGAGACGTTCGTGGAGTTAGTTAAAAAACACAGTTGACGATTCTTCAAAACTCAGAGAAGACACTGAATGGACATGCACAAGTTAAAAGTAGGCCACAGTAGTAAAAACACTCTGGTACAAACACACTTAAAAACCACTTGGATCACACATGACGAAGAATAAAACTGCCAGGCGGAACCTGCCGAGGGAAGGGTATAGAGGATGGAAAAGGAGGGGAGAGCAAGGGGCAGCAGGGGAAGCGGCGGGTTGAAGAGAGTAGGGGCGTCAGTGGGTACACAAAGAGGCAGGAGACACGTGGGGCGGGAGAGGAAGAGGGAAGACAGGGCAGGAGGGAGTGCAGAGACACTGAAAGGAGGCACAAGAGATGGAGGGGGAGTAGGAGAGGGAAGCCGCTCTGGAGGAGGGAGGGGGAGGAGAGGGAGCCCTCAGGAGGAGGTAGGAAGATGGGGTTAGAGTTGGTAGGAAGGGTAGATGTCAGGGCGAAGCTCATCATCTGGGAGGGGTAGATGGGGGAAGTCGCATTGGGAAACGAGATGAAGGGTGTGGAGATGGAAAGAGGGTGGGACACAACAGTAAAGGCGCTGCAACTGGTTGGGGGTGGAGAGGAAGGGAGACACCAGGGGGTGGTGGGGATCAAGGCGGCGGACAATATATAGTGTGCGGATGTGTTTGAGGAAAAGGAGAAGGTGGGGGAAGGGGATGAGGTCGTAGAGGATGCGCGTGGGGGACGGAAGGCGGATGGGTAGCACATGGCATTTGAGTATTTGGAGGGCGTTATAGAACCGGGGAGGGGCGGAAATCCAAGCTACGCTGGCATAACAGAGGATGGGGCGGATCAAGGATTTGTCACTGGTGAGCTCACAGCGCCCCTTAAATGTAGGTCAACAGGCAACCTTTCCCCTTTCCCACCAAAGCTGCAATTGCCACAGCGGCGCCACCGTCAGAAACTGAGGGCGACTACTTCACACTACGCACTGCGGCGCGCTCTTCAAAACAGGACTTTTTAACACAACTCACCCTGTACGCTGTTCTGCTGTTCTGATTGCAGGCGCTGCGGAACCGCGCGAGGAAGGCGAAAGCGGCGCGGCGCCCCCTTCCGGCGGACATAAAGCCCGGCTCGGTGATCGAGAACCTGGCGCAGACCAGGCGGCTGGCCGAGACCGCGCTGGGGCCGCCCAACCTGCTGGGACCTGGCGGGGCGCCCACAACCACCGACGACGAGGAGCGGCCGACCAACACTGGCTCCGGCAGCCAGGTACAAACATACGACCAAAGGTGTCCGGACAATCGACCACTGGACGTCACGGAGGGCGGACCCACCAGTGTAGAAGTGAGCAGGCCAGGAAACAATTGATGAGGCTGGGTGACACCCATAAGAAGAGCTTCCATTAGAAATGGGTGGCACCACGGTGGATGAGCCACAGATGAAGTGGATGAAGTTACCTGTCGCTGGTAGCCATTCGGCTTCAGTATTCTCTACAGAAGGAAAGTCATTGTTTGATGCAGAGAGATATGACCCTAAAATGTTCCCTTCCCTGGCTGTGTCATGGGAGGAACATGTGGCAAGCAGAGAAATACTCCCACACTACTTAGTTTTCGCCAGACCTAATGTTGATTCCTCCTTGTCCGCAAAGCCCTTATTCTTTGTGGAGAACATAGCAGACAAGTGTGGGAAGTGGCAGCCATGTTCAAAATGAAAAGTGAATCAGTTTTGATCAAAACAGCGTCCCCTGCACAGTCATGGAAGCCGTTCGCTTGTAACAAGTTGGGTGGCATACCAATGACTCTCACTACCCACTGAGAGCCACTCTTCCTATCTAATGATGAGCTGCACACCAACCTGGAGTTTCGGAGTGTACACTTTCTCCATAGGATAATAAATCACTACTGGTGTCTTCATCCAGGCACATGTCTTCACATTGCAATACTAGCCCCATTTGTAGAGATAGTGGACAACTACTGCATCCAAATGCTCCTTGTGTACTTCCCCCCCCGCCCCCCCCTCTCTCTGTGCTAACCGTGAGAAACACCATTCTCCCAGCTCATCAAATTGCTCCTTTTCAAGAAAGAGAAGAAAAGACAAGACAAGAATATAAGACTTGGGACAAACTAAGTTATTAAGAAACCATGAAGAAGGGTGAGCGGTTGCTCCCAGCATGTTATACATCTCCTACAATGCGCCCTCAGCGCTGGTCGACCACGATTGCCCCCTGATGGGCTCTTCTCTTGCTGCTTCCTCCACATCTACTTTCAGGCTTCCCACCCACCAGGGTCATTGGTTCCCACCTTCCAGCTGGTGACAAATCACCCTCCTCCGACGTCTCTCTCCAGGTGGACTTCTGCCAGTCTACAACGGGACACAATCAGTGGCCAAAGAGCGATGGTTAGCTGGTTGCAGAGCTTTGTGATCATCACCATTACCTGAAACTGATTCAGAGAAGCCCTAGCAGTCACCAAATCCTCTAAGGAGAGGAAAGGTAAGAAGTGATGCTCCAAGAAGAATGAGATTCCGGTGCCCCTCACGCAACCACATCCCACCTGTTCCACTCCTACAGCTGAGGAAAGATTCTGGCGGCCTCTGAGGTTCCAGGTCGCACCACGCAATGGAATCCAGCATCTACAGGTTGGCGCACGAAATGTGTTACCATTATGTTTTGGAATATAAACTTTATCGTCAATACAATCTGAAAGGATCATATACTACAATGAAGAGCCGTCCATGGAGATTTGTTCCAACTCAGCACAGGCTCAGTATGTCCACCATTTCGTTTCCTAACTTCCTTCAAACGAACACTGAAGTTAGTGATTACCCTACAGCACATGTCTTCCGTAATTTCACTGCAAGCTTGAAGAATAAGTATTCTGAGCTCCATTAAATTCCACACCTTCTTGCTACTGCCTTGCCTTCAACACACAGTGGTTCATGCAAGATGGAGCAAGGCCACATCCTGCAAACACTGTGCTGGAGTTTTTACACGAGCATTTCGACATGCGGATCATTTCACTCAGGTTTCCAGGTCGCTTCAATGACGGACAAAATTGGCCCCCCAATAGTTTAGACCTCAATCCATGTGACTTTTTTCTTTCGGGATACCTAAAGGAAAAAATTTTCCCGAAACGTCCACGTGATTTAATGGAGCTCAGAAGACTTATTCTTCAAGCTTGCAGTGAAATTACGGAAGACATATGGTGTAGGGTAATCACTAACTTCAGTGTTCCTTTGAAGGAAGTTAGGAAACGAGATGGTGGACATATTTAGCATGTGCTGAGTTAGAACAAATCCCCATGGACGGCTCTTCATTGTGATATATGTTCCTTTCAAATTGTATTGACAATAAAGTTTATATTCAAAAACAAAATGGTAACACATTTCGTGCGCCACCCTGTATGTGTGGTTATGTGGAGGCATTTGGTACTATGGCATAATTTGATCCCTTGGTCCATTCATGGTCTCATAGTACATGGACACATTATCAGTACATCAACAACATTATTCTCCAGTGGAATTGTAACGGGTTTTTCCATCACTTGGCTGACCTACGACACCTTTTAAGCGCTTCTACAATGCCCTTCAGGAGGCTTGGTTCCCAGCATCGTGGACCCCTGCCCTTTGTGGATATGGGTGATACTACAAGAATTATGCCATCTGTAACATAATTGTCAATTGTCAATGGAGATGCAGCACCAGTGAGCGGCTCGGCCATGAGGACAGTATAACTTCGATCGTGGACTTCTTATACACTCCTGGAAATGGAAAAAAGAACACATTGACACCGGTGTGTCAGACCCACCATACTTGCTCCGGACACTGCGAGAGGGCTGTACAAGCAATGATCACACGCACGGCACAGCGGACACACCAGGAACCGCGGTGTTGGCCGTCGAATGGCGCTAGCTGCGCAGCATTTGTGCACCGCCGCCGTCAGTGTCAGCCAGTTTTCCGTGGCATACGGAGCTCCATCGCAGTCTTTAACACTGGTAGCATGCCGCGACAGCGTGGACGTGAACCGTATGTGCAGTTGACGGACTTTGAGCGAGGGCGTATAGTGGGCATGCGGGAGGCTGGGTGGACGTACCGCCGAATTGTTCAACACGTGCGGCATGAGGTCTCCACAGTACATCGATGTTGTCGCCAGTGGTCGGCGGAAGGTGCACGTGCCCGTCGACCTGGGACCGGACCGCAGCGACGCACGGATGCACGCCAAGACCGTAGGATCCTACGCAGTGCCGTAGGGGACCGCACCGCCACTTCCCAGAAAATTAGGGACACTGATGCTCCTGGGGTATCGGCGAGGACCATTCGCAACTGTCTCCATGAAGCTGGGCTACGGTCCCGCACACCGTTAGGCCGTCTTCCGCTCACGCCCCAACATCGTGCAGCCCGCCTCCAGTGGTGTCGCGACAGGCGTGAATGGAGGGACGAATGGAGACGTGTCGTCTTCAGCGATGAGAGTCGCTTCTGCCTTGGTGCCAATGATGGTCGTATGCGTGTTTGGCGCCGTGCAGGTGAGCGCCACAATCAGGACTGCATACGACCGAGGCACACAGGGCCAACACCCGGCATCATGGTGTGGGGAGCGATCTCCTACACTGGCCGTACACCACTGGTGATCGTCGAGGGGATACTGAATAGTGCACGGTACATCCAAACCGTCATCGAACCCATCGTTCTACCATTCCTAGACCGGCAAGGGAACTTGCTGTTCCAACAGGACAATGCACGTCCGCATGTATCCCGTGCCACCCAACGTGCTCTAGAAGGTGTAAGTCAACTACCCTGGCCAGCAAGATCTCCGGATCTGTCCCCCATTGAGCATGTTTGGGACTGGATGAAGCGTCGTCTCACGCGGTCTGCACGTCCAGCACGAACGCTGGTCCAACTGAGGCGCCAGGTGGAAATGGCATGGCAAGCCGTTCCACAGGACTACATCCAGCATCTCTACGATCGTCTCCATGGGAGAATAGCAGCCTGCATTGCTGCGAAAGGTGGATATACACTGTACTATTGCCGACATTGTGCATGCTCTGTTGCCTGTGTCTATGTGCCTGTGGTTCTGTCAGTGTGATCATGTGATGTATCTGACCCCAGGAATGTGTCAATAAAGTTTCCCCTTCCTGGGACAATGAATTCACGGTGTTCTTATTTCAATTTCCAGGAGTGTAGAATGCCACCAGCGTAAAAAAGCCATCAGGGACGTTTCGCCCATTCTAAAGTTTCCCAGGTCCACTGTTGCTTACGTGGCTGTGAAGCGGAAATGCAAAAGAACGATCACAGCTGAACTAAGAGCAGGCAGAGCTCGAGTACTGACAGAAAGGATCCACTAACCATTGCGGAGAGGGACTGTAAAAGGTCGCATGAACCCAGGGGTAGGAATCACATATGAGTTCCAAATTGCTACCAACGGTTCAGCTAGCACAAGGTGGCTTGCCATTTGAAAGAATGGTGTACAGTGGTCGGGCATCTCCTAGTACAGGTAATCTGCTGGTCAGGGCTGGGGAGTGGACATCCTTTGGTGGCGTTCAATGAGAACAGGAAATTTGGGCAGCTACAGAGAATGTATTTTAGGAAATGGGGTACATGAGTATAGCCTAGGGTAGGAAATTACCAGGTGTTGCCAGTCCAGGAGGTAGAAATAACTAAAGAAAGTGGGCAATGAGGCAGGTGGCGGTGCATGGTAAGCTCCGTTGGTGGCTTGTCATGGAGTGAAGAATAAGAAGTTGTGCCTCCCAAGAAAGATACCTGTTCTACTCGAGGTCTGCTCTCCAGAACCCTCCAGCGTCCACAAACGTGCCCCTCCTCTCACGGACGCTATCGGCTGAATTCGCTAGCAAACGTCAGTAGAAGGTTGAACACACATATTGTCAGCAACTTTTACGGGAAAAAGCTGCCTCAAGTCACATAGGCACAGCCCGAAGCTTCTCTGGACCCCTGGGACCCCTGGGAGAAAACCTGTCAAGATCTGCTGGGTCTTTTGAGATAAACTCTTGTTAAACAATCCCCTAAAATATTACCTTACTTGCTTCTAACCAGTACATACTCATAAGCCACAAATAACAGTACTCCGTACTAATCGACATTTATGTTGATGTAAAGAGTGGCGCCACTGGAAAGTGGATGACTGGGAAGGAGTGATTTGGTGTGCTGAATCACGCTATGCGCTGTGGCAAACCAATAGAGACTTGGATTTTGCGAATGGATGGAGAAGATTTCCTACCATCAGGTGTAGTGTCATTAGTGAGCTACAGAGGAGATGTTATTATGGTACGAATGTGTTTTTTCGTGGCTAAAGTGAGGCCACCATTCCACGCTTAAGAAACACCCGAATGTGGGAGTATAGAACACAGTTTACCGCACTGTGTATCGTGTACCCGAGAGGAATAGTTCGGAGACGATGACCTGACAATAAAATGGCAACTGTGAGGCAATGGTTTGTGGGCATAACTATCCTGAAATGGACAGGCCTGACCAGATTCTTGATCGGAACCCAGTGGATCACTTTCAGGATGCATTAGGAATTCGAACTAGACTCCAGCATCCAACATCACTACCTGTGGTTTCGGCTCTTGAGGAAGAATTGGCTGTCAATCTTCCAGAGACATACAGGCACCGTATTCAAAGTGTCTGCATCAGAACTGAAGCACCTCTTAATGGGAATGGCGGCCATATCCCACACTAATTTGGACTAATAGTGGTCCACATACTTTTGATCAGGTAGTGTATTTCAAAAGTTGTGTGTTTCACAGAGGAGGAGCTTTGAGCAAAACCATCACTCAGTTACTTTGCACAGTGTTTTGACTTTATAAGGCTCAAATTTTGACAGCCTCATTAACAAGTCTGTTACATAATGTAGTAAGAAATATAGTTTCTGTCTTTAATATTTATGGTACTCATTTTCCTAAGAATTAGACTGAATAAGGGGAAACGTACAAAAAGTCGAATATAATGAGCATGTTTTAAAAAAATACCCAACATCAAAATTTCTTCTTTGTAGCCACTTTCTGCAGAGTTCACAATAATATTGATAAGCAGTAAAAATAGCAGCAATGTTTGGGTTTCTGACATACTATAAAGTAATGTTAACATATACACATGTTCACCTAGGAATTGATTCAAAGTTGCTACACACTTTCGCATTAAGCATACACGACATTCACATGCTTGGCAAAACACAGCATCTACAGGGTGGTCCATTGATAGTGACCGGGCCAAATATCTCACGAAATAAGCATCAAACGAAAAAACTACAAACAACGAAACTTGTCTAACTTGAAGGGGGAAACCAGATGGAGCTACGGTTGGCCCGCTAGATGCCACTGCCGTAGGTCAAACGGACATCAACCACGTTTTTTTAAATAGGCACCCCCATTTTTATTACATATTCGTGTAGTACGTAAAGAAATATGAATGTTTGAGTTGGACCACTTTTTTCGATTTGTGATAGATGTCGCTGTAATAGTCACAAACGTGTAAGTACGTGGTATCACGTAACATTCCGCCAGTGTGGACGGTATTTGCTTCGTGATACATTACCCGTGTTAAAATGGACCGTTTACCAACTGCGGGAAAGGTCGATATCGTGATGATGAATGGCTATTGTGATGAAAATGCCCAACGGACGGGTGCTATGTATGCTGCTCGGTATCGTGGACGACATCACCCGAGTGTCCGGACCATTCGCCTGATATTTTACGTTATTTAGGGGAACAGGAAGTGTTCAGCCACATGTGAAACGTCAACCACGACCTGCAACAAATGATGGTGCCCAAGTAGGTGTTTTAGCTGCTGTTGCGGCTAATCCGCACATCAGTAGCAGACAAACTGCGCGAGAATCGGGAATCTCAAAAACGTCGGTGTTGAGAATGCCACATCAACATCGATTGCACCCGTACCATATTTATATGCACCAGGAATTGCATGGCGATGACTTTGATCGTAGTGTACAGTTCTGCCACCGGGCACAACAGAAATTAGGGGACAATGACAGATTTTTTGCACGCGTTCTGTTTAGCGACGAAGCGTCATTCACCAACAGCGGTAACGTAAACCGGCACAATATGCAATATTGGGCAACGGAAAATCCACGATGGCTGCGACAAGTGGAACATCAGCGACCTTGGCAGGTTAATGTATGGTGCGGCATTATGGGAGGAAGAATAATTGCCCCCATTTTATCGATGGCAATCTAAATGGTGCAGTGTATGCTGATTTCCTACGTAATGTTCTACCGATGTTACTACAAGATGTTTCACTGCATGACAGAATGGCGATATACTTCCAACATGATGGATGTGCGGCACATAGCTCGCATGCGGTTGAAGCGGCATTGAATAGCATTTTTCATGACAGGTGGATTGGTCGTCGGAGCACCATACCATGGCCCGCTCGTTCACTGGATCTGACGTCCTCAGATTTCTTTCTGTGGGGAAAGTTGAAGGATATATGCTACCGTGATCCATCGACAACGCCTGACAACATGCGTCAACGCATTGTCAATGCATGTGCGAACACTACGGAAGGAGAACTACTCTTTGTTGATAGGAATGTCTTTACATATATTGTCAAATGCGTTGAGGTTGACGGACATCATTTTGAGCACTTTTTGCATTAATGTGGTATTTACAGGTAATCACGCTGTAACAGCATGCGTTCACAGAAATGATAAGTTCACAAAGATACATGTATCACATTGGAACAACCGAAATAAATTTTCAAACGTACCTACGTTCTGTATTTTAATTTGAAAAACCTACCTATTAGCAACTGTTCGTCTAAAATTGTTAGCCATTTGTTCGTGACTATTACAGCGCCATCTATCACAAAGCGAAAAAAGTGGTCCAACTAAAATATTCATATTTCTTTACGTAGTAGACGAATATGTAATAAAAAATGGGGGTTCCTACTTTAAAAAACGCAGTTGATATCCGTTTGACCTATGGAAGCGCCATCTAGCGTGCCAACCATAGTGCCATTTGGTTTTCCCCTTCAAGCTAGACGAGTTTCGTTCTTTGTAGTTTTTTCGTTTGACGCTTATTACGTGAGATATTTGGCCCGGTCACGATCAGTGGACCACACTGTATATCTACGTAGAGGAGTGATGAGAGATATCACTCTTATGCTCTTTACATCGAGTCGGTAATTCCTTTGTTATGGACGTTTCATTTACATAATATTATTGCTATTTGATGGACTTATCTTGCAGGCTGCACATTAGATTAATAACAGCCAGTATGGAGACTAACAGTAGTCTTAATATTATTGTTTTCTTACGTTAACAATTACCACTGTGTGTCGTAGGAGGATGACGACTACAAGGATGTGTCCCCCGGCTATGAGGACTGCTGCCACGTCATCCCCAACGACCGCTCTGCTGAGTTCATCCTTGCCACTGTCGCTGAGGAGACCACGTAAGCTTACCTCCAATTCCATACCTTGGTTTTCCTTGTCTGTATGATTTCGAGTACACAGGTGAGAAACGCGTTCACTCTATCGGGAAAATTTTCTACGGTGGCAGCGTCTAGGAAAGGATGTGATGTCAGCACTCGTGGCTCTCGCAATCAGAAGAATCTATTTCGGTGACACAACAGCCAAGGAGACGTGAGCAACACCTAAGGTGGCTCTTCTTCGGTGCGTAGATGGAATGCGGGTGGTAAAAGACAGCCCGTATACCTTTACTAGCCTGAGTACTATGTTCTTGGCCTTCCACTCTTATTTTCCTCTCTTGTTTCTTGCATGTATTGTACAGGGTGTATCAAAAATAATCATCCTATTTGGCGCATCTATTTATCTGAATCTAATATACACATACAATGAATTTTGTTTTTTGATGAACGGTTTTTTTTTTTTTTTTTTTTTTTTTTTTTTTTTTTTTTTTTTTTTTTTTTTTTTTTTTTTTTTTTACCTTTCCATGGGTGGTCAATATGCTCCCCTTGAGATGCACAACATATGTCAATGCAGTATCGAAACTGTTCCCACAGTGCAGAGAGCAGGTGTTGAGTTGCAGTTTCCACAGCTGCTGTTATGCGATGTCTCAGTTCATTCATTATTGTTGGTAATGGAAGCACATAAACAGAGTCTTTTATAAAGCCCCACAAGAAATAATCAAATACAGTCAGTTCCGGTGGCCTTGGAGACCACTCCTGTAAGGCTGAAACATTTGGTCCAGTGCGATTGATCCATCGTTCAGTAATCCTTTGATTTAAAAATTCCCGGACTTCCAAATGCCAGTGTGGAGGTGCCCCATCCATTTCGTAAATGAAGTCGTTCGAATCAGTCTCCAACGGTGGGAAAAGAAGGTTCTCCAGCACATCGAGAAATGTGCTTCTTGTATCAGTGTTTTCAGCAAGGAAAAATGAACCATACACCTCTTCCTACGAAACTGCACAAAACACATTAAATTCTGGAGAGTGCCTCTCATGTTGTGGAACTTCATATGGTTGTTCCGTACTGCTTGTTCTCACATGGTGACGGTTCACCTTTCCATCTGAATGAAAAGTTGTCCCGTCACTAAGTGTGGAAGAAAACTGTCATCCTCCATATTTCCAAGAACGAAATTACAAAACTCCACACGTTGTTTGTCACATTCAGAAAGAGCTTCAAGTAGCTGAATTTTGTATTGCTTCGTGTGTAAACGTCAACAAAAAACACGCCAGGTGGAGATCGGGGGCATTTAAGCTGTCGAGCTGCACTGCGAACGGATTTCTGCGGACTCTTTGTGAAACTATGGAGGAAGCATTCGACGCCTGTGTCAGACACTCGGGGATGGTCCGGCGATTTGCCTTTACACAAGCAACCTGCTTCTCAGAGTTGTTCATGCCATTGTCTAATGCTCTGTGCTGTTGGCGGATCCAAATCGTACCTAGTACGACAGTCACGCTGGACAGTTACTACTGACCACACTGCGCAAAACGTGGAACACAAAACACTTTCTGTTGTCCCGACACTATCTTTACTGGAACTGAAGTGGGCGCATACTGCTGCTACCGTCCACAGCTCGTGGTCTAGTGGTGCCGGCGCGGTAGCTGAGCTACCCTCTGTAATAAAAAAACTGAGTGAACGGATCAACGAACAAAGTGCACGGATGTCATCGGACGTCCGCCACGAACAAATTCAACAAACAATCTAGGACAGAATGAGATCAAGAAATAAAAAGTGGTTAGCGCTGCTGCCTCTAGATCACTGGGTCCCAGGTTCGATTCCCGGTCTGGGTGGAGATTTTCTCTGCCCAAGGACTGGGTGTTTTTGTTGTCCTCATCATTTCATCATCATCGTCATTCCTAACGGTGTCTACATTGGATTGTGAAAAAAAATGGACTGTGTAAAACTTGGGACTTAGTACGGACGCTACTGACTGCGCAATTGAGCGCCCCACAAACTAAATATCAACAAATATCACTGCTGCTACCAAGCGGTAACCATTCAAAAGTCGAGAGTTTTCTCTATCCAACAATACGGTGTTCACGCACAAATCTCAAATAACATAACAGTTATTATTTTTTGAAATCGGATGATTTTTTTTTCATACAGACCTATATTACGCATCCTTCTTCAGTAGCTTGTCACAGGACAGTTTTGTTTGCAAATCTGCTTCGTGACCTAATTAATAATCCAAATCAGACTACCCAAAGTACACTACCCAAATCAATCCAAATTAGCTGCGATACTTCAAAGTACGGGTACAACTGAATTAAACACCAATGATTGCAAATATGATCTATATTACTCTATTGCATTTCTGCAATGAAAGAGACGTGTTATGTTTTTCTGTACACTGGATCAGTTGCCCAACTGTGGAAAAGAGGAGGACGCAGGGGTAAATCAGCAAGCTAGGCGTATAATTGTTCTATCTGAAAGCCTGAGGCCTGAGAGACAGGTACAATGGATGGACCGGCCCTGTCAGAGGCAGTGTAAGAACCACGCAGAGGGGCAAGGAAAGCATTTGGCAGATTGTAAACGACCATTCTGCCACAGTGGTGGGCTCAATCCGATAACTGTGCGGCGCTTTCAGCCACGCCAAACATATACATTCGGGCTGTCCCTTATCAGCTGTACCACGATATATGGGTTCTGCGACCTCCAGGCCCTGACATCGTGCCTTTTTACATCCCCAAACATGTGAAAGTCGCTTCTGGAACCTGGTAGGTAGGTAGTCTGAGAGTGCACAGGATAAGGTTACGATTGTGGATGGGGCCGTAAACAGTTACTGTGAGTTGCACAATCAAACACACAACTATATTTTTCTAAGAACCACTTATTTACACATTACTTTAAAATATCACAATTAGACAATACGGCTGCAACTAGTTAAAGAAAACTTGAGATGCTTTCCGGGCTGAAGGACCAAAACCACACCAAAAACAAGAACGGATGAAGGCCTGGGTTAGAAATCAAACGCAATTAAAAAAATAGAGGGTAAAAAAATTAGAAAGTATGCAATTGAAAACAATTAGCGGCTGAAGGCCTACACTACATGTCTGAAAGACAACTATAATTAAAACACATTAATAAACCATTTCTTCTAACCAAGAAATTGCCTTTTATACACTCCTGGAAATGGAAAAAAGAACACATTGACACCGGTGTGTCAGACCCACCATACTTGCTCCGGACACTGCGAGAGGGCTGTACAAGCAATGATCACACGCACGGCACAGCGTACACACCAGGAACCGCGGTGTTGGCCGTCGAATGGCGCTAGCTGCGCAGCATTTGTGCACCGCCGCCGTCAGTGTCAGCCAGTTTGCCGTGGCATACGGAGCTCCATCGCAGTCTTTAACACTGGTAGCATGCCGCGACAGCGTGGACGTGAAGCGTATGTGCAGTTGACAGACTTTGAGCGAGGCCGTATAGTGGGCATGCGGGAGGTCGGGTGGACGTACCGCCGAATTGCTCAACACGTGGGGCGTGAGGTCTCCACAGTACATCGATGTTGTCGCCAGTGGTCGGCGGAAGGTGCACGTGCCCGTCGACCTGGGACCGGACCGCAGCGACGCACGGTAGCACGCCAAGACCGTAGGATCCTACGCAGTGCCGTAGGGGACCGCACCGCCACTTCCCAGCAAATTAGGGACACTGTTGCTCCTGGGGTATCGCCGAGGACCATTCGCAACCGTCTCCATGAAGCTGGGCTACGGTCCCGCACACCGTTAGGCCGTCTTCCGCTCACGCCCCAACATCGTGCAGCCCGCCTCCAGTGGTGTCGCGACAGGCGTGAATGGAGGGACGAATGGAGACGTGTCGTCTTCAGCGATGAGAGTCGCTTCTGCCTTGGTGCCAATGATGGTCGTATGCGTGTTTGGCGCCGTGCAGGTGAGCGCCACAATCAGGACTGCATACGACCGAGGCACACAGGGCCAACACCCGGCATCATGGTGTGGGGAGCGATCTCCTACACTGGCCGTACACTACTGGTGATCGTCGAGGGGACACTGAATAGTGCACGGTACATCCAAACCGTCATCGAACCCATCGTTCTACCATTCCTAGACAGGCAAGGGAACTTGCTGTTCCAACAGGACAATGCACGTCCGCATGTATCCCGTGCCACCCAACGTGCTCTAGAAGGTGTAAGTCAACTACCCTGGCCAGCAAGATCTCCGGATCTGTCCCCCATTGAGCATGTTTGGGACTGGATGAAGCGTCGTCTCACGCGGTCTGTACGTCCAGCACGAACGCTGGTCCAACTGAGGCGCCAGGTGGAAATGGCATGGCAAGCCGTTCCACAGGACTACATCCAGCATCTCTACGATCGTCTCCATGGATGAATAGCAGCCTGCATTGCTGCGAAAGGTGGATATACACTGTACTAGTGCCGACATTGTGCATGCTCTGTTGCCTGTGTCTATGTGCCTGTGGTTCTGTCAGTGTGATCATGTGATGTATCTGACCCCAGGAATGTGTCAATAAAGTTTCCCCTTCCTGGGACAATGAATTCACGGTGTTCTTATTTCAATTTCCAGGAGTGTATTTACAACAGAACGGCCGAAAGCCTAATTAAAGAAATAATAACAGGTGAGACAGGCAGCCAAGATGTGAAGTTAAATAATGGGATGGCAACCCAAACTAGGGACAGTGCAAGGACCGACAAACAATTTAACCAATTCCCTTCCGTCTGACGAACGACACAACGATGGAAAATATCGGCCAAGGACGAGGATACGAACAGCACTACATCTTTAGAAATTGGTATCTAAAAACAGTCAAGGGAACAATAACCACTCTAAGCTAAATATGAACCAAACACTTGAAAGGCTGTCGAACTACACGCCATGCTGGACAGCATCAACACGACGAGGAAAGGCACACTGCCGGAAAACTACGCTAACGACCAGGGCACGTAACTGGGGCGTTAACAGCCACAGGAAAGAAAATACCGCTGGTGCACATGTCTGGCAAGTAACAGTCAATTTAATAATTAATCACAATATAGGAAGACGGCTGCAAGATTTCGCCGATTCCAACACATCATACGTTGCTGTTAGCCCGAGCGGCCCTGGGACCGACAACGTGCAAATTAGCGAAGAGATGTCACAACAGCTGAGGTCTCATAGCAGGTTAACTGATCGCTCAACTTCAGCGTGCAGGTTCGGTGGGCAACGAACTCTGTCGGTCTCGCAGCTAGCGCCTCACGATCCGACAGCGTGTGCACGCAGCCACACGTTGTGGAGACTTCCTCGCTGCTCCATCACAACCGACTGACCACCATACACACCACCATCGCCCGGAAATACTAGCGGTCACACCAAAGATAGTACGACAGTACTAGTATCGATAAGCGCTGCTGCTGCCACTCAAGGAGGCAAGCCAGCGACTTCGTTATACGCCAGTAAGTGAGGAAGAAACAGGACGGCACACGGTGTGACAAAATGCCAAAGAACAAACGGCATGAACGCGAGCTGCACAGGGGCGAGCTTCACGAGAAAAACAAACTTTCTCAAGGTAGTCACTGTTTGCATCGATTCATTGCAGGAAACACAGCACGTCTGGGTCTGTCACCTGGCAGCAACACCGGCAGGAGCTGCACTTTACACGCTTGGAAATGCAGCCAGTTGTGTAAAATCCTCGCCACAGTGCTCTGACGTATGCCTGTTTCTCTGGAAATACAACGCGTCGATATCCGCGGACTGCTTTGAAGATCAGTGCACAAGATACGAGCAGCGTCGTCATTAGAAGGATACAGGATACTGCTTGTTGCCCTGTCACAAGAACCCCCAGTGTCTTAAAAATTTTCAGACCATCCTTTGATGCACCTCACATCGAAAGAAACCAGGTACTGTCAGAACGCCTTTTAGAGTGTACGAGGTGTGGCTAGAAAAAAACCGGACTAGTACTGGTGAAACAATAAAACGAATGCAATAAGGCCGAAAGTCGCGTGGCCTGTCACGTGACTCTCGCTCCGCCTACTGCTCGAGTTTCATCAGCCTCCTGCACTCAGTCTGCCCGTGGCGTCTTTTTTAAGTAGTTGATGTTTTGTCTGTGCGTCGAAAAATGTTGAGTGTACAGAAAGAACAGCGTGTTAACATCAAATTTTGTTTCAAACTAGGAAAATCTGCAAGTGAAACGTTTGTAATGTTACAACAAGTGTACGGCGATGATTGTTTATCGCGAACACAAGTGTTTGAGTGGTTTAAACGATTTAAAGATGGCCGCGAAGACACCAGTGATGACACTCGCACTGGCAGACCATTGTCAGCAAAAACTGATGCAAACATTGAAAAAATCGGTAAACTTGTTCGACAAGATCGCCGTTTAACAATCAGAGCAGTGTCTGAGTTAACAGGTGTTGACAAGGAAAGTGTTAGGCAGATTCTTCATGAAAGTTTCAACATGAACAAAGTGTGTTCAAAAACGGTTCCAAAGTGTCTCACAATTGAACAGAAGGAACGCCGAAGAATTATTTGTTCTGACATCCTGGAAAACATTGAAAGTGATCCCACCTTCTTACAAAATGTTATTACTTGCGATGAATCGTAGTTTTTTACTTACGATCCCGAAACTAAACGCCAATCGATGCATTGGAAAACTCCTGGTTCTCCACGACAAAAAAAAAGCACGAATGTCAAAATCGAAATTCAAGGCAATGATGATTTTTTTTGTGACATCAAAGGGATTGTGCACATTGATTGGGTACCAGAGGGACAAACAGTGAATCAGCATTACTACATTAGCGTCCTGGCTACCCTACGTGAGCGATTACGGAGAAAACGGAACAATTTGTGGAGAAAAAAGTCATGGATCCTTCACCAAGACAATGCCCCAGCTCACAGTGCGTTGTCAGTGAAGACGTTTTTGGCAAAACACAACATTCCCATCTTAGATCATCCACCCTACTCACCTGATTTGGCCCCCTGTGACTTTTTTCT
The DNA here is from genome assembly GCF_021461395.2 of Schistocerca americana. Taxonomy (NCBI): domain Eukaryota; kingdom Metazoa; phylum Arthropoda; class Insecta; order Orthoptera; family Acrididae; genus Schistocerca; species Schistocerca americana. The sequence continues at coordinate 89,421,016 of NC_060127.1, read as the reverse complement.
TTTCCCTAAAGTCAAGTCCGCTTTGAAAGGAACTAGATTTGAGACTGTTGAAGCAGTAAAAGAAAAAGCGACGGAAGTAATGTATGGACTTACCGAAAATGATCTGCAGCATTGCTATGAACAGTGGAAAATTCGTATGGAGCGGTGTAGAGACCGAGGAGGAGAGTACATTGAAGGAGATAACATGACATTGTAAATAATTGTAAATAAATATTTTTTCCAGCATCAGTCCGGTTTTTTTCTAGCCGCACCTCGTATCTGTATAAGCTTCATGAGTTAAGGTACCCCCCCCCCCCCCCCCCCGTAACAAACTTCACGCCGTATCTATCATTGTCCCTTAGAAATAAATTTTCGGGATCAGGGAAGAATATTATGTGTACTCTGTATTTTATCTGGACTGATTTTAGGTGCACATAGTTACTTAACACCAATGGAAATCCTCTAAAACCCTAGCCAGAAGAGGCCAACAGCTTTTCACCTTGCTGCCGTATCAAAGATTCTCTAAAATGGATAGGGGACGAATGAAGGAATGGAATCACTTGTCTTCGGTTCAGGGCGGCGGGAGTGCTGAGCAACACTGCCGCGGGAGGCGGCAGCAACAACGTGGGGCGCCCCGGGGGCGGAGGCGTTGGGGCGGAAGCGGCGGATGCGGCGGCGGTGGTCGTGCCGGAAGCGAACGGCAACAACGACTCTGGCTACGCCGCCTCCACCCTCGACGAGGCGACCACCACCACGACCACGACCACGTCTGGCGCCGCCTCCTCTCACGTCCATGAGTCGAGTCCAAGACCCAAGGTGAGTCCCCCACTTCTCTAGTCAACTAAACCAGCTTGTGGTCACAGCCCACTCACAGTCTGTGAGAAAATCAATTTGGTCTCTTCATTTTTATTTTTTTAATCACTGAGTCAGACATTGGATTACTGACAGACTATTAGATCAATGAGAGGCTGTCCTCTATTCGGCTTTCTAATATGCTGCCTGTCAAAAAAAAAAAAAAAAAAAAAAAAAGGGAAGTACCCAGAACACACGGTTGGATGTCAATACTACACGTATGTGCACATCATTATTATGTTGTTACAGTTTCAGTTCTTTGTGACAGAATGCGTTAGTGTTCCTACTCTCGTCACGATGCTTTGTAGGATATACGAGGGACGTGAACAGCGTAGAATGTTGGGTGATGCCGTGCACCTGACAGAGTCTTAAATGAGCCTTATTCTCGGTCTCCATTTGGCGACCTAACTGAATCGTGTGATATCCATATTTGAGATATCAGATGTGACTGTCGATGCTGGACTGTATAGCAACCTGAGGGCAGGCATTCTCGTCATCAAGATTCTAGTCTACCACGCCTGACCACCACACTTGAGGATCACCGTATTGTGCACGAAGCAGATTGTAGCTCATCCCCTTTTGCCCCTGCCATCGGAGATCAAGCAGTGGGCTCCCTTCAACATTCTGCATCAGCCTGCACCGTTGGTTGTCCCTAGCAGCGGGTGGGCTGGAAATTACACTCCCATGCATAAACTCCGTCGGAACAGGCCTTGCCAGGCCCAGTGGTACTGACCGGCCGCCGTGTCATCCTCAGACCACAGGCGTCACTGGACGCGGATATGAAGGGGCATGTGCTCTACATCTACATCTACATCTACATTTACATTTATACTCCGCAAGCCACCCGTGTGGCGGAGGGCTCTTTACGTGCCACTGTCGTTACCTCCCTTTACTGTTCTAGTCGCGCATGGTTCGCGGGAAGAACGACTGCCGGAAAGCCTCCGTGTGCGCTCGAATCTCTCTAATTTTACATTCGTGATCTACTCGGGAGGTATAAGTAGGAGGAAGCAATATATTCGATACCTCATCCAGAAACGCACCCTCTCGAAACCTGGACAGCAAGCTACACCGCGATGCAGAGCGCCTCTCTTGCAGAGCCTGCCACTTGAGTTTGTTAAACATCTCCGTAACGCTATCACGCTTACCAAATAACCCTGTGACGAAACGCACCGCTCTTCTTTGGATCTTCTCTATCTCCTCTGTCAACCCGATCTAGTACGGATCCCACACTGATGAGCACTATTCAAGTATAGGTCGAACGAGTGTTTTGTAAGCCATCTCCTTTGTCGATGGACTACGTTTTCTAAGGACTCTCCCAATGAATCTCAACCTGGCACCTGCCTTACCAACAATTAATTTTACATGATCATTCCACTTCAAATCGCTCCGTACGCATACTCCCAGATATTTTACAGAAGTAACTGCTACCAGTGTTTGTTCCGCTATCATATAATCATACAATAAAGGATCCTTCTTTCTATGTATTAGCAATACATTACATTTGTCTATGTTTAGGGTCAGTTGCCACTCCCTGCACCAAGTGCCTATCCGCTGCCAATCTTCCTGCATTTCGTTGCAATTTTCTAATGCTGCAACTTCCGTGTATACTTCACCATCATCCGTGAAAAGCCGCATGGAACTTCCAGTACTATCTACTAGGTCATTTATATATGTTGTGAAAGGCAATGGTCCCATAACACTCCCCTGTGGTACGCCAGAGGCTACTTTAACGTCTATATACGTCTCTCCATTGAGAACAACAAGCTGTGTTCTGTTTGCTAACAACTCTTCAATCCAGCCACACAATTGGTCTGATATTCCGTAGGCTCTTACTTTGTTTATCAGGCGACAGTGCGGAACTGTATCGAACGCCTTCCGGAAGTCAAGGAAAATGGCATCTACCTGGGAGCCTGTATCTAATATTTCCTGGGTCTCATGAACAAATAAAGCGAGTTGGGTATAACACGATCGCTGTTTCCGGCCGTAAGTCAGTTTGCGAGACCGGAGCCGCTACTTCTCAATCAAGTAGCTCCTCAGTTTGCCTCACAAGGGCTGAGTGCACCCCGCTTGCCAACAGCGCTCGGCAGACTGGATGGTCACCCATCCAAGTGCTAGCCCAGTCTGACGGGAACCGGTGTTACCGCTGCGGCAAGGATGTGGGCTCTCCCATGCATAGTCTACTATTAAAATCACAACACAAACGGCTGCCGCATCCAGGAGGCATGAACTATTGATGAATGGTGTCGCAATGTCTTCAGCGTTGTCTTCAGTGATGTATCACAATTCTGTACTACCTCGTATGACCATTACCAGCGAGTGTGGCGGCCGTCAGTGAGCCATTTCTACTCCGACAGTGTTTTCGCTTGTGATGCTGAGAGTCATGCAGCTGTGGGAGGAAGAGTGGCACAGACAGTAAGCAGTGCTCGTTGAAGCCAATTACACGGCCTCATACCGGGCACTGTGGAGGAATGAAGTGATTCTGACCCTCTTCGAAATGGGCACTGTTCCCTAACACTTGACCTCACACGCTAGAGAGAGTAATCAACATAACCCTCGTTCCAGCTGAATGCTTCTTATTCTGAAGAGAGGGCAGAAGCAAATTTGGGCTGGGATCTGCCCATTATATTACCTGCTGATGATACTGTGGTAAGGTTCTATGAATTTTGTATAGTGTGCAGATTCCAACTTAGGCTTTTAGACTGGAGATTTTAGTGTCTTTCAAAGTGGATGCCTCATCAGTTAGCTACTGCTCAAATGCTTTAACTTTTTCCACTTACCTCCTTCTATTACAAGTTTTAGAGCTGAAACATGTATATCGTATTTGTGTGTGTGTGTGTGTGTGTGTGTGTGTGTGTGTGTGTGTGTGTGTGTGTGTGTGCGCGTCTGTGTGTATGCCTGTGTGTGTGTGTGTGTGTGTGTGTGTCTGTCTGTGTGTGTGTGCCTGTGTGTGCGTGTGTCTGAGTGTGTGTGTGTTTGTGTCTTCTGTGTGTGTGTGTGTGTGTGTGTGTGTGTGTGTGTGTGTGTGTGTGTCTCTCTCTCTGTGTGCGTTGTATGTATTTGTGCGTAATAAGAACTTTCTGAACTGCATTTGAAGTTTGATAGTTCTAACACTTTCATCTACATTCACCACACTTAATTTTAGTACTGGTGCCAAAAGTCGCCGGCCGGGGTGGCCGAGTGGTTCTAGGCGCTACAGTCTGGAACCGCACGACCGCTACGGTCGCAGGTTCTAATCCTGCCTCGGGCATGGGTGTGTGTGATGTCCTTAGGTTAGTTAGGTTTAAGTAGTTCCAAGTTATAGGGGACTGATGACCTCAGAAGTTAAGTCCCATAGTGCTCAGAGCCATTTGAACTGGTGCCAAAAACCTTGCCATCATGTGCCCAAAACACATCAGAATCATCTTGTCGCGGTCTCTCCTCATTTACTAGTGCGTTTCTCATATTGTTACGAAATATGACGTAACTCGAAACTACAAGACAAACCCTAACTTTTGCAGCTACCAGACTACGGCCCACCCACAAATCTGACTACGAGCGTGTATAGAGTGACTCTGAAGAGTCCTACCCTCGAGGGAACGGAGAAGCGCTGCTGTGGACTGTTTTGTTTATGGCACTGTCGAGCTGATGTAAAGTGCAAACAATAAATTAAACATAAAGTAGATGTGCTTGACTGGTATAATCGTTCTAACAGTACAGTCCCAGGGAGAGTGGTCAGGGATTGCTGGTTGTAAAGGAAACATAGTTTAGAAACCACCCCTTTAATTGATGCGAAAGTGACAGAAACCATAGCATTCCAGGTATGGCTTTAGAAGCATTTCTAAATTTTCTTACAGTCTTGTGGCCAAGGATTTTCAGCTTGTGAGGATTAATGTTAATCACACACGCCTACCAACAGGAAAAGACTAGAGTACAGATGCACATGAACTATTATTGACAGACTTCAAGCATGTGTGTCACTATATTCCTTCATTGTACAAACACTCCATAGACAATGCTTTCACTTTGCATCAGAGCGCTATTTTTGTGTGCTATTTTGGTTACAGATTAGCGCACACGCAACTTCAGAGTAAAAGTTCATTATGAAAACAATTCCATAATTTGCGGATATGTCGTGTCTCCACAGTATCCTTTCTGACAGGAGTACAAGTCCTGCAGAATATGCAGAAGAACATATTTGAAGTTTGCGAGGACGGAGATGAGGTACTGGCGCATGCAAAGCTGTGAGGGCATACCTAGAATTGTGTGGATATTTCAATCGGTAAAGCACTTGTCGAAGAAAGGCAAAGGTTCCAGCACACTGTTTTAATCTCGCCAGAAATTTCACTGATCTTAATAAGCTCTAACAACAGATTTACTTATTTTAAGGTGGCGGATTGTTCAGAATTAGGGATACCTGTGTTGCGTGTGGTGGTGGTTGTGGTGGTGCTGATTGTTGACTGACTGATTGTTACTGATTGATTAAATACACTCCTGGAAATGGAAAAAAGAACACATTGACACCGGTGTGTCAGACCCACCATACTTTCTCCGGACACTGCGAGAGGGCTGCACAAGCAATGATCACACGCACGGCACAGCGGACACACCAGGAACCGCGGTGTTGGCCGTCGAATGGCGCTAGCTGCGCAGCATTTGTGCACCGCCGCTGTCAGTGTCAGCCAGTTTGCCGTGGCATACGGAGCTCCATCGCAGTCTTTAACACTGGTAGCATGCCGCGACAGCGTGGACGTGAACCGTATGTGCAGTTGACGGACTTTGAGCGAGGGCGTATAGTGGGCATGCGGGAGGCCGGGTGGACGTACCGCCGAATTGCTTAACACGTGGGGCGTGAGGTCTCCACAGTACATCGATGTTGTCGCCAGTGGTCGGCGGAAGGTGCACGTGCCCATCGACCTGGGACCGGACCGCAGCGACGCACGGATGCACGCCAAGACCGTAGGATCCTACGCAGTGCCGTAGGGGACCGCACCGCCACTTCCCAGCAAATTAGGGACACTGTTGCTCCTGGGGTATCGGCGAGGATCATTCGCAACCGTCTCCATGAAGCTGGGCTACGGTCCCGCGCACCGTTAGGCCGTCTTCCGCTCACGCCCCAACATCGTGCAGCCCGCCTCCAGTGGTGTCGCGACAGGCGTGAATGGAGGGACGAATGGAGACGTGTCGTCTTCAGCGATGAGAGTCGCTTCTGCCTTGGTGCCAATGATGGTCGTATGCGTGTTTGGCGCCGTGCAGGTGAGCGCCACAGTCAGGACTGCGTACGACCGAGGCACACAGGGCCAACACCCGGCATCATGGTGTGGGGAGCGATCTCCCACACTGGCCGTACACCACTGGTGATCGTCGAGGGGACACTGAATAGTGCACGGTACATCCAAACCGTCATCAAACCCATCGTTCTACCATTCCTAGACTGGCAAGGGAACTTGCTGTTCCAACAGGACAATGCACGTCCGCATGTATCCCGTGCCACCCAACGTGCTCTAGAAGGTGTAAGTCAACTACCCTGGCTAGCAAGATCTCCGGATCTGTCCCCCATTGAGCATGTTTGGGACTGGATGAAGCGTCGTCTCACGCGGTCTGCACGTCCAGCACGAACGCTGGTCCAACTGAGGCGCCAGGTGGAAATGGCATGGCAAGCCGTTCCACAGGACTACATCCAGCATCTCTACGATCGTCTCCATGGGAGAATAGCAGCCTGCATTGCTGCGAAAGGTGGATATACACTGTACTAGTGCCGACATTGTGCATGCTCTGTTGCGTGTGTCTATGTGCCTGTGGTTCTGTCAGTATGATCATGTGATGTATCTGACCCCAGGAATGTGTCAATAAAGTTTCCCCTTCCTGGGACAATGAATTCACGGTGTTCTTATTTCAATTTCCAGGAGTGTATTTATTGACTCAGACTGACTGTAGCTTGCAAGTGAGTGATGATGAGGATTGTGATTCATTAGAGATTTGATTGGAAATTGTAGTTATTTATCTATCATGAAATTCTTACCATATTGGTAGAGCTGCAATAACGTACAGACATTAATTACATGCTAAGTATCCATTTCAGAGGTGTTCAATGAAGTAAAGACAGGAAGTTCTAATAATAAAAGGACGAGGATTGAGGTGCAGACACGTATTTATGTAACACAGACAGGAAGACAAAATAAAACGTAAGAGCAAACAAACAGCTAGATAATACTCTTCATACTCTGCGGAAAGCTAGTATTCTGTGGGTTTTACTAATGTTCTCTTAGCTGCATCAGGGTCAGAAGTAGTCTGGTTATCTGGCAAGCTCCTGCAGACCAGCAGGTGTTGGTCTTGCCAGTCAGCACGCTGGCAAATTTCGTCACGACTGCTGAAGCCCAATTTCCTGAGGTTTACTTTGCACTGTGGTAACACCCCAGTTCTCAGTCTCTTCAGCGTCTACCATGCCCCGTAAGGCAGGCGTGATCCTGCGACTGGTTCCTCTCTGACATTCGCTCGGTGTGCGTCAGGCAGAGAATCTAGCCGAAGTGCCGCTCGTCTACTTGCAGGAGATGAATGAGCTGCTGTAATAATTCCATGCATGAAGCTCTTTCTTGATCTGAGTCTCGTATGTTGTGACTCGTGTCCAAACATGAACATGGGCTGTTTGCTATCAGCTTCCTGTTTCATATTCTCCACTTCTCCAGCTGCTTTCCAGAAAATACTTGATGGTGCTATACTCATAATTTGGTACAGTTTACTGACAGGAGTCGGTCGTAGACAGACTGTTTCAAGGTGTCTAGTCTCGTTCAAAGCAGTATGAAACATTCGCTAGACTGCTCCAGAATATTTAACTGTGACGAAACGTAATGCCAGGGCAGATGTTGGAAGAACTTTTGTTCGAACAACAGGTTTGTCTTGTAAATTTGTGGATGTAGTTAATTTGGGATCATAGTCACTGAAAGAGGTTTATTATTTATTGGTGACTTAAAGCACTCCGTCTTCAGGCCACGAGTGGCCTCCCGGGACCATCCGACCGCCCTGTCATCCTCAGTGGAGGATGCAGATCGGAGGGGCGTGGGGTCAGCCCACCGCTCTCCCGGTCGTTATGATGGTATTCTTGACCGAACCCGCTACTATTTGGTCGAGTAGCTCCTCAGTTGGCATCACAAGGCTGAGTGCACCCAGGAAAATGGCAACAGCGCATGGCGGCCCAAATGGTCACCCATCGAAGTGCCGGCCACGCCCGACAGCGCTTAACTTCAGCGATCTCACGGGAACCGGTGTATTTTTTTTATATTTTTTTTTATTTATTTATTGTTCCGTGGGACCACATTTAGGAGAAGTCTCCATGGTCATGGAACGAGTCAATACATGAAATTATAACACGATTGTAGAAACAGATAAAATGAAATATAAGAAACATATTCAGGCGACAAGTCGTTAGTTTAAATAAAGAAAATCAAGAATGTAACACTGGAATTTGCTTAATTTTTTATCTCTTCCAGGAGCTCCTCGACAGAATAGAAGGAGTGAGCCATGAGGAAACTCTTCAGTTTAGACTTAAAAGTGTTTGTGCTACTGCTAAGATTTTTGAGTTCTTGTGGTAGCTTATTGAAAATGGATGCAGCAGAATACTGCACTCCTTTCTGCACAAGAGTCAAGGAAGTGCATTCCACATGCAGATTTGATTTCTGCCTAGTATTAACTGAGTGAAAGCTGCTAACTCTTGGGAATAAGCTAATATTGCTAACAACAAACGACATTAAAGAAAATACATACTGTGAGGGCAATGTCAAAATTCCCAGACTATTGAATAGGGGTCGACAAGAGGTTTTCGAACTTACACCATACATAGCTCGAACAGCCCGTTTTTGAGCCAAAAATACCCTTTTTGAATCAGAAGAATTACCCCAAAAATAATACCATATGACATAAGCGTATGAAAATATGCGAAGTATACTACTTTTCGTGTTGAAATGTCACTTATTTCAGATACTGTTCTAATGGTAAATAAAGCGGCATTTAGTTTCTGAACAAGATCCTGAACATGGGCTTTCCACAACAGCTTACTCTCTATCTGTACGCCTAGGAACTTGAACTGTTCCGTCTCGCTTATAACATGCCCATTCTGTCTGATTAAAATGTCAGTTCTTGCTGAATTGTGGGTTAGAAACTGTAAAAACTGAGTCTTACTGTGATTTAGCATCAAATTATTTTCCACAAGCCACGAACTTATATCATGAACTACATTATTTGATAATGTTTCAATATTACACACAAGATCCTTCACTACCAACGTGGTGTCATCAGCAAACAGAAATATTTTTGAATCACCTGTAATACTAGAAGGCATATCATTTACATAAATAAGGAACAGCAGTGGCCCGAACACCGACCCTTGGGGAACGCCCCATTTAACAGTGCCCCATTGAGACTGAACATCATTACCACTCTCAATATTGCGGAGGATTACCTTCTGCTTTCTGTTCTTAAAGTAGGAGGCGAACCAATTGTAAGCTACTCCCCTTACTCCATAATGTTCCAACTTCTGCAGTAATACTTTGTGGTCAACACAGTCAAAAGCCTTCGTTAAATCAAAGAAAACACCTAACGTTCGCAACCTTTTATTTAATCCGTCCAAAACCTCACAGAGAAAAGAGACTATAGCATTTTCAGTTGTTAAGCCATTTCTAAAACCAAACTGTACATTTGACAGCAAATTATGTGAATTTAAATGCTGCAGTAACCTTGTATATACAACCCTCTCGATAACTTTAGCAAACACCGATTGCATAGAAATAGGTCTATAATTGTCAACATTATCCCTGTCTCCCTTTTTATAAAGTGGCTTCACTACCGAGTACTTTAATCGGTCAGGAAACCGACCACTCCTAAAGAAAAAGTTACAGATATCCACTGAAGCAAGCCCGTTGTCATTGATGACTTAAAGGAGATTACAATTAAATTTTGATTTATAATTGATTGAGGATTGTGATAGAATGGAGATTGTGATTGGCTGAGGATTGTGATTGGCTGGGGATGACTGAGTGGATGTTATGACACACAGGTTAATGTGATTTATAGGTGAACTGATTAGTCAATGTGATTTGGAATTATGATTGATATGGGACGATAACAGTGGATAATAATTGAATTCAAGTAAAATAGGGACTGTGATTGAAAACATTGCTCTGAGCACTATGGGACTTAACATCTGAGGTCATCAGTCCCCTAGAACTTAGAACTACTTTAACCTAACTAACCTAAGGACATCACACACATCCATGCCCGAGGCAGGATTGGAACCTGCGGCCGTAGCAGTAGCGCGGTTCCAGATTGAAGCACCTACAACCGCTCGGCCACAACGGCCGCCTGGGCTGTGATTGGTTGGGATTATGGCTGATCACTGAAATGATTGGTTGGTGGTTATAATTGATGAGTGATGAATACTGATGGTATTATGAGTGATTTAGGGCTGTGACAGATTGGGGATTACAGCTGGTATGTGTGGACTGACTTTGGTGTGCCCTTGTCTTCAGGTGCGGCGAAACGACTCGTCTTCTTCGTCCACGACGGGCCCCACAGTGGCTCCTGCAGGCGCCGTTTCCTCGCCAGTGGGGGCGACATCACGCGACGAGGGGTCTCCGGGGGCGGCGACCGGGTCCGCGACGCAGAGCCCGCCGCCTTCCGCCGCCCCCACGGCCGCGGCGCCGCCCCCGGTGACGCGCCAGGCGACGGTGGACTCCCTGCTGCCCTCGACGGGGGGCAGCAAGCGCGAGAAGCCGGGCCAGGCGGCCGCCAGGTTCACCATCTACAAGGTGAACCGCGCCAGCCGCAAGAAGCGCGACAAGTCCTCGGCCAGGAAGGAACGCAAGGCCACCAAGACGCTCGCCATCGTTCTCGGTGAGACAGCATTCGCACCTCGTGATCACAAACATCCACACGGAGTAGTCCGTGTCAAGATTACTAACTATACCTCTGTAAGCAGTGATAGTACACTGATAACATAGGTCTGCGACACAAATGTTGTTTCAGATTTATTGATTTTTTAAAGTGTGTTCAACGCTGATTTCAGGAAAAATAGTGAAAAAATTCCATCAGGTACAGTTATTTCACAAACTGCTTGTCTAGTTTTAGCTTTTTTCGATATGTCAACACTCTATTGAGTTTGAATTTTGGTTTTTAGGATCTCCGTAAACTGTTATTTAGCCGTTTTCGTACTACACTACGGGCCATTAAAATTGCTACACCAAGAAGAAATGCAGATGATAAACAGGTATTCATTGGACAAATATATTATGCTAGAACTGACATGTGATTACATTTTCACGCATTTTGCGTGAATACATCCTGAGAAATCAGTACCCAGAACAATCACCTCCGGCAGTAATAACGGCCTTCATACGCCTGGGCATTGAGTCTAACAGAGCTTGGATGGCGTGTACAGGTACAGCTGCCCATGCAGCATCAACACGATACCACACTTCATCAACAGTAGTGACTGGCGTATTGTGACGAGCCAGTTGCTCGGTCACCATTGACCAGACTTTTCAATTGGTGAAAGATCTGGAGAATGTGCTGGCCAGGGCAGCAGTCGAACATTTTCTGTATCCAGAAAGGTCCATACTGGACCAGCAACATGCGATCGTGCATTATCCTGCTGAAATGTAGGGTTTTGCTGGCATCGAATGAAGAGTAGAGCCATGGGTCGTAACACATCTGAAATGTATCGTCCACTGTTCAAAGTGCCGTCAATGCGAACAGGAGGTGACCGAGACGTGTAACCAATGGCACCCCATACCATCACGCCGGGTGATACGCCACTATGGCGATGACGAATACACGCTTCCAGTGTGCGTTCACCGCGCTCTCGCCAAACACGGATGCGACCATCATAATGCTGTAAACAGAACATGGATTCATCCGAAAAAAATCACGTTTTGCCGTTCGTGCACCCAGGTTCGTCGTTGAGTACACCATCGCAGGCGCTCCTGTCTGTGATGCAGCGTCTACGGTAACCGCAGCCATGGTCTCCGAGCTGACATTCCACGCTGCTGCAAACGTCGTCGAACTGTTCGTGCAGATGGTTGTTGTCTTGCGAACGTCCCCATCTGTTGACTCAGGGATCGAGACGTGGCTGCACGATCCGTTACAGCCATGCGGATAAGATGCCTGTCATCTCGACTGCTAGTGATACGAGGCCGTTGAGATCCAGCACGGCGTTCCGTATTATCTTCCTGAACCCAGCGATTCCATATTCTGCTAACAGTCATTGGATCTCGACCAACGCGAGCAGCAATGTCGTGATAAGATACTACGACTCGCGATAGGCTACAATCCGACCTTTATCAAAGTCGGTAACGTGATGGAACGCATTTCTCTTTCTTAAACGAGGCATCACAACGACGTTTCACCAGGCAACGCCGGTCAACTGCTGTTTGAGTATGAGAAATCGGTTGAAAACTCTTTTCATGTCGGCATGTTGTAGGTGTCGCCACCGGCGCCAGCCTTGTGTGAATGCTCTAAAAAGCTAATCATTTGCATATCACAGCGTCTTCTTCTTGTCGGTTAAATTTCGCGTCTGTAGCACGTTATCTTCGTGGTGTAGCAATTTTAATGGCATGTAGTGTAATTTGAAACGGGACTCGTTCGACCAGGCAACATGTTACCAGTCATCAACAGTCCAATGGCGATATTGACGGGCAGAGCGAGGCGTAAAAGTTCGTGTTGTGCAGCAATTTTAATGGCCAGTAGTGTAAATATACGTAAAATAAAGAGCAATTAGGAGAAACCAGCAGTACTTTCACGTCAGTGCCTGTCTGTCGCGCTGCCCCTTCCCCCGCCATCACCAAGCAGTGAGCTTCTGCTATTGTCCTTCAGCTCACAGTACCTCTTCACTCAGTGCTGTTCACGTGTTGTTGTTACTAGCGCTTTAAAGTAGTGACTGTTTTCTTGCGTTGTGAAGTTGCTTTATGGACAATCGAAAATGGCTACCAGAGGATGTATAAACTAGCCACATTGCTTCTGCTACATTTCTGGTAACTATACCGTTAAAAAGCAACAAAGAAACATTTCTGATTTTGCTGAAAAAGTATATTTGCCTATTTTGGTATAAAGTTAGGAGATCAAGGCAAGCCTTGGGCCCCACACAAAGTTTGTTCAGTGTGTGTTGAAGAACTGAGGCAATGGTTTCAACGTGAAAAGCAGTCCTTACGTTTTGGAATTCCAATGGTTTGGAGGAAGCCCAAAAATCATTGTGATGACTGCTATTTTTGTTCTTTTAACATACGAGGTTTCAGTTTGAAAAACAAAAAGGATATTTCTTACCCTAACATTCAATCAGCCATTCGCCTTGTTTCTCATGGACCTGAAGTACCAATACCTTCTCCTCCAGGTTGTTTGGATGACGTAGATGATCACGAGCCACTGGCTTAGCAAGATGACAGTGAAGAAGACAGATTGCTACGATCCTGGGACAACCGATCCCATTCCATTCTCACAATTTGAACTGAACGATTTAGTTAGAGACCTAGGCATTTCTAATGAATCGGCAGAGGTTTTCGGATCTAGGCTGAAAGATAAACATATGTCGGCTCCGGGCACATCCATTTGTTGGTACCGATCGAGGGAAAAGGAGCCTGTATCTCTCTTCTCTCAAGAAGGTGACCTGGTGTTTTGCGGTGATGTTCCTGCACTTATGGCACGTTTCAAAATAGAATATGCTCCTGATGAGTGGAGACTTTTTATTGAATCTTCAAAAAGAAGCCTTAAACCAGTACTTCTACACAATGGCAATAAGTATGCTTCTGTACCAGTTGGACACTTGGTTCACTTAAAATAATGTTACGAAAACCTTGAACTGGTTTTAAGAAAACTCTGCTATTCAGACCACAAATGGACATTATGTGGTGATTTAAGAGTGATTTCAATGCTGCTTGTGAGCTCTTGCTATCTTCGGAATTGTGTGGATGATATTTTTTCGGATGTCTGGTAGCACATCACCAGTCTCATAGATTCTACACTCCAATTTGAGTATTCGTTTTATTTCCGCGTTCACCCACTGAATTTAGAAGTTCTGGTGGAATGAAACCTCTCCCTTCAACTTATTTGATCTTCAGTCATGCGAAGCTCTGGCAACTCGTGTTTCTACTTCTGTCAAGTCATCATATAAATCCTTCTCTTCATACAGCCGCTCAATGGACTCTTTCCACCTATCCACTGTCTCTGTAGCATTTAATAGTGCATTTCGCACTGCAAACTTAATTTTACAATCCTTACTTTGAATGTCGCTGAATGGTGAGAGAATTCCATATTTTGCATAAATTCTCCCGACGATCAATCTCTTTATTTCTTTACATTTTTATGATGCCATTTCGCCTTCGCTTCCTGCATGTCCTGTTTATTTCATTCCTAAGTAGCTTGTTTCTCTGTGTTCCAGAATTTGTCGGTACATTTTGTACTTGCTTTTCCCAACGATCAACTAAAGCATTTTTTCTGTTAGGCATGGTTTCTTCACAGTTACCTTCCTTGTACCTGTGTTTTCCTTTCCACCTTCTATGATTGACCTTTTTAAGGATCTTCATTCCCCTTCAACTGAACTGTCAGTATTGGTTGGTTTCCTGTACACTTTGTGGACAGGTACCTTCACGCCTCCTCCCACCATCACCCCACGCAGAAGAAGTCCGCCCTGCACACGCTAACGAAGAGAGCGTACGGGATAAGCGACGAAGAACATTTGAAGGCAGAACTTGAACGCCTCAGGTCCATCTTCGGAACTAATGGCTATGGGAAGCAGATGATAGACAGCACCATGTCGACAAGGGAGAAGACTAATAGGGAAGAGGAGAAGGAGGCACAGAGCATTGCTGTGTTACCATATGTACAAGGGGTCACCGAACGTATTGGCAAAATTCTACGAAAAGCCGACATCAAACCAATTTTCCGAAGCAGAAACAAAATATCAGACATGCTCGGTTCTGCCAAGGATGCAGTTGACAAACTACACACAGCTGGCGTGTATGAAAATGGTTGTGCGTCTGGATTAGTCTACATAGGTGAGACGGGACGTCCGATTAGCACAAGGCTCTCGGAACATGAAAGATATATCCGCCTGAAACAACACACTAAGTCAGCAGTGGCGGAACACCGAGACGAGTGCGGGAAACCAATATTTTTTCAAGAAGCCCGCGTCCTGGCGAAACAGCCTCTCACTTTCAAAAGAAAGATTAGAGAGGCGATAGAAATAGCCAAAAGACCCGCCAACAAGAATAGAGAGGACGGGTACAAGCTTCCGAGGTCTTGGCTGCCTGCAATAGCAGGGCTACGGAGCGGCGGCAGAGCCGCGGCGGCCCATGCAGACACGCGAAGAGCCGCAGAAGTGGTCGCGAGCACACAAAGCAATGGCACGCCGCAGCCGGCTTCTGGACAGCATGGAAACAGTGTGACGTCACAGACATCACCTGTTCGCTATTCGCCCGTCTCTTCCAATGGGGTGGATTAATATAAAGACCAATAGAAAACAGCTATTTCAGCCAATGACAGGTAATAAAGGAAACACCAATAAAGCATACCTTTCACCCCTCCTCCTCCTCCTTTTACAGCCAATCAAGTAACGACACGGTTTTCTCGTGCAGCTATTTAAGGAACCAAGTGTGTTCATTTAGCAGTTAACGTAAGGCCCTGATGAAGGCTAGCTGCAACGCTGGCCGAAACTTTGGCGCATTTTAAATTATGACGATGCGGTCTGATACCCTGAAGAATTTTATTGAAGAACACAACGGCCGCGGAAGCCTACGCTTACAGTTACATTTTTTATTTTTTGGATCGTTCATAGTTTCTTCATTCTTGGTAGTCCTTCCTGGAAATTCGAAGGCAAGCTAATGTGGAATCTTTTGCCAATGGAAAGATTATCATGATACTTTTTCAGATTCATGGCATGTGCCCTGTGGATACACATTATGTTTTTTTTCTAATGATGTGCTTTTATGTTGCCTCCTGCATTCTCAAGCATGTAGGTGACTGCTAATTTTTCCTTTGTTTGGAGGCTGTTTCCCATGCCAAGCGTAAGACAGCGCCCTGAACCTTTGTCCTCTCTTCCAGCCTCTTTGACTAAATCGTTGGCTGAATGGGAGTGTTTTCTCGTGGCGAAAGTCTTAGGCCGATATTGCTGATGATTTTTATTCAAAATTTAAACAGTGGCGAGGTTCAAACCCGGGACCCAGAAAGTTTTGATCACTAGTTAAACACACTGCGTCTAGAACACGGGTACCCGATGTCATGGTACCTGACTTCAAATAGCGGGTTTTGTGTTGCTAGCATATAGGAAACACAATCGTCTCTAGGGCCCAAGACCTGTAGATTATTATATCGAGACAATGGAGACGCTCCAAGCAGATTAGGCCTATCAAAATAATGAAGATGCCAAAGATGCGTAATACAGCATCTCTGCACAGTGTCAAAACTCGCTCTTCATTCTTGTGCTTCGACTGTGGGTTATTCTTGCGTTGGAGGGAATTAATGCACATTAAGCTGCGCAAGAAATGTACAGACTACAGTGCGCTAGCTTTCCATCCCTCGATTGCCATTCCTCCCCCTCCTCCCCCCGCCCCTCCCCTACAGGTCTGGGCCCATCCGATTCGACACAGCCCACAGTAAATTCACAATTGCAGTTCCGGCTCAAGCATTCATTAAATGAACCTTCTTTCAAAAAGTACTCAAAGTATTTGAAGATGAACATTTGAGAATATAGTAAATCGAAATGTAACTTCATACAAGAACATACTCAGCACTGGAACTTGCAACCCGAATCAAAAGGGTAAATCTATGATATTATATAATCCCTCAAAGAAACTCAAGAATTCCGTAATTGGAGAACTTTGGAAGTAATCCAATAATAAGTTTCTGGACAAACTAGCCATGTTGTGAATCGTATTTTGTTAACAGCAGAGATTCCTGAAGACCGGAAGACGAATTTTGATCCATCCACTCCACAAAGGAAGTGATAAACTACTACAGAGACATTTTCCCTCCTCTGAGTACCTACAAAATCTTGTCAGAAGCATTATTAACTGAGCCACAGTAACAATTCACGAACAGCAACGTGGTTTTAGAAAAAAAAAAAAAAAAGATCATATTCAGAGCAATTTCTCAACTTAAAGGCAATAGTAATGTAGCTGAAAAGAAGCTCTAAGGATTTCGTAATTACTAGTGTTGACATCAGAAAAGCGCATGTGTCAATCGACAGGAAATCTCTGTTTGCATTTCTCAACGAAATGGACTTATATAATAAAAGCACGAAGCTATACAATAACAAACCACCACTCTAAAGTGAGATTTAGTGGTAAGACCTCAACTAGTTTTGAGATTCAAGCTTGAATTAGGTAGGGGGCGGATGCTTTTTACCTGCTTTGGATAAAATCATGAGGGAATGTCAGTAGGAGAAAGGCAAGTCAGTCAGTGTGTTAGACTAGGTCACAAAAGGGATAACCTAAAAGTAGACTGTCTAGCGGTGTCGGACGACCTAACTATTTTTTGACAATTCAATGGAAACATTTAGAGACTCGTAAAGTTGCAAAAAGATTAAGCTGAGGAAGCCACCTTACATATCTACTGTGAGGAAATCAAATTTATGAAACGTTAGGGCAACCCTTAAGATAATGAAAACTAAGTATGGAAAAACTGAAACCACTAAAGATTCAAGTACTTAGGAAAACTAACTGAACAAGGCATGTCGGAGAAATAAACCATTAAAAGAAAAGTTAATCAGATAAAAACAGTGTGCTACGTCAGTAAGGACGTACTGTATATGAAAGAAATCAATGCCCTTGATGCTAAACGTAGATAGTGCTATACTCTAATTCTCCCTGAAGCGCTTTATGTAGCAGAGCGTTTACTTTTAAACAAAAAGGCGAGGATGGAAGCATTTGAAAGCAAAGAAAAAAATACTACGGTACAGTTTACAGTTTGGGGCCAGTTAAAGAGCAAACACGATACAGATGACATCATAGTAATAGATTTTGTAGACGTACAGAAAAAATTGCGGGCATAAACAGGAAAAGAAGAACAGTTTTCTGTGGCCACATCCTACGTGTTATTACCATGAGACGGACAAAAATATTCACTGATTACGGTAAATGAGAAGTGGATAAATTATGATGTAAAGAAGTTGGAAGAGACAGAGAAGAATTAAAAACTACTCCACAAGATACTGAGAAACGATTGCAAGAAAGAAACTGAAACATTTCTAAGGTTTCCATGAAAAATTCTAAAAGAAGTCTGGACCCACTTTGACAGAAGAAAGAAGAGAGAAACAATGGGAAATGATGAAATGTGGGCGAAGAGGGAGGAGAAACGTTTCCTATGCAGTCCAGAGTGGCTCATAGATAAAAAGCAAGAGGAAGAACAGTTGTGTGGAACACCCATTATCAAAGTGGATATGGACGAGCATCTTTCTTTAGAACTTGATATGGTGTAAGAAACGATTAGTCCGTACTATTTTGCTGCATTTAACGTTCACCGATTTGTGAATACAGAGATGTTAGAGCATAACTGCTGTTTATTGGCTTTCCACTAGTGGACTGGTGAGAATGTATGTAATGTGATAACAGATGATTTAGTGAAAGGCCGCTTTTTGGATTTTAATTGTGGTAGCAGTCGTATTCATCTTTGAATCGCTTTTATAAGGATATACCATGATGTTACAATTTAAGAACATCAAGAATAAGATTTATCTGATGGAATGACAATTTCCTTGAGACATATGAGTCTCAACTTTATTTTCGATAATGACAGAAGCTGAGGAAACGAATTAAAATTTGTACCATGGACCGGAGTTGAACCAGGGTCTCCTGCTTACTATGTGGATGTGCTAACAACTACACCAGTGTAGAGCAAAATGAGGTGAAGGCGTGAAGTGAAGTTCGTGTTAGGGAAGGCAATGGGCAAGGATAGTCTATGCAGCTGTCTTATGTTGATGTAACTATTAGTGCATCGGCCTCGTAAGTAGGAGACGTGGGTTCAAGTCCCGGCCATAGCATAAATTTTAATTCAGTTCTTCACCTTCTGTCATTATCAAAAATAAGATTGTTCAAATTTAAATACTTACAGATGTAGTTTGACATGCTGTAAGCGTAAGAGGGCTCAATAAGCAAGGCAAAGCACCCAAGTAAATATAAACCAAGAAATATTGTATTTTAACAGACATAAAAGTATTCACATAAAATCCACTAATACTGTTAATCTTCAGACGATTGAACAAAACGGTGATATCGACCGAATCTGAATTCTCAATAACTGTCTCTGCAGTTTATAACAAAATGACACATCTGGAAGTAATATGTCTGGTACTGACCATAAACACGGTTGACTGTGAACAAAATAGTATCTACGCTTTGAAACGACAGTTACAACAAGAAGTATTTGTGTCACAAGCAATTTTATGACAGCCTGTGTACCAGTTTACAATTGCGTGGTATCACAGAATGTTCCACAATACTGCTTACCAAGGAAATAAAAACTTACTAAAAGAATGACCTTTAAATTTTCATTCAGTTCCCCAAAAGGACACACACACACACACACACACACACACACACACACATTTCAAAAAATACACAATTTTAGAAAGACGAAGATAGTTACAATGTTGCTTCAAGCAGTTCTTTTGGCCAGGCAAATACTGTTGATCAAGAGACAGCGCTCAACTTCGACCTAAGAATCCAACCGGTTGCACCCAGGTAGGTGCTCAGCGTAAATCAGATATAGACACCTCCCGGACAATCGATATAACTCTGTGCGTGGTGCTAGTAACTGCTAGCGTTACCTCGCAAGAAGAAGGGTGTTTACGTTCAACAAATAATCAAATTATAAATGGTCTTTAACCCCTCGCTCATGGAACTGAACAGAATAAGGCTACGAGCATAATTACACACTCGGGTATCAACAAAGGGGCAAAAGAATAACCCCTCCAGTATTAAAAGCAAAAAAAAATGCATGAACAAACACACACCAAAATTTCAACAAGGAGATAAGAAGGTTCGCCCGCCAATCGCAGTTCGATTTCAAAACAACGCCCAGTGGCGTAACGGTAGCAGGGGGCCCCACGCGGGCGGAAAATCAACAAGATTTGAAAGGATGCACACGGTTGGTAAACGAACTTCAATTATATTCATTCACATTTTTCTGGGTTTGTGACCGCATTGTCAATATACACTCCTGGAAATTGAAATAAGAACACCGTGAATTCATTGTCCCAGGAAGGGGAAACTTTATTGACACATTCCTGGGGTCAGATACATCACATGATCACACTGACAGAACCACAGGCACATAGACACAGGCAACAGAGCATGCACAATGTCGGCACTAGTACAGTGTATATCCACCTTTCGCAGCAATGCAGGCTGCTGTTCTCCCATGGAGACGATCGTAGAGATGCTGGATGTAGTCCTGTGGAACGGCTTGCCATGCCATTTCCACCTGGCGCCTCAGTTGGACCAGAATTCGTGCTGGACGTGCAGACCGCGTGAGACGACGCTTCATCCAGTCCCAAACATGCTCAATGGGTGACAGATCTGGAGATCTTGCTGGCCAGGGTAGTTGACTTACACCTTCTAGAGCACGTTGGGTGGCACGGGATACATGCGGACGTGCATCGTCCTGTTGGAACAGCAAGTTCCCTTGCCGGTCTAGGAATGGGGTGAGTAGGACGGCAGAAGGAGGCGAACAGGTAGGACTCTTTAGGCAAGGCCCATTGTCATTTTGGCCGTGCGATTTCTCTGCGCTTGGGGGCGCGTCTTCGAGTGGAAGTCAGTGCTTGCAACGCCTTGGTTAAGAGGGAAGCATGTCGTATTAGAACTATGGTAGGAGACCTTACATACACTCCTGGAAATGGAAAAAAGAACACATTGACACCGGTGTGTCAGACCCACCATACTTGATCCGGACACTGCGAGAGGGCTGTACAAGCAATGATCACACGCACGGCACAGCGGACACACCAGGAACCGCGGTGTTGGCCGTCGAATGGCGCTAGCTGCGCAGCATTTGTGCACCGCCGCCGTCAGTGTCAGCCAGTTTGCCGTGGGATACGGAGCTCCATCGCAGTCTTTAACACTGGTAGCATGCCGCGACAGCGTGGACGTGAACCGTATGTGCAGTTGACGGAATTTGAGCGAGGGCGTATAGTGGGCATGCGGGAGGCCGGGTGGACGTACCGCCGAATTGCTCAAAACGTGGGGCGTGAGGTCTCCACAGTACATCGATGTTGTCGCCAGTGGTCGGCGGAAGGTGCACGTGCCCGTCGACCTGGGACCGGACCGCAGCGACGCACGGATGCACGCCAAGACCGTAGGATCCTACGCAGTGCCGTAGGGGACCGCACCGCCACTTCCCAGCAAATTAGGGACACTGTTGCTCCTGGGGTATCGGCGAGGACCATTCGCAACCGTTTCCATGAAGCTGGGCTACGGTCCCGCACACCGTTAGGCCGTCTTCCGCTCACGCCCCAACATCGTGCAGCCCGCCTCCAGTGGTGTCGCGACAGGCGTGAATGGAGGGACGAATGGAGACGTGTCGTCTTCAGCGATGAGAGTCGCTTCTGCCTTGGTGCCAATGATGGTCGTATGCGTGTTTGGCGCCGTGCAGGTGAGCGCCACAATCAGGACTGCATACGACCGAGGCACACAGGGCCAACACCCGGCATCATGATGTGGGGAGCGATCTCCTACACTGGCCGTACACCACTGGTGATCGTCGAGGGGACACTGAATAGTGCACGGTACATCCAAACCGTCATCGAACCCATCGTTCTACCATTCCTAGACCGGCAAGGGAACTTGCTGCTCCAACAGGACAATGCACGTCCGCATGTATCCCGTGCCACCCAACGTGCTCTAGAAGGTGTAAGTCAACTACCCTGGCCAGCAAGATCTCCGGATCTGTCCCCCATGGAGCATGTTTGGGACTGGATGAAGCGTCGTCTCACGCGGTCTGCACGTTCAGCACGAACGCTGGTCCAACTGAGGCGCCAGGTGGAAATGGCATGGCAAGCCGTTCCACAGGACTACATCCAGCATCTCTACGATCGTCTCCATGGAAGAATAGCAGCCTGCATTGCTGCGAAAGGTGGATATACACTGTACTAGTGCCGACATTGTGCATGCTCTGTTGCCTGTGTCTATGTGCCTGTGGTTCTGTCAGTGTGATCATGTGATGTATCTGACCCCAGGAATGTGCTAAAAAGTTTCCCCTTCCTGGGACAATGAATTCACGGTGTTCTTATTTCAATTTCCAGGAGTGTATTTTGGGTGAATTAGGCGACAGTGTGAGGCTTGGCAAATGTTCCTTTCTATTGTCTTTCCCAGTGCGTCGCCGTCTGCTTATTCGCCTTACCAGCCTTCACGGCTATTAGAACTCTAAAAATACTGGCTCGGTCATCCTGGTTGCTTAAGTCCCGTTCGTGGGTACGTTGAGTGTGACTTCAAGAGGCCTCCACGTACTTGTACCAACTACTTATTACACCAGCGAAAATATGTGATCTTCTGTAATGAAGACACACTTTGAAACACCCTGGCAGATTAAAACTGTGTGCCGGACCGAGATTCAAAGTCGGGACCTTTGCCTTTCGCGGGCAAGTGCTCTACCATCACAGCTACCGAAGCACGACTCACGCCCGGTACTCACGTCTTTACTTCTGCCAGTATCTCGTCTCCTACCTTCCAAACTTTACAGAAGCTCTCCTGCGAAACTTGCAGAACTAGCACTCCTGAAAGAAAGGATATAGCGGAGACATGGCTTAGCCACAACCTGGGGGATGTTTCCAGAATGAGATTTTCGCTCTGCAGCGGACTGTGCGCTAATATGAAACTTCCTGGCAGATTAAAACTGTGTGCCCGACCGAGACTCGAACTCGGGACCTTTGCCTTTCGCGGGCAAGTGCTCTACCATCTGAGCTACCGAAGCACGACTCACGCCCGGTACTCACAGCTTTACTTCTGCCAGTATCTCGTCTTCTACCTTCCAAACTTTACAGAAGCTCTCCATTCTGGAAACATCCCCCAGGCTGTGGCTAAGCCATGTCTCCGCTATATCCTTTCTTTCAGGAGTGCTAGTTCTGCAAGGTTCGCAGGAGAGCTTCTGTAAAGTTTGGAATGTAGGAGACGAGATACTGGCAGAAGTAAAGCTGTGAGTACCGGGCGTGAGACGTGCTTCGGTAGCTCAGATGGTAGAGCACTTGCCCGCGAAAGGCAAAGGTCCCGAGTTCGAGTCTCGGTCGGGCACACAGTTTTAATCTGCCAGGAAGTTTCATATCAGCGCACACTCCGCTGCAGAATGAAAAATCTCATTCTGGGAACGTGTTGTTTGTCTCCTGGAATCCATGTTATGCTGGTGGACTACATGTACCGATATGGCATTGGTAGCTGGCGGGAGCCTTACAGCATGAATTATTTGGACATCTGCTTGAGGTAATATAGACAGATCTCGGAAGACCTAAATCAGAAATGGAGGATAAAGACAGCAGCCTGTGGTCTACCGAGTATAAGGTATGTCTTTTCAAAACAGCACATCCTCATTCGATGTATCCCTAGTGTCCAATACTGCCTCGAAAAGAAGTTATTTAGTAACCTAAAAAGGCTAATGCTATGCTGTTAATTCTTTGCTCCCTAGCAGACACTGCCCACACTACACACCGTACCCTGGCTAGCGCATAATGTATCACTATACGCATTATCAGCTGACATCGGAACCACAGTTACGACGTTTTGTTTCCATCTGCTTGCCTAAAAAAGTTAGACAGCATCCATCTACACTACTGGCCATTGGAATCGCTACACCAAGAAGAAATGCAGATGATAAACGGGTATTCATTGGACAAATTTATTGTACTAGAACTGACATGTGATTACATTTCACGCAATCTGGGTGCATAAATCCTGAGAAATCAGTACCCAGAACAACCACCTCGCGCCGTAATAACGGCCTTGATACGCCCGGATATTGGGTCAGAGCTTGGATAGCGTGTAGAGGTACAGCTGCCCACCCAGCTTCACCACGATACCACAGTTCATCGAGAGTAGTGACTGGCGTATTGTGGAGAGCCAGTTTCTCGGCCACCATTGACCAGACGTTTTCAAGTGGTGAGAGATCTGGAGAATGTGCTGGCCAGGGCAGCAGTCGAACATTTTCTGTATCCAAAGAGACCCGTAAGGGACCTGCAACAACCTGTCGTGCATTATCCTGCTGAAATGTAGGGTTTCGCAGGGATCGAATGAAGGGTAGAGCCACGGGTCGTAACACATCTGAAATGTAACGTCCACCGTTCAAAGAGCCGTCAGTGCGAACAAGAGGTGACCAAGACGTGTAACCAATGGCACCCCATACCATCACGCCGGGTGATACGCCAGTATGGCGATGACTAATTCACGCTTCCAATGTGCATTCACCGCGATGTCGCCAAACACGGATGCGACCATCATGATGCTGTAAAGAGAACCCGGATTCATCATAAAAAAATGACGTTTTCCCATTCGTGCACCAGGGTTCCTCGTTGAGTACACCATCGCACGTGCTCCTCTCTGTGATGAAGCGTCAAGGGTAACCACAGCCATGGTCTCCAAGCTAATAGTCCATGCTGTTGCAAACGTCGTCGAACTGTTCGTGCAGATGGTTGTCGTCTTGCAAACGTCCCCATCTGTTTACTCAGGGATCGAGATGTGGCTGCACGATCCGTTACAGCCATGCGGATAAGATGCCTGTCATCTCGACTGCTAGTGATACGAGACCGTTGGGATCCAGCACGGCGTTCCGTATTGCCCTATTGAACCAACCGATTCCATATTCTGCTAACAGTCATTGGATCTCGACCAACGCGAGCAGCAATGTCGCGATGCGATAAACCGCAATCGCGATAGGCTACAATCCGACCTTCATCAAAGTCGGAAACGTGATGGTACGCATTTCTCCTCCTTACACGAGGCATCACAATAGCGTTTCACCAGGCACCGCCGGTCAACTGCTGTTTGTGTATGATAAATCGGTTGGAAACTTTCTTCATGTCAGCACGTTGTAGGTGTCGCCAACGGCGCCAACCTTGTGAGAATGCTCTGAGAAGCTAAACATTTACATAGCACAGCATCTTTTTCCCGTCGGTTAAATTTCGCGTCTGTAGCACGTCATCTTCGTGGAGTAGCAATTTTAATGGCCAGTAGTGTATAATTAGTGAGATGTTGAGCTCAGAAAGACGATAAGGTTGCTAGTATTATACATAGTAGAGATTTGCGAGGCAGTTTCTGCAGGAAATAAAGGGAAAGAGACATAGTACGAAAGTGTCATGTTAAACGAGAGATGTATATGACCGTTTTTATTATCACTCATTCCTGTTACAGCTACTATCTAACCCCTGCTCTATATTTCTTAGTAATATTTCGACGTTAAGAAATTATGGGTCAACAGTACTTTTTAACTGCCTTTCCAAATAAGTTCATTTCAGTAATCTCCTTAATTTCCTTTCGCAATGTATTACATAATTCTGTTTCTTGTTTGGTGAAAGGTGTGTTATGTTTCATCTTTCTTAATATCAGTCCCGTAATTTCAGACTTGTCCCATTTTCAGGGAAAAACATGTCTACGTACCAGTTATCAAGTTCATTTTTCATGTGTGTAACTGACTTGTAAATGTACTCACATATAATTGAAATTGCCAGTGTTTTGAACAGATCTATGGAGTGATCTCGGTTACTGTTTTTTGTTTCTGTTTTTTATGGCATTCTTCTGTAGCTTGGAATCCCTGTAGATATTTTGTGCATTTGTTCCACGAAAAGAATTCCATAGTTCTGAACTGAATGTACGCATGAATAGCATATAACTAAACGACACTATCTCTTATATAGTGGTGACAGGTCCCTAACCTCCTGATAACGTTCTGTTTGCAAGTCATTTTTTGTGTTCCGACCACATAAACTGACAATTAATATTCATTCGCAGAAATTTTGTCTGTGATACGCAGTCGGCAAACAAGGATGGAGCTTCACGAATGATCAAATATATGTTCACACACTGGGTGACGTTGGTTTCGAGGACAGTGTTTGGAACAAGTGAAATTACTAAAGGCTAGTAGAAAGCTGAAGGGGACTACGATCGTTTTTCAGCAGGGCACGCGAGGGTGTGGTTCTACATCAACATCTACAATCGTGTGGCAGTACCATTCGGTAGTAGGCAGGCAGGAAACCTAATAATAAAACAGAAAACCTAGTAATAACAGGAAACCTAATAATAAAACAGAAAATTAACAGCCAATAAAGACTGGTTGGGTGAAAAATAGATACGAGAAATAAATTAACAAACAGACGCTGAAAATGTAAAGAAGGCAGTATTAAGGAACTTACTAGAGTTTTAAATTTAATAGTCATGTGGCTGTAACACACTGCCGAGATCCAGTGGAATCCTCAGCATGCTAGGAGTCAAGGAACCAATTGGGAAGCGACATCAATCGAGCATTGCATAAGAAATAAATCCTGCCAGTTAACGAGACTCAGTATGTTAGGAAGCGTCCTTGTATAGCTGATTTATACAAAATGCCAGAACATAATAAAATTTGTAACACGAAATAATCTTGACGGAAAATAAAAGCCATTAAATACAGGCAATAATTATCGACTTAGAATAATGATGAACAGTTTTCGTTAAAGAAGGTGTGATGCGTAAAGGGGATCTCAAGAAGAAGGGGGGTGGGGATGAATGAAAATAAAAAAGGGACTGGATAATAGGGAAGGAGGATTGGACCAATGAATCAAACGTAAGTTGTGGATGGGGAGTGGGTGGAGGTGGGTGTGAGAGAAGGATGTAGGAAATGAAGCGAAAATATGTAATATAACATTAAATATGTGAATAAAGCTAAACAGACCAGGAATGAGATATTTCAATCTTTACGCAAATTTCGACTACCTATATAGGCCTATTTATTTTTATTCACATTTTTACTGTTTCGATCTTATATTTTTCTGTTACATATTTGTGCTCTATTTCCTATTTCCTTCTGTCCCACCCTCTTTCCCCCTCCCTCCACTTACGTGTGATTCGTTAGTTAACTCTTCCATGTTATCCAATCACTGTTTTTATTTTTCTCCACCCTCTATCTTCTCTAGATTTCCTTTGCATTTTTCACATTCCTTAACTAAAGGTGTTTCATCATTATTGTCTGTATTTAATATATTTCATATATTATCATGAGTATTTCATGTTCCAGGTTTCATTATATTTTGGTATCTTTGTATTCATCATCTGTGTAAAGACACCTTCCAGATTTCTGTGTCTCGCTCATTAGTGGGATATGTTGGTTATGTCATGCTCACATGGTGTCTCTGACGTTTCCAGTTGGTCCATCGCCCCTGTGTGCTCAGTGTTCCATAAATACAACTTTCCTGTTCCCTTTTAAAAGCGACTGCGAGAAAGAAAACGCAACTTATTGCCGAGTATACAATTTTTGTTGAAAACTAGGTATAAGGGGAGAGAATTCATATACGAGAAAGAATTTGTATAATGGTTTAAATGCACTGCTATCGAAGTTAAACTTACTCCGACCAAGGAAACTAAACTGTACTTTTTCTTACCCCGTCACTGTATTATCTTCCTCGCAATCGGTTTCAACAGAAAACACGAAAATTGTTCAAAAAATACGTAGCCAATGTTCATTTGAATATTTGTTACAGTGTCGTGTAAAAATTAGCTGCAAATCAGTCAACAACTTTTCGACATTTTTTTAACAGTGAGAAAGAGAGGAAGTATTGTTAGAAAAATGTCGAAAAGTTGTTGACTGATTTGCAGCTAATTTTTACACGACACTGTAACAAATATCCAGATGAACATTGCCTACGTATATATCTTTATTAGAGAAATGTGAAAAGCTTGAAGTAAATCTGTTGACAACTCTGCGAGATATTTCCTAAGAACACTTTCAGTTTGTATGCTGTATATTTATATGTTAGCAAAATACAGTGGAAGCTCTTTGTATATGAATCATCCCCATGCATAAATTAGTTAACGTACAAGATTGTTGATTGGTTCACTGACATCCTTCTCATAATCGGGAACAGCATTATATTCCATCTGGGTGTTTATTAGACAATCTTGTAAAAATGTGAGGTAAATCAGTCAAGAACTTTTTGAGATCTTTAGTAACAATGCTATATATGAAGACCAAATTGCTTTTTAATATTGTTACGAAAAATCTCGAAACTTTCTTGACTGACTTACTTCATACACACACACACACACACATACACACACACAATCACATTAACTGTGGAATTAATCAACAGCGTGTGGCATATAATTAGCATGATAGTGGACATAATCAAAGTGTTGTTAATCAGTGTGACAGTGGAGAATGCCATGATGATGGAGGTTATCAATATGATGATGCAGATATTTAATATGATGCTGGAGATAATCAACATGATGTTCTAGGTAGTCGATATGATGGTGGACATCACCAGTTGGCGATGAAATTATTCATTAAGATTTATAAGAAAATTATGATGGTCTAGATCATTGTGAACATGAAGATGATTCTGGCTATCTGTGCTAATCAATTGTGGACATGGGAGAGCGGCTGGTCAAATACTTAACAATGAAATTCGCTAAACAGCTGTGCAATTGACATGTTCTTTTATTTTATTTTCGCTACCAGTTCTGGCAATTCATTATGCCTCGTTCAGACACAATACGCGCCTCTGAAAAATAATCGGTATTGGCATTCTGGAGCCATATGTTTCCGGATGTCGTGAATTCGTAGCTCAAGTGCCTCCTTCGAAGAGATGAATGCAACTGAGTCCATCTGCAATCATCTCTTCGAAGGAGGCACTTGAGCTGCGAATTCACGACATCCGGAAACATATGGCTCCAGAATTCCAACACCGATTATATTAGATTAGATTAGTACTTGTTCCATAGATCATGAATACGACACTTCGTAATGATGTGGAACGTGTCAGATTAATAAAAGGTGTCTATACAAGATGTCATATTACACAAAATATTACATGACACTTATTTGCTGTAACATGTGGCAATCTATCACAGATTTACTTCAACATGGAGAAAGGACTTACAGTTTTTCTGTAGCATGTAGGAGAACTTGCTATGTTTGGGCAGTAGCATGGAGATTAACAACTTGCAATTTCACTATAACATGGAGCGAATTGCTACATAGATGGCAAATTGTTATAGTTACCTGCAATACGGGGCATCTTTTTACAGTTTTGCATTAACGTGGTGTACCTGTCACCTCTCCTAATATCTGACACCCCCTCCCCCATCAGTAGCTCTCTGACATCCTCAGCATCTGACTACCACTGCACAGAGACCCCGTCAGCTACTGATGTCACAGTTAAGTTTTCAAGATTCAGTGACTGAGATCTGCCATCATGTAGTGGCATGCACACTTCAACACTTCAAGCTATAGCATATACACTGTCAGTTTCTAGTTTTAGATTATACGGCAATTCGGAATGGCTATGTGTTTGTGTCAAATATCATTGCCGCGCTTACACAGCATTATCAGCAGACGATGAATGTTTTGTACTGCAAGACAAAATTAATACCCTAGCATGGAGTCAGTATAATTGTGTGTGTAGCCGAAACCATAGCAACTGTCATTGCTTACCTACATCAACGCGTGTTACAATTCCTCACTGTCCCTCCTCATCGAAGTGTCATATTTTACACTATATGACAGCAGATGATGATATTGTTTCACTGACCTTCACATAGATTTTACAGATGAGAGTTTGACGAATTTAGACATGGGAATAACATTGGTTTCCCACCTCGATAACTGAGTGGTTTGCACGTCTGACTGCCATGTGTGGGATTCAGGTTGGATTCCTAGTAGAGACATGGAGGTGTGGGAGGTGTGGAATGGGGGACTGAGTCTCACGAGGCAAACAGAGCAGTTACTTGATCCAGTAGCAGCTGCCCCAAGGTCAAGAAGCCTGACAACGGCCACCAGGGTGCTCTGCTGACTGCGTCACCCTATACACTGCATGCAATACACCATTCGTGGAGGGTGACACAGCAGTTGGTTGGGCCTCACTGACCTTTCTAGGACCAGGGTACAAAACAATAACACTATTTACTTTTTAAATTCTTGTCAACATGTGCATTTTAAAGTGAAGCTGGACCAGCAGCAGTGCTGAAGTGACTTTTGCAGTGTAATGGAAACAACTTTTTATGAATTTGATGAAGTTAGTGTGTGGTATTAATGAATGGTACGAAGGTCAAAACCAACATCTATTCGGCATGTAACATATTACTATGTTTACGACGTTGCTCATTGAGCCATATACGTTATCTCGCGTTTTTAGCTGCTTCTCTCACACAAATAATGATAAAAATTCAGAAATTCAGAGTCGCCACCTGCTCAAGCCCTTCCTAACCATTTAGAAAAAAACGGAGCTGGAAAATTATTAGTTTCATTACTTTAATAATTTAATTACAAGTATGCAAATTTATTTAAGCAGCCAGATAAATAGCACTCCATGTCGTGCATGAAGCAGCTTGATTAATTCAGGAATGGAAATCAGAGTAAGGGGGTAAGATCGACACCAAAGAATTTATTTTTCACGTTAATTATTTATTGTAACTAAATATTTGGTTGCACATCCTAACTACACATAACTGGTGCGTGACTCGGAATATTTAAGTAAGAATTACGTGAGAATGAAACAGAGCACAATTTAACTACAGCAAGAAGAAACACAGGAAACGGGGATGGGACACAATGATACTATCATCTCCTTTGCATTCGTACCATACAAATATCTGAGTGAGATTCGCATTACGATTCTATGCATGCACTATTCTGGACAGAGGTTTAACCAATGCACGAGGTTGTGCGATAATTATTCAACATACTAACTGCGTCTGCTGCTTGCAAACGGCCGAACTAGAGCACGTGGTGCATTCCAAATAAAGCTGTTGTGCTGCTTTGTAGAAAGCGCCCGAAAGAACCGATATTCTTGCCGAAATTATAGCTCATTAAACAAGAAAACTGTTAAAATAAAGCCTATTTCGGTGCCAAGGTGAACCAGAAGGGTCATCGATTACCGAACACGTGGCACAAAATCGACACACAAAGACAAAAGCAACTTCCACAAAATATAAGATTAAAATCATTAAAAATCATACTCGTTTCACACGCTTTAGTTAAGCTGAAGTTCTTAAGTATTTCACGAGTTAAACATAACGAAGTCCTATCTCAGCCTGCTTCCTATCACCCGAAACCCCTCTTAAGAGCTACGATCCGTACTCACCAAACGTTCACCGAAGAGTGCCCCTTTCTCTTTCCAGATTACCTAGCTCCTCGTGCAGCGGAATCTACCAGAGGGGTAGCCCTCCGTCACCAACATCACACACAAAAACAGCCTTCGACACAGCCCTCGACTAAGATGGATAAACCTGTCTGTTCAGGTTGTTGTTGTGGTCTTCAGTCCTGAGACTGGTTTGATGCAGCTCTCCATGCTACTCTATCCTGTGCAAGGTTCTTCATCTCCCAGTACCTACTGCAACCTACATCCTTCTGAATCTGCTTTCTTTCTCCTGATAACGACATCCTCTTGAGTAGTCCCCGCCCGGAGATCCGAATGGGGGACTATTTTACCTCCAGAATATTTTACCCAAGAGGACGCTATCATCATTTAATCATACAGTAAAGCTGCATGCCCTCGGGAAAAATTACGGCCGTAGTTTCCCCTTGCTTTCAGCCGTTCGCAGTACCAGCACAGCAAGGCTGTTTTGGTTATTGTTACAAGGCCAGATCAGTCAATCATCCAGACTGTTTCCCTTGCAACTATTGAAAAGGCTGCTGTCCCTCTTCAGGAACCATATGTTTGTCTGGTCTCTCAACAGATACCCCTCCGTTGTGGTTGTACCTACGGTACGGCCATCTGTATCGCTGAGGCACGCAAGCCTCCCCACCAACCGCAAGGTCCATGGTTCATGGGGGGGTCTGTTCTGATTTGGAAACCTAAGTTGGTCATCATGTACTCTCCTTCAAACGAGAAGCAACATCGTCTACTCACAGCAGACGATGACCAACTCAGCGTTTCCCAGCAAACAAACCGAAACCCTACATTAAAACACACACATAATAATCAATAGGCCTTATTTCAGTGCTCAGTCTTTCTGGAAGAGTTCATGAATTGACCTAAAATTAGGTAGTAAAGTGAACAAGTTGTACCGAATGCGACAAGCGTCTTATGAAACGACTTCACAGAGACGTTTCAAGCAACTACGAGTGTTTCAGTAGCGCTGTTAGCTACATGTATTTCAATAAGTTTTGCAGATAATTATGGTGTGAAAATATTAAATTTGACGGTCTATTGTGCGTGCGAAGTGTGATACAGTACCTGAACTTAGATTGTCAAGAAGTGTTGCTTAAACTATACGTTTTATCAGTAGTACGAGTATGCAAGCCATGCCTACTTTTCAATGTTATAGAACAATTAAGTTACAACAGTAGTTTCACATGTGTGTACTTGATATCATTACTTAATATGATAGATAATTTTGTTACCGTTGCAGTGTTTGTATTTTTCAGAGGTGCATATTGTGCCCGAAAGTGGCGTAATGAATTGCCGAAACTGGTAGCGAAAATAAAATCTCATTTGCATGGCCGTTTGGCGAATTTCTTTGTTTGATGTTAAAATTTCTGGCTACAGCGATGATAACAATGGTAATACAGATTTTATTGGCTAGTGAAGATCAGTCGTTGTTGCTTATTGTGACGGGACAGAGTCGATGGCACGGTGCTCCACTGTCTGCTGGTTTCGCAGGCGTCTTCCTGGTGTGCTGGGTGCCGTTCTTCACGTGCAACATCATGGACGCGCTGTGCACCAAGCTGTCGGGCGACTGCTCTCCCGGCGTCACCGCCTTCATCCTCACCACCTGGCTGGGCTACATGAACAGCTTCGTCAACCCCGTCATCTACACCATCTTCAACCCTGAGTTCCGGAAGGCCTTCAAGAAGATCATGGCCATCGACACGTAGCGCAGCTGGTCCACGTTCGCGTCGGTGTCGCCCGCCGACGTCGAACTGTGAAAAACCGTGTGGGGTCGGACTAGGGCTCTGCCGCACGCTCTGGTCATACTAGGATATATGCGACTCTCGCAGACAGTGATGGGTGTGCCGGACATAGCCTACTGCTAGAATTAGACGCCTGTTTTAGACCACTAAGGTTTATGTTTGTTGTCTGTAATTGTGAGTGTTGTGCACTAGATCACTGTAGAGTTCTGCTGTTATTGTTGCTATAGCCTCCAAAACGAAAGAACACGAAGTAACACTTATCGAGACATCAAACGTAACTGAGACCCTATACGGACGTGCAGCACACATATGCGCGCGCGCACACACACACACACACACACACACACACACGCCATTCATGCATAGTGGGCTACAACTTCTCCAACTGATAAAGACCATGATTGAGATTTCCCATCATGAATTCATCGTCCACAGTTTTTCTTAGCAGTATGTGGCGATTTGGACCATGTAACCTATATGATCCTTTGTGGCAGACATTTTTCAAGCACTGTACACTAAGATTTTCAGATTTGTATATATGGTTCTCGGGCGTGACGTCGGATTTCATAGTGAAAACTCCACAATATTTCATCAGCGCAACTGGCAGACATCTTCAGGTGCGTCGAACACACTGCTAAGGTATGTTTTTTTTTCTCTATTGATTTTCAATGCCCCCCGAAGGGGGCGGGCTGGCAGCAGCTTACTACGCTGCTCTACAGCCTACAGACTTTTTTTTAAATAAAGGAAGAAGAAAGAAACAAGGAAAAACAGGCGATAAAATGGTGATTTATAGTGTAAAATGGCGTAAAATTGCGGAAAGTGAAAACAGAAAGCAAAAGGGGGTTGGCAATGTAGATAAAAGACACAGGAATCAGACAAGTAACGTAGTAGACACACAATTAAAAAACATGACGACAGTCTGGTTTCTGTTCGCAAGAGATAAAAGGCACACATAGCGACAGTATGATGGCCGTTCGCAACAAGTCCCCAAAAAAAAAAAAAAAAAAAAAAAAAAAAAAAAAAAAAAAAAAAAAAAACGGAACACTCACTGTAAAACACGCACTGTAGAACACTCACTGTAGAACACTGCACGAAAGTGGCAGCACAAAGACGACACTCCCGAGCCAAAGGCAGATGGGGGGGGGGGGGGGGGGGGGGTACTAAGGCATGACCAGAGTTCCCTATTTATGCCAGTCTTAGGGAGGAAGTGCGCATGCGTGGAAGGCGCCAAATTCGATGGCCAATAGGGACGATATCAACCGATAGCTGGAAGGACAGCAACGCCACCTACAGGATGAAGAACCAAGGACTTCGGCGCACGCGCGCAGGCTGCCGCCGCTGCCATCGGCCGACCCAGCGACCTCTGTCGGAAGCCGCAAGCAAAAATGCGCGTCCGTGTAACGCGCGTGACTATCCACCCAATGTCAACAGAACATTTATGTTGCTGGCGAATCGTCATCCGTCGTATGACCAATAGTACTCCTCTCTGCTCGATGCGACTTCAATATGGCCACTGCTGGATCTCAAGCAACAGACCAAAACTCTTGCATCGACAAGTTCGTACTGGGACAGTGTTATTAAGCAAGCAGTGGAAATACATAGCTCGACGAATCTTGTAAACAGAGATACGGGTTTTCAACTCAGTACAGCTTGGGATCCAGCAGTGGCCATATTGAAGTCGCATCGAGCAGTGAGGAGTACTATTGGTCGTACGACGGATGACGATTCGCCAGCAACATAAATATTCCGTTGACAACGGGAGGTTAGTCACGCGCCTACTTGGACGCGCATTTTTGCTTGCGGCTTCCGAAAGAGGTCGCTGGGGCGGCCGATGGCAGCGCAGAGCAGCGGCGGCAGCCTCCGCGCGTGCGCCGAAGTCCTTGGTTCTTCATCTTGCAGATGGCGTTGCTGTCCTTCCAGTTATCGGTTGATATCGTCGCTATTGGCCATCGAATTCGGCGCCTTCCATGCATGCGCACTTCCTGCCTAAGACTGGCAAGAAATAGGGGGCTCTAGTCAAGCCTTAGCAGCGTGTTCGTCGCACCTGAAGATGTCGGCCAGAGGCGCTGGTGAAATATTGTGGAGTTCTCACTATGACATCCGACGTCTTGCCCGAGAACCATATATGCAATATGTCCGTCGGGAAAGCCTCAAGCAACACATTTTCAGATTTACTTGGAATTTAATTCGACGCCTTCACTTCCATGTTGTTTCCTTTTTTGGCTAATTTTGTTGGTTTCACACAGTCTACCACAGAAAACGATACTGTTCCTGTGACTTCAGGTTCTTTATCATTGAGATTTTTTGTTGTGCTTTTTATGATCCGGTATTTGACATCAGAATAGTTCAGTTTAGATTGATCTCATCAGCCACTTATTTGATTACCACTGACCGTCAAAAACACGCTGGAAGTCCTTTGCATATCAATCATCCCTCACTTACCTTCTCATACTTCAATTAGTTAACGAGTAGTTTTGTTGATTGCTCCAGGAACAGCCTTCTCACAATCGGAAACAGCATTACAGTATAAATAAATGCAAAAATAATTTCCCAACTGCGACCAACAGTTTAACATGAGGTTGACATATGATGTGTGGATATCACCGAAAAATTTTAACGATATTCCACTTTCCCCATAATCAGACCTGTGTTTCGATTTTCTAGTCAGATACTGCACTCATGCCTCCACTTCTCTCTCTCTTTCCTTTGCGATCCTATTCCTCGTTTAGGTGTATGAATAATATGGATCAATAGTACTATGCATCACTGTTCCTTCTCATGCTTTAAGTGTACTGCTTTACCTTTCTCTTAAAGTCTTCAGATCTGTAATTATTATTGCTTTGCACGCACCACGATTAATTGGTAGGGACTTTTTTCCATATATTGTACAAAAACATATCTCAGCAAACAAATTGAATTGTTTGCATTTTTTCTCAGAATAATATACTCTAGTGTACTCACATATCCTAGCCACAATATTATAATACCCTAAATCAATTTCTTGTCTTGTGATGTTAGTGAACTACATGAATGGTTTCTGAAACAACGAAGAATGAATTTCATCTAATCCTAATATCGCTTTACTTTGTTGAACGTCCAGGTCATAATACTTGATGACTGGCTGCCTATTCTATTTTACAATACTGTTTCCTTTCACGTTACTGGTTACCGCCTTATTTTGCTTCATATTTTCATAATAGATGGGGAACCAATAGGCCTTAGCTTACTATAGAGTTAAAGAGAATCAAAAAATAAAGCGTGTTTATAAACCAGTTATACAAAATTAACCTCTAATCGCATAAAAGACAACTTACAGAAGTGTTTAATACAGCACCGAATGTACTATATTTTGAAGCTTTTATTTTCACAGTGTTAGTTCCTAACGGCTCTGCTAGGTGGCAAGTTCAAATGAGCTATTCCAACAGTCATCATGGAAAAAAAATCCCAAAAGGGATGTCAATTTTGTTTACTGCAGGTATGGAAGGTGGCTTCGTCACTGAATACAATTTTATTAAGAAAATCATCTTCACTCTGCAATTTGTTTAACATATCTATACAAAACGCAGCTCGCTTTTCTTTGTCACTTTCTCTTAAAGCTTGTAACAGTTGCAGTATGTTGGGTTAGTATGACAGGCGTTTTCCTAATACCACCCAGACTGAAACATGAGGCATGTTGAGTGCTAAGCTGGCACAATTCGTTGATTTACCCAGACTGCGAATGTAAGACTGCCGAACTTGTTCAATTGCTGCATGAGAGACTGCTGTCCTATGCGATACACAGCCAGTTTCGGTGAACAAATGTAGCAATTAAGATCATCTTGTTTTTGAGCTGGTTGCTTCCGAAGTTTATTCCTGAACTATCTCTGAAATGTAGTTGCATTTTTTGGATTCGTGAAACCATAAACAACAGTGCATATGCGCTGCACCGTTATGCGACTCCATTATGACTGTTTGAATAGCTCAATCACGCGTGCCGTCTAGCGGAAACGTCAGGAACTAAAAGTGGTTGGCGGGAATAAAACTTGAACATAAACTGCATTCAGTAGGCTATCAAATATTTGTTTAAGTTATTCACTTTCTTCACAATTAAAGGTTACTTTCCTGTAAGTAATTTATAAACATCTGTATTTTGTATTTGAGACGGTTTGCCTACATTGAATAACGATATGGACAAAAGCTACTTTTTAGGTATTGTAACAAATTTCCTAATATCTCTGCAGCACGTACCTCTGCAAATTCTGAAATTAATTTTAACTGCTGCTAACAAGATTCTAATATTACACAAAAGCAGTTGGCCATAGCATGAAATTAATATCTATAATACGTCAATGACAAAGTCCCATGGCCCATACATTCGATAAATCTCCACCATTCTATACTAATATTCTATATAAACCATTCAAATTAATAGACTTCTCTAATAAGAGGAAGTGGGGAAATTTCACCATTTTACAGTATACCGGTATGTGTATGTGAATTGATTGAAACAGATGTATAGATCAAAACATTTGGAGACAACGTGTTTTAATGTGCCTACTCTAAGCACAACACATAAATTTTACATTCTACATTAATTATCTAAAAGTTATACAGAAAGAAATGTTTAGTCATCGGAGAGGCAAAGTGAAACAGCACCTTATGTATGTAAAAAGAATTAAAAACGCCAAACAAGAACAAAAAACTGTAGCCTTGACTTCTATGTCCTTGGTGTAGGGGCAGAAGGTACATATCAAACTGCACTCTGTTTAAGTCAAAGGGGCTTCATAGCAAAGCAATAAAACTGAACGGCAGAACGAGCAGTATGTTTTGATTTTAATTATGCTTTTTTAGTTCTTTGATTGTTCGGAGAAAACCGGTACTATTACTAATTGAAACAGTAATGTTTTTACTGCTCTAGTGTAGTGTGAAAAAAGACTAACTGCAAATTTCTTAGATTAAAACGTATTGCTGGAAATATTCTGTAAGAATAAAAGAATGACCTAATATATACATGTAATTTACCATTCGCCATACACAGACAACTAATAATGTAGGTGTTTGACTTTTAATTACGAGCCTTTGAACGATACAACTGTCGTCCAGAGTTTAGTGAAATGTGCTGTGGAACAACAATGAAAACGTGTGAAACTGGTGGTTCCTTTAGTTTAGTTTCGTTAATAAGTGTAAATATTTATGAAACGGTATCACCAAATGGTGAACCAGTTCCATCGGCCCTAAATTATATGCAAAGTATTTACTGCACTAAATATGTAAATAATTCTCAGTTGTACGGATTCTGGTTACCTTTATGAAAATTTTTATGCTGCGCTTAGAAATTACTGTGCTTTCGCTAATCAGGCCTGTATTTATAGAAATATAATTAAAGAATCATTGAATAAATATAAGTGTTTGCTGCAATACTAAGTCGTTCAAAACATTGTGACACGAAAAGCTGACAACCCTGAAGCATGCCATTCGAATTAGTAGTGTACAAATATTACTGGTGTTGCCATGATACAGCTGATAGCAAAGAACACCAATAAAACACGTAGTGGAATATGTAGCACCATCTATTACGAGATTTAAGTCAAATAAGTCCATGAAAATGTCTACATCATTCCATCATTCTCCTATGTGTTCCTACAATTTTGTATCTGTTTTTAAGAGGTCTACGTTACAAAGAATTGTAGTTCTTTCATTTAGCCTGTTAGATGATGTTTGTGATGGATTCTGTGTGACACTAAGAGTGATTCCTGACCAACTGTTTACACAAATAATTTTGATGTGCAGAATGTTTTAGTTTTTAACAAACTAAAATACCAGCAATAAGTAATGATGTAATATTCATTTAAAATGTAATATTAATATAAATTAATTTTAAGTTTAAAATAACTTATTCGTTTATTCCTGTTTTATATTTTGAATGTTAATTACAGAACTGAAAAAGCCTAATTATGATTTTTCACAAGCAGAAGCCTATGTGCTACATTTTTCATTGAAATCACATTTCCCCTCAACACACTGTGCGTTATACCCTCATACTACTCTTCGTTCAAGTAAACATTTTTGTAAGTTTAACAGGAATAAAAACTCACTTAGTTGTAAGTCTCATAACTTGTAGTTCTGCAGGGCAGAATTACTGCAATAACGCCTTCTGGAGAACGGTACTCCATAGTTGTAATATTTCATTCTTGTAAAGAACTCAGAGTAGTGGAATATTGACAAAGGCACCCCTAGGTGACTACACAGTACAGACGGTCCTGGGTGCCCTGCCTAAATCTGAGCCCCAAAAGTCCACTATTCTGACGTTCTGGTGCTGAAAATCTTGAAATAAATGTCCACATTCGACTTACATATGTAAATAGGATGCCTAGAATTTCCATAAATGTATGTACACAGCAACAGTAGACGCTACTTCAAGTGAACTGCATTACTTTCTTCAACTGGTTTATTGTTTACAGCTAAAAGAAAACACTGAATAATGTCTCGTCAAACGAGATTTCTTTAAATAAATAAATTAAAGACTGTCTGATTGTTTTTGCATTATATCCTGAAGAATCAGCTTTCTAGCCTTACAGATCATCTGCATTACGTGGAAAATGTATCAGAGGCGAAACACTGCGCTACTGCAAGGAAGCTCAAATAATAACAGAGAAATGAAAACGTGTACTAACAAAAACTGGAGTCAGTGGAAACTAAATGTCTCAAAGAAATCCTCTTGTAAGTCTGACTTTTTTTATCTGGTATTTTCATTAGTGAAAAGGATGGAATCATTTCTTACCAGGACTACAGCAATTCATACCTGTCTCGATCAAGATTTCATACCCAGAATTCAGTCTGCAGGGATGTTATGATTATAAATATCTCTGTGTTACACAAACCATTATATGCCTCAATTGTTCCTTTCGCAACTATCATTTATAAATACTCGTGTATTATTATTTGATTTCAGATCACATACCAAAATTAATATAGTGTCACTATAAAGAATTTCTTACTGTTTGTACAATATTTCCTTGAAATAGTAGACATTCAATCACTTTTCAGGTAACTAACAAAATTGTTGTAGATAATAATGACATCGGAAAAACGGCCTCCAGTCTAAAAGCATAAAGAAACTTTTTACAACGGAAGTACCTACTCTTCTACCGCATAATCGTGATCACACACATACACATAAGAAAATAAGCTTTCTTCTTTGCAGTTAATGTAAATTATGAAAATATTTGGTCTGATGTTTGTGTAGCTTACGCAAAGGTAGTAACCTATAATACATAAGTAACATCTGGCTGTGTAATCAAATTAACCATATTACGCAACCAAACAGTAAAACTAGGGACACAATGCAACTGCAGATAGAAAATACACATGGCCAAGGTTACGTTTCGATACAGTGCAACGAAGACATAGAAGCCATAGTAGACCCTTTCATTTCATTATAGTAGTGATGTATCTACAGTCTAATACACGGTCACTTATTGTTACGATGCTATATGAAAGAAAATCATTGCAAGAATAATCTACTGTACTGAGTCTTTGATTCACAAAAACTATGGAAATATTATGTGAAGTATAAACAACAAAAAGCAAATATGCCTTCTTGCAGGGTAAGAATGGTACGTACACACCAGGCTATAAACTGGCGAACCCCAAATATATGTTTCGATGCAACTTCAAGTATAAAGGTAACATTTGACTCTTATTTATAGAAACCATCGTTTAAGTACGCAAATGTATGTTGACAATGTGAATGGCCAGATGTGTGTATTTTGAATAAAACTAAATCTCAGTAAGAGACAACAGGTAGGAACACTCCCATAAAACAATCAAATATATTATCGAGCGCTTTTCCTTTGCTTCAGAAAGTGATATACGTCACAGTCATTTGCAAGGTTGTCATACTTCATAGCAAAACTGTAATGTGCAATTCTCTATCAACGTACAGTAATGTAGTTTCGTTGTGTGTTGTTGCACAGTTGTTAAAATTCAAATTATGAGATTTCAGATAAAATATACAATAAAAATATCGCAATGATACTAAATTACAATGTCGTTGTGTTAGTGAACTTTGTGTAAACTATATACCAGGGCCATTTTATTGACTGTTTTCATTAACAGCTAATATTATTTCTTGAGAATATTTCGAAAATTTTCCCAAAGGCTTTTTGTGGTTTTTATTATTGTTTTCATTCTACAGCTTCATACATATTTCTGTTCACATGGGAAAATCAAAACTTACTGTACTGTCACTACTACTGACCATCTCATCAGAGAGCATCAGTTGCTAATAGAATTGTGGTTATTCTCAGATTCAGCACATCGATATCCTTATGGGTATGGCCTGTTACATAGGCGGACATTCATCGTGGGCTCAACGTTTCTTTCTTAGATTACATGAATCAGCAATAGATAATTAGTTAGTTGCATGTACCCTTGATCATTTTTTACACACGTTATACGGGAGGAGTCTGCTGTCAAGAGTTCCGTACATCAGTTTCACTGACCTAAATCCAACACCAATGAGCATACCATTTTTCAGTGTTATTTATGTAACTACACTTCAAATGACTATTTTTGATACAGGCAACAAGTTCTTTCAAATCAATGTTCGTGTATGGAATAGAAGGAGTTCTCCAGAAGACATGATATTTGTTTATATTTTAGGCTTGCGTTAGTTAGCGACAAGATATTTTATGTGTACTGGACAATGATCAAAAATTTACGTCGAGGCATATTCAAAATATTTATATTCGAAAAATAAGCGATAAGTGTCTGAATGTTGTAGAAATCGCTATGATACATTTACCGCATTCAGTACTCTCGTAAATCGCAAATTAAGGTGAATTTTGAGCAACTGAAGGCTGTACGAATGAGGAGCTTGTGTTTGAGGTGCATAGAACGTACAGGACAAATCAGTAACAAGGAGGAAAGATTAGCATACAAATAAAAATGAAGGTAGGCAGTCGTCACAGAAGAAGACTGCGGTTTCCTTCCAATCTCATCTGCAAACTTATCGGAATTGTCAGACATGACTGAGACGCATTTAAAAATTTGAGCGCAAAATCAGTGAAGTTTGCAGTGTCGTATGTGATGCCTGTTGTAACTTCCTTTCCACGCCGTGTGGTTCTTTTGTGGACACAGGAGCGTGGAACAGAAAGCTGATAATGAACAGAGAATTCAGATACACTACTGGCCATTAAAATTGCTAAACCATGAAGATGAAGTGCTTCAGACGCGAAATTTAACCGACAGGAAGACGATGCTGTGATACGCTAAAGATTAGCTTTTCAGAGCATTCACACAAGGTTGGCGCCGGTGGCGATATATACAACGCGCTGACACGAGGAAAGTTTTCTCATACTCAAACAGCAATTGGCCAGCGTTGCCTGGTGAAACGTTGTTGCGATGGCTCGTGTAAGGAGGAGAAATGCGCACCATCACGTTTCCGACTTTGATAAAGGTCGGATTGTAGCCTATCGCGATTGCGGTTTATCGTATCGCGTTGGCCGAGATCCAATTACTGTTAGCAGAATATGGAATCGGTGGGTTCAGGAGAGTAACACGGAACGCCGTGCTGGATCCCAATGGCCTCGTATCACTAGCAGTCGAAATGTCAGGCATCTTGTCCGCATGGCTGTAACGGATAGTGCAGTCACGTCTCGATCCATGAGTCAACAGACGGGGACGATTGCAAGACAACAACCATCTGCACGAGCAGTTCGACGACGTTTGCAGCACCATGGCTGCGGTTACCCTAGACGCTGCATCACAGACAGGAGTGCCTGCGATGGTGTACTCAACGACGAACCTGGGTGCACGAATGCCAAAACATTTTTTCAGATGAATCCAGGTTCTGTTTACAGCATCGTAAAGGTTGCATCCGTGTTTGGCGACATCGCGGTGAACGCACATTGGAAGCGTGTATTCTTCATCGCCCTACTGGCTTATCAACCGGCGTGATGGTATGTGGTGCCATTGGTTACACGTCTCGGTCACCTCTTGTTCGCATTGACGGCACTCTGAACAGTGGATGTTACATTTCAGATGTGTTACGAACCGTGCCTCTACCCTTCATTCGATCCCTGCGAAACCCGACATTTCACCAAGATAATGCACGACCGCATGTTGTAGGTCCTGTACGGGCCTTTCTGGGTACAGAAAATGTTCGACTGCTGTCCTGGCCAGCTCATTCTCCAGATCTCTCACTAACTGAAAACATCCGGTCAATGGTGACCTTGCAACTGGCTCGTCACAATACGCCAATCACTACTGTTGATGAACTGTGGTATCATGTTGAAGCTGCATGGGGAGCTGTACCTGTACACGGCATCCAAGCTCTGACTCAATGCCCAGACGTATCAAGGACGTTATTACGGCCAGAGGTGGTTGATCTTGGTACTGATTTCTCAGGACCTATGCACCCAAATTGCGTGAAAATGTAATCACATGTCAGTTCTAGTACAATATATTTGTCCAATGAATACCCGTTTATCATCTGCATTTGGTCTTGGTGTAGCAATTTTAATGGCCAGTAGTGTATTAATTTATTCTACATCTAAAATTATACAGTAGAAATAGAAATAACTTTGTTGCTGTAGTTGCAGCACCAGTTGCTAACAACGGCTTTGAAACATATACGGATGCAAAAGATTCATAAATCTGCCACTCTTCAATACAATATCTAGTCAGATGCTGTCGAGCCCCGATCACTACTAAAGTTATGTTATTCAACAGTAAACACACAAAATGGGCTCGGTGCGTGAATGTTCGAACTTCAGTACACCCACCACATGAGCTCCGGAAAGAGGATGCCTGCATCTCATTGCCAGTGGCGTAATCGTTGGTGGCAGCGCATTCGTGCCGTGGTGGCGGCTGTAGGAAACGCGGCGGTGTAAGTGGCGGAACGCGTGTTTGAAAGTACGGCCGAACCGGATAGCGGCCGGCCGATACCACAGCCCCCCTCGTCC
This sequence comes from Schistocerca americana, assembly GCF_021461395.2. Classification (NCBI taxonomy): domain Eukaryota; kingdom Metazoa; phylum Arthropoda; class Insecta; order Orthoptera; family Acrididae; genus Schistocerca; species Schistocerca americana. The sequence goes on along the minus strand of NC_060127.1, from coordinate 89,377,202 downwards.
CCCACCCCCAACTTGTACCGGGGGAGGGGTGGGGGGAGACCTGCGCCATAGGTAGTCATCAGGCAGGTTGCTTGGTTGGAGGCACAGTAGACGTACCCGCGTCCGGACATCGCGTCTTGCGAGCATCAGGGAAACTGATGTAGCAACAGAAGAGAATAGAAAAGAAAATTAAGTAACCAGAAACTCTGTAAGCCTGTAAAGTGTGACCTATCAAAAAAGACGAACCCCTTGGTGATAATGTATGATGTTCTCGTCACTTCAGATCCAAACGGGATTTGTGAAACAGTTAGGTTACAAAATTTCGAAGACATGAGTACTGAATGAACAGTAAATTTACTACTGGTTCACCAAAGGTTATTAATCACAATTAATACGCAAAATGTAAAGTGGAAGTAGGTGCCAAAGAATAACTGGTGAAATTACACACAATTGTCAGTAACATTCTTTATTCAAATTTGGTGCAAGACTTTACGATATTAAAAAAAACCATCATTTAACGAATAAGTCACAATTTACGATAGGAAAGGACTTTTAAATTATTATTAAAAAATTTCAAGCCAGTAAGGCAAGTACAGGCAAGCAATTTAACATATAAACGCGAGGCTGTATAATATTTCAAGCTCAGCTATATAACAGGTGAATTTCACTCCATTAATAAATGAATACAATTTCAATATATGGCTTCACTTTTGGGCAGAAAAATATCCCATTTGGTTACAACAGCCGTAGCTACGGCCGCCCACAACAGCCTCACTCAGACTCATTAAATGGCGGCTCGAGTGGCCGAGCGGTTCTAGGCGCTTCAGTCTGGAACCACGCGACCGCTACGGTCGCAGGTTCGAATCCTGCCTAGGGCATGGATGTGTGTGATGTCCTTAGGTTAGTTAGGTTTAAGTAGTTCTAAGTTCTAGGGGACTGATGACCTCAGATGTTAAGTCCCACAGTGCTCAGAGCCATTTGAACTATTTGACTTCTCTGCAATATATAAAGACAATCCTGTTCACAAAAGTTCTTAAAATAGAAAAACCAAAACGCATGAATCATGCACACGGAGCTGACGCTCACAGTTAATAACATTAACATTTCTGAAATATATAAAAAAACAAATTTTACAAATTTCTGCCAGTTAACTTACGGCAAACACACACGCTCGCAAGGTAGGATTTGCGAACCTTAACAACATTCTCCTTTCAAGGTAACAATTTCCACCCGTAATGAAATGGCAAGAAAACACACTGATAACCAACTAACTGTATAAAACACATGAGCACGTTGAGTAAAGCCTTAAAAGGTACTGAATTGGAAAAACACACAACAGTTTTTGCTGACTAGAAACAATATAAAAAAATCCACTACGGCGTACATTAACAACCTTGCTTGATTATAGCCAAATATACATAAACACAAATTTACGTAAGTTACTGCTTCCAGATGAGCAGGAATTCGTTATGCACTTGACTAGTTCTTACCACGAGGCCAAAGGAATTTTTCTTCCTTCTTAGAGTACCTTTCTCACGTGAGTCTAGTAATACTAGCTATGGCAGGCGAGAGAATGGATCAGGTCTTAACGCCTTGCATTTTAAACAGTACAGTCATTGCTGCCTTAGACTTTCACAGACTCATTAACAGTCTAACAGGCTAACTAACACTCGAATAAACACGTAGGTAAGCTGGGAGGGGAAAGAAGCAATGCGCACCAAAGATTTACTCTAAAAATCAAATGGCTCCAAGCACTATGGGACTTAATATCTGAGGTCATTAGTCCCATAGAACTTAGAACTACTTAAACCTAACTAACCTAAGGACATCACACACATCCATGCCTGAGGCAGGATTCGAACCTGCGACCGTAGCGGTCACGCGGTTCCAGACTAAAGCGCCTAGAACCGCTCGGCCACACTGGCCGGCAGATTTATTCTGACATCAACCCCCCCCCCCCTTTCGTCCTCAAAAAGGGACAAACGGACAACCTTTCTAATATTACCACCTTCCCGCGGGTGGGCAGACGAGAATGAATGGCGGGAAACCCCAAAATATACGGCTGGTATAATTAACAAGAATAAGTAAATGAAATTCAATTAAACTTCATAAAATCTGTTAACAATCAATACTCAACTTCTGGAGCGTTACGACTCCCAGGACTGAACCAACGCAGCACCTCCAAATGCTCTGCCGAGCAGCCCGCTGCCAGCCGTTTCAACGGACGCAGGAAGGCGCGCCGATTTTCAGAACCTCCTCGCCGGTCGACAGCATACGGCGGAACTGCAGGTTAGGCCCCTTGCGGACCCACGCTCAGGAAGATTCCTTTTGCGACGAGCAGTTAACGCCCCATACCACGGAGCCGCTGTTCGCGTCGCTTACGCTGAAGCCGCGGTCTGCGTGCTGTCCCCCTAGCACCGGCAGAGAAGTCGCTTCTCGATGCCCCGACTGCCAGCTCTCCACGAGAGCCCATACAGCCACTTCTTAAACCCACGCGAACAGCCCACTTTTCCACTTTCCCGCTAGAGGGAGACACCGAAGCGTTCAATTGCGACAACGGCGCCACAGCGACTGTTTCACGCTACGCGCTGCGGCACGCTTTTCAAAGCTAACTTTACTACGGCTCACTGAAGATTTCAGAAATACATTTAAATTAAGATTTAAAACTGGACCCCGGGAGCGCGACGTGGTACCCCACCTTGCCGAGGTTTCGGGGAAGATGAGGATAAAGCTTACGTCTATGGCCAAACTTTAAATTGGGTTCCATGCTATTAATGTGCGGGGCTGTTTGTTGGTGCCTCACTGCCATAACTGTGGAGGCTCAGACCGTGTACACAAGTACGATGATCGCAAGCCGGCTTGCTGCAAGTGCGGAGTGGGAGGTCGCATTAGAAAAAATTGTTCAAAAACTGTAAGAGGGATAAGAAGACACGCAATGCCACCGGAAGGAACTGCCCCACTTACAGGATGTTAGAACAGAGGTTAATATCTAGAATCGATTATGGCTGAGTCCACACAGTGCACAGGGTGCCAAAGAGAATGCCCCCATGCAAAAGGAGAAGGGATGCGGAAAGGGCCGAAAGATTCAAAGAAATTTCTGAGAATGGTCGCAGGAGGCCAAACGCAAAGGGTTGAAACGGTGGACGCTTGCGTCGACACTGGCCCTAAAGAAAGAGAGGCTGCTCTCTCTCCCTATCGCCGGGGTTACAGTTTGCCATAAGAAGGGCGTCCTGTAGTGTTGGGCCGACTGGTGGTTGTGCAGGGGAATGTTGTACCAGAACAACAGGTAGAGGTCAACACTGAGAGTAGCACAAGTCTTGAAATGACAACACCAGGTCGATGAGCTATTACAAGATTAGAAATCGACCCCGTCAGAATTTACCCTAACCTGGAATACTCCATGCAGCTATCCCGCCTGGAGGAGCCGGCTGTCCTGACCACAGCTCTGAGACATGTGGTACGTGTTGGACGTAAGTATGGGCATGAAGTCACCTTCTCGGCCATGGCGGCTGCAGACAGGATACCGTTAAAGACAATGAATCTCTCGACTTAGGTGCCATGCGTAACTTGGTGAAGAATGTTTTTGAGAGATGAAAGGAACCATTTGATCTTGGTGAAATATACCGGGTGATCAAAAAGTCAGTATAAATTTGAAAACTGAATAAAACACGCAGTAATGTAGATAGAGAGGTACATATTGACACACATGCTTGGAATGACATGGAGTTTTATTAGAACCGAAAAATACAAAAGTTCAAAAAAGTCCAACAGATGGCGCTTCATCTGATCCGAATAGCAATAATTAGCATAACAAAGTACGACAAAGCACGTTCTTTACAGGAAATGCTCAATAAGTCCACCATCAATCCTCAACAATAGCTGTAGTTGAGGAATAATGTTGTGAACAGCACCGTAAAGCATGTCCGGAGTTATGGTGAGCCACTGCCGTCGGATGTTGTCTTTCAGCATCCCTAGAGATGTCGGTCGATCATGATACACTTGCGACTTCAGGTAACCCCAAAGCCAATAATCGCACGGACTGAGGTCTGGGGACCTGGGAGGCCAAGCACGGCGAAAGTGGCGACTGAGCACACGATCATCACCAAACGACGTGCGCAAGAGGTCTTTTACGCGTCTAGCAGTATGGGGTGGAGCGCCATCCTGCATAAACCCCATGTCATTCCAAGCATGTGTGGATTTGTACCTCTCTATATACATTATTCCATGATTTATTCAATTTTCAAATTTATACTGACTTTTTGATCACCCGGTATAATCAATCAGTCCTGTCCCATGGGAGAACTGCTCTCAATTGGAGGAAAAACTTCCTGGAATTTCACGTACACACGTACATTGCACAACAACAGAAATACAGCTAGGACAGCTAAAGGCGCACAAGAGTAGGTGGCCGTGCAGTAGCTTCAGAGGGTGGTGGAGGGGATGAGACTTGAAGTACCCTGTCTACAGGAGCCATACCCTCTTGCTGGGAAAACAGCATTTGCCGCTGTCAACTGACAAGTAATAAGTTTCGGTGATGAACCGAAAGCCACCATCCCGGTAATAAACAGGGCTCTGAGAGTCGCAGTGTCATCACACCTATCAGATGATCACTGGAACGTTGTGGAGCTCTAGTCGCCCTTAGGGGTAACATATCTAATTAACATGTACTTTCAGTACGGAAAAGAGATAGATGTGTACCTTGATCAACTTGTGGAACCACAGCATTGATGGGACCAAGGTTGTTGTGGTGGCAAGTATAAACGCCAAATCCGCCCTGTGTTACAGTGACACTCGGAATAAGAGAGTTGGGAAAATGGAAGAAACCATCAAGGTCTTACACTTCCTAATTGTCAATAACCCAGGAACCCCCCCCCCCCCCTATTACATGGGCGAAGGGTGTGAGGCAAATAACATTGACATGACGCTGATGTCACCAAATATAGGGTTCAAAATGGTTCAAATGGCTCTGAGCACTATGGGACTCAACTGCTGAGGTCATTAGTGCCCTAGAACTTAGAACTAGTTAAACCTAACTAACCTAAGGACATCACAAACATCCATGCCCGAGGCAGGATTCGAACCTGCGACCGTAGCGGTCTTGCGGTTCCAGACTGCAGCGCCTTTAACCGCACGGCCACTTCGGCCAGTCAAATATAGGGGGAGATGTATAAAATTAGATGGAGAGGGACAGGGTCACCACAAGCGGCCATAATCTAATCACCATTGCACTTTGCGATAGTGAGTGCCGTTGAGATGTAGGGTGGGAAGTACAGCTAAACTACAACAAAGCCGATTGGAACCGCCTGACAAGAGAGTCTGACGCCCTTGTATGGCTGAAAGCTGATGAAGACGTCGACATACACACCAAGGAAATGGTGAGTGCACTTACTAGGGGAGTGAGCGCAGCCATACCAACCAGAGACAAGAACCATTGCGGCCTCTGCATCGCCACGGTCTGCTGAAGTAAGGTAGATGCATCAGTCTGTCAGGAGGGCGATGAGGTACCACCAGAGATGTGTCGTCTGGGAAGAAAAACGGTGATGCCTACAAATATACTGGGAAGCCAAGGAGCAGCTCCAAAATGATCTAAGAGCAGTAAGGCTCCGAAGTTAAGAGAAGTATATACTGAGCCAATTGGCTATCGATCCCCGTGGCGTCCCTTACAAGATTCTAAGGGAAAAAAATACGGTCACCCATGGTGCTGTTCACTCTCAGGGACGGGAACCGGATGGCGGGATCCTGACAGGAAACTGCTGAAGACCTCCTCTGGTCCCTGCTCCCTGACGACAACGAGTAAGAGGACACAGAAGGACAACGTGTAATTACGTAGGAAGGTCAAAGACAATATGAGAACAACATCATTCTGTACCCGTTCTCAGGTAACAAAGTGGCTGTCCACATAACACCTCTAAAGAGGGGCAAGGCCGCAGGACCAGACGGCATTGTAGCAGAGGTAGTGCAATACCTCGCTCCTCAACAACTAACATCTCTGATAAGGACATGTAATGAGTGCTTACGATTAAGGAAGTTTCCCGCCATCTGGAAGCAGGCTGACGTAGCCATTATGAATGAGAACCACGATAAAGACCCAAGGGAAGTTCAATCTTACAGACTGATTTTTCTCTTAGTCCTGCTGGGTAAACGGCTAGAGTGGTTGCTGGCTCACAGACTGACAGTGCTGTGTGGGATGAGCGACAGGCAATTCGGCTTCCGATAGCGGCGATCTACGTCTGACGCAATCGCCCTGGCGGCCGAGGTCTGTGGGTCATCCCCACACATATACATATTTGGCATCATTGTGGACACCAGTGGCATCTTTGACAACCTGTGAAGGCCATCGCTCTTCTCCTGCTTGCTGGAGAAAAAGTGTCCAGGGCCGTTATATGGCTTAGGATCTATTGTATGGGAATGGAGGTCTGTCCATCGTCCCCTAGGGGGAGAGTTGGTAAAATGATTATGAATGGGTGTCCACAGGGCTCAGTCCCAGGGTCACTCTTATGGGACATAAGTATGGGGCCTCTCCTGGATAGCTTGGAGGGCAGTGCAGATGTGATAGAGGCGATAGCCTATGTAAATGACCTCCTCCTACTGGTTGGCGGCCATAACCGGGAAGACCTCGAACCAAAAGTAGAGAAGGCAATGACTGTCTTGACAGAATGGTGTCAAAGATCCAAAATGAGGATAGCACCTAATAAGTCAACACATCTGTTACTAAAGGGTCAGATAGCCAAAAATCCAACAGTTAGAAATGATGGCTCACCAGTTCTTAGGCGCCGGGAGGCTCGACATCTGGGTGCAGTCATTGATAAGAGATCTGATTTCATGCAGCATTTTGACACAGTGACACAGAGGTCGTTAGAGATACTAAACAATCTGATAGCGATTGGTCACAAAAGGTTTCCCCTACCAGCTGATTTAATAAAGTGATACCATAACACATTCTAACTTCCATGGTTGGTTACGGATCAAGGGTATGGGCGCACAGGTTCACGTGTGTCATGACTGTGAGGAGGGTGCAGCGTAATGTGCTCTTTTGTTCAGTTCGGTGATATAGAACATCTTCTTCAGAGTGGGGGGGGATTGTTGGCATTTTGGAGCTTTGTCCCTTGGATATAAAGATAAGGGAACAGGCAGCACAGTCCTGGGTTAAGAGAGGTAAAATTGACAAAACTAAAGAAATTCTGTGAGGTCACGTTGGGGACAAGTTTGCAATCAAAAGAAGGGGGAAGAAGATTGGCATGAAAGCCAGGAAACTGGACGCAGGACATACCAGGTGTTACCCAACGTTAGAGAAAGCTTGCACCTCAAAGACTTCAAGCCATGTATAGGGTCACTGCACTTCCTCACGGGACGTGGACTGCACCCGACATATCTGTCGGTTTGGGATGCAGACCACCCCCTCGTGTGACTGTGTTGCTGAGGAAGGCACTCCAGACCATGTGGTCTGGGAGTACCCCCTGTTCAATGATGTTCTCACCAGATTAAGACAAGAGTTGCCCAATCATGACACATGCCACTTGATTAGAGACCAGGATACTTTCAGAATTATTGACAGTCTCGCCAGAGAGGTTTGATCAAAGGTCCTGCGAGTTCATCGAAGGGGAAACTAGTAATTAATAGCAGCTAGTGGAAGATTCCACACACCTATCCCATTCCGCCGGGCCACGGACTGGACGATCGCTGCGTCTTTGAAAAGGGGGAAGGTACGACACCAAACCGAACATTACACCGCACACCGATCACATCTCGCAGAACAGGTTAGTATGTACGTAGGAAGTAGTTTTTTTTTCTGCAACATCATATGTAGTAACTACAGCGAGTCAACTTAGGGCCTAGCTCAGTGCTAGGGGCACGCCCTCTGGGGTTAGCTCTGTGGGCATAGCCAGACAATGTAGGCGTGAACCCCACGCTGCCCGTAATCGCGATGTGATTGACATGCGTAATCACACCTCCATACTTATCAAGAGGTCCGAAACTAATAATACGGTCTGCTGCCATCCTGCTGCGATTACGGGCAGCATGGGGTTCACGCCTGAGCCTCAGGACGTGCGCTAGCAGCGCATGTCAGGTGTTTCAAGCGTCAACTTCGCGTCTCAATATCTCGGGATGTAATGGGAACATTGCGATGCAATCAACGCCATTGTGTGTGTGCTTTGTCATGCTATGGATTGCTGGAGAAAAAATGTAGGAGGTCCATTTAAAAAACATAAGTTTGTGTTAAACACATATGCTTTCGTTTTAGAATGTTTCCGAATATGTACATTAATGGGCCCCAGCCCTACATTGATATCGGTGAAAGTCGTTTTCCAATAGCTGTTATTGTTCGAGAGATATTTTGGGTGGACAAGATAGCTGGGACACCCTGTATATAGGCAAGCGAAGACCTAAGTACACAACCCACAGATATATATATGGGGTCCGCTGGCCCGAGAGGGAGTCACGAAGTATGGCGATTGGCGGTCGCGAAAGAAGTGGTCACGAGGTCCGAGCGGCCGAAACCACGAGCTGCGCAAGCAGATCCCGCGCAGAGTGAAGAAACCGGAGTTCTTCACCGGGCTCAGGGTCGACCACAAGCAGGAGGCCGACATTGCGTCGTATGGTTGGCAATATTCGTGTCAGACGACCGCTCGTGGCTTGGCTGTCCTCTTCTACCTGGCTTTCATCAGCACCACGTAGTAACTGTTGCGACGCACCGTGGATCCATGGAGCAGCTTGCTGATAAAGGGTAGTTAGTTCAGGTAATCCAAGCAGTGATTTGTTTCATTGTCTACCTGGCCTCCTTATTATTCTTTGGTTTGTACCCGGCCCTCAGAGCTTTACTCGGTCGACTCTTTGGTCGTAAATATAGGCAGTAGTATTGTAGTAAGACACTAGTTGTCGTTTTAAGATTCGTCCCTCTACTACAATGCCTTTTCTTTTTGGTTTGTACCCGATAATTAATGTTCTAATTAATGAGCTCTTGGTCGTAAATGCAGCCGGAACAATTGTACTAGGGCACAGGTTTTCGTTAAACAAAAGAGGGACCTTGTGGTTAGATTTAGCTGTTAACCGGTTCAATTCTTTGATCGTAATCGCATTTCTGAGTCATTTGTTATAATCTGAACAACCTGTTGTACTAATCTGTTAGTTTCTGTGTTTCAAATACCGAGTCTTTATTAGTGTATTTTTGCTGGATCTTGTGATTTCGCCGAGTGAGTTCTCTTGTAATAAGTGTTCACAGGTGATGTTTTAGGACGTTCCTTCAGAGCGGTCTTAATAACTGACAATCATTTTAACTCTGAAAATATTAACAGCCAACTGTCACCAGGTCTTTAATCAAATTAAAATTGTCAGAAGGGACGGGTTGGCATCCAGTCCCAGCTTAGTTGCCGGTTGAAATTAAGAGGTTGGTTGCTTTGAAGTAAGCCTTACCATTCTCATAATTATTTGCTAATCTGTTTAACCTTCAAGCACAGGTGCGCACCTTAACCCCGAACCTTTCGACATAGAGCTTTGAAATTAAAAATGACGTCATCTGTTTTGAATAATTGAATCACTCTTTTCATCAATGGTGCTTATATAGTTTTCATGTGTTGCAGAAGTGCATTCAATAAGAGAGACTGTGTCCAGCGCGGTAGTAAACATCGCTGTTTCACCCGATAGATGGCGGGTTGCAGGTCCAGCCTTCTTGTAATCTTTGTCTATTTGTTTCCTGTTTTGCAATACAGCATGTCAGATTTATTTTGTAAAGATTGAAAGCTTATTGAACTTAAGGTTTGCGGTCAAAAGAATTTAGCAAATTTGTTCATTTTGTTAAAGAAAATTTTATGGTCAAATGTTTCGATTATCTGTAAAACACAGTCCCATAGTGTTCATAGCAATTTGTAAAACACAGTTTATATATTGTTACATAAAAATGTTGAGTGAAAGGAGAGCTATATTGATGGGTCCTCCCTTCCACGTTTTCCTCAATTCCAGCAAGCACCACGTATCATTAGGTGGTGGGTTAGTGTAGTATTCATATTGTTGTTGAAATAAAGAACGTAAAAAAGACTGCACATATTGTTGGATGAATGCAGAGTCTCGTGGCGATAACATTGAATAAAATGTTCTCGGATTTCCAACCGCGTTAATAGTTTAAAACTACACGAGGTTTCCTCCAAGCACTCCTTGGCCATTGTCAAGTGTTATGACTGCCAGTGGGCTGTTGGTGCGCCCTTATATATGCCAGCTGCCGGCTGTGACGTCACTGGTGCCCGTGACATTGCCATACACGGGCATGTTTTGAGTCGGCGTTCGATGTGCCCTCTTCAGCCGCGCGATCGCTGGATCCCACGCAGCACTGAGCTGCAAGCCACCGTCTCTATACATCGGACAAACAGTGCCCACTGTGCAACAACGCAGGAAAGAATACGAGAGGTATTATCGCCTACGCTATCCAGAGAAATCTGTGTTAGCTGAGCGTGCGTTAGAAAACGGTCACCAAATAATATTTGACGATACCTCTATCCTGGCTCGCACTAACGGCTTCTGGGACAGTTTAATAAAGGAAACTATTGAAATAAAAATTACCGCAAACACCCTGAATAGAGACGGTGGCTTGCAGCTCAGCGATGCGTGGGATCCAGCGATCGCGCCGTTGAAGAGGGCACGTCGAACGCCGACTCAAAACATGCCCATATATGGCAATGTCACGGGCACCAGTGACGTCACAGCCGGCAGCTAGCGTATATAAGGGCGCACCAACAGCCCAATGGCAGTCATAACACTTGACAATGGCCAAGGAGTGCTTGGCCGAAAGCTCGTGTAGTTTTAAGCAATTGACGCGGTTGTAAACCCGAGAACATTTTATTCTGCCCATATTGTTGTTGAAATAAAGATCTAAAATAAAACTACACAGGAACACCATGCACAGGATTCAGCCCTGGGCACAGGTAGGAGCATGGAGGGAGTTTCAGAGGGTCCCTGCGACCAGCCGATGGTTAGGGCGTCGATGTCTGTGAAAGAGGCGACCTGCGGCGTAAGCGGCAGCGGCGTCGCAGATGGGCGGGTGGACATTTAAACTGGTGAGATGGCCACGCGTAGAGGCACCCGCTTTGGGTTATCTGCGTGGGAGGCTCTACCATGGTAGCCGAACGCCGTGCTTAGAAGAAATCTCGAACAATTTCGTCTAAGACAGGATAACTTAAGGAGCCGTAGCCGATTTTGGTTGCGCTGATTCGTGCCTGCGCTGCCGCCAATAGTGTACTGCATTCCGCCAGGTGATCTGAGAAAAATGCCTCCGAAACGCGCTGCTAAGCCCGCAGGACAGGACAGGTAGTTTAAATTGTGTTAAGTGGCCAAAATAAGCAGCTGTCAGTTACACTCGAACATAAAACTTTATTTATTTGAACAGACATTACAAGAGCCAAAAAAATTTTTAAGGAACACAGCATTAATTTTTGGAACTTAATTACTAGGTGAATTTGCCATCAATCTAATGCCTTAAGGGCAAGACCACTTTAATTTAAAATCGGCTGAAAGCCAATAACTTAAATCTCAAACCAAGATGAGATTTTTAAAAGGCAAAGGGCCTTATCTTAAAACAGTTCTTTAATTAGGCTGAAGGCCCAAACAATCTGACTCCTTAAGAGCAAAACAACTTTAGTTTAAAAATCAGCTAAAGGCCCATCACTTAAGACTCAACCAAAATTAAATTTTTAAAAGGCCAAGGCCTTACCTTAAAACAGTTCTTTAAATTAGGCTGAAGGCCCAAACAATCTTACCTCTTAAGGGCAAAACAACCTTAATTTAAAAATCGGCTAGAAGCCTTACAAATACAAACAACAAGAACAAATAAGAAAAGACAGTACACCGAACGACGCTCAGAAGTTTCCGAGGGTCGGCCTAGGTGAGACGGGCAGTCGGTCCAACCATTGTCGATCCGACGACAACCCAACCGACAGACAGCCAACGGACCCACCGACAAGATAACTTCCGCTCCACCCGACCAACGCACAACAGGGATTTCAATGGAGAAGGTATCGTCGCCCACAACCAATTATACAGGGAGCTGTCAAACTACACACCGTGCAGGACAGCGACAACACGATGAGGAAAATACACTGCCTCAATTTATGTCAAGGGCCAGGGCAGGTAACCGGAACGTTAACGGCCACAAGGCTGAAGATTCCGCTGGTGCACTTCAATTCAAAATCACCAAGCCCAGTTAAACGCCACTGGAGGTGGCTAAAATTTGCCAACTTGAAATCACACATTGTTACTCGCAGGAATGTTCCAACAGCCGACAACGAAATCCATATGACACAATGTGAACAGTTGTGACTTGATGGTAGATTAAGTCAAAACTCAACTTTCGTGTCCAGGATCGGTAAGCCACCAACCTCATGGCAATGGGAACAGCGCCACACACTCCGCGCGTGGATGCCGCCAGCGGCCTTGGCCAAACTACGCGCCGCGGAGATTTCCTCGCTGCTCCACGGCAACCGACCTACTGTTCAGGCTCGGAAACGGTGAAAGGACCAAGTATACGTCGGACGATGAGACGACCAACTAAACGACCCACCAACGGTCGTCCCGCTCCAATCTCCCTCCATGGGACACTTCAAGTGTGTCGCCAGCGGTCGGCGAGCACTGGCTGTCGGCGCCTCGCCGGCGCTCCGTCCCCGACTTCACTGCTGCTGCGTCCCGACTGCACTGCTGGTCCGTCTCCAACTCACTGCCAGACACACGACGACCTGGAAATACTATCGGTCGCTCCAGACATTGTATGACAGTGCACTTATCGATACGCGCTGCTGCTGCCGCTCACGGACAACTAAAGCAGGAAGGTAGTCATGCCAGTAAACGGAATAAGAAAACGAGGCGGCAGTACCGTAATACAAGATGACAATAAATGTCATGAACACGAGCCGTGCACAGCTCAGCCTCATTCCCAGTAATGTGGCTAGTTGAAAACTATATTTAATTCTGAGGTTCGGGTGAAACTTCATAGTGAAGTCTGAAACAGAGCGGCAAGGACGAAGCAAATGCAGCAAGGTCCAATGACGTCGTCGTTGCCAAAAAATGGTTCAAATGGCTCTGAGGACTATGGGACTTAACAGCTGAGGTCATCAGTCCTCTAGAACTACTTAAACCTAACTAACCTAAGGACATCACACACATCCATTCCCGAGGCAGGATTCGAACCTGCGACCGTAGCGGTCGCGCGGTTCCAGACTGTAGCGCCTATAACCGCTCGGCTACACCGGCCGGCAGTCTCGTTTCAGATTGGACGTGTTCGGGTATGGAGACAACCATATGACTCCATGGTCCCTGCATGTGAGCAGAGGACTATTCAAGCTGGTAAAGGCTCTTCAGTGGTGTGGGGCGTGTGCAGTTAGAGCGATATGCGACCCCTGATATGTCTAGATAAGACTCTGACAGGTGACACATACGTAAGCGGCCTGTCTGATCACCTGCACCCGTTCATGTCCCTACGGTCGCAGGTTCGAATCCTGCCTTGGGCATGGATGTGTGTGATGGTTAGATAGGTCTTAGTACTTCTAAGTTCTAAGGGACTGATGACATCAGATGTTAAGTCCTCTACTGCTCCGAGCCATTTGAACCGTTCATGTCCATTGTGCTTTCAGACGGACTTGGGCAATTCCAGCAGGACAACGCGATACCTCTTCCCCCTCCCCCCTCCCCGTTCAGAATTGCTACAGAGTGGCTCCATAAACACGAGAGCACTTTCGCTGACCACCAAACTCCCCTGACATGAACATTATTAAACATATCAGGGGTGCTTTGCAGCGTGCTTTTCAGAAGACATCTCCACCCCTTCGTACTCTTACGTGTTTTTGGGCAGCCATACAGGATTCATGGTGTCAGTTCCCTCCAGCACTACTTCAGACATTAGTCGAGTCCATCCACGTCATGTAGCGGCACTTTTTCGTGCTCACGGGGGCCCTACACGATATTAGGCAGGTGTACCAGTTTCTTTGACTCTTCAGTGTATAATGGTTTACAATCCAGTTAGTCCTCAATACAATGACTACTCTGTAGATGACATGTCCTGACCGCTATGAAGGCCTGTAAATGTTATGAACTGGCAAAAACACAAAATGGGCTCAGCGCATCGATGTTTTGACTGAAGTATGACAACTGCTGGAGCTCCGGAGTGGGAATGCTTTCTTATCATTGGTAGCGACATAATCGTTCGTGGTAGAAACTCTCCTCTGATTCAAAGTGACAAGCATCATTGGTACCGACGTGAGCAACCACCAGCAGTTGCTTGCACCCTGTGCTCTTCATGGCATCTGGGAGGACCCGTTCCACACCTGGAATGACTCCACCCAGTATGCACACGGAGTGCACATTGGCAATGACATAATCGTTCGCGGCAGCGCCCCCATTCCGCTGCTGCGGCTGTAGGAACTACGGCGGTTTGACTGGCGGTCGACGGATGGCGCCCAATACCGCAACTTTCCAGTGGCATTGTTGTATACGCACGTGTCGTCGCATTCATCGATTGCACAATCGACTCTGTCTTTTTATCACCCCGAAATGTTAAAGTGCGATTTACATGCAGTTGTCTCACGAAATTCTTCTTATTTGCTTTTACACCTAACAAATTCTGGGTCAAAAGGAAGCGTCTTGTCATTCGATACGAATTTCCTTCCAGTATTGCCATTGAGGTCAATTTATCTACACGTTGGCCTGAAGTGAACTTCGTAACTTCCCGATTTCCTATTCTGATTGATTTCTTGATTAGATTAGATTAGATTAGATTAATACTAGTTCCATGGATCATGAATACGATATTTCGTAATGATGTGGAACGAGTCGAATTTTCCAATACATAACATAATTAGGTTAATTTAACAACATACTTAAGTTAATATAACAACTTTATTTTTTGTGTTTTTTGTTTTTCTTTATTTTTTATTTTTATTTTTTTTATTTTTCTTAATATTTTCGTTATTTTTTCTTTTTTTTCTTAATTTATATCTAAAAATTCCTCTATGGAGTAGAAGGAGTTGTCATTCAGAAATTCTTTTAATTTCTTCTTAAATACTTGTTGGTTATCTGTCAGACTTTTGATACTATTTGGTAAGTGACCAAAGACTTTAGTGCCAGTATAATTCACCCCTTTCTGTGCCAAAGTTAGATTTAATCTTGAATAGTGAAGATCATCCTTTCTCCTAGTATTGTAGTTATGCACACTGCTATTACTTTTGAATTGGGTTTGGTTGTTAATAACAAATTTCATAAGAGAGTATATATACTGAGAAGCTACTGTGAATATCCCTAGATCCTTAAATAAATGTCTGCAGGATGATCTTGGGTGGACTCCAGCTATTATTCTGATTACACGCTTTTGTGCAATAAATACTTTATTCCTCAGTGATGAATTACCCCAAAATATGATGCCATATGAAAGCAATGAGTGAAAATAGGCGTAGTAAGCTAATTTACTAAGATGTTTATCACCAAAATTTGCAATTACCCTTATTGCATAAGTAGCTGAACTCAAACGTTTCAGCAGATCATCAATGTGTTTCTTCCAATTTAATCTCTCATCAATGGACATACCTAAAAATTTGGAATATTCTACCTTAGCTATATGCTTCTGATTAAGGTCTATATTTATTAATGGCGTCATACCATTCACTGTACGGAACTGTATGTACTGTGTCTTATCAAAATTCAGTGAGAGTCCGTTTACAAGGAACCACTTAGTAATTTTCTGAAAGACAGTATTGACAATTTCATCAGTTAATTCTTGTTTCTCAGGTGTGATTACTATACTTGTATCATCAGCAAAGAGAACTAACTTTGCCTCTTCATGAATATAGAATGGCAAGTCATTAATATATAATAAGAACAACAGAGGACCCAAGACTGACCCTTGTGGAACCCCATTCTTGATAGTTTCCCAGTTTGAGGAATGTGCTGATCTTTGCATGTTACAAGAACTACTTATTTCAACTTTCTGCACTCTTCCAGTTAGGTACGAATTAAACCATTTGTGCACTGTCCCACTCATGCCACAATACTTGAGCTTGTCTAGCAGAATTTCATGATTTACACAATCAAAAGCCTTTGAGAGATCACAAAAAATCCCAATGGGTGGTGTTCGGTTATTCAGATCATTCAAAATTTGACTGGTGAAAGCATATATGGCATTTTCTGTTGAAAAACCTTTCTGGAAACCAAACTGACATTTTGTTAGTACTTCATTTTTACAGATATGTGAAGCTACTCTTGAATACATTACTTTCTCAAAAATTTTGGATAAAGCTGTTAGAAGGGAGATTGGACGGTAATTGTTGACATCAGATCTATCCCCCTTTTTATGCAAAGGTATAACAATAGCATATTTCAGTCTATCAGGGAAAATGCCCTGTTCCAGAGAGCTATTACACAGGTGGCTGAGAATCTTACTTATCTGTTGAGAACAAGCTTTTAGTATTTTGCTGGAAATGCCATCAATTCCATGTGAGTTTTGCTTTTAAGCAAGTTTATTATTTTCCTAATTTCAGAGGGAGAAGTGGGTGAGATTTCAATTGTATCAAATTGCATAGGTATGGCCTCTTCCATTAACAGCCTAGCATCTTCTAATGAACACCTGGATCCTACTATATCCACAACATTTAGAAAATGATTATTAAAAATATTTTCAACTTCTGACTTTTTGTTCGTAAAGTTTTCATTCAATTTGATGGTAATACTGTCTTCCTCTGCTCTTGGTTGACCTGTTTCTCTTTTAATAATATTCCAAATTGTTTTAATTTTATTATCAGAGTTGCTGATTTCAGACATGATACACATACTCCTGGATTTTTTAATAACTTTTCTTAATATAACACAGTAGTTTTTATAATTTTTGATAGTTTCTGGGTCACTACTCTTTCTTGCTGTCAGATACATTTCCCTTTTCCGGTTACAAGATATTTTTATACCCTTAGTAAGCCATGGTTTGTTACAAGGTTTCTTAAGAGTATATTTAACTATTTTCTTGGGGAAGCAGTTTTCAAATGCATTTACAAAAATGTCATGAAATAAATTATATTTTAAATTGGCATCAGGTTCACGGTACACCTCATCCCAGTCTAACTGCTGTAGGCTTTACCTGAAATTTGCAATTGTTAAATTGTTGACTGAACGTACTACTTTGGAGGACTGTTTAGTATTGCTGAATGGAGCTATGTCATATATTGTAACTAGCTGTGCACCATGATCAGAAAGACCATTCTCAACAGGCTGAGCATTTATCTGGTTAAACGTATCTTGGTCTATAAAGAAGTTATCTATCAGTGAGCTGCTATCCTTTACCACCCGAGTAGGAAAATCAATAACGGGTGTCAAATTGAAAGAACCGAGTAATACTTCAAGGTCATTTTTCCTATTACCCTCTTTCAGAGTCTTTGAAACGAACAATTTTCCTCTTACTCTAAATCGGAGGGCGCTGTCTTGCAGATCTCCTTCAGTAACAGTGCAATATCTGTCTTGAGCAACTTTGAATATTTCTAATAATTCAAACTTCCGCGAATTTCATTATGGTGCATATGTCTTACTGCGAGTCATACCTTCTTCTCTTTATGTAGTTCAAACTCACACTTTACGAAACGGAACTGACTTAGCACACCGCTCAATTTTAGGCGCTTTCCCCCTCCTTTGTGTAACGAGGAATTTTCAGCCTATTCTTTGTGATTGCCAGCTATTACTGATTTTTTTCTTTGGGCTAAGAAGGTATTCACTTACTAGATTCTTATTGGTACAACAATTACCGTTCGAATCACAGCTCATGGAATAGTGATTGTTATTACCTATTTCTGCTATACTTCCCACAATTCATAACGAAAGGTCAGTATAATTCGAACCAATGTCAAAGAAATTAACTAACATATAACACATGACCCATGGACCTTGCCGTTGGTGGGAAGGCTTGCGTGCCTCAGCGATACAGATGGCCGTACCGTAGGTGCAACCACAAGGGAGGGGTATCTGTTGAGAGGCCAGACAAACGCGTGGTCCCTGAAGAGGGACAGCAGCCTTTTCCGTAGTTGCTGGGGCATGATTGCCTGATCTGGCCTTGTAATACTAACTAAAACGGCCTTGCTGTCCTGGTACTGCGAACGGCTGAAAGCAAGGGGAAACTACAGCCGTAATTTTTCCCGAGGGCATGCAGCCTTACTGTATGGTTAAATGACGATGGCGTCCTCTTTTGGTAAAATATTACCGAGGTAAAATAGTCCCCATTCGGATCTCCGGTAGGGGACTACTCAGGAGGACTTCGTTATCAGGAGAAACAAAACTGGAATTCTACGGATCGGAGTATGGAATATAGGATCCCTTAATCATGCAGGTAGATTAGAAAACTTAAAAAATGAAATGTATAGGTTAAAGTTAGACACAATGGGAATTAGTGAAGTTCGGTAGTTCGGTGGTAAGAGGAACAAGACTTCTGGTCAGTTAAATACAGGGTTATAAATACAAAATGAAATAGGGGTAATGCAGGAGTGGGTATTAGGAATGCGGGTAAGCTAGTACAAACAGCTAGTACAAACAGCATTCGTATGTATTGTGGCCAACATACATACGAAACACACGCCTCCCACAGTAGTACAAGTTTATACGCCAACTAGCTCCGCAGACGACGAAGAGATTGATGAACTATATGATGAGGTAAAAGAAGTTGTTCAGATAGTAAAGGGAGATAAAAATTTAATAGTCATGGGTGACTGGAATTCGATAGTAGGAAAAGGAAGAGAAGGAAACGTAGTAGGTGAATACGGAGTACGGGGAAGCAATGAAAGGGAAAGCTGTCTGGTAGGATGTGACACAGAGCGTAACTTAATCATAGCTAACACCTGGTTCAAGAATCGTGAAAGAACGTTGTATATATGGAAGAGGCCTGGAGATACTGGAAGGTTTCAGATAGATTATACAGGGTGTTACAAAAAGGTACGGCCAAACTTTCAGGAAACATTCCTCACACACAAAGAAAGAAAATATGTTATATGGACATGTGTCGGGAAACGCTTACTTTCCATGTTAGAGCTCTAACATGGAAATTAAGCGTTTCCGGACACATGTCCACATAACGTCTTTACTTTATTTGTGTGTGAGGAATGTGTCCTGAAAGTTTGGCCGCACCTTTTTGTAACACCCTGTATAATGGTAAGACAGAGATGAAGGTACCAGGTTTTAAGTGGTAAGACATTTCCAGGGGCAGATGTGGACTCTGACCACAATCTACTGCTTATGAACTGTAGCTTAAAACTGAAGAAACTGCAAAAAGGTGGGAATTTAAGAAGATGGGACATGGATAAACTGATAGAACCAGAGGTTGTAGAGAGTTTCAGAGAGAGCATTAGGGAAAGATTCATAAGAATGGGGAAAAGAAATACAGTAGAAGAAGAATGGGTAGCTTTGAGAGACGAAATAGTGAAGGCAGCAGAGGATCAAGTAGGGAAAAACACGAGGGCTAGTAGAAATCATTGGGTAACAAACATATATATTGAATTTAATGGATGAAAGGAGAAATGATAAAATTGCAATAAATGAAGCAGGCAAAAATCTATCTTGCTTCCTTCAGTTTTGAGCCGAAAACCAGAAAATCATGAATTTCCACTAAAGTCTTAATTTGTGAAATCCAAAGTACTGTTTTTATTAAATCATTATGAAAGATGAATCTAAATATAAATTTTGAAGTCTCTAGCTCTTTTCTGTTGCGCCAATGATTTTTCCAGAAAACGTCCAAATCTCGGAAATGGCTGAAGTTATCGAACTGATATTTAACACACATTAATTTAGTATTATTTCTGACCTGCTAGAAAAGTTTTAGTTCATTTGCTTGATTTTAAGGTATTGCGCAACATTTATGACGTCAGAGCTAGTTACAGCAGACTGGCTGGCACACGATGGAAACTAATGTGAATTTACTACAGCGTGAGTAGGCTGCTTCCCTACATCACCCTCTACTTAAATTTTTTGTTTATGAATGTTAATGAATAAAAAAAAATTTAATTACAAAAAGGGAAGCAAGAGTACAGTTTAACTCCCTATAAAAAAATATATATATATATAAACCTGTAGACACATTTAAGAAAACTGATTACCTACATTAATTATTTAAATTATAGGCATGTTCAGTGCCTTTTAAACAATGTCATTACTCAAATTTTTAAAGCAAAGTCATGAAATATTTTGGCATACATATTGCCTTAGACAAACAAACACATACAAATTGAAAAATTATGAAAATCTTAGATCCATTAAATACATTAAATACATTTTTACATACACATATTCAAAGAAAATAACATAATACATAAACAGATGAATATCTCTTAGCAGTCTTTTCTAAACCTGAAAGAAAAGTTCACAAATAATTTTTACACACGTGGTTATAGCCGCTTTGGCTGGCGTCCTACACTTCCATTCACAAGGGTAGAGGAGGGGAAGTTGCTATGGTGTGCGTCCTTCACGTTCTCTCTAAATTACATGGGGGAAAGGGGAGGGGTCACTGTGAGTTGTGTCCAAGTCACTCCACGCTTTCACGCAGCTACCAGGCTGCCATTATCTGGTTTGTCCTGTAGAACAAACAAAAAGAGTGCCTCAGACTCTGTTCACTTAATATCTAAGGGTGGGTCACAATGAAATGGGGATATATACATTTTCTCTTCCAATATGTTACTGGAACAAAGTTAACAGAACTTTTTCAGTATTACTCTCGCGGTTACTTGACTGTCATAAAATCGTTAAACAAGTGGCTCAAAACGCCGTCAATGACGTACTTGAGAAAATTTATGCTCCTAAGGCATACAATCATAAATCATATTTAATATGAATTTATTATTTCTGGGCCGGAACACTGAACCAATGCTCGGTACATTCCTGATACATTTGTATTTTTAAGCACTTAACTGACTCATCTTTGATTACCTTATTCTTAGAGATAGTATGAGTATGATTAGTGGTTGTTTTCTCAGCTTCCATGTACATGTGAGTAACTTTTGGTAATAGTACAGTTGTGAGTGTTCAAAACACACTACGTTTAGTTGACTACTAAATCCACTTATTGGTCCTCAGCTGTTGTCAGTTCCACATCTGCAATTAGGTACTTACTTACTTTGAAGTGTATTTATGCTGAGCTAAAATAATGTTTCACGTCTGTCAGTATGTTATTTATTCATTTGCTAGTGTATGAACTTAAGTAATACTCACTCCATTTAAATTTAAAAGCATAGGACAGCACATTTATTTCATATTCATAGTGTATTGCAGCTGATTAGTTTTCTCACGTGGCAATCCATTTCCACTCAATCGGACGCTGAAACCACAGGTAGTCTCTTTCAGACCTACCACTAAACTGCATCAAATAATTATGGACGAGCGTAATGCTATATTCCTTAAACCTATAGGACACCATGAGCTGCTCTGTCTCATTTAACATAAGGGTACCTATGGTCGCATTCACGCCTCCAACTCATAACCTCAATACGTGTAGGTGTATCCTGTCACACACTACACTAAAATAATGGCCAGCTCCAAACTTATAAATACTTCAGGGACGTGTCCTTCACGTCTCAACCACAAACACTGTTCAATTCTATTATACTGCCTTTCCTTGCTACACAAGGTGAGTTTATCCTTACAACTTATCTGCATATATTTCATACCACTAAGCAATCTCTTTTACTATTTATTAGTCAGCTCTAAAGCATACACTAGGTCTCATTGACACTTCAGATCCTGCTTGTACATGAATTCATACATCTTTTTAAATTACTGTTGGTGGACCATTTCCAATAAAACAACACTTTGTAGTTACTATATTACCAGGGTACTATACATAATTGTTACTCAAATACATTTGTATCTTAATTACGTCATACTTCCCTATTGTTTGTCACTATTAGGTTTGTCACATTAGGTATTTTTCTTCACTAATCGGTAGATAGAATGGTTACATAACTCATGGCTTGATAGCAATGACAGAAAATTTTTAGGTCTGGAAAGAAGAGGTCGAAATTTTTGTGGATAGGAAAGATGAAGAATGAGTGAGACCTGAAAGGGAAAGAAGATCTCACACAGCGGGGACTGCACAGCTGCCACACTGTGTAGAGGTTACAGAACAACCTCCTCCCTACAGCATTCATTGGTTTAATGCTGTAAAGAACAGTTAGAAATTTTTATGTGTTGTAAGAAGATGTCGAAATTTTGTAGATAGGAAAGATGAAGAGTGAGTGAGACCTGAAAAGGAAAGAAGATCTCACACAGCTGGGACTGCACAGCTGCCACACTGTGTAGAGGTTACAGAACAACCTCCTCCCTACAGCACTCATTAGTTTAATGCTGTAAAGATAACCATAACGGAAAATTTTAGTATGAAAGAAGGGGTCGAAATTTTTTGGGGATAGGAAAGATGAATAATGAGTGAGACCTGAAAGGGAAAGAAGATCTCATACAGCTGGGACTGCACAGCTGCCACACTGTGTAGAGGTTACAGAACAACCTCCTCCCTACAGCATTCATTAGTTTATTATTGACGTGATAATCATACCGGAAAATTTTGTGTTGGAAAGTAGAGGTCGAAATTTTTGGGGATAGGAAAGATGAAGGATGAGTGAGACCTGAAAGGGAAAGAAGATCTCACACAGCTGGGACTGCACAGCTGCCACACTGTGTAGAGGTTAAAGAACAACCTCCTCCCTACAGCATTCATTAGCTTATTATTGACGTGATAATCATACCGGAAAATTTTGTGTTGGAAAGTAGAGGTCGAAATTTTTGGGGATAGGAAAGATGAAGATTGAGTGAGACCTGAAATGGGAAAGAAGATCTCACACAGCTGGGACTGCACAGCTGCCACACTGTGTAGAGGTTAAAGAACAACCTCCTCCCTACAGCATTTAGTGGCTACCTATGAATCTGCCAGGTCGATCAGAAAATACTTTATGATGCCTTTTTAGAACCTGTCTCAGTTCTTCCTTTTGATTGTCTGAAATCCTATTGATTTCCTGCAATTTAGTTTCTATTTTGTCTAAAATAATTGCTTCTTCTTCTTCTTCTGTGTTCAACTTATTGTTATTAAGATTAACATCCTCGTCCCCATACCTCCTGTTTTTCAGAACTCGTATAGGCAGCTCCCAAGTTTCATGATCAGTTACTACATGTTTATCACTAAAAGGTACTATAATTACTCCGGTTATTGGCAAGACCATTTTTAACTGGCTTCTTTCAAAGTCAACAACACTCTGATATTTTGACAAGAAATCTATGCCAATTAAAACCTCAATACTGAGATTGTTTACAATTAAACATGGATGATCAATTAAATTACCATTAATGTTAAAGGGTAGTAAAGCTTCTTGCTTTACCGTTTTTGATACCTTGCCGGTAGCACCAATTATTCTTAGTCCTGATACCCTCATTACAGTAAGTTTGTCTTTACCAGGTAATGCATCAAAGAAGGACTGAGATATTGCACTCACCTCACTTCCACTGTCTAAGAGACAACGTACATTGATACCCAACATATTCACTATTATTATAGGGTGGCTTATTCTAGGTTGTACAGGTGGTTCCTCAGATTCATCTAGTAGTTCCTTTTGGATTTGTCTCCAACTAAAGTGATCAACATCTGTCTTCAGTACATTTAGGTCACAGTGTGTAGGGGTTTCCTGAATTACATTTTCAGCTGCCTTTTCCAGTCGGTCTATTAATTTTAAATCGAAACACCGCACGACTTCACTACATTTAGTTTGCTGAACATGACCCAAATTACTGTAGTCTGAGCGATTCTGCGCCTCCAGACCGGGCATAACATTAGTTACAGCTAAACCACTTTCACCATTATCGTCGGTTTCCTTCTCAAGTGACAACTGGTCACAGCTACTGGGTTCATCGACCCCAAACAGCCTACCCTCTACATTCCCACTTATCTCCTTTCCTAAATCTATTAGTACATTATCAACATCCTGCACAGGCACTTTAGATAAGAGCACATCATCCTCATCGTAAATATAAGCATGAATTTCTTCTGCTTCTTCACCTGTCAATTCAGTATTTTGTAGCTCATCCCTACTGTTACACTGCTGCGCCTTCTCTTTCTCTTCCCACTTAGAAAGCGTCTCTAACACGGTATCTATCAAATACTGTGAGTGATCTAATATTTCTGTTGTATCCTTAGGTGCTACCGACTCTTCATCCACATGTTCAGTTTGAGTATTCTGATCTGTCTTACCAATTCCCTTAACTACTGGCTTAGGAAAAGTAACCGCCTGGTGAGCGCCAGTGTCCTCATAGACGGGAACTAGTTTTCCTGCCTCGGCCTACTGCTGTTTCCTTTAGTTTCATTATAGTTGACTGGCACAGCCTTACTTTCCGTACTGTTGTTTACATGCATATTTCTGTTTGGAACAAAATTATTATCCCTTGGACGCCATTGTTGGTTCTGATAATTATTTCCCCAATTCCTACCTCTCTTAGGATGACGAACACCTACTGTTCTGATGTTTACATTGCCATTTTGCTCGTTCCTAAAATTACTACTATTATTGTTATTGGCATTTCTGTTATTACGTGCTTGCTCCTCATTGGCAGCAACACGTTCTACACGTTCCAAATACTCAATGAAACGATCCAGATTGTCTCTAGGGGCTGATATAATTCTAGTTTGCCAGTACCATGGCAGTTTGGCTTCCAGACCTAGTATAATCATTTCTGGTTTTAGCTTTTCCGCCAAATGTGACAAACGTGAAATCCATGACCTAGCAAACTCTTTAATAGATTCCTTGCCTGCATTGAAGCGTTTTCCACTCCAAAATTCTCTCAATACTTCATTTTGCTTATTGCTAGACCAATACTCATTAATAAAAGCTGTTTTAAATTCCGCTAATGTTTTACATTTCAACATAACATCAGCTGACCAACGCATGGCGTCACCTGCCAAATGGCTTCTAATAAACGATATTTTCTCTCGCTCAGACCAAGTTGGTGGAATCACATCTTCAAAATCGTTCCAGAAATCTAGCGGGTGGATATTTTTATCTGGATCGAACCGCAAGAACTGCCGACACCCGATAAAAGTGGCGTTTGCAGCTACAATTTGTTGTATACCACCATTACCAGAAGTTACTGAAGC
The DNA here is from genome assembly GCF_021461395.2 of Schistocerca americana. NCBI lineage: Eukaryota > Metazoa > Arthropoda > Insecta > Orthoptera > Acrididae > Schistocerca > Schistocerca americana. The sequence goes on along the minus strand of NC_060127.1, from coordinate 89,352,106 downwards.
TACTTTACTTTCAATGTTAGCAATGTTAGTACTGATATTTTCTACTTTCGTTTCAACATTATCTACTCTTTGCACAATATGAGTAGTATCAGTTTTGATTGCATTTACTTCTGCTTGACATATGTTTACTTTTATGTTAACATCTTTAAATCTATCTGAGCACAGTTCAGATTCCGCCTCGATCTTTTCTGTTAACTTGTGCTCCAGCTTCACATCTTCCATTTGGAAGTCCTTGCGAACCTCAGCGACTTCGGATTTAACTGTTTTATACATTTCAGAAAACTGTTGAGCAACCTTTTTCTTAATATCCTCATGATTGCAATCAATTTTATAATTCAAACTGTCTAGATCCTCTTTCAACTTATTGCAACCAGCCTTGAAGGTATCGTCCATTACCTCCAATCGTTTATTAAAATTAGTTTGGCTGGCCATAATCTCATACTTTAATTCAGCATTACTGCTCTTGACCTCACTTATTTCAGACTTTAATTCAGCATTCATTCTAGCATTACTGGCTGACATTTCAGCATTACTGCTTTTGACCTGTTCACTTATTTCAGACTTTAACTCAGCTGTCATTTGTGCATTACTGGCAGCTATTGCTTGTAATATAACATTTAGATCCACAGCCCCAGCACCTTTGGGTTGCTCACGAGCTGGCTTTTTATCACACTCAGGTGACGAAAAACTAGCTCCAATACCAGAATCATCAAAACTACATGAAACTTCTGATTGATTAGTCATATCCAACTGCTCCTTCTTAAACTCTACCATTTCTGATGACTGTTTCATTTTTAATTCATCAGAGAAACTATCATCCAATAAATTTACAATTTCTACTTTCCGCTTTACTACAGGGGTCTCTATTATTGAATCATTGCCCCTTCCCACACTACTGTCAGGAGACAATACTTAATTTTTCACTTTAACATTACTACTTTCATGCATATTTACACTTGAACCGTTGTCTGGATTTACAGTTCCCTCAACAGACATAGGTTCTAATTTACGTTTAAACTCCGTTTCTTTTGGCGGTTCCATCGCCGACAGTCTTTTAGTGCAGGTTAGTAAAATTTTTAACAGCTTTTCACTTAACTTAGTTCCTTCTGCACGACGTATGGCGTTGCCGGCGCGGCGTACCAGGATTCCTGATGCGACGTGGCACGTTGAACTGCAGACGGCTCTCCGACGGCTGTTGTGTGTTAGCGTGGCCCGCAATTGCAGGCTCTGCGCCGGCTGCTCCAGCGGACGACTGCGGTGCGGCGAGACTGGCTTCTCGCGATGCCAGCAGCACCGCTAGACTCAGTGCCAGCTCCGTCAATCCAGATGCGTTGTTAATCCAATTGCGTCGTCCACATGCACACGTAACACATTCACTGTTCTATACTCAGTTGCGCTTCGCATTTCACTCGCGAATCCGAAAAGTTAAAATCACTTTCACTTAGTTGATTTCCCGGCCGATGCACCATATGTGGGGCGGCGGATGTGTTGGTACATTTACTACTGTCTCCTTGTTTGAATGTTGTAACATTTCCCGGCCGATGCACCATATGTGGGGCGGCGGATGAGTTTGTAAAAATAAATCTACTGTTGTATAAACGCTTGCGTGTTGAATCAGTTTCTAGCTTTTAGAATGTTGTTATTGCTGTCTTTTGCCGTTCTCAACACTGGCTCTCTATTTACTCCGTGACCCCCAGAAAGTGATTTAATAAAACTTGGAGCCAGTAAATAGATATCCTAGTGCCCACTTTACCTGAGAATGTTCTTATAGCTGCAGCTTATAGCTCTGAGGAATTAGGAGATTGTCCGGGGTTTCTAATCAAAAACGGTTTTCCAAAATAGTTGAGTATATTCTGAAATTCACTGATAAACAACACAAGTATCCCTACAACCTAACTAACAGAACAGTTCAGAGTCTAATACGCTGATGCAACTATAAATGTCCGAATCAAATGTTAAAAAGAATGCTCGCCATAATTTGATGAAAATATTTCATCAAACGCCACGCTAAATATTTGGTAGAATGTCTGTCCCGCGACGGCACGTGAAAATACGACAATACGCAAACTGAAGCTAGTTAATGAAAATCATCCCAGAATTAACACTTCACATATAATGTTTTCATAGTTCCGCGTATCTCTAGTAACTTAATACGGCACCCGAGGCTGTTTGTAGCAGATACACTGATGCGACGCGACTACCGACACAGATGGCGTGTCATTCAGCGTCTGGAGAGAACTGGGGCCTTCCTTCCTCGCGCAGTGTTCTTATATATAAAGCCGCGGTGCGGACGGCTGAGGGATCGCCTGATCAAATCCGCTCTCCCGACTAGCCGCTGGGCTAGTAACGCACCACTTCAAGTTACATAATAATTTATAGCTTCTTTGGCTGATGGCCGAAGAAGTTCTTAATTTAAACGTGCATTCAGCACGCAGGTAAGTATTGATAATAAAATTTTGACGTGGCTAAGTTAAATACTTTGAGCGAGAGAATTAATTAAATTATACTGCACGCAGCAGATGAGCTCTGAACTGTCCCTTTTGAGATCCGCTATCGCTATAATTTTATAGGTATTAAAAAGAAACTTTACACATCTTCAAAATCATAGCGGACCTCCAACCTATTTAAATCTAAACATCCTAGCCTTATTTACTAGCCTACTTAATCTATCTTGCTTCCTTCAGTTTTGAGCCGAAAACCAGAAAATCATGAATTTCCACTAAAGTCTTAATTTGTGAAATCCAAAGTACTGTTTTTATTAAATCATTATGAAAGATGAATCTAAATATAAATTTTGAAGTCTCTAGCTCTTTTCTGTTGCGCCAATGATTTTTCCAGAAAACGTCCAAATCTCGGAAATGGCTGAAGTTATCGAACTGATATTTAACACACATTAATTTAGTATTATTTCTGACCTGCTAGAAAAGTTTTAGTTCATTTGCTTGATTTTAAGGTATTGCGCAACATTTATGACGTCAGAGCTAGTTACAGCAGACTGGCTGGCACACGATGGAAACTAATGTGAATTTACTACAGCGTGAGTAGGCTGCTTCCCTACACTACGACTTACCACAGATTAAGAAAAGGGAAACCTACGTTTCTAGCATTTGTAGACTTACAGAGAGCTTTTGACAATTTTCACTGCCATACTCTCTTTCAAATTCTGAAGGTGGCAGGGGTAAAATACATGGAGCGAAAGGCTATTTACAATTTTTACAGAAACCAGATGGCAGTTATAAGAGTCGAGGGGCATGAAAGGGAAGCAGTGGTTGGGACAGGAGTGAGACAGGATTGTAGCCTATCCCTGATGTTATTCAATCTGTATATTGAGCTAACAGTAGAGGAAACAAAAGAAAAATTCGGAGTAGGAATTAAAATCCAGGGAGAAGAAATGAAAACTTTGAGGTTCGCCGATGACATTGTAATTCTGTCAGAGACAGCAAAGGGCCTGGGAGAGTAGTTGAACGGAATGGACAGTGTCTTGATAGGATCCGAGCGGGATTAGCCGAGCGGTCATCGACGCTGCCGTCATGGACTGTAGGGCTGGTCCCGGCGGAGGTTAGAGTCCTTCCTCGGGCATGGGTGTGTGTGTTTGTCCTTAGGATAATTTAGGTTAAGTAGTGTGTAAGCTAGGGACTGGTGACCTTAGTAGTTAAGTCCCATAAGAGTTCACACACGAATTGATCTTGATAGGAGGATATAAGATGAACATCAGCAACAGCAAAACGAGGATAATGGAATGTAGTCGAATTACATCGGGTGATGCTGAAGGAATTAGATTACGAAATGAGGATATAAAATGTAGACTGGCAATGGCAAAGAAAACGTTTCTGAAGAAGAGAAATTTATTAACATCGAGTATAGATTCAAGTGTCAGGAAGTCATTTCTGAAAGTATTTGTATTTAGTGTAGCCATGAATGGAAGTGAAACGTGAACGATAAATAGTTTAGAAGAGAAATTTGTGGGGCAACTTGACGAGAAGAAGAGATCGGTTGGTAGGACATATTCTGAGGCATCAAGGGATAACCAGTTTAGTACTGGAGGGCAGCTTGGATGGTAAAAATGGTAGAGGGAGACCAAGCGATGAATATACTAAGCAGATTCAGAAGGATGTTGGTTGCAGTTGGTACTGGGAAGTGAAGAAGCTTGCACAGGAAGTCTGGAAGGTAGGAGACGAGATACTGGCGGAAGTAAGGCTGTGAGGACGGGGCGTGAGTATTGCTTGGGTAGCTCAGTTGGTAGAGTATTTACCCGCGAAAGGCAAAGGTCGCGAGTCTGAATTTCGGTCCGGCATACTGTTTTAATCTGCCAGGAAGTTTTTTTTAGGGTATGTTTCAACATGTTGAAAACCCCGTAAGAGAAAAGATCAGGATTAACAAGGTAAAGGTAACAAAACATGTAGTTATTGTAGATGTAGCCTCAGAGGAAGATAAAAATAAGCTTTTAGAAATCCAAAAATTATGTAAGTCAGTAAAATGTGAACCCCCCCGAAAGCGAAATCCACTGGTCATTCTGTATGACGTCCCAAAATCAATTACGGACGAGGACCTATGTGAGACCCCGTATCAACATAACCTTGACGATTCAAATATAAGTATGGAAACCTTTCTAAAAGATTTTAAACTCAGATTCAAGACAGGACCTAGGGACAGAAACGTAGTTCACCATATTGCTGAAGTTACAGGGGGACTATGGAGGAAACTAACAGCTATGGGCAGGGTGTACATAGGTTTTCACGCCATAAACGTGAAAGACTATCTAATCGTACCCCGTTGCCACAATTGTGGGGACATTGATCATATTCATAAATATTGCAGTAGGAAGCCGGCCTGCTCTAGATGCGGAGAGGACGATCATGTAAGAAAAGATTGTAGGAAATCCGCTTATGCATACCATGCACACGAAGGGGCAGAAAGACGTGCGGCACAACCGGAAGGAATTGCCCAACATACAAATTACTCGAACAACGCCTAATCTCCAGAACAGATTATGGCTGATGGCAACAACAAAACCAGATCGACCAATAAAAGAAAGTCGCCAAGTAAGAAGAGAAGGGACGCAGAAAGAGCAGAGAAATTCAAAGAATTTCTGAAATCTCTCCAGGAGACAAAGAAAAAGGAGATAATTGTGGTTGATTCAAGCACCCAAACCGAACCAGAAATAGAAATTGAAGAAATAGAAGAAACGGCTGACTCAGATACCTTGACAGAGCCCAAGACTCTGGTTCACTTGAGTGTCAATTCGACACTCAACCCAGAGGCAGAAAGCTTCATCACCAATCATGAGAAAACAAGCCCAAAACAGACAGTCATGGTTGACTTATGCATACAGACGGAGCCAGAAGAGGAAACAGAAGACAGTCTGCAACCGGTAGAAAGTAATAGCATTGTTCCGCTTCAAAAAGGATATCTCTAAACTATTGTACAAGATAATACAATCACAAGTACAATGCATACGGAAGCATTTCCGAGAGCCCCAGATCTGGATCCTAGAAGGATCTACCCGAACCTGGAGCTTGCTATGCAACTTTCACGCTTGGAGCAGCCGGCTGTCCTTACTACAGCACTCAGGCACGTCGTACGTATAGGGCATAAATATGGCAGAAAGGTCACCTTCTCGACAATGGAGGCTGTGGATAGGATACAGTTAAAGTCAATGAGTCTTCCCACAGATTTCGGAGCTCTGCGTGACTTGCTCAGAAGGGTTTTCGAGAGAAGAGGTGAGGAATTCAACATGCAAGAGATCTATGTGTAATCTGTCCTTGCAAATGGCCGAATTGCTTCAGATTACAACAAACCATGGCCTGATTGCTATTTCCACACTTACTTCCCATAACATCTGAAATTGTAATAGGACAAATAAACACCCATAACAGTCGGCTGGTCATGCAGGAGCTTCGGAAGGTAGTGGAGGAGAGGAGACAGGATGTAGTCTGTCTGCAGGAGCCATACTCCAGGGCGGGACAGATCTCCTTCATGTCTACCACTTGGCAGACTATCGTTACCGAAGAAGAGCCGAAGGCAGTCTTAATAGTTACAAACAAGGCCCTAAGGGCCACTACACTAACACAGCTATCAAACAGTCATTGTAATGTAGTAACTTTACAAACACCAGTAGGTTTAATACATATCGTGAACATGTATTTCCAGTATGGAGGAAATTTTGAAGATTTCTCAGACCACCTTGCGAGAATCATCACGACACTACGCGGGCGTAGGGTTATTGTTACAGCAGACATCAATGTCAAATCCCCTATGCGGTACAGTGGCACAAGGAATGCTAATGGTGAGAAGGCTGAAGAACTAATCATGGCTTCCCAACTTGTAGTGGCAAATAAACCTGGTAATCCCCCCACCTACAGTAGAGGTGGAGGGCAGGGAACAAACATTGATGTCACCCTGGCAACTGCTAACGCCATCAGCATCATTGAAGGTTGGAAGGTTATTGAACACGCCACTACAAGTGATCACAACTTAATTACCTTCTGCCTCAGAGAAGAAGGGTGCCGCTGGGACCTAGGATAGGAAATCCAACTAAATTACAATAAAACCGATTGGGACTGCCGGGCTCGGGAGTGTGACATCCCGCCATTGCCTGAAGGTGACCTGGACATAGATAGGTACGCCGAAGAGCTGGTAGGGTCGATAGTCAGCGCGGTCAAGGCCGCTGTGCCAACCAGGAGGAGAGCCGTGGCAGCTTCCCCATCGCCATGGTCTGCCGATCTTCAACGTATGCGTCAGTCTGTGAGACGGGCGAGGAGGTACTACCAGCGAAGTGCCGTCTGGCAAGAAAAACAGTTCTGGCTGCAGCAGTACAGGGAAGAAAAAGAACGATTCCAAAAAGAATCGAAACAAGTAAGAATGCAAAGTTCGGAGAGGTATGTTCTGAGCCAGCTAGCCACAGATCCTTGGGGAATACCATACAAACTGGTCAGGGAAAAAAATCAGGTCCCCTGCGGTTCTCTCGACAATCAGAGACGGAGATAGAATGACAGAGTCGTGGCAGGAAACCACTGAGGTTCTCCTGCGCACTCTGCTGCCAGATGACGAGGTAAATGTGGAGGATGACCTCCAGCAACAAATTCGCAGGGAGGATCTAAATGAATACACCAACAACAGCATGGTGTACCCCTTCTCAGAGGAAGAAGTGGCAGCACAAATCAAATCACTAAAAAAGGGCAAAGCACCGGGGTCAGACGGCATAATCGCGGAGGTGGTGCAGTTCCTTGCCCCCCAGCTAGTGGCGTCTCTCACGGGACTGTTCAGTGAGTGTCTAAGAACAGGGAGATTCCCTAAAATCTGGAAAAGGGCCAACGTAATAATCATAAAAAAGGGAAGGATAAGGACCCCACAGAACCCAAATCCTACAGGCCAATCTGCCTCCTAGATAACCTAAGAAAACTGTTAGAGAAGCTACTGGCTGATAGACTGACAGCGCACAGGATACTGCGCGGTATGAGCGACAGGCAGTTCGGCTTTAGAACAGGGCGATCGGCGTCTGACGCAATTGCCCTGGCAGCTGAGGTCTGCAGCTCAACCCCGCACAAGTCTGTGGTAGGCATCATGGTGGACATCAGTGGCGCCTTCGACAACCTGTGGTGGCCCTCGCTCTTCTCCCACTTGCGTGAGAAGGAGTGCCCAGGGCCCCTCTATGGCTGTCTGAGGAGCTATTGCATGGACAGGGAGGTATGGCTATCGTCGCCTAGTCGAAGAACCATCACGAAGGGGTGTCCCCAGGGATCAGTTCTGGGGCCACTCTTTTGGGATATAAACATAGAACCCCTCCTAGAGAAATTACAACTAAGTGAGGACGTGCTAGACGTGATAGCTTATGCTGACGACCTCCTCCTGCTGGTAGACGGCCGCAGCCGAGAGCAACTTGAGCCTAAGGTAGAGCAAGCTATGATAGTGCTTCAGAAATGGTGCCAAGAAGCAAAAATGAAAGTTGCACCGCACAAATCCACATATCTATTAATGAAAGGCAGTCTCGTCAGAAATCCAACCGTCAGAATTGAAGGAACTCCAGTTCTTCGGCGTCGAGAGGCTAGATACCTAGGAGTCACAATAGACGAAAAATGGAATTATAACACTCATATAGAAAACATTACGCAGCAAGCATTAGAAGTTCTAAATAATCTTATCAGTATAGGCCATAGAAGATTCCACCTACCTCCCAACTTGATCAAACTTTATCACAACAGTATCCTAACATCCTTACTAGGATATGCGAGCGGGGTTTGGGCACACAGGCTCACGAGGGTGGTGCCCGCAGTGACCGTGAGAAGGGTGCAGCGAAACATGCGTTCAGTTGGGGCATACCGAACAACACCTGGGGGGGGGGGGGGCTTATTGACAGTAATAGGATTATGTCCCTTAGACATAAAAATTAGAGAACAGGGAGCGTGGTACTGGGTCTCCAATGGAAAGATTGATAAGACCAGGGAAATCATGGGGGTACAAGTTGGGGATAGATACGCAATAAAGAGAAGGGGCGAAGAGTTATGGCAACAGCAATGGGAAACTGAGGAAACGGGATGAAGGGTATTCCAGCTACTACCGAACATCAGAGAAAGGCTTCAAATGAGCCACTTTGAGCCAAGCAGAGGTCTGCTGCACTTTCTTACAGGTCACGGGCCATATCCGACATATCTATGTCGATTTGGAAAACGGGCGACACCAGCGTGCGACTGTTGTGCTCCGGATGGAACACCCGAACATGTCGTCTATGACTGCACGTTATATGACGATGTGGCGCTCGAACTTAGGAATCAATTACCAAACAGAGGCACATACACACTACTGCGACGTGCCGAGACCTTCAATGTCCTCAACAATTTGGCAAATGAAATATCCCAAAAGATCTTGAGGGATTTTATTAATAACCAACACGGTTAGAGATCAAAAAATATAACCCGATGAAGACTTAGGTGCACCTGCAATTTCCGCCGAGCGAGGTACTGGCCGGTTGCTTCACAACTGGAATCCGCCGCGTTGTCGGATCAGGGGAGCAGGAGCACCATTCCAGGACTTGACATATGCACTAAGATTTGATAGGAAGTAGTTACACTAGAATAACGTAAAATTAGAATACTAACGTCATTAACATAGGTAGGGACTGCAGCGATTCTAAAAGTAGTAGGCCAGCCCAGTTCCAGGGGCACGCTCACTGGGATTAGGTCAGTGAGCAGGCCGTTTTAGTAAGTTTTTATTTCGTCTGGCACACTTGTAACGCTGCAGAGTAGCTAGTCTTAGAATAACCAAGAGTAGTCGAGTAGTTAGATTAACCCTGTCCATAGCAAGTGCCATTAACTAGTATAAGCTGCTTGTTTTTTCAAGTATAATAATTGGACCCACTAATTACATAAGGTAGTGGGTTAGTGTGTATCATACAATGTTTGTTGTTTATAAATAATTTGTATCATGTTGGACTGGACGATTGCCTTGTGAACTCTGCGGAACTTTGCTGTTCCGAGGGAAATGAGCAAGTCCTTCGTGAGAAACGAATAATAATATGCAGGTTTTTTCGACATTTTTAGGGTTCCGTGCGTCAATAATAACTAAACTCGTATAGGATCGGTTTCACGCCCGGTTGTCTGTCTGTCTTTCTCTCCCACCGTTAAAAAGCCTTTCTGTCAGGAACGGGCACCTGTATCAAGGTCAAATTCATGTAGCTTACTAGGCTCTACATTTCCTTGGCGATGTAGACAATTTAACCTTTTAAGTCAATGTAGTCAAAAGATATGGTTGTTTCATATATTTTGATACTCGCAAACTCACCAAAAAATAACCACACGGTGCTTCCAGTTGACCTAGAATCAATAAATTCCGCAAGAAGCACGGTTTCAGAAGAAAAGTAAATGAAAAAGCCCGAATATTCCCACACTGTGATTATATGACGTGTTTTTTAGATTAGAATTTACACTGGTTTCATCATCCATGAAAAGAGTAACAGTATGGGAGTTAACATCTGAGGTCATCAGTCCCCTAGACTGAGAACTACTTAAACCTAACTAACCTAAGGACATCACACACATCCATGGCCGAGGCGGGATTCGAACCTGCGACCGCAGGAGCAGTACTGTTCCGGACTGAATCCCCTAGAACCGCTCGGTCACAGCGACCGGCGCCTAACAGAAAAATAATACTACACGCAAACATAAAATGAAAGTTGCAGTCACGTTTCAGTAAGTACATAAAATATGTTTTACCACATCTTCTCTCTCTACAAACAGGATGTTGGTAACCAAACTTTCGCTAGTTTAGAGGTCTCCCTTGAACAACGAGTGACGGCAGGACAGTGAGACTATGTGACAACGTTTGTAAGAACATGCGGAAGAAAAATATCGAAATAACCACTGAAAGAAACATGTTTTAATTTCCACATGAGAGGAAAATTTCATACCATACTTCCGTTAGAGGTTACAAACGTTGCTTCACCTGACGACCATCTGTATACACGACAGCCTGGAACCGCATTAGAGGTACCGCAGCACTTTCCGAACGGTGGACAATGGAATTTTCAGTTTTCGTGACACAGATCGTGCACTAGTTCAAGACCGCATTCTGCGCCCAACCTTCTGAGATACGGCTACAGCAATTTGGAGTGCAGTTTCCCATCGCTCTCTCCTAGGGGCAGTTCACAAATCGCCAGTTTATTCGAACTTGCAAATCTTGTTCTTCAGCCCGGGTGCGGAAAGACGACCTCTCCGTATTCCTTTGATGCGTCGATACTCTCGAAGAGCAACTGCACTGTTACTGTCACTTTGATCAAACAGCTTTACAAGTAAGGCCCTGCAGACCCGTGTTGACTGTCTGCTTCTGTAATATTGATGATTGTGTGTCAACCCGAGTTGCCGTAGCCAGTAACAGAGCGTAATTGCAAGTCATGACGTCAAAACTACTAATAACACAAATCCTGCAGCGCACAATCTGAACGTCATTCCTATAAAGTTGGGTGATGATTAGGTTCCATACTCCGAGGAGCATAGGGGACGATGCTCCTAGCGGAGGTGGTTTGCCATTGCCTTCGTCAGACCGTAATGGAGATGAATGATGATGAAGACGACACAACAACACCCAATTGGGTACCCAGCGGTAGATAGTCTTCCGCCTACAGTGGCTCAAGAACCAAAAATTTAGTTAAAATCACCACGTATATAAAACTGAAATCAAAACCTGACAGATACCAACAATGTGGTATCTATCAGCACAGTTGCAGAGATTGTGAGAAGAGGAGGAGGAGGAGATTAGTGTTTAACGTCCCATCGACAACGAGGTCATTAGAGACGGAGCGCAAGCTCGGGTGAGGGACGGATGGGGAAGGAAATCGGCCGTGCCCTTTCAAAGGAACCATCCCGGCATTCGCCTGAAGCGATTTAGGGAAATCACGGAAAACCTAAATCAGGATGGCCGGAGACGGGATTGAACCGTCGTCCTCCCGAATGCGAGTCTAGTGTGCTGATTGTGAGAAGATGTACGTTGGAGTGACTGGTAGGACATTCGACACAAGGTATAAAGAACACATCGGAGCATTTAAATACGGTACAAATCACTCAACATTTCCAGATCATCTAAAACATGAACACCATAGACCAAGCAATATTGAAAATGTGGTGTCACCGCCAGACACCACACTTGCTAGGTGGTAGCCTTTAAATCGGCCGCGGTCCGTTAGTATACTGTCAGTGACTGCAGACCGAGCGCCGCCACACGGCAGGTCTACAGACACTTCCTAGCACTCGCCCCAGTTGTACAGCCGACTTCGCTAGCGATGGTTCACTGACAAATTACGCTCTCATTTGTCGAGACGATAGTTAGCATAGCCTTCAGCTACGTCATTTGCTACGACCTAGCAAAGCACCATTATCAATTGCTATTTATCTTGTGATGCATGTACAGTCAGACCGATGTTCACCAATTATGGATTAAAGTTAAGTATTCCAGCAGCTACGTACGTTATTGGCTATATTGATTACCTTGTCCTGTTCCAGACCTCACGCCACCCTGCGTGAGCTTAAACGCGTGCCTTTCGGCTACCCGTCACAGTGGATTGGCTGCCTTGCCAGTCCACAACAGAAAATGATATGAATATCATAACAATCAGTAAAGACAGACACCTCTCCCTTTTAACAGAAACATAATTTAATAGTAGGATGTGAGGTCCGCCAGTTATGCAAAACACCGTTTTTTCCAAGTACCCATTATAGAATTACATACATATAATAATCTAATTTTTTTAAAAATGTTGTAGGTAAAGAGAAAAGTAATGGAGGGTTATGTTGGCAACACTAAAAAACACAAACCACAACACATACTTGAAGTACAAAAACAAACAGAATACAGTGGTGCGTATAAAGGTGTGTTGTGAAAAACATAAGAAATGCACAGTGCTGCAGAACATCTAAAAACTATACCAAAATTATCAGTGTCTAACGCAGAAAACCAACGATATGCCAGCAGACGGCATTTCCCGATGCAAGCAAGAACTCGCCGAAAATCACCTAAGTAAAAATCAATTTATTCTTAACGAACTGTTTTTCGATCTACATGCAAATCAAAATGTTAATAACTTAATTACAGACCACTGATGATGCTTTACCGCAATAAAGCGAAACGCGACTGTTGAAACAAAATCACGCATTTTTGTAGTTGCAACGACAGATCAAAAATACCATCAAGAAAATGAAGTCCCCTACTCGCTTCTTTTTCTTCCCTCCGGGCTAATCTCAAGAACTACTGCAGAGATTTTAATATCTTGCCGGTATCGATATGTATGAGGCAAAAACCGTCGAGATTCTAGATTCCCAGGATGGATGAAGTATCTACACAGAAGCGCCAAAGAAACTGGTAAAGGCAGGCGTATTCAAACACAGAGATACGTAAACTGGCAGAATACGGCGCTACGATCGTCAAAGCCTATATAAGACAAAAGTGTCTGGCGCAGTTGTTAGGTCGGTTACCGCTGCTACAATGGCATGTTGTCAAGATTTAAGTGAGTTTGAAAGTGGTGTTACAGTCGGCGCACAGGCAATGGGACACAGCATCCCCTAGATAGCGATGAAGTGGGGATTTGCCCATACGACCATTTCACGAGTGTACCGTGAATATCAGGAATAAGGTAAAACATCAAATCTCCGACATCGCTGCAGCCGGAGAAAGATACTGCAAGAACGGCAAATTGCTACTTCTGCGTGTTCGCGGGGGTCCTACGCGATATTAGGCAGGTGCACCAATTTTTTTTTTAATCTTCAGTGTATATACGTAATTAAATTTGTGCGGAACCACCGGTGAGCGAGAGCCTCTCGCACTTGGTCACTTTTCCATATCTTTAAAATTTTATTACGAATTGCGCGGGGTTTATTTCGATGTAGAATTGAACTAATCACCGCAAAAATAAAGTTTTTTTTTCACTTTTAAAAATTTTATTAATTTTCTTAACCTTTAAAATAAACGAGGTTTTCCACCAAAGCGCCAGAATTCTCAAAGTGTTGCTTCAAGGGGAGAAGTTTCAGAAAGACCAGGCGTACCTGAAGAAATTTGTGGACTTGCGGAGTTGAGACCATTATGATGGCTAGGAGCAGTTTCGCGCTGTTTTCGTGTGATGTCACCTGTGGTGGGTGGGGGGGAGGGGGGGGGGAGGGGGGAGATGGGAGAGGACTAACGATTTTTTCTACCTTGAGATTAGGAAAAGAAGCTTCACAGACAGTGCCGATCTATAACGCACCGATGCGTCTCCCAGTGATGTTCTCTGTCTCACGCTGCGTTGCAGCCGAGCATCTGACAGGGTTTTAAGTGCCACCCCCGTCATCAAGTCGGTAACGTTCATAAAAATAAACAAAGATAGGGCAACGTGCGAGCTCTCAGTGTTCCGGACAAACATAATTATGTGCATAGATAGTACACCCACACCGGAAACATAGAATTCCGACGTTTTTCCCTGTTATTGATACCGATGCTGGCAAGATATCTGTCACGGGAATTCAGAGAATTTCGCTGTGTTTTAACGCTTTTCTGAGATTTTCCTTTACTTGCACTGCGAAACCCAGATTCTTGCCAAATTTTGTGATTCTAAATCAGCGGGAAGTACGCTATAGGTTTCGATGTGTAACTTTGCGAGTAAGAAAATATGTGGCATCAAAGGCTGTATCTTTTTATTAAGTTAACGTAGAAATCTAAATTTTTCACACCACCAAGTGACCTTTCCCTGTAGTATGTGACATAAATTTCGCCGTGATACATCCACCTGCCGGCCGGAGTGGCCGAGCGGTTAAAGGCGCTACAGTCTGGAACCGCACGACCGCTACGGTCGCAGGTTCGAATCCTGCCTCGGGCCTGGATGTGTGTGATGTCCTTAGGTTAGTTAGGTTTAAGTAGTTCTAAGTTCTAGGGGACTTATGACCACAGCAGTTGAGTCCCATAGTGCTCAGAGCCATTTTACATCCACCTGTTTCTGAGAAAAAGGGGCCTTAATAGACTAACACACAGACAGACGGTTAGCAAATGTAACATAATTAGAAATGAGCATTCTTCGAGTTTTTTATGCTGTGAACCTTGCCTCTTCTTGATTTTCATGACAATAGGTCAACAGGAAGCAGCCCGTAGGTTTTGAGTTTGCCAGTATCCAATTGCGTGACATGAATAACCGTACTTTCTAATATCTTTAGCACCATGAATAAATTCATCTTTGACCACACCATGTACAAAAACATCTGTGAACATGTGTATGCAATGTGCCTCTCGGATGAACTGACATGAACGAAAACGATGGAGAACAGAATGTGTGCTAGCGCTAAAACGTTAAAAACGCTTTTCCTGGATTGTGTGGTAAGTTTATACTGTTCATCTTTCCCACTATTTCTCACATATTTCCCGCGATTGACTTACGAAAGACATAACTTAACATCAAACCTTTTCGTGATAGAGGAATATGCATTTCGCCTCATTCAAGAGAAAAAGTAACGCATGTTGTTGTTGTTCTTAATGTGGTCTTCAGTCCAGAGACTGGTCTGATGCAGCTCTCCATGCTACTCTATCCTGTGCAAGCTTCTTCGTCTCCCAGTACCTACAGCAGCCTACATCCTTCTGAATCTGTTTGGTGTATTCATCTCTTGGTCTCCTTCTACGATTTTTACTCTCTACACTGCCCTCAATACTAAATTGGTGATCCCTTGATGCCTTAAAAAGTGCCCTATCAACCGATCCCTTCATCTAGTCAAGTTGTGCCACAAATTTGTCTTCTCTCCAATTCTATTCAACACCTCTTCATTAGTTACGTGATCTACCCACCTTATCTTCAGCATTCTTCTGTAGCATCACATTTCGAAAGCTTCTATTCTCTTCTTGTCCAAACTAGTTATCGTCCATGTTTCACTTCCATACATGGCTACACTACATACAAATACTTTCAGAAACGACTTCCTGACACTTAAATCTATACTCGATGTTAACAAATTTCTCTTCTTCACAAACGCTTTCCTTGCCATTGCCAGTCTACATTTTATATCGTCTCTACTTCGACCATCATCAGTTATCTTGCTCCCCAAATAGCAAAACTCATTTACTACTTTAAGCGTCTCATTTCCTAATTTAATTCCCGCAGCATCACCCGATTTAATTCGACTACATTCGATTATTCTTGTTTTGCTTTTATTGATGTTCATCTTGTATCCTTCTTTCAAGACACCGTCCATTCCGTTCAGCTGCTCTTGCAGGTCCTTTGATGACTCTGACAGAATTACAATGTCTTCGAAGAACCTCAATGTCTTTATTTCTTCTACATGGATTTTAATTCCTACTCCGAATTTTTCTTTGTTTCCTTCACTGCTTGCTCAAAATACAGATTGAATAACATCGGGGATAGGCTACAACCCTGTCTCACTCCCTTCCCAACCACTGCTTCCCTTTCATGCCCCTCGACTCTTATAACTGCCATATGGTTTCTGTACAAATTGTAAATAGCCTTTCGCTCCCTGTATTTTACACCTGCCACCTTTAGAATTTGAAATAGAGTATTCCAGTTAACATGGTCAAAAGCTTTCTCTATGTCTACAAATGCTACAAACGTAGGCTTGCCTTTCCTTAATCTATTTTCTAAGATAAATCGTAGGGTTAGTATTGCTTAACGTGTTCCAACATTTCTACGGAATCCAAACTGATCTTCCCCGAGGTGGGTTTCTACCAGTTTTTCCATTCGCCTGTAAAGAATTCGTGTTAGTATTTTGCCGCCGTGGCTTATTAAATTGATAGTTCGGTAATTTTCACATCTGTCAACCCCTGCTTTCTTTGGGATTGGAATTATTATATTATTTTTGAAGTCTGAGGGCATTTCGCCTGTCTCATACATCTTGCTCACCAGATGGTAGAGTTTTGTCAGGCCTGGTTCTCCCAAGGCTATCAGTAATTCTAATGGAATGCTGTCTACTACCGGGGACTTGTTTCGACTTAGGTCTTTCAGTACCCTGTCAAACTCTTCACGCGGTATCATGTGTTAAGACAAATTACACATGTGTTAAGACAAATTACACCTGATGATAGACCAACAGGGTCCGAAACGCATGGTGTACTTAATAAGACACGAAAAGTTGTGACTGAAGGCCTTTTTTTAATTCATACCTCCAGTTTAAGGAATACAGTCGCGTTTGAAGATGCGAGATATTGGTGAAAGTTTAAAAAAAAGAGAAGTAATAATAATAAATGGCCTTATATTTTGATTGCATTTAGAATCTTAAATTTTTTACACCACCAAGGAAGCGTAGATATCGGCGTGGAATGTATATTACAGCTTGATTCGTCTGTCTGTTCGCGAAAGAACGGGTTCTTAACAGTCTGATAATCCTATGAGTACCGTTTTCACCGACTGAGGTACAGAATCGCAACAAAGCAAACCAAGATTACACCAAAGCCGCGTCAATTGTGCGAAATAAATTGAAAGTAAAAAAAAAAAATATTTAAGAAATGTAGTAGTTGTATTTTTCCATTTCTTTTGTACAAAACTGGCCTGCGTGTCTTGCGATGCTCGGTCTCCCTTCGCCTCAAACCGTTACCTGCCTGCGTGGCTCGCCTTAAAAGCGCTTATCGTCTTGAAGCGCCGTTAGGCCGCTGGTGACGTAGGCCGGGCTATTGTGTTACTAAAAGCACCTTGCGCGTCGTCTCTCGCTCGTCGTAACGGGCTATGGAAGCCGCTCCTCACGTCGCCGAGAAAGAAAGTGGAAAAAAAAATCTCTTAAGCAAAGCATCCCTGATTGCCGAAAAGAGGCTACAGGCTACGTCGATACTTGTTTGACAAAGAAATGCTATCAGATCGTCTTCTTCTGCTAGAACGGAAGGGGATATTCACTACAGTAATGGTGGTTTTTTAACAGAGCTATGCTTCGTATGTGAGACGGGGAAAAAAGGAACCTGAAAGGCGAATTTCGCACAGAAAGAGGTGGCAACTGAACAGAAACTAGGAAGAACGTTTGGAGATTGCATCCACACTGTGCAAGTACATTTATCAAATCGTACGCTCATTACAGACACTGTACGTCACAAGCGAACTCTAATCAGATTGCATGCTTATGGAATACCGTTTCAGATACGCGGGTGGATTCGCGATTTTCTATCAGGAACGTCATAATTAGTAATACTTGCCGGAAAGTCACCGAGTGAAACATAAGTGATTTCTGGCGTTTTTTTAGTAATGTTATAGCCCTCTGCTGCTCCTTATCTACGTAAACAAAAAATGGTTCAAATGGCTCTGAGCACTATGGGTCTCATCGTCTGAGGTCATCAGTCCCCTAGCACTTAACTAAGGACATCACACACATCCATGCCCGTGGCAGGATTCGATCCTGCGACCGTAGCAGTCGCGTGGTTCCAGACTGTAGCGCCTAGAACCGCTCGGCCACCCCGCCCGGCATCTATAAAAAACAGGCGAAGTACTGATGCTATACTGTGTTGGCACCGACCCTCTGTTCATGTTGTATAAATGGAGAGACGTCTACGGATGTTAAAGTAACATCTGGCGTGCCATAGGGGAGTGTTATGGGAACATTGCTTTTCACAATATACTGCATATAAATGACCTAGTAGATAGTGTCGGAAGTTCCATGCGGTTTTTCGCGGATCTTGCTGTAGTATACAGAGAAGTAGCAGCATTAGAAAATAGCAGCGAAATGCAGGAAGATCTGCAGCGTATAGGCACTTGGTGCAGGGAGTGGCAACTGACTCTTAACATAGACTAATGTAATATATTGCGAATACGTAGAAAGAAGGATCCGTTATTGTATGATTATATGATAGCGGAACAAACACTGGTAGCAGTTACTTCTGTAAAATATCTGGGAGTATGCGTACGGAACGATTTAAAGTGGAATGATCATATAAAATTAATTGTTGGTAAGGCGGGTGCCAGGTTGAGATTAATTGGGAGAGTCCTTAGAAAATGTAGTCCATCAACAAAGGATGTGGCTCACAAAACACTCGTTCGACCTATACTTGAGTATTGCTCATCAGTGCGGGATCCCTACCAGGTCGGGTTGACAGAGGAGGTACAGAAGATCCAAAGAACAGCGGCACGTTTCGTCACAGGGTTATTTGGTAAGCGAGATAGCGTTACGGAGATGTTAAGCAAACTCATGTCGCAGACTCTGCAAGAGAGGCGCTCTGCATCGCGGTGTAGCTTGCTGTCCAGGTTTCGAGAAGGTGCGTTTCTGGATGAGGTATCGAATATATTGCTTCCCCCTACTTATAACTCCCGAGGAGATCACGAATGTAAAATTAGAGAGATTCGAGCGCCCACGGAGGCTTTCCGGCAGTCGTTCTTCCCGCGAACCATACGCGACTGGAACAGGAAAGGGAGGTAATGGCAGTGGCACGTAAAGTGCCCTCCGCCACACTCCGTTGGGTGGCTTGCGGAGTATAAATGTAGATGTAGATGTAGAGATATGTTTTAACTACTGACGACGCCTTTGACACGCTTATCTTATGCCTCTCCATTGCAGGATGTGACTTCATTTTACTTCTGATGAAGGTTATATTTAGATATACCGAAACCGTGGTCAAGGATTTTAATAAATCTTTATCCTGCAACTGTTTGGCTGCTATCATTTACTGTGAACTATATAAACGAGTTAGGAGACACTCAGAGCAGCTTTATTATGTAGTTAACGGATGATGCTGTCATTTGCCATCTGGTTAAGTCATCAGAAGATGAAACGCACTAGCGAAACGATTTAGAAAAGATATCTGTATGATGTGAAAATTGACAATTGACCCCAAAATAACGTAAAGTGTGAGGTCATTCAAATGAGTGTACAGAAATCCATTAAACTTCGGTGACCCGCTAAAGCAGTCAACTCTAAAGGCAACAAATTCAGATAAATACCTATAAATTACAATTTATATTGAAAATAACATAGAAAATGTTGTAGGGAAGATGAACCAAAGACTGCGTTTTATCGGCAGAACACTTAGAAGATGCAACAGATCAACTAAAGAAACTGCCTACACTATGCTTGTCCGTCCTCTTTTGGAGTAATGCTCAGCGGTGTGGGATCCTTACCAGATAGGATTAACGGGGTACACCGATAAATTTCAAAGAGAAATAGGAGAATTCCAAGTATTTGATGAAGGATTTCTGGCGGACATCATTAAAACAAAGGCATTTCTCGTTGCGGCGGAATCTTCTCACGAAATTTCAATCCCCAACTTGCTCCTCCGAAAATAATTGTTGACATAGTAAGAAACGATCATCATAATAAATAAGGGGAAACCAGATCTCGCACGGAATGATATAGGTGTTCCTTTTCCTGCGCTCTCTTCGACAGTGGAATAATAGAGAATTATTGTGAAGGTGGTTCAATGAACCCTCCCCCCGGCACGTGAGTGTGATTTGCAAAGTATCTATGTGGATGGAGAGGTAGATGTAGCTTGTAAGTATCAATAGAAGACTTCCTGCTGTACTCCGTGAGATGCAAGGAAAATTATTTAAATGCCAAACCAATATTGCGGCATATACCCCGTCACTATTGCCATTTGATACAGAGGATTAATAAATAAATTTTAACGTACTGAAGTCGAAAAGAACATTTCGCTACGATAGAAATACATGGCTGCTTATGTCAGTATCAAGTGACATGTATGTTAAGTGTGAAATCAGTGTAACTTAAAATTGATGTCAATCTGGAAAACACAGAACTCTGTGGATATATAAAATCTAATTATAATCATGGATGTATAAAATCTAATTATAGTCATATCTATGTGATCATGGTAGCTTCCATTGCCTGTTCCAGGTCTGTGGTACATAATTTGTCGTGTGTACTTGTTGCAGCTGTCAAACACTAACCGACATTGCTTCGTGATCATTTCTTTTAGTGGTCACTCTTCTGAATCATTTGATTCGACCAGCCACGAATTCCTCTTCTGTGCCAGAATTTTCGTCTGTGTGAAAGATGTAGCACTTGCAACCTACGTCCTTAATTATTTTCTCGATGTATTCCAGTCTCTGACTTCCACTGCAGTTTTTACCTTCTGCACCCCCCTCTAGTACCATGAAGTTACTCTCTCGTGTCTTAATAGGTATCCTACGATCCCATCCCATCGTCTAGTCAGTGTTCTCCATGTATACCTACCTCCCTTTCCGATTCTGCAGAGAACCTCCTAATTCCTTACCTTATCCGTCCACCTAATTTGAACATTCTTTTGTAGCACCAGATCTCCAAAGGTTCGATTCTCTGCTGTTCTGGTTATCACTACCATACAATGCTGCCCTACAACCGTACCCTCTCAGAAATGTGTTTCTCAAACTAAAAGCCCCACGTCTCATATTAGCTGACCTGTCCTAGACAGGTCTACACTTTTTGCCAGTGCTACTCTGCTTTATATGTCCTCCTTGCTCCCTCCATCGTGGGTTGTCTTGCTGCCTAGGTAGCGTATTTCGTTTAGTTCGTCTACTTCGTGATTCCTAATTCTGATGTTAAGTTTCTTCTACTTTTCACTGCTATCGACTTTTTTCGGTTTCATCTTAATCCATGTCCTCTACCCATTACACTATTCAGTCCATTCAACATATTATGCAGTTCTTTATCGCTTACACTGGGGTCAGCAATTTCATAAGCGAATCTTCAATTGACATGTTTTCCCTTGAATGGCAATCCTAGCTATGCAATTTTACTTTCGTCGTTGCTTCTTCGACGTTTAGATCAAACTACAGGGGCAAAGACTACATCCCTGCCTTACACCCTTTTTAATCCGAGCACTTTGTTCTTTCTCTTCCCGTATTATTGGTTCAAATGGCTCTGAGCACTATGGGACTTAACATCTGAGGTCATCTGTCCCCTAGAACGTAGAACTACTTAAACTTAACTAACCTAAGGACATCACACACATCCAGGCCTTAGGAAGGATTCGAACCTGCGACCGTAGCGGTCAGGCTGTTCCAGACTGAAGCGCCTAGAACCGCTCGGCCACTACGGCCAGCGCCTAGATCCGCTCGGCCACTTCGGCCGTCTCCCGTATTATTGTCTCTCTTTCTTCTTGAACGTGTTGTCTATTACCCGTCTTTCCCTAAGCCTGCCCTCTATTTTTCCCAGAATTTCCCACATCTTGCACCATTTTACGCTGTGGAACGCTTTTTTCAAGCCAATAGACCCTAAGAACATGTCATGATTCTTCTTTTCAGTCTTTTTTTTTCTCAGGTGTGTTGCCATTATCAACCGCAGTGTCCGAAATGTCCCTTACTGTATTTCCCTATCCTAAAGAGAAAATAATCGTCATTTAATACTATTCTATGATTACACTTTTAAGAGATATCCTCTCCTCTTCAACTGAACTGCCTACTGAGCTATTAATTATCAAACCATCTATAGCCTCTGAAGACTTTAAGCGCATCTCTTTATTCCTTAGTACTTCCATATTCCATTTCTTTACGCACTGATTGTTGCTGACTAATCTCTCAAACTTCTGCATACACTTCATTCCTACTAAAATGTGACCCGAGTCTATATCTTCCCGTGGGTAAGCATTCTTATTCACTGTCTAATTATGAAATCTTTTCGTAACCATGTTGTAATCTAAAACGAACATTCCCGTATCCCTAACCTTTTCCATGTAGACCTCTTCCTCTTATGATTCGTTAACGGAATATTTGCTATTATTAGCTGAAATTTATTGCAGAACTCAATTAGTCTGTCTACTCTCTCGTTCCTACTACCAAGCCAATAAAAAAGTGAGGCGATGATATGGCAATGTTGGCCGGGAGGACCGATTCGGGGAATTTCGGCCGCCGAGTGCAAGTCTTATATCAGTCCAGGCCACATTGGGCGACTTGCGCGCCGGTCACGAGGGTGAAATGATGATGAGGACAATACAACACCCAGTCCACGAGCGAAGAAAATCTCCAACCCCGGTGGAAATCGAACACGGGCCCGCTGCATGCTAGGCAAGCACGTTACCACTTTTATAAAAAACATTTATTTAAGAAACAATGTTATACATTCCAAATACATACCAAGTACATGTACTAACCATGCACACATGTTACACATGAAATGATTTAAATAAAAAACAGTTTGAACATTGCAATTATGCTGATGTTACAGAAATACAACAGATGATCGTGTTACTGACTAACTTACCAGAAAGAATTAACCTGAACACCAAGAAACGTTTTTAAAGACATTCAAACTTCTTCAAAAATGAATAAATAAAAAATCACACTTAGAATTACATGTGCCCCATTCTTTACAGAGGCATAAATAGCACTGTATATTGAGCAAGCAGTAGAGGAAACAAAAGAAAAGTTCGGAGTAGGTATTAAAATCCATGGAGAAGAAATAAAAACTTTGAGGCTCGCCGATGACATTGTAATTCTGTCAGAGACAGCAAAGGACTTGGAAGAGCAGCTGAACGGAATGGACAGTGTCTTGAAAGGAGGGTATAAGGTGAACATCAACAAAAGCAAAACGAGGATAATAGAATGTAGTCGAATTAACTCGGGTGATGCTGAGGGAATTAGATTAGGAAATGGGACACTTAAAGTAGTAAAGGAGTTTTGCTGTTTGGGGAGCAAAATAACTGATGATGGTCGAAGTAGAGAGGATATAAAATGTAGACAGGCAATGGCAAGGAAAGAGTTTCTGAAGAAGGGAAATTTGTTAGCATAGAGTATTGATTTAAGTGCCAGGAAGTCTTTTTTGGAAGTATTTGTATGGAGTGTAGCCATGTATGGAAGTGAAACGTGGACGATAAATAGTTAGACAAGAAGAGAATAGAAGCTTTAGAAATGTGGTGCTATAGAAGAATGCTGAAGATTAGATGGGTAGATCACATAACTAATGAAGAGGTATTGAATAGAATTGGGGAGAAGAGGAGTTTGTGGCACAACTTGACTAGAAGAAGCGATCGGTTGGTAGGACATGTTCTGAGGCATCAAAGGATCACCAATTTAGTATTGGAGGGCAGCGTGGAGGGTAAAAATCGTACAGGGAGACCAAGAGATTAATACACTAAACAGATTCAGAGGGATGTAGGTTGCAGTAGGTACTAGGAGTTGAAGAAGCTTGCACAGGATAGAGTAGCATGGAGAGCTGCATCGAAACAGTCTCAGGACTGAAGACCACAACAACAAATAGCACTTTATGAAGGATATAAGCAAGTTTTTGGGATAATTTGTAATTTATTAATGTACACAAGGAAATCGTCTCCGTGAAAGACAGGTTAAGGGCAGTTTAAATGGTTCAAATGGCTCTGAGCACTATGGGATTTAACATCTTAGGTGATCAGTCCCCTAGAACTTAGAACTACTTAAACCTAACTAACCTAAGGACATCACACACATCCATGCTCGAGGCAGGATTCGAACCTGCGACCGCAGCAGTCCCGCGGTTCCGGACTGAAGCGCCTAGAACCGCACGGTCACCGCGGCAGGCTGTTAAGGGCAGTCAGAGCAGCTATGAGTATTTCGCACAATTGTCTCGAAGTCACCAAAACTTATACAGAATATGCAAGATATATGCCCATCGTTCATTCTATTTAATAATCATATTAGACAATCTCTTAAATACTTGAGAATGGCGGAAAGAAATGTTATAACGCTGACTAGCCTTCTCACTACACTTCTGGGCTTTAATGGAATGTCAATTATCAGAAGTGATCAGTCCTATATAATAAATCTTTCACTAGAAAACTGACTTACACATCACAGTGCAAAAATGAACAGGGCAGTTTGCCAGACATTGAATATTACATTATCAGATACAATGTTACGGTTTTAACCAATAGACGAAGACATTTCCATAAAAACTGTCAATTTTCGTATTTAAACCGTAAACGAATAATGCAGCTTTAATGTTTAGTGTTTTGTCACTATTAGACACAAAATCTGTCACATAAATTAGACACATTAGTTTATAAAATTTCAAAAACTACGTTCTGAAGGAGAAAAAGCACACACCAAAAATTTAAAGTAAAAATTTAAATAATATCCTTAAGGTAACTACATCAGTGTCAACACAGCCTTCATTTTTTACATTAACGAATGCCCATTCTTTCAAATATTATTTTTATTACCTAACTTTTTCATGAGATTCGAATACCTTGTAATTTTGTGGTGTTCACACAGCATGTGTACCTTAAACTCTATGGTGCTGCCGGATCCTAGTTTTTTAATGACGTAATTAACAAAATTTCCCGGCAACCTGTACAAAGAGTTACTTTTCGCCTCTGGGAAATAGCGTGCTTCAGGCCTGTGTATCAATGACCGGGATATACTCTCAGGGGATGTCCTTGTAATCAGAGCTATTTGCTCTCGGATCCACTTCCAACTACTCACGTGACCGCTGCAAGTGTATCTATGAATTACTGTGTCAACTAGATTGCATTGTTGACATAAATTTGTTGCACAGAGTCCGATTGCGTACAGTCTTTCATTGGTGCTAACTGTGTTGTTAACCGCCTTATACGCTGACGTTTTTATATTAGACGTGAGCACATTAGAACTAATGTTTTTCCAAATCTCAGTCCAATCAATGTTTGGAAACATTTTCTTTCGTCCCTGCATTATGGTTACTCATGTTAAGTGTCGTGACTGTCTGATTTCGGCACTTACATAACTCAACTAAACATAGAAAACCCTCACGTGCTGCAATCGATTGTTGATATTCTGCGCGTCAATCGGGGTAAGCAGGCTTCGAGGTTTAATGATCTCGTAAAGTTGGCTGCTTATGCCTTCTCGCGCGCCTCTTATTAAATTAACTTGCCTTTCCATAAAAAGTTCAGGGGTTTTATCCGTTATATCAGTTAATCCTAATCCAACATTTTTAGGATCTAAAGTGGCTACTTTAGCAGGTACTCTGAACACCTTTCCACAGAAAGTTTGTGATTTTGGACCTAATTCTCCTCGCTATCATTCTCGCCATTGAAATCAGCTGGGCAGTATAATAAGCTTTAGCAGGGATGCATGAGTTGATATACCTTGTTCTTTGAACTTGGTTCATATATCGAGTTAAATTCTCTAAATGGCTCCTTGCACTTTACCTGTTGCAACTTTCCAATCTAAAGCCATCATTTTCATGGAGCATGCTGTCAGGGTGATCCCAAGTGTTTAATGTTGTCGGACTAATTTTGACCACTCGACGTTGATATTATCAGAACCTCTGAGATTTAGCATCTATTTTCTTTTTTGTTTTCTTGGGCTCCAGATGCTCTACAGTACGTATCAATCACTGTTGCTAGAGTGGTTACCTTTTCATTATTCCTTATAATGACCCCTATATCGTCAGCATAGGCTCTTATAACTGTTTTACTTCCTGATAATGTTAAACCTTTGAATCTAACATGGACATGTCGGAGGAAAGGTTCCAGTGAAATGGCGAAGAGCGACATGGACTGAGGAACACCTCGTTTTATTTGTATCGGCCTAGATTGTTGACAATTCACCGCTATTTTTACGGTTATTCCTGTTGCTACGTTCTTTATCAACTGTATAACCCTATCATTGAAACCTATTTTTTTGAAAGTCGCACTTTATGCTTGTTACCGAAGTTATTGCAATGATATCCCTCAATTCTGCTAGATTTTGAAAAATGGTTCTGACGTTCGCGCAGTTCTGATGTTTGCTAAAAATTTTGTCCAAACGGCATGAAATTCTCTTATTTAATATTGTAGCTGCTCGACAGAATTCGGCAGTAAAATTGGACGAAAATTATTTAAATCTTTGTTTCCATTAATTTTTGGCACAAGAACAATTTTACTCTCCTTAAACTCAGCCGGAATCATTTTACCCTGGAAAACCTCATTTAAAAAGTCCGTGATTTCGCACACACTATTGGCCAGTACCGGATGTAAAACTCTGCTGGCAGACCATCCCGTCCTAGGTATTTCCTTGGTGGTGAGGCGCAGAGAGTCTCATACACGTCTTCTTCACAGTCTACCTC
Organism: Schistocerca americana; assembly: GCF_021461395.2. Lineage (NCBI taxonomy): Eukaryota > Metazoa > Arthropoda > Insecta > Orthoptera > Acrididae > Schistocerca > Schistocerca americana. The sequence continues at coordinate 89,325,692 of NC_060127.1, read as the reverse complement.
GAGAAAATTTTCGATGTCATCTTCTATCAGCTGTGGGGCTAGGACGTCAAGGAATTATTCCCACGATGCACCACTGCTTTGATTTACAGAATATAGCTCGGAATAACAGCGATAAACGTTGTCCATGATATCCTACTGGGTTCTGAGAATAGTACCGTTTTTTGTTCGAATTTCATCAATTAAATTCTTTCTTCTGTTTTAGTGTGCTTCACTAAATGATACAGGGAAGTAGTCTTCTGCCGCAGAATTTGCCTTTGATTTCACTTTCAACCCTTCCATTTGACTTCTCTTGATGTTAAGTAACTTGGCTTTGACTTTTTTGATGTCTGCTATCCAAAGTGAGGAACCTGCTGAGACCTGAACGTACAGATCTCTCGAAACGGAATAGTGATATTCTATAGTGCATTTCATTTCTCTTGAGTTCCGGGCACTGTGTTGAATGAGAACCTTCCTCAACTTTAGCTTCGCCATTTTAACCCACTGGTCGATAGCAGTGGCATATGTACGACGAGCATGCAGGCATATTGCCCACGCTTCTTTAACCAGGTCTTCTGAATCATGATTTACTAACAAGGAAATGTTCAAATTCCACTGACTATTGAATGGGCGAACTGGCTGTCATGTTAGATTAATGCAAGCTAAGCCACTGGAATGGTCTGAGAAGTACGTAGGAGTGGTCCCTACTTTTCTCACGGAAGTTTTAAGATTTTTAGAAATATATAGTCCAGCAATTCTGCTGTGAGATGTTTTCGTTACATACGTGAACTCAAATGTAATCACATGTTAGTTCTAGTATAATATACACTCCTGGAAACGGAAAAAAGAACACATTGACACCGGTGTGTCAGACCCACCATACTTGCTCCGGACACTGCGAGAGGGCTGTACAAGCAATGATCACACGCACGGCACAGCGGACACACCAGGAACCGCGGTGTTGGCCGTCGAATGGCGCTAGCTGCGCAGCATTTGTGCACCGCCGCCGTCAGTGTCAGCCAGTTTGCCGTGGCATACGGAGCTCCATCGCAGTCTTCAACACTGGTAGCATGCCGCGACAGCGTGGACGTGAACCGTATGTGCAGTTGACGGACTTTGAGCGAGGGCGTATAGTGGGCATGCGGGAGGCCGGGTGGACGTACCGCCGAATTGCTCAACACGTGGGGCGTGAGGTCTCCACAGTACATCGATGTTGTCGCCAGTGGTCGGCGGAAGGTGCACGTGCCCGTCGACCTGGGACCGGACCGCAGCGACGCACGGATGCACGCCAAGACCGTAGGATCCTACGCAGTGCCGTAGGGGACCGCACCGCCACTTCCCAGCAAATTAGGGACACTGTTGCTCCTGGGGTATCGGCGAGGACCATTCGCAACCGTCTCCATGAAGCAGGGCTACGGTCCCGCACACCGTTAGCCCGTCTTCCGCTCACGCCCCAACATCGTGCAGCCCGCCTCCAGTGGTGTCACGACAGGCGTGAATGGAGGGACGAATGGAGACGTGTCGTCTTCAGCGATGAGAGTCGCTTCTGCCTTGGTGCCAATGATTGTCGTATGCGTGTTTGGCGCTGTGCAGGTGAGCGCCACAATCAGGACTGCATACGACCGAGGCACACAGGGCCAACACCCGGCATCATGGTGTGGGGAGCGATCTCCTACATTGGCCGTACACCACTGGTGATCGTCGAGGGGACACTGAATAGTGCACGGTACATCCAAACCGTTATCGAACCCATCGTTCTACCATTCCTAGACCGGCAAGGGAACTTGCTGTTCCAACAGGACAATGCACGTCCGCATGTATCCCGTGCCACCCAACGTGCTCTAGAAGGTGTAAGTCAACTACCCTGGCCAGCAAGATCTCCGGATCTGTCCCCCATTGAGCATGTTTGGGACTGGATGAAGCGTCGTCTCACGCGGTCTGCACGTCCAGCACGAACGCTGGTCCAACTGAGGCGCCAGGTGGAAATGGCATGGCAAGCCGTTCCACAGGACTACATCCAGCATCTCTACGATCGTCTCCATGGGAGAATAGCAGCCTGCATTGCTGCGAAAGGTGGATATACACTGTACTAGTGCCGACATTGTGCATGCTCTGTTGCCTGTGTCTATGTGCCTGTGGTTCTGTCAGTGTGATCATGTGATGTATCTGACCCCAGGAATGTGTCAATAAAGTTTCCCCTTCCTGGGACAATGAATTCACGGTGTTCTTATTTCAATTTCCAGGAGTGTATTTGTCCAATGAACACCTGTTTATCATCCGCACTTCTTCTTGGTGTAGCAATTTTAATGGCCAGTAGTGTATTATCAATACTTGTACCTGCGTCAGTTTTCGCCGTTAACTGTGATACACCCAGTATATTTCATGACACACTATACTGTTGTTGTTATTGAAGTCTTCAGTCCAATGACCAGTTTGATGCAGCTTATAACTTAGCCACTGTCTCCGGTAATGAATGACACGTGCACCTAAAGTTCAGTAATTTTAAGAAAAGGCATCTATTCCGAATGATGTTGTACAAATGGAAGGTGAATAAGTGTACTACTGAAACGTATTATGCGAGTGAAATGCGTTACTTTAGTAACAACGGAAACTAGAAAAATTACGTAATTGTGTTCATTTCCTTCGAGCAGTTAATGAGAAAAATTAGCAACTGAAATTACGCAAAACTGATGTTATCATAAAAAGTAATATGATCGCCAGCTCGTATTTGAGCAGAAGTTGTATAACTGATTACGCCGGTTAAAAATGGGAATTTACGTAATAATGCACGCGAGAGAGAGAGAGAGAGAGAGAGAGAGAGAGAGATCTGTTAGAAATGTGATACGTTACAAAATGATTAAAAGTAAATTTGCATTACACTGAATACTTCATACTGATTCAGAACAAAAATTATACGTTAATTGTGACACGCAGCGCTGTACCAATTATGACCCGTTGCGTCATTATAGTTTTTACTGTGTTTCGGTTTCACTGACTATTCACTTTCAACGAACAAAATTCATTGCCAATAACACAGCAAATCAACCTCATAGCAATACTGGAAGCAGACGACGCCGACACTACGAAAGCCACGAATCACACAGTATATGGGTTCTCATTAAATTTTAATCGAACACAGTATATACAGTAACTGGCGTAATAAACTAAAGTCCGCCCGAACAGGCCACGACGGCCCGAAGGTACCGACCGGCCGCCGTGTCATCCTCAGCCCACAGGCGCCACTAGACGTCGATATGGAGGGGCGTGTCGTCAAGGACACCGATTCTCCAGGCTTATGTCAGTTTACGAGACAGAATTGGCATACTACCGTTAATAAATATAGAGTGTGATCAGAAGTCTTTAGCCAAGGCAGAATGTTCCAAAATTTATTTGTGTGAGCGTTGATGAAAGATTGTACTGGAAGACAAGAACTGATGATTTGCTGAAAGGTTTGAGTTCAGTTATTGATAATTCTTCCGGGATATATGGAGGTGGTTCATGGAATACTTCTATTCCTAACGTTTCGTCCAACACTACGTTGGACATCCTCAGAGGTGTGGCTGGTCCTGTTGAGGCCTGCCGACTGGCACACCTCTGAGGATGTCCAACGTAGTGATGGACGAAACGTTAGGAATAGAAGTATTCCATGGACCACGGCCATATAAGCCGGAAGAATTATCAACAACAGTACCATCCGGTCGTGAAAGCCTTCATTGTACGATGAGTTCAATTACTTACGCTATTAGTAGTAAGGCAAATTTTGGTGTTAAACATAACAGTAAATTTGCTTTGTATGCTTATTTTCGACCACTGCTTTCGTGTGGCATAATATTTTAGGCTAGTTAATAGTCAATGAAAAAAGTAATCTTGTTATCGGAATAATACCCGAAGCCCACCGAAGATCATCTTGCAGACACTCATTTAAGGAAATACGTATATTCACAGTAGCTGAATATACAGGGTGTTACAAAAAGGTGCGGTAAACTTTCAGGAAACATTCCTCTCACACAAAGAAAGAAAATATGTTACGTGGACATGTGTCCGGAAACGCTTACTTTCCATGTTAGAGCTCATTTTATTACTTCTCTTCAAATCACATTACTCATGGCATGGAAACACACAGCAACAGAACGTACCAGCGTGACTTCAGACGCTTTGTTACAGCAAATGTTCAAAATGTCCTCCGTTAGCGAGGATACATGCATCCACCCTCCGTCGCATGGAATCCCTGATGCGCTGATGCAGCCCTGGAGAATGGCGTATTGTATCACAGCCGTCCACAATACGAGCACGAAGAGGCTCTACATTTGGTACCGGGGTTGCGTAGACAAGAGCTTTCAAATGTCCCCATAAATGAAAGTCAAGAGAGTTGAGGTCAGGAGAGCGTGGAGGCCATCGAATTGGTCCGCCTCTACCAATCCATCGGTCACTGAATCTGTTGTTGAGAAGCGTACTAACACTTAGACTGAAATGTGCAGGAGCTCCATCGCGCATGAACCACATGTTGTGTCGTACTTGTAAAGGCACATGTTCCAGCAGCACAGGTAGAGTATCCCGTATGAAATAATGGCGGTGAATCGAGGAAGTACAGTACATACTGACGAAACTAAAATGAGCTCTAACACGGAAATTAAGCGTTTCCGGACACATGTCCTATAACATCTTTTCTTTATTTGTGTGTGAGGAATGTTTCCTGAAAGTTTGGCCGTACCTTTTTGTAACACCCTGTATATCCCAAATCAAAAGCAACTAAACTGTGCCTAGCTACAGCAACAGCAGAAAGGCTGATCTTCGCTACTCTGGCTTCAGTATTTGGAATGGCACAGGGAGATTTATGCTGCCACAAAAGTCTTTTGTCACTTATCAACTAACATCAAAAGTGTGACAGATCGTTAACCAGCATTTAACAATTAATTAAGAGAGCATATAAATGACAACTCCTTCTATTCAAAAGATAAAGTTTTAGACGTAATCACATAATTATTCAAATAGCAGTTCAGTTATGAAATGTAAAGAAACTGTTGTTAAACTGACACGTTCCACATCATTACAAACTGTCATACTCAGGATCTACACAACAAGTATCCATCTAATCTAATGTAAACTACACATAAATTTATCAAGTTACATATTTCTGTTGAAATAAATTATGTACTATAATTTTATCAGATAATCTCATTTTAATCATTAATAAGTGAAGTTCTCAAAAAAAGATAGTGAAAGTAGTTAAATTTGCAAAAGTTAGTCAACATTATCAGTTAAACTGTTTAATTTCACTTTTCACTGATGTAGCAAAATTTACGATTTATTGTCTGGCTACCTCATGAATTTAAGATGCAAGAATGTTCATTCATTTGACACTGTTATTACAATAACAGAGAAGGATACTACTGTTGTAATGACAAGGGAAAATTATTGATCCAAAAAATTAAAGTCAACAAAATACCTATAATGTTCAGTTCCTGAATCTAATCCACTGGCAAGTCTTTTACATTTCCGAATTTCTAATACAGCACAGTCAGGCTGAGTTTCTGGAGGTGTGGCATAATGATTTGATGACGACAGTCGTTAGGCAACGTGCTCTTCCTTCAATTTACGAGCAGAATCAAATACATCTGGCAACCTAATACTCTTCTTTCAATAACAGTCGTGAAGTCTTCTGAGATAGATATTCTCCTGTTCCCCATACTATTGCATGTTATTTTCATACTGCCTCGCTCAAAATGCTGTCAACACTAAGTTCACACAAGTTTCATGTACGTTTTTTCCATTGTTTGTGTCCAGTCTCACACACTATCAACTACTGTCTGTGCACTCTACATCTACATGGATACTCTGCAAATCACATCGCATACCAGCGATGTTAATGCCATGGCGAGATTATCTTTCGTTAGAGATTGTTATTACACGTAGAAAAATAGCTGGCTTTTCCCTTGTTTCTTCTAGGTTCCTTTGCAACATCGTTTTTAAATTATTTGCAGTAAATTAGCTTTACATTTCAGATAATCAGTATTGACTATAAAATGATCAAGTATATGAATTTTATAATTTCAAATTACTATCAAAAACCTGAAAAGAAAAAAATTTGAAAGTGTGATGTACTTTGATACGGTGTTAGAAGTTCTATACTCTAGTTTATGCTATGCACGTCTGTTCATATTCAGTAACTACGGAAATCTATATTGTTTTGAAAGTGCTCTACCTTATTCGTCCGTGGGTTACCTCCACAATTTTGTACCACCATAGCTTCCTCAGTTCCTATCCAACTATTTCTTGACGTCTCGGGATGTATTCTGACAACCAATCCGCTCTTGTAGTCAAGTCCTACCATAAATTTTTTTTCTCCCCTGTTTGATTCAGTACCTGCTTATTAGTTATTCGATTTACCCATCTAATCCTCAGCATTCTACAGCATCACATTTCAAAAGCTTCTATTCCCTTCTTGTCTGAACTGCTTATCATCCAAGTTTCACTCCGGTATAAGGCTACTCTCCAGAAAAATACCTTTAGAAAAGCCTGTTTCACATTTAAATTTATAAAAGGTGTCAACAAATTGCTCTTTCTTCGCCGCCCTTTTCTTGCTATAGCCAGTCTGCACTTTATATTATATATATCAGCTATTTTGCTGCCCAAATGGTAAAACTCGTCTACTACTTTTCATTTCCTAATGTAATTCCACCAGCAGCAGCTGGTTCAATTCGACTGCATTCCATTACCCTTATTTACTATTGTTACCGTACATCTTATAAGCTATATTCAACATACTAAACATTACGCTCAACTGCTGTTCCAGGTCCTTAGCCGTCTCCGACAGAACTACAGTTATCATCTATGAACGTCGAATTTCTTCTCCCTGAACTTTAATTATGCATTTTCAAATCTCTCTTTGGTTTCCTTTATTGCTCGCTCCTCTATTGGGTGACTAATGAAGGTGGACTGTGGCATAGACGATACGATTTTGAACATTACAGACTGTATAAAGATGTTGAAATCATAAAGTTCATTCAAACAAACTGTCTGGAATCGGTCATCTGTGACTTTCATACGCAAGACAACAAAGCAACAAAAATAGCGCTGCTACAAAACTAAGTGGTACGAAGAAGTAGGAAAAGAGCAAGCCTTCGATACTTGGATAACTTACCGAAGATTTCAAAATTATTGTTGTTAGTGGATGGAAACGCTACGCTGTGGACAGGGACGAATGAAACGATTCCTAGAGCAAGCCAATTCCCGCCAGGTGCTGTAGAGAAAGGAAAACCAAGAGGCTACAACACTGTCTCACTCAACGACTTCTTGTCTTTCGTGTTCTTCAATGGTTCAAATGTCTCTAAGCGCTATGGGACTTAACATCCATGGTTATCACCTAACTAACCTAAGGACATCACACACATTCATGCCCAATGCAGGATTCGAACCTGCGACCGTAGCAACAGCGCGGTTCCCGACTGGAGCGCCTAGAACCGCTCGGCCACAGCGGCTGGCTCATGTCCTTCGATTGTTACAACTGTAGTATGGTTTTTGTACAAGCTGTCAGTCACTTTTTGTCCATGTACTTTAGCACTACTACCTTCAGAAATTTAAGGCGTTTAATCCTCAGAATACTATCAGAAGCTTTCTCAATATCTACAAATCCTACAAACGTAGGTTTGTCTACCTTTAACCTATCTTCTCAGATAGGTTGTGGGGTCAGTATTGCCTCTACATCATCCCACGTTTCTTCGGGGTCGAAAGTAAGTTTCCCGGAAATCAGCTTCTACCACTTTTGCATTCTTCAGCAAATAATTCGAGTCACTATTCTCCAAGCTAACTTATTAAACAATGACTGTTAGCATCTGCTGGTTTTTGGAATTGTAATCATCACAATCTTCTTGAATTTCGAGTGTATTCCGCCTGTCTCGTGAATCTCATACACCAGATGGCATAGTTTTATGACGACTGGCTCTCCCAAGGATCTAAATGATTCTGAAGGAATGTAGACCACTCCAACGGCTTTGTTTCGAAATATGTCTTTCAGAGTTCAGTCAAATTCTTCTCGCAATATCATACTTTCCAAATGATCCCCATCTCCTTGCTTTCATTCGTACGTATTAGCAGGCGGGGATATTCAGCAGCCAAATAATTGTTAAAATTCATGGTTAACCTTCAGCTGTCCTTTCTTTTGCACAATTCTCGACTATTTTCGGTCAAATGACCATTATCAAGATAAGCCTAAAACGAACCACACAAGTTACAGGTAAATAGTATAACACTTACTGGCATAACGGCAAAAAAGTTATACCGTAATTTGAACAAAAGTAATTTGCTCTTTTGAGCCCATCGTGGTATGTAAAAAATTTTTCAATAACAAATGTGTACAATAGTTTTCGTTAACAAGCAAAGTCCACATCGAAAGCCAGTAACACACTGGCAGATGTAATTGAACAATAAATTCAAGGATACACTCAAGGGCAACGCCATGTCTGAGATAAAAACGAAGTACATGCTACCAATAGCAGTATCAACTTACTAAGAGGTACATTACAGTCTTCGGTTACATGTAAACATTGTAAGTTAATGAGCTATATCGTGAAACTATATATATATATATATATATATATATATATATGGAATGCCACACTGGCGACCTTTGAAATCTAAAGTAATCGAAACTGCCGAAAATAAATCGGCTTAAAACATAGAAAAGCTTTTATTGACATCACGTGAGGCCACATTGGTGTTATTTTTTAGATTACGAAAAATTGTAATAGCCGAAAAATAAGTCCGCTAGGACGTATTGCTGGGCTGGGATGTTACTATGGTGACAGATAAAAACGAAAATAGCGTATACTAGCAAGTAAACAACATTCACAAAATGATGCATCGTAAAAACACGTGTACAGTGTAAATAACAAAAAGGCTAACCTCACGCAGTATTCAATACCAAAATATATTATAAATGTAACATGCATTCCTCTTGAATATAGAGACTGAAGCTTTATCACACTTCTATTCTACATACCCAGTGGAAGATATGGGGTATGGGAATGACTTGAATAATTATGACTTTATTTCCAGTGAAAAAGTCCTGTAGCCACCTTGCATTAGTCCGGTAGCCCACTTTCACCGGCATTTCTCTTTCTTTTCCTTGTTTCTCTTTTTTCATAACTCTCATAGTGGTGTGATTGAATGAATGTGGTTGTGTGTCACGTTGCTAGGCGGTGGCGTAGTCTGCTGCAGAAAGTCTACGATAGTCATATAGATTCAGCAGCAGTTGTACAGAATAGCCAACTCTCGTAGTGGTCAAGTAGGCAAAGAGGTTTGCGCTACTTGTAAGAAATCTACCTGCGTTAGATTGATGGCGGAAATGGCATCTTTGGGTTTTCCGGGCCACGGGGAGCGTGGAAGAGGCTGGAGAAGAAAAAGGGAGGCAGTCTGCCGCCGGTACGGGAAGCGTCCACAGCTGTGCTCCGATCGAAGGAGGGTGAGTTAGACTGACCGCGTGGTTCAAAATGGCTCTGAGCACTATGGGACTCAACTGCTGTGGTCATAAGTCCCCTAGAACTTAGAACTACTTAAACCTAACTAACCTAAGGACATCACACAACACCCAGCCATCACGAGGTAGAGAAAATCCCTGACCCCGCCGGGAATCGAACACGGGAACCCGGGCGTGGGAAGCGAGAACGCTACCGCACGACCACGAGATGCGGGCTGACCGCGTGGTGCGTTGTAACTTGGCGAGGGGAGAGTTGTTAGCTTTTGGTGTCGCTTTTCAACTCTGAAAGATTGCTTCGCCTTGTCGCAGCAAGGAATGCAAAACTTTGGCAGATATTTCTTTTAGTAAATTTCTGTAGCACACTTGGATCCGCCGGAAGAGCGCCACACAAAGGTGTCGATAAACAGTGAGCACTCGCTTCTCTATGAATGTCTGTTTGCCTTCATCTGTGCCTGTATATGCTTTTATTTTTCTAAATATTAATAGCTTTGCCTTCTCGTAAATTTACCTTGCTTTATGTATCTTTCGTCCGTGGGGAGCCAACCACATGGTTGAACATTAGAGTTTTTCTAGGCGCTGCAATCTGGAACCGCGCGACCGCTACGGTCGCAGGCTCGAATCCTGCCTCGGGCATGGGTGTGTGTGATGTCTTTAGGTTAGTTAAGTTTAAGTAGTTCTAAGTTCTAAGGGACTGATGACCTCAGAAGTTAAGTCCCATAGTGCTCAGAGACATTTGAACCACTTGAACATTAGAGTTTGTTGGGCTACCGTCATCATTAACTGTCCGATCTCATGTTTGTTTTAAAGAATGTTAACTGTTCATGATTGCGTGATGTGATATTGTTGTAACTTGGCTACAATACCCAGAAACTACGTGGGCACGCGGGTGTACTGCGATACGTGTACCGTTTCACGAGTTATTGCGATCAGTTATCAGGCAGCAGCAGTTGTATGAATGATTCACACCAAAGATTTTAGGTGTAGATTATGACGGTGAATGTATCGATGCTTTTCTTTAACGTTTTAGGAATTAATGTTATCAGGAATTGTGTACATGCCTCACATCCATATCTTAGGAATAAATGATTTTCTCCACAATTTTCTCTTGTTTTTCGAGGTTTCGTTTATGCACCTAAGCCACTCACCTCGTAGCTTTCCCGTTAGCACATCCAACGCGTTTCCTTACGCACAGGTCCATTGATTAGTTTCCCGTCCTATTTTAAAACAAGTGCTTTAGATTAAGTCTTATTTTCATGTGTGTTGCTGGGAGCTGATCTTATGCACAGTGCTCATGCATATTTTATTTTAAATGTTTGATTCCCGTAAACAGCACACGGGAAATACTACTAATTACACGACATCCCCTATGAGCGATATCACAACATATGCATTTTTATGAGTTTTTGGTCTGTGACCAAATTAATTTATTTGCCGACTCGGCCAAACCTTTGATTAGTTGTATGGTCAGAGTCGGTGGCGAGCCTAATCTTAACGTAATAACCCGTAGAAACAGGATAGTTAAACCAGTTATTTAACTGTACAAAAAATGGAAAAGGCATATCATGAAATAACTTGGTGCACAGTTTGTGGTATCGTAGATCGATGCCACTCCTTCCGGCTTCTAACAGTTGGTAGCGGAAACGCACTTTGGCGACAGACGTTCATAGGGACTGTGCGGTGACCCAGCGGATCCAATGATGCACGCCCGCTGGGCCGCGCCTTCACTGGCTCCAACTACGAGCGCCCTCTGCGGCCGGCGGCAGCTACACAGCTCAGCCTTACTCACAGTCTTCCACAGTCTTTAGTCTTATTCAGCCTTCGACAGTTCGCTTGAGCATTAGTCGTGGGAACCTCACATTGCCAGATGATATTAATTCGCTTCTTCTAATAACTTTACTTTGTTGCTGTTTGTTCTTTTCCAATGTTTCTTCCCAACACTTGGACAAAGCTATAAGTTAGGAAAAACTTCTGTTTACTGTCTTTACGTATTCGCTAATTATTTCTGCTCCTGTCCATCTTCCATAAGATGACAGTTTCTGCATCAAGGGATCTCAGATCGATTCCATACTCCTAGATTTCCAAAAGACTTTTGATACCGTTCCTCACAAGCGACTGTTAATCAAACTCCTTGCACATGGGGTATCGTCTCAGGTGTGTGACTGGATTCGTGATTTCCTCTGAGAGAGGTCAGAGTTCGTAGTGATTGACGGTGAATCACCGAGTAGAACAGAAGTGATATCTGGCGTTCCGGAAGGTAGTGTCATAGGTCCTCTGCTGTTCCTCATTTACACAAATGATCTAGATGATAATCTGAGCAGCCCCTTAAATTGTTTGCAGATGATCTAGACAGAATTTCTGTATGGTGCGAAAAGTAGCAATTGGCACTAAACACAGAAAAGTGCAAGGTCATCCACATGGGTACTGAAAGAAATCCGATAATTTTTGGGTATACGATAAATCGTACAAATCTAAGGGCTGTCAACTCGACTAAGTACATAGGAATTACAATTACGAGCAACTTATATTGGAAAGACCACAGAGATAATATTGTCGGACAGGCGAAACAAAGACTGTGCTTTGTTGGCAGAACACAGAAGACGCAACAAACCCACTAAAGAGACAGGCTACATTACACTGCGCGGCTTCGGATCCTTACGAGGTAGGATTAACGGGAAAGTGCAAAGAAGAGCAGCTCGTTTCGTGTTTTTGCACAATAGGGCTGAGAGTGTCACTGATATGATACACGAGTTGGGGTGGCAGTCACTGAAACAAAGGCGGTTTTCTTTGCGGTGAGATCTATTTACGAAATCTCAATCACCAACTTTCTCTTCCGAATGCGTAAATATTTTGTTGACACCCATATACATAGGGAGGAATGATCATCATAATAAAACAAGAGAAATCAGAGCTCGAACGGAAAGATTCAGGTGTTCCTTTTTCCCATGCGCCATTCGAGAGTGGAAACATAGAGAAGTAGTATGAAAATCAGACTAAGAGCAGCCGACCAGTTGCAAAGGATAAAGTAATCTTTACCTAGGTTTCAATAGATATAAATCTACCTTCTTCAGAAGACGGCAGTATTATAACAACATGAAGTGATATGTCCTTATCGTTTAGGCAAACATCTGCATAGTTACATTAATTATATAAAATATAGCCCTGAAAACAGGGTTTGTCAGACAAATAAAATAGGTACATAGAAGTTGCAGAGCGCCTAAGCGACTGAAAATCGTTCCACGAACCCTCTGCCAGGCACTTAAGTATGAATTTCAGAGTAACCATATAGATGTAGATGTAGATCACTCTGAAGTCCACCTGTCCTTGTCATTGCATAAGAAGTAGTACACAACACAGTCAAACACCAAAGCCTGCCAACGCAACAACAGCAGAGTTTCTGTGGCTCGAAACAGAAACTGAACTTTTCCACGGAGCTGCGACTGTCCTGTCGAACATTGAAAGCCTAAACCAAAGATGATGTTTATAACTGAGATCTGTTCACTGTAACGTGCCAGTGGTGCAGTTACTGCCACCACATTTCCTGGGGTAAGATGAGCAGACCACTGATGGCGTTGCTGGCTGTCGAACATTAAAAGCCTAAACCAAAGATGATGCTGATCACTGAGACCTGTTCCCTTTAACTTGCCAGTGGTGCAAGCTACTCCCACCACACATATTGCTGTAATGTGAGCAGACCACTGATGGCGCGGCTGGCTGTCAAATCTTGAAAGCCTAAACCAAAGATAATGCTGATTCCTGAGAGTGCAAGTTACTCCCATCACACTTGCTGGTGTAATATGAGCAGACCACTGATGATGTGGCTTGTTGTCGAAGATCGAAAACCTAAACCAAATATGATGCTGCTCCCTGATCTGTTCACCCTAATGTGCCAGTGGTTCTACTTACTCCCTCTACAATCGTTGGTGTAATGTGAGCACACCACTGATGACGTGGCTTGCTATCAAACATTGAAAGCCTAAGCCAAAGATGATGCTGATCCCTGAGCTGTTCACCATAACGTGCCAGTGGGTCAAGTTACTTCCACCATACCTGCTGGTATGATGTGAGCAAGCCACTCATGGCGTGGCTGGCTGCCATCACACGTACATCTAGAAGTGCTCTGCTGTGAACCCAGTCATTCGACTCTACAGACCCCACTACACAGGAGAGCTGCCTTCGAGGTCTGTCGTCCCAGTTGAGAGTGAAAGCATCCATGTCGTACCAGTTCGGAAGCGAGAGACCCCATGTTATTTCTGATCCCGAGCTCAAGTCCCTGTTGTGAGCCAGCGAAAGTACTGTCATCCAGCCACAACTGTAGGTTTTCTTATTGCTCTAGGAGTTAGCTCATCAAATTAAAACACATGAAATGCACTGAAGATCCAAAACATTATGGCCATCTGCTTAATACCTTGTGTGTTCGTCTCTGCAACGAAATTCATCTCTGACTCTTGGTATCACGGATCTGGCAGTTTTTTGGTAGGTTTGTGGAGGTATCTGGCATCAGGTGTCTACGCACAGGTCATGTAATTCGCGTAAATAACGGGCCGCTGATTTGCGTACGCGGTGATGGCGATCGATAGCGATGCAGATGGGTTCCATAGGATTTACATGAGGTGAATTTTGTCACCGAGGCATCAACTTGAGGTAGCTATAATACTGCTCAAACCACTATAACTTCGTTCTGGCTCCGACACACAGACAATGATACTGGTGAAAGATGAGATCGCGGTAGGGGAAGACATCAAGCATGAAAGAATGCAGGTGGTTCATGGCTGTCAGCGTGTCTTCGATTACTACCATAGGTCCCATGTAAGTGCAGGAGAATGTCTCCCATAGCATAATACTATCCCAACAGCCTGCGTCCATGGGGCGTTGCACGTTTCGAGCCGTCGTTCCCTTCGATGATGGCGTTTATGGAGACGACCATCGACCTAGTGTAGAAAAATGTGATTCACCCTGACACTTTTCTTTGATCTATGGTCGAATCCTGATGGCCCGGTGTTCAATGGAATCATAATTGACGATGTAGTTAGGTCAACAAGCGAATACGTAGGGATTATCTGCTATGGAGCTCCATGTTCAAAGACGTACCACGAACAATGTCCTCCGAAATACTTGTGCGTGCACCAGCATTGTACTGTTTCGGCAGAGATGGAGCAAATCGCCTTCTATCCTGCTTTACAGATTACTACCACAGGTCCCATGCAAGAGCATGAGAATGTCTGTCTTACCATAATCTGCCCGTTGTCAGAGTCACTTATCTCAATTAATTTCTCCATTTTCAGTCCAAATTTCCGCTAGGGTAATAGTGTCTGCTCCGCTTACATGCTTTCGGTACTGCGTCACGTACCTGCAACGCAGCAGCCAGCATCCAACGTCACGGTGGGCAGTGGTCATAACATTTTGGCTTATCAATGTATAAGTTCACTATATTAAAAAAAAAAAAACTCCTCGAAGGCCCAACGTCACCGACTGGCCGCCTTGTCATACTCAGCCCATAGGCGTCACTGGATGCAGATATGGAGGGGCGTGTGGTCAGCATACCGCTCTTCCGGCCGTATGTCAGTTTCAGAGACCGGAGTCGCTACTTCTAAATCAAGTAGCTCCTCAGTTTGCCTCACAAGGGCTGAGTGCAGCCCGCTGGCCAACAGCGCTCACCAGACCGGATGGTCACCCATCCAAGTGATAGCCCAGTCCGACAGCGCTTAACTTCTGTGATCTGAAGGTTCACTTTATTACCTAGAAGAATAAAAGATTTACTGAACTTCGCTACACTTCTTTGACAAAGGTGTATGATACCTCACAAGTGTCACTGACTACGAAAGCATCAGATGGCACACTAATTAACAAACTGTTCTCTTGAGTCCAATGGGCAACATTGACAACACTATAAGTTCATTTGGAACTTTAACGACTCTTTGATCCTATACTACGATGCTGACAGCCGTACCTGATGTCTTGAGCTGGGACTGAGTTCGTGTATGCTCAACAATATAGTGACCTCAGTGTGATAGCGCTGCAGTACTGGGGGAGAGACTTGGGGTTCTGGAGCGCCTCCCGTACACAGCCGCGAACTGCAACTGTGGTATCGATTCGCATTGCCAGCTTTGGCGTGGCAACGTGATCCGATGATGATGATGTTTGGTTTGTGGGGCGCTCAACTGCGCGGCTATAAGCGCCCGTACAAATTCCCAATCGTTACACAGTCTGATCCCACCACTTTCACAAATGATGACGAAATGATGAGGGCAACACAAACACCCAGTCCCCGGGCGGAGGCAACGTGAACTCTGGACGTTACTACAGTCTTCATCTTTTACAAGTTAGACGAGTGACTGGTTACGTTTACGGCCTAAAAATGTTCGTCTACCAGTCCTTATAATTATTGCATTCTCTCCACCAGTGGCGTAATTGTTTCATTGTGAAAGACATCCTACCAGAAACCGGAAAATTCGTCAAATCCGATAATCTCACTTTCCATCCCTCACCCCCCCCCCCCCCCTCTGCAAAAAATCAACTCAAACGCTGAGTCATACTGTCGCCTCACTACAGCCACCAGTCACCCGTCTTTTCAGCTTCTGGTGTGGTTTGCTCTACCCACACGAAAAGAATTAACAGAAAAATTCTTCGTTTTCTGGCGACAGCCTCCTGGCCACTTCCTAGCTGTATAAATGCTTATAATACTGTTTCCATGTGCTTTACGTTGACTAACACGCAAACCTCCGGACACTCAGATCAGTATGTAGATAGTGTATCAATCAAAACACCGATTTAGTTCGTGCTACGAACTGTTGTCCAATATAACATACATAAACGGTAATTAAAAGTACCATAAGAATTACGAGGCAAATGAAAACCGTAACTGTCTGAAGTAAATCTGTCGTGGGTGAGTTGGTAAGGCGTGTGGTCGTTGTACCTATGGTAACGCATTCGAAGCCCGCTTGGAGCAACATTTTTACCTGTTTACGCGCAAAACTGTTATATGAGAGAACATTTTCATGACATTTTACAGGACTTTGCGGATTTCGGAACGATGTTCTTTTGGCAGTCTGGTTTTGCTTCGTTACTTTGACGTTATGTACTAACTATTGATATTATTTTATTCGTTACTACTACTACTACTATTATTATTATTATTACTTCTCTTGTATGAGGCAACTGTTTCTTTATACTTCTTTTTTTTTGTCGTTACTTCTGTGGAACTACAAATGTACTCTATTGGTTTACTGCAGACTGGCAAGAGAAAATTTCTGTAAGTTCCAAACAGCCCTTTTAAATGTCATAAGCATTGTGTCTTTTATAACCGTTTCACGCTGACTACAGTAAAAAAAAAATCGTCATTCGCGTTTGAACCCAGGACCCTGCGAACGGATATTCAACGTTCTACCAATTTCCCCACGGAAGTTAGAGCAGTAAGTTATTCAAAGTTATGTTTTTTCTGTGGTCTGTAAAACTGGTGTTACTTTTAATTAATGTTTATCCCCTTCTTCTGGTCGACAGTACACATTACGAACTAAATCGGAGTTTTGGTTGATGTGCTATCGATAAAGAACGTTTGGTAGCGATCTGAGTCTCTGACATCTGGAGGTTGAGGTGTGAGAGACGCTTATCTCATAGGACATAGAAGGTTTCTTTGACACAGACTTGACTGCCGCCTGCTTCACTAAATTCCTCGCTGCGGATCAGCTTTCAGAGCACCTGTTACTACCCCGACACAAACCTTTAAAAGCACCTATCTCCAGCTAGATCTCGCCTTTCTTGATGTGTCCGCTAGCTTGGCTCGTTCTGGAGTCACTGGCTCTGATATTTGCGAACAGCTGGGTCTCCATCCGGTTTTCTGCTTTCACATAGTCAACGCTTAAGACCCCCACGGCTTTTACCTGTGTCGGCCACTTGCCGATTCTCAGAATACCTTTCCTCTTATCTGCACTGTTCCATCTCGCTTTGGTTTCACTGTGAATGTCCTTTTTCCACGAACTGCAGTCAGCTACAACTTGAAATTTCACGGAAAGGAAGTTATAACAGCATCAAGAAGGTTAGCTGTAGCATAGCAAAGAATAGGAAAACACCCCTTACCATCACTTTTACAGCTTTAGCGAACATAAAAAATGTATTTTCACGATCTGCATAAGTGTAATTACTTGCAATCAAGACTTAATACCAAAATGAATGATAATAGATCAGCCTGAAAGCTTAACACCTTTCATCACACCACAGTCGCAGTAAAATTTTGAACAGGAAATGTCACACTAAAAAAAAAAATATTGTGGGACATTAACTAGAAAATTTTGAATTATGTCATGTACAACAATCTGCAGCACACCACAGCCTGAAATTTGACTGAAAAAAGTGAAAAAGTAGTTATATCAGCATGCACTAGGATAATTGTAGTGCGGTAAAGGATAGGAAATGAGATTGCCTCTTCCTATTACTGTTACAGCTTTACTTAATCCCAAAAATTTGTTTACACGATCTGCACAATTACATTAAACCGAATCAACATATGAAAATGAATGAATAATGTCCACTGAAATTGGCTTAACACTTTTCAATGTCTACTGACGACTGTAGCGATCGTAGGTCGGTAAAACTGCAAATAATCGTAATAAACACAGGTTTTGAAACAATTCCCCTGTACGACATACAATGACTGAATAGATACACATCTTACAACAAGACGCCAGAGGATCCAAACTGCAGGCTCTCACTTGTGGACAAACGCATTATAAAAATTGTTCCACATGTTCACCTATCATGTGGTTCAAATGGTTAAAATGGCTCTGAGCACTATGGGACTTAACATCTCAGGTCATCGGACCCCTAGAACGTAGAACTACTTAAACCTAACTAACCTAGGGACATCACACACATCCATGCCGACATGAATAGTGGACCATTCTGCTGCTTACAGTACGCTACCCCAATAACACAGCCTGCAACACACAAGTAACACATGACCCCTGGTCAGAGAGACTTTCATTGGTCAGGATTTTTTCTGCTCAAGTTCCAGTAAGGAATCCGTCCCTGCACATTACTTTTCACCCAGTACATAATAACTGGGATTCTTCAGGAAGGACGAAGTCGTGCTAAACCTATATCTAGAGTTATCACTGGACGCATCATTCTCAGTACTCCTCTCTCTCTATTGGCGCATCAGGAGAAACAGAACATCAGGAACGTTTCTGAATGGCTTTGGTGCTCCAGATGCCGTCATATTGTTCGTGCGAATTCTTGTCCTGCTGCAAAGAATTCAGTTTTCTGATACAAGTTATGTTAGTGGCTTGTACGCTACTGGATAGTGGGCAGGTAATAATTTTGACCTCTCTAGCGCTAGTCGCTTGGGACAGTTGAGATCCTGCATGATGATGTTTATGGCCGCCCTGACTCCATCGATTTTACATTCACATGACACTCATAGGATCCCAACCAATGTGATCAGCTCCTCCACGAAACGGTTAATTGGATTCTTGATATCTCGTAATCGTTCCACTAGCAGACTACATTGCATGCTGGTAAACACCCCTCCATGCCTACATGAGGCTGATACGATCCTCCGAACGACTGAATCCTTATGTGTAATAGTCGAAACAATCTTTGATGAAGTTAAAGTGAAGGAAATTAGCATTACGAGAGCAACGGGAATTCCACAGCTGATCATCGCAGCTGGAAAGAGTAGGAGGATTTGTCTGGTGACATGAACTGAAGAATAAATGGAGGTCGCTATTGAAGAGATAGGTAATTCAGAATTACAGTCAGAGTTTGATAAAGCGTAGGAAGTTCAAAAATGGTTCAAATGGCTCTGAGCACTATGCGACTTAACGTCTGAGGTCATCAGTCCCCTAGAACTTAGAACTACTTAAACCTAACTTACCTAAGGACATCATACACACCCATGCCCGAGGCAGGATTCGAACCTGCGACCGTAGCGGTCCCGCGGTTCCGGACTGCAGCGCCAGAACCGCACGGCCACCGCGGCCGGGGAAAGATACAGAATATATATATATATATATATATATATATATATATATATATATATATATATATATATATATGTATATATATATACAGGGTGAGTCACCTAACGTTACCGCTGGATATATTTCGTAAACCACATCAAATACTGACGAACCGATTCCACAGACCGAACGTGAGGAGAGGGGCTAGTGTAATTGTTTAATACAGACCATACAAAAATGCACGGAAGTATGTTTTTGAACACAAACCTACGTTTTTTAAAAATGGAACCACGTTAGTTTTGTTAGCACATCTGAACATGTAAACAAATACGTAATCAGTGCCGTTTGTTGCATTGTAAAATGTTAATTACATCCGGAGATATTGTAACCTAAAGTTGACGCTTGACACCTCTGACGCTGAGTTGCGTGTTGTAACAAACACGGGCCACGGTCGGCGAGCAGAATCTGCAGGGACATGTTTACGATGACGACCGTGTTTACGAGTGTGGCTGTAGTGCACTGTTGTGGTTTGGTCTAGCTGTCGCAGTGTCCGCATGTAGCGCTTGCTGCTATTGTTATTCTGCATTCGTCCCCGCACACAGACCAACTGTAGTACACCGTATTACCAGACGTCTCTGATAGTGTAGTGTTGTAGGAACTGTAACCACGTTGTATTCGAACTCTGAAAAGCCGAAGATGATACTCATCTATGGCGAGTGTCGACGAAATGCAGCTGATGCCTGCAGGGTGTATGCAGAACGGTAGCCGGACAGAGAGCATCCAAAGTGCCGCACATTGCAAAACATCTACCGCCAACTGTATGCATCAGGTATGGTCGTAGCACGCAAACGGGTCCGTAACAGGCCCGTCACAGGAGAAGTGGGTGCAGTTGGTGTGTTAGCTGCTGTTGCCATGAACCCACACATGAGTACACGGCACATTGCGAGAGCCGGTGGACTGAGTCAAAGTAGTGTCATGCGCATACTGCATCGTCACCGGTTTCACCCGTTTCATGTGTCGCTACATCAGCAATTACATGGTGATGACTTTAACCATCGAGTGCAAATCTGTCAATGGGCATTAACAGAGCCTGCAGGGTGTATGCAGAACGGTAGCCGGACAGAGAGCATCCAACGTGCCGCACATTGCAAAACATCTACCGCCAACTGTATGCATCAGGTATGGTCGTAGCACGCAAACAGGTCCGTAACAGGCCCGTCACAGGAGAAGTGGGTGCAGTTGGTGTGTTAGCTGCTGTTGCCATGAACCCACACATGAGTACACGGCACATTGCGAGAGCCGGTGGACTGAGTCAAAGTAGTGTCATCGCATACTGCATCGTCACCGCTTTCACCCGCTTCATGTGTCGCTACATCAGCAATTACATAGTGATGACTTTAATCATCGAGAGCAAATCTGTCAATGGGCATTAACAGAGCCTGCAGGGTGTATGCAGAACGGGAGCCGGACAGAGAGCATCCAACGTGCCGCACATTGCAAAACATCTACCGCCTACTGTATGCAACAGGTATGGTCGTAGCACGCAAACGGGTCCGTAACAGGCCCGTCACAGGAGAAGTGGGTGCAGTTGGTGTGTTAGCTGCTGTTGCCATGAACCCACACATGAGTACACGGAACATTGCGAGAGCCGGTGGACTGAGTCAAAGTAGTGTCATGCGCATACTGCATCGTCACCGCTTTCACCCGCTTCATATGTCGCTACATCAGCAATTACATGGTGATGACTTTAATCATCGAGTGCAATTCTGTCAATGGGCATTAACAGAGAATGCGTTGCAGTTCTACCTGTTTACCGATGAAGCGGGTTTCACAAACCACGGGGCAGTGAATCTACGGAACATGCATTACTGGTCCGTGGACAACCCTCGCTGGCTCAGACAGGCAGAGCGACAGCGACCGTGGACTGTAAATGTATGGTGCGGAATCATTGGCGACCACCTCATTGGTCCTCACTTCATTGCAGGGGCCCAAGCAGCTGCAACATACATCGCGTTTCTACAGAATGATCTGCCAACGTTTCTCGAAAATGTCCCACTGGATACGCGTCGACGTATGTGGTATCAGCATGATGGTGCACCTGCACATTCCGTAATTAACACTAGGCTGACCCTTGACAGGATGTTCGACGGGCGTTTCATAGGACGTGGAGGACGCATAAATTGGCCAGCCCGTTCTCCTGATCTTTCACCTCTGGACTTCTTTCTGTGGGGTACGTTAAAGGAGAATGTGTACCGTGATGTGCCTACAACCCCAGAGGATATGAAACAACTTATTGTGCCAGCCTGCGGCGACATTACACCAGATGTACTGCGGTGTGTACGACAGTCATTACGCCAGAGATTGCAATTGTGTGCAGCAAATGATGGTCACCACATCGAACATCTATTGGCCTGACATGTCGGGACACACTCTATTCCACTCCGTAATTGAAAACGGAAACCACGTGTGTACGTGTACCTCACCCGTCATGGTAATGTACATGTGCGTCAGTGAAAAAAAACAATAAAAAGGTGTTAGCATGTGGACGTAATGTGCTGTTCCAGTCTCTTCTGTACCTAAGGTCCATCACCGTTCCCTTTGGATCCATCTCCGGATGTAATTAACATTTTACAATGCAAAAAACTGTACTGATTACGTATTTGTTTATATGTTCAGATGTGCTAACAAGACTAACGGGGTTCCATTTAAACAAACGTAGGTTTGTGTTAAAAAACATACTTCCGTGCATTTTTTTATGGTTTGTATTAACCAGTTACCCCTTTCCTCACATTCGGTCTGTGGAATCGATTCGTCAGTATTTGATGTGGTTTACGAAATATATCCAGCGGTAATGTTAGGTGACTCACCCTGTATATATATATATATATATATATATATATATATATATATATATATATATATATATATACGAGGCCTGTTCAGAAAGTAAGCTCCGATTGATTGCCAAATCGAAACCACAGTGAACATCAGAAATGTTTTACTTGTAACAATTAGCTACACCTTTCAGCTACTTCTCTACGTAGTCGCCGTTCTGACTTAGACTTTTGTTATAGCGTTGTACCAACTTTTCAATAGCCTCATCATAGAAGGCAGCCGCCAGTGCTTTCCACCAATTCTCCACGCTGGCCTACACCTCGTTGTCTGTGTCAAAATGTTGTCTTCAAAGACAGCGGTTCATGTGACCAGAGATGAAACTCAAGGGGAGACAATTGCGGACTGTATTGTGGGTAATCTAACATTTCCATTTGAAAACGATGCAGGAGCATCTTCATTGCCCCTGCATAATGCGGCTGAGAATTGTCGTGAAGACGAAACAGCACGACAGTTACGTAATGTTAGCTGCATAGCTTCAGGCGAAATTTCTCACCAGGCCCTCGTACTTGGCGGCAGACACTATTTTCTAGACATCTTTACGCACTCACTGCGAGCTCAGAAATGGGAAGAGCGACGTGATGCTAACTGGGGTTATACTAGAGACACTACCCAACACATCTGTGCAAAGCTTTATCGGATTTTCATAGTCGTTTCCATTTAGCGACCGATCGGAGCTTACTTTCTGAACGCCCCTCGTATATATATATATATATATATATATATATATATATATATATATATATAAAAATATGGCGGGGAGAGAGAGAGAGAGAGAGAGACATGTAATCAACTGAAAGGAACACGTAGGAGAGATAACCGTTAAAGACGTAGACAACAGCTTTCGTAAATTGACTTAGCCAAGAAACTACCTAGAATTGTTCGGGACACTCGTGTTGTTCTGGACACTATAAGTGTTTTTACACTACGAATGGGGAGTATTTGTTGTTACATAATGATGATGTCAAGAACGTCGCAATATTCTGTGAAGCTGAAAATCACACAATAGTAGGCGCGACACAATATGTGTTGATGCAACTTTCTAACATTGCGCAAAGCTTTTTGTCAGCTGTTTGGGTTTCTTAATGGACATCATATTCGAATCGTTTTCTGTTTCTTTGTCGAACGATAAGACAACACCTACTTTGTACGTCTTTTCAACAGTTTTCTGACATTTGTGGTATCTACTTTGGGACCAAACTGCTGAGGTCATCGGTCACTAGGCTTACACGATACTTAATCTAACTTAAACTAACTTACGTTAAGGACAACACACACACACACACCGACGCCCGAGGGAGGACTCGAAGCTCCGACCGGGAGAGCCGCGCGAACCGTTACAAGCCGACTTAGACTTCATTAGTTATTGATAAATATGATAATCTATGTCTCCACAAAGTTATCGGAGTGCGAAGAAAGCATAATGAAAGCTTGAAGTAAGCTGTGGGCTAATGTGAGAATTTATGATATAGGATTTCATTTAACACAGAGCTATTGGCGAAAGGTTGTTAGGACTTGCACACAAGTACTGTTCTGTAAATGAAATCGGGAAGTGTGGTTTGCCAATGCTGAATCCTGGTATGGTTGGTTACTGTTTTGTTGAGATCTTAAAAAAACTACAGACGTTGTGCTATTACCTAGTATGCAGAACTAAGGTGGAACAGACAGAAACACCCATGCTTGCGAAAGTCTCCACAGCAAGTACAATAGTCAGTTCTAGACCTGCTGCCTAGATATTTGCTGATTTGTTGAAGTACTGAAACTAAGTGAACTCGACATCAAAATTATAACTAGTTCCTTAAAAAAACACACAAAGAAGGAAATATCTTTCCCGGACATAAATTCATGAACCTTGGGTGCCAATTACGACAATGCAACATTTGAAATTAGTTTCATAAGGCGTAAAATATGAGACAGTTCGCCTCCTCCGGTGCACCCTGGGTAACTTTAAACGAACCTGTATAAGAAGCGCAGTTCATATTTAAGCAACAGCAGGAAAATCGGAGTCGCTTATACTTATTACTTATATCACAAAAAATACTTACAGCTGTGACTAGAAGTAGGTATAGTACTATCTCCTTTGAACTGGAGAACTGGTTTCCTTCGCTGATTGCGGGAGGCTTGGGTGTGTGCCCCAGACTGACCTTTACCTATCCAGGAGACATGGTGTGCGGATTTCATGTGTTTTCTGTCATTTGAAATCATTTACCTTCACTGTACTGGGGCTGAGATGCGTAAACAAACTACACGAGTAGCTGATAAGATCGTTGTGTTTGTGTTTAAAGTAATCTGTGGTGCTACTAGTTGTCAATCCGTTGTGCAGCGCCGGGGTAATCAGATCTGATATTTGTGAATCTGGGAGACATTATCTTTAATACTTTATTATGAAGACGAAAGCTGGTTTGTAAAGTTATTGTCTCGATTGTATGACCAGAGGAGACATTTGGTGGGATGTTTGAAGGTAACCAATGCACGTACAAGTATGAAATGTTTGTTTGTCAATACCATTAGTTGAGGGAAATCTTTGTCCGTTAGGTAACTCAAAATAGTCATGATTGATGTTAATTTGATATGTTTGTAATCATTTTGACAGAAATAACGCAGTTGGTTAAAACCGTAATTTTTGTAATGGGTGAATTTCGTATATGTTAGAGTCTTCTTAATTTGTACAGCGTTTTTGATAATAGTCACAGTTTAACTTTTCTGTAAAGTAAAACCCACCTTCATCTTTCTTAGTAAAGTTTTCAATATTTTTCCGTGTGTGTGCGTCGCACCTTATGTCCGGCTGATTAGCTGTGTGGTAACATGTTTGCCTACAATGCGGCGACTGCGGGTTTGATTCCCGAACGGGTTGGAAATCGCTCATTGCTGTCATCATCATTTCATCATCACAGACAAGTAAGTCGCCCAGTTTGGCGCTACCTGAAATAAGACTTGCACTTGGCGTCGAAGGGCCCAGGCGATGCGCAAAGCATGGTGTCGTGCAGTCATTGAGGATACACGACTGGGCCTTCAGCTGCGAAAGCCCAATCGATGATGTTTCGTCGAATGGTTCGTGTGGTGTCACTGCCAGACACCACACTTGCTAGGTGGTAGCCTTTAAATCGGCCGCGGTCCGTTAGTATACGCCGGACCCGCGTGTCGCCACTGTCAGTGATTGCAGACCGAGCGCCACCACACGGCAGGTCTAGAGAGACTTCCTAGCACTCGCCCCAGTTGTACAGCAGAGTTTGCCAGAGATGGATCATTGACAATTACGCTCTCATTTGCCGAGACGATAGTTAGCATAGCCTTCAGCTACGTCATTTGCTACGACCTCTCAAGGCGCCATAGCATTTGATAATTAATATTGTGAAGCTTGTACAGTAACGAGAGATGTACACCAATTGTGGATTAAAGTTAAGTATTATATCAACTACGTACTTTATTTGCTACTATTAATTCCCTTAACTGTTCCAGACCTCACGCCAGTCTGCGTGTAATTAAACGCGTGCATTTCGGCCTCCTCTAGCAACACAGTGTTGGCTCTTCTGCCAACAGTTCAGTTCGAATTGAAATCTGCGGCAAGTTTGCGGAAGTGTTGCACTTCTGACACGCTGAACGATTCTCTTCAGTCGTTATTGGTCCCGTTCTTGCATGATCTTTTCCCGCCCGCAGCGATGTCGGAGATTTGATGTTTTACCGGATTCCTGGCATTCAAGATACAATCGTGATATGGCCTTGTGGAAAAATACCTGCTTCATCGCCTACAGCCGCGCAGGATTAGCCGAGCGGTCTCAGGCGCTGCAGTCATGGACTGTACTTGTATGGCTGATCCCGGCGGAGGTTCGAGGCCTCCCTAACGGCATGGGTGTGTGTGCTTGTCCCTAGGATAATTTAGGTTAAGTATTGTGTAAGCTTAGAGACTGATGACCTTAGCAGTTAAGTCCCATAAGATTTCACACACATTTGAACACTTCATCGCCTTCATCGGAGATATTGTGTCCCATCGCCCGTACGCCGACTGTAACACCGTGTTCAAAATCACTTGAATCTTGATAACCTGCCAGCAGTGGCCGCTTTAACATCTGCGCCAGACACTTGTTTTCTTATTCTGGCGCTGCTGTCCGCAGCGGTATATTCTACCTGTTTACACCGGGTGATCAAAAAGTCAGTATAAATTTGAAAACTGAATAAATCACGGAATAATGCAGATAGAGAGGTGCAAATTGACACACATGCGTGGAATGACATGTGGTTTTATTACAACGAAAAAAATACAAAAGTTAAAAAAATGTCCGACAGATGGCGCTACATCTGATCAGAATAGCAATAATTAGCATAACAAAGTAAGACAAAGCAAAGATGATGTTCTTTACAGGTAATGCTCAATATGTCCACCATCATTCCTCAACAATAGCTGTAGTCGAGGAATAATGTTGTGAACAGCACTGTAAAGCATGTCCGAGTTATGGTGAGGCATTGGCGTCGGATGTTGTCTTTCAGCATCCCTAGAGATGTCGGTCGATCACGATACGCTTGCGACTTCAGGTAATCCCAAAGCAAATACTCGCAAGGACTGAGGTCTGGGGACCTGGGAGGCCAAGCATGACGAAAGTGGCGGCTGAGCACACGATCATCACCAAACGACGCGCGCAAGAGATCTTTCACGGGGACATTTTGTGAACTTTGTTTTTTTTTTTTTGTTCTAATAAAACCCCATGTTATTCTAAGCGTGTGTGTCGATTTTTACCTCTCTATCTACATTATTCCGTGGTTTATTAAGTTTTCAGATTTATACTGATTTTTTGATCACCCGGTATATGTATTTGAATACACATGCTTATACCAGTTTCTTTGGCACTTCAGTGCAAAAACAATAGTTTTTTTTAAGATTCGCCCGCCTGTCTCTCCAGTAAAAGTCACGTCTCGATTAATCGGACTGGAAAAAAAGAAGAAAAAACTCTGAGCGCTTGACTATTACCGAATTAGCTGACGTACGTACGGACTGCTGTCAGAGACATAGAATGTCGTCGGTGACTAATCGGTAACTGAGGTCGGAATGACTTGACGGTGCTACGCCGTTCGATGACCCGTATGGCGAGTCGGTTGCCCAGAACAGAGCGGCTCTGTCTGCATGTTTAATCACCCTCTCTGCGGGAGTTGTAGCTGCCAATCAGCCACGGCCGCTGCCGGTGAATAAGGCACGACTTCCCTGCCTTCGTTACACCGGAACCGTCTCACCTCTGTCCACACTGGCTAGCGTGCCAGGGCCGCCAACTTCCTCCTCTGGAGACAACCACTCAGCCCCAATGGCCACGTATGACGTTTGACGGAGCGAACGTTCCACTCAAACAGCGACCTCTGCCCCGATGTCAATAATTGCTGTCCTATTCCGAGTTCTTCCGCTATCAGAGTTGCATATGTAATTGTATAAGGCTTTCGCATCGCTCACATTGTGACGCTCCTAATTTGCCAGTGCTCTGGAAAAATGCTCAAGTCACTCCGACAAGACAAAACTAAAATAGGGTATCCGCAAATTTACAGACCAGCATCGTTAAGTTCAAAAAATTGTTCAAATGGCTCTGAGCACTATGGGACTTAACATCTGAGGTCATCAGTCCCCTAGAACTTAGAACTACTTAAACCTAACTAACCTAAGGACAGCACACACATCCATGCCAGAGGCAGGACTCGAACCTGCGACCGTAGCGGTCGCGTGGTTCCAGACTGTAGCGCCTAGAACCGCTCGGTCACCCTGGCCGGCCATCGTTAAGTAAAAGAAAACGATTCAGCACAGCCGTATCATCAAAGACATCTACAGGGTGATCAAAAAGTCAGTATAAATTTGAAAAAGTATTAAACCACTGAATAATGTAGATGAGAGGTAAAAATTGACACACGTGCTTGGAATGACATGGGGTTTTAGTTGAACCTAAAAAAAAAAAAAAAGTTCACAAAATGTCCGACAGTTGGCCCTGGACAGCAAAACGCCAGTAACTGCTACCGCGACGGGTGGGAGGTACGCCGGTATGTTACAGAATCGTATTATCCCCAGCCTGGCTGATAAACACCTGCTGGAGCGTACGATGCTTATGCAGGATGGCGCTCCACCCCATATTGCTAGACGCGTGAAAGATCTCTTGAGCGCGTGGTTTGAGCCGGCCGCGGTGGCCGTGCGGTTCCAGGCGCTGCAGTCCGGAACCGCGAGACTGCTACGGTCGCAGGTTCGAATCCTGCCTCGGGCATGGATGTGTGTGATGTCCTTAGGTTAGTTAGGTTTAACTAGTTATAAGTCCTAGGGGACTAATGACCTCAGCAGTTAATCCCATAGTGCTCAGAGCCATTTGAACCATTTTGAGATATGGCGATATCTAGCGTATGCAAGTAATAATAGTTTTCAAAACACTATAAATTCCGATATAAGAAAGGAGGAAATGATATGGAAGTTCTGAATATACACCACTGGCCATTAAAATTGCTACACCACGGACATGACGTGATACAGACGCGAAATTTAACCGACAGGATGAAGATGCTGTGATATGCAAGTGATCAGCTTTTCAGAGCATTCACACAAGGTTGGCGCCGGTGGCGACACCTACAACTTGCTGACATGAGGAAACTTTCCAACGGATTTCTCATACACAAACAGCAGTTGACCGGCGTTGCCTGGTGAAACGTTGTTGTGATGCCTCGTCAAGGAGGAGAAATGCGTACCATAACGTTTCCGACTTTGATAAAGGTCGGATTGTAGCTTATCGCGATATCGGTTTATCGTACCGCGACATTGCTGCTCACGTTGGTCGAGATCCAATGACTGTTAGCAGATTATGGAATCGGTGGGTTCAGGAGGGTAATACGGAACGCCGTGCTGGATTCCAACGGTCTCGTATCACTAGCAGTCGAGATGAAAGACATCTTATCCGGAAGGCTGTAACGGATCGTGCAGCCACGTCTCGATCCCTGAGTCAGCAGATGGGGACGTTTGCAAGACAACAACCATCGGTACGAACAGTTCGACGACGTTTGCAGCAGCATGGACTATCAGCTCGGAGACCATGGCTGCGGTTACCCTTGACGCTGCATCACAGACAGGAGCGCCTGGGATGGTGTACTCAGCTACGAACCTGGGTGCACGAATGGCAAAACGTCATTTTTTCGGATGAATCCAGGTTCTGTTTACAGCATCATGATGGTCGCATCCCTTGTTTGGCGACATCGCGATGAACTCACGTTGTAAGCGTGTATTCGTCATCGCCAAACTGGCGTATCATCCTGCGTGATGGTATGGAGTGCCATTGGTTACACGTCTCGGTCACCTCTTGTTCGCATTGACGGCACTTTGAACAGTGGGCGCTACATTTCAGATGTTGTACGACCCGTGGCTCTACCCTTCAACCGATCCCTGCGAAACCCTACATTTTAGCAGGATAATGCACGACCACATGTTGCAGGTCCTGTACGGGCCTTTCTGGATACTGAAAATGTTCGACTGCTGCCCTGGACAGCACATTCTCCAGATTTCTCACCAACTGGAAACGTCTGGTCAATGGTGGCCGAGCAACTGGCTCGTCACAATACGTCAGGCACTACTCTTGATGAACTGTGGTATGATGTTGAAGCTGCATGGTCAGGTGTACCTGTACACGCCATCCAAGCTCTGTTTGACTCAATGCCCAGGCGTATAGAGGTTGTTATTGCGGCCATAAGCGGTTGTTCTGGGTACAGATTTCTCAGGATCTATGCACCCAAATTGCGTGAAAATGTAATCACACGTCAGTTCTAGTACAATATATTTGTCCAATGAATACCCGTTTTTCATCTGCATTTCTTCTTGGTGTAGCAACATTAATGGCCAGTAGTGTACTAACGATTAGGGAAAACAATTTAATGGAAGTCTACAGTGGGGTGAGATAAGTCCTGGGACAGCGGTACTCACATATACAGATTTCGGTAGTATTGACTGTAATAGGCAAGTGCACTGGCGTAGTTGACGTTCGTATTCAGGTGGTTCGTGCGAAAAGGGTTTCCATGTGATTAGGTCTCACGACGGGAGTTAATAGACTTTTGAACACATAATGGTAGTTGGAGCTATAATTACGGAACATTCCGTTTCGGAAATCATTAAGGAATTCGATGTTCCGATATCCGCAGTGTCAAGATTGTGCTGAGAATACCGCCCTTCAGGAATCACCTCTCACAATGGACAACACAGTGGTCAACGGCCTCCACTTAACGACCGAGAGCAGCGGCGTTTGCATGTAGTTGTCAGTACTAACAGACAAGCGTCACTGCTTGAGATAACCGCAGGTATCAATGTGGGTGAAACGCCTGGTTAAATCCGCAGGACAGAATAGGTAGTTGGAATTGTGGATTGGGGCCAAAAATGAGAGGCTGTCAGTTACACTCGAACACATACAACTTTATTTAGTTGCCCAAACATTACAGCGCAAATTTCCGAGTTTATCTATCGACTGAATATGTCACACAATCTTATGGCTTAAGGGCACAACTTCTTTGATTTTTAAGACGGCTGAAGGCCCATGATTTAAATCACAACTACAATAAATTTTCAAAAGCACAAAAATAATATTTCAAATGAGGCTCAAGACCCAAACAATCAAAGACTTGACAAGTGAGCAATTTTAATGTTAAATCGGCTTAAGGCCATGGTTCAAAACTCAGCCACAATACATTTTTACGAGGCAGAAAGCCCAAGGCTTTATCCTTAAATACTTTTTTTTTTAATGAGGCTGAAGGCCCCTAACAATCTAAGACTTAGCAGGTAGGGAATTTTAATTTTAAGACGGCTGAAGGCCCATGATTGAAAAACACAACTACAATAAATTATCAAAAGGCAGAAGGCCCAAAGATTTATCCAAAAGGAAATCTTAAATGAGGCTGGAGGCCCAAACAATAAAATACTTGACAAGTAAGGAACTTTCAATTTTATAACGGCTGATGGCCCATTATTTAAAACCCAACTAAAAGCATACATATTCAAACGATCGGCTACGAGCCATTAAAATACACAATCAAACTCCAATAAGTAAAGGCAGTACAGCCAGCGGAGCTCAGAAGTTTCCGGGGCTCTGTCTGCCCTTTAAATATTAAAGTTCTCTTAGGGGAGACAGGTAGTCGGCCCAACTAAATCCGAACCGCCGGCAACCCAACCAAGAGACAGTCAGCGGACCCACCGACAAGATGACTTGCTTTCCACCCGACCAGCACACAAGGAACTCCAAAGCCAAAACGTAAAAGGCGTAGCCACCCACAACCAGGTATGCATAAGCTGTCAAAACTACACGACAACGCCGTGAGGAAAGGACACTGCCTGAAATTTACGTCAGCGGCCAGGGGAGGTAACCGGAACGCTAACGGCCAAAAGGCAGAAAATTCCGTTGGTGCACTTAGACTTCAAATAAGCAAAATACATGATGTGATTCTTCGATTCCTCCAGGCGTACTTTATGACGAAATAAATCTCGGGTGAACAGCCTGGTACATCAGCGCACCTGATGATGGCCACGTGGTCGATTGTGTCCTATGCTCACTAATACCGGGCTGGTCACCCGAGATCTATTTCGTCAAGCAAAATACAGTTAAACTCCACTGGACAGTGGCCTAACTTTCGACAACTCGAATACTCGCTGTTGCTCACGGGAATACCCCTAACGGCACAATGTGAACAGACTGGGTTCGGTAATTACACTCAACTTTGATGTCCTGGGTCGGTGAGTCACGAACCTCGTAGCGATCGGAACAGCTCCCACACACTCCGACACTGCGTAGAGACCGCCAGAGGGCCAGGCCCACTGCGCGGCGCGGAGATTTCTTGGCTGATCCACACCAGCCGACCGACTGCCATACATCGGCACGGAGACAGCACTAAAATAACTGAGCAGTCGACATCACATGTGGTGTCACCGCCAGACACCACACTTGCTAGGTGGTAGCCTTTAAATCGGCCGCGATCCGTTAGTATACGTCGGACCCGCGTGTCGCCACTATCAGTGATTGCAGACCGAGCGCCGCCAACGGCAGGTCTAGTCTAGAGAGACTCCCTAGCACTCGCCCCAGTTGTAGCGATGGTTCACTGTCTACATACGCTCTCATTTGCAGAGACGACTGTTTAGCATAGCCTTCAGCTACGTCATTTGCTACGACCTAGCAGGGCGCCATATTCAGTTACTATAATTACTTCAAGAATGTATTCTGAACAGATAATATTGTGAATCATGTACCGTCAAGAGCGACGTTCATCATTAATAGAGTAAAGTTAAGTATCAAACTAATTACGTCCGCTTTCTGAATTCTCATTGCTTGTCATGTTCCAGACCTCACGTCAGTATAGTTCTTCCCTCCTCACGGCAGCCTGCGTGAACTAAAACGCGTGCATTTCGGCCTCCACTCGTAACACGATGTTGGCACTTCTGCTATCACTAAACACAAGCTATACACCGTTTTACGAGCACTTGCACGAAGAACTAGGCAATACTAACGGCAACGAATGTGCAATAACAAGGACGAATCACGAGTCGGCACACGCAGGCAACCCATAAGCGATCGCCGGCCAACCTACACGTCGTCCGACATGACGACCTACCGACGACCAACAAAGGCGGTCCGCACTAAAGTGATATGTATCGGCAACCGTCGGGCGAGTCATGGCTCTCCGGATCTTACTGCAGCCACGCCCCGACTGAACTTCCGCCGCCTCCTAAGTCAAATACTGTCAGGTCCGAACTTCACTGCTAGCGCCTACCAACTCACTGGCAGATCCGAACTAACTCACAACACACGACAGCAGGGAAGTAACAGCAGACAGCAAAGATATTATGCCAGGCCTTATATCGATAAGCGCCGCTGCTGCCGCTCACGGGCAGGCAAGGCGGCAATTCAGTGCCACCAGTAATTGAAATTATGGCTCAAATGGCTCTGAGCACTATGCGACTTAACTTGTTAGGTCATCAGTCCCCTTGAACTTAGAACTAATTAAATCTAACCAACCTAAGGACATCACACACATCCATGCCCGAGGCAGCATTCGAACCTGCGACCGTAGCGGTCGCTCGGTGCCAGACTGTAGCGCCTAGAACCGCACGGCCGCTCCGGCGGGCAATTGAAAAAACAGGATATCAAATGAGACATGGCACCAGAACAAGCCACGGACGGCTCAGTGGACGATGAACATATCCGCTAGGAAAGTGAATGCGAAATTTGGTGTTAAAGGGCAGCAGACGGCCTACGCGAGTGCCTTTGCTAACAGCAATCACCTGCAGCACTGCCTCTCCTCTACACGACCGGAAAACCGTTGCCTCTTCTGATGAATCCCGTTCACAGACTGTAAGAGTCGTGGTAGGATTCGAATGTGGTGCAAACCCCACGAGGCTGTACACCCAAGATGTCAACGAGGCACTTTGAAACCTGCTGGTGGCTCCGTAATGGTGTGAGCTATGTTTACATTGAATGGACTCCATCTTCTCGTCCAACTGAACCGATCACTGTCTGTAAATGGTTATGTTGGGCTGTGATTACGTAGGCTTTCCCGGCGTAATAAGTCTTGAAAGTCTCTTCGGGTTTGCTGCCGGATCCTAAAATCAACTTGATATTTCGGCGATCCAACAGGTCGCCATCTTCAGGAAAATGCTGCTTCTGCTGATGAGTCCCGCTCAGAACCGACGCCAGGTTGCAAATCGACGTCCTGTATAGGCACCGTTCAGTACACGGCGCATGCGCCACCCATCACGGTTTCTGCCTTCCAAGACAGGGAGGTGGCGCCGCCCTTAGTGAAACACTGCTGGCAACGATATATCGCAATCAAGGCCGCACCGAAGAACGTTCAGTTTTGATGCGAGATAATACAGGATTCCGCGTCATGCATTGTGCGAATCGAACGGCCAATGACAAGTGTGTGGAACATTGCCGTCATACGAGGCTACAACAGCCGGAAAAATCGGCAGTAGCAGAACACTGCCTAAATGAGGAACACAGTACGAAATTATATGAAACTGTTATAGTTGTCAACATTTCCGGCTTTTGGAACAGTGCCTATAAAGAGGCGATTGAAATTAGGTTGGCTGATAATTTAATCATCAGAGACAATGGGTTTCCTCTTAGCAAGACGTGGAATCCTGTATTATCTCACATCAAAATTGAACGTTCTTCGGTGCGGCCTTGATTGCGATATATCGTTGCCAGCAGTGTTTCACTAAGGGCGGCGCCACCTCCCTGTCTTGGAAGGTAGAAACCGTGATGGGCGGCGCATGCGCCGTGTACTGAACGGAGCCTATATAGGACGCCGATTTGCAACGTGGCGTCAGTTCTGAGCGGGACTCATCAGCATAAGCAGCATTTTCCTGAAGATGGCGACCAGTTAGATCGCTGAAATATCGAGTCAAGTTGATTTTAGGATCCGGCTGCAAACCCGAAGAGACTTTCATCTTGGGCTATCTGGAGATTCATGGACTTCATGGACTTCATGTTCCGTAAACAACGATTTCTTATGGATGGCAGTGGGCCATGCCACCAGGCCACAACTGTTCGTTACTGGTTTGAAGAATATTCTGGACAATTACAGATAATGATTCAGCCATCTAGATCGCCCGACATGAATCCCATCGAACATTTATTGTACGTAATCAATACGGCCTTGTCAAGGAGGGCGGAGGAGCGGATAGAGGTTCAGAGCACTCTCTTGTCCTAGCGGTGGGAAATTGCCCATAAAGGCGGAAGAATCAGCAATGATCAACGACATGAGGATGCAGAAGGCAATGGAAACCACTGCATTAATGACACGTAACGTGTATCCACAGGACATGTGGCCTGTAATTGAAGAAGTGTCATGGTGATCTCTCCATTGGCAAAAGATTCCGGAATAGTCCCCCATTCGGATCTCAGGGAGGGGACTGCCAAGGGGGAGGTTACCATGAGAAAAAGATTGAATAATCAACGAAAGGATAACGTTCTACGAGTCGGGGCGTGGAATGTCAGAAGCTTGAACGTGGTAGGGAAACTAGAAAATCTGAAAAGGGAAATTCAAAGGCTCAATCTAGATATAGTAGGCGTCAGTGAAGTGAAGTGGAAGGAAGACAAGGATTTCTGGTCAGATGAGTATCGGGTAATATCAACAGCAGCAGAAAATGGTATAACAGGTGTAGGATTCGTTATGAATAGGAAGGTAGGGCAGAGGGTGTGTTACTGTGAACAGTTCAGTGACCGGGTTGTTCTAATCAGAACCGACAGCAGACCAACACCGACAACGATAGTTCAGGTATACATGCCGACGTCGCAAGCTGAAGATGAACAGATAGAGAAAGTGTATGAGGATATTGAAAGGGTAATGCAGTATGTAAAGGGGGACGATAATCTAATAGTCATGGGCGACTGGAATGCAATTGTAGGGGAAGGATTAGAAGAAAAGGTTACAGGAGAATATGGGCTTGGGACAAGGAATGAAAGAGGAGAAAGACTAATTGAGTTCTGTAACAAGTTTCAGCTAGAAATAGCGAATACCCTGTTCAAGAATCACAAGAGGAGGAGGTATACTTGGAAAAGGCCGGGAGATACAGGAAGATTTCAATTAGATTACATCATGGTCAGACAGAGATTCCGAAATACTGGATTGTAAGACGTACCCAGGAGCAGATATAGACTCAGATCCCAATACAGTAGTGATGAATAATAGGCTGAAGTTCAATACATTAGTCAGGAAAAATCAATACGCAAAGAAGAGGGATACCGAAGTACTAAGGGATGACGAAATACGTTTGAAGTTCTCTAACGCTATAGATACAGCAATAAGGAATAGCGCAGTAGGTAGTACAGTTGAAGAGGAATGGACATCTCTAAAGAGGGCCATCACAGAAGTTAGGAAGGAAAACATAGGTACTAAGAAGGTAGCTGCGAAGAAACCGTGGGTAACAGAAGAAATACTTCAGTTGATTGATGAAAGGAGGAAGTACAAACATGTTCCGGGAAAATCAGGAATACAGAAATACAAGTCGCTGAGGAATGAAATAAATAGGAATTGCAGGGATGCTAAGACTAAATGGCTGCAGGGAAAGTGTGAATACATCGAGAAAGATATGATTGTCGGAAGGACAGACTCAGCATACAGGAAAGTCAAAACAACCTTTGGTGACACTAAAAGCAACGGTGGTAAGATTAAGAGTGCAACGGCAATTCCACTGTTAAATGCAGAGAAGAGAGCAGATAGGAGGAAAGAATACATTGAAAGCCTCTATGAGGGTGAAGATTTGTCTGATGTGATAGAAGAAGAAACAGGAGTCGATTTAGAAGAGATAGCGGATCCAGTATTAGAATCGGAATTTAAAAGAGCTTTGGAGGACTTACGGTCAAATAAAGCAGAAGGGATAGATAACATTCCATCAGAATTTCTAAAATTATTGTGGGAAGTGGCAATAAAACTACTATTCACGTTGGTGTGTAGAATATATGACGGAAATAAAAGAAAGGTTTAGGAGTGGAATTAAAATACAAGGTGAAAGGATATCAATGATACGATTCGCTGATGACATTGCTATCCTGAGTGAAAGTGAAGAAGAATTAAATGATCTGCTGAACGGAATGAACAGTCTAATGAGTACACAGTATGGTTTGAGAGTGAATCGGAGAAAGACGAAGGTAATGAGAAGTAGTAGGAATGAGAACAGCGAGAAACTTAACATCAGGATTGATGGTCACGAAGTCAATGAAGTTAAGGAATTCTGCTATCTAGGCAGTAAAATAACCAATGACGGACGGAGCAAGGAGGACATCAAAAGCAGACTCGCTATGGCAAAAAAAAGGCAATTCTGGCCAAGAGAAGTCTACTAATATCAAATACCGGCCTTAATTTGAGGAAGAAATTTCTGAGGATGTACGTCTGGAGTACAGCATTGTATGGTAGTGAAACATGGGAAAACCGGAACAGAAGAGAATCGAAGCATTTGAGATGTGGTGCTATAGACGAATGTTGAAAATTAGGTGGACTGATAAGGTAAGGAATGAGGAGGTTATACGCAGAATATGAGAGGAATGGAATATGTGGAAAACACTGATAAGGAGAAGGGACAGGATGATAGGACATCTGCTAAGTACTAGAGGGAGCTGTAGAGGGCAAAAACTGTAGAGGAAGACAGAGATTGGAATACGTCAAGCAAATAATTGAGGACGTAGGTTGCAAGTGCTACTCTGAGAGGAAGGGGTTAGCACAGGAAAGGAATTCGTGGCGGGCC
Organism: Schistocerca americana; assembly: GCF_021461395.2. NCBI lineage: Eukaryota > Metazoa > Arthropoda > Insecta > Orthoptera > Acrididae > Schistocerca > Schistocerca americana. The sequence continues at coordinate 89,288,176 of NC_060127.1, read as the reverse complement.
GCATCGAATCAGTCAGTAGACTGATGACCAAAAAAAAAAAAAAGAAAAAAAAAATCAATACGTCAGTTCGTTAACAAAATAATGCATAGGCAACACTTTCGCAATTATGGACGGCTGTAGAGGCAGCATGACCCAGTATTTCCGCAGTGTTTCGACGGCTTGTCGAGTCCATGCATTGTCGAGTTGCTGCGCTATACAGTGCAAAAAGAGCCCCGCCACGACATTGGGAGAACCTCAGTGTAAGTTGAATAGTATCTCAAGTGTCGAGTGAAAGAAAAATTCATCCCTTGATGACACTCTTCCAACGAATGCTATAGCATTGAAGGGGAATGAGAAATGAAAAACTGTTAACTAACGTCGCCTAGTAAAATATAGTAATATCTGGATACTAATAACAAAGAACCTACATCTACATCTACATGGATACTCTGCAAATCACATTTAAGTGACTGGCAGAGGGATCATCGAACCACCTTCATGATTCTCTATTATTCCAATCTCGTATAGCGCGTGGAAAGAATGATCTTTCTGTACGAGCTCTGATGTCTCTTATTTTATATTTGTGATCGTTCCTCCCTATGTAGGTCGGTGTCAACAAAATATTTTCGCATTCGGAGGCGAAAGATGGAGATTGGAATTTCGTGAGAAGATTCCGCCCCAATGAAAAAAGCCTTCCTTTTAATGATGTCCAGCCCAAATCATCATTTCTGTGACACTCTCTCCCATATTTCGCGATAATACAAAACGTGCTGCCTTTCTCTCAACTTTTTCGATGTACCCCGTCAGTCCTATCTGTTAAGGATCCCACACCGCGCAGCAGTATTATAAAAGAAGACGAACAAGCGTAGTGTAGGCAGTCTCCTTAGTAGGTCTGTTACATTTTCTTAGTGTCCTGCCAATAAAACACAGTGTTTGGTTAGCGTTCCCCACAACATTTTCTATGTGTTCCTTCCAATTCGTAATTGTATTACTTAGGTATTTAGTTGAATTTACGGCTTTTAGATTTGACTGATTTATCGTGTAACTGAAGTTTAACGAGTTCCTTATGGCACTCATGTGCATGACCTCACACTTATCGTTATTTAGGGTCAACTGCCACTATTCGCGCCATTCAGATATCTTTTCTAAATCGTTTTGCAGTTTGTTTTGATCTTCTGATGACTATATTAGTCGATAAACGACAGTGTCATCTGCAAACAACCGAAGACGGCTGCTCAGATTGTCTCATAAATGGTATATGCAGATAAGGAAGAGCAAAGGACCTATAACACTACCTTGGGGAACGCAAGAAATTACTTCTGTTTTACTCGATGACTTTCCGTCAGTTGCTACGAACTGTGACCTCTCTGACAGGAAATCGCAAATCCAGTCACGCAATTTCACGCAATTTCACTACAAGCCGCTTGTGTTGTACAGAGTCATAAGCCTTCCGGAAATCTGGAAATACGGAATCGATCTGAAATCCCTTGTCAATAGCACTCAACACTTCATGTGAATAAAGAGCTAGTTGCGTTTCACAGGAACGATGTTTTCTAATCCCATGTTGACTGTGTGCCCATAGCCCGTTTTTTTCGAGATAATTCATAATTTTCGAACACAATATATGTTCCAAAATCCTGATGCATATCGACGTTAATGATATGGGCCTGTAATTTAAATTATTACTCCAACTAACTTTCTTGAATATTGGTGTGACCCGTGCAACTTTCCACCCTACGATTACAGTGAAAATAATACACCTGTATTTTTACGTCTGAAATTATATCATATATGATGTTCTAGATACACAAGCACACGTTCATATAGCACGAGGTATACCACTAAGCAGTTACTCCGTAGAAATTCCGGAAAGCAGTCCAAAGGCGCAGTGCAGATGTCTAGAAGCTGTTGTATGACGTCGTGAATGAGAATGTGCATCATATAATCCAGGAATGGTGTACTCGAGAGAAAGTTTCCTCTGCTAATTAAATTCTGCTGCGTAATTAGCCTGCGTATAAGTGCAGTTACATTACCTAGCGGGAGCGTGGAAATTTCCACTTCTCAGAGAGCGCACGTTTAAAATTCGCAGTGCGAGGGTAGACCACAACTGTAAGCCTTCACATTGCTCCGTGGTGCTACTTAAGAGAAACAGTGGCCTCGTCTGCATTAGCATCCCGAAGTTAAGGCGTTAGCATTCCGAAAATGTGAGCACCAAAGAACATGTTGGAGGAGTGTGCCCGCTGGATATCTACAGAATTCTGAATGTTGCAACCTACAACAACACTTCAACTAGAATCGTTGAGATGCAGTTGTGCATTCGTGTTTAAGCAAGCAGATCTGTAGTAGTATCGCTTAACTTACTTGTTTGAAAAGAGTGAAAAAATGTTCCGTTAATTTGGAGTGAAAATGTTTGATAAAAGAAAATCTCTTTTCCGCTCCTGAAAACCCACGACTAATTTTTCTCAGGGCACTATGGCCAGAAATATAATGCGTATTCCAACGTGAAGACATCCGTCTCACTTACAATTGATAAAAAGAATTATCTTTCTTTAATGTTACGCGATAAAAAATTTAATGTAACATTCAAACAATTATTTCCCTCTGTGAGGCTTGAAGCCTCGGTATAGCTGCCTACGTGCAATGCAGGCGTACACAATTATAATAATTCCTTTCAATAACACTGTACCTCTGGCCTAAAATGAAATGGAAATTATTATGAGACGCAGTTTCACATTTACTGAGTTTAAACCCTTTCAATATTTTCAGAATTAAATACCTATGAAGAAATTTTTATCATTATTTTCAGAATTACAAAGCTATGAAGAAATTTTTATCAATTTTCACAGCAACTGCGTCGCTTCAACACTGCAATTACAAATGGCCAGGGCAACATTTAATTGTTACGTAATTAATTAAATAAAGGGGACAGGGAAGGTACTTTCTTGTTACTAAAAAACACATACTGCATTACATACTGACATATATATATTTCGCAGAAATTCTAAATACAATACATATAGTAGAAATAATTTTTGCAGATCGTAATCTAAATGCGACATCAAAACCAACCAGGCAAGGAAGACAAAGAAGACACAGAAGACAATGACATCCTTTCTTATATACTACAATACAGAGATAATAGTAATTACAATTCTCTGAGCACGTGTAGCGCCTCCATTGTAGTCACCTGTCGATAAAGTAATTTACATTACTTTTTTCAAGAAGCGATGCTGTAGTAGATAGGTCTGGCTGCCAGTTCTGTAACTTAATAATGGTGTTCCACAGGGTTCAGTTTTGGCACCAGTTTCGTTCAACTTATATACATGTGGTCTCCCTTACACATAGTCAGGAAAGGTCATTTATGTGCACTAAAACCGAGACCTATCATCGGGATTAATTTAAGGAAAACACATGCAACGGTGGTCCAACTTGATGCATCCTTTATTATTCCCAAATAAATTTTTTTTTTAAAAAAACAACTCAATTATTAGTCAACTGATAAACTTCTTGCGAAAAACAGTTAAGATTTTTAATTGCATTTGCAGCACATAAGGACATTTTCACTCTACATATAATTATAAATAGTACTAAGAAACGTCAACTGCACAACACAGTGGAGGCCCAACGGTAGATAGTTAATTAATTAAATAAACTTTCGGAGGCACCCTGTCACCGCAACTAGATTACAACTGGGGCTAATCCCACAGTTGGAATTGAATACAAGTTCAACAAACATTAAATAAAAGACATTAAAATGCATATCTCTCAAGTAGGTACTCTGCTCATATACGCAAGAAACCGCCCAGCCGCCCAAAGACTACCCACCTCTAAAACCTAAGCAACAGCAGTACTTCACTGATACATATACCAAAAAACAAACAGCGAAATAAGTTTGATAAAAATTAACATGCACAGTAATACAAACATCAAATACAGTTTTGCTTCATCTCTGTTCCGAGAGTTCCCGAACCTGTACAGAAAATTGGAATGGAGAATAAACATCATTTCTGCCCTTGAGGCGTTCGTGGTTCATGTTTGTGACATCTTTATTTAACATCTTATTTTTACAGTAAGGCCGACTCGTCATTTTAATTTCAGTCACTGGTGTCACTGAATTGCTTGCTGCCTTGCCTTTCCGTGAGCGGTAGCAGCAGTGCATATCGATAAGGGCACTGTCGTACTGTCTCTGGGCGACCGATAGTACAGGGTGGCGCACGAAATGTGTTACCAGTTGTTTCTTTCACAATTTACGACGCACATTAGATATTCCGCTTGGATTTCTACAGCAGTACTAGCAGAGCTTGGAAAAACAAATGAGTTACGAAATGGCGTGTAATTCACGATACTGCCGCTAGGAGACTAGTGAGCAGCAATGGCTGACAATGGAAGACTGACGACACAGCAACGATCGGCAATTGTGTTACTTTTTCACGAAACGAAAAGCCTTGTTGTGACTCAGAGGCGTTTTCGACAACAGGTTAACACACGATGAGCGAATTGCAAGGAGACCGTCCACAGGTTGTACGATAAATTTGTACAGGAAGGAACAGTATTGGAAGCGAAGCGACCTCAGCCTAAGCCTGTTTGTTCGCCGGAGAATACTGAAGCGGTGCGAGTTGCTGTATAGAGAAGTCCCGGGAATTCGTGTAGAAAGGCAGCAGTGCGACTGGGAATATCTAGACGCTCGGTTCAACGAATTCTTAAAAGTGACCTCCATATGTACCCACCCAATATGACCTGTGCACAGAAGCTCACTGAAGAACACAAGCAGCAGAGACTACTGTTTGCAGTGAGCGGAGGATAGGGAAGAAACTCTCAACAACGTTTGATTTTCAGAAGAGGCGCATTTTCATTTAGACGGTGTGGTTAACAAACAAAATGTACGCTTTTGGGCCACTGAAAACCCACAAGTGCTTCATGGACGACAACATTATGCTCCGAGGATTACAGCGTGGGCAGCAATTTCCAGTCACGGACTTTTTGGACCCTTTTTCTTTGAAGAAACTGTGAACAGCGAGCGTTATTTGAGCATGCTTCGCAATAGCTTCATTCCACAGCTTCTTGCTACTGCCTTGCTCTTCAATACGCAGTAGTGCATGCAAGATGGAGCAAGACCACATACTGCAAACACTGTGTTGGAGTTTTTACACGAGCATTTAGACATGCGGATCATTTCACTCAGGTTTCCAGGTCGCTTCAATGACGGACAAAATTGACCCCCCAACAGTCCAGACCTCAATCCATCTGACTTTTTTCTTTGGGGGTACCTAAAGGAAAATTTTTTCCCGAAACGTCCACGTCATTTTATGGAGCTCAGAAGACTTCAAGTTTGCAGTGAAATTACCACATCCAGGCTGGCCAGCACACCGGCCCTTATCGTTAATCCGCCGGGCGGATTCGATCTGAGGTCGGCGCGCCTGCCTGAGTCCAGCAAGCAGCGCATTAGCGCCCTCGGCTAACTTTGTGGATTTGAAGACCAGTCTACAACTATTTTTCAGAAAAACAGCTACAGAGTCCATACGGTTTCAATTCAAGAGCAAGGAAATGAAGCAGACATGGAAAATGGAAGTCTTTCTTCGTCGCATCGAAATCAGAATAACAAGGAACGGCCACTAGAGAAGGGAGTATGAGCTCCTAAAAACACCCTGAAGAAAAATCTGCACAGACTAAGGCAACAGAAGTCCGACAACGTTCCAGCAATACAGGAGGTACCTGAGATTGAAGAGGAAAGTCAAGCAGATACAGATACGCTTCAGCCCCGACAACCTTACGTGGCGACACCCTTCAGCCGTCCACAGCAGGAAAATAAAAACATCAACCAGTATTGGAAACAACATGCCAGGCAAGAAAAGCTGAGTGCAATGGCAGCAGCCGTCTCTGGAGCACGTGCATGGGAAAGTAAAGTGGAACATTGTACGGGAACAGCGTTCAATGTCGCCACACCGTGTTCAAAGCCCACAGTTAAGGAACAGAGGGAAGTATTAGCGACCAGAAGACTATAAAATCTCAAGGTGTTGAGAAGTCACCGAGAATGAAAGCCAAACCAAATCTATATGCGGCACGTCGGAAAAATAAGAAGGATGCGGAAAGAGAGTACCAAGACGACGGGAAAGGATAATTGGACAGTGAAACTCCGGAAACGAATCCAGATAAGACAACTAAGTAAGGGAATGTGAGTGGACGTGGAAACTGACAAATCACTCGCAACAGACAACAGGAAGGTTCTTGCTTACTCTGTTCACGCTAAATATCTGCAGAATAACAAGTGAAAAAAAAAGATGAGGATTCTAGGGAATTCCTTAAAAACCAATGCGTTAGACATTGCCTTTCTTCAGTAAGTATCTTGCGAAGAGATGAAGACATGGATCTACAAAACCAATACAATGTGTACAACAACGTCGGCTCTAGAGGTAAAAGTTGCAGCATTTTAACTAGAATGCGCCTGGACTTAAAGAACTTGGAAAAGCAACCAGACGGACGCGTGATCAAAGCCAAACTAGATGAAATAACAACATTAAACCTGTATGCCCCATCACGAACTTGTAACAGAGCTAGTAGTGAAACTATCCCGTACTTTATGAGACACACAAACGGTGACGTAAAAATGGGCGGAGATTTCAACTGTGTTGTAAGACCGGCAGACATAACAGGATCAACCCCTAATTGCTGCTCCATAAATATCGTGATTGGAGAACTGAAGCTGATAGACGTCATAGATCGACTAGACATCAGCCCATCCCACTATACGTATGTAGCTTCACTGTCAACCTCGAGACTGGACAGATTTTATACCACAACAGGAATACGTGTACAGGACAATGAAGTTATCCAATGAGGGTGTTCGTTTCATTGTAATTTCATTCTAACGAGCTGCATGGTCACCGATGGTATCTGTTCTTTCGGACATGTCCGAAAGGACAGATACCACCTTAGTATATAGATAGTTAAGGCTCGCCGGGTACTTCACCATCTTCTTCTTCTGTGCGAATGCACAAACAGTGCCCGAACTCTTACGGGAATCGGCAACGCATGAGTATAATGGGAAGGGGCACAACGAATGTAGTGCGGGACAATACGTTTCGCGGGAGGCGTGCCAGAGATAAATCCCTGAAGTCGCGCTATCCTCTGTGTCCTCGGTGGCTCAGATGGCTGCCGGCACGGTAGCTCAGCGTGTTCGGTCAGGGAGCTGGTTGGCCTCTGTAATAAAAAAACTGAGTGGAAGGATCAACAAAACGAACTTTAACGGATATCCTATGACGTCCGCAACGACCAAACATAACGACCAACAACGAACAAAATGAAAAAAAAAGAAAAAAAAAGAGAGATGTATAGACCGTCTGCCATGTAAGCAGGAGATCACGGTTTCGAGTCCCGGTCGGGGCACACATTTTCATTTGTCCCCGTTGACGTATGTCAACGCCTGTAAGCAGCTAAGGGTGTTCATTTCATTGTAATTTATCCCATGAAATTCTCGGACCACCAAGAGGTTATCGTTAAAATAAAGGGTTCACCCTGTCCAAAGGTAATGGGAAAGGTATACTGGAAGTTAAACTGCAACACGCTCAACGTTAAGTTGGCAAAAACAGAATTCTACGAATGCTGTCGAACACGGATGATCAACACGGTGGTCCCCTCATGATATTAAGCAGCAATGCTCAAATGGAACGTGCTAACAGTACCGCCTCACAATCAAAGAAACTCTGTCGGTGTCACACATGCTTCACATATGATGATGCAAACTTCGAGCATCTGTTGGAAAATTAGAGCTATATTCATATCGTACACCATATGTACTCATCATGTTAAATAAACGTTTCAAGTGGATGCTCTCTTGCTTCCTTTCCAATCTTCGATCTCTGCTGTCACTTACCTCTGCGACTTGCGGCCGTAAGTTAGATTTAGGGCCGTGTATTTAGATTATCGCGGATTACATTACGATTAACAGTATTCGAAAATAAATAAATAAAAAATAAATAAATCGTCAAGGGGTCAAAAGTTAGGATGTTCACGTACTCCTGTGCTCTTACACACTAGAGTTGTGGTGATTCGTGAATGAGTCGTTCATTTGAACGACTCTAAATAAAGAATCGTAAGAATCGAATCGTGATACGGACGAATCGTTGTTCAAAAGAATCGTAAGAACGATTGCGTGTTTCCGAGTCGTGACGATTCCAAGTTCCAACGATTCATCGATTCTTAGTACGCTATGCTTCGAAGGCAACTTCCGAATCATGCCGAGTCGTGGCGAATGATTACGACCGCCAGATGGCAGTCAAGTGGAGGATGCGTGTGAAATAAGGAAGCTCGGAACGAACAAACGAAGTTCGTGGGCCGTAATATTTACTCGTGAAAACCAAGCTCAAGCTGACACTTGGCGGTAGCTGACGGGAACGAGCGTAAAGGCATCTCCCATTTACTATCGTTACCATCAGCTACCGCGCCGACGTCACCTTAGTTTGCGCGAGTAGTACACGAACTAGTGATGACAGGAACGATATACAGTGAGTACACAGCTCCCAATACATACGACTAAAATCAAGAAATCCAAGTATGATGAATAAATACGTACCTCTTATTTGTTGCAGATGCAATGCAAAACACACACACCTTCTTTACACACGAGCAATAGCACTTGGATTATGTACTATATTTCGCGTGTCTCGAAAACGGCCCTAACGATTTGGATGAAATTTTGTATTTAGACTGGTTTTTTTCTTTTTAGTTCGCCTACATAATTTTATTTGCTACTATAAAACAGATGTCTGTAGTCAGATACGTTCAAGCCACACAACCAAACTGGCATACCACGTAATTTTGCACCACCTTTCGCAGAAATCGACTCCTCTTTGCTGGCATACTGAAATAAAACAGTAGATGCAATCAAATCAAACGTGACCTTTCATCAATTAAGGCATTACACGTATAAATCGAGAATCACACTTGTAACGTCATATGCATGCTTACTCATAAATAAACTATTTCTGGGATATCAGATCATGACACAGTTCGATTCTAACCCCATTGACAATTTCAGACATGTCGTGCCATCTGTGAGTAAGATGTAGAACTTTTTGCATTCCGTAAGAATCATGCCACCGCAGACTAGGATGAATCGTCAGAGAATCGTGAACGAATGGTAGGAATCGATTAACAATGTGAGATTGAATCGTAGGAATCGAATCGGGAAAAAAGAATCGTGTTGCCCAACTCCGTTACATAGCAGCCGCAACTGGTCGTGAATGTGGCATTACGAGTAGGCATTAGTGTGTTGACGTCAGCAGTGAGGAGACCGCGGATTGGTCGTCGCGGCCGCCATAGCAGATGGCGCCCTGTGGTGACGTTTGACACGCGTCACTGTCGGCAACAGCTGCTGTCAGCTCCATGTCAGCGTACAGTAGCCGTCATGTCCACAGTAATGCGACTGTTAGTGGTTACTGCCGTGGGTGCGACATGGGTCGAGGTAGGCCTGGAAACAATTAGCATTACCTCGCGAACGGCAGATGTAGGCCAGTAGGAAGATTCTACAATAGTAAATCCGAGAAGCACCCAAAGCCGAGGTCAAAACACTATACTGCGTCTACTAAAACGTACAAGTAAAATCCATGTAGTCAGATAGCCCGTATGTGTACCAACGCGCCTTTCACAGAGAGCTATGTACTGTACCTGTAACTCTTAAGTTACATCCTTTTTCCATCTCCCTCTACTGTAACATTTGCTGAGCTTATGGGAGAAACACGCCAAGTGGAAAGAGAATCCTTTTTATTAATCGTATTGTGAAAATCGGTTTCATTTCGGCGTCAAAGAGCTTCCGAGTCGCCACCTGAACTCCACTGTAGGAATACCTGTAGGATGGAGGTGAAGGTGCCGGACAGTAACCTAACAGCACATAGTCAACAACTCGCTACTGTCCTGCTGTAAAACTAGAGGAATTACATACATTCATGTATCTGCTTTGTTTTCGTTTCTAACTAAGGCATTTGCACTTGTGCGGCAAGCGAGGTGTATAGCGGCTGAAATTAATTTAAAAAATAAAAAAATAAAAGAACAACTTTGGCCGCTGTCTGTTACAGTTCGTCAAAACAGTTCGCACGGACCCGGGCGCCGTGGCTGAGCGGCTCTAGGCGCTTCTGTCGGGAACCGTGCTGCTGCTACGGTAGCAGGCTCGAATCCTGCCTCGGGCATAGATACGCTACTGGCCATTAAAATTGCTACACCAAGAAGAAATGCAGATGATAAACGGGTATTCATTGGACAAATATACCTGAACCGACATGTGATTACATTTTCACGCAATTTGGGTGCATAGATCCAGAAAATCAGTACCCAGAACAACCACCTCTGGCCGTAATAATGGCCTTGATACGCCTGACCATTGAGTCAGAGCTTAGATGCCCACGCAGCTTCAACACGATACCACAGTTCATCAAGAGTAGTGACAGGCCTATTGTGACCAGCCAGTTCCTCGGCCGCCATTGACCAGACGTTTTCAACTGGTGAGAGATCTGGAGAATGTGCTGGCCAGGGCAGCAGTCGAACATTTTCTGTATCCAGAAAGGCCCGTACAGGTCGCAGGTTCGAAACCTGCCTCGAGCATGTATGTGTGTGATGTCCTTAGGTTAGTTAGGTTTAAGTAGTTCAAAGTTCTAGGGGACTGATGACCTCAGATGTTAAGTCCCATAGTGCTCAGAGCCATTTGAACAGAGTCCAGAGGCACTCGAGACAGCATGTATTTACCATGTCTTTCGCTCATCACGGATTTCGAACATCGTATAGACATTGTGTTTCAATTTGCAAAAAAAGTGCCAAAGAAACTCATAAATTGTTGAAATTGGTGTATGGCGATAATTCTCTAGCTCTGAAGACCGTTTACAAGTGGTATGTCCGATTTAATAGCGGAAATGTGTCGGTAGAAGACGAGCAGCGTTCAGGACGTTCATTGACTTCAAAAAAAGAAGAAAATGTGCAAAAAGTGACAAAAATTGTTCGTTTAAAAAGGCGGATAGCCATTCGAGAGCTTACAGAATAAGTTAGAATCTAATACGGGTCCATGCAAGCCATTTTAACCGATAAATTGCAAATGAGACTTTCCCAGACTTTTGTGATGAAAATAAGGAAAATGTCGTGCTAGCTGAAGGATAGTCTCTATTCATATCTGAACTTTATGTCTGAAACTGCAACTGGAGATGAGCCTTGGGTCTATAAGTATGACTCTGAGATGAAAACTCAGAATTCACAATGGAATAGCAGTGAATCTTCTCGGCCTGAAAAGAAACGTCAGTCAGAATATCATTGTAATGCTCCTTTCCTTTCGATATTCAGGGAATAGAGCGATTGAAGTTCGTTCGAAGGGAACATCTGTAAACTGCAAGATTTGCGAAGCGATGTACGGACAAAGAGACAAGAACATCGGCCAATGTCTTCCTTGTTCGCCATTACAAATCACTATGCCATGCGTTGGCTTTTTCGCGAGTTTCTGGCTGGAAAATGCGCCCCTGTCTATCCACATCCACCTTACTCAACAGGTTTAGCACTATGCGGCTTCTGGCTTATCATAAAATTTGGAACCGTGCTTGAAACAAAAGGTTTTGACACCATACCTGATATTGAGAGGGCTACGACAGAGCAACCGAACGTCCTTCCAAAAGAAGTCTTGCAGAAATGCTTCAAGTCATGTATTCAGCGTTGGGATAAGTGCATTGCCAGCGACGGACAGTACTTTGAAAGTGAGTGACACAAATTCCATGTGTGCTTATTACTTTATTTCTCATTAAGTTAATCACTGTATTGTTTTTGACCACACCTGGTAGACGCCACAGTTGAAAAAGTGTGAGTGACGCTTCATTTTGTCCCACAAATTTTCGGTCCTCGAAGAGGCACGTCAATCAGGTCAACATCGTCTTGTCGCGAAAACCATTGCTGAACTATTCGCGAAGTGTGAACTGGTGAGTAGTCTTGCTGGAACTGTGTCAGTCTACTGGGACAGCGCATGCTCATCCTCGGCACCATAATATGTTGCATGATGCGCACACACTGCGCGTAAATTCGATGAAGCGTCCGTGTTCCATCTGATGTCATCCATTTCCCCGCTCGAGACAGTTCTTGTGCAACACTTCCCATGAAGTAATGAGTGCTGTCGACAAGGGATCTCAGATCGATTCCATATTCCTAGATTTCCAGAAGGCTTTTGAATACCGTTCCTCACAAGCAGCTATTAATCAAACTGCGTGCATATGGAGTATCGTCTCAGTTGTGTGACCCCTCAGACAGGTCACAGTTCGTAGTGACAGACGGTAAATCATCGAGTAGAATAGAAGTGATATCTGGCGTTTGGCAAGATAGTGCCATAGGCCCACTGCTGTTCCTGATTTACATAAATGATCTAGGTGATAATCTGAGCAGCCCCCTTAGATTGTTTGCAGATGACGCTGAAATTTACCGTCTAGTAAAATCATCAGACAATCAATTCCAATTACAAAGTGATCTAGAGAGAATTTCTGTACGGTGCGAAAAGTGGCAATTGGCACTAAACAAAGAAAAGTACTAGGTCATACCCATGGGTACTAAAAGAAATCCGATAAATTTTGGGTATACGATAAATTGCACAAGTCTAAGGGCTGCCAATTCGACTAAATACCTAGGAATTACAGTTACGAGCAACGTAAATTGGAAAGACTACGTAGGTAATATTGTGGGGAAGGTGAAACACAGACCGCCATTTTTTGGCAGAACACTTAGAAGATGCGACAAACCCACAAAAGAGACAGCCTACATTACAGTTGTCCGTCCTCTGAAGGAATATTTCTGCGCGGTGTGGGATCCTTACCAGGTAAGATTGACAGAGGACATCGAAAATGTGCAAAGGAGGGCACCTCGTTTCATGTTATCGCGCAATAGGGGTGAGAGTGTCACTGATATGACACGCAAGTTGGGGTGGCAGTCACTGAAACGAAAGCGGTTTTCTTTGCGGCGAGATCTATTTACGAAATTTCAATCACCAACCTTCTCTTCCGAATGCGAAAATATTTTGTTGACACGCACCTACGTAGGGAGAAATGATCATCATAATAGAATAAGAGAAATCAGAGCTCGAACGGAAATATTTAGGTGTTCCGTTTACAGACGCGCCATTGGAGAATGTAATGGTAGAGAAATAGTATGAAACTGGAGCGATGAACCGTCTGCAACGCACTTAAGTGTGAATGGCAGAGTGACTATGTAGATTTAGATGTAGACAGTGACGTGGGCAACACGAAAATGCTGCATCACATACTGTGGGTCGTAGCGTGCTCCTCAAGGCCTGCAGACCATCATCAATCCCTAATTCTCTAGATAAAGACTGACTTCTCTGACAAGGTGACTTGGTGCTAGTCTCGGTTTACACTCAGTACAGATCAGGCAAGCATGTACGGATTGTCATCGTCGGAGGCGGCCACAGTTTTAGCAGGAAAGTGGGCTCTAACGTCAGCATTCCGTAGGTGGTTCTGACCGGTTCGCGAGCATACTGGACAATTGGTCTAATTCTTGATCTGGACAGCGTTTAAAAACGAACATTATATTCAGGTGTCAACTAACGCCATGTCGTACTCACGTGTCGTCACATTTCATTACCTCGGTTCTTGTGGCTGGCCAGTTATAGACTACTGGCCATTAAAATTGCTACACCACGAAGATGACGTGCTACAGACGCAAAATTTAACTGACAAGAAGAAGATGCTGTGATATGCAAATGATTAGCTTTTCAGAGCATTCACACAAGGTTGGCGCCGGTGGTGTTGACATGAGGAAAGTTTCCAACCGATTTCTCATACACAAACAGCAGTTGACCGGCGTTGCCTGGTGAAACGTTATTGTGATGCCTCGTGCAAGGAGGAGAAATGCGTACAATCACATTTCCGACTTTGATAAAGGTCGGATTGTAGCCTATCGCGATTGCGGTTCATCGTATGGCGACATTGCTGCTCTCGTTGGTCGAGATGCAATGACTGTTATCAGAATGTGGAATCGGTGGGTTCAGGAGGGTAATACGGAACGCCGTGCTGTACCCCAACGGCCTCGTATCACTAGCAGTCGAGATGACAGGCACCTTATCCGCATGGCTGTAACGGATCGTGCAGCCACGTCTAGATCCCTGAGTCAACAGATGGTGACGTTTGCAAGACAACAACCATGTGCATGAACAGTTCGACGACGTTTGCAGCAGCATGGACTCTCAGATCGGAGACATGGCTACGGTTACCCTTGACGCTGCATCACAGACAAGAGTGGACAGTGGACGTTACATTTCAGATGTGTTACGACCCGTGGCTCTACCCTTCATTCGATCCCTGAGAAACCCTTCATCCCAGCAGGATAATTCACGAAAGCATGTTGCAGGTCCTGTGCGGGCATTTCTGGATACAGAAAATGTTCGACTGCTGCCCTGGCCAGCACATTCTCCAGATCTCTGTCCAATTGAAGACGTCAGGTCAATGGTGGCCGAGCAACTGGCTCGTTACAATACGCCAGTCACTACTCTTGATGAAATGTGCTATCGTGTTGAAGCTGCATGGGCAGCTGTACCTGTACACGCCATTCAAGCTCTGTTTGACTCAATGCCCAGGCGTATCAATGCCGTTATCACGGCCAGAGGTGGTTGTGCCGGGTACTGATTTCTCAGCGTGTATGCACCCAAATTGCGTGAAAATGTAATCACATGTCAGTTCTAGTATAATATATTTGTCCAATGAATGCCGTTTATCATCTGCATTTCTTCTTAGTGGAGCAATTTTAATGGCCAGTTGTGTACATGCCTCGCGCCACTGATTTATCCACTTCTGGACACAATGAGGTTAACCGTAACACTTGGCTTCCTCTAACGGTGTATTAAAACCACAAGACTCGGCAATCTCTCGTTGCCTGTGTATGCTGAGACATCCTGCCTGTAAATGACTGTAATTTGCCCGTCTTCGGAACTATGTGATACCGTGTTCGGCATGCCTCTGCTGTATTCGCGTTGCGTTTGCGAAAATACATGGAAAGAAATATTGAAAGAAATGGGTTATATTGCGGACGCGAACCCTAACTACTTAACTGGAATTCCAGAGTTTCAGACGCTGCAATGCACCTACCACGAATTTATTCTTGTTTATTCGTGTTGCAGGAGGTTAAAATAAGTGTTGCAATGCCCGTGAGAAACGTTCTGCGATAATTATATGCAAAGACAGAAAATCAAAACAGAGTGCAAGTAAAATTGTACCAACAAGAAGGGAAGAAATACAGTATTAAAAGTGTGGTGCATATGGTGCTGCTACCATTGGCAGTGAGTGTACCGTCACCGCTTTTGCGAGCTGGAGACAAGTCAAATTATCCAAGCTTATAGAGAAATGTCGACAGTTTCATCCGATTTATTAGGTAACTTTGAATTTTGTAGGGAACTGATTGTCTTTTCGAGATACAGGGCTGTCGCTGGCAACTGTCTGTGACTTAGAAAGGAAGTTAACCTCTTGCCGTGTCATTAAGTGCCCAAGTGATTTGAGAGGAACAGTGCGAAACTGGCCAGCGTGATGCGCGAAAAAACCACAGCATACAATGAGGTGACAAAAGCCGTGGGATACGTCCTAATACCGTGTCGGACCTTCTTAGTGCAACACGCCGACGTGGAATGGACTCAACAACTCTCTGATATCCCCTGCAGAAGTATTGAGCCATGCTGCTTTCCTATAGACGCGGAAGTGTTGCCGGTGCTGGATTTTGTGCACGAATTGACGTCTGGATTATCTCCCATAAATATTGGATGGGACCCATGTCAGGGAAACTGGGTGCCCAAATCATTCAATCGAACTGTCCAGAATTTCCTTGAACCCACCCACGAACAATAGTGGCCCAGTGAGATGTTTGGTTCCATGGAGTCCATGAAAAGCTGTAAATGGTCTCCAAGTAGCCGAAAATAACCATTTACAGTTAATAATCAGTTATCAGTTCAGTTGCGATAGAGAACCCAGTCCATTTCATGTGAACACAGCCCACACCAGTATGGCTCCACCACCAGCTTGCACAGTGCCTTGTTGACAAATTGCGTCCATGACTTCATGGGGCCTGCGTCGCCCTCGATCCCCACCATCAGCTCTTACCAACCGAAAGCGAGGCTCATCTAACCAGACCAACTGATATGGTCACGAGCCCAGAAGAGGCGCTTCAGGCGATATGGTGCTGAGAACAAAGGAACTCGCGTCGATCGTCTGCTGCCATAGCCGCTTAACGAAAAATTTCGCTGTACTGACAAGTTCGTGGTATGGTCCACGTCAATTTCTGCGGTTATTCGTACACTGCAGCTTGTCGATCAGCTCTGGCAACTTTACGCTAACGACGCTGCTCTCGGTCGTTCAGGGGACCACACTGTGGTTCAGGTCGAAAAAAATCTATTTTCGGTTTTCGTCATATTTCGATAGATTAAGGTTTTATTTAAGTTCTCTGAAGAGGATTTTGCTGAAATTTTTTTTTTTTCGAGCCTTTAAAGAGCATTTTCCTACCACTTGTGTTTATGTGCCACGCTCACTTTTCTGTCACCCACTGTCAACCCACCCACTGTCAACTCTAAGTCATATGGAGATGCCATTATTAGCAAAATTGAATGTGTCGGCCATTTTCAAAACCGTTTGGGAACAAGGTCGAGAAAACTAACTGTTGATATGAGAGGAATAAATTAGAATATGGAAAATTGTTGACCAGACACGGTCGGTTAACTAAAACTGAAATAGAAGATTTGCAGGTATACTATGGGCAGGCAATTAGGAGAAATAAGGAAAATCTGTAGGCAATGGAGAGAGATGTTTGGGCCATATTCTTCCATAAATCTTCTACTGATGATAAGCCACGTCATGGATTGTGTCAATGAGGACAAAATTCGTGGTGCAAATACAAACGGGCTCAGCCAACTGAAGAATCTTATTCTCACCAGCATTCTCTTTCTGCTGCTGTTATTACAGCAATTAAATCTATTTTCAGAGACTTGGCTCATCCTGACATTCTGAAGAAATGTTTGCATGGTCCGACACAAAGCCCAAATGAATGTTTCAACAGCATAATTTGGAACCGCCTTCCTAAAACTGTATTTGTAGGCATGCATACAATGAAACTAGGAGTTCATGATGCTGTCATTACATTCAATCTTGGTAATATTGGAAAGTGTTGGGTACTGAAAAAGCTGGGCTGCAACATTGCGATAAAAGGATAGCCGACGCGGACAGGTCTGCATCTAATATGGCCAAGAAAGCAAGACAAACATCCAGGAAGGTGAAAAAGAAGCTGGAAGACCTGCTACACGGCCAAAGAAGAGCCATCATATGCAGCAGGACAGTTTTTATTAACTGTAAGTAACAAATTTCTGAAGTTTTTTCTTTAAAGTCAGTTTCTCGCAAACTAAAATTTTCGGTACATGTGTCCCATTATATCAGAAACTATCATTGATAAACGAATGAAATCTGCAGAGACTCTGCATAACATAACACTCCACCTCTGGTAATACATTCATTAATATTCCCCCTTTAGGAAGTTCACAAGAAATATTCTCTGCAGAAAAAACTTAATATTTTTTGTTAATAAATTTTAAAAAAGTATTTCTTAAAATCTATAAAATGCGTAAAGTAGATTTCAGTACAGTTGACTCTATTAGCATTATGTAACATACAGTAAAAATATTAAGGTCCTGCATCAAATAGTTTTTTTCAGAAATGGGTCAAATACTTGCCTAAATTAACATGGTTTAGACAGGCAGGGTGAGGTCCCCTTAACTGAAGACCGTCGGCCACTGCGTTGTCCGGGGTGGAAGGTAATGCCTGAAATTTGCTATTCGCAGCACACTCTTGACACTGTGGATGTCGGAATATTGACTTCCACAGTGATTTCAGAAATAAAATGTCCCATTCTTCCAGTTCGAATCATCATTCCGCTTTCGGTCTGTTTATTCCCCTTGCGCGGCCACAATCACGTCGGACACCTTTTCGGCTGGCTCACCTGAGTGTAAATGACTACTCCGCCAATGTACTGCCCTATCAAATCTTGTGTATACGATACTAGCGCCACGTTTATATGTGCGTATCGCTATCACATGACATTTGTCAGCGTGTAAAACGTTAAGCGGTGATTATAGATCACAGAAAATTGAAAAGGCCTGTAACCAAAATTTTTGCAGTAGGAAGGGAAGATATACCTATTAAAAGGGTGCTCCTGATGGCTGCCGCCTTTGCCAGTGTGCGTTGCGTTACCGTTTGTCCGAGCTTTACTCGAGCTCATCATGACATGAGAGAACAGAGTCCTCCGAATACTGAGGAAACTTTTAATTCCACAAGTAACTGATTGTGGTTTCGAGAAAAAGGATCGTAGCTGACAACTGTCTGAGTCTCCGCTGTTTTACACCGTGTGACTCAAGAGAGGACATAGTATATATCTGTCTTACTGAGCCGTGTGGCATGATCTCTGGGCCTAAAAACACTGTGTTTGATGCACTGATGCGTTGAATATATTGCGCTTAATATTTTAAAACAATTTAAGTCATTTAATTACAGCACAGAATTTCCAACAGGTTGTTTTCGACTTTTGTACATGTCACCCATTTTCGTCGTCACCCCAACCCTAGCGGTAGTAGGGCTACCTTACTGCCGCAGCCGCAGTATTTTTATACACATAATCTGTATGTGATATACCAGATTAGGTTGAATTACTCCATGTGTTCTTGACTTACGCCTTTATGCAACATCATTGCACCCCAAACCCTCAGCCATAGAGCCAATTCAGGTAGAAATTCCTTTAGACGCTACAGAGATATGCTGTTATATCATTGTCTTTGCACCCCTCTCCCTGCGTTGAGAGTTGAGACGTGCTTGTGACTGTCACTAGACAGTCTAGCGATCCCAAAAAGCGCTACTTGGAACTAACACCGGTAGTTATCGAATATTTTTAATTTCACGTCTTCGCACCCCCATCCTCATCCCTAGGGATGGCTGAGGCATATTATCCTAAACATATTTTTGTACATGTATTTCTACGGGTAATAAGTCATAGCCATACAAAACTGGACTGAAATTGCTCCAGATATACCTGAGTTAAGCTTCTAACCTTTCTCACCCTACACTTTCGCCTTCCACCCGTATGGGTGATATTCTTAGCCACACAGAATCCAACACGGCCATAAGCACAACGAAGCACCGACATTTGATAGTAATCAGATGAGTACTATTGGAACGCATAGAAGACGAACAAACATTCAATGATATACATTACCAGCGGACAAACCAGGCGTTGCCCGAGTATTTATTTATTCTTCTGTTATTCCACCTTCTCCTCCCTCCTCTCTCTATCTCCTCCTTCCCCCCTCTCCGTCCATCTCCGCTTGCACCTCTCTGTTCAACTCCTCCTTCCCCCTTCTGCCCCTCTCTCTACCCATTCCTTTCTCTTTATCCACCTCTCCGCGCTCCTCTACCAATACACATGACACACACACCTCCCTCTACCCGTCTCCATCAACCCCTCTCTTTGTCCATCTCATCCATTAACCTCTCGCTGTCAATTTCTTCCTGCCCTTCCTCTCTCCTCCTCCGCACTCTGTAAGTCTGCTTCTCACCCCTTTGTGTCAAAATTCTCCAATCCGTTCATTTCCTTGTTCTTCAGTTTCTCTGCATCTCACGTTGCTCATTTAACGTGCCTCGCGCTCTGTGCCTGTTTCGTCTTTTCGTTATTCTTTATGTTTTGTTTTCGCCATCTTGCTTCAGCTCTGGGAAGATCTCCTCCTCTTTTGCATTTGGACATTGTGTAAAATATATATCAAATCAACTTTTTTACTAAAAAATATATTAAGTAAGTTTTACAGACATTTCTCACTTTATTTTCGATTTAAGTTTAGTTACTGTATCACTTTGACTACTCACAATTCCCTGTTTGTCTTTATTGACTCACTGAATACTTTTTCGGTTTCTCCCCTCGTCACTGATAAGAAATTGATGTTCATAACTATAGTGTCCTGCTGTCGGCAGGAAATAAGTAACAGTTAATTTGATTGCACTTTATTACAATTAAAGAAAAACACTGTTTTAAACGCAAGAACAGCCAGGTAACCCCACAACTCTTGTGGTGGCAAACCAGATAAGGAAACAAGCAATGGAAGAAAATCTACTGTACAAAATACAACGTGCTACTAAAATGCTGCGGTGACTGATTACAATGCTAGGGCCGGCATGATTACTGACCGGAGCTGTTCCTAGCGGTTGGTAAACACTGTCGGTCTGACGATCAAGGAGTGCTTATAAAGCCATAAAGCCAGTTAGGCGGAGTGCTACATGAGTCATATGAGTTCCCTGTTGTTGGATCACTGTCACATGTTGTCTGGTAAAGTAGTTCGTTTTTTTTTTTTTTTTTTTTTTTTTTTTGAAAAGTCTGTCATTGTTTCTGTCAACGGCGATGTCTCTCTCCGCGTTCCTGAAAGGTGGGTCTGTTCTTATATATCCATATAAGTATATAGTTCAGGAATACCGCCCATGACCTTCCTCTTCTGCGCGGATGCACACATATTACCCGAACTCTTATGGAGCTTTGTAAGAATGTCTTCCACGAGTAATGAGTGTGTTGGAAGGGACACTACGAATGTAGTGTGTGGACATATAGGGTGAAAATGTGGGTCTCGTGGGAGTCGTCCTTGAGATAGTCCCTGCAGTCGCGCTATTCATCTGTGCCCTCGGTGACTAAGATAGATGCCGGCACGGTAGCTCAGCGTGTTCGGTCAGAGGGTTAGTTACTCCCTCTACTAAAAAATCTCAGTTAATGGATCAACAACGAACTGAAACGGGTGTCTTTCGATGTCCGCGCCGAGCAGATACAAAGAACTAAAATGAACAGAATGAGATTTTAAAAAAATATCTGCCACATAAGCAGGAGATCCCGGGCTCGAGTCCCGGTCGGGGCACACATTTTTACCTCCCCCGGTAGATATATATCAACGCCCGTCAGCAGCTGAAGGCATTAATATACATTTGTAATAACCTATGATGGGTCTTGCTTTATACATCCCTACCAGTGGGTCACCCGACCAGTCGCGAATTCCAGAACATGCCAAAAAGGCTTCGAATGGTCCACAATGTTCCAAAACATTCCGCAATATTCGACAGTGTCATGGAATGCTCCACAATAGTCTGGGATGTTCCCGAACATTCTCTAATCTTCCAGAATGTTCCAGACTATTCCCGAACATTTCAGAACATCCCAGTTCATTGTGAAACATTCCGAAACATTCTGGAATGTTGTGGAAAGTTCTAGAATACTCCAGAATGTTCTCGAATCCTATAGAAATTTCTAGAGAGCGATGGTTTCCAGCACTTATATGGTCAAAAGCAAGCCCTTGAGGTAAAATCGGGAACATTCACGCTGGGCGATAGAGGGCTACCACACCATATAACTCCCTTGATAGTACCGGGACTGAATCACTGTTTCCCCTTAGTTTCAGCATTACTCTTTGGAGAGGTGAAATTTGACTGTCGAAGTGAGCTCATCGTTTCTTTGCATAGTCATATTCGTGTTCTAGCGCCACAGTTCCGTTTCCTTTTTTAGATTTGTTAATCAATATTTCCACGCGATTTTCATGTTAGAGTGCTAATAGTCCTGGTTCAACAGAGATAAAATGTAATTTTTATTGCGCGCTCGGGACCTGGTTCTTGAAATACTTTCTAATTCGATCATTCATACAACAAGCGTACCACCACTTTCTCCTTGACCTTTCACGGACCATCTCATCAGTTATGCTACAGAACGGTTCCTCAAGACTAACTCACAATTCTTCGTTAGTCTTGTATGGAAATGGAGCCACACAGAACTTGATTATTCTCCATACTTGATTCGTTGTCGTCGTAAGACCGCGTTTTTATTTATTTAGTAGCTGACAAACCCGGCAATGTCCGAGTATTCATGTTGCCAACTAGAAACGAAAATAAAAATGAAGTGCGTTTATGGTGTAATATCCTGGACATTCTCTGCAGACAGCTGCTGCACGTACCTGCAACACAATTTTGTAAACGTCTTTGTTGCGAGGCCTCTTCATAGCTCCATAAACGGAAATTGTTTTCATCAAAAGCCTTTAGCGCTTCTTAGCTGAAAGCTGTCAAAAACGACGCTGGGTGTTAGGGATTTCCTTAAGCTGTCGTGGCTGCTGAAGTGCCTTAGAAGTAAATAATAAATCCATTAAAACTTTATCGATGATGCACTATTTTTTCGCTAATATCGTAGTTTATAACGTCATATCTCTTGAATTATGTGTCATACAATTATATATTTGTGAATGTGCATCAGCGGCATATTTAGATACTGTCTGCAAAATATGTTTCAAAGAGACTTAAAAACAAATAAGGAATAAATTTAAACATCACGCACAGTGCAGCAGTTTTTCACGCATCTCAGTGATTATTCTGAACTATATGTGGTATCATGACATTTCATAGGTGCTCAAATGGCTCTGAGCACTATGGGACTTCTCAGGTCATTAGTCCCCTAGAACTTAGAACTAGTTAAACCTAACCTAAGGACATCACACACATCCACGCCCGAGGCAGGATTCGAACCTGCAACCGTAGCGGTCTCGCGGTTCCAGACTGCAGCGCCTAGAACCGCACGGCCACTTCGGCCGGCTTCATAGGTGCATTTAGCAGCATATGTGGATACTGGTGTGTCTCCGAAATTTATTTCGAATAGAGTTAGTAGCACAGAAGTAAAAGAATGTAAACATCATGCAAGATGTGGCATATCATCCTTTGTGACGTCATATCTCCTGATGTAAGATAGGTAGCGGGTTCTTACGCACAGCGGTTGTTCCATGACAACAAGGGATATGCGTACCAAGTTTGGTTGAAAGTGGTCCAGTGGTATACGAGAAGATTTCGATCTGAATTTGAATTTTATGTAATTTTTCACTCTCGTTTTCAGTTCTGCCTGAAGCCCATTGTAAATTAAACCTGTCATATACTGCTCCCATTTCAGTCCAGAACCGAACTGTTATTCAACTCTATCTCAAATTTCCGTCCGGTGTTCTTTGAATGAATCTTGATGTCTTTTCTGAATGAGCCAATGCCGCCAATAAATATCCCACTATGGAATACACTTACTGGGATAGCACAGTTAGAATTCCGAAAGACCTGAACAATTACCTTCCTAAAGTTCAAAAAATGGTTCAAATGGCTCTGAGCACTATGGGACTTAACAGCTGTGGTCATCAGTCCCCTAGAACTTAGAACTACTTAAACCTAACTAACCTAAGGACATCACACACATCCATGCCCGAGGCAGGATTCGAACCTGCGACCGTAGCAGTCGCGCGGTTCCGGACTGCGCGCCTAGAACCGCGAGACCACCGCGGCCGGCTCCTAAAGTTCGCGTGCTGACACTGTAGCCATGTACAATGAAACGGAAGAGAATGGTTGTTTTGAGAAATTACATAGTAAAGTTCAAAAACATCTCATAAATAAGGCTTTCACTTACATGAAGCGTTACTTTTTTATCGAGGAAAGTCATTACTTTCAAATATATATACAGTAACGACATATTTTTAAAATCAAAGCTTCTCCCAGTTTTTGTTCTTTAAATTTCTTCTGTGTTATTTAACACTATTTACTCGAAAATGGAGTGCAGCTAACATGTGTTAGTATTGATTTAACACTGTTTACTTGCGGGGCGAGATAATGTACAACGTATCATTGCTGAGAAACCTTTCAAAAATACAAATGTAAAATAATCGAGTAGGTTCTGTTTCTGCTACTAAGATAGCCATTAACATTTTTTTTGCAATAATAGTGTAGCAATCTCAAATATTAATCATGATTCAGGATTAAGGATGATCCTTAACAGTTCTAACGTCATCCTGTTACGTTAATTGACGAAATATATGGCAAGACAAACAGCTTAACGTCCGTAACTTGGCTAAATAAATATTCACACTTATTTGATTAGCATTAACTATAGAATCGATTTTGCGTACTTGGACGTATTCAGGATCTTTATTTGAGTCGCAGTTATCCGCATTATCCTAAGACTCGTACAAATCATCCCAGGAAAATATTTTCTGGTACGAACAGCGCACAAATGGCAGTCGTGATTTTGGCTCTTACCATTGTTTACATGCACACATCGTAACAAAGTTGCCATTAGCGAAAATCTTACATCAGAGACGGAGCTTCCATCTCTCGGTTTATCGCGGAACCATAAACTAGTGCACGTTACTTACCATGTTATTCATGAGACAACCCTATTTCTTATCGACTGCTACCTTTTACAGTCGAAGTCTTCAACTGTCTGACCGCCCTATTCAGGGCCAAGAATATTCTTCGCAACTGCACAGAAGTGCTCCAATATATGATATGATAGGAGGCAATGAAGTCAAAGAAAGTAGCATATAAAAGCATTATATTTATTGTTAGTGGGTCGCCTATCCATAGAAACGTTCTACGCCAGTTTAAAAAATCTTGTAATTTAAACCAAGTTCGAGTATTATTTGCTCTATTTACTGGACCCAAAACACGAGTAGTTATCAGAGACCAAAGTTTTCTAAAAATCTGGTTGGATTCACGAAAAATGTGCTAACTCAGTGGGGAGATACTATATTACATTCTAAAAGAAGAACGAAGACTCAACGCGAAGGAAATATCTGAACGGGGCCGAATTCGTTAGGGGTGATGCACGTTTACAGACAAACAAATGATTAAAACTTCAGAAAAATTCGATCTCTTATTCACGAGAAGGTGCTTCATATCATGAGCATGTCAATAACCCGTTTGTCCGCCTCTGGCCATTATGCAGGCAGATATTTGGCTCAGCGTTGACTGATATCGTTGTTGGAGGTCCTCCTATGGGATATCTTGACAAATTCAGCTCAACTGTCGCTTTAGGTCGTCAAAATCACTAGCTGGTTGAAGGACCCTACCAATAATACTCCAACCGTTCTCGGTAAATTAGGGAGACATGGGGTGATCTTTGCGGCCAAGGCAGGGATTAGCAACCACGAAGTCATACAGTAGTAACTTTCGCACTGTCCGGAAGGTCATTATCTGGCTGAAATGTAAGCCCAAAATGGCTTTCAATGAAGGGAAACAAAACGGGACGTAGAATATCATCGACATACCAGTTTGCTGTAAGGGTGCCTGCAATGAAAAGAAATGGCAATCCAAACCATCACTCCTGCCCTCTGGAGAAACTCCAGACAGCGGTGGAATACCAGATACCAACCTGATTGACACACGCCATTTTTTTTAAATCATCAGTCGTCTGTCTGGTTTGATGCGGCCAGCCACGAATTCCTCTCGTGTGCCAACCACTTTATCTCAGAGTAGCACGTTCTCTATTATTTTCGAGATGTGTTCCATTCTCTGTCTGCCTCGACACTATTTACCCTCTACAGCTCCATCGAGTACCATGGAAGTTGCTCCCTGATGTCTTAACAGACGTCCTACCATCCTGTCCCTTCTCCTTGTTAGTGTTTTCCACATATTCCTTTCCTTGCCGATTCTGTGCAAAACTTCCTCATTCCTTACCTTATCAGTCCACCTCAACTTTCGTCTGTAGCACCACAACCCAAATGCTTCTATTCTCTTCTGCTTCCGTTTTCCCAAAGTCCATGTTTAACTACCATTCTACGCTGTGCTCCAAACGTACATTCTCAGAAATTTCTTCCTCAAATTAAGGCCTATGTTTGATACTAGTAGACTTCTCTTGCCAGGAATGCACTTTTAGCCGGTGCTAGACTGCTTTTAATCCTTTCCTCCATGGACCATTGGTTATTTTCCTGCTTCGGTAGTAGAATTTCTTAACTTCATCTACTTCTTGAGAGTCAATCCTGATGCTAAGTTTGTCGCTGTTCTCATTTCTGCTACTTCTCATTACTTTCGTCTTTCGTCGATTTACTCTCAATCCATTGTACACATTAGATTGTTTATTCCATTCAGCATATCATGTAATTCTTCTTCATTTTGACTCAGAATAGGAATCTCATCAGTGAAACTTGTCACTGATATTCTTTCAGCTCGAATTTTAATTCCATTCTTGAACCTTTCTTTTATTTTCGTTATTGCTTTTTCGATGTGTAGATTGAACAGTGGGAGCGAAAGACTACATCGCTGTTTACACCCTTCTTCAAAATGGTTCAAATGGCTCTAAGCACTATGGGACCAAACATCTGAGGTCATCAGTCCTCTAGATTTAGAACTACTTAAACATAACTGATCTAAGGATATCACACACATCCATGCCCGAGGCAGGATTCGAACCTGCGACCGTAGCAGCAGCGCGGTCCCGGACTGAAGCTCCTAGAACCGCTCGACCACAGCGGCCGGCACACCCTTCTTAATCTGAGCACTTCGTTCTTTGTTGTCAACTCTTATTACTCCCTCTTCGCTCTTGGAAATATTATATATTACCCGTCTCTCCCTAAAACTTATCCCTATTTCTCTCAGAATGTAGAAGTTTTAGCACCATTTGACATTGTGGAACGCTTATCAGTAGTGTCAGAATTGTCTCTCTGGTGCCTTTAACTTTCCTAAAGCCAAATGATCGTCATCTAACACTCCTCAATTTTCTTTTCTATTCTTCTGTATATTATTCTTGTCAGCAACTTGACGCATTAGCTGTTAAGCTGATTGTGCGATAATTCTCGCATATGTCACCTCTTGCAGCCTTCGGAATAGTGTGGGTGATATTTTTCCGAAAGTCAGATGGTATGTCGCCAGACTCATACGTCCTACACAGCAACGTAAACAGTCGTTTGTTGCCACAGCCCCCAACGGTTTTAGAAATTCTGATGGAATGTTATCTATCTCTTCTACCTTATTTGATCTTAAGTCCCCCAAAGCTCTTTTAATTCTGATTATAATACTGGATCCCCTAACCTTTCTAAATCGACTCCTGTTTCTTCTTCCATCATGTCATGGGTAACATAGAGGCCTTTGATATACTCTTTCCACCTATCAACTCTCTCCTCTGCATGTAACAGTAGAGCTTCCGTTGCACCCTTGCTTTTAATTTCACCAAAGGTTATTTTCACTTTCCTATATGCTGAGTCAGTTCTTTCAACGATCTTTTCTCTTTACATTTCTTCACACTTCTCACGCAGCCATTTCGTCTTACCTTCCTGCTTATTTCATTCCTCAGCGGCGTGTGTTTCGGTATTCCTGAATTTCCTTGAGCGTTTTTGTATTTTCTTCTTTCATCGATCGGATGAAGCATTTCTGCCGTTATCCATGCTTTCTTCACAGTTACGTGCAGTCTACATATGTTTTTCTTTCCAGCTTCTGTGATTGTCCTTTTTAGAGATGTCAATTCCTTTTGAACTGAAGTGGCTACTGAGCTATTTATTATCGCAGAATCTATAGTTTCGCAGAACTTCACGCGCATCTCTTGATTCCTTAGAATTTCCGTATTCCACTTCTTTGGTCATTAATTCTTCCTGTCTCGTCTGTTAAGCTTCAGCTACACTTGATCATTGCATTTTGATCTGAGTCTATACCTGCTCCTCGGTACGCCTTACAATGTAGTATCTGATTTCGGAATCTCTCTCTCTGACCATGATTTAACTGAAATCTTCCCGTTTCATCTGCTTTTCCAAGTAGACCTACCTCTGTTGCGATTCTTAAACTGAGTATTCGCTATTACTAGCTGAAATTTACTACAGAACTCAGTCAGTCTTTCTCCTCCCTCATTCCTAATACAAAGTCCATATTATCCCGTAATCATTTCTTTTTCTCCTTCTCCTACCAGTGCATTGCAATCTCCCATGACTATTAGATTTTCACCTCCCTTTGCGTACTGAATTACTCATACAGTACCCTAATATACTTTCTCTATTTCATCCACTTCAGCTTCCGACGTCGGCATGTATACCTGAACTATCGTTGTCGGTGTTGATTTTCTGTCGATTCGGATAAGAACAACCCTGTCACTGAACTGTTCACAGTAACACACTCTCTGTGCTACCTATTCATAACGAACCCTACACCATTACCTGGTGCTGTTGATATTACCCTACAGCCACCTGACTAAAAATTCTTATTTCATTTCACTAAACCGCACTATATTACTTGCCAAGCGGCTCGACAACTAGGAATGATGATCTGGATTGCAATTTTTTTATAGCAGGATCTCTTTGGTTGTCACTCGCGGTAACCCTACAGTACAGGGGTACGCCGATGTTAGTCTATGCTCCATTTTGTTGCCCTTCACGGTAAGCCCTCTTGGGCTTACATTTCACGAAGGTAATGGTTGCCCGTAGACGGCGATAGTTTCTACTACTTGTCTCCGTGCTCGTCAAACGCTGTTTTGGGCATCAAGGTCACCGTATCTCTCCACAACTGAGAACGCTCGGAGCAATACGGGCAGGACCCTCCAAACAGCCCGGGATTTTGACGATCTAAGCCACCCATTGCGTACAATTTGGCATGACATCGCTCAGGGCAACCTCTAGTACCAATCTGACTAGTCGAATAAGGCCAGTTACATGGTGGTCAGAACACGAATGCCACAAAATTTACTTCCTCCATCCTCAACTCTCAACTTCCAAAAAACTCTGCATGGAGGAGATGACTCCACGGTATTGCCAATACGATAGACGAGATTATCGCTTATGCCATGAAAAAACAATGCAGTAGAACGTTGCTACTATTTGTGTATAAAACGCACATTGATAAAAATGAAGTTGGCACGGACCTCGAGCAATTTCTCCTCATCTGGTCGGCCTCTTCACGTGAAGCGTGCTTGTGGGTGACTCAATTCGGCTGCTGTGCTGCTGTGGAAGCAACCGTCATACTCATGCTGGCCAGGTAGCGCTGTGGTGTCTGGACCGTTTTTGTTCATACAGAAAAGGCAACAAAGCCATACTCAGTTAGTTCCTGGGGATGACAGCTGACGCACCGTGATCCAGGTGATAGCTAGGCCAGTGCTGGTTACGCTCTCGAAAGGGCTAAGCAAGCTGCTGCAGCCCCACATCCGTGAAAACGGCCCGTCTCCATGGTGAGACCTGCCTGTCCTAACAGGACTCACTGACTACCTTCTGCCAACAATATGACTCCGAAACCACATAGGGAGCGCATATTCTCAGCGAGAAAGCCCACTTGTCCAATATTCTTAATAAAATAACAAGCAGAAAGGGGCAGGAAATGAAACAATATCAGCGTTGTGAGACAAAAATTTCACAATTTCGTAAGAATAAAGAGCATCACCTTGGCCCATGATTGTTTCATCTTGGCCCTTTTTAATGGTGGTGGATCCTTGTTTTTCCACTGCCTGCTTTGTTGTCGTATGGATTGGCCCGCCACAGCTGCAACATTTCCACTGATACACTGTGTGATCAAAAGTTTCCGGACACCCCGAAAGACATACGTTTTTCATATTAGGTGCAAAAATGGCTTTAAATGGCTCTGAGCGCTATGCGACTGAACTTCTGAGGTCATCAGTCGCCTAGAACTTAGAACTAATTAAACCTAACCTAAGGACATCACACACATCCATGCCCGAGGCAGGATTCGAACCTGCGACCGTAACAGTCGCTCGGTTCCAGACTGTAGCGCCTAGAACCGCACGGCCACTCCGGCCGGCTATTAGGTGCATTGCGCTGCCACCTACTGCCAGGTACTGTATATGAGCCACCTCAGTAGTCATCAGACATCGTGAGAGCAGAGTCGAGCGCTCCGCAGAACTCACCGACTTCGAACGTGGTCCGGTGATTGCATGTCACTTGTGTCGTACGTCTGTAAGCGAGATTTCCACACTCCTGAACATCCCTAGGTCCATTGTTTCCGATGTGATAGTGACGCGAAAACGTGAAGCTACACTTACAGCACAAAAGCGTACAGGCCGACCTCGTCTGCTGACTGACAGAGACCGCCGACAGTTAAAGAGGGTCGTAATGTGTGATAGGAAGACATGTATCCAGACCATCACACAGGAATCCAAATATGCATCAGAATCCACTGCAAGGACTGTGACAGTTACGCGGGAGGTGAGAAAACTTCGATTTCAAGGTCGAATGGTTGCTCATAAGCCACACATCACGCCGGTAAATGCCAAACGACGCCTCACTTGGTGTAAGCAGCGTAAACATTGGACGATTGGACAGTGGAAAAACGTTGTGTGGAGTGACTAATCACGGTACACAATGTGGCGATCCGATGGAAGCGTGTGGATATGGTGAATGCCCGGTGAACGTCATCGGTCAGCGTGTACAATGCCAACAGAAAATTCAGAGCCGATGGTGTCACGGTGTGGTCGCGTCTTTCATGGAGGGGGCTTGCACCCTTGTTGTTCGCATGGCACTATCACAGCACAGGGTTACATTGATGTTTTAAGCACCTTCTTGCTTCCCACTGCTGAGCAATTTGGGGGTTGGCGTTTGCATCTTTTAAAAGGATCGGGCACAATGCACGGCCAGTCGCGGAGCAGTTACAAGACAATAACATCCGTGTAATGGACTGGCCTACACAGTGTCCTCACCTGAATCCTACAGAAAAACTCTTTGATGTTTTGCAACGACGACTTCGTGCCAGGCCTCACCAACCAACATCGATACCTCTCCTCAGTGCAGCACTCCGTGAAGAATGGGCTCCCATTCCTCAAGAAACCTTCCAGCACCTCACTGAACGTATGCCTGCGATAATGGAAGCTGTCATCAAGCCGAAGAGTGGGACAACAACATATTGAATGCCAGCATTACCGATGGAGGGTGTCAGAGACTTGCTTATTTTAAGCCAGATATCAGGATACGTTTGATCGCATAGTGTATCTTGGTTAGGCATGCTTTCTGAGTAGGTGTTGACAGTCGTAAAGTCCAGTGGGAGGCGATTTTTGTCACATCCAAAATTTCGTGTCGAAAAACTGACCAAGGGCTGAGTGCCACTTTTTCCACCACCGACTCGATTCTGATAAGCCTCTCTTCAAGGATGAGACGTGCACTTCTCTTGCGATTCTCTTTTCTTCACAGAGAGAGAGTCTGCCGCTTGGTTCTTCGCCATTCATACTTGCTTAATCACGTTGCAATCATCTGCGCTATGTTACCTCCATACACTTCCGCCTACTGAGCATAGGTTATGGCAGCAGTGTTCTCCCTCAAACTCAGATACCTACTTACTACAGCACTATTTTGCGTTAGATCCCTAGCTAGCACCAGCCAGATTCCGTGATATGTTCTTTCTCGATTTTAGTTTCGGTCCTGTTAGTTTTAGGTATTTTGTTCATGTCAGGGAACTATCGAAGGTCACATCCAAATTCTTTGTTACGGATTATGGAATTAAGTTCTCCGTTTCTCATTCTTCTGGTTAGGTGGAATGAGATATTCTGATTTA
This sequence comes from Schistocerca americana, assembly GCF_021461395.2. Lineage (NCBI taxonomy): Eukaryota > Metazoa > Arthropoda > Insecta > Orthoptera > Acrididae > Schistocerca > Schistocerca americana. The sequence continues at coordinate 89,256,869 of NC_060127.1, read as the reverse complement.
TTGGGGTTCGGGCAAAGTCTCCGCTCCACGATGAGGAAGCTGACGTTTGGTGTCGCGTTTCCTGTAATCGTTTTTTTGTCTTTTTTCCTTTTTAAAACTTTGAAGACTTATATGGGCAGTCCAATGACAGTGAAAAAGAGTACAGTTTCATCCAGCAGGACGGAGCAACGTGTCACACATCAAACATTTCACCAAATCCGCTCATGTACCCTTCACAAATGAACGGGTCGTCAGTACTGAACGCTGTGCCCTCGATATTGCCCAGACTTGAAGCCCTGCAGTTTCCTCCTTTGCGGTACTGACATGAGAGAGTTTATACACCTAATTAATACCCACAATATTTGTGAACCTAAGGTGAACACTGAATGTGATATCAACGCGTCTGACAACATCGTTTTTGCGTCAGACAACACTCCGGAGCACTAAAGTGGAACGATGCTCACAGTAATCATTTTGAGCACCTTTTGTAACAGTCCTGTCAATAAACCCCACATTTAAGTTTTGTACCATTCATAAAATATCATTTCAACATAAGCAGCGGTTACGTCAGAAGATCGATTATGTGTTGCTGCGGCCGTACAGAGCCATAGGCGATTCGCGCACGAGGCGTTTTCAAGCCACGCTGGAGATGACAAGATACAGCGGTGACGCGTTCCACAGAGGCCGAGTCTGTGTCACAGTTTCGATAGTAGCGACGCGGTCTGACGGCACTCAACTGCAATTCGCGCAGCAGTTAATTGCCAATCAAGAGGAACAACAGTCCCCTATTATGGGGTGGGACGCCTGTACGGGACATGGCATCTTTCATTTCATCTAACAGCGTTTCCATGTTACAACGACACCGACACAATCACATACATACACAACACACACACACACACACACACACACACACACACACACACACACACTCACTCACACACATACACACAACAACACAGCACACAAGCACACGCACACACACACACGCACACACATACACACACACACACACACACACACACACACACACATACACACACACACAACATACATACATACATACATTCACACACACACACACACAGATGCGCACCTTCACCGAATAAGACGAGGTAAATGTTCCATAATTCGAATGAAGAACTGCTGCAGAAACGAGTAAATTCAGGTAGATTACCTCCATACAGTGAAGTAACTCTAATCACTCAATAAAGGGAAGCCCTCTGGACCACATTCTACAACAAAAATTGGTTCAAATGGCTCTGAGCACTATGGGACTTAACATCTGAGGTCATCACTCCCCTAGAACTTAGAACTACATGAACTTAACTAACCTAAGGACATCACACACATCCATGCCCGAGGCAGGATTCGAACCTGTGACCGTAGCGGTCGCGCGGTTCCAGACTGTAGCGCCTAGAACCGCTCGGCCACTCTGGCCGGCATTCTACAACAATGACATGCCTTGCAGAGTATTTTAACGTAACAGCTCCGTACTAAGCTATCTTACACGACGGCGCGTTCGACGAAAGAGCCGTACCGAAAGACTGGAAAGTTGCTCAAGTTACACCAATACTCATCAAAGGAAATATGAGTAATCCGCTGAATTATCGGCCCATAGGAGGATTTACATAAACGATCTGGTTGATGGTATTGACAGCGGCATTAAACTGTTTTCCGATGATGCTGTAGTCTACAGGAAAGTAGTATCACACGAAAGTTGTAAACAAATCAATGAGGCTTTGTAGAAAATAAATGCGTGGATTAATGACTGGCAGTTATCTCTCAATATTAGTAAGTGTAACCTACTGCGTCTAACAAGGCGAAAATCCCCATTAATGTACGAGTACAAAATAAATGCCCAGTCTTTGGAAGCGGTAACATCAGTCAAGTATCTGGGTGTGACTATTCGAAATGATCTCAAATGGAATGATCAGTTTACACAAGTAACAGGCAAGGCGAACTCTAGATTGCCGTTTATTGGTAGAATTCTGAAGCGATGCAGTCCTTCAACAAAGGAAATTGCTTACAGTACGTTAGTTCATCCAGTCTTAGAGTACTGTTCGTCTGTATGGGACCCTTACCAGTTGGGTCTGATCCAAGAGATTGAAAAGGTCCAAAGAAGAGTGGCAAGATTCGTGACTGGTACATTTAGTCATCGTGAGAGCGTTAAAAATGTCATAGAAAGTTTGAAGTGGGATACACTTGCAGATAGACGACGCGCTGAACGGAAGGGGCTGCTCACTAAATTCCAAAATCCGATCTTCGCGGAGGATGTAGACCATATATCATTACCACAAACTTTCAAATCGCACAGCTGGCCGCTGTGACCGACCGGTTAAGGCGCTTCAGTCCGGATCCGCGCTGCTGCTGCTGTCGAGGTTCGAATCCTGCCTCGGACCTGGATGTCCTTAGGTTAATTAGGTTCTAAGCCTAGGGGACTGATGTTCTCAGATGCTAAGCCCCATAGTGCATAGAGCCATGAATCATCAAATCGCGCACCTTTTTTTCTCGCGCGATGCGCGAGTGGAACAGAGGGGGAGGGAGAACATGAATTTGGTGCGAATTGTGCCCACGGCCACACACCGCTTGGTGGCTGGCGGAGTACATATGTAGATGTAGATGAAGATGTAAGGTCGATTTGGTGTAGGATTTCGAACAAAGATGAAAAAACCGTAACACGCACACAAATATCATACTAACTAATGTAAATCCACCTGATGATGTAGGTTTAAACCTCTGAAACGCGTCGTGGAGATAAATAAAACGGTGACTGGTAACAGTAAACTTGTTATTTCATTTAACACGTACCGTGTTCGAACATTATGAATTCCCTCGAAGAAATCTACTGATATGCAGTCAGTACGGATTATGAAAATATCGTCTTGTGGAACACAACTATCTCTGTCTTCGCACGAAACAACGAGTACTATCGCCAAGAGATCTCAAACTGCTTCAATATATCTGGATTTCCAGAATGGTTTTGACACCTTTCCTCACAAGCGGCTTCTAATTGAACTGCGTACTTATGGAGTATCGTAGCAACTCTGCGTCTGGATTCGTGGTTCCTTGTTAGAAATGACACAGTTCGTAGTAACTACAAGAAATTCGTCAAGTAAAGCAGAAGTGATATCTGCCCTTCCCCAAGGAAGTGTGGCAGGTCGTCTGATGTTCGTAAATTATGTAAGTGATTTAAGAGACAATCTGAGCTGCCATTTTGAGATTGTCTGCTGATTATGCTGTCATTCACCGTATACTAAAGTCATAAGAAGACCAAAACAAATCGCAAAATGATGGAGAGAAGAACTCTGTATGGCGCGGATATAGCAACTCCCCTAAATAATAAAGTGTGAAGCTGTGTATATGAGTACTAAAAGGATTCCTTTGAATAGTAGTTGCATGGCAAATCACACACAAATCTGTAGGCTGTCAGTTCAGCTAAACACTTAGGGATTACAATTATGAAGAAGTTAAACTGGAACGATATTTTGCGGGAAGATGAATCAAAGGCTGCGCTTTATTGGCAGGCAGAACTCTTACAAGATGCAGCAGGTCAACCAAAGAGACTACCTACACTACGCTTGTGCGTCTTCAGTGAAGTATTGCCGTGCGGTATGGGATCCTTACCAGATAACACTGACGGAGGACATCGAAAAGCCAAAAGGAGAGCAGCTTGTTTTATATTGGTGTGACGGGGAGAGAGGATCCCGGATATGATGTACAAGTTCAGCTGGTAACCAGTACTTGATGTCTTTGCGGCGAGAACTTGTGTTCCTTGAGCTTTTTGAGACAATGAGTATGTATCCAATAACTGGTGTCTTCCTTAGTTTCAGAGTTTACCTACACTCATGTACTCATGTCACTTCCAAGATTCTGATCAGAAATTCGTTCGCTCAAGGAGAATCCAGGCTGAACCCTTTCTTTCAGTTTCATGAAAAACCGTTAGAAATTTTGATACTCAACGTGAAGAAAATATATGGTAACCTAACCCACCTATGACCATATTTCTGAAGCTGGCCCTAAAAACTGAGGAAAGTTTGATACCGTAAACTGACGTCTCCAACATGCACCCCCTACTTTAGTTGATGATAGGGTGAATGCAGTTCGTGTTTTAAGGCCTGTGCGATGTGGGGACTTCCGCCCAAAATACTGGCTGTGGCATCTAAAAATCTAGCATTTTTTTTGCAGTCGCCTGCCCAGAATCATCTGTCCCGCCTTTAACATGTTCTACGTATTTTGGGAAGACATTTTGACACCTACCGTGCACAACATATGGTACTCTAACCAGTCTGCGTTAATTGTGTCCGTAGTGGTATTTTATTCTTGACTTTTATCTTGTTATTCCTCTCCACTCTGTGTGACAATTTCTTACCGGTATGTGTCCGACGTGAATTCCTCTCCCGTGCCAACCTCTTCATCTCATAATAGCACCTGCAACCTACATCCTCAGTTTTCTGCAGGTTGTATACCAATCTATGTCTTTCTCTACACTTTTTGCCCTTTACAGCTTCCTCTAGTACCAAGGAACTATTCTTCGATGGCCCAACAGATGTCCTATCATCCGGTCCCTTCTTCTTGTTAGTTTTTTCCAAATATTCCTTTCCACTCCGATTCTGCAAAGAACCTCCTCGTTCCTTACCGTATAAGTGCATCTAATTTTCAACATACGTCTATAACATCACATCTCAAATGATTCGATTCTCTTCTATTCCGGTTTCGCAAACATACAATGCAGCGTTCCAGGCGTACATTTTCAGAAATTTATTCCTCAAATCAAGACCTACGTTTGATATTAATAGAATTTTGTTGGTCAGGAATGCCTTTTTTACCAGTGTTAGTCTGCTTTCGATGTTCTTACTCCGTCCGTCATTGGTTATTTTGCTGCCTAGGTATTAAAATTCCTTAACTTCATTTACTTCCTGACAAAGTTGAGTTTCTCACTATTTTCATTTCTACATACTCTTCATTAATTTCGTCTTTCTTCGATTTGTTCTCAGTCCATTTTCTGCATGCGTTAGACTGCTCATTCCATTCAGCAGATCATGTAATTCTTCTTTCACTCAGGATAGAGTTACCGTCAGCGAGTCGTATCATTGATATCTTTTCATCTGAAATCCTACTCCTGAACCTTTCTGTTATTTCCCTCATTGTTTCTTCAATGTACAGATTGAACAGTAAGAACGAAAGAATAGATCCCTGTTTTAGAACCTTCTTAATCCGAGCACTTCGTCTATGGTCTCTCCTTGTAGCTCACCCATATTTTCCTCAGAGTTTCGAACATTTTGCATCATTTGACATCATCGAACGAGTCTTCCTGGTCGACAAATGCTATGAACGTGTGTTAACAGAATCTTTCGTGTATTTATTTTTCTCTAGTCTTGGTTCCATTATCAACTATAACGTCAAAATTGCCTCTCTGGTGCCTTCACGTTTCCGAAAGGCAAACTGATCGTCATCTAACAGATCCTCAAATTTCTTTTCCATTCTTCTGTATACTATTCTTTTCATTAACATTTATGCATGAGCTGTTAAACTGATAGTGCAGCAATTTTCGCACTTGTCAGCTCTTTTAGTCTTCGGAATTGCGTGGATGATATTTTTCTAAACGTCAGATGGATTGTCAGACTCATCCAGTCTACACACCAACGTGAATAGTCGTTTTGTTGCCATTTCCCCCAATTAGTTTAGAAATTCTGATGGAATGTTATCTATCGCTTATAACGTATTGGATCTTAATACTTCCAAAGCTCTTTTAAATTCTGATTCTAATACTCGATTCCTTATCTTTTACAGATCTACTTTTGTCTCTTCTTCTATCACATCAGAAGAATCTTCTTCGTCATAGAGGCCTTTGTTATATTCTTTCCACCTATCCGATCACTCCTCTGCATTTAACACTGGAAATCCCGTTGTACCCTTAATGTTACCTCCCTTGCTGTAAATTTCACCGAACGATGTTTTTTCTACATGCTGAGGGAATCCTTCCGAAAACCTTTTTTTTCGATTTCTTCACATTTTTCATCCAGCCATTTCATCTTAGCTTCCTCAGTGACTTGTATTTCTGTGTTCCTGACTCTACCTGAACTTTTTTATACTTCCTTCTTACTGTAGTATTTCTTCTATTACCCACGGTTTCTTCGGTGTTACTTTCTTTGTACCTACGTTTCTTTTTTTTTCAACTTCTTTGTGATTTTGATACATGTTCATTTCTCTTTAACTGTAATGCCTACTGAGCTATTCCTTATTGCTGTAGCTATAGCTGTAGAGAATTTCAAGCCTATCTCGTCATTCCTTAACACTTACTAACCCCAAATCTTTGCGTATTTGTTCTTTCTGACTATTCCCTTGAACTTCAGCCTACTCTTCATCACCACTACTATATCTAATCCTAGGTACGCCTTACAATCCAGTATCTGATTTCAAAATCTCTGTATGACCATGACGGAATCCAACCGAAATCTTCCCGTATCGCCCGGCCTCTTCCGAGTAGACCTACTCCTGTTGTGATTCTTAAACAAAGTATGCGCTATCAGAAGCTGAAATTTAAACAGAGCTCAATCAGTCTTCCTCCTCTCTCATTCCTAGTACAAAGCCCGTAATCATTTCATTTCCTCCTTCCAGTACCACTGCATTCCAGTCCCCTAAGACTATTACATTTTCATCTCTCTTTGAGCACTGTATCACCCGTTCAGTATCCTCATATACTTTCTCTACCTCTTCTTCTTCAGCTTCCGACGTCGGCATGTATACCTGAACTATCGTTGTCGGTGTTGGTTTGCTATCGATTCTTATAAGAGCAACCCTATCACTGAACTGTTCACAGTAACACACTCTCTGCCCTACCTTCCTATTCATAACGAATCCTACTCCCTCTACACCATTTTCCGCTTCTGTTGATTTTAGCCTTTATTCGTCTGACGAGAATTCCTTCCCTTTTTTCCATTTCACTTCAGTGACACTCTCCATATCTAGACTGACGAGTCTTAGCATTTCCCTTTTCAGATTATCTAGCTTCTCTACCACATCCAAACTTTTGACATCCCACGCCCCGACTCGTAGAATGTTATCGTTTCGTCGTTATTCAATCTTGTTCTCGTTTTCACCTTCCCCTTGCAATCCGCACTCGAATATGCGATAGGGGGAGTAGTTTGGAATCTTTTGCCAACGGGGAGATCATCATGACACTTTTCATTTGCAGACACATGTCCTGTGGATATAAGCTGTGTGTTTTTAATGCAACGGTTTCCATTGGCTTCTGCATCCTCATGCCGTTTATCATTGATACTTTTTCAGCCTTTAGGGGCAGTTTCCCACTCCAAGGGCAAAAAGTGTCCTGAACCTCTGTCCACCTTCTCTGACAAGGCCGTTGGATGAGTGAGGGTGGCTTCTTGTGCAAGAATTCTTCGGCCATCATTGCTGACGATTTTTATTAAAAATTTAAGCCCCGGACTAGGCGTTTTTTGATTACTCATCTAAAACGATACCCCTACACGATGCTTACGCACAACCTCAAACACACGATACTGACATACCATAACCAGAGAATCATGTGCAGACACCTCGATCCTGCTCTTCGATTGCTCTAGGCCAGTGGGAATGGAGTATTTGTGTCATCGCGGAGAGGCTCCGCTCTACGATGTCCTTGATAATAACCATTTTCTCGAGTCGTGAGTGGCCTACAGTCCCGCTACATTTGCTTTACGAATTTGTTTCACTGTCTTTACTACTTTGTCGAATACCTGTTAGGCGATGTTGCGTCCTACTCAGTGTCTCTTGCATAGCATGACGAGAGTAACGAAGGCAGCTTGGTCTGCACTACAGTACATAGTCATAATACATCGCCTATTTCTCTCCCCTTTTGTTCGTTGTTCGTTGCCAATCTCGTTTCTGCTACTTTTCGATACTTTCGTCGGTCTTCGATTTACTATCAATCCCTTTTCTGCTCTCATTAGACTGTTCCTTCCATTCACCACCTGCTGTAATTCTTATTTACTTTTAATCACACACTTGAACGTTTCTTTTATTTCCATGACTGGTTCTTCAGCGTACAGATTGATCAGTGAGGGTGGAGGCTATTTCACTGTATACACCCTTTTTATTCGAAAAATTAGTTCTTCTTGGTCTCCCATTCTTATTGTTCCCCCCTGGTTCTTGTACATATTACACAACTTCCGTCTTTCCCCATAGATTACTTATGTTTTTCTCAGAATTTTGAACATCTTACACCATTTTACACTGTCGAAAGTTCTTATGAGGCCCCCTAATCCTATGACAGTTTCGGAACGCCAAACTCATCCCCTATTTCTCTCCCCTTTTGTATTGTTCTGTACGTTATTCTTATAAGCTACTGGAATTTCTGACCCCTTAAACTGATTCTGCGATACATTTTGCAGTTAACTGCCCTTGGTTGCTGTTTTCGTGGTTGTGTGAATGATATTTTTCCAAAGTTTCATGGTATGTCTCCCGACTCACTGATTCCACACGAAATTTAATAGTTGTGACGTTAAAACTCCCCTCGATGATTTATGAAATTCTGAAGATATGTTCTCCATTCTTTCTGTCTTATTTGACCGTAAGTGTTCCTAAGCTTTATCAAACTCTGACTGTAATTCTGAATTACCTATCTCTTCAATATCGACCTCCATTTATTCTTCAGTTCATGGCACCAGACAATTCCTCCTACTCTTTCCAGCTGCGATGTTCAGCTGAGGAATTCCCGTAGCTCTCTTAATGCCAATGTCCTTGACTTTAACTTCACCAAAGATTGTTTCGACTTTTACACATAAGGATTCAGTCGTTCGGCGGTTCCTATCAGCCTCATGTTAGCATTGAGGAGTGTTTACCAGCATGCAATGTAGTCCGCTAGTGGAACGATTAGGAGATATCAAGAATCAAATTAACCGTTCCGTGGAAGAGCTGATCACATTGGTTGTAATCCTATGAGTATCATGTGAATGTAAAATCGATGGAGTCAGGGCAGCCATAAACATCATCATGCAGGATCTCAACTGTCCCATGCGACTAGCGCTAGAGAGGTCATAATTATTACCTACCCACTATCCAGTAGCGTACAAGCCACTAATATAACTTGAATCAGGATACTGAATACTTTGCATCAGGATTTTCTGCTGAGCTCGGGAGCTGTGTCGCTCAAGAGTGTCGAAGTTGCTGTCTTCCTGACCTAGTTCCGGTGTTAAGATTTTCACGCTGTTGATACTTCTGTGTGACGGTTTACCACTAGCCGTTCGAACTTAGAAAATTTTAGTCTCGTGTTTCCATACTAACTGTCGCAAAAGGATTTTAACAGACAGCCGAAGATTAATTTATGAGTAGCGTCCGTATTTCTTAACTGTTACTGACTAGACGATGCTTAACTTTCATCATTCCAGTACGACAAATTGACAAGTGACGTTGGCCACAGAACATCACCTACCCATTCTTAGAAAGCGATTCCGTCCATTGTACCGTAATATTAATCTGCTTACTACGGACTGTGCATGTGATGTTCGTGTGCACGTTTCAGCGAATAGGTAAGCAAAGGATATCGTTGCAAATGCATCACTGCTTTCGGAAACATCGATGATGCAGTGCCCAGACTCACGCTTTCCTCGCGTGACACCCTGAGAGCCATGGGTCAAGATAATCAAGTGGTTACAGTACTTTTAGACTTCCGAGAACTGTTTGACTCGGTACTACTCCAAGGTTTATTAACACATGCACTGTTATGTGGAGTAGCAAACTAAATATTGTTATTGGATTCAGGATTTCAGTGGCCGAGCAGTTCTAGGCGCTACAGTCTGGAACTGCACGACCGCTACGGTCGCAGGTTCGAATCCTGCCTCGGGCATGGATGTGTGTGATGTCCTTAGGTCAGTTAGGTTTAAGTAGTTCTAAGTTCTAGGGGACTGATAACCTCAGTAGTTAAGTCCCATAGTACTCAGAACCATTTGAACCATTTTCAGGATTTCATTTTAGGGAGGACGCAACGCCTTTTCTTAGATGGAGAGTAACCAATAGAGGTTTAAGTAATTTCAGACGCGCTCCAGGCAGTGTGCTGGAACCTCCGTTGCTCATATTGTAGAGCGTGACACGTGGAAGACTGTGGGTCTTTAAATAAAGAGTATTCGCAAATGATAGAGCACAGCAAACAGTCGTTCCATTCTTTTAGGGTTTATTAGGCAAATCTAGATTTCGGCTACTGCCTAGCCATTACCAATGCTCTATTTCATTGTATCAAGACTACTGTGTAGTGATGGCCTAGCTGCCATCAGTGGCATCCTTACAGCACAACGCTATGTCGATGATATGTTCAGTTCTGTTTTGTTACTCTGCATAGCAAGCCCTCCTGGGTTTACATTTCAGCAAGGTAATGTCCACTAATACACGACGAGAGTTTCTGCTGTGTCTTCATGCTCGCCAAACATTGCCCTAGTCAACAAAGTCTCCCCAATTGAGAACGTTTGGAGCTTTATGGGCAGGGTCCATCGACCAGCTCAGGATTTTGACGATCCCGGGCACCAAACCCACAGATTCATTTCTTAGAGTATAACCGACCTTCCAGATTTAATAATATGATTCCGTGGTAATCGTCACGTTTCCAAGGTTAATTCATCACTAATTCAGTTCCAATAATAGACAGCTTTAAGTTGGTGATCCCTACCAGCATCTAGTTGAAGGGACTAACAACATAAAAGTAAGTAGCTCTTAACTCTCTCTCACCCTCCCTCTGTCTCTCCCTCTCTCTCTCTCTCTCTCTCTCTCTCTCTCTCACACACACACACACACACACACACACACACACACACACACACACGCAAACAGCAGGAGAAAGACGACCTGGAAGTTACCTAGTTATGTACACACAGTTTTCAAAGCTACCTGTACTGCTCTGTCTGACATGCTTACCACAACCGATGTTGCACTGATAAATTCACGAAATCTGCGCTAATTCGTCAATTTCATTCATCATATTCGTTGTCTCTGCAAAGCCAGCAACTGTGCCGTTAATTATTTAAATAGTGAAAACTGCATCACTTTTTTCATGCGTAAGAGGACGCGTTTCGGCAACCTATTCTGATTATCGAGGGTATTTCCTTACATAATTATTTTTTGTGATGTCTGCACGTGTAATTTTCTGCCTTTATTCCACTTTAATCTTTTTTCTTTCAGGTTCTACTGCAATCGAAAAATCTGCCCAATAAATCTTGAGTTTTTTTGTATGCTAATGTTAGAAATAGTATTTTTTTGTCTACTTACAAGTAGGGTGCATCCTCCATTACACAAAATATCGTACATACAAGAATGACATTTTTAAAATCAAAACATGTTGTTGTGGTATTATCACAGTATGGTTTCACAAAGAATTGGATACAGAGAGGGGTGCTACATTTTACGAGTATGTGTACTAAGTTATTCACATACAGTTGTCAATTATAAAATTTACTTTGGCGTTGCAGACTGTAATTGACTTTTTAATTATGGATTGTGCTGTATATTCTACTCAAAATTTACAGCAAAATAAAATATAAAGCGTAATAGATAACTTAAAAATCATTAAATGGTAAAATAAATTCTATATTAACAACTCTATGTAAATAATGTAATGTTTCAAAACCAAACGGTGTCAGTAACAGTTCTCGTGTCTCATTTTGTCTGTTGTTTGACAAGACACAGAACATGATTCCAAACATAATTTAAGCAGAAAACCGCGTCTCTGTTTATAAGGCCCTTTGCTACTTTCATTTCACCTACTTCCTTAATAACACTATCTCAATAGTTTAAAGTTGAAACGTCCCCTTTGAACAATTATACATGACTGTGCTTAAACTGACATACAATATTTTGTTAGCGCAACGCAATCTGACTTTCAAAATTCCCTACAAAAGAATGGCCCTGACTAACATTAAACTATACCTTTCACAAATCACTTACCTCACAAAAATCTTCGCTGCTCAAGCTACTGCAATACAGCGAGCGCCACTACTGCCAGCTAAATAAAAGATTCAAACTATGGAAGGCACTAACTACTGATAGGGATAGTTAGCAAATGAAAGATATTAATAGAGAACAAACAATGTATTTACCTTGATATCATCATATATAAATATAGCAGTTCATGACAAATTTCAAAACTCCGCCATCTCTCTCCCCACATCCACCACTGCTGGCGGCTCACCTCCAACTGCGCAACGCTACGCGCTGTTCACATCCAGCTGCCGGTGCCCAACACTACAATGGCAGACAACAATGCAAACTAGCCACAGACTGCACACAGCACAGCCAGTGATTCTCACACAGAGCGCTACGTAATGTTGCCAATAAGAAAACATAAACAGCCTACTTACAAAGTGCACGCCATAATCTCTGTGTTCTTGTGTTCCGTAGGACCATATGTACCAAGGCAATGTTCTGTAACAGCAGAAACGCTGTTGTAAGCGTGTGTGACACTTACTTTCTACTCCACAGTCATCCACGACCATGATGGTCTGACCAACGTATAATACGCAAAATATGCAAACCACGTGCCCTACGCAAACTAAGATCATCGTTTACAGGTCATAAAAAAGCCCGTATCTTAGATGACTGCCGAAAAACATATTTGATCAGTCCTGTTGGAAATGCTTCCTGTCAAATCCAAAAGGTTGTAAACGTGGACGCCATCTCGCAAGTTTCATCACTAAGCAAATTTACGGCGCTCACCTGCCGAAATATCGACGGCAATGGATGACATTACCCGGCTGCATTCTCGCAAGTTGGTTTAGCGGTTTGTATGCTCAGGGAAATTCAAGTTTCACATCTAACTGAGCATGTTCACCGAAGAAGCAAGTGAAAAACACGCCACTGAAGGCCCACAGAGAGAATGCGCGTTACTCTGAGTGTATATTCGAGTTAATGAAAGTTCCTTCCATTCCGTGTTGTGGGTGCGGTTGCAGTGGTTACAGACACCACGTATCACGCGCGATAACCCACCACACGACTTCCTGTCCCATCCGCACCGCACTGCGGAGTCCGGAGTCACTGGAGTATGTTCTGTGTTACTACCCACATCCTCACGGCCGTAGACTGCCCCTTATCTCTCGGGAAACGCAACCCGCTTTGCTGCCAGCCGTCTGCACCAGCAACTGTGGCCGCTGAATTACACGTTGCTGTTATGACGATGTATATGGTACCTCTGTTCCGCTCTTCTGTACATACCAGGGGGTGAGGGCAGGATGGGCACCGGCGTGGAGGGGTGGGGGGTGGCCAGAGGAAGCTAAGGAAGCTTAAGTGAACCGTCGACGCTAGTATCATAGGGAATGGTTTCCAATAAAGCGACCGTTCTATATACGTATGTGCAGATTTGAGGATACACTGCTCGGCCATTGAAACTGTATCAGCGTGAAAACAGGATGCTATGAATGTTAAATAGGTATGAAGAGTACGCAGATGATTAGTATTAAAGCGCAGTGGCACAATGAAAGTGAGGTTCAAATGGTTCAAATGGCTCTGAGCACTATGGGTCTCAACTTCTGAAGTCATCAGTCCCCTAAAACTTAGAACTACTTAAATCTAACTAACCTAAGGACATCACACACATCCATGCGCGAGGCAGGATTCGAACCTGCGACCGTAGCGCTCGCGTGGTTCCAGTCTCTAGCGCCTAGAACCGCTCGGCCACTCCAGCCGGCTACGTGAAGGTAAAGCCATCTACTTTCAGTATACAAGGACAGATTATGCGGCAGGTTTCTGATTCACACATGAAATTCGGCTTAAATGTCGTCTGATTGAGGCAAGGACGATTTTTTATCGATGCGGCCAGCCACGAATTTCTCTCCTATGCCTACGTTTTCATCTCAGACTAGAAATTCCATCCTAATTCCTCAATTATTTGTTAAATGTTTTCCAGTCTCTGTCTTCCTCTACAGTTTTTACCCTCTTCAGCTGTCTCTAGTACAATGCAGCTTATTCCCTGAATTTTTAGTACATGTCCTATCATCCTGTCCCTCCTTTTTGTCAGTGTTTTCCATATGTTCCTTTCTTCGCCGATTCTGCAGAGAACTTCCTTACTCTCTATTTTATGTCCACCTATTTCTCAATATCCTTCTGTAGCGCCATGCCTCAAACGCTTCGACTCTCTTCTACACCGGTTTTCCGAGTGCCTACGACTCACTAACTTACTATGCTGTCCCCCAAACGCTCAGAGCGAAATTTCAACTTCAGGTCGATATTTGATACTATTAAACTTATCTTGGCTAGGAATATTGTATTGTTCTGAGGCAACCTACATTTTATATTGTCCTTGTTGCGACCGTCATGTGTTATTTTGTTTCCAAGATAAAAACAATTCCAAACTATTTCCGTGTTGTAGTCATCAGTTTTGTTCGTTGCCAGTCTCGTTTCTGCTACTTTTCTATACGTTCGTCAGCCTTCGATTTACTATCAATCCATTTTCTGCTCTTATTAGACTGTTCCTTCCATTCACCACCTGCTGTAATTCTTCTTTACTTTTAATCTCACTCTTGAGCGTTTCGTTTATTTCCATGACTGGTTCTTCAGCGTATAGATTGATCAGTGAGGGTGAAGGCTATTTCACTGTATACAACCTTTTTTTATTCGAAAAATTAGTTCTTCTTGGTCTCCCATTCTTATTGTTCCGCCCTGGTTCTTGTACATATTATACAACTTCCGTCTTTCCCCATAGATTACTGCTATTTTTCTCAGAATTATGAACATCTTACACAATTTTACACTATCGAAAGTTCTTATGTGGCCGTCTAATCCTACGACAGTTTCGGAACGCCAAGCTCATCGTATATTTCTCTCCCCTCTATATTCTTTTCTATTGTTCTGTACGTTATTCTTATAAGCTATTGGAACTTCTGAGCCCTTAAACTGATTCTGCGATACATTTTGCACTTAACTGCCCTTGGTTGCTGTTTTCGTGATTGTGTGAATGATATTTTTCCGAAGTGTCATTGTATGTCTCCCGACTCACTGATTCCACACGAAATTTAATAGTTGTGTCGTTAAAACTCCCCTCGAAGATTTCTGAAATTCTGAAGATATGTTCTCCATTCTGTCTTATTTGACCGTAAGTCTTCCTAAGATTTATCAAACTCCGACTGTAATTCAGAGTTACCTATCTCTTCAATATCGACCATTTATTCTTCAGTTCATGTCACCAGACAAATCCTCCTACTCTTTCCAGCTGCGATGTTCAGCTGTGGAATTCCCGTAGCTCTCTTAATGCTAATTTCCTTCACTTTAACTTCACCAAAGATTGTTTCGACTTTTACACGTAAGAATTCAGTCGTTCTTAGGTTCGTATCAGCCTCATGTTAGCATGGAGCAGTTTTTACCAGCATGCGATGTAGTCCGCTAGTGGAACGATTAAGAGATATCAAGAATCAAATTAAACGTTCCGTGGAAGAGCTGATCACATTGGTTGGGGTCCTGTGAGTATCATGTGAATGTAAGATCGATGGAGACAGGACGGCCATAAACATCATCATGCAGGATCTCGACTGTCCCATGCGACTAGCGCTAGAGAGGTCAAAATTATTACCTGCCCACTATCCAGTAGCGTACAAGCCTCTAACCTAACTTGTATCAGGAAACTGAATTCTTTGCAGCAGGACAAGAATTCGCACGTACAATATGACGGCATATGGAGCACCAAAGCCATTCAGAAACGTGCCTAATGTTCTGTTTCTCTTGATGCGCCAATAGAGAGAGGAGTACTTAGAATGGCGCGTCCATTGACAACTCTAGATATAGGTTTAACACCACTTCGTCCTTCCTGAAGAATCCCAGTTGTATGTACTGGGTGAACAGTAATGAAACGAACAAAGTGCAGGGACGGATTCCTGCCTGGAACTTGAGCAGAAAAAATCCTGACCAATGAAAGTCTCTCTGACCACGGGCCATGTGTTACTTGTGTGTTGCAGGCTGCGTTATTGGCGTAGCGCACTGTAAGCAGCAGAATGGTCCACTATTCATGTGGGGAACAAACGGTGTTTGTGTAGGGCCAAGCAGATGGAAATGGTCGAGATGCAGCACAGCTATAGCAAACCTAGCAAACCAAGTACACTCACCAACACCAACCACATCACTAAACATTTCAAACCATTTTTGGGCATTTGGGCATGTGTGTGGTCATAGGTCCATTCAGAGAGACGAACATCCAGGAGGGGAGGGGGGGGGGGTGTACTTTGTGTACACTGGATTTAGATGACCGGGCTCAAAAGGATGTTGAGGCAAACCCCAGTACAAGGTCCAATCAAGTTGTCCGCGAACACTGCGTAAGTCAAAGCACGTGGATCCTGCATGACAACCACTACTATCCATATTACCTGCAATGAGTCCAACGATTTGAATATTTTTACCATGGTGCGGCAGAGTCAGCAACTGTAAAATGTAATTATATTAAATTTCAGCCTCCAGTTGTGTAAGCAAAGAAACTTTACCTAGGTTTCGGCTATAATGATGTAGACTTCTTCAGAAATGGCACAATACAAAATAATTAAAACATGCCAAATATTGGCCTTGTCAAACTTAAAATGTTAGTACTACAGTCTGCGTCACTTCTACTGATGTTTACGACACAGCGCCCGCAGCCCACCTGTCTGGCCTGTTGGTGCGACGTATCGGCAAAACATTAGTGGAAATGACGCAGTCTTATAACTATGTACTGTAGTACAAACATTTTAAGGGGGTAGGATGTCAAACTGGCCGACTTGGAGCAGGAGAGGCACCACAGGACATTTTAATTTCCATTGTTTATACTTTTACAAATAAATTCATAAAACTTTGTCAGCATGACAAGGAAGGGTTCAGGATTGACGCTCATAGCAGTGGAAGTTCAAAAATATAACAAAATATATTTTTTTACATGTGAAGTGTCATCATTTTTCGCTTACTATTGGCTGCATTCGTTGCTATAGGTACTCTTTTCTTCATAAGTAAGGGAGATTCTTCGATGAATTTTGTACAGCATACAAACCATACAGGTGTATTAAACTCTAGGATTTTCCAAATCTATTAAACACTGTGTTAAAAATTGAGATAATTAACCATAAAACTTGAGTTTTTCTAAACATGAAGTTTAAAATGTAACAGCTCATTCATTTTTTCATTAACTAAATAAATGATGAAATTTCACACGCAGAAAAAACTTATTTTGTTATACTTTTGAACTTAGATTGCTATGAGTTTGAATCCTGAATCCTTCCTGGTCGTGTTGACAAAGTTTTATGAATTTATTTGTAAAAGTATAGACAGTGTAAATTAAAATGTCCTGTGGTGCCTCTCCTGAACCAAGTCGGCCCGTTTGACGTCCTACCCCCCCTTAAGTTTGACAAGGCCAATATCTGGCATGTTCTAATTTTAATTTTTATTGTGACATTTCTGGAAAAGGCTACATTATTATAGCTGAAACCTAGATAAAGTTTCTTTGCCTATGCAACTGGAGTCTGAAATTTAATACAGTCCAAGGATTGTTGCCGAGGTGGTCGCTCTCGGCCGGCAGACCATAACAATCTGTGAATCTCAAGGTGACCTGTGTAAGTGGAATTCCCCACTTGTGATCCGTATCGTCCCCTCCGCTTGTACATTGCTCAGTTACATTAATATGAATATCGCTTATATATACTAAGATGGTATCTGTTCATTCGGACATGTCCGAAAGAACAGATATCATCGGTGGCCATGCAGCTCGTTAAAATGAAATTACAATGAAATGAACATCCTTAGCTGCTTACAGGCGTTGACATACGTCAACGGGGACAGATGAAAATGTTTGCCCCGACCGGGACTCTAACGAGCTGCATTATCATCGATGATATATGTTCTTTCGGAGGGTGAAAAGTATTTAAACCGACAAACTTTGAGAGGTTGTAGGGGACATCAAAACAAACATTTTTCCCTAGTGTCATTTTTTCCTATGAGGATCATTTAAACCTGTAGAGGCCAGAGGCCATATTTCGCTCTTCAGTTGTTAGAGGGCGTATTACGCTCTTCAGTTGTAGGCAACTTCTGTCCACCAGTGTAGTAGTGCATTGACTCTGTTTACTAATGGAGCGATACACCTGGAGTGAGTACACTGATATGGTTGGTGCGTACTACGTAGCGCACCACAACGGACGAGCTGCACAGCGGGTTTATCAACAACAATATCCTAATCGCCGTATCCCGCATCATAAAACCTTTGCTGTGTACCAACGTCTGCGTGAGACCGGGTCATTTGCAGATTACCTGGACAGGGACGCCGTCGCACGGTAAGAACGCTGAAATTTGAGGAAGCTGTCTTGCAGCATGTGGAGCGGGATCCTTCAATCAGCACTCGTGCAATTGTACGTAACATGGGGACGAATCAGACGAATGTAAGAACAGTCCTTCGAGAGCAATTGTTACGTACATTTTACATACAGCGTGTCCACAACCTGGAACCATTTGATTATCCACCCAGAGCACAGTTTTCGCAGTGGTACCTGGAACAGTGTGAAACGCATCCTACATTTCCGTCCTCTGTGTTGTTTACCGATGAAGCAACGTTCGGGCGTGATGGAGTTTTCAACATGCACAATTCGCATGTTTGGAGCGGGGATAACCCACATGCCACAGTTAATAGCACTCATCAAGTGCGGTTCTTCGTTAATGTGTGGGTCGGTGTTGTTGGGGACTGTTTAATTGGGCCGTATCTGCTACCTAGGCCATTAAATGGCAGGCACTATTACAATTTTCTCGCCAGAGCATTGCCAGAATTGCTGGAAGACGTCCCGATCACTACAAGACAACGCATGTGGTTCCAACATGACGGGGCGCCGGCACATTTCAGTCGTCGTGTGCGTCGATTCCTGGGCCGACGGTTTCCAGAAACGTGGATTGGCAGAGGTGGTCCTGTACCATGGCCTGTTCGATCCCCAGACATGTCCCCTCTGGTCTTTTTGTGTGGGGAGAGATGCGCAACTCCTATTGCATCAGAAGAGGATCTGGTTGCCTGGATAGTAGTAGCAGCAGCAGCAGGAATAATTCAGGGTACTCCTGGGGTTTTTGCCCGTGTCTGACAGAACATGATCCGACGGTGTCACCTTTGTTTACGTGTTAATGGAGGCATTTTTGAAAATCTACTGTAATTGAAATTGGGTTGTGTTAATGTGTTGTCTCTTGGTCATAAAAAAAGGGAAAAGTGTTTGTTGGTTTAATTAATTTGTCGCCAAAGAAATCTTCCTCTACCGGGTTAAATACCTCATAGGGCAAAATGACATTAAGGAAAAATATTTGTTTTGATGTCCCCTACAACCTGAAAGCGTTTGTCGGTTCAAATACTTTTCGCCCTGTATAGTCAAATATGGGTGCAGCTCTTGAGCAAGTGACTGCTCAGGTGCTCCAAGGACTATCAACAGTGTCTTCCCAAGGCCGCTCAGCAAATGTTGCTGCGTATTGGCCTCTGCATCAGATGCCTAGTTCACGCACCCATGATGAATGGAGTTCACTGGTGACGAAGACTGGAATATGGGAATATGCACATCAATACCGCAACTGGAAGAACACTGAAATGCGATAGATGGCCATCTCAGATGATACACGTTTAAGGACCATGGGCCAGACGATCGTTTGCATGTGTGGCGCGAAATTCCTGAAGGCAGACACCCTGAATGAGCCTGTGGCAAAAATTGCTGTTTTGAAGAGCGCGCCGCAGCGCGTTGTGTGAAGCAGTAGCCCTCCGCATCTAGCGGTGGCGCCTCTGTGGAAATCGCAGCTTTGGTGTCTCCCTCTGGTGGGAAAGGGGAAAGGTTGCCTGTTCTCCTGCATTTAAGGGGCGCTATGAGCTCGCCAGTTGGTCAGTCTTGGTGAGCCTGGAGTCAGTCTGGGGTCAGTCTCTCGTCCCCAGCTTGCTAGTCTGTCTCCCGTCCGAATTTGTGGCGCAGTGAGAGAACTGAACAAGTGTTCGCCCGGTCGGGGGCTTAGTTCCTGCATCTGAGTCTGCGCGTTAGGCCGCCGGTCTGGTTCGAGTTGCTCAGGCATCGGTCACTGGCGGTTGGATCGATCGGTTGGTTGGTCGCGCACTGAGACACAAGATGACTTGTCGGCCTTGAGCGTCCGCGCATGTTAGGTCGCCACGTGAGTCCAGTCAACACCGACTCAAAGGAAGGCCCCGGCGCTTGTTGATGACGTCACGTCAGCTAGGCACGGCGAACGCCAGGTCTGTTGCAGGCAGAAACGGCTGGGCGTGCTTATCACTATGAATCTCTTATTTTTGGACAAAATGTTTGGTACTGTTTTGGATTCTGCAGTTTTATTTAGATGTAAGATTTTCTTACTATCGTAAAGCTACAAATGAAGATTTGTATTACTGAATCCTGTCGAAACAAACGTAGATCAATATGAGAAGACGCTTTGCCCCATTGCAAGCTTCGGAAATTTTACATTCAAGTAACTATATTTACTTGATCCATTTTGTTTTCGAAATTTACCCCAACCCCCTTACAATGAAATCGTTTCTTTTATTTATTTATTTATTTTCGTTTGACATCGTCACTGGAAATGTGAACTAATTTACATGTCTAAATGTCCAACTGTTGCCAGTAATTAGATTACAGTCGTTTTCAACGAAAGGAATTCTAAACAGGAAACAAAATAGCTTAATACATCGAAAATACTGCTGAGCTTAAACTTTTTTAAACATGCACATTAGAAAGATAAATATTCCCTTCTTGCAACTGAAAGGAGAAACTTTATAAGATAAAAATTTTTTTATTGATAAAACAAGTATCTCTCTTTTGCCTCTTCTTCTGTCCCCCACCCCCTTCCCAAACGTGTACAATCGCAAGATATTTTATTAACATCCAGTGCTCCTCACCCCATAGTCAACCAAGATACCTGAAGAAGAGCACCAATATGTTCACAGTTTCTTGTAAAAGCATCCCAGTTCAAATGTAACTTCCTCAGATTTACAAATAAGGTAAAGAAGCACGAATTCTGTTGCTACTGGACCATGAAGTTGTTTTTGTATGTCAATCCTTAAAACGGGTGGAAATTTAAGTTCAGGAGCACACTATTTGTTAAGAAGTGTAATGAATTGCACAATTAATTGATTGCAGAAATCTCTCAGAACAATATGTGTTGGTCAACTACCGCCAATAGTTTCACATTTCTCTGTGTCAGGGAGTATGCCTGCAACAGACCTGACGTTCGCCGTGCCTAGCTGACGTGACGTCACGAACAAGCGCCGAGACCTTCCTTTGAGTCGGTGTTGGTCCAGTAGGCTGCGCCGTATAGCTAGGGGTAGTGGCTTCGCGGCCGACACGAAAGCAACAGGAGTCAACCCAAGACATCGGTCTGGCCGGTGCGAGCTGCGACGCCGTGAGACGGGAGATCGGCGCGCCTTCCTGCGTCCGTTGAAGCGCAGTTTATTAGAAGTTAAGTGATTCGTGATATGTTGTTTCATTTACTTGTTAAATTCTATTTGTTTTCTTGGTAAGGTCACCAGCCGCTTTGTTTTGGGATCGTCCCACCATTCTTCTCCGTTTGCCCACCCGCAGGAAGGTGGTTATTTATGAACTGAATGGTCCGTTTTTCCCTGGTGGAGTAGGAGCGGGTGAGAGCAACCTGCGGTTCGGGTTGTTCGGTAATCTCCCTATCAATTTGCCGTACATTAATAGCAGCCTCTGTCATGTTTGTCGGATTCGGTGTGTTAGCGAATTTATTGCTTGAAGTGTAACGGCCTAATTCCTGAAATATGCTTTTATCTTGTATGTCATCTTGAGAGGCGGTATACGTGCACTGTAGAGCATGTTTGGCCAACCTTGTATAATTTTATTTAAGATTGCATTTCATGGGATTTTATTTAAATGGTCATTTTAGTATATAAAGTTGCCACCCTTCCACCGTAAGACCTTTCTTAGAAGTTAAAATCAAGTTGCAACTTCGGTGGCAAGTTAATCTTTTAATTTTAGTGTTCGTACCATTTCCATCCTATGGGGTGCATAGGTTGTGTCCTTGTGTGAACTGTTAAAACTTTTATTTTAAGCTAATCTGGTGTGCTGCAGATTTGCACCTGCGTAGTCTTTCAGAGGTTGTTGTGAGCGGTCGTGACTGCGGCCGTGTCAGAAGGGAGCGGCAAGGTTCTCAGCCCGAAAGTTCATACACTCAAAAATTTGTTTCTTTCTGCCTCTGAATAAATTGTAACTTGATATATAGAGGGTGCTTTCTGCTTATAATTTTAAATCTGTTTCTTAAAAAAAAAGCTTTTAGGAATGAGACTCCCATTTGTTAAAAGCAAGTTCATTTTGATTTCATCAGGTACTCCCTGGCAACTACTTCTACGCTCACATGTGTTAATGTTCTTGATAAATCACTAGTAAATAACGTAATTTTTAAGAAAATTCTTTGAAGATAAATTCACGCTTCACTGAACAAATCGTCGGTAGGCTCCTGGCCAGAGGCAATATCCTGAGTGATCTCGTCATGCTAGAAGCCAAAATGGACCAGAACAAATTTTCATCTATCCTTGCAGACAATGTCCACTCCTACATGCAGTTTGTCTTTCCATAGCATGCTGACAGCTACCTGTAAGACAATGCAACGCATCACACAGCTCGCAGTGTATGAGACCTGGCAGTCAAGGGAAGGCAGGATTCGGTTACGATTGTGGACGGGGCCGTAATCTGTTACTATTGGTTGCCTTTTAAAGTTACACACATTTATTTTTAAAACAGTAATTCCAGACTCAACAATAAATAAAAAATACCACATTTTATTAGTTAAGGCATAAACGACTGTGTAAATAATAGTGTTTTCAGTGCGTTACAATTTAGCAAATCACCATAAAATACAGATACAGATAATGTTTTAAAAAAAAACAAGCCACCGTGATCACGGCTGAAGGCCATACACGCCAAGAATGGCAATAAATTAAAAATGTTTAAGAACTAGCTGCAGTTACAACTTACACGTACTGAAATATTAAAAGGTAAGTGGCTGCAAACACAGAAGAAGTTATCAGACGCCAGGAATGGCAATAAATGAGATTTTAAGGCTTGCTGCTAAAATACAAATATCGCATTATTTTTTCAAAGCAAATGACCACGATCACGGCAAGTATATAAAAAATTTAGAAACCTTATGTAAAACAGCAAATACAAGCAAAGGTTAATTAAAAGGAACAAGCAAATAACCACCAAACTGGTGAAATAAGATGATGGTAACCCTGTAACACAACCGTTACACTGCTAGATTTATTCCAGAAGGCGACCGGAACTGTTAACTGGACATACATAACCCTCAATGTAGGCATTACAAGGTACAGTAATAAATAATACAATAATAAAACACAAGGACCAGTCACAGACGGTGATCCAGGAATCGATCTCTGAAAAGGTCCGGCAACAAACATTTTCGCCAGCCATGAGATAGGCAGCCAAGATTTGCATTCCCTTCACAAGATGGTAACTCAGACTAGTGGCAGTCTAACGAATGATTACTGATAATAATGCTGAAGCTACCTGACATTCAATAAACCAAATGCAAGAATGGAACAACACGTCAAATCCAGAACCGGTGGACTTCACTACGCCTCTAGAATACCGTGCTTAGAGCGCCCAGAACGAGAAAGGAGTCACTACCACCAAAGTAGAAGAATCACAAACGACCTTCAATCAACAAACCTGTCAAAACTACACACCTTAGCGGACAGCAGCGGCACGGCGAGGAAACGTACACTGTTGTTACATACATTGACCCCTGGGTAACTACACTGGACTCGCATTCGGGAGGACGACGGTTCAATCCCGCGTCCGGCCATCCTGATTTAGGTTTTCCGTGATTTCCCTACATCACTCCAGGCAAATGCCGGGATGGTTCCTCTGAAAGGGCACGGCCGACTTCCTTCCCCATCCTTCCCTAATCCGATGAGACCGATGACCACGCTGTCTGGTCTCCTTCCCCAAACAACCAACCAACCAACCAACCCTGGGTAACTGGGGCGTTACGGGCCACCAGGCAGGAAAAATACCGATGATTGAACAAATTGTCAGAAGCTGAACGCAATAGATAGTACTAAGAAGTCGAGGAAAGCTAATCAGATCCGCTTTCCCCAAGCACTCCACTCGCTGCTCTTCGCCTAAGCGACACTACGAGCAGCAACACAAACCCAAGTCACTGGAGAGTCGCGAGAAGTCACAATGGTGGAGGTTTCTCTACTAGAATTGAAATGCACTCATCTTAAAGCTTGCTGGATCCGGTTTACGACGAGGTCGTGCACCCTCGTGACCACAGCCCTTCCATCCAGCAGTCCACGCACGCCACCAGCAGTCCCAGCGTGTTCTGGCACTGCGCAGACCTGGCTCCTCCTGAGTCCCCAACCGAACTGGCCCACTCACACGACCCGGAAAAACAACTACGTAGTCCCAAAGATAACGCAACAGTTACCACAAATCGATAACCGCCGCTGCTGCCACTATCGGACAGGCAACGCTTGGGAAACCGAGTGGCGCCAGTCGACAAGAGAAGAAGACAAACAACCCAAACCATGCCAACCAAATGATACCGTCTGACCTCCAACAGAGGGTGTAAACCTAGAAAGAGCACAGCTCAGTGTAGTTGGGACGAGTTTGCGATACTCCCCTGGCCACCAAACACATCAAATTCCAATCCAGTCGATAATCTGTGCTCCCCCCGCGATCGGGCAGTTCAAGCTGTGGATCCTCAACTGACAAACATAGTGGAGCTGGCCAAGGCACTGGAGTCGCCATGGCTCCACATCCCCGTGGGTATTGTAATGTGTGTGTTGTTGAATGGAATGTGAATGTGGGTTTTATTATTTTATTTATATTTTATTTTTATTTTGGTTCCACTGCAAAGACATACGTAGGCACGGATCGTTCTTATATTTTACTGACACAGAAATGTAGTTTCGGATTCTGTGTGATTATTAAAATTATTTAGGCGAATCCATGCTCAAAATCAGTTAATCATTATAGGCTACATACATACACAAGAAAAGTATCTCACCATTTTCAATATGTAAGGACCTACGTGTGATTTAATTACGTTTTAGCGCAGGCCAAACCTGTGTCCTATCGCACGTAACAGAAATCATCTGAATATATCGTTAAGTACTTTGAAAATAATTTTTTTCATAATGTGGGGCCACAGTCATACTATATTTTGTAAGTAAGCTGTTTAGGTTATTATGTTAGTAACGCCAGCTAGCGCTCTGTATGAAAATCGCTGACTGTGCTGTGTGCAGTCTGTGGCTGGTTGGACTCATTGTTGGAATATTCGCTTGTGTAGTGTGGGACTGTTGGATGTAAACAGCACGTAGCGTTGCGCAGTTGGAGGTGAGCCGCCAGCAGTGGTGGATGTGGGAAGAGAGATGTCAGAGTTTTGAGAACGGACGATCTGGACGTGTGTCCGTCAGAAAAAGGAAATTTGTAAGACTGGATGTCATGAACTGATATGTATATTATGACTTCTGAACACTAACTGATATATCTATTATGACGTCTGAACACTATTAAGGTAAATCCATTGATTGTTCTCTATCAAAATCTTTCATTTGCTAACTATGCCTATCTGTAGTTAGTGCCTTCAGTAGTTAGAATCTTTTATTTAGTTGGCAGTATTGGCGCTCGCTGTATTGCAGTAGGTCGAGTAACGAAGATTTTTGTGAGGTAAGTGATTCATGAAAGGTAAAGTTTATTGTTAGTCAGAGCCATTCTTTTGTAGGGATTATTGAAAGTCAGATTGCATTGCTCTAAAATATTGTGTGTCAGTTTAGTGACGATCAAAATAAATAAAGAGAAAACTGTCTGAGTACTAAGAGTTTCGCTCATCTGTTTGTAAATCAAAATAACGTAAGAGGTTTACCAGCACAGTAATTCATAAGTTTTCTAAGGGGACGTTTCAATTTCTTTAAAGTCAGTACCGCCATGAGATTGTTGTTTATTTGCAGTGTTACATTTACACTTACACGATCATGATTTCGGCTTCAGAGTGATATTATCAAGTGTTTTAAGTGTTATACACTGACTAAGTTAGCTAGCCAACTGTCATTGAGTCAAGATAGTATACTCAGTGATGAAGCAAAGCAGTAGGCTTTACCAGAAATATCGACCCTTAGACAATGTGTCTAATAGTGTATTTTAAATACGAGAGTATGCCACCTTAGACACTGTATAACACTTAAAAGCCTTGATAATCGCACTTTGAAGCCGAAATCATGATCGTGTAAGTGTAAATGTAAGACTGCAAATAAGCAACAGTCTAATGGCGGTACTGACTTTAGAGAAATACTTTGAACATGTCAGTTTCCTACAGATCATGAGCCGCGCGGGATTACCCGAGCGGTCTTAGGCGCTGCAGTCATGTACACTGCCGCTGGTCCTGGCGGAGGATCGAGTCCTCCCTCGAGCATGGGTGTGTGTGTGTTTGTCCTTAGGATAATTTAGGTTAAGTAGTGTGTAACCTTAGGGACTGATGACCTTAGCAGTTAAGTCCCGTAAGATTTCACACACATTTCAACATTTTATAGATCATGAATGAAAGAAATAATATCGCCTATCTCAAGTGTCACCTGTGGAAAGCACGGGATAATAATTACGATAATTTCAAACTGCCCCTTAATAGCGACCACTTGTCCCCGTCCAGAGATGTTCAGCTTGCTGCCGCGATGGCTTCTGAAATTCTTTTAAAAATGATGAAACAAGCAAACGGGGTACACGGTGCATGTTACAGTTAAAATTAACAACTTTAGAGACATTTGGAGCTCACTGCTCAAATAATATGTATATTGCGCACAATGGCGTCCTATCCTAACAAGACCAAGCAAGAGAGAGTCTGGTGCATTTTGTTTCACGCCGATACCAAAAATAACAAAGACAATAGTAATACACTACTGGCCATTAAAATTGCTACACCAAGAAGAAATGAAGATGATAAACGGGTATTCATTGGACAAATATATTATACTAGAACTGACTTGTGATTACATTTTCACGCAATTTGGGTGCATAGATCCTGTGAAATCAGTACCCAGAACAACAACCTCTGGCCGTAATAACGGCCTTGATACGCCTGGGCATTGAGTCAAACAGATCTTGGATGGCGTGTACACGTACAGCTGCCCATGCAGCTTCAACAAGATACCACAGTTCATCAAGAGTAGTGACTGGCGTATTGTGACGAGGCAGTTGCTCGGCCACAATTGACCAGACGTTTTCATTTGGTGAGACATCTGGAGAATGTGCTGGCCAGGGCAGCAGTCGAACATTTGTGTATCCAGAAAAGCCTGTACAGGACCTGCAACATATGGTCGTGCATTATCCTGCTGAAATGTAGGGTTTCGCAGGGATCGAATGAAAGATAGAGCCACGGGTCGTAACACACCTGAAATGTAACGTCCACTGCTCAAAGTGCCGTCAATGCGAACAAGAGGAGACCGAGACGTGTAACCAATGGCACCCCATACCATCACGCCAGGTGATACGCCAGTATGGCGATGACGAATACACGCTTCCAATGTGCGTTCTCCGCTATGTCCCCAAACACGGATGCGACCATCATGATGCTGTAAACAGAACCTGGATTCATCCGAAAAATATGACGTTTTGCCATTCGTGCACCCAGGATCTTCATTGAGTACACCATCGCAGACGCTCTTGTCTGTGATGCAGCGTCAAGGGTAACCGCAGCCGTGGTCTCCGAGCTGATAGTCCATGCTGCTGCAAACGTCGTCGAAGTGTTCGTGTAGATGGTTGTTGTCTTGCAAACGTCCCCATCTGTTGACTCAGGGATCGAGACGTGGCTGCACCATCCGTTAAAGCCATGCGGATAAGATGGCTGTCATCTCGACTGCTAGTGATACGAGGCCGTTGGGATCCAGCACGGCATTCCGTATCATTCTCCTGAACCCACCGATTCCATATTCTGCTAACAGTCATCGGATCTCGACCAATGCGAGCAGCAATGTCGCGATACGATAAACCGCAATCGCGATAGGCTACAATCCGACCTTTATCAAAGTCTGAAACGTGTTGGTACGCATTTCTCCTCCTTATACGAGGCATCACAACAACGTTTCACCAGACAACGCCGCTCAACTGCTGTATGTGTGTGAGAAATCGATTGGAAACTTTCCTCATGTCAGCACGTTGTAGGTGTCGCCACCGGCGCCCACTTTGTGTTAATGCGTACTGTACTTCTATTACAGATAATAGTTTTTCTTTATAATCACTTTATTCATTGACTTTCAGGAGAGTTTCTTTTACATATGAGAAATGTAATTGGCCAATATCGTGAAAAAATATTTAAGAATTTATAGTTTGCCTAATCTGAGCCATGGGACGTCATAGTACCTTCCAGAACCTCGCTTACTCTCTTCGCTCACGATTCGCAGCGATAAGCGCTGTTAAATGTGATTATTGGGGGATTTAACAGGAGATCACTCTCATGTGACGGGGCTGTGTATTTGGCTTTCTTATTGCATCACATGTTGGCAACACTATCGGGCAGCATGCGAAGTAAGGTGTGGCACCTTTAAAATTCGCTTGTGACGTCGTTTGCCGATAATGCTGGCGTTACGGCATACGGCGGCAAATGCAGGGTTTGACGCACGGTCTTTCTACATGCGCCGCCGCACGGGCTGGGAATGCAGAAAAATTCGAGCAAGTGTATCTGGCGTGAAATCGGCTTGAGGGGATGGGACCGCTTCCAAACAGGAAGGCAGGCGAGGCGGCTGTTCACAGTCTGAAGAGGGAGAATTCCTGCAGTGCGGTGGTTTTCTATACACAACCGTGTGGCGCATTTCTGATGCTTCCACCAACAAGATCCTGCGCTGCGCTGCTACATTTTCGTGTTGTATAGACGTTTCGCGAAGTAAAGCCTTGCACTGAGTTAGATACTGATCACACCTGACTCTTGTACTCGCCTGTTTCAGCATCCCAGCAATAGCTAGCGACTGAGACGAGTCAACGCTGTTAAGACTCCACGATTCTGTCGTGTAGAAAAATAGATTAGCTGCTGTTAGTAAATTACTTTACTAATTGTATAAAACTCAGGTTCAGTCTTAATTTGTGCTGTTTTCTCACTGTCTAAAAGGTGTATAATTACGTAAACCTCGGGCGTCGCCAGGCTACGTACACCGCTAGTCTTTAAAATTTTAAGACAACAAAGACGACACACAATATCTCCCAGAGTGGTATGAGGTGTGCAAGCTGGGGTACACACGTCATTAGAATTTCACAGAGGTCAGTCAAAACTGGCAGCAATTACGTCATCTAAATTCTGTATACAAGGAAAGGGTATGTAAGGTGTTTCTCTTTTATAAATCGTATTTGTTGATTGTGATGCCCTGTATTCAGGTGCAGTTAGGTTCAGGCTAGGGGCTGTGCTGACGTGGGCTTAATTGTAACAATAATTTGTGTAACGTGCAAAACATCAGCAAACGAAACATATACCATTCTGGAGGGAACAATTAATTCTTTGTAGATCTAATAAATCTTGGTAGGGGTTCTAACAATAACCCAAAAATTTCTCTTTACGATAATAATATCATATACAGAATAACTAATTTGACCGGGAAACCAAATACAACGTCCCATGGGGAATTATATCACCCCTCGGCACTCAGACGTGACACTAGCGTGCCCTTATACTAGAAAATACTCAGATAATCTGAGATACGCACTAATTACTACTTACACCCATTCGCCAGAGCATCAACTACTAACAACACCGCTCAGATACCCACGTTTATATCTGAATGATCAGTAAACCATTTACGCAATATGATAAATCAGTAACATAAGCCATTACAACAATTTTCAGTGTAGTTCGATGACAACAAAACCATCGCACAATTCAAAACCACTGTTTACAGAATAGAAGCACTGTCGTTATAAAAAAGACTTTCATCTCTCATTTTAGCTGTACAGTCGCGCACCGATCGTATACTGTCTCCACAGGCTTGGTTAGTGATATAACATGCATTATGTTATGCTTCGGCAACGGCCTTGCCGCAGTGGATACACCGGTTCCCGTCAGATCACGGAAGTTAAGCGCTGTCGGGCGTGGCCGGCACTTGGATGGATGACCATCCGGGCCGCCATGCACTGTTCCCATTTTTCACGGTGCACTCAACTTCGTGATATCAATCGAGGAGCTACCCGACCGAATAGTAGCGGCTCCAGTCAAAGAAAACCATCATAACGACCGGGAGAGCTGTGTGCTGACCACATGCCCCTCCTATTTGCATCCTCATCTAAGGATGACACGGCGGTCGGATGATCCCGATGTGCCACTTGTGGCCCGAAGACGGAGTGCATGTTATGCCTGACGTGCAGTCTACAAACTAACCGAAACAGAATTCTCGAAAATTTCCATTGTAGAGTGAATTATATCTGGTAGCATGACCCAGCTATACATGATGCTGTGCCTCGATTTGAACCCTACGTGATTAGGACACGAACATTAAATCCAAAAGCTCACTACCTGTGCTCTTCGTAATCTGCTTAAGTTGTTCCACAACTTCACTGCAGTGTTGGAGGCGTGACCAAGGAATACTGCACCGGGCCATTCAGGTTGCTGTCCACAGGATTACCGTTTGACCTGAATATTGTCCGCCGGTATCGCTCCATATCGTTTCAGTAAGACTCCTAGGTCTAGACCCTAGGCAGACAAAAGACAAGCCTCGTTCGTGTCTCTCCAGAAACTGATCGAGACACCCATAGTGACCACTTGGACCACCTACGCTGACGACAAACAAATGTGGCCCGAGTACCATACAAAGTCCAACGCCGGGCTACAACTTGTTAGTCACTTCCTCCAGGGGCCTCCACTGGTGGCTCAAATTGTAGGTTCCATATTCTCTCGGTACAGTAGACTGACCGCCTCCGTCCCTCCATTCTTCTAGATTTGCGATAGCAACGATCACGGCGGTCACATGTCGCGCAGCAATGCCACATACTCAGGAACATGATCACAGGCGTCAGGGGGAGGACAGCCCCACTGTTCCATACAGCACCACTGCTTTTAGGTGCATACTCTTATGCCCTGTGTAAGAAAGACAAGCTTCTACCAGAAAGTGCTGGAATTCGATGGAGTCTCTGGTAAATCAGCCCACAAAATCACTACTCACGTTGGTATCTACACCGCGACTACCGTGGTAGTTTGGAAACTGAAGGTTTAAATGGGCCATTACTTGACTAGCGCACGATAGGACAGACGTACCACACTGAAGCGCCAAAGAAACTGGTATACGCATGCGTATTGAAAGAGATATATAAACAGGCAGAACATGACGCTGCGGTCGGCAACGTGTACATAAGACAACAAGTGTCTCGCGCAGTTGTTACATCGGTTACAGCTGCTACACTGGCAGGTTATCAAGATTTACGTAAATTAAAACGTGGTGTTATGGTCGGCACACGAGCGATAGGACACAACGTCTCGGAGGCAGCGATGTAGTGGGGATTTTGACGTACGACCACTTCATAAATGTACCGTGAATATCAGGAATCCGATAAAAAACATCAAATCTCCGACATCTCTGCGGCTGGAAAAATATGGTGCAAGAACGACTGAAAAGAATCGTCCAACGTGGCAGAAGTCCAATCCTTCCGCAAATTACTGCAGATTTCAACGCTGGGTCATCAACCATTCAACGACACATCATCGATATGGGCTTTTGGAGCCGAAGGCCCACTCGTGCACCCTTGATGACCACGCAACACAAAGCCTTACGTCTTGCCAGGACCTGTCAACGCCAACATTGGACTACTGGTGACTGGGAACGTGTTGCCTGGTCGGACGAGTCTCGTTTCAAATTGTATCGAGCGGATGGACGTGTACGGGTATGGAGACAACCTAACGAATCCATGGACCCTGCATGTCGGCAGGGGACTGTTCAAGCTAGTGGAGGCTCGTTTATTGTGTGGGGCGTGTGCAGTTGGATACGTCTAGATACCACTCTAACAGGTGACACGTACGTAAGCATCATTTTTGATCAACTGCCTACATTCATGACCATTGTGCACTCCGACGGACTTGGGCAATTCCAGGAGGACAATGCGACACCCCATACGTCCTGAATTCCTACAAAGTGGCTCCAGGAAGAGCCTCCTGATTTAAACACTTCCTCCAGCCAGCAAACGCCCCAGACAAGTACATTAGCGGGCCGGAGTGGCCGAGCGGTTCTAGGCGCTACAGTCTGGAACGGCACGACCACTAAGGTCGCAGGTTCGAATCCTGCCTTGGGCATGAATGTGTGTGATGTCCTTAGGTTAGTTAGGTTTATGTACACTACTGGCCATTAAAATTGCTACACCACGAAAATGATGTGCTACAAACGCGAAATTTAACCGACAGGAAGAAGATGCTGTGATATGCAAATGATTAGCTTTTCAGAGCATTCACACAAGGCTGGCGCCGGTGGCGACACCTACAACGTTCTGACATAAGGACAGTTTCCAACCGATTTCTCATACACAAACAGCAGTTGACCGGCGTTGCCTGGTGAAACGTTGTTGTATTGTTTCGTGTAAGGAGGAGAAATGCGTAAAATCACGTTTCCGACTTTGATAAAGTTCAGATTGTAGCCTATCGCGATTGCGGTTTATCGTATCGCCACATTGCTGCTCGCGTTGGTCGAGATCCGATGACTGTTAGCACAATATGGAATCGGTGGGTTCAGGAGGGTAATACGGAACGCCGTGCTGGATCCCAACGGCCTCGCGTCACTAGCAATCGAGATGACAGGCATCTTATCCGCATGGCTGTAACGGATCGTGCAGCCACGTCTCGATTCCTGAGTCAGCAGATGGGGATGTTTGCAAGACAACAACCATCTACACGAACACTTCGACGACGTTTCTAGCAGTATGGACTATCAGCTCGGAGACCATGGCTGCGGTTACCCTTGCCGCTGCATCACAGACAGGAGCGCCTGCGATGGTGTACTCAACGACGAACCTGGGTGCACGAATGGCAAAACGTCATTTTTTCGGATGAATCCAGGTTCTGTTTATAGCATCATGATGGTCGCATCCGTGTCTGGCAACATCGCGGTGAACGCACATTGGAAGCGTGTATTAGTCTACGTCATACTGGCATATCACTCGGCGTGATGGCATGGGGTGCCATTGGTTACAGGTCTCGGTCACCTCTTGTTCGCATTGACGGCACTTTGAAAAGGGGACGTTACATTTCAGATGTGTTACGACCCGAGGCCCTACCCTTCATTCGATCCCAGCGGAATCCTACATTTCAGCAGGATAATGCACGACCGCATGTTTTAGGTCATGTACGGGCCTTTCTGTATACAGAAAATGTTCGACTGCTGCCCTGGCCAGCACATTCTCCAGATCTCTCACCAATTGAAAACGGCTGGTCAATGGTGGCCGAGCAACTGGCTCATCACAGTACGCCAGTCACTACTCTTGATGAACTGTGGTATCGTGTTGAAGCTGCATGGGCAGCTGTACTTGTACACGCCATCCAAGCTATGTTTGACTCAATGCCCAGGCGTATCAAGGCTGTTATTACGGCCAGAGGTGGTTGTTCCGGGTACTGATTTCTCAGGATCTATGCATCCAAACTGCGTGAAAATGTAATCACATGTCAGTTCTAGTATAATATATTTGTCCAATGAATACCCGTTTATCATCTTCATTTCTTCTTGGTGTAGCAATTTTAATGGCCAGTAGTGTAGTTTTAAGTTTAGTTCTAAGTTCTAGGGGACTGATGACCTCAGAAGTTAAGTCCCATTGTGCTCAGAGCCATTTGAACCATTTGAACCAAGTACATTATTGAGCATATATAGGATGCGTTGCCATGTGCTGTTCAGACGAGATCTCCACCCCCTCGCACTCTAACGGATTTATGGACAGCCCTGCGGGATTCGTCAGTTCCCTCCAGCGCTACTTCAGACATCAGTCGGGTTCATGCTACGTCGTGTTGCGTCACTGCCCGCGGGGCCCTATACGACATTAGGCAGGTGTACTGTTTTCTTTGACTCTTCATTGTATTTCCTAAGTCATTTAGGATCATACAGCGAAGTCAGGAAAAGTACTTGTTCGCAGTGAGACAGTTGTCAACACGGGCAGGGCGATAATTAGAGAACAGTATGGACTACTGGCATGGATATCGTTGCTGTATCTTCCCTTGACGCGGCAGCAAAGAGAGATGCACAACGGTGATGCAGACAACAACACTGAAGACAGGAGCGATACCACTGCGTCTTTTTTAACGACTCCTGCGTGCATCATATAAAACATAAAAATGTGTAAACACCGCTATAAATGTATGCTTGATCATAAACGCAGATGCTGGCCAAGCCAGTTGACTGCTTTTTGTATTTACTGTGAAAGGCATCTCTGCAACGACCTCAATACGTTGCAAGTGTCACTCGTGGTCAGAACATTCTCACTGTCTGTATGTCTATCTTTATACAGATTGTTGCGGGGCCTCAGCTGTTCGGTAGAGAATATTGAATCACAACATTTTTCAGCCATCTAAATTTTCAGTTCACTGGCTATATATTACGCTATCTTCAGAGCCCTTGTCCAAAGAGGAGGAAGGTTCCCACCTCTGGCCCACTCAAAACAGGGGCTACCATTCGATGACCGCTACCTGTAGATTTTTGATACCTTCGATCATAACTTGTCGACCCACACGTCAGTCATGGGGCCTGAAGATGACGCAATATAGCGCCGAAACGTGTAGCTCAATAAAATAGCAATCGGAAATTTAGTCGGCTGAGAGGTGTTTCGATTCGACATTCAGTGTTCTGTGTAGCTGTGAGTGCAGTTGCCGGAGATAAGTGAATTCAAGCTTAATTTTTTGGTGTTCGTATAAAGGACGCTGCCGTGTGCAAGGTAGCAGAAGTGTTTGATGTTTCAAGAGATAAGGTATCGAACATTTACATCGCTTAAAGGGAAAGCGGTAGTACAACATCCCCTAAGTCACAACACGGACTGAACTATATGTTGAGTGGTCGTCATGCAAAAAAAAAAAAAAAAAAAAAAAAAAAAAAAAAAAAAAAAAAAAAAAAAAAAAAAAAAAAAAAAACGAAGGAATCTCCAGAAGCTGGGAGTCTTCGACGTCCAAAACCACTCATTAGTAATGTAACTCCCAAAACAGGGTGCCTAACCCATAAAACCTGAACTGCGGAACAATGGAAGAAAGTCGTCTGGCGGAAGAGTTGTTGCACACTGTTTTCAAACTGGCCGAATTTACATCCCAAGAGTGAGAAATTGTATGAGCTCGGTAATGGTTTGGACAGTCGTACCGTGGTACTGCAAGGACCCCATGGGTACTCTGGAAGGATGCATTACTGCCAAGGATTAGAAAAATGGTTCTAATGGCTCTAAGCATTATGGAACTTAACATCGGAGGTCATCTGTCCCCCAGACTTAGAACTACTTAAACCTAACTAACCTAAGGGTATTACACACATCCATGCCCGAGGCAGGATTCGAACCTGCGACCGTAGCAGCAGCGCGGTCCCGGCCTCAAGCGCCTAGAACCGCTCGGCCACAGCGGCCGGCTGCCAAGGATTACGTAACGATTTTCGCAGATCATGTCCATCCCAAGGTACAGTGTTTGTTCCTCAATGATAATGCTCTGTTCCAAGACGACAGGGCCGCTGTTCATACAGCTCGCATCGTTCCGGTCTGGGTTTGCGAGCGCAACGTAGTCAACCAGTCTCAACAGTATAATGGACCTTTGCGATCTACATTGGAGAGAACGTTGTGTGATCGCTAACCATCTCCATGATCGTTACCTGAACGCGCCTATATTTTGAAGGAAGAATGGTATAACATTCCACTGAAAACAATACAGAACCTTTATTTACCTGTTCCCGTAGGACTGAAAGCAGCTTCGAATGGCAACGCTATCTCTACATCGTATTAGGCACGGTAATGTGTTTTTGGTGTTTCCCTATATTTGTCTTTCCCCTGTACCTTCATGCACAAAGCTTTTGCATCAGTGGTGATGGGAGTATCATGGAAACGGTCACATTGTGAAATATACACGTTGCAGCGGGTGCTGCAGTCTTCAGTCCCAAAACTGGTTTGCTCCAGCTCTCCATATCACTCAGTCCTGCGGAAACGATTTTTTTCTTTTTGAGCCATCAGTCATCTGACTTGTTTGATGCGCCTTCGACGAACTCATCCTCTGGCCAACCTCTTATCTCAAAGTATCACTTGCAACCCACGTCGTCAATTTGATGCTGGATGTATTCCAGTCTCTGTCCTCCTCTGCAGTTGTTACCCTCTACAGCTCCCTCTACTACCATGGAAGTTATTCCGTGATGTCTTAACAGATGTCCTATCATACTGACCCATGTTCTTGTCTGTGTTTACCATACATTCCTTTCGTCGCTGATTCTTCTTGAATCTCCCCATTCCTTACCTTATGTTCACCTAATTTTCAATATACTTCTGTACCATGTAAGGTTTCCTCCTACGTGAGGAAGACATATTTACCAGTTTTAATAAATTATTGTCTCTTATTGATGTATTCACGATAGTTAGGAAGTGCTGTAGTCCGTAGCTGGCCATGAATCGGAGAGCATTTCCTACGCTGGCTGGCTAGGAGACGAAGCGACCATATGTCGCGCGTAGTGGGGTGGGGCCCGGCGCTGGACCGTAGTAACAAGCGTCAGCCTGGGAAATATAAATGATGGGAAGTACCGCCATCTTGGCGCAAACGTCACCGATTTTGTTTATTTATATTTAATAATTAAAGTCATTTATGACAACATAAATACTAGGAGGAGCCTCTACATGTTTGAAACTATTTATCATCATTTTGCCTCGTTAAAATTCACACCCGTTCACTAACAAATGCGTATCTTAGTAAGTACGAACTTGATCGGAAATCCACGAACTGTGACGAAACTAGTGAGAGATACGGACTGGGCGCCAAAGTCGTCAGTCGGCGTTAAGAGCTCTTCCTATCTTGTTCGATGGTAGCCGTGCTCTCGGTTGCGAGTAGTTTGTGACAAGAGTGTTTCACTATTGATCTGATAGGAATAAAAGTGATATTACGGCATTCTGAATGTTAATTTCGAGGAAATGGATACCCCAACGTTGACCGACAGCAATTTCAGATAATTAGCTTCCACCGACAGAGACATCCATTGCGCCAATGAAGAATCTGCACGGGACTACATTTACGAGAGCTGCACCGCGCACAGGTAGGAGGGAATCCGACGACACAATCCACCAAGGCGGATCAAGGGAGGTCCGACTTGCAAATTCCGGGTGGAAATGCTGACCAGTGTACTGTACGTCACATATACCACCCTCTACGGACTCGCGACTAAGCTGAGTAATAACAGTATCAGTTTAGAAGCAACGGGATCTTGCAACCACCACATCTTCCCACAGTCAATGTTACACTACCATACAATGCTGTGCTCCAAACGTACACGCTCTGAAATTTCTTCCTCAAATTAACGCTGATACTTGATAGTAGATAGATGTTCTCTTGGCCACAAATTCCCTTTTCACCAGCGCTAATCTGCTTTTGATGTCCTCCTTTGCTCCATCGGTCATTGGTTATTTTGCTGGTTAGGTAGCAGAATTCATTAACTTCATCTACTTCGTGAGCAGTAATCCTCATGTTAAGTTTCTCGCTGTCCTCATTTCTGCTACTTCTTACAACTTTCGTCTTTCTTCGATTTACTCTCAACCTGTACCCTGTACTAATTACGCTGTTCATTCCGTTCAGCAAATCATCTAATTCTTCTTCACTTTCACTCAGGAGAGCCATGTCATCAGCGAATCGTATCATTGATATCCTTTCGTCTTCAATTTTAATTTCACCTCTAAAGCTTTCATTCCCATCATTGCCACTTAGACGTACAGATTGAACAGTAGGGGCGAAAAACTACATCCCTGTTCCATAAAATTTCGGGCATGCAGCAGCATAAACGCCACTTCTTCTAATATTTCAGCTGAATAGCGTCCAGCCATCTTCAGAGTGAGCCGACGTGACTGTCAGTCACCTGGTCTCACTCTGAAGGTGGCAGGATGTTACTCAGCCAAAATATTAGAAGTGGAATTTATGCAGAAACCCCCCCCCCCCCGAAATTTTATGGAACAGTCTTTTCGCCGCCATAAAATGATGATGTACATCAACTCCACCCCTGTCTGGCACACTTTTTAATCTGAACACCTTACTGTGGGTCTTCCAATCTTATCGTTCCCTCTTATTTCTCTGACAAATTGTAAATTACCCGTCCTCCCCTATTCGAAAGGCAACAGATAATAAATAAAGCTCTTGTCTATTCCGGTTTACCGGTTTATACACATTTCAAAAGCTTCTATTCTCTTCTTGTCTAAACTGTTTACCATCCATACGTAGCTACCCTGCATACAAAGAGTTTCAGAAAAGACTTCCTAACACTTGTATCTATATTCTATATTAACGAATGTCTCTTCTTCAGAAATGCTTAATTCTTGCCATTGCCAGTCTACATTTCATATCCACCCTACTTCACCCATCATCAGTTATTTTTCTGCTCAAATAGCATACTTCATCTGCACTTTATATGTCTCGGCACCTAATCTAACTCTTTTAGCAACAGCTGATTTAATTCTACTACATTCCGTTATCCTTGCTTACTTTTGTTGATGTTCATCTTATATCGTCCTCTCAAGACACAGTCTGTTCCTTTCAAATGCTCTTCCAAAACCTTTGATGTCTCTGGCGAAATTACAAAGTCATCGGCATACCTCAAGGATTTTATTTCGGTTCCCTGGACTTTGATTCCTTTTTTCTTTGGTTTCCTTCACTGCATGCTCAATGAACAGATTGAATACCATCGGTGACAGGCTACAACCCTGTCTTACTCTTCTCACAACCATTGCTTGCCGTTCATGCCCCTCGAGTCTTATAACAGCCATTTGATTTCTGTTCAATTTGTAAATAGCCTTTCGCCTTCTGTATTTTGCCTCTGGTGCCTTCAGATTTTCAAAGAGAGAATCCAGTCAACATTGCCAAAAGCTTTGTCTCAGTCTGCAGAGGCTATAAACGTATGTTTGTCTTTCCTTAACTTATCTTCTAATATAAATCGTAGTGTCAGATCTTCCACAATCTTGGCTTCTACAAGATTTTCCAAGCTTTGTAAACCATTCGTGTAAGTATTATGCAACCATGACTTATTAGCCTTATAGTTCGGTGATATCCACACATATCAGCACCTCCTTTCCTTGGAATTGCAATTACTATATTATTCTTGAAGTCTGAGGGTGTTTCACCTGTCTCATACAACTTGCCATGGCTGGCTCTGCCAAGGCTGTCAGTAGTTGTTTCATTGCTCTACCAAATTCTTCTCTCAGTATCGTGTACCCCTTCTTATTATCACTTACATCATCTTAGATTTCTGTAACATTTAGGTTCATCTCCCTTATAGAGAGCACATACATAAACGTTCCACCTTTCAACTATCACGTCTTTGCTTAGAAGTGGTTTTCCATCTGAGCTCTTGATATTCATACTGTTGCTTCTGTTTTCTCCAAATCTCTCTTTAATTTTCCTGTGGGTTGCGTCTGTATTTCCCCTAGTGACACATACTTCTAAAGGCGGCATACATTTGTCCTCTTTCCATACCTGTTTAGCCATTTTGCACTCCTTGTCGGTCTCATGTCTTATACGTTTGTGTACCCTTTCCCTTGCTTCGTCTGCTACATTTTTGTATTTTCCCCTTTCATCTATTAGATTTAGTATCTCCTGCGTTATGCAAGGATTTCTACTAGCCCTTGTCTTTTTACATATTTGATCCATGATGCCCTCGCTATTTCATTTCTCAAAACTACTCAATCGTCTTCTTTATAACTTTTCCCTGTTCTAGTCAGTCCACATCGGCCTCTGGATAATCTTAAAATTTAAAAATTGGTTCCGAAATCTCTGTCCAACCATTAAAAAATCAATCTTAAACCTTTTGGAGTCTCCAGATTTCTTCCACGTACCGCCCTTCTTTCATGTTTTAAACCAAGTGTTGATTAAATTGTGCAATGTGCAAAATTCTGCCAGGCATCTTTCTCTTTTATTCCTTTCCCCCAGTCAATCTTTAGGTACTATTTTCCCTCTCTTCCTTTCCCTAGTATCGGATTCCAATCCCCTGTAATGGGTATAACGGTAGATTTTTTACATGTTGTACCTTAATATGTACTCACATCAATGTGTCAGTTGCTTTCTCCCTGTGACAACAGTCTTCCCACAAACATGTCACAAACTTTGTGGTCTGATGCTTATTACGCCACTAAGTGATCTACGCCCATCAGTATATACTAACAATTTTGCATCAACGTGTCCATACTGCAGTAAGTCACATGGCTTCCCAGGCTTGCGCTTGCCACATGTATTTGGGGGTACTAACCAACCTAATGAGTACTATTCTTAATAGGTATAATTATGAGTCTATAAATGAGGTCAATACTGACGAAATGTTGTTCAGATTACCGTCCTCAGTCACCAGTAGAAATATCTGCACTGACTCCCCTGACACCCTGTATAATAGTGGGTGTTCAAGATGGACATTTAGAGTAAACTGCTACGTATGATTGCCTTCTCGTTTGTAGACTTTCTGCCTTCCACAGCTGTTCTCTTGTTTTCCTCTTGTTTTATTCTGACGTTTTTGATGTTTTTTTTTCTACCATGTTGTTCTTTTACTTTTTTCAAATCATACTTTGCTTTTGTACTTTTGTTGATTATTGTTTGGTTTTTACCATTACTTTTTTCTATCCTTTTAGTCGTCTCAAGCCTTCGTTTGGCTCTTGTTTTGTTTTTACATTTTTTCAGATCATTTTGTGGGTGGAGAATACTCAGTATTGTAGAACACTCAGTATAATGCCGTTTATTGAACTGAACTACTCTTCTCGAACAATCACTATACACACACAAAAACAAATATCTTGTAGACGACCATTCATCAAGAGCGTCAGTGAGATCTGTTGGAGCTGGTCCTAGCTCGGCGACGAACTGGCTGTATTGCTGCTGCACTGGCCTTATAAAGCCGGCAGAGGTCGGTGGAGTACTCCAACTTTCCCTGTGTCTGTGAGGAGACTTCTGCAGAAAAATGTTCGCATTAGTCTCTAGCAAGTTCTGTTTATGAAGAATTGTTTTCCTCTTGGTTGCGCCTGCAAGTGCTTGTTTATGTTATATGGTACACAGAGGTGTCTTTAGTGTAGTCTGCCTGGCAGGGGCCGTCTGTGGCAGACGTGACAGTGGGTATTCCTTTGAGTCTGGAGTGCTTCTCTCGCCCGTCGCTAGTGGGTACTCTGAATCTCGGAATGCACTGTCGGTTCTCGACCTCGAAGCTTTCCGGTCGATATCCGAGCGCCTAGTCTGTGGAGCGATAAGGAATCCGGCGGGTGAGAAGAGGTGCGTTCCGCCTCATGTGTAATCCTGCCTTCAGCAAAGCGCATGTGTCGCTTTCATCAGCTGTGTTGCCGGCGCTTCTGCTGGTGGATGTGTGTAGGCGTGGGGGCGGCGTCCCTGTAATCTGCTTAGCAGGTGGGGAGACAGCCCGCTTCGCTTTGTGGCAGCAGCCCGGCTGCGATCTCCGATCGCGCGCCCGCCTGCCGAAAGCGGAGCCCGCGCCGTCTGCAGGCAGCGCTGAAGACGCGCTCTGAGGAGCGAAACTTTAATCAGGTCTCCGTCTCCCTCAGTGACTGCCGGCGAGGCAAACGCAGAAGCAGATCTAGTCAGACGGAGCGGTGGGGTCTCTTACGTGCCTCTACACCAGCCGACGGAGTAACGTGAGACATATGGCAGACATAATCTAAACAAAGCAAAATACGCCGAGTCATCTTTCAAAGCTGAGATTTAATTAAAGCCGGGAGTATTTGCACCTAAAGACCAGAAAAGTAAGATGAAAATCTGCACTTTGGATAAATGGAGAACTACAACTGTGGAATCTCAGAGACGCTGCACTTTGGGAATTCAAACTGTGCTCTATAAAAATCATATTCCTTATAAGAATAAGCGAAACAGAGTAAGTTGAACTGTAATAAATGCTAAACTCTGGTCTGTCCATATATAAATCGATATCAGCAAAAAAATGGTTCAAATGGCTCCGAGCACTATGGGACTTAACTTCTGAGGTCATCAGTCGCCTAGAACTTAGAACTACTTAAACCTAACTAACCTAAGGACATCACACACATCCATCCCTGAGGCATGATTCGAACCTGCGACTGTAGCGGTCGCGAGGTTGCAGATGTAGCACCTACAACTGCTCGGCCACCCCGGCCGGCCATCAACAACAAATAATCCTGTATTAGTCAAGTATCTGGGTGTGACTGTTCGAAATGATCTCAAATGGAATGATCAGATTACACAAGTAAGGGGCAAGGCGAATTCTCGATGCCCGTAATTACCACCCAATTTAATTGACATCGATTTGTTGTCATGGAACATATTTTGTGTCCAAACATAATGACCTATCTAGACTCTGAGAAGCTCATCTGCAGAGAACAGCACGGTTTTAGGAAACAGTGGTCATGCGAGACACAGCTGGTCTTCTTTGTGCATGATATACAATAGGCTCTAGCCTCCCAGGTTGATGCCATATTTCTCGACTTTCGAAAGGCATTCGACTCAGTTCCACACTGTCGCTTGCTCCAAAAAGTACGGGCTTACGGTCTGTCCACTGACATATGCGGTAGGATAGAAAGTTTTCTAACAGACAGCAGTATGTCGTCCTGAATGGGGTGACTTCAACAGAAACAATCGTAACTTCAGGTGTGCCCCAGGGCAGCGTAATACGTCCGGTGCTTTTTACTGTTTACATAAACGATCTGGTTGATGGTATCGACAGCGGCATTAGACTGTTTGCCGATGATGCTGTAGTCTACAGGAAAGTAGAATTCCCAGAAAATAAATGCGTGGTCTAATGACTGGCACTTATCTCTCAATATTAATAAGTGTAACCTACTGCGTATAACAAGCGAAATTGCTTACAATACATTAGTTCTTCCAGTCTTATTGTTCGCCCGTACGGGACCGTTACCAGTCGGGTCTGATTGAAGAGATTGAGAAGGTCCAAAGAAGAGCGGCAAGATTCGTGACTGGTACATTTAGCCATCACGGGAGCGTTACAGATCTCATAGAAAGTTTGATGTGGGACACACTTGCAGACAGACGACTCGGTAAACGGATGGGGCTGCTCACTAAATTCCGAAATCCGATCTTCGCCGAGGACGTAGAGCATATATTATTAATACCAACTTTCAAATCGCGCATTAATCACCATTTAATGATAAGTGAAATTAGAGTCCGTACTTAGGCGTTCAGTCGTTTTTACCTCGCACGATCCGCGAGTTGGGGGTGGGGGGGGGGGGGGGAGGATATCACTTTGGCTCGAATTATGCCCTCCGCCACACACCGCTTGGTAGCTAGCAGAGTATATATGTAGATGTTGATGTAATCCAGCTGTTCTATGGAAAAACGGGGGCGGCCTGGGAATAGGTAAAGTAATAGCTCCAGCTGACCCCATTGTCGCAGCCGATCAACTGAATTCTACTTTGCGTTACCTGCAACCAGAACTGAACCACAAACGAAGGATACACTCACTGATTACTTCCTGGGGATAAACGACTGCAGCCACGAAATATTGTGTCTGAAGTATTTACTTGCAATAGCACCATAAGAGCCATCA
This sequence comes from Schistocerca americana, assembly GCF_021461395.2. Taxonomy (NCBI): domain Eukaryota; kingdom Metazoa; phylum Arthropoda; class Insecta; order Orthoptera; family Acrididae; genus Schistocerca; species Schistocerca americana. The sequence goes on along the minus strand of NC_060127.1, from coordinate 89,213,242 downwards.
GGCATGTCAAACCAGCATTTACCGAAGACGATGGTATCACAATCTAAATGAAGAAGCTTATTATTAATCCAACGCTGCCCACTACAAGAGATAACTTCAGTCCTTAACAATGTTTTCCCTGAGACTTTCAAACATAGACTAATTAAGCCACTATCTAAAAAGGACACTACCACGTTACCTACATATTTGAATTCCTCCTGCAGTGTCCAAGCCTTCGGGTATCTCTGTTGATCCATCATGGACAGGGGACATCAGCTGGTAAAGTAACTGTCAATCTCAATGAAATTCTCCTACAGCAGTGTAACTAAAATGTTACATTATTTTTAAAACTACCAGTTTCGGCATTCCACTATGCCATCTTCAGGCTCCATGTGCATCTCTCAAAATAAACGATAATGCCACACAGTGCCATATATCCCTCGATTTCATGAATTCAACAGGTTTCACAAGTGCCTCATTAGAGAGTGTAGCCCAGTAGTTTAGTAATGCTCACATGATTGTTTCATGTGCATGGGGAGCGTTCGGAACCACAGACACTGGTGCCGCAAGAAGATGGAACTGGCAAGAAGAGACCCACGTCAAACAGTGGGTTTAACTGCAACTACATTTAACAAGACTACAAGGCTCGCAGTATCAGCTCTTCGCTGTCACGGCTGCATGGGGATGGTCTCTCTCCCCCTGACAACCAGAACGTTATGTCCAACACATCAACACCACAGTTTGTGATGGGACTGAACCAACGAGGTATGTGGTCATGTGCTCTTCTTGAATGAGAACACACGCAGTCTGGGTAGTGATTCAGTTCAACATTGGTTCAAATGGCTCTGAGCACTATGGGACTTAACTTCTGAGGTCATCAGTCCCCTAGAACTTATAACTACTTAAACCTAACTAACCTAAGGACATCACACACATCCGTGCCCGAGGCAGGATTCGAACCTGTGACCGTAGCGGTCGTGCGGTTCCAGACTGTAGCACCTAGAACCGCTCGGCCAATTATTCAGTGCGTACCCTTATTTGGCGAGAGGTGGGAACAAGTAATGCACACAGGACCGTTTTGGTGGTCCAGTTGCTTGGTCTGGGCAGACAACACATGGACCAACTGACTTCCAAACCTTTGAACAAGATTAACGTTATTGTGACAAGCTACTTCTTCACCATGTGCGTCATTCCTAGGGGGAATTCGGCCCTGACTATTTTTATAGATGACAATGAGCGATGGTATCGAACAGCATTGTTGGAGGAATGCTTGGAACGTGAGGGTACTCCGCGTATGGACTGGCCTCCTCGTCGCCAGAAATAAATGAACATACGTTGGATACGGTGGGGAGATGCATTGGAGCAAGTCCACATGCACCAACGAGCATCGAGAGGGGGTCAAATTTGAGGGGTGGAGCAATAGAACACCCTAACTCAAGAATTCATTGCCAACTATGTGGTCAGCAGGGGAATGCATTGGAGCACATCAACATGCAGCAACGACCATCCAGCGATCGTCAAGCTTGTGGGGTGGAGGAAGGGAACAACCTAACTCAAGAATACATTGCCAACCTTGTGGTAGGCAGGGGAATACATCGTGGAGCAAAAAATACCGTCAGTGGTGAAACTTCCTGGCAGGTTAAAACCGCGTGCCGGACCGAGACTCGAACTCGAGACCTTTGCTTTTTTCGGGCAAGTGCTCTACCATTTGAGCTACCCAAGCACGACTCACGCCCCGTCCTCACAGCTTTACTTCTGCCAGTACCTTGTCTCCTACTTTCCGAACTTCACGGAAGCTCTCCTGCGAACCTTGCACAGCTAGCACTCTTGAAAGAAGGGATATTGCGGAGACATGGCTTAGCCACAGCCTGGGGGATGTTTCCGGAATGAGATTTTCGCTCTCCATCTGAATGTGCGCTGATATGAAACTTCCTGGCAGATTAAAACTATGTGCCGGGCAGAGACTCGAACTCGGGACCTTTGCCTTTTGCGGGAGAGCTTCTGTAAAGCTTGGAAGATAGGAGACGAGGTACTGGCAGAAGTAAATCTGTGAGGACGGGGAGTGAGTCGTGCTTGGGTAGCTCGGATGGTAGAGCACTTGCCCGCGAAATGCAAAGGTCCCCGAGTTCGAGTCTCGGTCCGGCACACAGTTTTATTCTCCCAGGAAATTTCATATCAGCTCACACTCAGGTGAATAGTGAAAATCTCAGTCTGGACCGTCAGTGGTGATTAAACACACAGTTAAGAACCATGAACGATGATTTCTGTGTAATTATTGATCCCAAATAAGAGAGTCACTTCGATTCGTCACATTGGTATTTCTGTCAGTAATATCTTGCATTATACTATACCACTTCCCTCCATGTATGGTCCATCACGCACATAGCTTATGTTACTTTAGTCCTTAATTTTTTCACATCAGTGTACATCAGAGCTATTCTAGCGTATCCACTTTCCCTGAATGAAGTAATTTATTTCTAAGCAACTACGAAGGGTGCAGCTGTGTGGTTTGTAGGAGATGGTAGTTCAACCTGCAAAGTTTTTATGGATCCCCTTTGACTAGTGCTTTGGTTGTCACCCGTGGGAAGCCTAGGCAATGCTCAATTTCTTTCCATTTCAATGCGGAAATCTCTTCATCCCTACTTCTGCAGCATCTTGTACTGGCGTCATAGGAGATTGCTTGTCAAAGACTGTGTAATACTTTACCATTAACAAAAGAGAAATAAAAAATCCGAGCTGCAGTGGCAATGTCTGATGAAACTGGTGGGCATGATGTTGGACAATTTGTCCTCAACCGTTCCATCCAGTAGATAGCGAACAAATAGCCGCCAGTGTTGTGATGGACCATGTTGTTGGTACACTATACATGGTCAAACTTCAGTTTTTTTGGTTGGGTTTAAGGGCGCTCAACTGCTGAGGTCATTAGCGCCCAGTCACTGTTGTTAGAGCACATGGAATCTGGTAAAACTCAAGGGGATAGGGGGGACACCAGAAGGACCTGACAAAGATGCAGATAAAATAAGTAAAAAGGTTAAATGTCTTTGGACAAGCCAGTTAAAGTTATAAAACGCAGAATACGAGCAGCTGCTCTAGCGTCATCAGCTAAAACATCCGGTAAAGTAGATGGCAGGGACAGGACAACACGAAATTGACTAAAACGGGGACACGACAATAAAACATGGCGCACTGTTAATGCCTGACCACAAGGGCACTGCGGGCTGGGTCACCGGAGAGCAGGTAGCGGTGGCTAAACCGACAATGCCCAATCCGCAACCTGGTCAGAAGGACCTCCTCGCGCCGAGATGGTCGGGAGGATGTTGTCCAAGCAGTTGGGAGCGGTTTTACTGCCCGGAGCTTGTTTCCTTGGAGGGATGACCAAGCATCCCACCACAACGACACAAGCCTCTTACATACATCCCCACGAACGTCAGATGACGGGACACAATGGGAGGCTGGCCGAGGCAGGAGGACTGCAGCCTTGGCTGCAGCATCCGCAGCCTCATTCCCAGGCACTCCTACATGTCCGGGAACCCACAGAAAGCTGACAGAACCACCATTATCAGCGAAAGAATGGAGGGACTGCTGTATCCGTTGAATCAAGGGATGGACCGGATAGGGAGCTCCAAGGCTCTGAAGAGCACTGAGTGAGTCAGAGCAGAGTACGTACGATGAATGGCGGTGGCGGCGGGCATACTGAACGGCCTGATGGAGAGCAAAAAGCTCGGCCGTAAAGCTGGAACATTGGTCGAGGAGCCGGTATTTAAAGGTGGCGGCCCCGACGACAAAGGCACAGCCGACACCGTCGTCAGTTTTGGAGCCATCGGTGTAAATAAAGGTGTGACCGGCAAGTCGAGCACGAAGTTCGACAAACCGTGAGCAATACACTGCAGCCGAAGTACCCTCCTTCGAGAGTGAGCTGAGGTCGAGATAAATATGAACCGGAGCCTGGAGCCAAGGTGGTGTCTGGCTCTCACCCTCTCTGAAGGTGGTAGGGAGGGCAAAATCCAATTGTCGAAGCAGGCGACGGAAGCGGACACCAGGGGGCAGCAGGGCAGACACATACAACCCGTACTGACGGTCGAGAGAATCGGCGAAGAAGGACTTGTAAGAGGGGTGGTCGGGCATAGACAACAGCCGGCAGGCATACCGACACAGCAGTACGTCGCGCCGGTAGGTCAATGGTAACTCGGCAGCTTCAGCATAAAGACTCTCCACAGGACTAGTGTAGAAGGCTCCGGTCGCAAGACGTCTCCCCCGATGGTGGATGGAGTTGAGCTGGCGTAAGAGGGATGGCCGAGCGGACGAGTAGACGAAGCTCCCATAATCCAGCTTCGATCGGACTATGGACCGATACAAGCGAAGCAGGACAGTGCGATCCGCTCCCCAAGATGAACCGCTAAGAACTCTGAGGACATTAAGGGAACGTGTACAACGGGCCGCCAAATAAGAGACATGTGGAGACCAACACAGTTTTCTGTCCAACGTGAGCCCTAGAAACTTAGTTGTGTCCACGAATGGGAGAACAACGGGACCAAGATGTAAGGATGGCGGAAGGAACGCTTTATATCGCCAAAAGTTGATACAAACCGTCTTCTCTTCAGAGAACCGGAAGCCATTTGCCACGCTCCATGAGTAGAGGCTGTCTAGACAACGCTGAAGGCAGCGCTCCAGGAGGCATGTTCTCTGGGCACTGCAGTAGATCGCGAAGTCATCGACAAAGAGAGATCCTGAGACATTAGGTGGAATGCAATCCATAATTGGATTGATCGCGATGGCAAAAAGGGCTACGCTCAAGACGGAGCCCTGAGGCACTCCGTTCTCCTGGAGGAAGACGTCGGACAATACGGAACCCACACGTACCCTAAACTTTAGATCTGTTAAAAAGGAATCAATAAAAAGGGGCAGGCGACCGCGTAGGCCCCACCTGTGCATAGTGCGGAGGATACCTCCTCTCCAACAGGTATCATAAGCCTTCTCCAAGTCGAAGAACACGGCTACCGTTTGGCGCCTTCGCAAAAAGTTGTTCATGATGAATGTCGACAAGGTCACAAGGTGGTCAACAGCGGAGCGGCGGCGACGAAAGCCGCATTGGACATTAGTAAGTAGCCGTCGAGATTCAAGAATCCAGACTAACCGAGCATTAACCATGCGCTCCATCACCTTACAGACACAGCTTGTAAGAGAAATGGGGCGGTAACTAGAAGGAAGGTGTCTATCCTTCCTGGGTTTGGGTATAGGAACAACAACGGCGTCACGCCAACGCATGGGGACTTGACCTTCGGTCCAGATGCGATTGTAGGTACGAAGAAGGAAGCTTTTGCCCGCCAGAGAAAGGTGTGCCAGCATCTGAACGTGAATGGCATCTGGCCCCGGAGCAGAGGACCGGGACAGTGCAAGCGCACGTTCGAGTTCCCGCATAGTAAAGGGGGCGTTATAAGTTTCCAGATTCAGCGAGTGGAAGGAAGGTCGCCGAGCCTCTTCTGCCTCTTTCCTGGGGAGGAAGGCAGGATGGTAATGGGCGGAGCTTGAAACCTCCGCGAAAAAGCGGCCAAAGGCGTTGGAGACAGCCACAGGATCAACAAGGACCTCATTACCTGAGGTCAGGCCAGGTACCGAGGAGTGGGCCTTAATGCCCGACAGCCGGCGCAGGCTACCCCAAACGACGCAAGAGGGAGTAAAACTGTTAAAGGAGCTGGTGAAAGAGGCCCAACAAGCTTTTTTGCTGTCTTTGATGACTCTACAGCATTGCGCTCGGAGTCGTTTGTATTCAATACAATTCGCCAACGTAGGATGGCGGCGAAAGGTGCGTAAAGCACGTCGTCGAGCACGGATAGCGTCCCTACAAGCCTCGTTCCACCAGGGGACGGAAAAACGACGTGAAGAAGAAGTAGTACGAGGAATGGAACGTTCGGCAGCATTGATGATAACAGCCGTGAGGTATTCGACCTGACTGTCACAACTGGGAAAATCGTGGTCCGGAAAGGTCGCCAGGGATGAGTAAAGTCCCCAGTCAGCTTTCAGTATGTTCCAGCTCGAAGGACGTGGGGATGGGGTGTGGTGCAGGAGTCGAACGACACAGGGGAAGTGGTCGCTCGAATAGGTGTCAGAAAGGTCATACCACTCGAACCGACGAGCAAGAGTGGTAGAACAGATCGAGAGGTCCAAGTGGGAGTAGGTATGAGTAGAGTCGGAGAGGAAAGTCGGGGCGTCAGTATTGAGGCAGACAAGATTGAGATGGTTGAAGACATCTGCCAAGAGTGAGCCTCTTTGACAGGATGCAGGAGAGCCCCAAAGGGGATGATGGGCATTGAAGTCGCCAAACAATAAAAACGGCGGGGGAAGCTGAACGATCAGGTGCATCATGTCAGCCCGACTAACAGCAGATGACGGTGGAGTGTAGATGGTACAAACTGAAAAAGTAAAAGCAGAAAGAGTAATGCGGACAGCTATTGCTTGGAGTGGGGTGGTCAATGGGCTGGGATGGTAATAGACATCGTCCCGAACGAGCAACATGACCCCACCATGAGCTGGGATACCGTCCACAGGGGTGAGGTCATACCGCTCCGAGGTATAGTGGGTAAAGGTAATACGCTCAGTCGGGCGCAACTTGGTTTCCTGGAGACCAAGGACAAGCGGACAGTGCAGGCGGAGGAGCAGTTGTAATTCCTCCCGATTAGATTGAATACCTCTTATGTTCTAATGAAACAACGCCATCGCTAGTCAAAAAGTTGGGGGAACGAGACGGGGAAAGAGCTGATCACCTCGACGGCCGCGGAGGGCCAGGTTGCGAGGGAACAACGCTACAACCGACGGGAGGCGGATCCGGTTCGATCGACTCGTCGCCAGCTGCGGCCGCTGTCCCTGGTTGTGTAGGAGGGGCAGCATCATTTGCTGACGAAAGGCCAGCTGAGCGCCTGGCAGCAGAGCGTCCCAGCGAAACTGAGGATGGCCGGGAGCAGCGACTTACGGATGGAGCGTCAGACGAAACGCGCCGGGGTGGAGAGGGGGATAGAGACTTCTTCCTGGAGGCCTTCTTGGAAGGCCGAGGAGGCACAGGGATGGTGGGCTGGACCCGAAGAAGGTCCTCACGCGCGGGGTCCGTTTTGGAACGCCAGACCTCGGAAGCTGGGGTCTGGAACGTTTCCCCGTTGGACGCCTGAGAAGAGTATCGCTTCTCAGGTGGCGTGGGGGGAGGAGGAGGAGGAGGAAGGGTGGCCCCTGGGGCAGAGGGGGTGGGGGTCACGGGGGAGGAGGATTTGGAAGGGAGGGATTTGGGAGGCGGAGGGGGGACAGGATAGGGGTGAGGATACCGCGGAAGGAGTGGACACAACTGAGGCAAACGAAGTGGTCAATGGCACGGGATGGAGGCGGTCATACTTCTTCCTGGCCTCAGAATAAGAGAGCCGATCCAAAGTTTTGATTTCTTGTATCTTCTTCTCCTTCTGATACACGGGGCAGTCTCAGGATCTAGGCAAGTGGACGCCAGGACAATTAATGCACCGAGGTGGTGGGGTGCATGTATGTTCCTCACGAAGAGGACGTCCACAATCGCCACAAAGGGGCTCAGCCTCACACCGTGACGACATGTGCCCAAAGCGCAAACACCTAAAACAGCGCATTGGAGGCGGGACGTAAGGTCGCACGTCACACCGGTAGCACATCACCTTTACCTTCTCCGGGAGAACGTCCCCCTCGAAGGCGAGGATAAAGGCCCCGGTGTCGATGCGACAGTCTTTGGGGCCGCGCTGGACTCGCCGGACGAAATGCACGCCTCGGCGCTCCAGGTTGGCCCTGAGCTCCTCATCAGATTGTAGCAGGAGGTCACGATGAAAAATAACCCCCTGCGTCCTATTTAGTGCCAGATGTGAGACAATGGATACTGGGATGTCCCCTAGGCGGTCGCAAGCCTGGAGCGCCGCCGACTGTGTGGCGGAGGTGGTCTTGACAAGAACGGACCCTGAACGCATCTTGCTGAGAGCCTCGATTTCCGCGAAGATGTCCTCAATGTGCTGAACAAAGAACATGGGCTTGGAGGTGGCGAATGTCCCCCCATCGGTTCGAGAACAGACCAAATAGTGGGGGAAGTACTTCGCCCCAAGCCGGCGGGCCTGTCCCTCCTCCCATGGAGTGGCCAAGGGGGAAAGGGCAGGAGAACCAGAACTAGAAACGGTACCTTTTCGTTTGAAAGACTCGGCCGCAGAGCGACCTGATACGTGTTGACGTTTCATCTGCGAAACGTCCGCCCCGATACCACCCACTCCGATCAGGGGCTCTCCCCACGGACGCCACCCAGCCGCAGCAAGGGCCACCTGGCAGGATGACCATTGCCGGGAGTCCTGATGCCCCAAGGAGACGGGCATCTACTCCTTGGCCGACGTGGGGAGGGTGCAGCTCAGGTATCGGCAGTACGATCCCTGTGTTGTCAGGGGGCTACAACCTAGAGGGTACATGACGACCCCACCACAACGGGCTGGCTACCGTGCTGGATTTCTGGTGCCATGGAAAGTCCATCATGATCGCTGGTGCAGATGGAGATGCACTATGGGCGTAATTTGGACAACCCATCAGGCGTTTAGGCCCAATTTGAGGAATAGTGGGTATGGTTACAACGCCGGTGCAATGCTGAGTGCCACGGTCTTAGTGCACTTAGGACCAGTGGTACACCACGTAAGGTGTCCTTCCCCAAAAGGCTCGTACTTCTGTAGAATTTTGAAAAATGGAGGTCAAACCCCAAGGGGGACCATCACATGGAAGGCCGAAACGGTTGAAACTCCTTTTAGTCGCCTCTTACGACAGGCAGGAATACCTCGGGCCTATTCTTACCCCGGACCCGCAGGGGGTCAAACTTCAGTGACTGAGTTGCAACATGAAGTTCCAACATGTACATGTTTTCTCCCGAGTGCCATTCGAGAGTGGAACGGTAGAGATACAGCTTGAAAGTGGTTCATTGAACCCTCTGCCAATCACTTTATTGTGACTAGCAGTGTAAACACATAGATGTAGGTTCACTGCTCCCATAAAGGTAGGCTCAGTGTAACGATGAAGTACACTAATTGTGTTGTGCAATACGCCACACACACACACACACACACACACACACACATTCACTTTCGGGCTGACGCTTATCTTCTGTACCATAATATGTGGCTTCTCTGACCACCAGATATTATGCCTGTTTACGTTTCGAGAGATGTGAAAAATCTCTTTATCATAAATTATGAGTTCGTTAAGGTAATCGTGAGCTGCACAAATTCCGTTGAGCAACTTCCTAGTAAATTAAATTTTAATTACTGGGTTACACTCTTCACAGTTCGCCCTTCTTCCAGTTTCCCGATGTTTCTTCGCCGTGTGAAGCCAAGCCGACGTTGTCTCTAGTCCCGTGTTGTAATGACGAACGCCACCACAGTGCACCGTAACTTCTCGCTGACTTTTCCTGTTCCTTCAACGGGGACGTGTTGAAGTGCCAGACCCGTGTGACACTGAATTCAGGCTGACCTCATGCCATGTGACGCCCATGTTTCTGTCCGCAACTGGTTGACCTCTGATGGTACCCTTCCTCACTTTCATTCATTTCCACCCTGTCACTAACATGTTACGTTATGCCGCAGGTATAAAGGCACCGGCAGCCGCAAAGTCTCGGCACTTCGCCACAAGATGATGAGTATGTCACTCGTCGAAACGTCGCAGTTTGAAAACAACACCACACAACTGGAATCCCGAGAACTCTTCACCAACATATTATGTATCTTTACCTACCGCATCGTTAAGTTTTTCAGAGCTGTATAGTACTGAAACAAGGCGTGAAAGCAGACCCGTGTCAGGATAAACAAACTGTTTACGTGCTGGGTAACCAAAACCGACAGCGCAGAAGGACCGAAGCTAGCGAGCTGCTTGCTATCCTCCGCCAGGGGATTTATCTCTCTGCTGGGTTGGGCCGCCACCCGACGCGTGACGTGGAGGAGGCGCCGACAGCCGGCGGCCTCCGTGACGGATGGCGGAGGGTGCTTCCGCTGCGACCCCGGGACATCAATCCCTCGTCATCGCCGCTGCGGCGCGATTCCGCGGCGCTGCTCGCTCGAGATTAAATTCGACGCAGCGCAGAGAGTTTATAGGTTGGAGAACGAGTCGTCCACGTCTTATCGTTTTATTCAGCAGCGAATGACTTTGCGGAAGTAAACTGCTGTTCGTAAGATAGCAACGAAATTGAAGCATTATGGAAATGGAATGCAAATGCAATGGAAAGTCAGGGAATGTTCCATATTTGCATCCTCAGATAGGCATACTAACATACACTACTGGCCATTAAAATTGCTACACCAAGAAGAAATGCAGATGATAAACGGGTATTCATTGGACAAATATATTAACTAGAACTGACATGTGAATACATTTTCACGCAGTTTGAGTGCATAGATCCTGAGAAATTAGTACCCAGAACAACCATCTCTGGTCGTAATAACGGCCTTGATAGGCCTGGGCATTGGTCAAATAGAGCTTGGATGGCATCTACAGGTATAGCTGCCCATGCAGCTTCAACACGATACCACAGTTCATCAAGAGAAGTGACTGGCATCTTGTGACGAGCCAGTTGCTCGGCCACCATTGACCAGACGTTTTCAGTTGGTGAGAGATCTGGAGAATGTGCTGGGCAGGGCAGCAGTCGAACATTTTCTGTATACAGAAAGGCCCGTACATGACCTGAAACATGCGGTCGTGCATTATCCTGCCGAAATGTAGGATTCCGCAGGGATCGAATGGAGGGTAGAGCCTCGGGTCGTAACACATCTTAAATGTAACGTACACTGTTCAAAGTGCCGTCAATGCGAACAAGAGGTGACCGAGACGTGTAACCAATGGCACCCCATACCACCACGCCGGGTGATACGTCAGTATGGCGATGACGAATACACGTTTCCAATATGCGTTCTCCGCGATGTCGTCAAACACGGATGCGACCATCATGATGCTGTAGACAGAACCTGGATTCATTCGAAATGACGTTTTGCCATTCGTGCACCCATGCTCGTTGTTGAGTACACCATCGCAGGAGCTCCTGTCTGTGATTGAGTGTCAATGGTAACCGTAGCCATGGTCTCTGGGCTGATAGTTCATGCTGCCGCAAACGTCGTCGAACAGTTCGTGGAAATGGTTGTTGTCTTGCAAACGTCCCCATCTGTTGACTCAGGGATCGGGACGTGGGTGCACGATCCGTTACAGCCATGCGGGTAAGATGCCTGTCATCTCGACTACGAGGCCGTTGGGATCCACCACGGCGTTCATTGTTACCCTCCTGAACCCACCGATTCCAACAGTCATTGTATCTCGGCCAAGGCGAGCAGCAATGTCGCGATAAGGTAAACCGCAATTGCGATAGGCTACAATCCGACCTTTATCAAAGTCGGAAACGTGATGGTACGCATTTCTCCTCCTTAGACGAGGCATCACAACAACGTTTCACCAGGCAACGCCGGTCAACTGCTGTTTGTGTATGAGAAATCGGTTGGAAAGTTTCCTCATGTCAGCAAGTTGTAGGTGTCGCCACCGGCGCCAACATTGTGTGAATTCTCTGGAAAGCTAATCATTTGCATATCATAGTATCTTCTTCGTCGGTTAAATTTCACGTCTGTAGCCGTCATCTTCCTGGTGTAGCAATTTCAATGGTCAGTAGTGTACATCTATATCCACAGCTACATCGACATGTGTCATTCCGGGAGAAAGTCGGTCCAAAAGATGAAGAATTTTTTGTGGGGCGTCGAGAAGTATTCCGGCTTCAGCTCCTATAGTTTCATGAGATTCCAATAAGTGGCGACGCTATGCGTAATCTTGAAAATCACGTCCATATCAAAGGTACGTTCGAGGCATAGAGCTGTACAGAGTGTCTTTTGGAGGAAAACCAGAACATCGCAGATATTCATACGCCCTTTCAGACTATCTGCCGAGACCTGGAAGTGAACAAAAGCACGATGACTCGTTTGGCGAGGCGCCTGTCATCATAACAACAATGTCATGCAAACCTGTTCCATCTCTTGGCCGGCCACACACCAGCTGTGATTCCTGCAATACTGGAACGTGCACACACTCTCAACGGAGAGTAGTAGTAGATCATTTACATTTATTTTAAACAGTAACGGTCTAATCACATTTATTTGGTGTACTCGAGAAATTACCTTTTCATCAGTCGATTTTGCTCCATTAAGAGCAATGTGTTGAGTTGTGTCTGCCAGGAATTCTTGAACGCAGTCGCAAATCGGATCCGATACAAGGTAAGATCATATTTTTTCACTAAACGACAATGGGCGACCTCGTCAAATGCCTGCCTGAAGCCAAGGGACAGGGCAGGAATTTCGGCGCCGTGGTCTGCAGTGCTATAGATCTCAAGGAACAACAGAGTGATCTGAGAAATCAGCCACCCAGCACAGGATTCAAGCTACGTTGTCTCTCTAAGGTTACCAAGAAATAAGAGGGCTATATTGTTTTCAAGCTGTGATAGATCGCCAACAATGCTCCTCACACCACTGTAGCACGGTTCTGGCTGCGAAACACGGCGATTCTACTTCTGGAAGATGACCTTCCTTTGTATTGGTTCTTCTGGGGACGAATCTAGAATACAACCAAGATCGACTGGTAATATAGCCTTGCACGCATACTTCGAATTGCAAGTCGTCTAATATTTGGGTGCTACGGCGATCATCAGCCGTGGCACCAGAAACTTCAGTCCTCCTTACGACTTCAGGTAAACAGGACTGAGTTTCTACTTCTCCAGGCCGAACAACATTGCTTCGAATTTTAGGAGCTGCTTCTAAGTCGAAGTTAGTTTTACATACTTCTAGACTGTTTTTTGCGCTGAGATTTTTCTTCAGTGTATTTCTTTTCTGTTGAATAGTTATCCTTAATTTGTTTTTATTTTTATATTTTTTGTTGCTTTATCTGCCACCATGCTAAAATGGCTGATAACACAACACCAACCTGTTGTTGTTGTTGTTGTTGTTGTGGTATTTAGTCCTGAGACTGGTTTGATGTAGCTCTCCATGCTACTTTATCCTGTGCAAGGTTCTTCATCTCCCAGTACCAACTGCAACCTACATCCTTCTGAATCTGTTTAGTGTAATTATCTCTGTCTCCCTCTACGATTTTTACCCTCCACGCTGCCCTCCAGTACTAAATTGGTGATCCCTTGATGCCTCAGAACATGTCCTACCAACCGATCCCTTCTTCTACTCAAGTTGTGCCACAAACTCCTCTTCTCCCCAGTTCTATTTAATACCTCCTCATTAGTTATGTGATCTACCCATCTAATCTTCAGCATTCTTCTGTAGCACCACATTTCGAAAGCTTCTATTATCTTCTTGTCTAAACTATTTATCGTCCATGTTTCACTTCCATACAGGGCTACACTCCACACAAATACTTTGAGAAACGACTTCCTAGCACTTAAATCAGTACCCGATTGAGCTATTGAGCTCATATTCTACTACTACAATCTTATTTCTGTAAGTGTTCTGGCCAGGCGTTGATTTAGGTACTGTCTTGACATTCTGGCTTCCACTTGTTTCCATATTAAGATCTTTAGTCTCTTCTGACACTAAATGACCCTGAAGCCTGAAGAATCCAGCTCCACAATAATGAAAATCGCAGTGAAGTACCGACCGAGGTGGCGCAGTGGTTAGCACACTGGACTCGCATTCTGGAGAACGACGGTTCAATCCCGCGTCCGGCCATCCTGAATTAGGTTTTCCCTGATTTTCCTAAATCGCTTCAGGCAAAAGCCAGAATGGTTCCTCTGAAAGGGCATGGCCAATTTCCTTCCCCGTCCTTTCCTACTCCGATAGGATCGATGACCTCGCTGTTTGGTCCCCTCCCCCAAATACCAACCAACTAACCACACTGAAATCGGCCCTATACTTTTACAGATTACCCCGAACATACATACTGAAAGATCTGGCTGCACATTTTGCTGCTGAACTTAACTGTCACGGTTGCCCCGGGTTTCAATTTGCCACAGAACGCCAAATGTATTTTTAGCTGGGAAGAACGAAATATTAAAGTAATGCAAAACATGAACACACTTTTACGCCCACGGGCTCTAGTTGTTTTGGCGGATTTGGCAATGAAGCAATTTTTATAAAAAATCTATAAGTGTCCCTTTCTTTTTCCTCAATTTTATTTCCAATTCTTTAATTTTCGAATACCTTCAACATTCTCACTGCTTTTGAAACTCCACCATTGGGTATTAACTTCGTCTGCTATATTATGTTTGATTTTACTAGTGGTAGCTGCACTAAGGTTTGCGGTAACGAGTGCATAAATCAATTTTTCTACTAGTTTTAAATTTGTTACATGAAGTGAAAATTCACAAAATATTAAAAATTAAGTGTATAACCTCTCTCACTCAGGGAAAGTTAAGTGTCATCTGAATGATACAAACAATTAAAACTGGACGAATTCAGGCGGCGGCAGCTTTTGTCAAATCCTCAAAGGCGGTATTGGCCGAGCGTGAAAAGGTGACACAAACTGATTTAAACCTAATTTAATATTACTGATAGAGTTGGTAATACGCCGAAAGGCCAATACCACCTCTGAGGCCTTAACAAAAGCTTCCGCCGCCCGGAATTCATCAATGTAATTTTTTTGTACCATTCAGTTGACACTTGACTTCCAGTGAGTGATTTTTCACTTTATGTAACAAATTTAAAAGTAGTATAAAATTGATTGAGGTATTCGTTACCGCAAACTGCTTGAAGTAGAGAGCACAGGTAAAAGTTTTTCAAACGGTTCAAATGGCTCTGAGCACTATGGGACGTAACCTCTGAGGTCATCAGTCCCCTAGACTTAGAACTACTTAAACGTAACTAACCTAAGGACATCGTACACATCCATGCCCGAAGCAGGATTCGAACCTGTGACCGTAGCAGCCTCGTGGCGCCGGACTGAGGCGCCTAGAACCGCTCGGCCACAGCGGCCGGCTAAAAGTTGTTCAGAGTTGATAGATCAGATGCGTACATGTAACCCACGAAAAATCATGACTAGCCGTCTCCTCCAACCTTGTCACATGATACGACACTTTGTTTGTCCCCAGCTCAAAAATTTGTGTGAAATCTTATGGGACTTAACTGCTAAGCTAATCCCGAGCGGCCCCCTCTCCTGCCTCACGCATGGTGTTTACGGATAATTGAAAAAAATAAACAAATAAAAGCAAATCGTTTTTACTCGTCATTCTGTAATTATCAGGGCACTTAAAATGTAAGACTTTTCTTTAA
Source organism: Schistocerca americana (assembly GCF_021461395.2). Classification (NCBI taxonomy): domain Eukaryota; kingdom Metazoa; phylum Arthropoda; class Insecta; order Orthoptera; family Acrididae; genus Schistocerca; species Schistocerca americana. Next base: position 89,198,006 of record NC_060127.1, on the reverse strand, counting down.
CTTAATCAAGAGTAAAACGTCGTAAAACGTGTAATAAACGATGTTAACCAGAAGTGCAAGCCAGGGACGAGCGAGTTTCGGGCGTCTCTCGATAAACTGCTGACAGTCTGCTGTGGACACCAGGGCGTTTCGGTCGTCCGCTAAATGAGCAGTCCTCAGGAGCCTGACAGCCATTGCAGTAATTGGCGCTACGTATGCATCAAAGCTTCCCGGTGCCGGACGCATCCGCGCCTGTGGCGGCTGCAGTGGGGCCGCACCAGCTCATACAGTCGAGTTGCCGGCGTATTCCACGCTAAAGAAGGAGCTGTTAAACCCTGTAATGTTGTGCTTGGCTTTGTGTTTGCATACTCGAACAGTGTGTGTGTGTGTGTGTGTGTGTGTGTGTGTGTGTGTGTGTGTGTGTGTGCACTCGCTCAGGCCAACAAGCGTAGGACGAGTCTTAGAAGTCTTGTTAGGTAAACAGCCATCTCATTACCCACTGGAGTGGATCTCATCCCCATCTCAGTTACAGTTCCTTCATAACTCGAATCGGACTTTAAATTACCGTCTCTCCAATAATTTTTCGTCTGGTTAGAGTTCCCAGCTTCTGACCACTTTGCTCCAGTATACGTTTTTCGATTCTGGTATCTCTTTTTCGGAATTTCGTGTTTTTCGATCTTCGTATATTCCAGGTCACTTTTGATTTCTTAGAGCCACTTGCAGCAGGGAGTCCTTCAAAAACAGTCTTCCATGTCGTGTTTTCATTCATATGGACCAAATGGCTATAAAACGTCATTTTATATTTTCCCATCGTTGCATTCAGTTATTCAATTTTGTTCTAGATATCTCCATTACTTCTGTTTCACTGTTACCTTTTGTTGGTCTCTATATGTGTCTTAGGATTTTCTTCTCTTCCTTTTCTATTTTTTCCATTTCTCCAGTCTTAATAAAATCCAGGTATTCGGCATTCGGGGTTTATTGCCGTAACACAGTAACTCAGGAGAAACTCATCGCACACATCTCTAGTCGACTGAAAAGCCATTTCCACCCTCTTAGCCCTGAATTTACACTACTAGCCATTAAAATTGCTACACCAACAAGAATTGCGGATGATAAACGGGTATTCATTGGACAAATATATTACACTAGAACTGACATGTGATCACATTTTCACGCAATTTGGGTGCATAGATCCTGAGAAATCAGTACCCAGAACAATCAACTCTGGCCTAATAATGGCCTTGATACGCCTGGGCACTGAGACAAACAGAGCTTGGATGGCGTGTACAGGTACATCTGCCCATGCAGCTTCAACACGATACCACAGTTCATCAAGAGTAGTGACTGGCGTATTGTGACGAGCCAGTTGCTCGGCCACCATTGACCAGACGTTTTTAATTGGTGAGATATTTGGAGAATGTGCTGGCCAGGGCAGCAGCCGAACATTTTCTGTATCCAGAAAGGCCCGTACAAGACCTGCAACATTTGGTCCTGCATTATCCTGCTGAAATGTAGGGTTTCGCAGGGATCTAATAAAGGGTAGAGTCACGGGTTGTAACACATCTGAAATGTAACGTCCACTGTTCAAAGTGCCGTCAATGCGAACAAGAGGTGACCGAGACGTGTAACCAATGGCACCCCATAGCATCACGCCGGGTGATACGCCAATATGGCGATGACGGATACGCGCTTCCAATGTGCGTTCACCAAGATGTCGCCAAACACGGATGCGACCATCGTGATGCTGTAAACAGAACATGGATTCATCCGAAAAAATGACGTTTCGTCATTCGTGCTCCCAGGTTCGTCGTTGAGTACACCATCGCAGACGCTCCTTTCTGTGATGCAGCGTCAAGGGTAAGAGCAGCCATGGGCTCCGAGCTGATAGCCCATGCTGCTGCAAACGTCGTCGAACTGTTCGTGCAGATAGTTGTTGTCTTACAAACGTCCCCATCTGTTCACTCAGGGATCGAGACGTGGCTGCACCGGTCAGCTGCTGTTTGTGTATGAGAAATCGGTTGGAAACTTTCCTCGTGTAAGCACGTTGTAGGAGTCGCCACGGGCACCAACCTTGTGTAAATGCTCTGAATAGCTAATCATTTGCGTATCACAGCATCTTCTTCCCGTCGGTTAAATTTCTCGTCTGTAGCACGCAATCTTCGTGGTGTATCAATTTTAATGGCCAGTAGTGAACTTAAATCTAACTAACCTAAGGCCATCACACACAACCATGCCCGAGCCAGGATTCGAACCTGCGAACGTAGCGAGCACGCGGTTCCAGACTGAAGCGGCTAGAGCCGCATGGCCACTCCGTCCGGCGGAAACTGATCTCGTATCGTAAACATCTCTAGTCGACTGAAAGGCCATTTCCATCCTCTTAGCCCTGGATTTATTAGCCTAGCCGTCTTAGCCGTTACTCTGTATTGCCTCAGCGAGACATTTCTCTGTAATCTGTCTTCATGAGATTTAGAACATCTTTTACTTTTGTCACATATTCTGATTTTGCATAAGATATTTGATGGCGTCTTTTCTGAAGTATTTCTCCGAAATGTTTTTCGTTGTTGCCATTGCTGCGTCTCCGCACTGTACTGCAAGATCGTCAGCAAAAGCCAGACACTGAATTTTAAGATTCTTGTGTTTATCGCCCAGTTACATTTGGACATTTATTCCGTTCTTCCTGATTTCTTCTTTCCATTGTCGGCCTACCTCCCAGTTGCAATTTATTTGTAATTTACTTTTTCATCATTCAAGGATGAAGGTCATGAAACATTTCTTAAAGCGAACCAAGTATTCTGGAGCTATGTTTTGCATTATGTTCATTACGATTCGCATGTTGAGGAAATCTTATATTAATCTGGAATCCAATATTAAAAAATGTAGCTTTAACAGAAATAGTAGAAACTACGTCAGCTGTTCCAAGGAAAATCAAGCAGGTCATACTTGTTCATCAATTAAAACATGCCGGCCGCTGTGGCCGAGCGTTTCTAGGCGCTTCAGCCTGGAACCGCGCTGCTGCTACGGTCGCAGGTTCGAATCCTGCCTCGGGCATGGATGTGTGTGATGTTCTTAGGTTAGTTAGGTTTAAGTAGTTGTAAGTCTAGGAGCCTGATGACCTCAGATGTTAAGTCCCATAGTGCCCAGAGAAATTTGAACCAATAGTAGAATAACAAAGACAAATTACAGGGAAGCATGCTGAAGCGACACTGGTAGGAATGGCCGTGAGAGGAGCGGAGAGACTAGGAAGAGGAAGACGAACGCGATAAAAACATAAGGAATGGAGAGCGAGAGAAGTAAATTGAGGAGGCTTATTAAGAAGTAAAGGCAGAATTAATCAAGGCGGGAACACTTCTTGTACTGTCTGACGGACAACAAAATTAAGGGATTCAACTTCTACTTAAAAGCAACAGCGCACTATAGTGTCCACAGAGTACAAGGGTACGTCACACAGACCAGCCCTACCTGTTGTCAAACACGCTAGAGTAGCAGCAAAGTTTCCCTGGATCACCACCTGAAGGTCCTGCACTACGACCTATCCTTAAAATGAACAGCCAGAATCTTCTCTTTAAAGACCAGAATTGGAATTTCGACAATCTTTAATGACGTCTTTGAGCTCCTACAGGTGATAATACGGTCTCGTACACTCTCTACTAATGTTTGCGCACAGGTAGTTAGTATGGTTGGTCATCAGTCTACTGACTAGTTTAATGCGGCCCGCCACGAATTCCTTTCCTGTGCTAACCTCTTCATCTCAGAGTAGCACTTGCAACCTACGTCCTCAGTTATTTGCTTGACGTATTCCAATCTCTGTCCTCCTCTACAGTTTTTGCACTCTACAGCTCCCTCTACTACCATGGAAGTCATTCCCTCATGTCTTAGCAAATGTCCTATCACCCTGTCCCTTCTCCTTATCAGTGTTTTCCACATATTCCTTTCCTCTCCGATTCTGCGTAGAACCTCCTCATTCCTTACCTTATCAGTCCACCTAATTTTCAACATTCGTCTATAGCACCACATCTCAAATGCTTCGATTCTCTTCTGTTCCGGTTTTCCCATAGTCCATGTTTCACTACCATACAATGCTGTGCTCCAGACGTACATCCTCAGAAATTTCTTCCTCAAATTAAGGCCGGTATTTGATGTTAGTAGACTTCTCTTGGCCAGAAATGCCTTTTTTGCCATAGCGAGTCTGCTTTTGATGTCCTCCTTGCTCCGTCCGTCATTGGTTATTTTATTGCCTAGGTAGCAGAATTCATTAACCGCATTGATTTCGTGACCATCAATCATGATGTTAAGTTTCTCGCTGTTCTCATTTCTACTACTTCTCATTACCTTCGTCTTTCTCCGATTTACTCTCAAACCATACTGTGTACTCATTAGACTGTTCATTCCGTTCAGCAGATCATTTAATTCTTCTTCACTTTCACTCAGGATAGCAATGTCATCAGCGAATCGTATCATTGATATCCTTTCACCTTGTATTTTAATTCCACTCTTGAACCTTTCTTTTATTTCCATCATTGCTTCCTCGATGTACAGATTGAAGAGTAAGGGCGAAAGGCTACAGCCTTGTCTTACACCCTTCTTAATACGAGCACTTCGTTCTTGGTCGTCCACTCTTATTATTCCCTCTTGGTTGTTGTACATATTGTATATGACCCGCCTCTCCCTATAGCTTACCCCTACTTTTTTCAGAATCTCGAACAGCTTGCACCATTGTATATTGTCGAACGCATTTTCCAGGTCGACAAATCCTATGAAAGTGTCTTGATTTTTCTTTAACCTTGCTTCCATTATTAACCGTAACGTCAGAATTGCCTCTCTCGTCCCTTAGTTTTCCTAAAGCCGAACTATTCGTCACCTAGCGCATTCTCAATTTTCTTTTCCATTCTTCTGTATATTATTCTTGTAAGCAGCTTCGATGCATGAGCTGTTAAGCTGATTGTGCGATAATTCTCGCACTTGTCAGCTCTTGCCGTCTTCGAAATTGTGTGGATGATGCTTCTCCGAAACTCAAATGGTATGTCGCCAGACTCATATATTCTACACACCAACGTGAGTAGTCGTTCTGTTGCCACTTCCCCCAATGATATTAGAAATTCTGATGGAATGTTATCTATCCCTTCTGCCTTATTTGACCGTAAGTCCTCCAAAGCTCTTTTAAATTCCGATTCTAATACTGGATCGCCTATCTCTTCTAAATCGACTCCTGTTTCATCTATCACATCAGACAAATCTTCACCCTCATATAGGCTTTCAATGTATTCTTCCCACCTATCTGCTCTCTCCTCTGCATTTAACAGTGGAATTCCCGTTGCACTCTTAATGTTACCACCGTTGCTTTTAATGTCACCAAAGGTTGTTTTGACTTTCCTGCATGCTGAGTCTGTCCTTCCGACGATCATATCTTTTTCCATATCTTCACATTTTTCCTGCAGCCATTTCGTCTTAGCTTCCCTGCACTTCCTATTTATTTCATTCCTCAGCGACTTGTATTTCTGTATTCCTGATTTTCCCGGAACATGTTTGTACTTCCTCCTTTCATCAATCAACTGAAGTATTTCTTCTGTTACCCATGGTTTCTTCGCAGCTACCTTCTTTGTACCTATGTTTTCCTTCCCAACTTCTGTGATGGCCCTTTTTAGAGATGTCCATTCCTCTTCAACTGTACTGCCTACTGCGCTATTCCTTATAGCTGTATCTATAGCGTTAGAGAACTTCAAACGTATCTCGTCATCCCTTAGTACTTCCGTATCCCACTTCTTTGCGTATTGATTCTTCCTTACTAATGTCTTGAACTTCAGCCTACTCTTCATCACTACTATATTGTGATCTGAGTCTATATCTGTTCCTGGGTACGCCTTACAATCCAGTATCTGATTTCGGAATCTCTGCCTGACCATGATGTAATCTAATTGAAATCTTCCCGTATCTCCTGGCTTTTTCCAAGTATCACTCCTCCTCTTGTGATTCTTGAACAGGGTATTCGCTATTACTAGCTGAAACTTGTTACAGAACTCAATCAGTCTTTCTCCTCTTTCATTCCTCGTCCCAAGCCCATATTCTCCTGTAACCTTTTCTTCTACTCCTTCCCCTACAACTGCATTCCAGTTGCCCATGACTATTAGATTTTCGTCCCCCTTTACACACTGCATTACCCTTTCAATATCCTCATACACTTTCTCTATCTGTCGCTACCGGCCGCGGTAGTCTCGCGGTTAAGGCGCTCAGTCTGGAACCGCGCGCCCGCTACGGTCGCAGGTTCGAATCATGCCTCGGGCATGGATGTGTGTGATGTCCTTATGTTAGCTAGGTTTAAGTAGTTCTAAGTTCTAGGGGACTGATGACCACAGAAGTTAAGTCCCATAGTGCTCAGAGCCATTTGAATCATTTGAACACTTTCTCTATCTGTTCAACTTCAGCTTGCGACGTCGGCAAGTATACCTGAACTATCGTTGTCGGTGTTGGTCTGCTGTCGATTCTGATTAGAACAACCCGGTCACTGAACTGTTCACAGTAACACACCCTCTGCCCTACCTTCCTATTCATAACGAATCCTACACCTGTTATACCATTTTCTGCTGCTGTTGATATTACCCGATACTCATCTGACCAGAAATCCTTGTCTTCCTTCCACTTCACTGACCCCTACTATATCTAGATTGAGCCTTTGCATTTCCCTTTTCAGATCTCCTAGTTTCCCTACCGCGTTCAAGCTTCTGACATCCCACGCCCCGACTCGTAGAACGTTATCCTTTCGTTGATTATTCAATCTTTTTCTCATGGTAACCTCCCCCTTGGCAGTCCCCTCCCGGAGATCCGAATGGGGAATATTCCGGAATCTTTTGCCAACGGAGAGATCATCATGACACTTCTTCAATTACAGGCCACATGTCCTGTGGATACACGCTACGTGTCTTTAATGCAGTGGTTTCCATTGCCTTCTGCATCCTCATGTCGTTGATCATTGCTGATTCTTCCGCCTTTAGGGGCAATTTCCCACCCCTAGGACAAGAGAGTGCCCTGAACCTCTATCCGCTCCTCCGCCTTCTTTGACAAGGCCGTTGGCAGAATGAGGCTGACTTCTTACGCTGGAAGTCTTCGGCCGCCAATGCTGATTATTTATCAAAATTTAGGCAGTGGCCGGGACCGAACACGTTTTGATTATGAATCAAAGACGCTACCCCTAGACCACGGGACATAAACGGGAATAATTGTTTTTACTTCGCCAAATAGCAAAAGAGCACACAATACAAAAAAGTGACCAAAAGTTGCTCCACACGCAGTGAAGTACAAAAAGTCACAGAAGTGTTACTGGTCTCATTGTTAAAGTGATCCAACAACTATAATTACTGTCTATTGCTCATTAATATAAAACAAGTTCTATGAGCCCTGGTTTGCACGAACAGAGAGGCAACTCAAAAGATTCCCGAGGCTCAGCTAAACAGCGGACTTGCTATATCAGCCGGAGCCTAAGAGGTAAAAGAACAAAATAACCGAATATGGTGCGAGCTTGGGCCTTATAAAGTTTCGCTCCAGGATATTGACGATCTTTTTTCATTTCTCATAGTTTACAAATTCCCTCGGTCAGACAGTCAATCTTTTATCGGCTGTTGATTCGTCATTATAGCCTGTTTTGTATTATTTCTCGGGAGCAGTACCTATTAAAGTATTCAGTACCAATTTAGACCTCTTCATCATCAGTTATCTGCTATATTAGCTGGTCCTTTGCTTCTCCATTTTCTGCGATCCTTTGCTTCCTTCTTAAGGCTGCTGTATGTTGTACCGTCCATCATGTCATCCAGTATCTGGAATCTCTTCCTTCCTCGCTTCCTTTTCCCTTCTACATAACCTCCTAACATTGTTTTTATCAGTCCGTCATTCTTTCTTCATATATGCCCAATCCAATTTCTTTTTCTTCTCTTTATTACATCAGGTAACTGTGTTTTCTCTCCCACTCTTCTCAATACCTCTTCATTTTTTACTCTGTCCAGCCAACTTATTCTTTCCATCCTCCGCCATGTGCAGATCTCAAAAGCCTCCAGATTGTCTCCGTCTTTCTTCCTCATAGTCCATGTTTCAGCGCCATATAGAAGAACACCACACAAGAGTTATGCCTACGCAATGGGAATTCCGGGTTTATGACCTTGGTCTCCATCTCGTATGTTGATATTTTGTCATTTAAAATCTATTAATTTTTTATTAAGGATCCTTGCTCATCAATATGAGTCGCAGGAGATGAAAAATATATAAACAGGCCCCGAAAATTTACAGTAATGTGGCTGTAAGTGGCACTGAAGGTTAGGACCAGGTTAAATCTTTAACTAACAATAACTTCTAAACTAATTAAGTTTTGGTTAATGAAAGTAATTTTAAAAAGGAGCAGTGTCCTTTCCTTCCGCATTTACCTATTAGCTCGTAAGATTTTCCCTAGGATTAGATGAACGAAATTTTCTAATTGGAGGAACTTTTGAGGCCGTTACGTCTGATGAAACAAATTAGCTCGTTTGAAAGTAATGTATAAAACTTGTTTTCATATTGAAATCCTAAACCTCAGTGCAGGGCAACAGCTGGTAAATCAAACAATTCGACTGTGAGAGACCAAACCAGTTTAAGTGAGATTTAAGCATGCCATCTGACGCAGAATAACACGTTGGCCGTGAAAATCGTTAATCTTTGCCTCTAGTCTTGCAAACAATCCCTGTATCAGAACTACATCGTAAATGAACTTAAATATGAACGCATCTGACTGTCTGATCAAACTGCCTGAAAATTCACAAGATAGCGTTTACTGATATCTTCTACTGGTACTAAGCCTCTAAACCGATATATCATTTTTCAAACATACACTCCGACAATCACTTTGCCTTCCAGTGGACATGAACCTTGATAGTTATTAAACTTACTGGCATACTTGCGCGCACGGAATGCTAGTCTGCTCTGCAATATGCCGCTGTTAGGAATAATGATACGACTATAAGAAAATCCAGTTTCATTTACCGTACATGCGATGTCTAATGCAAGAAGATATCTTACCAATTTTCATAAAAATGCTTCTTAGTACGCAACTCTCGATGTGCAAACAGTCACGAAATTAAAAATGAAGATGGCGAACTAATGTTAATGACTGATAGAACGAAGACTACACTTTTAACTACACTTCATTAAGCCATGACAACAATACACCTTTTCATAAAGTTCTCACACCTAGACAGGTTAGCAAAAATATTTTCTAACAACGGTCTTGTGCACTTGACGCTTGTTTCAACTATCAGACAAGTTGATGTACTTCACTATAAAATTTCTATAGCAAACTTTAAAAACACAATAAGAAACCACACAGTTACAAATATAAAAAGACTTGATTACCTCACAAATTGACTTTTCTCATTCTTTCACGCATATCATCTCATTTTTTCCGTATTTTTATTGGACTTGTATTATCACACAATTCTTTTTGAATAATGCTGCCTCCGCTATACGGCAGACCCATCGTTTTCAAACCAAATTTATATGCCAGACTGTCCAACAAACACTGACTCTGCTACTCTCCGACTTACTTCTACAAACCTCTCTGGCCTCAAACGCAATCTTACAAGGAACGTGGCTTTATCGATACTTCAGAGGTTCAGTACACCTACCAGATTCGCAACTTCCATCACATTTATGGCCAAAACTTCCTGAAAAACGTCATGACAAATAGGACAGTTCCCTTTGACATTGCAACCAACACGACAAACTCAACGACTGAATAGTGAAGTTCAGTGAGGACAGTTGCTTTCTACACTTTCGGTAATTTGCATGGTATGTGCTTAATGTAATAACTTTAACACAGGAATTTCGAAAATAAAATAAGCGAAAGTTTCATAAAGACCTTAAGCAGTGAAACAGGAGTGCACGTAAAGTAGGAGGGTGCTCTGTCACGGGTAGCTTGTTCCGCAGGCGGACGGTAGCAGCGGAGAAGGAGTTTGCGATTGTTTTCGTCTTAAGAACGGGCAGAACCTGGTTATTAGAAAAGTGAGGCCTTGAGCAACGACTGCGATGAGATGGCAGACACTCCTCCTGTGACACAGGGCACTGGGATGAACGTGCAGTGAGGAACCAATGAAGCAGACACAGCGTATAGTAGTCACGTAACTTGTCTGGGAGCAAAGTTCTTAATTGGGCACATGCGTCAGTGACGCGGCTGTTTTTGTCTAGATTTGTCACTACACTTTCCATGTTGTATTACACAGCAATAGGTGAGGCTTAGGCAGTGCGAGCCATTGCACAAGTTTATACTTCACAGCCTACGTAAATGTTTTCCGAAACCCGTGGATGACTTAGTGAAATATCCCTTATTCCGGTTATACTGCATAAAACATTCACCAGATAAATCATTAAACTTCACAATAACTAACTTCTGAAGAAAAAGGAAACATAGAACTTTGTAATGTCGGCAGTCGCAGCCATTTCACTTCACAATGAATAGAGTGGTTGAAATGGCTCTGAGCACTATGGGACTCAACTGCTGAGGTCATCAGTCCCCTAGAACTTAGAACTAGTTAAACCTAACTAACCTAAGGACATCACAAACATCCATGCCCGAGGCAGGATTCTAACCTGCGACCGTAGCGGTCTTGCGGTTCCAGACTGCAGCGCCTTTAACCGCACGGCCACTTCGGCCGGCAATGAATAGAATTAAAATAAACTGCAAGACAGGTGTAACTGGTGATTTGTTTATTGTCCCAACCGGTTTCGTTGCATTAAAGCAGCATCCCCAGGTGAACTACATAAGAAGGAAAACACCCCATGTAATATACACTCCTGGAAATTGAAATAAGAACACCGTGAATTCATTGTCCCAGGAAGGGGAAACTTTATTGACACATTCCTGGGGTCAGATACATCACATGATCACACTGACAGAACCACAGGCACATAGACACAGGCAACAGAGCATACACAATGTCGGCACTAGTACAGTGTATATCCACCTTTCGCAGCAATGCAGGTTGCTATTCTCCCATGGAGACGATCGTAGAGATGCTGGATGTAGTCCTGTGGAACGGCTTGCCATGCCATTTCCACCTGGCGCCTCAGTTGGACCAGCGTTCGTGCTGGACGTGCAGACCGCGTGAGACGACGCTTCATCCAGTCCCAAACATGCTCAATGGGGGACAGATCCGGAGATCTTGCTGGCCAGGGTAGTTGACTTACACCTTCTAGAGCACGTTGGGTGGCACGGGATACATGCGGACGTGCATTGTCCTGTTGGAACAGCAAGTTCCCTTGCCGGTCTAGGAATGGTAGAACGATGGGTTCGATGACGGTTTGGATGTACCGTGCACTATTCAGTGTCCCCTCGACGATCACCAGTGGTGTACGGCCAGTGTAGGAGATCGCTCCCCACACCATGATGCCGGGTGTTGGCCCTGTGTGCCTCGGTCGTATGCAGTCCTGATTGTGGCGCTCACCTGCACGGCGCCAAACACGCATACGACCATCATTGGCACCAAGGCAGAAGCGACTCTCATCGCTGAAGACGACACGTCTCCATTCGTCCCTCCACTCACGCCTGTCGCGACACCACTGGAGGCGGGCTGCACGATGTTGGGGCGTGAGCGGAAGACGGCCTAACGGTGTGCGGGACCGTAGCCCAGCTTCATGGAGACGGTTGCGAATGGTCCTCGCCGATACCCCAGGAGCAACAGTATCCCTAATTTGCTGGGAAGTGGCGGTGCGGTCCCCTACGGCACTGCGTAGGATCCTACGGTCTTGGCGTGCATCCGTGCGTCGCTGCGGTCCGGTCCCAGGTCGACGGGCACGTGCACCTTCCGCCGACCACTGGCGACAACATCGATGTACTGTGGAGACCTCACGCCCCACGTGTTGAGCAATTCGGCGGTACGTCCACCCGGCCTCCCGCATGCCCACTATACGCCCTCGCTCAAAGTCCGTCAACTGCACATACGGTTCACGTCCACGCTGTCGCGGCATGCTACCAGTGTTAAAGACTGCGATGGAGCTCCGTATGCCACGGCAAACTGGCTGACACTGACGGCGGCGGTGCACAAATGCTGCGCAGCTAGCGCCATTCGACGGCCAACACCGCGGTTCCTGGTGTGTCCGCTGTGCCGTGCGTGTGATCATTGCTTGTACAGCCCTCTCGCAGTGTCCGGAGCAAGTATGGTGGGTCTGACACACCGGTGTCAATGTGTTCTTTTTTCCATTTCCAGGAGTGTATATGATCCAAATACCATAACAACCTTTTTTTTCAATTTTAATTTTTTAGAGAATTTTAACGATTTTTTGAAAATATTTTGTATCTCCTATTCAAAGCATTTAACCAGACAGAAAAAATCAAACTTGAAACAAACTTACAACAGTGTCACATTACCCCACCAAGACCCACCTAACGCCTGTAATCAAAAATCAAACGTCTGAAGAGGGGAAAGCGTCAAAATAAATAAAACAGGACATCGGGGAGAACAGTGTGGTGTTGCACCACAAGAAAAAAAGACATACATAAGTATATTGTATTAAAACTAAAAGACGTAAAGAAGGAAAGAGCAAAATTGGCGTCTCCAGCGAGCTAAATATCAACCCCCCAATTTCCCCCTCCCCCTTCCCCCCCCCCCCACACACACACACACTCACACAATTAAGACCGCAAAACACTGACATAGTTACTGACACGTTAAAAATTTTTAGTTAGGTACACAGTGTCAAGTGAAAGGATGCCTAACCAAATTTAAGATTATGATAGCAAAGGACTAGCATAACTTCAAGTATCATAACACGCGCATCCGTATATACTCTTATGGTTTCATGGATATAGCACGGAAGATGGTGTGGTGTGTAATAAAACGGGAAGTTGACTTACGTTCCTTGTTCAAAAGTCACGCCACGTTTATATTATTGACGTGGTCTTACAGTTACCCACTTGCACATCCCACCGTATGCCACAGTGATATTTCTGTATATAATAACGTAATGTGCTAAATCCTAAAGAAAGGCTAAATATGAATTCCAGTTTGGTGGGAACAAAATAGAGCTAACGTACAGAATTTTTTTAAAACTTGACATGAGATACATATCTATCGTCAATCACGAGAAAATTGGTAGTATGTAGCAGTATAAAAGAAATATTCATATCCAGATCCCATAAACGGTTCGAGATACCGAAAAGAACGTTGACAGAATTTAGTATGCAAAGTGGAGAGTATTTTACCGCAAAACTAATACTTCCTTACCTCCTGCGATATACGAGTGAATACAGATTTTTTTCCAGAGAGAAAAGTAATTCTTCGAAGGTATATCGATAGCTGGTAAACTGAGGAGTAGTATGGATTTTTAACACTGTTAATGAAAGAATCATACTTTTATTTTTATACCAAACGAGAGTTTTTCGTAATAGCAGACTGCTTCAGGATTCTGTTAAGAGGGCAGCTGCTTTATCATGTTAGCGAGGTCAAATTGTATAAACGCCTCTGTGTTTCGGGAAGAGAAGTTAATTTTAAAATGGCAACAAGACAAACAAAAAATGGTTCAAATGGTTCTGAGCACTATGGGACTTAACATCTATGGTAATCAGTCTCCTAGAACTCAGAGCTACTTAAACCTAACTGACCTAAGAACATCAAACAACACCCAGTCATCACGAGGCAGAGAAAATCCCTGACCCCGCCGGGAATCGAACGCGAGAACCCGGGTGTGGGAAGCGAGAACGCTACCGCACGACCACGAGCTGCGGACGAAGACAAACAAAAAAGTGGTGTACGAAGCAGACGAAAAGACATCGCTCCCTCTGATCCAATTTCAGCGTAATCCTGTATCCATTTTGTTTTTAATAAAATACGGTTTCCCTGTAGAATTATTCGTCATACTGGCATAATCTGTTAATATGATCGTTTTCAGACTCGCTAGGTCTAGCTTAAATATTCTTCGAGATACGCACTTGTGCAAAGGATTACGCTTTAGAACTACACCTCCCTCACCACTACCATTGTTCCCTCCCCCACTGTGCCTTCTGTTCAGCAAGCAGCCAAGTAATATTGCACATACTCTATCGCTACTGTGCTGTATGTTATGCACGTAACTGTTGGCACCCATTGCAATTATCGTCTCAGCACACAGATCATGTGACAACAGTATTTTTTGTCTCGTTATGCTGATCGTACTAAGCTACACCATTTTCTGATCTGGTATTGGAATAGCATCCAGAAGAATATGGGGTAGTCAGTATCTGATAGGATACTGAAATTACTCGCGACTTCGCTGCATTCTGCATACGTTCAAGATTTTTTGCACATCTAAAGGCTGGAAACAAATCATTATTCATCTAGGTGATACAGTATTAGTATTTTCAGATCCGATACTTTTGTAAATCTGGAGACTGTCGACTAATAGATGATATTTACCGGACAGAACTGACGAAATGTTATGGACGCGGAAGGACAGTAATTGTGGTGCCAACACTGAGGCCCGTGGGATTCTTTCTTCGATTAACTTTGATGAGAATCATCCTCTCCTATTTGATCATTCGTGTGAAAGCGGGTGCACTAAATAGATTCCAAATTAAAGAATGTATTTTTATACAATCTTCCCTAGCCGCCACTTCTCTTTTAGTAAAGTTCGCAGCGATTTGAACTTTTTTATCCTGAAAGTTTTTACTTGTCCGTAAAAATGGGAAAGTGGGGTACGTTTGGGTGTCATTTCATCTACAAAAATCTGATCGTTTAATGTCTGAGCAGTCTTACCTCCCCACGAATTAATCGAACGCTGTCCAAATATTTAGAATTTAACTACGAACTATGAACGGAATACAAATTAGAAGAAAGTTTCTATCAAGACTGATGTATTAATGAAACTATTACGACGGAAACGATTATTTTTGAACAATTATGCATGATACATACCGTTTAATGATATTCTGTACTCTGAAATCGAAAAAAATACACAGGCAGAATTGGAACCTGTACGACCACCACGATAGCCGTAAACATTTAGCTGCTGTGCTTCTTTCGCTTGGTGAAAAAAGGGCTAACGCAGACAAATACAGGTGGAACGCATTAACGTTTAACATCGATTTTCTTGAAAACTGGTGCCCGTCCAATGAAAAGTCGCCAGAGAGATATTCACTGTATAACGGGATCAGTCTACTTTTTTCACCCACCGCTCACTTTTGGATATCTACTTCCTGTGAAATTTTCTAACCCCCCACCAGTTCCACAGTAAAGGTGGTTTACAAAGCAGGGGAGCAACGCTACTTTGTAAAACACATAAATCAGAGTTACACCAAATTAAAGCAGATAGTAATTTCTAAAGACACTGTATGAAAAAAAAAAAAAAAAAAAAAAAAAAAAAAAGAAAAAAAAAAAAAAGGACGACGCACCACCGAGGAATTATCCAAGTGGAACGGAAATCGGTAGATATGATGCACATGTTCAGACAAGCAAATTGTTACAATTTCAGAAAAGAGAATAATTGCTTGCATAAGGGTCTTGGGTGCAGCAACGAGTTGTAAGACTTGCCCTATTTGTGAAGTTCTTTCTCTTGAATAAATCGTCTCATTTCTCTGAAATTGAAAAAAAATTGTTTGTCTATACACCTACACCTCATTTATCGATTCCCGTTCCATTCGATTAATACCTTCACAGTGCGTCATTTTTTTAACTTTACTTCACGTCAAAATATTATGAAACCCTAATCAAAATATTTTTAAGAAGCGTATCGTGAAAGCTGGACCAGCGTGTGACATCACTGGATGCAAGAATGCCACCTTGTTGTCTTTTCAGACGAGGCCCAGCTCTGCATACCACGCCGCGAGGGATGTGGCCGTGTACAGATTTTCCGAGTAGAACTAAAGTTGCTACATTGCGTTTGTCATCGTCATGTGGGACCACTATATGGCTTGACCGTGTGGGGTGCTATAGTGAACATGATACTATTACCTGTGCTTCGCATAGCCAGTACTTTACCTTACCTTTGATGTCTCTCAAACGATGTCTTTCAACAAGATAACGCAAAGTCGCATGACCTCCGTGCCGTGTCCTTGCCTTCCTTGATATAGAGTGTGTTCCATTGTCGCCCTGGACAGCACCTTTTCGAGATCTCTCACCCTTAGGCTTAGCCACAGCCTGGAGAATGAAAAAATGTTCAAATGTGTGTGAAATCCTATGGGACTTAACCGCTAAAGTCATCAGTCCCTAAGCTTACACACTACATAACCTAAATTATCCTAAGGACAAACACGCACACCCATGCCCGAGGGAGGGCTCGAACCTCCGCCGCTAGCAGCGGCACAGTCCATGACTGCAGCGTCCCTGACCGCTCGGCTAATCGGCGGCCCTGGAGAATGAGATTTTCACTCTGCGCTGATATGGCACACAGTTTTAATCTGCCGGGAAGTTTCATCTGGTGATGGTTTTCTGAGTTAGCGCCACGGAGTTGGTAGCGTTCTCGCTTCCCACGCCCGGGTTCCCGGGTTCGATTCCCGGCGGGGTCAGGGATTTTCTCTGCCTCGTGATGGCTGGGTGTTGTGTGCTGTCCTTAGGTTAGTTAGGTTTAAGTAGTTCTAAGTTCTAGGGGACTGATGACCATAGATGTTAAGTCCCATAGTGCTCAGAGCCATTTGAACCATTTTGAGCCACGGAGTTGAAGGCGCATGGTATAATGTACCGCCATGTGTCTTACAAGCTCAGTTCGTTTGAACTATTAACGCTGCCAGAGTTGGCATCTCTCCGTTCTAAATTTCGCACTATGTTTATCCCAAATCAGGTACAAGTTTAATAATGCCGAAATGGCAGGGAGAGTGTTAGGAACCGAGTAAAAATTCCCAAAAATCCCATCAAATGACGTTAACAGTTTATCACATCCATTGTGCTACACAGACACAATCAGAAAATATACAGTTAAAACAACAAATAAAAAAACAGAAACTTCAATAATTGACATTGTCATTCAGTTAATATCGTAAGATTATCTGTAGTAAACTCGATTAGGAAATATTCATAATTAAAAATATTTACTTTTAAATTACGTTGATTGACTCCAATATGCGTGTGCATGAGGTTGGCGCCGGAATAGTTTCAAACTTATGTTATTTGTATTCGTTAAAGTAGCCTGTGGTCGAAATGCTACAAATGTTCCCTATTTGCTGACAGCTCAGAAGAATTCTTGATAAGCAAGAACCGGTATATCTTGGATGACTTCCATTTGAGTATACCAAACAAACTTAAAGACTTTCACCAAGATAGTAAACGTAGAAAGAACTTACCAGAACAACCTTAACACTAGAGAATAGAGCAGGAAAAAAGAAAACTAATCTTAAAACATTTTTTCTAGTAATTCAAATCAACACGCAAATTTTCATTGAAAGGTAGGAACAAATTTGGCCTTACAGAATTCAGCAACGGTCAAAATTATTATGCTAGCAGCTGTTTAAGAATTCGCTGTCTTTCAGGCAACTGTCTTTTAGTCAGAATAATTTCTGATCACGGCCTACCGGCCAGGTTAGTACACAACCATTCATTAAATTGAATATAGCATATTCAGAACTATAAAGGCGCACACTGACATTCGGAGGCAGCTTTAAGAGACACACAAGACAATATGTGTGATCAACTGACCAACGCAAGGCTTTAAGCAGTTTTGAAAATATTTCAGAAATCAAACTTGAAATTTATAATGTGGTCATAAATTTTAATACGGCTAACAGTTCAAGTTACTTGACAGTTAAATTATTGTGCCACAAACAGTATTATTTTTTTCCCTTTTACTCTAAAGTATGGTTATTAGATATGCTAAGTCTGACGTACAATTGTACGGCCAAGACGTAGGAACGATAATGCAACAATTGTGCAATACGTTCTTAGCATGGACCAGTTACGTGCTAATACGAGCCGTGTTTGTTGAGCTCAACATTACACTAATTTGCCAGCAGTGGGTCAGCACATTCAGGAAGAGCGGTGTGCTGACCACATGCCCGTCCATATCCGCATCCAGTGACGCTTGTGGGTTGAGGAAGACACGGCGGCCGGTCGCTTCCGTTAGGCCTTCATGGATTGTTCGGGAGGAGTTTAGTTTAGTTTTAGTGTAATAATAAACCATATAGTATTGGCGCTTATCACTGGTACAGAAGGTGGGCGGAAGGGGACAGAACTGGCGTGCGCCAGTCACGAGTTAATTGACAACGTCTACAAAACTCCAAGCCCACACGCGCAGAAGAATAAATCTACACCAAGAAATTGCTCACAGCTACAGTAAGTAATTCTGCAGTGAAGTCGTTCTTCTCTCGACTTTCTTATGAAACTCTATTACAGAATGGAAAACAAAGGGCAGGTTGCGTGGCTGACAACTCATTCTGCCCCTTGCGCCATGGTCACAGTGAAAGGTGTGTGTGTATATATATATATAATTGTATAGGTACCTTTTTATGACTTAGGACGAGCGTGTAGTATTTGAATCGTGTAGTTATGCGCGCTCAGCCTTATTCTTCTGATGGAAGATATGACCATTACGAAAGGAATATTAACATTGTGCGTTGAATGAGATGGATTTACTAAGACAGATGCTATTTTCATAATAATATGATTTAAGGTAACATATGAACATGTATTACTTCATTGCGGCAGCACTGAGTAGGCATTCTTGGTTCAACTCACACATCTACATTAGGAATTCCTTGCTGTTTTTATAACGTTTTGTCACATTCAATGTTAATGGATTTGAAAAGGCGATGAGAATTTAATCGTTACTGTGATGACTTTTGCGTTAGAATACATTTTCATGTACAGTTACATTTTTGTATTTCTTCAGTGTTAATTTTACGCAATTTTCATTTGTAATGGAAAATTTTTTTATTGCTCGCTAAGCCTCCAGTAGTGAAATTTTGTAAATGCAATAGTGTAAATAACTTTTTTGAGATCAGTTTTTTTAATACAGGTTCTTGAGAAAAATTTTCGTCTGGGGACTAACTCAGATTATCCTGCGTCATAATCTAGCTAACATTAGCTGATGAACTTTATTTTCATGAGAGATAGATTCTCTGACAACCAAGTCTGCGTTGCATGTATTTAAGAGACCGCACTGCACTATCGTGATTCTCTGAAGTTAGTAGCAGCTCAGAAACTAAGACACGCCTTGGCTTCTTTTTCTACGAGAGCAGTTGTACGACGTTTCCCATTGTGACACCGGTAAGCCAAACACAGAAGATAAGAGTTTTAATTTCACAGGGTCAGCTCACACTTTTGAGGTTCATTAAAGTTCAGAGTATCATTTTTTTTTACGTACAGTGTTGGTTCAGACGGTATATTTCAGTTTATATTCTCACAGTAAGATTTGTCTCTCATTTTCTCAGACTTCATTCTTGACTGTAACGTGAGGTTAGCTTATGCCCGTATTTCTTTTCTATGAATGGAATTTTTTTGAAATGCAACATTCTACATTCATAAAGAGACTAAGAGAGTTGTTGTTGTTGTGGTCTTTAGTCTTGAGACTGGTTTGATGCAGCTCTCCATGCTACTCAATCCTGTGCAAGCTTCTTCATCTCCCAGTACCTACTGCAACCTACATCCTTCTGAATCTACTTAGTGTATTCATCTCTTGGTCTCCTACAATTTTTACCCTCCACACTGCCCTCCAATACTAAATTGATCTCTTGATGCCTCATAACATGTCCTACCAACCGATCCCTTCTTCTATTCAAGTTGTGCCACAAACTCCTCTTCTCCCCAATTCTATTCAATACCTCCTTATTAGTTATGCAATCTACCCATCTAATCTTCAGCATTCTTCTGTAGCACCACATTTCGACAGCTTCTATTCTCTTCTTGTCCAAAATATTTATCGTCCATGTTTCACTATCATACATGGCTACATTCCATACAAAGACTTTCAGAAACGACTTCCTGACACTTAAATCTATACTCGATGTTAAAAAATTTCTCTTCTTCAGAAACGCTTTCCTTGCCATTGCCAGTCTACATTTTATATCCTCTCTACTTCGACCATCTTCAGTTAATTTGCTCCCTAAATACCAAAACTTATTTACTACTTTAAGTGTCTCATATCCTAATCTAATTCCCTCAGCATCACCCGAATCAATTCGACTACATTCCATTATCCTCGTTTCGCTTTTGTTGATGTTCATCTTATATCCTCCTTTCAAGACACTATCCATTCCGTTCAACTGCTCTTCCAAGTCCTTTGCTGTCTCTGACAGAATTACAATGTCATCGGCGAGCCTCAAAGCTTTTATTTCTTCTCCATGGATTTTAATACCTACTCCGAATTTTTCTTTTGTTTCCTTCACTGCTTGCTCAAATCCAGTAGTAACGCAAACAGTTGCGCACTCACATAGTCTTCTTTTTGTTTATTAAGATAACTTTCAAGAAGCTCACTGTCTATATCAACAAGATACGGAAAGAAAAGGCTCCCACACCTCACTCACGGTTCCTCGTCCAGGCGTCTTTCGTCTGTAACGCCTATGCTATTAGTGAAATATCACCGCCCAGGATGCCGGAAATTTGTTCCTACAGAAGTGCAGAATAGCATAAGCTAAGATGAATCCGATACTACAGGACAAGTCCCAAGGATTGCTGGCACAGATGTATTATTCATCCTGCCTTATGTGGGCACAGTGAGCAAAATTTCGCTGTTTGCTATCCTACTTAGCGCTGCAGTTTTAGTAGCCAGCAGTGTAAATTTTCTCAGTACAGTATAATTAGTTTCCCATGTACTACGAGTTGGAAAGGATGCCGCAGTAAGTAATGGGGACAATAATCGTTGGAATCTCGTCCACCTAAATTCCCAGTGCACACTGGAGAGCCGGACGGTGGTATTGCAGATGGGCCAGTCTCGTGGTCGCGGGAGACATCTCAAGGTGCGCGTCGCGCCGACGTGCGAGTCGTAAAGTCGCGACCCTAATGCCTGCTCCGGCATCGTAAAGAGCGTGTTACGGCCCGGCCGGCTGGAGACAAAGGGATCGTCCTCCAGGGACGCAGGCGTCTGGCACAGATGGATGTGAGGGAGCCCCAAACCGTCTAGCGGTGTCGGCAAATGCAGACGATTACTCTGAAGCTCGTAACACTGAGAGGGGAGGAAGAGAGGGAGAGAGGGGGAGAGAGAGAGAGACATTTGTTAGAGAGGAGGGGTTAGGAGAGGAGAGAGGCAGAGGGATGGAAGAAGGAACATGGTGAGTAGGAGGGAGGAGAGTAGAGTGAAAGAAATTGGAGGAGAGACAAGAAAGGAGGAGACAGGGAGGGAAGCAATGTGAGCGATAGGACAAGTGAGGTATACAGAAGCAATGGGGAGATACATGGGTGTACTGAGATGGGTAGGAGGGATTGGGTGGGGAATTGAGGAGTATAGGAGAGTAGGAAAGGGACATCTAGGCGCTTCTTTGGCGACTTGCATGAAACGATAGGTCGCAACAAGCGAAAGGTAACGGTGGTATGAATGTAGGGGAGCTAATTAGTGGGTTGCAGTGGTGGGAAGGAATTGTGAAGATAGTGTGAAGTGTGCTGTGGGGAGAGTGTAAAGGAGAGAGAGGACAGAGAAGAGAGGAATGTAGAGGGGAGAGAGTAGAAGCAACTGAGTAGCGGGGATTGACTGGACAGTAAGTAGTGTAGATTAGAGAGGAAAGATGTGGACAGAGTACACGATATTGAGAGAATGAGCAGAGGGGATCGAGTGATGAGGAATCACTGGAGTGAGTAGCTTTTAGACAATACAGAGGAATGACTATAGATGAAGAGTGGATGGGAGAACATAGAGATGATGGATGAATGATACATTCATTTGTATCTTATGATTTACAATCAGCATCTCAAAATATAAATTTAACAAAAAAATTACAAAACGCAAGTTGAACAATAAAATACCATACATATTGCGAATTCTGCTTTCATGTACAACCCCATATTCATAGATGGAAATCATTATTCAGTGTCCTATTAACAGCTTCAACTGTAGCTTCCAGGACATCATCCCATTTCCCATGGAGTAATGGATGAGACAGAGGGATGAAATGTAGGTGACAGAAAGTGAAAAATTTTAGAGGAAGTGTTGAAGTTCGACGAGGAAGTAGCAGGAGAAAATGGTTCAAATGGCTCTGAGCACTATGGGACTCAACATCTGTGGTCATCAGTCCCCTAGAACTTAGAACTACTTAAACCTAACTAACCTAAGGACATCACACACATTCATGAACGAGGCAGGATTCGAACCTGCGACCGTAGCGGACACGCGGTTCCAGACTGAAGCGCCTAGAACCGCACGGCCACACCGGCCAGCGAAGTAGCAGGAGAGCAGGGTTTGGTAAGGAGAAAGGTAAAAAGGAAAGTTGAGTTGTGGAACTGGTGGAGCGAAAGGTGTGAAATATAGTAAGTGGACGAATGCTAGTAAATGAAGGACAAAGGAAGGGAGTGATGGAAAATGCGTGTTTAGATGAGAGAGATATGAAGATAGTTTGCTTGGAGTGAAATAACAGGCTGGGAATTTGGAATAAGGAACGTTAAGAGGTCGGAAACCGGATATCAAAATATGTGGAGTGAATATTACCATTCTTTTTACGCTCTAATCTTTGATAGAAAAATTATATGCGTTTCACAGTAATAATATAATTTAAATCAAACAGATAAAGAGAAACAGAAGTAAATCTTTCCTTTTATACAAATTTCAGAAATAAAAATTAGAAGTGTAAGTTCTGTTTTGGATTACAATTCGAACCTGGATCGCTGCCTATGTTACCGATTATGACATCAGTGTTTCGAAAACAAAGGCGTCCATGATAATTTGAAGGTTTTTACTAGTAGAGGCAAAGGTGGAAAAAATGGGCCCCTGCTGGTATTATGGGCGCCCTATATATTTGGAAGAATAGGCCACGAATTCTAGCGGAGAGCACATGAACTACTAAAAGTAGTTGCCAAACTTCACTGTAGAGTGCGCAGACGTAGTAGCTGTCATGATTTGCGAGTAGTTGTGCTGTGAATTTTCTTGCTGTAATCAAACGTTTGAAAGGTTAGTGTTTACTTGAATAAAACTCAAATTTCTAACATTTTATTAGTAAAACTAAGGTAAGGTACATATTTGTCTTGCTGTTGGGATACTATTTTACGTTAATTAACGTCGGTTGCGAACCAAACTAACCGTAGGCAAAAGCGTTTTTCCCAAGATGGCGAGGGTGGATATATGGGCCCCTATTGCTGCTGGTATTATGGGCCTCGTAAAATAAATTAGATTTTATGGGACCATTTACAAATATTGCTACTCTTTATGTTTCAGATGCCTCGAACACATCTTGTACCCCCAAAAAAATCGACACGACAATCGTGGGACAAAGCAAATATGGCAAATGCTATTGTAGCTATTAAAGAGAAAAAAATGGGGTTGAGAAAAGCGGTTAAAGTGTACTCTGTCCCTCGTTCTACGCTCCAAAGGCTTTCCACCGGTTTTATCACAGGGACTTGAGGACGAACTGGTTAAATACCTTCTCATTATGGAATCCAAATTCTACGGCCTCACCAGAAATGACGTCAGGCGCATGACCTACCAGCTTTGCACAAGAAATAAAAAGTTGATGTTTCTGTCCCTGATGTTGACGACGCTGTATGTCTATTTTGTGAAGGGATTTTTTCAAAGGACACAAAAGGTGAACTTTGGGTCCAGTGTATAGCTTGTGAGATATGGGCTCACAACGAATGCGCTGGATGCGAAAAAGATGCTTATGTGTGTGTCTGTTGTAAATAGGCTAGGCGTAGGCTGTGAAAATCATCCCACCAGTAGACTAATTAACAATGTTCAGAGTGAATCTTTCTTTCATTATACACAAAAATTAAATAACATTATTTTTTCAAATTTTTGTTTCTTTTTATTTCAAACTACCTTGGGGCCCATATTACCAGCACAAATTCTTGACGCAACAAAATGCAAGGTATCAGGAAAAAAATAAAATTTGGTTTTAAATATAAAAAAGTTGGACCAAAACATGTCGTAGCTATTGCAGGACATACTAGATAAATGTTTTATGTTAATTTCAGGTGATTATACTAAAAATAAAAGGTTCTATATAAAAAACACAGTGGGGGCCCATTTATCCACCTTTACCTCTAAGTGAACAGTGATTGGATAGCGCTTTCGCAACATTCACCGCCACTTGAGGAAGAGAAGACTAATTTAATCCTGCATGCTGCATTCAAACTTTGCTCAATGTTAGGTATCGACTCAACTACGCTAACACACTAATGGACACCTGTAATAGCTACATTATAAAAATGCGCAGTACCAGTATTAGCATGAGTGTAGCGTGCAATATGATGTTAATTCTTGCGCAGGTATAAACATCAGGACGAAGTAGCGCCAAAACGAGACAAAATGGTTTTGGACACAACAATAAATAAACTTCCTAACTAAAAGTGATTTATTCGTATTATTCTCAGAGTGCTAAATAACTACAGTGAAACAATGATATCGCCAACATTTTTTTACAATTAACGCTTAATATATAAGAAAAACTTTTTGTTATTTTAAGTACGTATTTTTCTGATAATTATGCAAGTAATAATAATATGAAATTAAAATTTCAGTGGCAGTGAGTTCGCTGTTTCTTGAGTATCGTAATTACTAAGACCAGTTCTATGTTCCTCAGCCGGCCGATGTGACCGAGCGGCTCTAGGCGCTTCAGTCCGGAACCGCGCTGCTGCTACGGTCGCAGGTTCGAATCCTGCATCGGGCATGGATGTGTGTGATGTGCTTAGGTTAGTTAAGTTTAAGTAGTTCTAAGTCTAGGAGACTGCTAACCAAAGATGTTAAGTCTTAGTGAACCATTTTGAACTTTTTTCCTCTTATTTTGCCAGAAGGAACTCGTTGACTGGGAATATCATACTATTTCATTTACGCATTAAGTTGGACGTAATTAAATAGTTTGTGAAACCCTTACCCAACGAGACACATATGGTTCCAGTACTTCTGTAAGACGTTACTTCGTCTATCGGAAGCGAAATAGAAAGAGGTTTTTTTTTGTTGCAACTCATATTCGAAAAATGATGTTCTGTTCCAGCCTTGAATCAAAAAATTTTTTTTTGCGTGAGAAGGTGACTTGAGTATCACTGGAGGTGTTTCTTAGCCAAAAAGATAACTCACAAAATATTTTTCTTGTGGTCATTTTGGAATGTTTAATAAATCAAGCATCTTCATGTGCCTTTTTGTACAGTGACCTCTAGTACTTCCTGGAAATTTGTATGACGTCAGTAAAGAGCCAAGTAAATACTTCGGGATACCACAGTGATGAACAGATGGTACAGGCCATTTCAATTCGAGTATGGTGTGAGGTTACTCTTGGTGCCTTCGCTAAGACGTTCTGGGGTAACTCATCATTGAGTAAAAGAGTGTACATTGCACAAAGGCGTGTATTCAGAATAATTGCTGGAGCTC
Organism: Schistocerca americana; assembly: GCF_021461395.2. NCBI lineage: Eukaryota > Metazoa > Arthropoda > Insecta > Orthoptera > Acrididae > Schistocerca > Schistocerca americana. Next base: position 89,172,614 of record NC_060127.1, on the reverse strand, counting down.
ATCAAAGATCATCCTGCAGAAACTTATCAACAGCTAGAGATGTTCACTGTAGTCTCACAATATATATATTCACTTATTAAATTGGTTATTAGCAGCCGGTCGGAGTCTCTGAGCGGTTCTAGGCGCTACAGTCTGGAACCGAGCGACCGCTACGGTCGCGGGTTCGAATCCGGCCTCGGGCATGGATTTGTGTAATGTCCTTAGGTTGGTTAGGTTTAATTAGTTCTAAGTTCTAGGGGACAGATGACCTCAGAAGCCAAGTCCCATAGTGCTCAGAGCCATTTGAACCATTTGTTATTAACAATCCGAACGAATTCAATGGTAATAGCAGTGTACATGGCTACAATACTAGGAGAAAGGATGATCTTCAATACTCAAGGTTAAATCTAACTTCGGCTCAGAAGGGGGTAAATTATGCTGCCACAAAAGTCTTTGGTCACTTACCTAATAGCATCAAAAGCCTGACAGATAGCCATATAGCATTTAAAAGGAAATTAAAAGTATTTCTTAAGGGCAACTCCTTCTACTCATTAGATCAATTTTTGGATGTAGTAAGTGGGTAATTTCCCCAACCGCCACCAAAAAAAATTAAAAATATTAAGTGTCATGTAATACTTTGTGTAATGTAATACCTTGTATATCTTCTATAGACACCTTTTATTAACCTGACACGGGCCACATTATTACGAAGTGCCGTATTCATGATCTATGGAACAAGTACTATTTTAATCTAATCTAATCTCTAATCTTGTGGACTGAGTGTTCTATTGTCCTCATCATCATTTCATCCTTATAACCGGCACACGAGTCGCCAAATTTGGAGTCGAATGCAAAAAAGACTCGCACTAAGCGGCCGAACCTCCCCGGATGGGGCCTCTCGGCCAGCAATGCCATACGATCATTTCATTTGTATGTGAACGGTATACGTGTAGCGATTAAGTAGACAGTTGCATTATTGGTGTGCAAATTACAGTTTTCGTCGCTGATGAACAACAGGCAACACTGGTGCATGAACCAAGCGCCTCCTTCAGAATAGCGTTCACACGACGTCCGTTGAGAAGACGCTGTTGGTAGTCACTTGGTCCAGCTGGGTATTTAGTTGGTCATTCGCCCGCCACACTTCTGTGCAGCCGCCATTCGCCCGTGTCATCTACGGCCCGTGGTGCACCACTGTTTCCTGGCGCCGGTTTTGACTAGCGCCTTTTTGCCATGCACGGTATAAGAGTACATTAACCGTGGTGGTACATGAGCAGTCTACAGACTTTACCGTTTCGGAAATGTTTCCACCCTTCCACACATACGAGGACTAATCCGAAAGTAAGATCCTATCTGTCGCGAAATGGGAACTTTGCACAAATATGTTGCACAGTACCGTTTTCAGCTCCAAGCACACAGGGAGCACGTAAACATGCCCAGTACAATAGTATATCCCGCCAGGTGCGAATGCCTGATTTCGTGCAGCCTACACAACATAACTGTCATGCATTTCCTTCTTCGCGACAATTCTCGCACACACACTGCAAAGGCAATAAGGACGTTCCTGCAGCGTTTACCCTGAGAAGTGTTTGATCGGTCACCATACAGTCTAGAATTGGACCCCTCTGGTTTTCATCCCTGATCACACTAGCCGCTGACTACGAAGATCATTTCGCCACAGACAGCGAGCTGTAGACCAGCGCAGAGAATTGGCGGAAAGCACACGTGTCTGCCTTCTATGACGAGGGTTACGGAGTGTTCGTACAAAGCTACGACAAATACCTCAGTCGGAGTGGCGACTGCGTAGAGAAGTAGCTGGAAGGTGTAGTTAACTGCTGTAAATCAATAATTTTTTACTTTCATATTTCGCGACAGATCTGACCTTTCTTTCCGATTACCCCTCGTATATTACGAAATATTTATAGCTATAAATTAAATTACAATCATATTCATTTAGTAAATTACGTTTCGATATGAATTCAATATTACTGTATTAATTTGCAAATTATTCCCATGAAAAAGTGAATTCATATTCTGTGGGAACTGGACATGCGACGAACTGAACTGTTGCATAATTTTGTTTCCTAGCTACTTAAAACACAGTCACGATCACGCCAAAAATGCCTTTTTATTGTTAAAAACTTCCTGACGATTAAAACTGTGTGCTGGTTCGAGAATCGGACCTTTGCCTTTCGCGGAGAACGTACTGGATCCTGTTGCTTAAGAAGAGTTCAAGACGTTCCCATATCTGAGAGTCTACTCCTTATGCTCTCGTTAATAGCCTGCACTGGGGCACCGTCCCTAAGGCTTTTTGGAAATCTAGGAATATGGAATCTGTCTGTTGCCCTTCAACCGTAGTTCGTAGGATATCGTGTGAGGAAAGGACAAGTTGAGATCCTCAAAACTGGTCCTTAAATACTGTGCTGAGAAATTTTTCACGGTCGCAGGTTCGAATCCTGCCTCGGGCATGGATGTGTATGACGTTCTTAGGTTATTTGGTTTAAGTAGTTCTAAGTCTAGGAGACTGATGACCTCATATGTTAAGTCCCATAGTGCTTAGAAACATTTGAACCATTTTTTGAAACTTTTCAGTCTCAAAAAAAATTTCCGTAGTGAGTTATTTTGCTTCCAACGTCGTAGAATTCCTTAACTTTGTCTCTGTCGTTGTTACCAGTTTTTCTGTCTATTTGTTGCTAACCTCATTTCAGTTGTTCCTCAATACTTTCGTCTTTCATCGGATTACTGTCTCCTTATTCTGCATTAAGCGAATTGTTCATTCTATTCAACAAATCCTGTAATATTTCCTCGTCTTCACGTAGGATACTAATGTGATCAGCGAACCTCTTCAATGATATACTTTCACCATGGATCTTAGTTCTACTCTGGAACCTTTTCCTAAACTTCCCTCATGTATAGGTTTGTCTTTTTAATCAATTTCAAAATGGGCGTAGAATTAATTGCGGAAGTGTAGTTTTGAGCTCTGATGAGAATTGAGTTGGTTGGAGGAGAGGGGGGGGGGGGGCGGACGGCGGAGAGAGGGACCAATGACTGAGGGTCACAACGTCACTCTGAAAAACGTAGGAAGCGGCACACGATGAGATACAGAGTTATTCCATGTAAAATATCGCTAGTAACGTGCTCTATTTCCACCGTTTAATAGTTCATATTCTCACTAATAGCAGCTTTGTCAGCACGCGTGCATGTAAACAGTGGTAATTGCCAGAAACATGGCTGCCACTAGTTTTAACGTATGCGGTGTTCCTGCGGGGAAGTTGCTTTCGTGGATTATCTGTACAAATTTGAGAATGATGTACATAACTACATCTCAGATAATGATCCTGAATGTGTCCTAGACCCCACATTCACTTCAGAAATTGTTGCTACTCAGGTAAATGTGGATAATTATATCAGCAAGCTAACGGTGTTGTGTCCATTGCCATAATTTACGCGAATTTACGTGACAGTGCGATGGCATAAATGTTAAGCGGCACCTCAGTCATTGTTGTAATGCCGCAGTAAGGCGAAATTAACCTTTTAAGTCTTGCTGAATAATAGATTAAATTTTGAGTTGAATTGTTCCAAACATTAGTCATTCTAAATTGACATCGACTAAAACATTTCGGCTCTTTTAAAGTTGCATTTTTGAGAGGTTTCACAGTGATGTTATCTGGGAATGGTTTCTATTGTAAAACATCTAGGAGTTAGCATCCGGCGAGACTGCAGGTGTAATGACCACATAAATAAATACCAGGTAGTGCTGATGCTAAACTGCCATTCATAGAACAAATCTTGAGGAAATTTAATGGATCTACGGAACAAGTAGTTTGTGAAACACCCGTTCGACCGATTCTTTAGAATTGGTCATCAAGCTGGGTCCATTACCAGGTACGACTGATAAGATCCAAGAAGAGCAGCGCGTTTCGTCACAGGATCGTTTACACGGCACGAGGGCGATAAAGAGGTGCTTAGCAGACTCCAGTGCCAGATCCTGAAAGACAGGCGTTGTGTATCGTGGAGAACTTTACTACTCAAAATCTCACAGAGCACATTCAGGAAAGCGTTGGACAAACTATTGATTGCTGGTGGTGGTGGTGGTGGTGGTAAGTTCTTATCGGACCAAACTGCTGAGATCATCGGTCCCTAGGCTTACACACTACGTAATCTAACTTGAACTAACTTACGCTAAGGACAACACATACACACCTATGCCCAGGTAGGACACGGAGGACTCGAATCTGCTGGGGGGAGAGGGGGGAGGGGGGAGCAAGACGAGTCGTGGCAAGGTGAAGGTGACTGAGACCGTGCGGCTACCCCACGAGGCTTGCTTCCTCCCAGATATGTCTCGTGAAATGAGTTCACTACAAAATTTGAGAGATTATAGTTAATACGGAGTTTTAACGACAATCGTTCGTCGCACGCAATATTTGTGAATGGAAAAAAGAATAGGGATGAGTCCGTGTACCGTTCCCTGCACATTACGAGGTGCATTCAAGTTCTAAGGCCTCCGATTTTTTTTTCTAATTAACTACTCGCCCGAAATCGATGAAACTGCAGTTACTTCTCGACGTAATCGCCCTGCAGACGTACACATTTTTCACAACGCTGACGCCATGATTCCATGGCAGCGGCGAAGGCTTCTTTAGGAGTCTGTTTTGACCACTGGAAAATCGCTGAGGCAATAGCAGCACGGCTGGTGAATGTGCGGCCACGGAGAGTGTCTTTCATTGTTGGAAAAAGCCAAAAGTCACTAGGAGCCAGGTCAGGTGAGTAGGGAGCATGAGGAATCACTTCAAAGTTGTTACCACGAAGAAACTGTTGCGTAACGTTAGCTCGATGTGCGGGTGCGTTGTCTTGGTGAAACAGCACACGCGCAGCCTTTCCCAGACGTTTTTGTTGCAGTGCAGGAAGGAATTTGTTCTTCAAAACATTTTCGTAGGATGCACCTGTTACCGTAGTGCCCTTTGGAACGCAATGGGTCGGGATTACGCCCTCGCTGTCCCAGAACATGGGCACCATCATTTTTTCAGCACTGCCTGTTACCCGAAATTTTTTTGGTGGCGGTGAATCTGTGTGCTTCCATTGAACTGACTGGTGCTTTGTTTCTGGATTGAAAAATGGCATCCACGTCTCATCCATTGTCACAACCGACGAAAAGAAAGTCCCATTCATGCTGTCGTTGCTTGGCAACATGCCACACGGGCAGCCATGTGGTCGTACATCATCATTCGTGGCACCCACCTGGATGACACTTTTCGCATTTTCAGGTCGTCATGCAGGATTATGTGCACAGAACCCACAGAAATGCTAACTCTGGAGGCGATCTGTTCAACAGTTATTCGGCGTTCCCCCAAAACAATTCTCTCCACTTTCTCGATCATGTCATCAGACCGGCTTGTGACAGCCCGAGGTTGTTTCGGTTTGTTGTCACACGATGGTCTGCCTTCATTAGAGTGACACACCCACAAACGCACTTTCGACACATCCATAACTCCATCACCACATGTCTCCTTCAACTGTCGATGAATGATTGCACGCTGTTCCAAGTAAGGAAGACGTCGCAATTTAAGTATTTAAAACAGTTCTCATTCTCGCCACTGGCGGTAAAATTCCATCTGCCATACGGTGCTGCCATCTATGGGACGTATTGACAATGAACGTGGCCTCATTTTAAAACAATGCGCATGTTTATATCTCTTTCCAGTCTGGAGAAAAAAAATTGGAGGCCTTAGAACTTGAATGCACCTCGTACTGAGAGGCTTGCGGAGTAGACATGCAGATGTAGATGTAGAAGCTCACCCAGCAAGTAAACAGTGGCAGATCAGTGCTGGCCCGTGCTAGACCCATTAGGTGCATTTAGTTTTAACTACCAAATGATGTAATTTAAGAAATTACTTCGGCTACAATTTACGATGTTAAAAATATATCGTTATTCTCCAAATATGAGGTCAGTTTAATAAACAAAAGCTGTAAAAGAAAGACAATTCTTAGACAAAGTTTGTGCTCCTTAATGCCTACCCTCAAAAAATAATAAAAATTTAAAAATTCGTTAAAAATAGGTAATATGTAAGCAAGGTCTTGAACATGAATACATTTTTAGCACACTCCTAGCAATATCAAAGCACTTTCGATCACATGTACTACCAAGTGTTGGGTACTTTATTCCCCTCCTAAAAAAATTAAAAAATCCAAATTTCGCTAACTGTTCTTGACTTTTCGTCACAACAAACCTTTTAGAGTGCTATCGATGTCTAAGCAACGTCCTGAACATGAAAATATTGAACATGACGTTATGCGGGGAAAGTGACATCCACTATTAAGACTGAAATTTTTGGGGTTAAATTTAACTGGAAAATTTAAAACATTTATGAAATCTGGTAGAAGAACTCATTAAAAACAATATTTTTCCGAATTTCTAATATATAAAGTAACTGGCTCGATCGCAATATTTCTGTGGTGTGCTCATGTTACTGTTTCCTGATGCAAGAAGAATTGCTATATTAATAAGTGGGATTTGTATGGGGTTAAAAGGTTGGACTCCTATTGGAGACCATAATATCCCTAATTCAGTAATTGGCTAAGGTTGCCCTACATTCCCTCGCTCGCCTCCCTTTGGTTTCTGAGGGTTATGGTTAGTCACATACTGGTTATTGCTGTGTCTTCTAATAGACTGAATGGATTTGCTCCATATTGGTTGCTGTACTTGACTTTTTTAAAATGTAATCTTCTGTGTATTTTAGTTTTGTTATCGAGCTGTTGCAAACGGTTTGTGCCCACAGACAAAGGCGAACACTAAACTGTCTTGCCAACGGCTACGATGAAATTTTTATTGTAAAATTCTAGAGTATTATGGAATTGAAATTAATGTTTCTTCCTGTTATGCTTATTGATTTCAAGTTCCCGAGACAGCTTGGTCAGGCTAGTTCAGCTGGTATACATGATTAGTGTGTTATGATTTTTATATTACTTGTGAAATTTCCTAAATTACAAATTCTAATAAACCTTTTAGGTAGCCGGATACCTTCCGCTTATGCAAATATTCGCCAACAGTTTTACCATGACAGTCCTGAAGTTCGTCTGCTTGTCCCGTTACCCGCTGTTCCTCAGATGTGGCACCTTCAGATCATTACATTTTTGGGCCACCGAAAGAAGCTCTTAGTGGCTCAAGATTCGCTGACGGTGACCAGTCCAGCTAGCTGTGAGTAACTGGCTTCGCACACGGCCCCAAGAATCCTTTGCATCTTGGAGTGAGAAGCTTGTCCAGCGCTGACAGAATACGAGGATTACGCTAAAAAAATATATGACTTGTATTCCATTCTCGCAACAGATTATTCAAAAAAATTCCGGTCGTAAGGCGTCTAGTCTCTTTTTTGGTATTCAAGGAAAGTGATGCGAGCTTCGTAGTTTCATTGAATGCTTCATATTTGATATCTGTACGCAAAACATTTTTCAGGCAGTAGTTTTCGGTAGTTCCCAACGCCCTTGCCGCAGTGGTAACACCGGTTCCCGACACATCACAGAAGTTAACGGGGAACGACAGCGTGACACGAAAATATTGCTCAAATTCATGTTCTTTTTTTTCTCTCTCCGCACTGGAATGTAGCAGACAAATGGGGTTTGCTGCAATGAATAACGTATACATTGATGTTCTTACTTGCGTATTTCTACTGAATAATATTAATGCCTTCACTGCATAACTGGGACTTTCCCGAGGCAGCTCTGAAAGGTGACAGATGGACGGTTATCGCTGTAACTTCGGTAGTGGTTATCTGAAACATGAAATTGGCATATCACCATCATGCTTACGGATGTAGAAAGTGACATTACAGATGTTTAGAAAAATTGGCCATTTTTGTACCCCTCTTTTCTGGCCGAAAAGAAACTAAACATCAGCGTAAAAAATTTGGCTATGATGAACTGAAGCCGGCCGGTGTGGCCGAGCGGTTGGTTCTAGGCGCTTCAGTCCGGAACCGCGCTGCTGCTACGGTCGCAGGTTCGAATCTGCCTCGGGCATGGATGTGTGTGATGTCCTTAGGTTAGTTAGGTATAGGTAGTTCTAAGTCTAGGGGACTGATGACCTCAGACGTTAAGTCCCATAGTGCTTAGAGCCACTTGAACCATTTTTTTGACAAACTGAAGAGAATTAAGTTTTCTTTACGGGAGACCAGACATCATTAAAATCGGATGAAAACTGTAGCGTGGGCGACGATAAACATGCAGAAAAACATGGTTTTGAGGAAAACGCGTTTAAGTGTGGAAATTTGTGGTAAGTCCTATGGCACCAAACTGCTGATTTCAGCGGTCCCTAAGCTTACACACTACATAATCAACAAACTAACTTGCGCTAAGTACAACACATACACCCATGCCCGAGGGAGGACTCGAACCTCCGACGGGGGCGTGAACCGTGACAAGCCGCCTTAAACCACGTGGCAAAAAACGCGATTAAATTTTGACAAGTATTTATCGTATAAGAAAACGGACAAAGCCTGAAACTTATCATCGATGCCTGGTACATAGTAACTATCGACCCGGTTGGTGGATGGATGCTTTGACCTGATAAGCCCTTATTTTCGTCTTTAAATCTATTTCGTCACTAAACGCATCACAGAATCGGCGCATTTAATCGCCAATTTTGATTTCAAGAGCATCTGCCACTTGCATTAAAGTATTGTCGCCTACACTGAATAGAAATACGGCCCAATTCGTCAATGGCAATTTCACTTCGGCTGGATGTTACTTTTGGTGCGTATCGCCAAATGAATTATTGAAACTTTCGTTCACATTTTGTGTAAAAGCGCCCAAATAACGATCCAACTAATCAAATCTACTTATATAAATCGGGGTGACGGTATTGATAGCGACTTGCGGCAACCGGTTCTCTAAGGCTGAGACATGCCGTGCACGTTCGGGTCCAAACGCTCACAGAATCGTTACTTTTTGGTGTTCGCGCATAATATTTCGGGGAATAATTCTTCAATGTATATACATTCGAACTCCGTAATAAAAAAATTTTGAGTTTTTTTCGACCGTCAGTCTGTAATTCCCCCTTAAACGCTGTCGGGTTTGGCTAACACTTTCATGGGTGACCGTCGGGTCTACCGAGCACTATTGGCAAGCGGGGTGAACTCAGCCCTTGGTGAGGCCAACGAAGGCTCTACTTCACTGAAAAGTAGCGGCTCCGTACTCGTAAACTGAAAACTGCCGGGAGAGCTGCGTGTTCACCACATGTCCCTCCATGTCAGAATCCAGCGACGTCAGAGGGCTGAGGACGACACGACGGTCGGTTAGTACCGTTGGGTCTTCAGAGGCCTGTTCGGATTACGCCACAGATGTTGTGAGTACGAGCAAGGTGGTCTTTAGTTGTCAGTAGCATTGTCGATACGATAAGCATTCTACTTGAAGCTTGTGAGAGAGCCTGGTGTCGGCAATGCTACTGCGCCGGTGGAAATAGCTTGCAGACCACAGAGCTAGAGATACAGAGAAGGATGAAATGTGAATTGGTAAAGGCTAATTGGATAAGTGAAGCTGATAAAGCAAAGTTGTTGCTTCCTTGCACGTAATTGTGATCTATTTGAACCAAGGGAAAGTTTTTGTGAAATTTCTTCTTTATTAGTTTGGGTTAGATAGTTCACTGCCTAGAAAATAGTAAATGAAGTTACCAGTTCACATACTTTTCACTCAGAGGTAATGAATTTTACCACTTCTTTGCCATTTTCTAAAATTAAATGCTCGGCAGGGTAAAATTTGTTAAAATATATAAATTTTTGTAATTATGGTTTTAATAGTCATACAATCCGTTTAATTTTTTGCAATATAGTTTTTCAATTACTTTCAGTCATTTGGCATGTTAAAATTCCACCATCGACTTCTCACGAAAGAATTTCATATTTTCTATGTGTGTCACCGCTTTACAGTCTGCAGGGCACAGTGGATCAAATTGAGACGATCTCTTTAGATCAGCTGCACGTCGTTGCTTGGTGCTGCGCTGCATATTTTATGTCCATTACTTCGAGCAGTAGCAACTTTCCATTGCCACAGGTCGTTGTTGTCGTTGTGTGGTCTTCAGTCCAGAGACTGGTTTGATGCAGCTCTCCATGCTACTCTATCCTGTGCAAGCTTCTTCATTTCCCAGTACCTACTGCAACCTATATCCTTCTGAATCTGTTTAATGTATTCATCTATTGGTCTCCCTCTCCGATTTTTCCCCTCCAATACTAAATTGGTGATCCTTTGATGACTCAGAATATGCCCTACCAACCATTCCCTTCTTCTAGTCAACTTGTGGCACAAATTCCTCTTCTCTCCAATTCTATTCAATAACTCCTCATTAGTTATGTGATTACCCAACTAATCTTCAGCATTCTTCTGTAGCACCACATATCGAAAGCTTCTATTCTCTTCTTGTCGAAACTATTTATCGTCCACGTTTCACTTCCACAGATGGCTACACTCCATACAAATACTTTCAGAAACGACTTCCTAACACTTAAATCTACACTCGATGTTAAGAAATTTCTCTTCTTCAGAAACACTTTCCTTGCCATTGCCAGTCTACATTTTATATCCTCTCTACTTCGACCATCATCAGTTATTTTGCTCCACAAATAGCCACAGGTAAGCCACATGAAGATTTTTTAGGGTCAGCGACACTACAGTGAAGACAATAAGATCACAGACGGTTACTTTAGCTCTTCAGTAATCATTATCAGAGTGGCTTATGTAAATTTTATTTCAATTCCATTTCATATACAGACAATTGTTCTCAGTCCGCAGCTCGTGGTCGTGCGGTAGCGTTCTCGCTTCCCACTCCCGGGTTCCCGTGTTCGATTCCCGGCGGGGTCAGGGATTTTCTCTGCCTCGTGATGACTGGGTGCTGTGTGATGTCCTTAGGTTAGTTAGGTTTAAGTAGTTCTAAGCTCTAGGGGACTGATGACCATAGATGTTAAGTCCCATAGCGCTCAGAGCCATTTGAATTGTTCTCACAGTGCTGTTTTAAATTTGTGTGTGTATTATTCACGATTTGGAATTATGTTCAATCAGATTGTGTACTTAAATTGCTCAGAGTACTTTTATAGAATCGTTTTGATTCTTGATTCTGTCAAAATTCAACTGGTAATTTTGTACAGTATTCACATTCTGTTAGCTTGTGCGTTGGAACTGTTACGTTATGCATTGTAGCTCTGATCATTGTAACACACAATACATTTTCACAGAACAGCTTACTTAGTTTACTGTTTTGGTTTTGTAATTATCTTGGACTAAGTTAATTAGAAATGCAGTTATACAGCTTCAGTCTTGGCGACGCATTTATCAGGCAGCGTTTTTGTATTTACACCACTTGTACAGTTCAAGACAACAACACAGATACAACAGTTATAAAGAGTAACAGTTCAGTTGACTTCAGTTTCAGTTCACAAGATTAAACATAGGAAAATTAGATTAGAAACTTTAGACGGTTTTTATTGACAGACCCTCTTATTTGAAAATAAGATTGATCTGAATAAAGGGGGGGGGGGGGGGGGGGTACTTGAAATATCTTTATTCGGAGATTTTACTGAAATATTACTTTGCCATTTCTCAACAGAACCAAGCTGTCCATTATTACGCTTTACACCCAAGGTCTTGAAAAGGAAACGCCACCAAAAGCGAGACGAACCTGAGGCGACGTCCCTCATCGCTCTCGAGTTAGCGAGCAGCTGGCCAGCAATTCAGATGCGCCCTCCCCAGCAGAATAATTACATCTTGCGAGCCATAAATAAAGATGAAAGTTCTGCGACAGATGTAGTGGCGGCTTTTCCGGTTCCGCTGCCAGATGCTGCTCCGGGGAAGCGGGGGTGGGGGGAATGGGGAATTTCCCGGCTGCAGCTCTCAGATCGGCTTATGGGGAAGTTTGCAGGGTGCGTCCGCGCCTCTCGAAGGCCGGATTAAACCCAGAGGGAGAGCGTGTCTTCTAACGCCTGGTATCCAAGGGCCGGCAACATGCTTTACTGTTTCATTTGGTAAAGTTGTGAGAATATCCTCTCCATATAATATTACACCAGCAGAGCATTATTCGTTTGAAGCTGTGTATTACTAGCCCTTCCTTTGATAGCATTTTCCTACGATAGAAGTGCCTGACGTGGAACTTGAAAAGCCGGCTAAATCACGCAGGGCTACCAGGTAATTAGGATTGTGGAAAGGGCCAAGGGAGTTGCGGTCGGATTCATTTCACAATTGTAATTTACTATCATTTAGTTCACAAATATACTTTTGAAAGCATTAAATTTGCCTCGCGGCTGAAGGCCTCCAAACAGATGCTTTAGAATAGGCTCAATTTTGATAGGACATGACACACAGTTAAATTTGCGAGTAAGATAAATCGTATACAAATATGATATGAGCATGCGGAGCGGCTGAAGGCCGCCGGATTAAATCTTCAAAATTCCGAATATGTTGTTGTTGTTGTTGTTGTCTTCAGTCCAGAGACTGGTTTGATGCAGCTCTTCATGCTACTCTATCCTGTGGAAGCTTCTTCATCTCGCAGTACTTACTGCAGCTTACTTCCTTCTGAGTCTGCTTAGTGTATTCATGTCTTGTTCTCTCTCTACGATTTTTACCCTCCACGCTGCCCTCCAATGCTAAATTTGCGATCTCTTGGTGCCTCAGAACATGTCCTACCAACCGGTCCCTTCTTTTTGTCAAGTTGTGCCACAAACTCCTCTTCTCACCAATTCTATTCAATACCTCATTAGTTATTCTAATATTCAGAAGGCCACAATGTTTTAAGATGATAACAGGGCTGATGACCCACAAGGTGCACGGAAAGAGCTAAACAAACGCAATAAGATGGCTGATGGCCGCAAAGTTAAATTCTGTATATTAAGGAAACATATATTGCAACAATCGGTAAAACAATACTTAAGTTTAAAAATTTCCTATTTGCAGCATCAACGGCGGAAGGCCCGCAATAACCTGTAAAATCTTTCAGAGGAAATTACAAAAACCTTTCAAGAGCAGAAGGCGATAATGTTTGAACTTGAAGGAAACACTGAGAACGTGTTCCCAGGGCTGAAGGCCAGCAACTAACCTTGACAAATTAAAAATATAAAATAAAGGTAAATTACAACAACATTAACAGTGCCAAAAGGATAATTAAGAGAAAGACACTCAGCAGTCTCCAGTGGATCGGTCTGCCCTCGTTCACTTAGGCGAGACGGGTGCCGAGTCCAACTACACTTAATTCGTGTGAACCCAACCAAGGGACAGTGGCGGACCGAACAACCAACCAACCTCTTGCTTGCCTCGACGGACTACATGAGAATTCAAGGCCCCAAAAAATTACAAGTATCACTGTCCCCAAACAAACTAGTATGTGAACTGAGCTGCCACAACTACACACCATGTTGGGCAGCAACAACAGGTGAGGTAAAAGACACTGCCTAAAAACTACATTAGCGGCCAGGGCAGGTTACCAGAATACTAACGGCCACAAGGCAGGAAATTCCACTGGTGCACTTGACTATGGGTAAATTAATTTGATCAGTTCCGCCTGTCGGCAGTTATCTCGAACATTTCACTCGTTGTTTCTCACAGGAAAACCTCCACAACAGCAACACTGGAACTAACAACTTAATACTCAAAACCACTCAACCTTACCGTCCTGGGTCGGGGAGTGACGATGCTCCTACCGATCGGACAGCTCCAGACAGGCTCCGACACTGCGCAGAGACCACCAGCGGGCCCAGTCGACTACGCCGCACGGAGATGTCCTCGGACCAACCGACCGACCGACCAACCAACAATCCACCAAAAGTCAGGCCCGGCTTACGTGATGCGTGGCGGCAACGGTCGGGCGGGCGATGTCCACGCAGGGCTCACTGCTGCTGCAGGCAGGCGACTGGCTGGCCCGGGCCGCGCTCCAGACGCGTGTCAACTGACTGCCAGGGCCCAACTCACGACCCGAACTGCCGCCGTGAACTCTCCTCCTCGCACGTTCCGACTGACTCCACGACAGAAGACAACCGGGAAGTAATAGCAGCCGAGCAAAGATTCTTTCATACGGGATATATCGATACGCGCTATTAGCGCCGGTGACGGTCAGGCAAAACTGCAACTCAGTAACGCCAGTAATTTCAATCAACGTGGTGAGATGGAAATACGTTAAAACAGGGTGAAAAATACCAAATGGTGGGACGGCGAGCCATTCACGGCTCATACTTGCACCGTTACCCAAGTTTTTTTCGCGGCTATATTCCTAGTGTCTGTATTTTTCTTACCAACATCGGTGACTGCTATTTCTAGAGACGTCCACTCAACTGAACTGTGTGCTGTGTAATTCCCTATCGCAGTATCTACAACTTCAGCAAACTTCAAACGCGTGTCATTATTTCTTTGTACTTAAGTATCCCACATCTTTCCACGCTATTCTTCTGGAGGATTCTCTTGTATTTCAGCCTAATCTTCTTTATTATGTGTTCCTGTATTCACTCCATGGTATGCTGTACAGTCCATTTGATTTAGAAATTTCTGTAATCCAACTGGAATCTTGCCGTGTCTCCAGGTCTCTGTCAGGTATACCTGTTGCTTTTGTGATTCTTAAACAGACTATTCGAGCTGCAGTTTTTTGCTTAACTTAGTTTGCTTTTTCGTTTTTCATTATTACCTAGCCAATATTCTCCCGTAAGCCGTTCTTCTACTACTCCCCATAAAATCACATTCCAGTCCCCCATGGTTATTATATTTTCATTTCCCTTGTGTACCATATTACCCTTTTAATATCCTCTGACATCATATACTATTTCTGTCTCTTCATCTTCTGCCTGCGAAGTAGGCATGTATACCTGAACTATCACTGTGGGTGCTGGTCTGCTGTCACTTCTGATGAAACCGACCCTGTCTCTGAACTGTTCACGGTAACTCACTCTACAGGGTGTTACAAAAAGGTATGGCCAAACTTTTAGGAAACATTCCTCACACACAAATAAAGAAAAGATGTTATGTGGACATGTGTCCGGAAAATCTTAATTTCCATGTTAGAGCTCATTTTAATTTCGTCCAACGACGCTCAATGGAGCACGTTATCATGATTTCGTACGGGATACTCTACCTGTGCTGCTAGAACATGTGCCTTTGCAAGTACGACACAACATGTGGTTCATGCAAGATGGAGCTCCCGCACATTTCAGTCGAAGTGTTCGTACGCTTCTCAACAACAGATTCGGTGACTGGATTGGTAGAGGCGGACCAATTCCGTGGCCTCCACGCTTTCCTGGCCTCAACCCTCTTGACTTTCATTTATGGGGGCATTTGATTGGTCTTGTCTACGCAACCCCGGTACCAAATGTAGAGACTCTTCGTGCTCATATTGTGGACGGCTGTGATACAAGACGCCATTCTCCAAGGCTGCATCAGCGCATCAGGGATTCCATGCGACGGAGGGTGGATGCATGTATCCTCGCTAACGGAGGACATTTTGAACATTTCCTGTAACAAAGTGTTTGAAGTCACGTTGGTACGTTCTGTTGCTGTGTTTCCATTCCATGATTAATGTGATTTGAAGAGAAGTATTAAAATGAGCTCTAACACGGAAAGTAAGCGTTTCTGGACACATGTCCACGTAACATATTTTCTGTGTGTGAGGAATGTTTCCTGAAAGTTTGGCCGTACCTTTTTGTAACACCCTGTATACCGTACCATTCTATTCATAACGAATCCTACTGCCGTTATACCACGTCCCGCTGCTGTTGACACCACTTCATATTCGTCTGGCCAGAAATCCTTCTCTTTCTCCCATTTCACTTCAATGATTGCATCACATCTAGACTGAGACTCAGCATTTCCCTTTTTAGATATACCAGATTCCTTACCACGTTTAAACTCCTGACATTCCACTCCTCGTTTCGTAGAATGTACCTAGTAGTTAATTATTTCACCTTTTTCTTCATGATCACTGTGCCCTTTTCAGTTCTGTCCTACAGATTCGAATCTCGGCTTCTTCCGCAATTTTTAGTCTACGGGGAGATCCATTTTTCAATTACAGGTCACACATCTTGTGTATATACCTTACGTATATTTAACGCTGTGGTTTCCATTGCCTGCTGCTTCCTCATGCCGTTGTTTAATGTTTAGTTATTAGCCTTTTAGGCGTAGTTTCTCGTCCCTAGGGCAGGAGAGTGCACTGAACCTCTGTCTGATCTTCCGCCCTCTTTTGACAATGCCATCGGCAAAACGGGGATGACTTCTTTCTTGTGCCGGAAGTCTTAGCCGTCATTGCTGACGATTGTTACACAAAATTTAAGCAGTGCCTAAGTTTGAAACCGGGGCCCACAAAGTTTTGACTAAAAGTCAGGAACTTTATGTAGTGGTCATTTAAACGAGTGTCTTACGCATTCCTCAACAAAGGGAAGCACAGACCCCAGCGAAGGGGGAGCTAACTTGGCCACGTTAGTGGGAATAGCCACAATCCAGTCGATTGGACTGTGCGAGGTACCTCTTAGTCTATGAATTGTAGAATCGGGTAAAAGGGATCTGTGGGAATGGCTTGAAACTCATAGTTAAAGGATATCAGATATAAAATTAACGGATTATTTTGTTAGTAACAGAGGGTGGGGGCGGTGGCAGAGATAAGCGGGTGAGGTGGGGGAGGGGGGGCGGGAACAGACAAGCATATAATTTTAGCAGCTGAGCGTCTTCTTGTTTCCTTATCGCTGTAATTTGGGAACGTCATTTGTGAAATATTTTGTTACGAATAAGCGAGGCGATTGTTCCTCTTATCACTTTTTTCACTCAGCTGTTATTGTTTGAATTTATTTGAAATCGGTTTCGAAGAAATTAAAATTTCGTCAAAATTCACTTGAGTACCGTTATCCATGCGATTTCGTACAGCAAGTACATTCTGTTAATATACCCCAGAGTCCTCCAATGTGGTACCTGTAGCACTGACAGCGTTTGTTGATGAAACTGTAATTTCCTCGAACTCGCTTGCAACAGACTTGCAAATATCTTATGAGAAAATGAAGTTTTTGAAACATTAAGACAGTCCCCAAAATAACAAAAAATTAATATGGAACAACTGAGAAAGCTAACAAATTAAATTATTTCGGACAAAGTAGTGATTATAGCGAAAATAGTTCGTAAGAATAAAAGTGCGTCATATCTCATGCAGAATGCATGTAATAAGAAATCACTTGACACTACAGTGAACAAGTACCTCACGCCGCAGAATGTCTAATTCTAAACAAAAAGATGGTGATAGAAGCACTTGAAATCACGGAATGAAAACTACGAAGCAAAATTTTGAGACCAATTAAAGAACAAACACAAAACATAAACCGTCATAATACCGACTTTTATATATAAATTTTAAAAGAAATTAACCATGATTAGGAAAAGAGGAATAGCTGTGGACACATCGAAAGGATAAACCCCAATTTATTTCGGTAAATTGAAAACAGCTACCACATGGTGCAAAGAAATTTAAATGGACCTAGAAGAACTCCATATTGTTCTGCAAGACACTAAGGAATGACTGACGCAAGGGAAGAAACTGCAAGATTACAAACGTTTTCATGACAATTCCAAGAACCAACCTAGAGCCATTACGATAAAAGAAGTATGAGAGAAACATCGAGAAATTATTAGAGAAATGTTGAAGAAAAGAATGGGGAAACAGTTGAAATAAACTTTGTATGTAGTGGCACATTCGTAAAAGAAGGAGAAACACAGCTGGGAGGAATAAAAGTATTAGGAGAATAGCTTTTGTTCTCCAAACCAAGATAAGTGTGGTCTGATTAATTTATTGCAGGGAACAGGAGATATGTGATGCGGAGCTCGTGGGGAAGGTGGGGGGACGGGAACAGTTAGATTTTGACGCGTGGAAGGCGGTAATTAGCCAGGAAAGAATGGAAAGTGTGGCTAGATTTATGACGGGGATTGCAGTTGCGAAACGTGATGACAGGTAATAGCTCACCCCACCTGCTACAATAATCCTACTCATAAATTTGGCAACAGCCTGTCGTCACCTACAACATATCCTCCTGAACGCCTAATCACCTGCAGGAGCCAAAACCGAAAAATTATGTTTTCTGGGGCCACCTATCCATTTTTTCCTTTTCTAACATTCATGACAACTATCATTCCGAAGTTAGAAAATTTCCAAACCCAAACTTTTTCTCCTAAGAAATTGCTTTTGTTTCCAAGAGCTCTTTAAGTCCACTTAAATGTGATATGAAGATTTTATGATTAGAGTAGTTTTTAATGTTTTTTCCTTAATTTCATTACTTTTAAAATTTGGAAACATAGGCGTATAGGCGTAACACTAAACACATCAGAAACTAGACACGAACAATAACACAAATGGAGATTTTAAGGTAACGGCTATCCCTACACAACTCTATGGAAATTAGCTGTGGTCATTTGATTACAACAAGAAAGTGTTATAAGATGCGGGTAGTGGAAATGAGATTTCTTAGGGATGTGAGAGGGTTTACGAGAGCAGATTAAGAAACAGCGACGTAAAGAAATAATTAAACTTACACAGCATTAAAAACAAAATTGAAGACAACAGAAGAGAATTGCGACAGAAATATCAGTGTCAAACTACTTTACAATGCCATAAAATATAATACGGAAGATCAAAGGAGTCCGGGAAAGGCCAAAGAAGAGTTAAGCACCCCACAGCCAAACGGCAGGTACCTCAAATGCAGAGGAAGTAGATTTTCATTCTATTATTTCATACATTTCTGAGTTGTACTATGTTTAATTCTCCTTCGATAAATTCTGAGTATGAAATAACCTATACTGTGGCATGGATCTCTCACTCAGGTATACTGCTTATTAAAGTTAAAAGAAAAGTATTGGTTCATTTGCGGATTCATTCCATTCATAGATACCGTGCTAACAAAGTTATCACCGCATTCTGTCATTTTTCTCTATGTACTTGCACCGTGAAGTTTTTTCGCAGTTCTGCAACTTTCTTCAATACACTTGGTTGCTTTTTCGACATACATTTTGATTAATAGGAGAGAAAGACTACATCCTAACCTTACACCTTTCTAGCTTAATACAAATCGTCCATGCTCTTTTGTTCCCTACCGATTCTTGTACATATTGCATATATACTACAGCCGAGATATAAAAAGCCTGAAGTTTACCGAATGAATTACAATTAAGAGAGAAAAAATTAAGACTCTGAGGTTTGCTGAAGACATCGTAATTCTGCCAGAGGCACCGAACGTTTGGAGCAGAAGTTTAAGAAAATGGACAGTATCTTGAAAGGGGGATATAGAATGAACATCAACAAAAGTAAAGCAAAGGACTGTTGACTAATTAAATCAGGCAATTTGAAGAGAAAAAGATTAGGAAATAAAACACTAAAATAGAAGGTCAGTTTTGATATCTGGATAGTAAAATAACTGATAGTGACCATTATGGAGGATATAGAATGTAGACTGGCAGTGACAAGAAAAGCGTTTCAGAAGACGGGAAATTTCATAATATCGAATATAAATTTAAGTCTTCGGAAGTATTTTGTGAAGATATTTGTGCGGAGCGTGATCTTCTACGGAAATGAAACTTGGACGATAGCCATTTCGTAGAAGAGACAAGAAGCTTTTGAAAAGTGGTGCTACAAAAGAATGCTGAAGATTAGATGATTATGTGGGCTAACTAATGAGGATGTACTGAAGAGAACTGGAGATAAAGAGAATTACGGCATAGCTTGACTAAGAGAACGGATCAGTTGACAGGATACTTTCTGGAAACATCAGTTTAGTCTTGGAAGGAAGAGTGATGAAGAGGGGGGACAAAAATTTTAGAAAGACACGAAGAGATGAATGCAGCATGCAGGTTCAAATGGATGTACGTTGCAGAACTTACTTTGGGGAGGAAGAGCCTTGCACGGGATAGGGTTGCATGGAGGGAAGCATTAAACGATGTTTCGGACTGAAGACCATAACGACGACAACCACTGGTTAAGTACCTATATGTGTGTGTATGTGTGTGTGTGTGTGTGTGTGTGTGTGGTTGTCGCTTACTCAGTTTTCATCCACCACTTGCCACAAATTATTGCGTTTCAGCGATATTAGTGATAAAATTATTCCTCAAGGTATGAATTTTATTTCGATGTCATATTTTTCTATAAAAAAATTTGATGTTCTTTAGCTAAAAACAGGAGAACTGATAGTGTAGCATCCGCTGTATGACGAATTTTATATTTATAACTTTACATCAGTGGTTGAATGGACAAGCCTGAGTGCCTTTAATAATGAAATCTTTTGTATATTTCTTGAGTTAGAAGTGTTCAATGTTGAACCAGACGTCTATGTCCGATTGTAGTTATTTATTATTATTATTATTATGCAAACTACGAAGCTATTCCGAAAGTAAGGTCCGTTCGGTCGATGAATGGGAGCCACAGAGAAAATCAAAAATGTTTTATATCCTACACTTCCAGATATATCTTTACATAGTCGCCGCTTTTAATTAGACATTTGTCGTAGTATTGTGCCACATTTCCAATACTCTCGCCTCAGGACTCAGCCACCTGTGCTTTCTGTCACGTCTCTACACTGGTCTGCTGTTCCTTGTCCGTGTCAAAATATTATCTTCATAGCAAACGGTTCATGTGAACAGAGATGAACATCAGAGGGAGCCAAGTCCGGGCTGTATAGTGTGTTATCAATCACCTCCCATCGTTGCAGCTGTATCCTCATTGCCCTTGCAGTATGCGACCAAAAACTGTGTTGAAGAAGAAATGCATGACAGGTAAGTTATGTGGGGTTGCATGAAATTAGGCTAAATCTCACAGCAGGCACCCACACTTGGCAGAGACACCATTGTTATAGGCATCTTTACGTGTTCACCGTGAGCTCAGAACTGAAAAGAGCGACGTGACGCGATCGGTAGATGTACTACAGACACTGCCCACGATACAAAGTTTTGCACAGTCGTCTCTTTGTTCTTTTTGTTTGTTTTTTTTTTTTTTTGTTTTTGTTTTTTGCAGGAGGAGAATGAAACTTTTTTGAACATACTTCGAACATTTAGCTATAAGTTGGTGTATAAAAGTATTTTCTTTCATTTACAGGTGAGCCATAGTGGACTGTGAACTAGATGTGAAGTTGCGACAATGATCAGTGATGGAGTTCCTCTTCAAGATTGGTGATGACTCTGCCACATTGTTTATGGGGAGGACACAGTGGATGGCAGAAGTATTCAGCGTTGGTTGCAGAGGATTAAAGAAGGTGATATCTCTCTACTGCACGATTCACGATGCTGTAGACCATCGACGGCAGTGAGTGATGTGAATAAGGAGACCATTGATCAAATCATCCAAAATGACATATGTGTGATGTCACGACAGCTTACTGAAATTACTCCTTTATCACTGGTACCGCCACTAGTGTACAGAAAAGTCTGTACAAGTTGGGTGCCTAGATTATTGACAAGAGAAATGAAAACGACGAAGAAGAATGTGTGCGAGGGTCTCATGAAGACCTTGTAACCTCCCCACAAAATTATTACAAAAAAATATGAACCAAGTGTAACCTCGCCACGGAAATAAGAATTAAATGAATTTTTAAATATTGTAACCTCTGAACAAAACCGGCTCCAATTTATTATCTCCGTGCAGAAATGCATTCCCATTTAATATATCCACAAAATTCTTTTCTCATTTAATGTTAAGTTCGAAACAGAAAAATTCCTAAACACCAAAATAATAAAAAATTCAGTAACCTGGTAAATTTTATGACGACAGCAGCGCTGCACCACGGCCCTGTACTCTGAATAAAAAGCAAAAATTCTTACCTCAATAAAAAAACTTCGAATATATCTTACCTAAAAATTATTTTGGCAGAGCTTCGTGCAATGCTGGCCTATGCTTTGTGATTCGTGAAAGGAATAATTATTCATTGGATATATTCTTTAAATTGAAATGAATGCTTTTTTAAAAAAAATACTTTATATTATAAAAATTATTATTGGGGCATTTTTTAAAAGAAATTGAATGACAGTTAACATACATTACTAGATATGCGCAAGGCTGCTTCTTTACCTTCTACAATAATACTCATCCTCCAGAGTCCCGACCAGGGCAGACTGCACACAAGCGCAGACACGCGCCGACAACTGCCGACTACAGCCGACTCACGCAGACTACTGCCGACTACTCAAGACTAGTGCCGACTAGCGACAAGCAACAACTAACTACATACTGCTCTCTGGTCAGAGACTCTCCTATGCCTTGCCTATTGCAGGCAGCGCATACATCGCATACCTCTTACATAACCCTCCACTGGGGGGGCAAAAATTTGCCAGCGATGGTGAGACAATTGGACTTGCCATGAGCAACAAATTTTTCTTAACTAACTAAGTTTACAATCACAGAATATATACATATAAGTGCAGAACATGAAATAAAATTTAGTGCACATGCACTGAGTATAGAACATATCAAGCAATGACAAAATGTATACGCAATGAGTACAAATCATATTAACAAATGACAAAAGTGCAAATGCACTGTAGTACAGAACATATCAGGAAATCACAAAATGTATACGCAATCAGTACAAAATATATTATCAAATGACAAAAGTGCACACGCACTGTAGTTCAGAATATATCAGCAAATCACAAAATGTATACGCAATGAGTACAAATCATTTTAACAAATGACAAAAGTGTACACACACTGTAGTTTTTTTTTACTATTTTACAAGAACTAGGACAGGAAAGGGAAGTATCACATCATGGTTGTAGCACATTAGGTTGCACGCATCTGCACTGAAAGTCTATATCTTTCTACAGAAGCACAACACCAAGTGAGACAATTTGAAGTTCTTTTCCCCGAAGTATTAATCAGTGTAGCCAAGACACTGAAATGTCGTATTAATATTCCATGTTATCATTTTGGTAGTACATTAGGTACACCAAACAGTGGGACCATAATAACATCTCCATCGTTCAAGGTGGTGGACAGCATGTCATGTCAACACCACATTCTTGTAAGGTACACCAACGTAGAATTAGTGAAAAAACCAAATATAGTGCTCCATGAGCATGAGGATAGATGGGACAAACGGATATTGTAGTAATTTCTGGTAATTAGGTCCGAAGGTGAAGGACATTAAGTCACATGCTAGTCTTCATTGAGAATTACTAGTCTATCAACTGATTTGATTAATTAGTGGCACTCATCGCCCAGTTACTGAACATTTCTGTACAATGTATGAAGTATTTCTATAATGTTCATAAGTTATCTGTTTACAGAAAACATTGGCACTCATTGATCAGTTACAAACCATCAGAAGTCATCATTCAAAACAGGAGCTAATGAGTGTAGCATCAAGCTACTGGTATTCATATATATAGCATGTAAGTGACATAATATAAATTTAAAATATAAGAAACAGTGGCATTAATAGGCCAGCAAGTATTGAATATTACAAAACATTTTTCATCATTCAAGTGACATATGACATATTTAAAACTAATTATTGGCACTCATTGATCAGTTACAAATCATCAGAAGTCATCATTCAAAACAGGAGCTAATGAGTGTAGCATCAAGCTACTGGTATTCATATATATAGCATGTAAGTGACATAATATAAATTTAAAATATAAGAAACAGTGGCATTAATAGGCCAGCAAGTATTGAATATTACAAAACATCTTTCATCATTCAAGTGACATATGACATGTTTAAAAATAATTATTGGCACTCATTGGCCAGTTACAAAACATCAGAAATCATCAGTCAAAACAGGAGTTAATAAGTGTAGCATCAAGCTACTGGTATTCATATATATAGCATGAAAGTGACATGATACAAAAATATAAGAAACAGTGGCATTTGTTGGCCAGCAAGTATTGAATATTACAAAACATTTTTCATCATTCAAGTAACATATGACATATTTAAAAATAATTATTGGCACTCAATGGCCAGTTACAAATCATCAGAAGTCATCCTTCAAAACAGGAGTTAAAAAGTGTAGAGCATGCACGCATTATTACAAAATATCATTCACTATTACTCAGAACTCATCATTTAAGTGACATAAGACATATTTAAAAATGTAACACTCTGTAACTATTACTCAAAGTCTGTGATTAGAAAACATCATTCAGTATTACTCATATCTCTTTTAAATTGGTAGTATTATTTGGGACTGGTAATACTTTTTTATGTGCTAGCAATGCATCGAGTTGGAATCGATAATTAATTGCTGGGGCATAACAATATTTGCATTTGACTTACTGCTGCAAATTAAGATGTGTAACATCATTCATCATGAGTCAGCTGTAGCAAGGTTATGAAAAAATAGAGTATATGTGATCACATTCATGAATAACACAGGTTTAATGACCAACTGCTTATAGCACATTAATTTCATGAATAATTTCTCCTGCAAAAAATACAAAATGGGTTATTAAGCTGAAAGAAGAAATGCATATTATGCTGAAAAGTAGTGAACTTCGAATTAACAGGTAATGAAATGTGTATTAAATATATATGTTCTCTAGCTGTCCTTTCCAACACCTTCAGTCATCATACCATGCGACATAAGACATACTGTCAAAACGAACTGCAACAAATACCTAAATAACTACATAGCATCTCTTAACTAACAGTAAATATATAAACTTCATCGTTATTTTCGTCTGCAAAGAAAAACTTCATTATCATTACTATCATCACCTGCAAAGAAAAACTTCATTATCCATATCACTATAACTCCATTATTATCATCACCTATAAAGAAAAATTTCATTATCCATATCACTATATTCTTCATATTCATCACCATTCATTATCATCTACAAAAAGACACTTCATCATACAGCTATTTATAGTATAAAGTTCCTTATTTCTAGCATATTTCATCACTAAAACTAAGATGTGTAGTTCTGTCTGACAGACTGCATCAATCGCCTCGTATTCTGAAAGAAAAAATTAGTTAAGACTGCTATTCTACGATGTGTATTGTATATTCTTGTTAATGCTTGTTAATTCTGATCCATTTACTCTTCGTGACGAGGTATTGCATCTTCTTTCGTTCATTCCGAAGGTGAAATTCCCATAATTTATTTCTTTTACACGTTATTTCTTTCTGAAAATGATAAACAATGATTAATGTCTTGCATTTAGATCATATACCCATCAAATAAAAGCTGGTTTCTAGTGATATAATTAAGCATACAGCATAGCATGACAGAAAACGTAATATGTCAAAAACATAGACAGTGTGCAGATGCAAAAATGTACATAGAATATCATAATGTAGCAGCAAAAAAAAAAAAAAAAAAAAAAAAAAATTGTAAAATAGTCACAATGTTGAGATACCATAAGGCAAAATGTCAAATTCAACTGGTGTTCGTTATATCTTAAATATTTCATAGTGCATACAAACAAAATAGGAAAACAATCATACATACATGAACATAAATATAATTGCATAAGTGGTCATAAAATGTGTAATTTTATCTGGAAAAATGTGCACGGTCTGATGTGTAACGACAAGATAAGCGACCTGCTAACCTTACCTTGCCGGGCACTTGCCAAGAAAAAATACGATAATTATAAGTAAGTGTTCATGTGAATATAATTGCATAAGTGGTTATATAAAAAAAATCAGGAAATGGCATTACAGTGTGATGAATCATAAAGTATGTTCATTCAATAAAGGGTTTTATGTTGGAGATATGGTGATTCCCTTTGGTTTTTCTGATTCTCAGAGTTTCGACATGTACTACATTGGGGTGAGGAATGCTGCGAATTCGATATGGACCTGCGTATAAAAGCTCAAATTTACTACATCTACTTTTTCCTCTATTAGATAAATAATGTGTGCGTACTAATATTTTCTGTCCAATGTGAAAGTCACTGCGTGTACAAACCTGTTTTTGCTGTCCGGCGCTCTGTGGCACGTTTGATGTTGTTCAGCGCAATGTCAATTATTTCATGGTGTCGTAGTCGACGAGATGTAGGAAAGGTTACTAATTCTTTAATTTTGTTAGGTGGTTCAACATGTTTCAGTATAACAGTCGGAGATAGCATAGTAGATTCATTTGGTATGGAATTAATTACATCTTGGAATGAGAGTATGTGTGTGTCCCAATCAATATGTTTTTTATGGCAGTATATTCTACATAGTTTACCAATTTCTTTCATTAGTCGTTCACAAGGGTTCGAAGAAGCATGGTACCTGGATATATAGATCGGCGAAATGTTTCTAGCTCGTAACATACGTGTCCATATAGCAATTCTAAACTGAGGTCCATTGTCGGAAATTACTTTCAATACACGCCCTACATGAAATAGGAAATGTTTTACAAATGCTTTCGAAACAGTCTTAGCAGTAGCATTGCGTAACGGAGTGAAGGTAACAAATTTTGAAGTGAGTTCAACAGCGACAAAGATGTAGCAAAAACCTCTATTAGTTCTGGGAATCGGACCAAAAATGTCTACAGCGGCCATGTGTCTCAATTTAACGGGTGCAATGGGATGTAATGGAGGAATTTGTGAAGTCGTATCTGACTTAGCTTTCTGGCAGGTTTTACATGACGCTAAAACTCGTCGAATACGTTTCTCCATGTTGGAAAAATAACAGTCCTGTCTCAGTATAAGAAAACATTTTCTGGCTCCGTAATGTGCGTAACTTAAATGAGTATACCAGATTAATTTGTTAACAAGTTCGTCAGGAATGCATAATAACCAGTTGTTGCTGTCAGGGTGAGAGCAGCGAAACAGAATATTATTCCGTACAGTGTAATGGTTTCTAATGGTAACATTATTCTTATCTTGCCAAAGGTGTTTAATTTCTTTCAACACGTTGCCTTTACTCTGCTCTTGAGCTATGTCCTGTAATGACGACGAAATGAAATTTTCAAATGCAACTTGTTGAATGTACATGACGCTGAAATTCGCTCTGCAGAAATTGGTTGCGATGTCTTGCTGATTGTTGCTGAGAGAACGGGATAGTGCGTCTGCTACAATATTTTGTGTATCGGGAATATTGAAAATTGTAAAATAAAATTCCTGTAAATAAAGTTTCCATCTGCTTAATCTGTCGTGTGTAAATTTAGCGGAAAGTAAAAACTGTATAGCTCTATGATCTGTGTAAACGGTCGTATGTCTTCCATAAAGAAAATGCCGAAAACTCGTAAATGCCCATACAACACATAATGTTTCAAGTTCTGTAACTGAATAATTGCGTTCAGCAGATGACAGAATGCGACTCGCAAATGCGATGTTTTTAACTACTGTACAACCATCTTCTTCATTTTCCTCAAAAATGTGTACGCCTAAAGCGGTGTTAGAACTGTCGGTGGCAACGGAAAAATTTCTAGTAAGACCTGGGTGTGATAAAAGTGGTGCATTCAACAAAGCTTCTTCAGATTCACAAATTCAGAATGAGCTTGCCTATCCCAGGACCAAATAGGGTTTTTACCTGTCAATTGACATAATCTAGGGGTGTCTAAAGCAGAGCAATGAATAAATTTACGAAAAAAGTTAATTAAACCCAAAAAGCTGCGTAGTTGTTTCTTTGTCGTAGGAACAGTAATGTCACGTAAAGCTTGAAGTTTCTCCGGGTCAGGCGCAATGCCTTCTGCTGAAATTACATGTCCAAGAAATTTTATAGAAGTTTTGCCAAAGTGCGATTTACTGAGATTAACTGTGAGTCCTTGTGCACGAAAAGTTCGTAACAGTTGTTCAAGAATCAAATTGTGCTCAGACCAGTTAGCTTCTGCAATGAGAATGTCGTCTACATACGTTGTGATTCTGTCTTTAAGTTCTGTCGGAAGTATACTATTCAAACCGCGAATAAAAGCTGCTGAAGAAATAGTTAAACCGAACGGTAATTTACAAAATTGATAACAGTCACCAAAACAGAGAAAAGCCGTGTACTTTCTGCAGTCCGGATGGAGTTGAATTTGCCAAAATCCCGATTTCAAGCCGGCCGAAGTGGCCGTGCGGTTAAAGGCGCTGCAGTCTGGAACCGCAAGACCGCTACGGTCGCAGGTTCGAATCCTGCCTCGGGCATGGATGTTTTTGATGTCCTTAGGTTAGTTAGGTTTAACTAGTTCTAAGTTCTAGGGGACTAATGACCTCAGCAGTTGAGTCCCATAGTGCTCAGAGCCATTTGAACCCGATTTCAAATCTAATGTGGAATAAATAGCAGTACCATGAAATTTCTGTAGAAGTTCTTCTAGTGTTTGTGGGCGATCTGTTTCATTAATAATAATGTCGTTGATGTGACGCGAATCAAGTACGAGGCGAAGTGAACCATCCTTTTTCTTAACAATATGGAGCGGGTTTATGTACGGACTAACTGCCGGTTCAATAATTCCTTGGTCAAGCATAGCTTGCAATTCTTTCTTAACTTGTTCTCTGTGAATATACGGAATGGGATAATGTGTGGCTTTAAATGTGTCGTGCTGTTTAACTTGAAATTCATACATAAAACCGGACATAGTACCAGGAACATTATCAAAAACTGGAGTTTGCTGTAAAAGAATTTTGCGTAGTTGCGTGCGTTCTTCGTCTGTATTTGCACTGCTCTGTTTAACTTTATCAGAAATCATCTGCATAACGTCATAGTCGGCTTCGTCTGGAGTATTATAGTTGTGTACGTACGTATCTGTGAACAATGTGGAATTACAGTCTATGTTACGTAATGCGGAAATGACCTCTGTACGATAAATTGTTTGTTGTTCTGCAGATAAAGAGTGCTGAAATTCTAAAACCAGTTGTACATTTTCATCCTTTAACATTAAATAGGAGTTTTGAAAGTCAATAATTGCGTCGTGTTGTACCAGAAAATTCGTACCTAAAATAACGTCTGATGTCAATAAGGGAACAATCCAAAAATTTGAGTGAAATGTATGACCTGCAATACAAAATGATAAATGTGTCTGTAATTTTACATCTACTCCTTTACTACATACTGCTCCTTTTACTTTAGTTTTGCCTAATGGTAACGTAGGATAGCTATTCTCTTTGTTACATTCGTTGAAAGTTTCCTCATTTGTAACTGACATAGGAGATCCGGAATCGATTACTGCTGAAAATTTTGATGATCCAATTTTTACTTCAATGACACGGTGTAAAATGGTTTTTTTAATAACTGGTCTTTCCTGCAAAAGAGTGTCTCGGATGTCGTCGAAAGGAATAACATTTTCGTGAACAAGATTCTGCGTGTCAAAAGTATTGCTTGCGTTACTGGAAGATGCATCCTGTACTGTATCTAGTCAAATTCTATCTGACGTGCTATTATTTGCTGGAGGATGCTGTGGCATTTCGACTATTTGAACTGTTCTGATATTTTTTCCTGCGTATTACGTTTGGGATGATATCTACTGTCTGGTTCATTCATGATAATATGTTGTTGCGGATGATTTTGCTGCTGGTAAGACCGACTGTTATTAAACGCACGCTGAAAATTGTGCTCATTATTTTTACGTCTGTCATGATAGTCATTTCTATACGGTGCATTGCGATAGGAATTGAAATGGCGTGTTTTCTGTACGTACTGATTCCCTTGTTGCTGTGCGTTACTATTTGTTGGAGCTGACGCTATACGTGTAGGCAGCGAAACATTAAAGCTTGGTTGACCTTGTACATTACATTGTTGGTTAGGTATGCTAACCGGTTGGTTTTGTTGCTGCTGTTGTGAAAAACCTCTATTGTTACCAAAATGTGGTTCCTGTTGCTGACAATTTTGACGATACTGACGATTAAAATTTTGTCTGTTATTAAAATTCTGGTGGTTGTCGTTCCTGAAGCGTCTATTAGCTTTGCTATTGAAATTGCGTGGCTGATCGTAATTACTGTATGTATGTTGACCTTGGTTATTATATGAAAAATTTTTGTTTATAAAGGAATAATCCGATTGCTGCACTTCCAAAAGCTGTAACAGATCTCTGAATGCCGAAATATTTTCTTTCTGTTGACCCGTTAAAAGTAACACTCCTAATCATCGTGGTAATTTAGAAATGCATAATTGAATAAGTGCAGATTCACTGTATGGTTCACTTAAGTACTGTTTTTGTTGGACCATGTGTTCAAAAAATTGCGTGACAGTGGAAAAATTTTACTTCTCATAATTTGGTAAACTAATTAATTGATCCTTGATTCCGCGCTGTGTCATCTTCGACCAACATGCTGACAGAAAAGCATTCTGAAATTCTTCTACCGAGTAGCATTGTCTCGCGATCGGTCTCATACGAGTTGCCGGTTCGCCTTCCAAAAAACTGCAAATAAATTCAAGTTTGTGCGTTACAGGCCAAGTCGGTGGAAAAGCAAAGCTAAATTGTTGTATCCAATCCAAGGGGTGAATCTGTGTTCTATCATTTTTAAATACTTTAAATTTTCTCACGGATAGAAAATGCTTGGAATCAAAAATTATCGTCTCTGTATGTCTGAACAGGTTCAGGATTGTATGAAAATCTATTTGTCTGTGACTGTTCAGAATCTAACTCACGTACTCTCTGTAAATTACCTAAATTATAGTGGCTATGTGAGTGTGACAAATGTTCGGAATGTGCCGTATGCTGTGACGTGTTATTGACTGAAACATTTTTCATCTCTGTCACCTCTTGCTGTAAAGTCGACAAATTTCTACGTAATGTATTATTGGACGAATCTATCTCATTGATCGTCTGCTGTAAATTTTGGAATTCAGGTGTTTGATTAAACGAAATCGGTGAAGTGTCGTCTTATTTGCTGTCATTATTACTTTCAATAACATCAATACGACTGGCCAATTCATCATATTTTTCAGTCAGTATTTTTACCTGATCATCGTTTTTAGTGTTTTTGCATTTTACGTGTGGTTTCGTTCAATTTTTTAACGTCTGCTTTGATGACATCGGAATTCTGTATTAGTTCTAATTGTTCAAGTCTGAAAGTCTACTGTGTGTGTATCTGTTTTTGATTTAAGATCGGAAATTTCATCATGCAATTCGGTGTTCAACTGTTTGATAGTATTAATTTCGTCTGATACTGTAGCAATATTGGTGTCTACGTATGTTTTTGCTTTCGTAAACAATTTACGTTTATCTTCCTGTCTCTGTGCAGTAATTGTTTCCATGACTTGTCGTTTTACTTTATTTTGTTCCTGTATGAATTTACGGTAACGTGTTTCACTGTTTTGTAGGTGGTGATTGAAACGTTCGTGAATTTGACTGTTCTGTTAATCAAATTTCGCGTCTACTTTTGCATCCAGCGTGCGTGAAAGTTCTGCTGACATTAATTTAAACTCGTCACGTAACTGTGTTGCGTTTTCAGAGCATTGTTTACCGACTGCACTAATTTCGTTTCTAAGTGATTCTGTTGCAGCTGTTTGCGTATTCCTTAATTCTTGAGCAACAGATCTAATTTCTTCACTACTTTTCCTAGCACAAGCCTTAATTTCCTCACATAATTGTTCTTTAGTATCATGACATTGCGCGGCAACGGCTGTAATCTGTTCACTAAGCTGTTTGGAATTGTTATCTAGTTTTTCATTAAGTTGTTGTTTGAGATTTTCATTATTTTCATTAAGTTGTTGTTTCAGGTTTTCACTAAGTTGTTTGAAATTTTCGCTAAATTGGTTAAAATTGTTGTCTTGTTCTTTCTTCGACTGTTTGGAATTGTTGTCTTGTTCTTTCTTAAACTGTAGCAATACTGCCATAATTTGATCCAAGCCAATATTACCTACTATATTCTCTGTGCTGTTTGATGGTGTATCTGCAATTGCCACGTTTTGTGTAACCATTTGGTCATTCTGTGACTTTTGAAAATGTTTGCTAATCGAATGTGCACTGTTGGTCACTACACCGGAATTAAATAAATCTGTCGAACTTTGAGTACACTGTTCATTTTCGTTAGAAAAATTTATATGTTCACTATGCAAATTTTGCAAATCGAACGTGTCAAAGTGGGCAGCGTTCATTGTAACAGAATGTCCCACGTCATCAATTGTCGTTAAATTACTAGAGGACACAATTGAATTTGTTTGCTCATCATTAGCATTAAAATCTTTACTAGTGATCAGTATGCACTGATTGTCTGTAAATGGAGGACTATCATTAAGACACTGAGTGTCGCAAGTATTGTCAGTCAAACTATTCGAGTCGGCTATTTCACTCATTATACATCGCGATGTAGTGTTAACAGTTTTTCGTGGCATTTTTCACAAATCAAAATTAAGCACAAATGAAACAAGGACAATGCAAAATGCAACAAACACAATTACAACAAAGAGCAACAAATTGCCGATGATCTGTGAAAGCAAGAGTGACAAATTAGTAAATGTGTTCCGCCAGATGCAAACTACGTTTAAGTAAATAAGAGCAGATATATGACTACTTCTCAGAAGATTCACAAAGAAATACGATCCTGGCAGGGTCGCCAAGTGTAACCTCCTCACAAAATTATTACAAAAAAATATGAACCAAGTGTAACCTCACCACGGAAATAAGAATTAAATGAATTTTTAAATATTGTAACCTCTGAACAAAACCGGCTCCGATTTATTATCTCTGTGTGGAAATGCATTCCCATTTAATATACCCACAAAATTCTTTTCTCATTTAATGTTAAGTTCGAAACAGAAAAATTCCTAAACACCAAAATAATAAAAAATTCAGTAACCTGGTAAATTTTATGACGACAGCAGCGCTGCACCACGGCCCTGTACTCTGAATAAAAAAGCAAAAATTCTTACCTCAATAAAAAAACTTCGAATATATCTTACCTGAAAATTATTTTGGCAGAGCTTCGTGCAATGCTGGCCTATGCTTTGTGATTCGTGAAAGGAATAATTATTCATTGGATATATTCTTTAAACTGAAATGAATGCTTTTTTAAAAAAAAATACTTTATATTATAAAAATTATTATTGGGGCATTTTTTAAAAGAAATTGAATGACAGTTAACATACATTACTAGATATGCGCAAGGCTGCTTCTTTACCTTCTACAATAATACTCATCCTCCAGAGTCCCGACCAGGGCAGACTGCACACAAGCGCAGACACGCGCCGACAACTGCCGACTACCGCCGACTCACGCAGACTACTGCCGACTACTCAAGACTAGTGCCGACTAGCGACAAGCAACAACTAACTACATACTGCTCTCTGGTCAGAGACTCTCCTATGCCTTGCCTATTGCAGGCAGCGCATACATCACATACCTCTTACAACCTTTACTGAAGAGTGGAAACAGTGTTTTCACAGCGTCATTACCCACGATTAAACATGGTGGTTTTTGTCCCAACCTGAGAGCAAAACTCAGAACAGCAGGACGAAAGGTGAAGGTCCCCTTCTTCTGGGATCAGTGTGGTGTCATTTTCATTGACTATTTGGAACCTGGCTCCACAATTAACCGGGTCCGTTACTGTTTGTCATTGGAAAAGCTGAGACGTGCCATCAAGACCCACAGACCAAGCTTCAGGGTCAGCTCATCAGACTACACCATGCCAATGCCAAACCCCATACAGCCCTTACGATGTAGGAGAAAGCAGGAAAATGGGAATGAAAATTGTTCCTCATCCTCCCTACAGTTCGGACTTATCTCCGTCTGATTTTTACCTCTTTGGTCGTCTGAAGGCTCACCTGCGCGGTAAAACATTTGATAGTGAGAAAGACCATATTTCCTGCGTCTACCGATGGTGTAAAAGTTATCCCCAGAATTTTACCTAAATGCATTTATATCATGGAAAGCACGTTGGGCCAGATGCGTCACAGCTGTTGGAGGCTACATTGAGTAGGCTCAATGTGTAGCTAAATGTGCCAAGTATGCTCACAAAAAATTTCATTCTCCTCCTGTAAAAAATAAAAAAAAATAGAGACGACTGTGCAAAACTTTTTGAACGCCCTTTGTACATGTGCAAAGCTTCATCTGATTTTCACTGTCGTTCCCATTTCTCGAACTGTTGGACCTTACTTTCCAATCAGCCTGCATATTTGTTTGCCATTAACAACTAACACTAATACAGTTTCCTGTGACCAAGTATGGTCCTTTCTCAACCTGTATCAAGACTCATATGAGTAAAGATTTGATCTCTAACAGAACCATTTTATGTAGCAAGAACAGTAGAAGGTAGAATGCTTCTTTGTAGTTTTTGTAACTTTTTCTTTTCTTACTGGCAGTATCATGTTTCCTTCCCTCGTTAATTTACTACCTTCTTATTTAAATTTAAAATCGCAAAAATTAACTCCCTAAGAAGCGTGTCGGGATGAAAATGGCAGCTTCTTTTTGACGAACTATTCCCGCTGTTGTGCCTGTTTTCACTCACAGTAAACCATCTGTATCTGTCAAAGGCTGTTGAAAAGCGTTGTGCCTGAATTATCTGAAGCAGCGTGCCTGTCGAAATCTTGTCTGTAGATTCACTCCAGACGGCGATCCGAAAGCATTGGTTCTGCATAGCTGCGCTGCTTGCAAGATGCACTCTAACCACAGAATACTTCCCCACACAAACTGCAAGAGGCGACATTTGGGGAAAGTACAGTTGTGTGTGAGTTGTGTGTGTGTGTGTGTGTGTGTGTGTGTGTGTGTGTGTGTGTGTGTGTGTGTGTCGTTCAGTATAGCCGTATTTGATCGAGAATTTCTCTTTGATGCGAGTTGTGGAAGGCGTTTCGCATCGGGATGGGGCATTAGGCTAATAGAGCGGAAAGGTGATTGCTTTGGGATAGCGCCGAAAGTCGAAGCGACCGACTGAATTCCGCTAATGGAATGGACCTGCACCACACTGGCTTTTCTTACCTCTCTGAAAAAGATACGAACGGAGTGCAGGTATCCGTGTCGTTAGAAAGAGAATGCGTACCTTCGGGGGAACTGTCGTCCTTTTACCCGGCGTCTCAAACAGGACTGAAAAGTAACACCAGGAAGAAAAGATAATGACGGAATTTTATTTATTTCGCATCCTCAGAAATTTGTACAAAAAGGGGCTAGGTTTCTTACATAGCTGATTCAGTGAATTTGAGAACATGTACATCAGAACAAAATTTGATTGGATATTCACTAAAAGGTATTCCATGCCAAACTATTCATAGTTTGAACTCGGTATTTATGAAGGTATATTTTTTGATACCTAAAAGGTAAGCATACTTGATTAACGTTGACGCAGGAGCGTGTACAGTTCAAAGCGCGTTAAAATATTGTAAGAGACTCGCCTTCAAAATGAATGAAACGTTATGAGCCCAAATATCGGTACAGGAGTTAATATCATATGGGCTGAACTCCAGAAAACTGACATAGTATATCCAATTTCCTTAAATATAGCACATCAGACGAGTCTGGAAGTAATAATAATGTTAGTTTGACCCTGAAAATGAAAATTCCGAAAAAGTGAGGAAATGCTATTAGTTATTAGCGAAAATAATCTGCAGAAATTCTACTAATTGCTCTGTGAGACAGTTTAACATTTTCGTTACAACTGTTTCATACCGCTGCACTAGGTGACCTTATTCACTAAATGTCCTTATAACTACCCACATCTGTTTTAGCGTGTATCGCATACTACGAAATCTGCTGTATCGGGTGCTCCACATGACCCAATACAGCCTGTTTCGTTACAGCCTTAAGAGAGGCAACCCGACTTACGTCATTCTTACCTGGGGCTGGTAAGGTAAGTTCACTTGCCTCTCTTACAGTGAATCATATACTTTGGGGGCGCATTTTATTTTCCCTGCATCTTAGAAAATTTCATTGCAGTTAGTGGACAGAGGTGGCTGGGTGGAGAAGACTTCTCTGCAAATTTCTTCCTCCAATATCGAGTCTACAGAATCCGTGTATTTCCCAAGCCGCCCTGTAGGCGACTGCAAAGTGTCTTGAGAAGTTAACAAGCAGGCGGGCTGGAAGGAGTTAGGTGCAGTCCGGGGGGAAACTGAAACTTTTACGCCATACTGTGCGAGAGAGGCCTTTGTCGTAATTGGCACGATCTGCCAGTGCCCCCCCCCCTTCCCCCTTTCCACTAGTCACCGTTTCCTCCCACTCATGCCAGCCAGACCTTCATTTCGTCTTCTTGTCTTCAGCAAAGCCACCGGCGACGAAATGAAAACGCAGTTACAAGGACCGAGTAGGTGCCCCCCCCCCACTTCCTTCTCAACCCCCGCCCCCCTACCCCCGGTCTGTCGGTCGAATGTAACTGCGAGGTTGGCAATACGAAAGCCCACGCAGTAGGCACAAGTGCGTTCCTTCTGAGATCCAGGGGCCGCTTGGCTGGGACGGCCGAACGCATTTAATGAAATTTTCTCCGCCCGTCAGCGGCAATCACACCCGCGAGTTGTAGCGTCTTTCTCCAAAGTTCTGGCTTCGCAAGTTGTCCCGGTGCACGTTCTCATAGCCTTAGACAAGCTTACGGCAACTTTGTAACTTTACCTACCTGCTTTTTGTGCCTCCTGGATATTATTCTTCAAGTTTCCTCCAGTGATTATCGGGCAAGGTGGACGGTTATTAAATAATTAAACAACATTGAAGAATTTAATTTTGGTTTCCTTCACATTTATTTGCACCAAGCTCCGTGTCGTTCATCAGCTTTCTGGTGTGTATAAACGTCAGTATCTTATCACAAATAAATAAGGTGCACCAACGAGGAAAACTTTCTCAATGTTGACAAGCGGCAATGTTCAAGTAAATTTCAGTGCAACTCCACGACGGACAAACAGATATTATCCTATGATATTATGATCTACAATAGACTAACACTGAAAACTTCATGATGTTTATCAAAATCTATTCGAGTGATGACACAGTAACTGCACCGATTGAATGCTAATCCACAAATACTTCATGCCTTCTCTGCAAGGCCTCTACATAGTGGTGTATAACATGTTGTTGTGGTCTTCAGTCCACAGACTGATTTGATGCAGCTCTCCATGCTACTCTATCCTGTGCATGTTTCTTCTTCTCCCAGTAACTATTGCAACCTACATCCTTCTGAATCTACAGTATTCATCTCTTGGTCTCCTTCTACGACTTTTATCCTCCACGCTGCCCTCCAATACTAAATTGGTGATCCCTTGATGCCTCAGAACACGCCCTACCAACCGATACCTTCTTCTAGTCAGGTTATGTCACAAATTTCTCTTCTCTCCAGTTCTAATCAATACCTCTTCATCAGTTATGTGATCTACCCATCTAAGTTCCAGCATTCTTCTGTAGCACCATATTTCGGAAGCTTCTATTCTCTTCTTGTGTAAACCATTTACCGTCCACCTTTCACTTCCATACATGGCTACACTCCATACACATACTTTCAAAAGTGACTTCCTGACACTTAAATCTATACTCGATGTTAACAAATTTCTCTTCTTCAGAAACGCTTTCCTTGCCATTGCCAGTCTACATTTTATATCCTCTGTGCTTCAACCATCATCAGTTACTTTGCTCTCCCAATAGCAAAACTCATTTACTACTTTAAGCGTCTCATTTCCTAATCTAATTCTCGTAGCATCGCATGATTTAATTCGACTACATTCCATTATCCTCGTTTTGCTTTTGTTGATGTCCATCTTATATCCTCCTTTCAAGACACTGTCCATTCCGTTCAGCTGCTCTTCCAGGTCCTTTGCTGTCTCTGACAGAATTACAATGTCATCGGCAAACCTCAAAGTTTCTGTTTCTTCTCCATGGATTTTAATTCCAACTTCGAATTTTTCTTTTGTTTCCTTCCTAACATATAAATTACAAAATGGTAAAATATATGACTGCTTTAGACAGCAACACAGAAGAAGTATATGCCTCTTTTGAGTCATCAGTTCAAAAATGGTTCAAATGGCTCTGAGCACTATGAGACTTAACTTGTGACGTCATCAGTCCCCTAGAACTTAGAACTACTTAAACCTAACTAAACTAAGGACATCACACACATCCATGCCCGAGGCAGGATTCGAAACTGCGACCGTAGCGGTCGTGCGGTTCCAGACTGTAGTGCCTAGAACCGCTTGGCCGCTCCGGCCGGCGAGTCATCAGTTTTTTGTTTCTTATGGCCCGGTGCAAATTCCTTTCCTGGGCGAAACTCTTTATCTCCGAATAACACGTACAACCAACGTCTTCAGTTACTTGCTGGCCGTATCCTAATCTCTGCCTGACTCTACTGTTTTCATCCCCTACAGCTCCCTCTAGTACCATGGAAGCTATTCCCTGATGTCGTAACAGATGTCCTACCATCCTGTCCCTTCTTGATGTCATTGTTTTCCATACATTCCTTTCCTCGCTCATTCCGAGAAGAATTACTTCATTCCTTACCTTGTCAGTCCACCCAATTTTGAACATTTTTCTGTAGCACTTCTCTTGGACAGAACTCCCCTTTTCGCCAGTCGTAGTCTGCCTTTTTTGTACTCCTTCCTCCGTCCAACATTTGTCTTGCTGAATTGATAGTAGAGTTCCATAACTTCATCTGTATCGTGATAATCAATTCTGAAGTTTCTCGCTGTTCTCATTTTTGCTACTTCTCGTTAGTTTCGTCTTTCTTCTATTTATTCTCAGTCTGAATTCTGCACTCATTAGACTATTCATTCCATTCAAAAGGATCTGTATTTCTTCTTCACTTTCAATGAAGATAGCAACGTCGTCTGCGAATCGTAACATTGATTTCTTTTTCAGCTTGAATATTAATCCCACTCTTGAAACTTCATTTTATTTTCCTCACTGCTTCAACGACGTATAAGATGATTAGCAAGGGAGAAAGACTACATCCCTGTCTTATACTCTTTTTAATTTGTGCACTTCGTTCTTGATCTTCACCTCTTATTGTTCCCTCTTGGTTCTTGTCCATATTGTATATAACCCGTCCTTCCCTATAGTTTACCCCTATTTTTCTCACATTTGCGAACATCTTCCACTATTTGACACTGCCGAATAAATTTTTCAGATTGAGATCTCCTGGTGTCTTGATTTTTTTTTTTTTTGTTTTTGTTTCGTCTTGCTTCCATCATCAATCATAACGTCAGAAAGCGAAACTGATCGTCATCTAACAGGTCTTAAAAATCCTCTTTCATTCTTCTGTATATTATTCTTGTCAGCAACTTGAATACTTAAGCTGTTAAGCAGACTCTCGCATTTGCCGGCTCTCGCAGTCTTTAGAATTGTGTGGATGATATTTTTCCGAAAGTCTGATGGTTTATCGTCAAGCTCAAATATTCGGGGCTATTCGTTGTTGCAGTATCTGTAGACTCAGAGAACTTCAAGAGTATCTCTTCAGCCTTCAGTACTTCTGTATCCCACTTCTTTGCAAATTGATTCTGCCTGATTTTTCTCTTCAACTTCAGGCCACTCTTCATCGTTAGCAAATCTGAATCTGCCCCTGCGAACGCCTTACAATCCAATATCCTATTTCAGAATCTCTACCTCACCAAGCTGTAATCTAACTGAAATCGTCCCCTATTTCCTAGCCTATTCCACCTCTTTTGATTCTTGAACAGTGTATTCGCTATTAACGTCTGAAGTTTATTGAAGAACACTGTTGGCTTTCTCTTCTCATTCCTACTGTGTTGTTCTTGTTGTGATATTCAGTCCTGAGACTGGTTTGATGCAGCTCTCCATGCTACTCTATCCTGTGCAAGCTTCTTCAACTCCCGGTACCTTCTGCAACCTACATCCTTCTGAATCTGCTTAGTGTATTCATCTCTTGTTCTCCCTCTACGATTTTTACCCTCCACGTTGCCCTCCAATACTAAATTTGTGATCTTTTGATGTCTCAGAACATGTCCTACCAACCGACCCCTTCTTCTAGTCAAGTTGTGCCACAAACTACTCTTCTCCCCAACCCTGTTCAATACCTCCTCATTAGTTATATGATCTACCCATCTAATCTTCAGCATTCTTCTGTAGCACCACATTTCGAAAGCTTCTATTCTCTTCTTGTACAAACTATTTATCGTCCACGTTTCACTTCCATACATGGCCACACTCCATACACATACTTTCAGAAACGACTCCCCGACACTTAAATCTATACTCGATGTTAACAAATTTCTCTTCTTCAGAAACGCTATCGTTGCCATTGCCAGTCCACATTTTATATCCTCTCTACTTCGATCATCATCAGTTATTTTGCTCCCCATATAGCAAAACACCATTACTACTTTAGGAGTCTCATTTCCTAATACAATTCCCTCAGCATCACCCGACTTAATTCGACTACATTCCGTTATCCTCGTTTCGCTTTTGTTGATGTTCATCTTATATCCTCCTTTCAAGACACTGTCCATCCCGCTCTACTGCTCTTCCACATCTTTTGCTGTCTCTGACAGAATCACAATGTCATCGGCGAACCTTAAAGTTTTTATTTCTTCTCTATGGATTTTAATACCTACTCCGACTTTTTCTTTTGTTTCCGTTACTGCTTGCTCAATATCCAGATTGAATAACATCGGGGAGAGGCTACAACCATGTCTCAATCGATTCCCAACCACCGCTTCCCTTTCATGTCCCTCGACCCTTATAACTGCCATTTGGTTTCTGTACAAATTGTAAATAGCCTTTCGCTCCCTGTATTTTACCCCTGCCACCTTCAGAATTTGACAGAGAGTATTACAGTCAACATTGTCAAAAGCTTTCTCCAAGTCTACAAATGCTAGAAATGTAGGTTTGCCTTTTCTTAATCAAGCTTCTAAGATACGTCGTAAGGTCAGTATTGCCTCACGTGTTCCAATATTTCTACGGAATCCTAACTGATCTTCCCCGAGGTCGGCTGCTACCAGTTTTTCCATTCGTCTGTAGAGAATGCGCGTTAGTATTTTGCAGCCTTGACTTATTAAACCGGTAGTTCGGTAATTTTCACATCTGCTTTCTTTCGGATTGGAATTATTATATTCTTTTTGAAGTCTGAGGGTATTTCGCCTGTCTCATACATCTTGCTCACCAGATGGTAGAGTTTTGTCATGACTGGCTCTCCCAAGGCTGTTAGTAGTTCTAATGGAATGTTGTATACTCCCGGGGCCTTGTTTCGACTCAGGTCTTTCAGCGCTCTGTCAAACTCTTCACGCAGTATCGTATCTCCCATTTCATCTTCATCTACATCCTCTTCCATTTCCATAATATTGTCCTCAAGTACATCGCCCTTGTATAGACCCTCTATATACTCCTTCCACCTTTCTGCTTTCCCTTCTTTGCTTAGAACTGGGTTTCCATCTGAGCTCTTGATATTCATACAAGTGGTTCTCTTCTCTCCAAAGGTCTCTTTAATTTTCCTGTAGGCAGTATCTATCTTACCCCTAGTGAGATAAGCCTCTACATCATTACATCTGTCCTCTAGCCATCCCTGCTTAGCCATTTTGCACTTCCTGTCAATCTCATTTTTGAGACGTTTTTATTCCTTTTTGCCTGCTTCATTTACTGCGTTTTTATGTTTTCACCTTTCATCAATTAAATTCAATATTTCTTCTGTTACCCAAGGATTTCTACTAGCCCTTGTCATTTTACCTACTTGATCTTCTGCCACCTTGACTACTTCATCCCTCAGAGCTACCCATTCTTCTTCTACTGTACTTCTTTCCCCCATTCCTGTCAATTGTTCCCTTATGCTCTCCCTGAAACTCTGTACAACCTCTGGTTCTTTCAGTTTATCCAGGTCCCATCTCCTTAAATTCCCACCTTTTTGCAGTTTCTTCAGTTTTAATCTACAGTTCATAACCTGTAGATTGTGGTCAGAGTCCACATCTGCAACTGGAAATGTCTTACAATTTAAAACCTGGTTCCTAAATCTCTGTCTTACCATTATATAATCTATCTGAAATCTGTCAGTATCTCCAGGCTTCTTCCATGTATACAACCTCCTTTTATGATTCTTGAACCAAGTGTTAGCTATGATTAAGTTGTGCTCTGTGCAAAATTCTACCAGGCGGCTTCCTCTTTCATTTCTTACCCCCAATCCATATTCAACTGCTACGTTTCCTTCTCTTCCTTTTCCTACTATCGAATTCCAGTCACCCATGACTATTAAATTTTCGTCTCCCTTCACTGTCTGAATAATTTCTTTTATCTCATCTTACATTTCTTCTATTTCTTCGTCATCTGCAGAGCTAGTTGGCATATAGACTTGTACTACTGTCGTAGGCATGTGCTTCGTGTCTGTCTTGGCCACAAT
Organism: Schistocerca americana; assembly: GCF_021461395.2. NCBI lineage: Eukaryota > Metazoa > Arthropoda > Insecta > Orthoptera > Acrididae > Schistocerca > Schistocerca americana. Next base: position 89,130,577 of record NC_060127.1, on the reverse strand, counting down.
AATGCGTTCACTATGTTGTTTGTAGTAGCTTTCCCGAACTCCAATTTTTTATTCATTATTAAACCTACTATTGCCTTACCCCTATTTGATTTTGTATTTATAACCCTGTATTCACCTGACCAAATGTCTTGTTCCTCATGCCACCGAACTTCGCTAATTCCCACTATATCTAACTTTAACCTATCCATTTCACTTTTTAAATTTTCTAATCTACCTGCTCGATTAAGGGATCTACCACTACTTCCTACTACCAAGACCAAATTCTCCCGTAGTCCTTTCGTTTACTTCTTCCCCTACAACGGCATTCCAGTCCCCCATGACTATTAGATTGTCTTCTCCCTTTATGGACTGAAGTACCCGTTCAACATATTAACATAAAACAGAAAGCCAAGTAAATTTGTTCGCCCAATGGTAAATAATTGGAAAGTGATACAGTAATACTGTAGAGACTACTCTGTTAGACGATATTTCTAACGTCCACAAGTATTCACACCGTTTGCCAAACACGTTGCAGAAAGTGATATTTTCGAATCGGGATAATCAATGAAACGACAAGTTATTTTAGTAAAAGTATACATTTTTTGAAAGGGATAAGTCATGGCTACTAAACTATAACACTGAATTTTGGAAAGAACTGCATTTCAAAAGTGGAACATTCTGGAACATACAAAATTTAAATACAAATAACTTTTGATATATTAAGTTTTTAGAAAAAGTGATGTGCTTGCTTGAAAGAGGATAATGAGAGCTTTCAAATAAAATACAGCAATTTTAAAACAATTTATAGTGACGTTGAATGCTGACGTACACAGAATATACATGTATCGTAAATTAAGAATATTTATTTACATACAGTGTTTCAGTATGTAGGCTGAAACGCGCGCCGGCCGCGTTGGCCGAGCGGTTCTAGGCACCTCAGTCCGGAACCGCGTGACTGCGATGATCGCAGGTTCGAATCCTGCCTCGGGCATGGATGTGTGTGATGTCCTTAGGTTAGTTAGGTTTAAGTATTTCTAAGTCTAGGGGACTGATGACCTCAGATGTTAAGTCCCATAGTGCTCAGAGCCATTTGAACCATTTCAGTATGAAGCAAATTCACTGTTGTCATCATCGGTCGAGAAATTATACTCTGCATAATTTATACTGAAACATTGAATTAATAAGAGTTTACTCATTCTATGTCATTATGAAAGAGAATCTAAGCGTTTGAGATGTGGTGCTTTAGAGCGATGTTGAAAATTTATTAGGCGAACTGATAAATTAATGTATGAAGACATTCTCGGTGGCATCGACGTCGAAGGAACATATGGAAGACATCAACGAGAAATAAAGGACTTATCTGTTGGACATATATCCAGATATCAGGGAATTTCTTACATGGTACTAGCAGGAGAGATCAAACTCAAAGACTGCAATGGACGGCAGAGATTGAGTACGTAAGTAGGGTATAACTGCTATTCTGATATGGAGTTGCCACAAGACGAGAATGCGTGGCGTGTGGCATCGAACCTGGCAGATGTCTGATGACAACAAATAATAAAAGAACGCGTCTACGGCATATGCACTACTAGTGGAAAGACATAAGAAAAAGACAAAAAAATGTAGGAGTCAGTTATAAGAAAATAAGTAGGATTATTCCACATTACTCTGTTACAGCTTAAGAGCCTACATAGCCAGTAAAGACTGTTGAGAATGTTGTCAGACATACACGACATAAAAAATTAAAAAGTTCCATAAATCCATGTAGGAACATTTTGTTCGATAACTCACCAAACCGATCCAAAAATTTTCCGAGTAAAACTTATTCGTTGTATGAACGTCCTGTGGAGGTCTGTTGATGTAATTGGCGATACTAGATATTTCTTCCCAATATATTGATCACTTTGCGAATTCCGTACTAAATAACATTTGTTTTCAGATCAACAGTTCACCGCATGGACTCAGTACTAGAAGGAAGATGAATCTTCACGGAAATGTGTCCATTGTTCAGGAACGAAGGTTTTCAGTAATCTGTCAGCAGTTACAGAAAGTTTAACTACTAAATAAGTTCACTTTGAGAAAAGAGATTTGTTGGTGGCCAACTACACCTCCTCCACTGAGGAATCAGTCCACACAATTATAAGAATAGATCCACAAAATTACAGACCCGTCTCGTTGACGGCAATCTGTTTTAGAATTATGGAACATGTTTTGTGCTCAAGAATTATGACGTTTTTGTAAAACGAACAGCTTCTCTATAAAAATCAACATGGATTCCGCAAAAAGAGATCCTGTCAAGCTCAGCTCGCTCTGTTCCTCCACGAGATCCACAGCACAGTGGACAACGGCGCTCAGGCTGATGCCGTGTTCCTTGACTTCAGTAAGGCATTTGACAGCATCCCACACTGCCGTTTAATGAAAAATATACGAGCTTACGGAGTATCGGAGCAGACCTGCAATTGGATTTAAGACTTTCTTGCAGATAGAAATCAACACGTCGCTCTTAATGGGAACTAAATCGACAGTGTTCCGGACTGAAGTGCCTAGAACCGCTCGGTCAACGCGGCGGGTGCGCGTTTCGTGCCGAACAAACTCCACTGGCAGACGTTACAAGAGAGACGTTGCGCATCACGGAAAGATATTGAAATTTCGGGACAGCACTTTTCAGGAGGACTCAGACAACTTATTACTTCCCCCCACATACATCACGCGTATTGGCCACGAGGAGAAAATGCGAGAGATTAGAGCCACTACAGACTGTAAACCGACAACCATTCTTCCCACGCACTATTCGCGAGTGGATGAGCGTCGGAGAGATCAGATAGTGGTATCGAAAGTACCCTCCGCCGCACGCAATTAGGTGGCTTGCGGAGTGTGATGTAGATGTAGACATAACCCTTGTTATTATATAACTAAAATTTTGGCGCAGACAATAAAACGTTTTGAAATTGAAAGTGTCACTGTTCGTTGGAGGACAGAACGAAAAATTTAAAAATTTGTTCAAATGGCTCTGAGCATTATGGGACTTAACATCTGAGGTCATCAGTTCCGTAGAACTTAGAACTACTTAAACCTAACTAACCTAAGGACATCACACACATCCATGCCCGAGGCAGGATTCGAACCTGCTACCGTAGCAGTCGCGCGATTCCGTACTGACGCGCCTAGAACCGCTCTGTTACCGCGGCCGGCAAAAAATTTAAAGAAAAGCATTGTATACATCAGTGCACTACATAGCCATCCATGCTATACAGCACACACACATACGCGCATACACACACACACACACACACACACACACACACACACAAATACACACACGCGCACACACACTTCCCAAAAAATGTATACACTTCTTAAATGAGTGTGAAACTAATATTTATCAAGACACGGAAAAAAAATTCAATAGAATGTGAATAACTGAATAAACCAGCCATTTCTCGAAAATGTTCAGATGTTGGGCATGCTGGTCAAGAAACAGCTAACAATGCTGAACGATTGAATCCAACACGTTCATAATAGTTGCAGTTGATATATTGACACATGCGTTTTCAACGGCTGGCTTTAACTCCCTGACTGTAGTTCTTCTTGTACTATAAACGTTACCTCACACGCCCTCATAGAAAAAAATATACACGGGTGTTAAATCTGGTGAACGCGGAGCGTTCTCGGTATTACTTCTTTGTCCTGTCCCTCCGTCCGGTACGTGTCCATCAAGGTAGGCCATTACGCCGCGACAGTTGTGGGAGAGGTGCTTCATCCCGCCCAAAATGCCATTCTACATCGCGAAACATTTGCAAGGCTTCTTCCTGTTATAGGTTCAGGTGGTTTTCACCAGTTAGCTACTGTGTACTCATAAAAGTAATATCCGCTCGAACCAAATGCTCATAAACCACACTACACTATAACTCCTGGTTGTTTTGCATTGTGTTCCATGGTCATATGAATTTTCTTAACAGCCCAGTAGGTAGAACTGTAACTAATTTTTGAACTATTCAACTTAAAAGTGGCCTTATGTTTCGGGACATCCTAGTACGGAAATTTTTCTGTGCGTATTTTGCTTGCTGTCACTCGCAAAGCAGATTCTCTGATTATGATCGTCTTAACTCAGAACGAGAAGTAATCTAGGAATGAAACTACAAAACGCGAAGGAAATTCGTTTTGGAACTCGTGTGTCACGATCCGCTTGTCACACGGACTTGCCAGGACACTGATGAACGCTATCGATGACTTGTCTTTCTCTTGTTGGGCTGACGGATGTTGGTGGTCTTCTGGAATGGTTGCTACCGGCATTCTGGACATTTCCTTCTTCCTTAGACTTACCTCGCATGCGACAAATTGGTACGTCTCGTTGAAATTTGATCTGTCTTGGTACTTCACTTACGTTCTCAGCCTTCCAGTAGCACTTCTGAATGACAAATGTTGATGGTGTTGAGACAGCAACCAACCAAAAATTTATTTTCAGTTTCATATAATGAAAGCATGAAAACCGTCTGAAGATGAATCACAAAACCGGTAACGGTACCCTTTGAATATAGGAACAGAAAATAAATTTGTGGCTGGTTTCTATCTCAATACCATCAACATTTGTCTTCATGCAACAGCGACGGTCTCCAATCATGTCATCATATGACAAAATTGCACTTCTGAATGAATTTTCTTTACTTAAGCATCATCCTGCTTTCAGACATTTTTGAAGCTGTCACGGACAAAAAATGGAAAAAAGTCATTTAAGTAATGATTTGTGAAAGAGCGCAGACTCTTTTTTTTTAACACACCATACAGCCATCCCTTGTAATGCTTGCTTTGGAAGCTGTAGACGGTATAGAACTGATCCCAGGCGGTCATGTGACCCTGTACTGCCGAAGTAGTCAGTGAAGTGGTATGTATGCAGTTATCAGTTGTACAGAATCAGTGTAGTAGCAGAGTTAACATTAAGACATGCTTGAATGAAAGAAAGGAGCTATTAGTTTTTGACGAGCTTATTACCTAGCCATGAATGAACGGTATATTTGTGTACAAATAGGACTGAAGGATGGAAGAAAATGTAGATTACTGTTTAATGTCCGTCGAAATCCAGGTCATTAGAGATAGAGCATAAGCCCTGAAGGTTTAAAAGATAGGGAAGAAAATCGGCTGTCTCCTTTCGAGGGAATCATCACAATATTTGCTTCGGGCGATTTAGGTTCAAATGGCTCTGAGCACTATGGGACTTAACTGCTGTGGTCATCAGTCCCTAGAACTTAGAACTACTTAAACCTAACTAACCTAAGGACATCACACACATCCATGCCCGAGGCAGCATTCGAACCTGCGACCGTAGCAGTCCCGCGGTTCCGGACTGAGCGCCTAGAACCGCTAGACCACCGCGGCCGGCGGGCGATTTAGGGAAATCGCTAATGCGGACTGTCCAAATGTGTCTTTTCACAGCCACTTGACACAGCGTCAAAAAGCAGTGACGAGAAGATTTTAACCAATAGAGACCTGAGACGAGTGTCACACCTTTTCAATAACAACCGATTTCAGATTCGACAAGAAATACTGTTGTTAGGAAATGGAGGTCTATCTCGTAGAGGTATGAGCGAACTGAAGTATCCTGATCTTGGGACACTTCCACAACAAATACACGAGAATGGAGTTCATCCTCTATATTTAAGAACACAATATATTCAACACAAATGGTATTCGTTAAGCGTGGCAAGCATGTAATAAACTTTGTAACTAGTTCCTAAGAGGAAAAGTAATTTCACAACTGAACGCAAGTCTTGGTTGAGGAGAAAACACAATGAAAGCTTCTACAGGCAGAGTTCATTCTCCACTAGTTTGATTACCAAATGTTTAAGTCCTCGCTCTCCTTGATCGGAGCACATTGGAAAAGGTTAACTCTTAAATAGGATGTGTACCAGCTCACTGTTTCTACATAGCCAAATGAGTCTGACAGAATATCAACAGCACATTGCCGAAGTTCGCTGGAGGCGAAGGCGCCGTGCGATGTAGGAGGTGCTAGATCTGCAGCAGATTTCTTCACTTGGCTGGCTGCGTCGTAAACGGCATGATCGACGCGCGCGCGGCCGTAAATACCCGCTCGGCGGAGGTACACTTCCTCCTGATTCGCTGCACGTGACATTGGCGGATGCAGCAAAAGGTTCATAGCACAAGCGGCCTCTCTTGCTCTTGTACGCGCCCTCTGCGTTTCGGTCCGGTGTACGTAAAGACTGTGCAGGTCGCGCTGGAAAACGGCAGTCTCAGGGGCTGAGCTGGCAACCAGCACGACGGCGGTGTGGTGCCGTGTGGCGTCGGGCTTGACGGGTTATGAGACACGCCACAGACACTGACAAGGAAACAAGGGGATAATTGGAGTGCAGCTGAAATGCGAGAGGCATATTTGTGCGCCAGTTTCATTCAAATTAACATTACTTCCGTAATTGGAGAAAGATGTCGGACCATAGGGAATGTCTTTATTCACATGCACTGAAACACGGTGACTGTAAACACTGGGCTCTATGAACCTCATATCGTTTTTTATTTAATGTGGTTCTGGGCTCACTTGTTTGTGGATAATTTTTGTGTGCCTGAATAGGCACAGCAAATTGGACGGGCTGGGCAAGGAATGTGGCGGAAAATACAGGTCTTTGGTGAAAGAGCAGGCTGCTGCCTGGGGTGTTAATTTAGGGGAAGCAACTGTGTCAGAAGATAGCGCGGTGTTGTGTATCTCGTGCCTCGCTTTTCAAAGCAGCTGAAATGGGGCCAGGGAGCGGCAGAAGTGCGCCGATTTTTCATGTTTTGCAAAGAGCTCCCTCTAGACAGCCATCTGACACTTTTTGAAAGGAAACGTGGGATGCAGAAATAATGTCCTAGCCTCGTGCACTGCTCTCGGAATTTCAGAGTGCCTCTCATACAAGCCTAGTTGCCAGCCTTTTTTTTTCTTTTTTTTTAAATAGCAGGAACGAGTTCTGTGATGTGGCTAGCGTCATATTGCGATTCCTCTCAATTGGTGAGCTGCCTCTATTGGGCAGAAGAAGATAGATAGACGTCAGAATGTGCCAAAAATTGGCACTTGTTTGGAGAAAGAAAGTTGCGTAAGTGTACGCAAGTAGAGGGACTTCTTCGGAAGACCTGGTACTGCTTGGATGTACAAGATTTTTCTGGAAAATGCGGTTGAGTTCGCAGTGAGATTTTCATGTGCTCATTATTAACTACCTTGTATCTTGAGTTAAATGGTTCAAATAGCACTGTGGGACTTAACGTCTGTGGTCATCAGTCCCCTAGAACTTAGACCTACTTAAACCTAACTAACCTAAGGACATCACACACATTCATGCCCGAGGCAGGATTCGAACCTGCGACCGTAGCGGTCACGCTGTTCCAGACTGAAGCGCCTAGAACCACACGGCCACACAAGCCTGCTATCTTGAGTTATTACGGATCACTGAATCCCGCACTTCGCTGAGCTGCAAGCCACTGTCGCTATTTATGGTGTTATAAATAATTATTACTTCCATGGCTTCTTTAATTACACTGTCCTGGAAAGCGTTAGTGTGAACCATGAGAGAGGTCCCGTCAGTTTTCTAAAACATGACAAGCTAAAGCGAATTTCTCAGGCTAGTATAGGGTATAAAACCTCTCATGTTCCTTCCGGCGCTGTTCCCCAGCGCCTACTGTTTGTCCGACATAAAACTCGCCACACTCACAAGGAATCTTGTAGATCCCATGTGTTCTGTGGCCAGCTACGGTTTCAACTGGTCTCAGTAGCTGACGGCTTTTTGTCGATTAGATGTTGTGTTTCTTCACTGGGCACCTTATCTTTCCCCACACGGAGCCACAGAACGGCAAGAAACTAAGTTTCTTTTCCTGCTCGTCGTCGGTTGTCTTCCTGTCATACTTGCTTGAAATCACTTCATTTAGTTGATGAACGTCATAGCCTTTGTTCTTGAAGACCTTACTTAGGTGGCTTAGCTCATGGGGCAGATTACCAGCGTCTGATATCATTCCTGGACGATGCAGCTATGATTGCAAAGCGCGCTTCTGTGCTGGGCGATAATGCCTGATGGCGTGCAAGTACAGATCGGTGTGGGTAGATTTTCTATAGACGCTGTGGACAAGGTAACCATTTCGTTTGTGGCAGATGAGGATGTCGAGGGCAAAACCGCGAGCACCATAGATGTCACAGAACATTTTATTCAATTTCTACCTGATGAAATCTGGTTTGGCAGGAGAGAGCTTATCAGGTTGTGGAAAGGGGCCCAAATCAGTTGCTGTTAGTTGCGCAAACATACAAATTTTATTTTGCTCAAACACTTACTAACATATTCCCTTAAAAGAATTGAGAAACAATACGGCTGAAGGACAGAACACAAGTTATTAAAATTGCCTTAAGGAATACGCACGGCTGTAGGCCTTGGTTATTGAATAGAAGAATTGAGGGCTTAAGGCCTGGATAACCAGAATTTTAGTAAGAAAATTTTAAAAGGTTTTTAACAAACGACCTTTCAAATTTTAATTTAAGACGGCTCAAGACCTTATCTTAAAATATTTCACGTAGACGTTATGCTGAAGGCCACATACTGAGCATTAAAACCAACTGAATTAATATACGGCTAAAGGACTCGCACATTACTTGAGACTAAAAGAAAATCAGAATCCAAAACAACAGAACAGTGGTGCTCCCAAGTGTTCCATGGGTCGGCCTGGGGAGGAAACTCTAACTTAATTTTAGGTGAGACAGGACGCCAAGCGTAATACTAAATAATCGGATGGCAACTCGACCTAGGGACGGCTGAAGGACCAACCAACAACCTAATCAATTCTCTTCCAGCCGAACAACGGCACGACAACGGAAAATGTCAGCGAGGACGGAGATACCAGCAGCGGTACGTCTTCAAATATTGGCGTCTAAATACAGCCAAGGCACAATAATCACTCAAAAACAAGAACAAACACCAAGGGCTGTCGAACTACACGCACCGGCCGCTGTGGCCGAGTGGTTCTAGCCGCTTCAGTCCGGAACCGCCCTGCTGCTACGGTCGCAAGTTTGAATACTGCCTCGGGCATGTGTGCTATGTCCTTAGGTTAGTTAGGTTTAAGTAGTTCTAAGTCAGATGTTAAGTCCCATAGTGCACAGAGCCATTTGATCCATTTTTTGAATTACACGCCGTGCCGGACAGCAGCTTTTTTTTTTTTTTTTTTTTTTTTTTTGTCATCAGTCTACTGACTGGTTTGATGTGGCCCGACACAAATTCCTTTCCTGTGCTAACCTCTTCATCTCAGAGTAGCACTTGCAACCTACGTCCTCAATTATTTGCTTGACGTATTCCAATCTCTGTCTTCCACTACAGTTTTTGCCCTCTACAGCTCCCTCTAGTACCATGGAAGTCATTCCCTCATGTCTTAGCAGATGTCCTATCAACCTGTCCCTTCTCCTTATCAGCGTTTTCCACATATTCCTTTCCTCTCCGATTCTGCGTAGAACCTCCTCATTCCTTACCTTATCGGTCCACCTAATTTTCAACATTCGTCTATAGCACCACATCTCAAATGCTTCGATTCTCTTCTGTTCTGGTTTTCCCACAGTCCATGTTTCACTACCATACAATGCTGTACTCCAGACGTACATCCTCAGAAATTTCTTCCTCAAACTAAGGCCGGTATTTGATATTAGTAGACTTCTCTTGGCCAGAAATGCCTTTTATGCCATAGCTAGTCTGCTTTTGATGTCCTCCTTGCTCCGTCCGTCATTGGTTATTTTACTGCCTAGGTAGCACAATTCCTTAACTTCATTCACTTCGTGACCATCAATCCTGATGTTAAGTTTCTCGCTGTTCTCATTTCTACTACTTCTCATTACCTTCGTCTTTCTCCGATTTACTCTCAAACCATACTGTGTACTCATTATACTGTTCATTCCGTTCAGCAGATCATTTAATTCTTCTCCACTTTCACTCAGGATAGCAATGTCATCAGCGAATCGTATCATTGATATCCTTTCACCTTGTATTTTAATTCCACTCCTGAACCTTTCTTTTATTTCCATCATTGCTTCCTCGATGTACAGATTGAAGAGTAGGGGCGAAAGGCTACGCCTTGTCGTACAGCCTTCTTAATACGAGCACTTCGTTCTTGATCGTCCACTCTTATTATTCCCACTTAGTTGTTGTACATATTGTATATGACCCGTCTCTCCCTATAGCTTACCCCTTCTTTTTTCAGAATCTCGAACAGCTTGCACCATTTTATATTGTCGAACGCTTTTTCCAGGTCGACAAATCCAATGAAAGTGTATTGATTTTTCTTTAGCTTTGCTTCCATTATTAGCCGTAACGTCAGAACTGACTCTCTCGTCCCTTTACTTTTACTAAAGCCAAACTGATCGTCACCTAGCGCATTCTCAATTTTCTTTTCCATTCTTCTGTATATTATTCTTGTAAGCAGCTTCGATGCATGAGCTGTTAAGCTGATTGCGCGATAATTCTCGCACTTGTCAGCTCTTGCCGTCTTCGGAATTGTGTGGATGATGCTTTTCCGAAAGTCAGATGGTATGTCGCCAGACTCATATATTCTACACACCAACGTGAATTGTCGTTTTGTTGCTACTTCCCCCAATGGTTTCAGAAATTCTGCCTTATTTGACCGTAAGTCCTCCAAAGCTTCTTTTAAATTCCGATTCTAATACTGGATCCCCTATCTCTTCTAAATCGACTCCTGTTTCCTCTTCTATCACATCAGGCAAATCTTCACCTTCAGCAGCATACGGCGAGGAAAAACACACTGCGGAACACTGCGCTAATGGCCTCACCGCGGAGACTTCCTCGCTGCTGAGTCCCAACAGACCGACTGCCTACTCCAGTACGCAGACAGCATTAAAAATAACTGCTCAGTCGAAATCGCACAAGCTAGACACAGATCCACAAAAACGCTTCCACAAGAACTCGAACAATCCTGAAAGCAATCACTGTGGAAGAACAAGGACGAATTACAGAGAACCCGTAGAGGTCGGCGACCAAATATACGTCGTCCGTTGAGACCACCCTCCGAACGACCAACCAAGGTCGTCCCCACTCAAGTCACGTGTGTCAGCAACGATGGGGCGAGTCTTGGCTGTACGGTCATAGCTGCAGCTAGATCCCGACTCAACTCCATGTCCGTTCGGAACTCGGAGACACGGTGACCCGGACCCAACCGTGCAGAGGTAACACTTGCCTATTGGCCACCCGACATCTCTGCACAAGAGGGAACCGACCCACGTCTAGCAAGATGACCAACTGACGAGGCCCAGAAACGGTCAAAAGACCAAATACAGGTCCCCCGATGAGACGACTGACCGAACGACCAACCGACGGTCGTTGTCGCTCCAGTCTTCCTCAGCCGGACAGCGAATGTGTGTCGCAAGCGGTCGGCCAGTATGGCTGTCCGGACTTCACTGCCGCTGTGTCCCGACTGAACTCCGACAGACCACGACCCGGAAATACTAGCGGTCGCTCCAGAGATAGTACGACAGTGCACATATCAATAAGCGCTGCTACTGCCACTCACGGGCAAGCAAACCAGCAACTTAGTGACGCCAAATAAGTCGAATAACAAACAAGGCGACAGTTCCGTAAAGACAAGCTGTCGCAAGAAACGGCTTAAACACAAGCCGCGCACGGCTCTCCAGATTTAAAGGAAACATGTTCGATCCGTTGCATGCCTCTTAGGCCCTGTCCCAGGGTGCCCAGTCTCATAAAATCCGTATACTAATCATTAATGGTGCAAGCTGTTCGAGATTCTGAAAAAAGTAAGGGTAAGCTATAGGGAGAGACGGGTCGTATACAATATGTACAACAACCGAGAGGGAATAATAGGAGTGGACGATCAAGAACGAAGTGCTCGTATTAAGAAGGCTGTACGACAAGGCTGTAGCCTTTCGCCCCTACTCTTCAATCTGTACATTGAGGAAGCAATGATGGAAATAAAAGAAAGGTTCAGGAGTGGAATTAAAATACAAGGCGAAAGGATATCAGTGATACGATTCGCTGATGACATTGCTATCCTGAGTGAAAGTGAAGAAGATTTAAATGATCTGCTGAACCGAATGAACAGTCTAATCAGTACACAGTATGGTTTGAGAGTAAATCGGAGAAAGACGAAGGTAATGAGAAGTAGTAGAAATGAGAACAGCGAGAAACTTAACATCAGGATTGATGGTCACGAAGTCAATGAAGTAAAGGAATTGTGCTACCTAGGCAGTAAAATAACCAATGACGGACGGAGCAAGGAGGACATCAAAAGCAGGCTCGCTATGGCAAAAAAGGCATTTCTGGCCAAGAGAAGTCTACTAATATCAAATAACGGCCTTAATTTGAGGAAGAAATTTCTGAGGATGTACGTCTGGAGTACAGCATTGTATGGTAGTGAAACATGGATTGTGGGAAAACCGGAACAGAAGAGAATCGAAGCATTTGAGATGTGGTGCTATAGACGAATGTTGAAAATTAGGTGCACCGATAAGGTAACGAATGAGGAGGTTCTACGCAGAATCGGAGAGGAAAGGATTATGTGGAAAACACTGATAAGGAGAAGGGACAGGATGATAGGACATCTGCTAAGACATGAGGGAATGACTTCCATGGTACTAGAGGGAGCTGTAGAGGGCAAAAACTGTAGAGGAAGACAGAGATTGGAATACGTCAAGCAAATAATTGAGGACGTAGGTTGCAAGTGCTACTCTGAGATGAAGAGGTTAGCACAGGAAAGAATTCGTGGCGGGCCGCATCAAACTAGTCAGTAGACTGATGACAAAAAAAAAAAAAAAAAACTAATCAATTAAAACGTATAGTCTCCCCATAAAAAAGTATTGATTATTGAGATAGCATTTTCGTATCTCTAGACCGAAAAGCAACTAATTTCTGACGCAGAACACATCGATGAATTGCTGCCTAACAATGGGTCGACTGAGCAATCGAACGCTTTTCAAAACCAGAAGCTGTTTTCATTGTTCATCACGCTACATGTACAGAGTACACTTTCCACGCAAATTTCATGCTGGATTCCTGTGAATGGTATATGACTCTTGGCTCGGCTGAGAGCCCTATATTCAATCTGTTGTTAATAAACGCGAAGAAGGATTACATGTAATTCGCTTTTCGAAGCATGTGCTGTTCTGGTCACAAAGTACTGGAGGATTATTCGGTCTGGACAGGGCAATGGTTGTACCACAATGTGCCTGAGATACACCTCACCAAATTAGATACCCTTCATTTCAGAGGCATTCGCACATCGACGACTAATCTGAAACCCCAGAGAAACCGGTATAAGCATGCATATTCAAATACAGAGATATGTAAACAGGCAGAACACGCGCTGCGGTGCGTAACGCCTATATAAGACAACTTTTGTGCCTGGCGCAGTTCTTGGATCGGTTACTGCTGCTACAATGACAGGTTATCAAGATTTTCCAATTCTACATCTACATCTACATCCATACTCCGCAAGCCACCTGACGGTGTGTGGCGGAGGGTACCCTGAGTACCTGTATCGGTTCTCCCTTCTATTCCCGTCTCGTATTGTCCGTGGAAAGAAGGATTGTCGGTATGCCTCTGTGTGGGCTCTAATCTCTCTGATTTTATCCTCATGGTCTCTTCGCGAGATATACGTAGGAGGGAGCAATATACTGCTTGACTCTTCGGTGAAGATACGTTCTCGAAACTTTGAGAAAAGCCCGTACCGAGGTACTGAGTGTCTCTCCTGCAGAGTCTTCCACTAGAGTTTATCTATCATCTCCGTAACGCTTTCGCGATTACTAAATGATCCTGTAACGAAGCGCGCTGCTCTCCGTTGGATCTTCTCTATATCTTCTATCAACCCTATCTGGTACGGATCCCACACTGCTGAGCAGTATTCAGGCAGTGGGCGAACAAGCGTACTGTAACCTACTTCCTTTGTTTTCGGATTGCATTTCCTTAGGATTCTTCCAATGAATCTCAGTCTGGCATTTGCTCTACCGACGATCAACATTATATGATCATTCCATTTTAAATCACTCCTAATGCGTACTCCCAGATAATTTATGGTATTAACTGCTTCCAGTTGCTGACCTGCTATTTTGTAGCTAAATGATAAAGGATCTATCTTTCTGTGTATTCGCAGCACATTACACTTGTCTACATTGAGATTCAATTGCCATTCCCTGCACCAGGCGTCAATTCGCTGCAGATCCTCCTGCATTTCAGTACAATTTTCCATTGTTATAACCTCTCGATACACCACAGCATCATCTGCAAAAAGCCTCAGTGAACTTCCGATGTCATCCACAAGGTCATATATGTATATTGTGAATAGCAACGGTCCTATGACACTCCCCTGCGGCACACCTAAAATCACTCTTACTTCGGAAGACTTCTCTCCATTGAGAATGACATGCTGCGTCCTGTTATCTAGGAACTCCTCAATCCAATCACACAATTGGTCTGATAGTCCATATGCTCTTACTTTGTTCATTAAACGACTGTGGGGAACTGTATCGAACGCCTTGCGGAAGTCAAGAAACACGGCATCTACCTGTGAACCCGTGTCTATGGCCCTCTGAGATATAATGTCTAAGAATGAGTCCGTGATCATATTTTTGGAACTTTATTTTGAGGTGCGTCTAGATCAAACAAACTTTTACACTTCACTACTGCCGGTTCCGGCTACTGCCATCTTCAGATCATAAAATATTCTGATGTAGTATCAACGTCAAACTAAACATGTAGGTACATAGTAAGTACTTACTATGTACCTACATGTTAACTTGGACATTGATACCACATCAGAATATTTTATGATCTGAAGATGGCAGTAGCCGAAACCGGTAATAGTGAAGTATAAAAGTTTGTGTGATTAAGACGGACCTGTAAAATAAAGTATCAAGATTTATGTGCGTCTCAACGTGGCCTTATAGTCAGCGCACGAGCGTTAGGACATACCATCTCCGAGATAGCGATGAAGTGGACATTTCCCGTACGACCATTTCACGTGTGTATCGTGAATATCAGGAATCCGGTAGGGCATCAAATGTCCGATATCAGTGCGGCTGTAAAAATCTCGTGCAAGAACGGGACCGAAGACGACTGAAGAGAATTTTTCAAGGCCACGCAAGTTGCTGCAGATATCAGTGCTGGGCCATCAACAAGTGTCAGCGTACGGACCATTCAACGAAACATCATCGATATGTGCTTTCGGAGGCGAAGGCCCAATTGTTTACCCCTGATGACTGCACGACACAAGGCTTTACGCCTCACCACGCGTTGCACCGAAATTGGACTGTTGATGACTGTAAACATGTTGGTCGGACGAGTCTCGTTTCAAATTGTACCGAGGACTTGGACGTGTACGGTTATGATGACAACCTTACGAATCCATGGACCTTGCATGTCAGCAGAGGACAGTTCAAGCTGGTGGAGGCTCTGCAATGATGTGTGGAGTGGGCAGTTGGCGTCATATGGGACACCTGATACGTCTAGATACGACTCTGACGGTTGAGACGTACGTAATTATCCAGTCTGATCACCTGCATTAATTCACGTCCAATGTGCATTCCGACGGACTTGGGCATTTCCAGTAGAACAATGCGAGACCCCACAAGTACAGAATTGCTACAGAGTTGCTCCAGGGACACTCTTCTGAGTTTAAACCCTTCCCCTGGCCACCAATCACCCTAGACATTGTCATTACTGAGCGTATTTCGAGTGCCTTGCAACCTGCTGTTCAGAAGAGATCTCCACACCCTCGTACTCTTACTGATTTATGAACACCCCTGCAGGAGTCATGGTGCCAGTTCTCTCCAGCACTACTTCAGACATTAGTCACGTTCATGCCACGTCGTGTTGTGGCACTTCTGCGTGCCCGCAGGGGCCCCACAAGATGTTAGGCAGATGTACCAGTTTCTTAGGCTCTTCATTCTAGTGGAGGCAGGAGAGATGGTCTTAAGCTATAGACGTAAAATGCTGTCAGATAAAATTTTCATTAAAGGTATGATCATGGATGATAGTACGTTCTAAGAGAGTAGACACTGCATTTACCAATTACGGCATCCCCCAACGAACGTAAGAAGCAAATTCCAGCTCAATGCACCAGCTTTGACACTTGGTCTCCTATCATGCAAATTATGCGATGTTCTTCACATTTGCCATTGTTTGAATATTATCTTGACACAGTCAGATGGCAGACTGCAGCATATTATTATAACATGGCAGGCTAGGTGAGTGGTAACTTAAATGGCAGATTTAATCATCTCGTTGAAGCTCTCTGTGTATATACTGATGGATCCAAAATTCCACTAGAGGAGTGTACTGAATGTGCTTTTCAGTGTCCTCAGATCCATGTCAGTATAGCATAGAAACTACCTGAAAGTGTTAATAAGTAATGAAAGTAACCATAGTCGTAATTTTACACACTTGCGTTACGAGCAGTTTCGTCATCCTTTTTTAACATTTTCAAGTTGCCAGTTGCTGATCAATTTGAGACATAGATGGTATGATTGTGGTACGACATGTGAAAGATAATATCCAAGAACACTGATCGTAAACATTCTGCCGACATCTACGTTTATTGTGAAATGAAATGTGTTTGTAACAGACGTAAGTGCAGTGGAATGATATTAAGGAATAAACTGTGTTCTGGGAGTGTAGCAGGATGGATGGGCAGAGGTGGAGGTTAGTAGCGTCACGGAAGTTAGTTCGCCGGTTTATGGTCATGCACTTCTCCCCTTCATAGGTCTGTAAAATGAAGAGCGAGCAGACAATTCCCCATTCTCTCTACCGCACTACGTCACAAGAAGCAACTCCAGGAAGATGAACGAAGTTATACCTACCCTTGGTAACTCGACTTATGAATCACTGAGCACGCACTGTGCAGACATGCCGGAACGGAGTTTATTTTCCACAAAGTGTGATAACACTACGTGCAATACAGATACGAATACTGACTTAAGAAACGCATACGGACAGAATATACTCAAATCTCTGCAAACGCTTCTACAATGCTAGGAGGTAATTAAGTCTTTGTCATTCTGTACGACAGCTCCAGCGTTCCTCCAGGTAAGCAGCCTTTCTCCAACACGAGCGCTGCTCGCTTTTCAGTTTAGAGACAGATTATACCTCCCCAGCATTTCCTGTCCACTTTTCTCATGTGAGTAGACTTCAATGAGCACGTGTTTATTTAGTGGAGTTACTTTGAGTTTATTAAATTAGTAATTATATACGGTTGTTAAGTGAGCTGTTATCTGAAAACCTTCAACAGCTGGAGCTGCCATCCTTCTCCCACACTCACGAGCCTGTCCCAAGAGTAACATGCTGTCAATATGTATTGGAAAATGTCGATTTCACTATCAGTGGCTGTAATACTTTTCGCAGATGGAGGGTATCAAATGCATCATCACAGCCTCCACTCTCCAAGTATCTGAGAAGGCCTTGAGGCTTAAATTGCCTTCCTCTGTAACATAAGTAGATCACCTAGATGTTACAGACCCCTCAGCTATTTCAACACAAGACAAAGGAATGCATTATAACAGATTACCGTTCTAGATTTAAACATGATCAGTCCTGTTCCATCACACACCTTGCAAGACATGCTGTGGGCGTGTGATAACTGGCTACACTCAGTGAACACAGCTCTTATAAGTGCCAGCAATTCCTAAATGTCCCACAGTTGACGGTGAGAGAAGCGCAGTACCTTTTGCGTAATTAACTGAATCACCACAAAGGGGCTACAACATGGTTACACGGCTTTACAGTATCCTTTCAATGACAGGCAGTAGCAAAACGCCACATTCACCATCCCAACCCTTTCCCCACCAATATTATATAATCCACTGACGACAGCACACTTACAGACTAACCACTTCTCAGCTACAGTTCATAGGAACGTATTTTAAAGAAGACATCACGTAAAAACAACAAAGAAGTGGTCAGTTAACAAACTGTAAATAACTGCACTATCTAAACACGAGCTCAGTGAAGTTATTTTGTCCGATTACATAAGAGGATGAGACAATAAATGCTGAGGAGATACAATCCGTAAGCGAGCAGCACTCGTGGTGAAAGAAGTTGTCCGCAGCTCGTGGTCGTGCGGCAGCGTTCTCGCTTCCCGCGCCCGTGTTCCCGGGTTCGATTCCCGGCGAGGTCAGGGATTTTCTCTGCCTCTTGATGACTGGGTGTTGTGTGATGTCCTTAGGTTAGTTAGTTTTAAGTTCTAGGGGACTGATGACCGTAGATGTTAAGTCCCATAGTGCTCAGAGCCATTTGAACTATTTTTGAGAGAAGTTGTCTTTCCTGGACGAACGCTACAACTGCAATACAGTATGACTAATAATCAGTTTCCCCTGTAACAGTGTAGTACAGTACGGAAACATTCGTGTACAGTCAGTTCCACGAGAAAGTGTGCGCCGTTATCTGTACGAAATAAAAGACATTGTTATAAATATATGTTTACATGAAAATACATGTTGTTACTAATTGCACAATTACCTAATAAATAATCCAGTGACAGCCATTATCGATTGTTGTTACGCATTACCCTCTCTCCGGTAAATCATCCACGTTTCCAACCTCTGAATATCGTTTGACCAACTTCGCAATGAATGTCTTTGACTTTCTAAGAAGTTTAGCAGCAGATCCATATGAAGGCTTTGGTCCCTTTGGATGATTTACAACTGCCTTATGACGCTTCAGATCTTTTGCACTAATTTTAAATTACAATCGACAAAAAAAAAAAAAAAACATATAACTCTCACACTCAGCAAAAGTACATTGAGAACAGATTCCACACCACTACCAGAGATGTCACTGCGCACGTTACATTTAAGCTATGGGAACTCACTCTAGATTGTGTGGCCGGCCGGGGGTGGCCGAGTGGTTCTAGGCGCTACAGTCTGGAACCGCGCGACAGCTACTGTCGCAGGTTCGAATCCTGCCTCGGGCATTAATGTGTGTGATGTCCTCAGGTTAGTTAGGTTTAAGTAGTTCTAAGTTCTAGGGGACTGATGACCTTAGAAGTTAAGTCCCATAGTGCTCAGAGCCATTTTTCTAGACTGTGTCCATATGCTGTTCTTCCATTTGTATTATTAGCAAGTGATAACATGAACTGTAGGTAATAACACCCCCCTCTCCCCTGCCCCATTCCCATCCCCCGAGGTGTGCCTGAGCACCAAGTCACCATTGACTCATAATATAAAGATGGTATCTATCAGAGAGAACAGATACCATTGGTGAGCGTGCAGCTCTGTAGAATGAAACGATAATTAAATCAAGAGCCTAAGCTGCCGACAGGCTTCGATAAACATCAACGGGAACAGTTGAAAATGTGCGCCTCGACCAGGACTCGAACCCAGGATCTCATTACTCATTACTCGCGGCTGACAATCTATCCGAGTCCCGTAAGAGTTCGGGCAATGCGTGAGCATCCGCACAGAAGAAGGTCAATGGCCGGTTAGCCTTAACTGTATGAGGACGGTATCTGTTCTTTCGGACATCGGTGAGCATGCAGCCATCTAGAATGAAAAGATAATTAAATAAAGATCCTAAGCTGCCGACAGGCGTTGATATACATCAACGGGGAGAGTTAAAAATATGTGCCTCGACCGGCACTCGAACCCGGAATCTCCTGCTTACAGCTGAGCCACCGAGGGCACAGTGGATAGTGCGACTGCAGGTCTGCCATGTAAGCAGGAGATCTCAGATTCGAGTTCCGGCCGAGGCACACATTTTCAACTGTCCCCGTTGATGTATATCAACGCCTGTCGGCAGCTTAGGGTCTTGATTTAATTATCATTTCATTGATTCATAAGGTGAGTTGCGGAAGCGTCGGTTTAAATTTGTGAAATACCAAGAAAGAATGATGAAGTGCCTACTTGCTAACAATTTGCAGACCTATGAAGCAGGCAAGTGCATCACCATAATCCGGTGAACTCTTCCCCTTATGCCTCTAACACACAGCCCGCCATTTACACCCTGTTACACCTCCAGAACACAATCTATCCCTTAAGGCGATTCTACTGAAGTGCTACATACTCTAACGTACTCCGCCGGTCATTATGCCCCGTCTATTCCCACACACAGAGATACCTGACAGATCTGAAGTGCTTGTGGACCAAGGCCCTGCAACGTGAGGAAATCCCGGTTGAAGTCACGATTAGACATCAGAATAACAGCCTCCATACACATCCTAAAATATTGCAGTAAGAAAGGGGTAGGTTCTATTCAAGAAAACACAATCAACTGTTTCCTGTACTAAATCCTTTATCACAATGGGTCAAGTGCATAGTTGGAGGCGTTGGAAAATCGTCTATATTTAGAAACATCCAGATAATGAATTCACAAACTTAATTAAATTAATCGTGATAAGCATGAACACATAACTACCTTTGTAAAACTTTCCTACAAGAGAAAAGAACCCCTAGCGTAACTTATAATACAATGATCAAAAAACAATTTACCCTCTATGCTATTTTAGCTGGGCAATAATGTATATTTACCGATACCTTTCTCGACTTTTAAGCCCTATGAACACACACGATGGACACGAGGGAATGAGGAGAAAATACGTAACACAACTCCAATCTCCAATAGAACTTAAGCGTATACGCAAGCTAGAAGCTAGTGACGCTCTTATTGAGCGACTGAGCAAACGCAATATTTACCATGCTTTGCTGGTAGCTGCTGCGATCGCCAGTGGCGTATGATGACGGAGGGGCGTCGACGCTGTGCGAACCTCTAAACCTTAGTACTTTTCTGGCCTTGACTGTACCAGCTGTCGGAAACTGACCTAAGTTTTCGTGAGGCGAAAAACCTTTTGGCGATGTCCACTCGCTCTGGCTTGGTGACGTATACACCTCTGCCCTCTTTAATTGTTCCACACAACGTAACTAACTCGGATCGAAAACCGTAATCCCCACTCAGGAAATGTTACGAGATTTTCGAACCTGTGACTGCAAGTGTTCACTAAAAAGCTCTTCTAGCCCGACAGAAAAGGTAGTGTTCCATCCAGACACTGCTCTGTTCTAAAGAGACCGCCGTCCCTTCTACCCATGGCCCCAGTCTGACAAGACCTTCGTCTCTGATGAGACCGTCCTCGATATCTTTTAGGTTCCCCCACTCTACCTTGTGCTTGTCCACTACCACAAGTCGTAGGGGCCAATGCTGATTGTGGTACGACTTGCGTCGTTCCTTGGCCCAATGATGCTTGAGAAGCGTATTGGGGATGGAAACTACACAACTGGCCATTAAAATCGCAACACCACGAAGATGACGTGCTACAGACGCGGAATTTAACTGACACGAAGAAGATGCTGTGATATGCAAATGATTAGCTTTTCAGAGCATTCACACAAGGTTGGCGCCGGTGGCGACACCTACAACGTGCTGACATGAGGAAAGTTTCCAACCGATTTCTCATACACAAACAGCAGTCGGCCGGCGTTGCCTGGTGAAACGTTGTTGTGATGCCTCGTGTAAGGAGAAGAAATGCGGACCATAACGTTTCGACTTTGATAAAGGTCGGATTGTAGCCTATCGCGATTGCGGTTTATCGTATCGCGACATTGCTGCTGGCATTGGTCGAGATCCGATGACTGTTATCAGAATATGGAATCGATGGGTTCAGGAGGGTAATACGAAACGCCGTGCTGGATCCTAACGGCCTCGTATCACTAGCAGTCGAGATGACAGGCATCTTATCCACATGGCTCTAACGGATCGTGCAGCCACGTCTCGATCCCTGGGTCAACAGATGGGGACGTTTGCAAGATAACAAACATCTGCACGAATAGTTCGACGACGTTTGCAGCAGTATGGACTATCAGCTCGGAGACCATGACTGCGGTTACCCTTGAAGCTGCATCACAGACAGGAGGAGCGGGTGCAATGGTGTACTCAACGACGAACCTGGGTGCACTAATGGCAAAATGTCATTTTTTCGGATGAATCGAGGTTCTGTTTACAGCATCATGATGGTCGCATCCGTGTTTGCCGACATCGCGGTGAACGCTCATTGGAAACGTGTATTCGTCATCGCCATACTGGCGCCGATACACGAGCTGAGTACGAGCAACCTCGTTTTCCCCACGCCTTCGTCTCATGATTTGCGAGTATTTCTTCAGTGGTGCTTTCCACTGTGGTCTGTTTAGTGTTTTAAAAAAGGGAAAAAGCAACAATGTTTTTCGTGCTTTTCAAATACCTCCCATTGCGATTCTGAAAGCATGCCTTTCCTAGAAGCTTTCCCAGGCATCAGATCTGATCTTTCAACGCGTGTTCTGTCCAACCATCTCTGAACTGCTGTTACTTTTATTTTGTGCAACTCAACATTATTGGTAAACGCCAATTTCTTGTATTTGTCCTCTAAGAGCGGCCACGCAGACACTTGTTATGCTAAGATGTTTCTTTCTATTCCATGCAGGTGTGAGTCAGACAAGCTCGCTTAATATCCTATTGTTATCTAATGGTGCATGCATCCCCGCTGCGAAGGGTTGGCTTTTTATGGCCCCTCTAGAAATGCGTTCCATGTTCTAATTCTCTCGATGGCTGGGAACTCCCTGCATCCACTTCAGTTCAAAGTGATTGCGATACTACATGAGTGTTAATATGTTAAGTAGGGAATGCTTCTTAGTATCGGGTTCATGTCGCCCACGTATGAATGATTACTGTCAATACTGTGCAAATTAGTATCACTTTATTTGCGTGGTATCAAACTCCTCAGTTTGGTGAGTAGATTACGTTCCTGTATTGAAAATAGTATATTAAGGGGCAAAATTGTACCATCCCTTCACAATACACTTAATATTTTTATTCCACTTCATTTAACAATGACTGCGATTTCTCACCGCCTGCTACACGAAAAGTATTAGCCCCAGAAAAAATAATTTTACCTGTTTTGTAGGAAATTTAATTTAGTTTACTGTTTGTCAGGGGAACATTTTCATAGACACCGCCGCCTTCGATATATTCAAGACAAGCCTGAGAAAATGACCTTTACACATCTACACACCACCACACTCACACCCCTCCAGCTGTAATTTTTAGCATGTTATTCAAGGCTCTCCTCTATACCACTGCACAAAAATTTGCGACTACGCGATTTTTTTATCCTTGTTGACAAACTATTGTTCCTTGACTGGGATACATGCCAGGTAAGTGAGAGATTGAGTGCGCAACCAACTTAACAGCTCATGCATCCAAGTTGCTGAAACGAGTAATAGAATAATGGAAAAAAGTTGAAGATCTGCTACATGACGGTAAGTTTGGCTTCAGTAAATGTAAAGGCATCAGAGAGGCAGTCCTGACGATGCCCTTCATTATCGAAACAAGTCTGAAGAAAAATCAAGACACGTTCATAGGATTTATTGATGATGAAAAGAAGTTACACTACGTAAAATGCTTAGAGGTGTTCGAAATTCTGAGGAAAATACGGGTGGGTTGCAGGGAATGACGAGAACAAAGTGCTCAGTTTAATTTGAGGGGGAAGAGGTATGCAGTATTTCTCATTTACTGTTGAAACTTTACATCAAAGAAGCCATGATGGAACCAAAAGGAAGGTTTTAACAGCAGGATTAAAATTCAAGGTAAAAGGATATCAATGATTTTCGTTGATGATGTTGCTATCCTCATAGAAGGTGAAGAAAAATTACAATATCTGTTGAATGGAATGGTATAGACTATGGACTGAGAGTAATTCGAAGAAAGAATGAAGTAACGAGAAGTATCCGGAATGAGAATAGCGAGAAACTTAACATTAAAAATTGGTGATCATCAAGTAGATGAAACTACGCAATTCTGCTACCTTGGGAGCAAATTAGCCCATGGGGTAAGTATAAAGCAGATTGGCACATTCAAAGCATTTGTCGTCAATAGATGTCTACTAGCTGAACCTTTGCACGATCGATAGCTCACGCCTCGTCTCCTGGAACACGATCTTTGCCGTTAAGGGGGCGTGTCATGTCTGCTGGTAGAGGTGGTAGGCCCGTTTACCTCGAGAGGCTGTGAGTGAAGCAGCAACGACAACGCAGGTAAGTGGAGCAACAGGCTGCCTGTTTGTTTTACCACCTGTGTGTCTTCCAGGTCGGTCTGGATGAGCATCTGGAGACTGAAACTTCCTGGCAGATTAAAACTGTGTGTCCGACCGAGACTCGAACTGGGAACTTTACCTTTCGCGGGCAAGTGCTCTACCATCTGAGCTACAGAAGCAAGACTCACGCCCGGTACTCACAGCTTTACTTCTGCCAGTAACTCGTCTCCTACCTTCCAAACTTTACAGAAGCTCTCCTACAAAACCTGCAGGACTAGCACTCCTGAAAGAAAGGATATTGCGGAGACATGGCTTAGCCACAGCCTGGGGGAGATTTCCAGAATAAGATTTTCACTCTGCAGCGGAGTGTGCGCTGATATGAAACTTCCTGGCAGATTAAAACTGTGTGCTCGACCGAGACTCGAACTCGGGAACTTTACCTTTCGCGGGCAAGTGCTCTACCATCTGAGCTACCGAAGTAAGACTCACGCCCGGTACTCACAGCTTTACTTCTGCCAGTAACTCGTCCCCTACCTTTCAAACTTTACAGAAGCTCTCCTGCGAACCTTGCAGAACTAGCACTCCTGAAAGAAAGGATATTGCGGAGACATGGCTTAGCCACAGCGTGGGGGATGTTTCCAGAATGAGATTTTCACTCTGCAGCGGAGTGTGCGCTGATATGAAACTTCGTGGCAGATTAAAACTGTGTGCCCGAGCGAGACTCGAACTCGGGAACTTTGCCTTTCGCGGGCAAGTGCTCTACCATCTGAGCTACCGAAGCAAGACTCACGCCCGGTACTCACAGCTTTTCTTCTTCCAGTATCTCCTACCTTCTAGTCTTCTGGAGACTGCTCCCGGAACGAGACTGGGTGCATTATTCCTTTGCAGACCAGATTTGGAGGCGGTAGATGTCTCGTCGCCATCCACGCACTTCCTGGCGGCTCCAAGCTTTACCATTTTCTGTAATGGCACACCGACGTTGGATGCTCAGTGGCCTGCTTCTAATTCGTTCTCCGGTGCCGAGACCACGTGACATTTGTAAATAATGATCTTGCTGCCTTCTGTGAGAGTGATGATTGCGACTGGTTCGGGTTCTGTGCATGTTTGTGTCTTGCTGTTTCTACATCGGACTCGGTTCGGTCTCCTGCTGTTGTTGTTCCCTGTACCTGTGTCTGACCAGGTGATTTGACAAGCGTGTCGTTCGTATGAAAACGTAATAGCTTCAGTTTGGTCATGGAAATGCCGTGTGGCTAGGGCCTCCCGTCGGTTAGACCTTTCGCCTGGTACAAGTCTTTCCAGTTGACGTCACTTTGGCGACTTGCGTGTCGATGAGGATGAAATGGGGATGATAAGTAGTACACAACATCCAGTCCCTGAGTGGAGAATCTCCGGCCCGGCCGGGAATCGAACCCGGGCCGGTAGGTATGACATTCCGTCGCGCTGACCATTCAGCGAGCAGGGCCGGACTTCAGTTTGGTAACTGTCATAGAGTCGTGAATTGATTGTGTGTTTTAAGTTATTGAAGTTTAGGACTCCTTGAGGTTATGTTAATTTTTTTTAGTTCAGCATGTCATTACCACTGAAGCTCATTTTTTAAATTCTTTTTCTTTATTTACGTCGTGCGGTTAACCTCAAGTCGCTTAGTCGCTATCTTTCTTTATCTGGTGCCCACAAGCGTATGTGCCCTACGGGGAAAAATTTTCGTTCCATATGTTCTGGTGGGTTGTACTTCCAAGCCAAGCTCGTGTTTAACGTAGTTGAGGTTCATCAGCCAGCCGTTTGCGTCTTCCTTGCACCTGTGTCTTCCATGGAAGGGCCACTGGGGTATTTCCCTTCCCAAAAGTGCGCTGTAAATCCAAAGATGTTGATAAGTAATTATCTGCCACCTATTCTTTTATACGTTCGAACTCATTATTTTAAAATGGTTCAAATGGCTCTGAACACTATGGGACTAACTTCTGAGGTTATCAGTCTCCTAGAACTTAGAACTACTTAAACCTAACTAACCTAAGGACATCACACACATTCATGCCCGAGGCAGGATTCGAACCTGCGACCGTAGCTGCCTCGCGGTTTCAGGCTGTAGTGCCTAAAACCGCTCGGTCACCCCGGCTGGCGATTATTATTTTAGCAAGGTCAGTTTTTTAGCTATTATTCCCGGCTGAATGGTGGTTACCATTTTACAGTGTGTCTGTCAACGTCTTTATGCATGATAATTCAGAAAAAATTATGGTTTCCAAATTTCTGTAAATCCATATCCCAAAACAGATGAACTAATTGTGGAATCTGCATGCATATATTGCCACGAAATACTTTGTTTCGTATTGTTGCTTTCAGAAGCTGGTATACCAGCTGTAATGAATGACGATATACAGGATACAAAATCCCCTCTGAGGTCTGCGATCATTTTTATGTTAATAATGGGCAAGAATGCTGTACAATCGCAATAAAGTCATGAGATGTCTGAAGATGGGTATAATCTCGAAACGTGTAACATGTTCTAATAAAAGAGTCCACTGAACATCTCATGACTTTGTTGTGATTGTACAACATAGGTTGCCAATCATTAATGAATGACATTTCAACGGCGGTTGCACTAACCGCATATTCTAACCTCAAAAATACAATAATACATGGTAGTGTCACAACAGAAACTCAACGATTGTTAATGATTACAAAGAAACACTTTCATTTCATTTTCGTAATTATAATCCACAGATGACGCAGTCGGGGGAATTCGGTCGCGTCTACGATAGTAGACTCACGGCGCGTATCCAATTAGCAGCATGTTCTGTGGACCGTCTTTGATTTGCGCAGGATAGTCTCTTCGTTCGGCTGTAATTTCATACAGCGCACATGGTAAAGAAGCTAGGAAACTTTTCTTAAGTTTTACAGAAATTAATTCAAATGTGAAATAAAGGCTAACCCGAAAGTCGTCATTCGCATTTTCCCCCGTGTTGCGGCAGGTGTTTGCAGCTGGAGTCAGTCCAAACAAAAACTAATCATCACGTCTTCTATGCGACGCTCACTGTCGACGAAAGGGGGCGGTTTATTTCCCATTAGAAACAAAACGATTTTTAAAATGGATTTATACGTGCCGATTCAAGATAGCGATGTCAAATTAGTCAAGTGCGATATTCGTTTTATCGATATGTATTAAAGAGGACAGCAAGAAGA
This sequence comes from Schistocerca americana, assembly GCF_021461395.2. Lineage (NCBI taxonomy): Eukaryota > Metazoa > Arthropoda > Insecta > Orthoptera > Acrididae > Schistocerca > Schistocerca americana. The sequence continues at coordinate 89,103,412 of NC_060127.1, read as the reverse complement.
AGAATAGCCAGTATTCCAGCAGCAATAGCACTGCCCTATTTCACGTGACTGCTACCCCCACGCGTACAGTACTACACAATCCCTCCTGGAGAATTCGTTACTCTTCTTGTTCCTGCTGTCCCTGTCAACACATACTGATACGCATACCAAAAACGAATGCAGCGCTTGGCTAATTTGGGACACCCATATCGCATGGGCACATATAATTCAGATTTATAAAATATTTTTTCTTTTTTAGTAGGAAACAAACGGACGACTTTCGTTGATAACGGCCGTCGGATAAAAGACTCGATGAGCAGTTTTTGTTTGGACTGACTCCAACTGCACACTGCACACTGCAAAAACGAAACTGGAAATATCTGCCGCAACACCTAAGAACATCTTACAAGGAACAACTTAACTCTCTCTCTCTCTCTCTCTCTCTCTCTCTCTCTCTCTCTCTCTCTGCATCCCTCCCTCAATCCCCATATATACACAGAGGTCCAAAAAATGTATCCACTGTTTAAAAGTCCATAAACTTGCAAACTAATTGATGGAGTTGTCTCATTTTTGGTGAAAGTGTAGCTTGAAGTCCAACTTAAAGATGTCACTGTAGGTGTTCGAAATGGTCACTATTAACATCCACACACAAACGATGCCGCCGAACTGCAGCACGAACTACTGACTGCAACGTGTTCAGTTGGATATTTGGACATGAATGTACGATGGATTCTCGAAGTTCATCCAATGTGCGTGGCTTTTGTCGATAAACGACGTCCTTTTGTGTTCCTCACAGGTAAAAGTCCAGAGGAGTTAGGTCTGGGGAACGTGATGGATTCTCCACAGCACCTCTACGGCCTATCCTTCTTCCTGATAGATTTTCGTCTAGATACGCCCTAACACGATTTTGTTAGTGGGCTGGGGCACCATCTTGTTGAAAGTAAACTCTTCCGCCTCCATACAAGTCTCGGATGGCAGGTAAAATGGATGATGGATGTCTGAAGCTTCTGAAGGTACACCTCACCGGTAACTGTGTCGTCAAAGAAGAATGGCCCAATCAAGCCCCGGTAAGACAACCCACGCCACACATTTACTCCTGGCAAATTCACGGCTTTGTCTGCATGGGCGTTCGGATTTTCGGCGGCCCAGTAGATGCAATTGTGGCGATTTACTGTACCACTGAGTTTGAACTGTGCCTCATCAAACCACACAATCATCACTGCAAACTCTTCATCGTTGCGCACCATTTTAGCAAACCACTCGCAGTACTCCATTCTACGATCTGGGTTGTTCATTGCGTGTAGCAGTCGTGGGATGTACCACTTCCACTTTGCTGTCTTCAAAATTCGCCGAACACTTGAACGACTCACTCCAGATTCACGGGAACACTGTCTCACAGAATTCAGTGGTGAGCGAGTGAATTGTTGTAACACACGATGGGAGTTAGCTGGACTTGTTACAGGTCGTCCAGATCGCTGTTTGTGTACATCTTCAACACAGCCTTCGGTTTCAAATTTGTCTCTTATGCGACGAATCTTTAAACGTGTCGATGGCTCTGTTTGATACTCATTTTGCCATTACCGTTGAACGACATTTATGTTTTCGTGCTTAAAACACCACTTCAAAACTGGCTTCCTTTGATCGAATGTAAGCCTTGCGCCAGCCATGTTTACTCGAGTAACTAGGTGCAACTAAGAACAAACCACTGACTATCTGGCGACTGTCATCTGACAAAACAAAACAACGCAATACAACGCTTGTGCGGTGATTTACAGAACTACAAACTATTCATTACTCTTAAAAACACTCTCTATCACGATTTATTTAACAAGGTGACCGGTTTCGACCACTACTGTGGTCATCTTCAGACCTATAAGTTGTATACAAAGCTCTAATTAGAGGGCTACATACATTAAACAAAATACATAAAGTTATAAAGCTATAAAACGTTGAATTACCATTGAGTAGGAACCTCTTTCTGTTGGAGAATCACTACTGGAGAAACCAGTGCACGTCTTACTATATATAATGGAGGCTCCACCCACTTCTGACTGCATGATGTCATTATTAACCAATGAGTAATAAGTCGAATTACAATTTAAAATTTCTTAGTTAAAAGAACATTGTCAAGAATTAGAAATAAATACACACTAAACTTAGCTTATTAAACAGCTATTGTCAATTAAGAAGCGTTAAAATATTTAAATATGTAGGAAAATGGACTTCGGTTTGGCCGTACATGGGTTGCCCTCTCAAGGCCTACCAGCGAACCATTTGGAACCACTGGTTGCTATGGTGAAGTTAGACGCCGTTGCAAAGATGAAGCAGCAGGCTTTTTTCACTGAAGTTGTTGTAAAGTCGATAGTCGAACTAGTGGTTGCCATGGTGAGGACAAACGCCAGGTGGCAGCAGGCTTCTTTCCAACGAAGTTGTTGCGAAGTAGAATGGCAAAGACTGTGGCGTCAGACGATATATTATTGAGCAGCAACTTGTCTTTATTAAAACGAAAAGAGTAAGCTACAATAACCTGTAGCTGACATGTATACTACATGCTGCCCAAATACGATACGAAGTAGTTGTCCGTATATGTGACATATTATCTATGAAGTTGATATGTAGATTACATGAGCCTTTTTTTCCATTTAAGGCATTGCTATTCCTCAAGTTATATGCCAGTCATATAAGCAAATAAAAATGAAAGCATTTAAAATTATAAAATTGTGAGCCAGTGTCAAAAATAAAACGATGTGAATAGCAATATGCAGTCTAAAAGCATAAAAGCAAAAATTCTAAAACAGATAGTCAATCATAAAATAATGTTTGGTAAAAACAATTACAATGTAAAGACAAAATATTTGCTAAAAGTCTTTATAATTAAAAAAATATATATATAATTTCTTTTCTTTAACCTTTTAAAACAAAGGACAGAAGAGTAAACATTCTAAAGCAGATCATCAAGAAGCTCAAAGAAATGTTTGTCTTTGAACTGAAGTTGTTCGTTTAAAACAGATAATGGATTACTTTTGTGAAGTGAAAAAATTTCAATTTCTTCTAAGGTATTTAGCAGTGGTCCTTTTGGCACAGTATGTAATATTTTCAAATTGCTAGAGATGCAACCCTCAGAATAATTGTATCCATCAAGATGTTGACCAAATACTGATTTGATACGTGCAGTACCAGTAGTATGTTCTTTGAAACGTGTTAAAAAGTTACGGCCAGTTTGGCCAATATACTGCTTCTCACAGTCATTACATATTATTTTGTAAACGCCTGACTTTTGGTATCTATTTGAGTCTCCAGTTGTGTGTTTCAGTTTCATCTGTAGGGGGTTATTAGTTTTAAATGCTATCTCAGATAAAATAAATAAATTATTTAAGAACACAAGCGTGACAATAGCATTTAAAAGTAATAACCCCCTACAGATGAAACTGGTTTGTGGTGACCCACCAAGAATTCCTCTCCTGTGCCAACCTCTTCATCCCAGAGAAGCGCTTGCAACCTACGTCCTGAGTTATTTGCTGGATGTATTCCAATCTCTGTCTTCCTCTACAGTGTTTGCTCGCTACAGATCCCTCAACTACCATGGAAGTCATTCCCTGATATCTTAATAGATGTCCTACCATCCTGTCCCTTCTCTTTGTCAGTGTTTTCCACATATTCCTTTCCTTTCAGATTCTGCGCAAAACCTCCTCATTCCTTAACTTATCAGTCCACCTAATTTTCCAAATTTGACTGTAGCACCACATCTCAAATCCTTCTATTCTCTTTTGTTCCGATTTTCCCATAGTCCATGTTTCACTAGCATACAGTACTGCGCTCCAAACGTACATTCTCAGAAATTTCTGCCTTAAATCAACGAATATGTTTAATACTAGTAGACTTCTCTTGGCCAGGAATGCCCTTTTTGCCATTGCTGATCTGATTTTGATGTTCTCCTTGCTCCGTACGTCATTATTTAATTTGCTGTCTAGTTAGCAGAAGTCCTTAACCTCATCTATTTCGTGACCATCAATCCTGATGTTAAATTTCTCGATGTTCTCATTTCTACTACTTCTCATTACCTTCGTCTTTCTCCGATTTACTCTCAAACCATACTGTGTACTCATTAGAGCGTTCATTCCATTCAGCAGATAGTGTAACTATTCTTCACTTTCACTCAGGATGGCAATGTCATCAGTGGATCGTATCGTTTATATCCTTTCACCTTGAATTTTAATTCCACTTCTGAACCTTCATTTTATTTCCATTATTACTTCTGCGGTGAACAGATTGAACAGTAGGAGGAAAAGACTACATCTCTGTCTTACACCCTTTTTAATCCGAGGACTTCGTTCTTGGTCATCCACTCCTACAAATTCCTCAGGGCTCTTGTACATGTTGTATACTACCCGTCTGTCCCCATACTTTACCATTCTTTTTCTCAGAATTTCGAGCATCTTGCACAATTTTACACTGTCTAACGCTTTTTTCAGGCCGACAAATCCTATTAACGTGTCTTGATGTTTCTTTAGACTTGTTTCCATCATCAATGGCAACTTCAGAATTGCCTCTCAGGTGCCTTTATCCTTCCTAAAGCCAAACAGATCACCGTCTAACACATTCTCAATTTTCTTTTCCTTTCTACTGTATGTTACTCATGTAAGCAACTTGGATCCACGAGCTGTTAAGCTGATTGTCTGAAAATTCTCGTACTTGTCGGCTCTTGCAGTTTTCGGAATTGTGTGGATGATATTTTTCCAGAAGTCAGATGATACGTCGCCAGACTAATACATTCTACACATCATCGTGAAGAGTCGTTCTGTTGCCTCTTCCCCCAATGATTTTAGATATTCTGATAGAATGTTGACTATCCCTGCTGCCTTATTTGATCATAACTCCTCCAAAGCTCCCTTAAATTCTGATTCTAATACTGGATCCCCAATCTCCTGTAAATTTTCTCCTGTTTCTTCTTCTATCAGACGAATCATCGCTCTCATAGAGACCTTCAATATACTCATTTCACATATTCACTCTCTCCTCTGCATTTACAGTGAAATTCCCATTCCACTCTTAATGTTACCACAATTGCTCAAGGTCACCAAAAGTTTTTTGGCTTTCCTATATCCTGAGCCTGGCGTTCCGATAATCATTTTTTTTTCGATTTCTTCACATTTTGCATGTAGCCATTTCGTTTTACCTTCCCTGCACTTTCTTTTTTGTTTAATTCCTCAGTGACTTCTATTTCTGTATTCCTAAATTTCCCTGAACCTTCTGCACTTCCCCTCTTTCATGATCAGCTGAAGTATTTCGTCTGTTACCCATGGCTTCTTCGCAGTTACCTTCTTTGTACCTATGGTTTTCCTTCCAACTTCTGTAATTGCCCATTTTAGAGATGTTCATTCCTCTTCAACTGTACTGCCTACTGGGCTATTCATTAATGGTGTTTCTACAGCCTTAGTGAACCTCATTCGTACTTCGTCATTCCTTAGTGCTTCCACATCCCACTCCTTTGCGTATTGATTCTTCCTGACTAACGTCTTAAACTTCAATCTACTCTTCATCGCTACTGTATCGTGATCTGAGTCTATATCTGCTCCTGGTAACGCCTTACAATCCAGTATCTGATTTCGGAATCTCTGCCTGACGATGATGTAAGATAACTGAAATCTTCGCGTATCACTCCTCCTCTAGTGATTATTTTACAGAGTATTCGCTATTACTAGCTGAAATTTATTACAGAATTCAGTTACTCAATCTCTTCTCTCATTCCTTGTACCAAGCCAATATCCACCTGTATCCTTTCCTTCTGCTCCTTCCCCAACAACTGCATTCCAGTCCCCAGTGACTATTAGATTTTCAACTCCCTTTACGTACTGTATTACCCTTTCAATGCCGTCATATTCTTTTGTATTAGGATACGATATTGTATTTGGGTGTAGGATTTTACCAGATGTAACGACATTCGGACAAGTCGTATTGATGACTGCCATCTTTTTGATGACATCTCAGCCATTGACACTCACAAGTTGATGACTTTTATCGTCTATTAAGTTAACCGTCGTGCACAAACGCAGTTCGGCCATAGTTACGACACGAAGTTTAGAGTTGGTGCGTTCTTCTGTCTGACGGCTCGCTACCACGTCGCTTTCACCTTCGATAACAAATCTGGACTACTGGCCAGCTGTAAATGGGATATTTATGGTCTGTGATGTTACGGTTTTTTTTCCAAAAGCTTCTTTTAAAGCTATGTCGCCGTCGTGGGCTGGCCGTGATATAACTAAATTCAATAACGTTTTCACATGAGAAGCTACTTCTTATAGGTTGCACATTAATGGGGGATTCCAGACTGTTCCGCGTTATTTCGTTTGACGTATGAACTGTTGACCTGTTGGATGACGTCCTCCACATTTTGTGTGTGTCACACACACATAACACAGCACTCGTGACCTGTTTTTAACATCTGTGAGACTGGGTCCTCCAACTCCTGTGTCAGCTAAACTACCCAAACACCGCCGGCCTGGTGGCCGAGCGGTTCTAGGCGCTACAGACTGGAACCGCGCGACCGCTACGGTCGCAGGTTCGAATCCTGCCTCGGGCTTGGATGTGTGTGGTGTCCTTAGGTTAGTTAGGTTTAAGTAGTTCTAAGTCCCCTAGTGCTCAGAGCCATTTGAACCATTTAACCAATCACCTTCATCCCGAACTCCTTTCCAAACTTCACAATTCTCCTGCATACCTTGCGCGACTACCTCTTTTTGAAGAAAGGATATTGCGAAAACGTGCCTGAGACAGAAAATTTCTTCTGTAGAAATAAAATGTATTCCGCAAACAACGATCGTTAAAACCCTGCTTGCTCTGTTCGTCCAAGAGATACAGATCAGTAGATACAGGTGCCCAGGTAGGTGTTTTCTTTGACTTGCGAACGGCATTCGATACCGTTTCACACTGCCGTCTAACGGAAAAAATATGGGCTTATGGAATATCTGACCAACTGTGTGACTGGACTAGAGAGTTCATTGTAATATCGACGTCCAAATTTTATTCAGAATAATATTCACGACAGTATTACGTGTGGAATGCGAATGAACATTCTCTTCATGTTAATGAAAAGGACTTCATTGTTAATAAAACAATAAATAATTATTGCCAGTGACATAATTTAAAATTTTGTGAAAAATTATAACTCAGACAAAACCCATGGAAAAAGATAATGAAAATATCCATCTTTTGTTATCCATTATTCCTCTAGAATAATCCTTCTTGTTGGAACTGTTGTACTGTTAGGATTTGACTGATATCTCGTAACAAAGAGGTCTGTAAAAGCTGTATTATGTTGCTCATTTAATATTTGGAAAATAGAGTTTATGTGTTACTGAAACGAATCTACTTTCTTTGGAGTTTTATTTCATAGTGATTGTCGTCCTATATAAATGTTAAGTTTTCTGATCAGTTGCAAAGGAGCGCAACCATTAGCGCTATTGATCTATAGCTCGGTTTATTGATAAATGCTGAATAATAAGTGATTAACATTGAGAAATATTTGCAAATGTTAATGCATATGGTGAAGGTACAAAAAGATTTAATATATATTATGTGTTAGTAGTAAGACAGTACGTGAAGGAGAATGGATAAGTGATTGTCTTATTTTACAAAAGACATCATATTTACGCCAGTGACTGTAACACTTTCTTTATTTCACGGTTGCCTTAGGCCATTATCAAGTGCAGATTTTTGTGGCTTTAAGCCACGTCAACTTCAAATGAGCTTAAAGTTGACATGGCTTAAAGCAACAGAAATCTGCACATGATCATGGCCTAAGGGCGAAATTGCAATCGTGAAATAAAGTAAGTGTTACAGTCACTGGCGTAAGAGTTTATAGAGTTCTACATGACTGTGAATCCCAAGTACAAAAAGTTATTTGATTGTCTTATGTTAGCCGCCATGTTAGTGAAATATTGCAGTGAGACTTTTATACTGATTTTCTATACGTTTATAAATACCTTTTGGTCATAATTACTATAATATTTGTGTATTGGTGGCCCAGAACCCACTCTGAGGTAATAAATTCCACTTAGACTGTGAATAATCTCTAAATATAGTGAACTTCTATGAATTCAAACATCATCTTACGTGATATAAATTCTTATCTGCTGATGTATGACGCCTGATTATTTCGTGACAACTTTTATGAAATATTTTGACAGGCAAAAATACATCAGTGTTGTGTAAGCGTGGTATTGGGTGACAAAACTGTTTATTTTGCTTAAAGAAAAGTGTTGCCTCCTCGAAAAACAGTAGTGTTAAATTCGATAAACGATCTGCAACTAGTAAAGAGACTATTATGCAACAGCACTGAAAATTACTAAACATCATCACTCTTGTTTAGTTCAGATTACTCATCATACATTTAGCTTGTTCGTTAGTTATATACAATTACTTTTGGCCGGCCGCTGTGGCCGAGCAGTTCCAAACGCTTCAGTCTGGAACCGCGCGACCGCTACGGTAGCAGGTTCGAATCCTGCCTCGGGCGTGGATTTGTGTGATGTCCTTAAGTTGGTTAGATTTATGTAGTTCTAAGTTCTAGGGGACTGATGACCTCCGATGTTAAGTCCTATAGTGCTCGGAGCCATTTCAACCATTTTTGATTACTTTTGTGCTTGACAGACAACAATGCTACACGTTCCCAGGTGGAGATTTCTTTAACAAAAAGCAGTGATTGAACAAAATCTGTAGTTACATTGATAATAAGTAACACGGTTTATCGTAATCTTGCTGAAATTGTACAACACGCAATCAAGCAATACAGCACGCCACATCACCTACATCCACATAGGTACTTCGCAAGCCACAATACGGCGCTTGGCGGATGGTACCATTACTGGTCATATCATTCCCTTTTTCGCTCGCGAATACAGCGAATGCAAAACGACTGTCTATTTGCCTCCGTATGAACCCTAATTTCTCGTATCATACCTTCGTGGTCACTACCCGAAATGTGGATCTTCGGCAGTCAGCTACAAATAGCGGTTCTCTAAATTTTCTCAATACTGTTTCTCGAAGAGCACGTCGCGTTCCCACCATGGCTTCGCATTTGAGTTCCCGAAGCATCTCCGTAACGCTTACGTGTTTTCGCCCCTACCGGTAACAAATCTACCAGTCGCGTCAGAATTGTTTCCGTGTCTTTCTTCAATCAGACCTGTTACGGATTCCAATGACGGGCAGTACTCAAGAACAGGTCGCACCAGCGTCCTAAATGGGGTCTCCTTTCCAGGTGAACCACACGTCCTCAGAAGTGTCCAAAGAAACTCAAGTCAAACATTCGCCTTCCCTGGCACAGTTCTCACACCCTCGGTCCACTTCATATAACGTTCCTCCCAGATATTTAAAGAATTTGACTGTCAAGCAGGACACTACCTATGCCGTATCCGAAGATTACGGGTTTGTTTTCTCTACTCATCCGCATTAACATAGTTTTCTACATTTAGAGCTAGCTGCATTTCATCTCAGCAACAGCAAATTTTTCTTACTCGTCTTGTCACTGTATTTCAGCTCCTTACAGTACACCACGTCATTAACAGCAAACAGGCGCAGATTGCTGCCCATCCTGTTCGCCAAATCATTTATGCATATAGAGAACAACAGCGGTCCTGTCACACTTCCCTGGCGCAGTCCTGACTGCACCCTTGTCTCTGGTGAACTCTCGCCGTCGAGGACAACTTACATGCTTCTATTACTCAAGAAGTCTTCGAGTGACTCACATACCTCTAAATCTACATCTTCATAACTACTCTGCAATTCACATTTAAGTGCTTGGCAGAGGATTCATCGAAACACAATCACACTATCTCTCTACCGTTCCACTCCCGAACAGCGCGCGGGAAAAACGAACACCTAAACCTTTCTGTTCGAGCTCTGATTTCTCTTATTTTATTTTGCTGATCATTCCTACCTATGTAAGTTGGGCTCAACAAAATATTTTCGCATTCGGAAGAGAAAGTTGGTGACTGAAATTTCGTAAATAGATCTCGCCGCGAAGAAAAACGTCTTTGCTTTAATGACTTCCATCCCAACTCGCGTATCTGCCACACTCTCTCACCTATTACGTGATAATACAAAACGAACTGCCGTTCTTTGCACCCTTTCGATGTCCTCCGTCAATCCCACCTGGTTGGGATCCCACACCGCGCAGCAATATTCCAACAGAGGACGAACGAGTGTAGTGTAAGCTGTCTCTTTAGTGGACTTGTTGCATCTTCTAAGTGTCCTGCCAATGAAACGGAACCTTGGGCTCGCCTTCCCCACAATATTATCTATGTGGTCTTTCCAAATGAAGTTGTTCGTAATTTTAACACCCAGGTACTTAGTTGAATTGACAGCCTTGAGAATTGTACTATTTATCGAGTAATCGAATTCCAACCGATTTCTTTTGGAACTCGTGAGGATCACCTCACACTTTTCGTTATTTAGCGTCAACTGCCACCTGCCACACCATACAGCAATCGTTTCTTAATCGCTTTGCAACTGATACTGGTCTTCGGATGACCTTACTAGACGGTAAATTACAGCATCATCTGCGAACAACCCAAGAGAACTGCTCAGATTGTTACCCAGGTCATTTATATAGATCAGGAACAGCAGAGGTCCCAGGACGCTTCCCTGGGCAACACCTGATATCACTTCAGTTTTACTCGATGATTTGCCGTCTATTACTACGAACTGCGACCTTCCTGACAGGAAATCACGAATCCAGTCGCACAACTGAGACGATACCCCGTAGGCCCGCAGCTTGATTAGAAGTCGCTTGCGAGGAACGGTGTCAAAAGCTTTCCGGAAATCTAGAAATACGGAATCAACTTGAGATCCCCTGTCGATAGCGGCCACTACTTCGTGTGAATAAAGAACGTTGCACAAGAACGATGTTTTCTGAAACCATGCTGATTACGTATCAATAGATCGTTCCCTTCGAGGTGATTCATAATGTCTGAATACAGTATATGCTCCAAAACCCTACTGCAAACCGACGTCAATGATATAGGTCTGTAGTTCGATGAATTACTCCTGCTACCCTTCTTAAACACTGGTGCAATTTTCCAATCTGTAGGTACAGATCTATCGGTGAGCCAGCGGTTGTATATGATTGCTAAGTAGAGAGCTATTGTATCAGCGTAATCTGAAAGGAACCTAATCGGTATACAATCTGGACCTGAAGACTTGCCCGTATCAAGCGATTTGAGTTACTTACTCCATGAGCTCGTACCTTCGTCAACAGCCTCCACTGGGGCACAGTGTCAAATGCTTTCCGGAAACCTCGAAATATGGAATCTGCCTGTTGCCCTTCATCTATAGTTTGCAGCATACCATGTGAGAAGAAGGAAACCAAAGTACGACCGATGCCGTCTAAAACCAATCGTGGATATAAGCTTTTCAGGCACAAGAAACTTTATTACGAGGACTGGAACTTAAGTAGTGGCAAGTATTTATTCACAACCGATGCAAAAGAGTTACATGTTTGCCCCTATTACTGTCCTTCAACGTAGTCACCAGAGTTATGTAGAACCCGTTGCCAGTGATGTGGAAGGCGTAGTATACCGTTAGCAGTGCCTGTTCTGTTGATGGTGCGAATGGACCGGTCTATCGCCTGTAGAATCTCTGGAACGGTTCTGAAGCGAATGCCACGAAGTGGTTCCTTCATCTTCGGAATCAAATCAAAGTCACAAGGACTTAACTCCGGGTTGTATGGTGGCTGGTACAGTAGTTCCCAGTCCTATCGACCGAACAGAGCAGCCACGGCTTGCGTTGTAAGCGGCCGCGCATTGTCGTGCAAAATGATGGGTGGGTTGCGCAGAAAGTGTCGTCGTTTCTTTCGCAAAGCTGATCGCAGGTGATGCTCCAAAAACGATCAGTAATACTGTGCACTGACGGTCTGACGTGGAGGAACGTAATGCGTTAGAATAACACCATCACAGTCGTACACGAGAATCCACATAACTTTCACCATACTGGGGCTCTGACCCTCTTTCGACTTTCGCGGCGACCCATAACGACGCCATTCGTTGGATTGGCGTTTCAGTTTTGGCTTCGTGGCATTCGCTTCAGAACTGTTCCAGAGATTCTACTGGCAGTAGACCGCTCCGTTCGCACCATCAACAGAACAGGCTCTACTAATGGTATACTACGCTTTCCACATCGCTGGCGAGGGGTTCTACACAACGCTGGTGACTACTTTGAAGGAGAGTAACAGGTGCAAACATGTAACATGTGACTAAATTGTGGCCACTATTTAAGTTCCAAGCCTCGTATATTAGAACTGAGAATACGTTCAAGGATGAAGCAGTAAACCGGTGAGGGATATTGATCTGTAATTTTCCAGGTCCGTTCTTTTACCCTTCTTATGTATCGGAGTCATCTGTGCTTTCTGCCATTCGCTTGGGACTTTGTGCTGGGTCAGAGATTCACGATAAATAGATGCCAATGTCGTAGAGCATTCTTTGTAAAACAGAACTAGGATTCCATGCGAACCTGGTGATTTATTTGCTTTCAAACCTTTCGGTTGTCTCTCTACGACAGGGATGCTTATTACTAAGTCGTCCATAGGGGTGTCTGTCTTATGGCCAAATGACAGTATGTTTGTACGATTCTTCTACGTGAACGATTTCTTTCTAGAAAACAGACCACTGCGTGTCATTCGGAAAGAAGAGAAGCTTCGCGTGTGTCCCAGGGATGTGTTATAGGCCCATTACTTTTCACTGTGTGTATAAATGACCTGCTAGGTGACGCCCGAGGTTCCATGGTGCCTTCCGCTACTGGTGCTGTTGTGTACAAAGAAGTCGCGACGCTACAAAAGTATAGCGAAATCAAGGAGAGCTGAAGAGAATCGACGCTTTTTGCAGCGAGTGGAAATGTAATGTGTTGCACATAGATAGACAGAAAGATCCTTTATTCTGTGGTTTCAGAATTGCGGAGAAACACTGGAAGCAGTTACTTCCACAAAATATCCTGGTGTATGGCTACAGAGGGAACTGAAATTGAATGATCATATAAAATTAATCGCGAGTAAGGTAGATGCAAGACTGAGGCTCATTGGAAAAACCCTCAGGAAATGTAGTCCGTAAAGGATGGAAATAGCTTAAAAAACACTCGTTCGGTCATACTTGGACATTGCTCATCAGTATGGGATGCGTACCATAAAGGTCTGATAGAGGAAATACTAAAGATCCAAAGAAGCGCAGCACTTTCCCTTACACGTAGATTTAGTAAGCGTGGAAGTGTCACGAAGTTCCCAGCCAACCCCCGTGGCACACGCTGCAAGAGAGGCATTCTGCACCACGTTATTGGCTACCGTTAAAATTCCGAGTACGTACATTCCTGGAAGAGTCAACCAATATACAGGGTGAAAAGTATTTAAACCGACAAACTCTGGGAAGTTGTAGGGGAAATCAAAACATATATTTTTCTCTAATATCATTTTCTCCTATGAGGATTGTTTAAACCGGTGGAGGCCGTATTACGCTCTTCAGTTGTTAGTGGCCGTATTACGCTCTTCAGTTGTAGGCAACTGCTGTCCACCAGTGTAGTAGTGCATTTGTTTACTAATGGAGCGATACACCTGCAGTGAGTACACTGATATGGTTGGTGCGTACTGCGTAGCGCACCACAACGGACGAGCTGCACAGCGGGTTTATCAACAACAATATCCTAGTCGCCATATCCCGCGTCATACGACCTTTTCTGCTGTGTACCAACGTCTGCGTGAGACCGGGTAATTTAGCAGATTACCTGGATAGGGACGCCGTCACACGGTAAGAACGCTGCAATTTGAGGAAGCTGTCTTGCAGCATATGGAGCGGGATCCTTCAATCAGCACTCGTGCAATTGCACGTAACATGGGGACGAATCAGACGAATGTAAGGACAGTCCTTCGAGAGCAATTGTTACGTCCATTTCACTTACAGCGTGTCCACAACCTGGAACCAGTTGATTACTCACCCAGAGCACAGTTTTCGCAGTGGTATCTGGAACAGTGTGAAATGCACCCTACATTTCCATCCTCTGTGTTGTTTACCGATGAAGCAACGTTCGGGGGTGATGGAGTCTTCAACATGCACAATTCGCATGTTTGGAGTGAGGATAACCCATATGCCACAGTTTCTAGCGCTCATCAAGTGCGGTTCTTCGTTAATGTGTGGATCGGTGTTGTTGGGGACTGTTTAATTGGGCCGTATCTGCTACTTAACCCATTCAATGGCAGGCACTACATCAATTTTCTCGCCAGAGCATTGCCAGAATTGCTGGAAGACGTCCCGCTCCCTACGAGACAACGTATGTGGTTCCAATATGACAGGGCGCCGGCACATTTCAGTCGTCGTGTGCGTCGATTCCTGGACCGACGGTTCCCAGAAACGTGGATTGGTAGAGGTGGTCCTGTACCGTGGCCTGCTCGATCCCCAGATATGTCCCCTCTGGACTTTTTTGTGTAGGGTGAGATGTGCAACCTTGTTTACGCAACTCCTGTTGCATCAGAAGACGGTCTTATTGCCCGGATGGTAGCAGCAACAGGAACAATTCAGGATACTCCTGGGGTTTTGCCCGTGTCGGACAGAACATGATCCGTCGGTGTAACCTTTGTTTACGTGTTAATGGAGGCATTTTTGAAGATCTACTGTAATTGAAATTTGGTTCTTTTAATGTGTTGTCTATTTATTGGTGATAACAAAATGGAAAAGTGTTTGTTGGTTTAATTAATTTGCCGCCAGAGAAATCTTCCTCTAACGGTTTAAATACTCCTCGTAGGAAAAAATGACATTAGGAAAAAATATTTGCTTTGATGTCCCCTACAACCTCCCAGAGTTTGTCGGTTTAAATACTTTTCATCCTGTATTGCTTCTTGCTACATACAGGGTGTTACAAAAAGGTACGGCCAAACTTTCAGGAAACATTCCTCACACACTAGTAAAGAAAAGATGTTATGTGGACATGTGTTCGGAAACGCTTAATTTCCATGTTAGAGCTCATTTTAGTTTCGCCAGTAGTACTGTACTTCCTCGATTCACCGCCAGTTCGCCCAATTGAAGGAAGGTAATGTTGACTTCGGTGCTTGTGTTGACATGCGACTCATTGCTCTACAGTACTAGCATCAAGCACATCAGTACGTAGCGTCAACAGGTTAGTGTTCATCACGAACGTGGTTTTGCAGTCAGTGCAATGTTTACAAATGCAGAGTTGGCAGATGGCCATTTGATGTATGGATTAGCACGGGGCAATAGCCGTGGCGCGGTACGTTTGTATCGAGACGGATTACCAGAACGAAGGTGTCCCGACAGGAAGACGTTCGAAGCAATTGATCGGCGTCTTAGGGAGCACGGAGCATTCCAGCCTATGACTCGCGACTGGGGAAGACCTAGAATGACGAGGACACCTGCAGTGGACGAGGCAAATCTTCGTGCAGTTGACGATAACCCTAATGTCAGCGTCAGAGAAGTTGCTGCTGTACAAGGTAACGTTGACCACGTCACTGTATGGAGAGTGCAACGGGAGAAACAGTTGTTTCCGTAACATGTACAGCGTGTGCAGGCACTAACAGCAGCTGATCGGCCTCCACAGGTACACTTCTGCGAATGGTTCATCCAGCAATGTATCAATCCTCATTTCAGTGCAAATGTTCTTTTTACGGATAAGGCTTCATTCCAACGTTATCAAATTGTAAATTTTCAGAATCAACATGTGTAGGTTGACGAGAATCCGCACGCAATTGTACAATCACGTCAACACAGATTTTCTGTGAACGTTTGGGCAGGCATTGCTTGTGATGTCTTTATTGGGCCCCATGTTCTTCCACCTGCCTCAATGGAGCACGTTATCATGATTTCACACGGGAAACTCAAAATGGCTCTGAGCACTATGGGACTTAACATCTATGGTCATAAGTCCCCTAGAACTTACAACTACTTAAACCTAACCAACCTAAGGACATCACACACATCCATGCCCGAGGCAGGATTCGAACCTGCGACCGTAGCGATCACGCGGTTCCAGACTGAAGCGCCTAGAACCGCACGGCCACACAGGCCGGCCACGGGATACTCTACCTGTGTTGCTAGAACATGTGCCTTTACAAGTAAGACACAACATGTGGTTCATGCACAATGGAGCTCCTGTACATTTCAGTCGAAGTGTTCGTACGCTTCTCAACAACAGATTCGGTGACCGATGGATTGGTAGAGGCGGACCAATTCCATGGCCCCCACGTTCTCCTGACCTCAACCCTTTTGACTTTCATTTATGGGGGCACTTGAAAGCTCTTGTCTACGGAACCCCAGTACCAAATGTAGAGACTCTACGTGCTCGTATTGTAGACGGCTGTGATACAATACGCCATTCTCCGGGGCTGCATCAGCGCATCAGGGATTCCATGCGACGGAGGGTGGATGCATGTATCCTCGCTAATGGAGGACATTTTGAACTTTTCCTGTAACAAAGCGTCTGAAGTCACGCTGGTACGTTCTGTTGCTGTGTGTTTCCATTCCATGATTAATGTGATTTGAAGAGAAGCAATAAAATGAGCTCTAACACGGAAAGTAAGCGTTTCCGGACACATGTCCACATAACATATTTTATTTATTTGTGTGTGAGGAATGTTTCCTGAAAGTTTGGCCGTACATTTTTGGAACACCCTTTATACCTCGAGAAAAGAACTTGAAGATAAAACCATGGGGTTTCCAGCCGTCACGATGGCTTGCCAGCGATCGTTCTTCCCGCGAAACATATGCGACTGCAACAGGAGAAGGGGCATTGACAATTGCACACGAAATATCCTCTGCCACGCAGCGTGAGGTGGCTTGCCTAGTAGAGACGTAGATGTAATCCCCACTCTAGGGGATTGTTTCCAATTAGCGCTACAGAATCAAATCTCTACACGAATCATAAATTGACTCCTTCCTCTGCAGTACCCTCCTTCAGTTAATGTAACACAAGTCCTCTCTGCTTAAATCACAGAGGTGAAATGAGCAAGATAAAAGAAAAATTTCCATCCATCCCTACAATTCCCAGGACGGGCAGGGCCGTCGGTGTAGAATGCGTACTGACAGACGGCCATGTCACGTGTTATTTGCGAGGTTGTGTCTCTCACGACTACAGGAGTGGCCCGGGTTGCCTCCGTACCACAGGGCCAAATGCTGGGACCAAAAGTAATTCCGGCCACGACACGTGCCGTGAGAAATGAGGCCTGCGTCTCGGCTACACGCTCGCCGCCGCGCGGGCCCATTCTTCTTCATTGCGCGGTGGCGCGCCGCTAAGCAGGAGTTGCAGACCCGTGGGAAAACTGCTCCTTCCAGCCAAGACGCTCTCCTTTCAGGTCTCCGCTGACGCACTTGTTGAAGGAAGCACCAAGTCCTAAAACCCAATCAGTGGAATTTAAAGATAATCCAACTTTAGAGTAAGCAGTGCGAGATCCATGTTCCTTCCTTTGTGTCCTCGGCCTGGTGAATAGTTTGATGCAACCCACCAAGATTTTTCTCTCTCGTTGCATCAGATCAGCACTTAGGCCGGTATTACACTGTCAAATTTCTTTGTCAAAGATTTGCTCAAAGATGTGATCAAATATTCCGTCAAATATATTTGACAAAGATCTTTGACGTAGCGCTAGAAGGGGTATTACACTGTCATCAAATGTTTCGTCAAAGTTCAAGATGGCTGACAACAACTTGTTATTAACTGCAGCAGTTGCACATACCGCAATTGTATTGTGTGCACATGCGGAAAAGAAGTGGGGGAAAAAAAGTCACCATACATACGAGGTTGACAGTCTTAAATTCCTGGGATCACAACTTGATAATAAATTCAGTTGGGAGGAGCACACCACAGAACTGCAGAAACGCCTTAACAAATCCGTATTTGCAATTCGAGTGTTAGGAGACATAGGCATCATAAAAATGAAGAAGCTTGCATACTTGCCTACTTCCGTTCCATAATGTCATATGGTATAATATTTTGGAGTAAATCTTCAAGTCAAACAAAAGTTTTCAGAGTCCAAAAGCGTGTAATACGTATTATTTGTGGAGTAAATTCACGGACGTCCTGCAGAAACCTCTTCAAAGAACTGGGTACACTAACTACTGCCTCTCAGTATATTTACTCCTTAATGAAATTTGTCCTAAATAATATATCTCTTTTTCCAACAAACCACTCAGTTCATACATACATTACCAGGAACAAAAATGATCTGCACAAGGACTTAAAAGTACTTACTTTAGTTCAAAAAGGCGTCCACTACGGAGGATCACTCATCTTCAATAATTTGCCAGCAAACATAAAAAAATTAGTTACAAATAAATATCAATTTAAAAGGAGCCTGAAAGAGTTACTAATGGCCAACTCCTTCTAGTCCATTGACGAAATTTTTAATAGAAACAATGATATATTGTATTTATTCATACTATTAGTATTGATATTTCAGCTTTAAAAACATTGACATGTTCCTCATCCACGAAGATCTCCTCAGCACGGATCTATGGAACGAAAAACTAATCTGATCTGGGTGAAGCCGTGGGTTTTACGACGACACGATAAAAGCATTCAACAACAAAACTTGTTACGTGAGCTTACAGTGGAAGACGTGAAGTCGTAAATCAATTACTTAAGAATGGATGAGCATATATTTCTGTATGTGCTCAGTGAAGTGTATCCTCATATCACAAAGCACAATATTCACTTAAGAACTGCTACATCTTCAGAAGATAGGATCACTGTAACACTCTGATTCCTTGCTACAGGAGAGGGTTAGGTTAGGTCAGGTCTCCAATCTTCTTAATCTATTTTTGTACTCAGCGTAACTCACGTTGTAAACCGCCTCATCAGCTTCATACATCTCTATTAATTTTGTAGTTGTCGGCACACACCAATTGTATTTACCGGAAATGTTTATAAAAACACTACAGACGACAGAACGCTGCAGCGATGCTAGCGCTCCATGTGGTAACATGCCACATTGGAGTGAACAGAAGACAGGCGATTTCTTTGATCAAATCTACAGCGAGGCCTAGATTTGATCAAATATTGGACGACATTTGACAAAGTTCCTATTACACCATCAAATATCTTTGACAAAGATTTTTGTTGACAAAGAAATTTGATAGTGTAATACTGGCCTTACACCTAGCCGCAGAACTATTGCGACTCGTTGACGATGCACTGGTCAGGGTGGTGGGCAGGGGGGCGGGGGGGGGGGGGAGGAATTTGAATCGTGAAACTCGCAACGTTTGTGGCTGACTACGGGAATATGCAGCATGATCCATTACCCGTGGTCTAGGGGTAGCGTCATTGATTAGTAAACAACACCTGCTCAGCCCTGCATTCGAACCCCGCAATTGCTTAAATTGTGAATAAAAATAATCAGAAATGGCTGTCGAAGACTTCCGGCATAAGAAGTCAGCTCTTCCTGTCAACAGCCTGCCCAAAAATTTTGTAGGCGCAAACAGAGATTCAGGCCACTCTCCTGACCTTGAGATGGAAAAAGGCAGAAGAATCAGCAACGATCAATGGCATAAGGTTGCAGAAGCGATGGAAACCACTTCATTATAGATAATATGTGTCCACAGGGCATGTGGCCTATAAGTGAACAAGTGTAATGAAAATCTCTCCATTTGCAAAATATTCCGCACCAGTCCGCCATTCCGAATTCCGAAAGGGGACTGCCAAGCGGTAGGTGACCATACAAAAAGCCTACAAAACTATAAAATTAGTCGGGGCGTGGAATATTGCAAGTTCAGTTATGGACAAGCACGAAAATCTGACAAGCTCGATCTAGATGCAATGAGGGTCAGTGAAGTGAAATAGAAATACCACGAGCATTTCAGATCATATGAGTACAGGGTAATATCAACAGCAGTAAAAAATAGCTTCACAGAAGTAGGACTCGTTATGACTAGGAATGTAGGATAGAGACTGAATTACTATGAACAGTTGAGTGATAGGGTTGTTCTCGTCAGAAACGACAACAGGCCAACACCGACAACGGTAGATCAGATGCATATGCCGACTACGCAACTCGAAGTTGAAGAAATAGACAAATTACATGAGGATATTGTACGGGTAGTTCATTACGTCAAGGTGTATTGGATGTAGCGTTGTAGGGGAAGCGGTAGAAGAATTGTTTACTGGAGAATGTGAACTTTGTAATAGGAATGAAAGAGAAGAAAGACTAATTGAGTTGTTCAATAAATTTCAGCTAGTAATAACGAATATTCTATTCAACAATCACAAGAGGTGAATGTACAACAAACGCAAGAGGTGAATGTACAAACATCAAAAAATTTTGTATCACCCCGGTTCCCAGAACTCCTGAAGACAGACGTTGACTGTGGATATTGTATCACAGACAAAGTCCTTTTGACTGTTCAGAGATGTCACTAAACCCGCTCAAAGGTGTAAAGAACCTTGCATGAGCAGCGCCTATTAGACGGAGAGGGTCCGACGGCCTATCAGTTCGAGTCATTCCATCAGGAAAGAGGTACATGGGTCGTGTTGTCTGTAGTTCAACCATGCCTACGCGGTCAATACCGCGGTTCGATTTCGATCGCGTCAGAATTGTTAATTTGTCCCAGGAAGGGCTCTCAATAAGGAAGCGACCAGGCGTCTCGGAGTGAACCAAAGCGACCTTATTCGGGTATGGAGGAGATAAAGAGAGGTAGGAAATGTCAATGACAAGCCTCGCTCAGGCCACCTAAGAGCTACTACTGCAGTGGATGACCGCTACCTACGGATTATAGCTCGGAGGAACCCTGACAGCAACGCCACCGTGTTGCATAATGCTTTTCCTGCAGCCACAAGACGTCGTGTTAAGACTCAAATCTTTTATTGTGACTGGTAGCGGAAATTTTTTCCACACCATTTTCCATATATTACATACCTCGCCGATACTACAGAGAACCGCATCATTCCTCATATCATCACTTTTCAATATCTTTCTGTAGAACCACGTCTCAAATGCTTCGATTATCTTCTGTTCCGGTTTGTCCTCCCCCATGCCGTACCGTACTCGTAACAAAGAAATTTCTTACTCGCCGCGAGGCGTACGTTTGATACCTGCCTCTTGGGCAGGAACTTAGAACTTAGAAAGCTAACTAACCTAAGGACATTATACACATCTCTGCCCGAGGAAGGATTCGAACCTGCGACCGTAGCGGTCGCGCGGATCCAGACTGTAGCGCCTAGAACCGCTCGGCCAATCAAGCAGGCACATGAAGAAAGTTTCCAACCGAATTATCATACACAAACAGCAGTTGACCGGCGTTGCCTGGTGAAACGTCGCTGTGATGCCTCGTGTAAGGAGGAGAAACGCGTACCATCACGTTTCCGACTTTGATAAAGGTGGGATTGTAGCCTATCGCGATTGCGCTTTATCGTATCGCGACATTGCTGCTCGCGTTGGTCGAGATCCAATGACTGTCAGCAGAATATGGAATCGGTGGGTTTAAGAGGGTAGTACGGAACGCAGTGCTGGATCCCAACGGCCTCGTATCACTAGCAGTCGAGATGACAGGCATCTTATCCGCATGGCTGTAACGGATCGTACAGCCACGTCTCGATGCCTGAGTCAACAGTTGGGGACGTTTGCAAGACAACAACCAACTGCACGAACAGTTCGACAACGTTTGCAGCAGCATGGACTATCAGCTCGGAGACCATGGCTGCGGTTACCCTTGACGCTGCATCACAGACAGCAGCGCCTGCGATGGTGTACTCAACGACGAACCTGGTTGCGCGAATGGCAAAACGTCATTTTTTCGGATGAATCCAGGTTCTGTTTACAGCATCATGATGGTCGCATCCGTGTTTGGCGACATCGCGGAGAACGCACATTGGAAACGTGTATTCGTCATCGTCGTACTGGCGGATCACCCGTCGTGATGGTATGGGGTGCCATTGGTTACATGTCTCGGTCACCTTTTGTTCGCATTGACAGCTCATTGAACAGTGGACGTTACATTTCAGATGTGTTACGACCCGTGGCTCTACCCTCCATTCGATCCCTGCGAAACCCTACATTTCAGCAGGATAATGCACGACCGCATGTTGGAGGTCCTGTACGGGCCTTTCTGGATATAGAAAGTATTCGACTGCTGCCCTGGCCAGCACATTCTTCAGATGTCTCACCAACTGAAAACGTCTGGTCAATAGTGGCCGAGCAACTGGCTCGTCACAATACGCCAGTCACTACTCATGATGAAATGTGGTATCGTGTTGAAGCTGCATTGGGAGCTGTACCTATACACGCCATCCAAGCTCTGTTTGACAATACCCAGGCGTATCAAGGCCGTTATTACGGCCAGAGGTGGCTGTTCTGGATGCTGATTTCTCAGGATCTATGCACCCAAATTGCGTGAAAATGTAATCACACGTCTGTTCTAGTATATTTGTCCAATGAATACCCTTTTATCATCTGCATTTCTTCTTGGTGTAGCAATTTTATATATATATATATATATATATATATATATATATATATATATATATATATATATCACCGGCCATTTGACCATCTTCTTCTGTGCAGATGCGCAAGCAGTGCCTAAAGCGATCGGCAACTTCTCAGACAAAGAAGCACAGCAGAATTGTTGCATAAGTACAAGGCGTTGCCTCCTCCTCCTCCCCGCCCCCCCTCCCCGGACTGTGCGACGGAACCGCCGAATCTTTCCATCAGTAAATGGGGTATGTTCTCAACTGACTCGGTTGTTTTAACCCCCTCCACTGACGGAATGACCCGCTTCCTAATTCCGTAAGTATAAAGCCAATACGGACTTGTAGCTGTCACGCCTTTGCGCTTACTGCTACGTATTTTAACCGTAAATAGCTCAGTCCTAATGGTAAGAGGTAGTAGTGAATTCACGTTGTTAATCTTCGAATACGGCGCAGCTGCCACAAGCTCAGCTCACTTTTACTCCACTCCTACCCTCGCCATTGCACCACATTAAGTAGGTGCTACATGGACCTTGCTAAATTCACTTGCGTACACATTTTTGACCGTTACTCGCCAGTATTTACCTATTGGATTAGTACACTCCTAACCGGACTATTTCCCAAAGAGCTGTGATGATTGAACGGGTTCGATCCACGGCCTACAGTGCCCTACAGTTCACACGGTAACACTGCCTACCTGACCCACTTAACTTGGTAGTGAGCTTACGTATCCAATCACCACTGCTAGCAGCAGTGGGTAATCCTATCAGCACGACGAGAGCAGCAGACTTACCGTCGAATCCTCCTGAAAATACTTATAACTACGGTCGCCAGCTCTGAAGGAGCAAAAGAATAAATCAATTTTTTGGCTCGTTTCAAAGTGAAACGGCTTGAGTTGAATTTTAAACTTAATTCTGAATATTACTATTTCTGATCATTCTAGATGATTCTACAAAGCAAATACTCTCTCAATTTCTGTGAGTTGGCTTGGTAATTACCACCAAGACAATTTATGCAACTTAGGTTAACAAAATTCTATCCTCCAACTTATTTAATGACTTTGGGATATTACTCTTTAGACAATTGCTATAGAATTAGTTAAGTGACTTTACTTGAAAGGTTACTCAGAAAAATTTAAGTAACTATAAATAGGCGACTCATTCTGGTGAGACCATTGCTCTTTTCAACATTCTTATACGCTAAAGTATTCTACAACCAAAAGAATTGTAAATGAAAGAGGCGATAGTGGCCTCAGTCTGATTTCACTACACTATGTTTCAGGTTACTACACTTTACAATGAACAACATGCCTCGTAATTTTACTCATTACTATATTCTGTCCTCTGCACTTGCACAAAAGAAAACTGGTATTCTCCTTTTACATGTATACAAAGTTCGACTTAACAATTTCAAGCAGTCTTGCCTTGGGTAGACGTGTCGGTGCTGGTGGTGGGATGCATGTGGCTAACGCAGCTCTTCACGCCTCATGCCCTTAATGGCGGCTGGAACTACGAGCTGTAGCACTCGTATAAGCTACTGCACGTTCGCCATAAAATCTGGGCGCAGGAACTCTTACAATCAGCACCAGTGGCATAGAGACGGCTTTGACAACCATTCATCGCGTTCCACTCCACAAACGGCGACGATATTCACCTCTTCGCTGTTGCACAATCACTTTTGCGTGAGCACAGTTACGCACGTCCGATCACGTCAACACTCCCCAGGCCATTTCATTGTTCAGTCCCTGTGTCTCCAGCTACCTCTAGCTATGCTCGTATCACCAAGAGTGGGGGCGTTCCCCTACCATCTTTTCACCGAAATCATTTAGTATTTAAGAATATTTATATTTATTACCCTGGAGTTCATACCAGTCATAATAATTTACTACTAGCGCCTTATAACATTAAATCATACACTAATAACTTATAATTACCAAGAAAAAGAATACATTTGACTCCGAGAGCTTAGTGCATTGTCTGAGAGGCAGCACTAATTCCCAGTTTCGCCAATAGATGGCATCAGGGTGCACTCCCTGGCAGTCTCACACCAGCGCGCCCGTTTCCGACGCGCGGGCTCCAAATTACTGTCAGCCCACCATCATTTCAGTTCCGTTACAACTGCGTCGATCCATCAGAGGGCCTCCACGACAGGGACGTATTTCCTGCGCCATGCCACGAGTGCGGAACTGGATCGGCACGAATTTCTCGCCGACCCGGCTATATAGGGCGGTACAAGCCAACACGTCGCCAGTTCGCTCCACTGGCGCTCTGGGTCAATTCATTCGCCGGCACTTATCAGCCCAACAGTCAGCAGAACCTGGTCGGAGGCCATCACAGCGGTATCTACGATATCCCGAAACGTACTTGTCGACCAACTACGCTGAACGCTCAGTCTCCATCGTGAGGGATCTTTAATGGGATAGTCTTCACGTCCCACTACGTTTATTCACCATGTGTTCCAGGCGTATGCCTGTCAATGTCTAAGAAGTTGTATTACTTTTTATTGAGAAGAGTTTTTCCTTTCTTCTTAAATGTCTATACTATGGTCGCAATAAACCCTTGTTTTTGTTTACCCGTGTCTTATTATTGCTTATCAAGCATCTCCCCGAGAGAGATATAACAGATACAGTGACAACTACGGAATAACTGAAAAATGTTATGCAAATATTTAATTTTTGCAGTGTGGTGTTTATGACTACCCCTTGTATTTTATTTCAAGGCCGTCCGAGAAGCTACTGAAGCTACCCTATAAATGATACGGGTGTCCTGGTAAATCCAAAGACTGATTTACACGTATCGTTTCCATCCAGGCAGTTTCCTCGTGTGCTTGCACCTGTGCCGGTTCGCCAGAGCTTCCCCCAGCGCGCCGTGTTGCGCTAACCGCTAGCAGCTGCGCTCGTCCATATATTTAGCGACGCCTGGTCGTATATTACGGCAATTGACGCTACGCGAAACTTGCCGCGGGCGGGTTATTAACGTCGGACCCGCAAACGAAGGAAGCGCTCTGCGTCTAATACACGCGCCGGTAAAGCGATTAATTTGTGGGCGTGTCTGCCGACGGAACAAAAGAGGTGATCCTGTTGTGAATGACAGTTCGCAATTTTTCACAAACACAACTTTTATTGATGTAAGTTCTCAAGGTTGATGACTGAACATACAAACGAAGGGTAACAATAACGCAAAAAGTCTCCTAATTGAGGCAAACAAAAGATCACTTCTAATTTTCCACAAGCTGGCGGAAAGTTCTGGACATTAAGATAGAAAAAAACACTGGGTTGATGATGCTAATGAAGATATACTGTAAGTAGACAGGCACAATTTAAAAAAAAAAACACGGCGACAGTCTGGTTTCTGTTCACGACACATAGAAAAGGGGAGACACAACACTGAACACTCACTTAAACACAGCACTATAGAGTAGACACGAAGATAACACACCACAGCCTACGGCAGATGAGGAGGGGGGACTGGGGAGGACCCAGACATATGAAGGTGAAAAAAAGGGGGGGAGGACAGGAAAAGCGAAAAGGGGGGAGCTGATGGAGGGAGAGAACACATAAAACAGGGGAGCAGGGTGGACACGAAGGAGTGAAGTAGTCAGAGGAGGGGAAAGCAAAAGGACTCGGGGAGCGGGGGGGGGGAATGGGGTCAGGAAAAGGACAGGTGAAGGGGACGGGAGGTGAGGATCAGAAATGATGGGAGGGATAAACTGAGGGAGAGAGGGCAGCATCTGGAAGGGGGAGTCGATAGAAGCCACCTTGGGAAAGGAGACGAAGGGTGTAGAGGTGGAAGTGTAATTAATTTCTCTTTTGGCTCATTCGTACTTGAATAGAGACTATACAATCAATTATAGTAATGAATATTAAATATTATACAAACTCTCAACGCTTGAGCATGGCATTTTTGCTAAAGGTCCGTTCACGTATTTTTAACAGTGTTTCTGCTCTCTGTGTTAAATCGGACTTCGTGAAAAGATAGCACCCGAAGAAAAGACTTTTTGCTTAGAAGTACAGAATCTTTTGCCATGCCAAGACACCCAACAATCTTACAATGACTAAAGACACGAAGTAGAACATTCATAGGATAGTAATAACAGTAAATTTTGAAATAAGAACGCCATTTAAATTACAACACTTACGTTATGCAACTACGAGTGCCGTTTGGTTGCAGCTCGTGAATATATCAATAAAATAGTATTAATGGCGGTATGGCACATACGCCCGATCCGCACAAGACCTAGAAAACAAAAGGTGCCTCTTCTTTTTCCGATCATCTGATGATCAAAAATCTTAAAATTTTTCCACCTGCTGCATACGATATTTATACAGCCGTGGACTATATCTATGGCACAAATTATTCCATTATTTCATTACTTATAATTACGTTGTCTGCTAATAAAATCTCAGCACACAAATGTGCCTTTAAACTGCCCCCTGAGTTGAGAGGCGAAAGGACACACCTGCAGGCAAGAAGCTCACTCCAAAGGACACTGCATACATAAATTTAAAAATAAATACACATATCATTTAAACGTACATATCATAACATAATATTTACACAAAACAGATTTTCAATGTCTGAATGTGACACGTGCGCCTAGAACAGTTTTATGTTGGTATTGCGCCTATCGCGCCTGCGCAGTAGTGTAAAGTTCAGTAGTAGCACGGCCGTTGCGAAGCGAGTTCGTCACACGACACATAGTTTATACTCAGTCAGTGTGTTCGTGTGTACAAGACGTCGCAGAGACAAGATTTATCGTCATGGATTTTACAAATGTGGATTAACATTTAAAACAGATACAACGTCCTGAAGTTACAACACTCATTAACATGAAATTACAAAAAAATATGGTTCAAATGGCTCTGAGCACTATGGGACTTAACTTATGAGGTCATCAGTCCCCTAGAACTTAGAACTACTTAAACCTAACCAACCTAAGGACATCACACACATCCATGCCCGAGGCAGGATTCGAACCTGCGACCGTAGCGGTCGCGCGGTTCCAGGCTGTAGCGCCTAGAACCGCTCGGCCATCCCGGCTGGCATGAAATTACAAATTCTTATTGTTGATAGTCTCTTTCGCACAGTATTGCACTTGAAATGTCTTTTTGTTTCAGATACAACCTCTTTCCTCAATGTGTCGTCGTTCACAGTTCCAGGAACGGAAAACATACGATAACATTATAAAGGTCAGTAGCGTTTATGGCAGTTAATTGTTACAGTTCGTAGTTTCTAAACAGATCACTCGTAGCACAGTTTATATTTTTTCACTGGTTACACTGTTTATTTAGACATCGCCTGATAGAATGGTGGATTTACATTCCATAGCATAAGTTCGTCAAGGCATGTAAGCAGGGCCTCGGACGGCACGATGTTCGCGTCGATCCTCGTTTAAACCAGGTGTGACTGTCTGTCATTTCCGAGAACATTTTCCTCTCTGAGGACCCGTCCAAAATTCCTCCACCCGTCGAGTGATCTTCCTCGTTTTGGAACAAAGCGACCGTAGGTGCAGTACGGAACCAGTTCTTGCAATTCAGACTTGCAGAGATGCGGATATACAGAGATTCAGTGTAGTAAATGTCAAACTGCGGTGCACTCAAAAGCGTCGAAGCACTTCTCTATGAGGTTTTTTTTCACGTACTCAGATTGTCAGGCGATATACAAATATTCGTACACTAGTAGTTGTATCGTAGAACAAATTTCCGTTGACAAGTCTTTACGCAAAAATTCGTGACACGACTTTACACTAACAGTTTGTAAACAAATTTCAAACATAAATAGTTCACCATGTTTATATACATTATGCAAAGTCTCATAACTTTTCCCATATGGGCACATTTAACAAGTACACATAACATATACAAGTGGGCATATATCATTTAGCTTTACCTAAATACAGATAAATACATAGAAACATGTTACATATAGGTTTTTACATAGCTACAAAGATATACAAACATATTACATATTGGCTTTACATAAACATAGAAACGTATTTCTCTTGTCTTTACACAAGTATGATTGGTTACATAGAAATATTTTTCGTACACCTTTACTTAAGTATACAATATTTACAGTATTTACAGTTGGGTTGGGTTGTTTGGGGAAGGAGACCAGACAGCGAGGTCATCGGTCTCATCGGATTAGTGAAGGATGGGGAAGGAAGTCGGCCGTGCCCTTTCAAAGGAACCATCCCGGCATTTGCCTGAAGCGATTTAGGGAAATCACGGAAAACCTAAATCACGATGGCCGGACGCGGGATTGAACCGTCGTCCTCCCGAATGCGAGTCCAGTGTATT
Organism: Schistocerca americana; assembly: GCF_021461395.2. Classification (NCBI taxonomy): domain Eukaryota; kingdom Metazoa; phylum Arthropoda; class Insecta; order Orthoptera; family Acrididae; genus Schistocerca; species Schistocerca americana. The sequence goes on along the minus strand of NC_060127.1, from coordinate 89,074,707 downwards.
TACAGTCATTACAAGTTTAAACCTATGTTTTGCTGAAGTAGAGGAGGATTAGACACGGCATCCCACACCAGCAATAAGACCAAGCGCACAACTATAAATAAGCAAATAAAAAAAGCAATGAACTAACGTCAAACACAAAAAATACTCGCTACACGAGTGTCCAGTGTAAGCATGAGCTTAGCTATTAGTAAGTGGTAAGTGTGTGTGTTGAATGGTGAGATGCGTATCCAATCAGTTTCAGGGTGAAAGCGTAACGATGTAGAATGATTAAATAATCACGTCAATCAGTCGTTAGTAGTCGAAGACTGACGGTGCAGATAGTCAATCTCGTAGTCTGAAAATTTATCTTCTTCACACCTGTATAAAAGTTAATATAAAATGTGGCTCTCAAAACTAATAATTCTCACATGTTCTGGTTCTCTATTCTTTACAACTCGAAACAAACAACAGTCTAAGCCACAGGATGAGGCGTCACATGTCATACTAAAATCCAAGTTAAAATCAGGGTGATCCAAAAGGTTTGCGTCAACCAAAGAAAGCTGAATACTATCAAAGTATTTCTGACACTGGTCAAACCATATCTGATTCTTTTTGAATGGGTTCCATAGATGCTTCCTGGCAGATTAAAACTGTGTGCCTGACCGAGACTCGAGCTCGGGACCTTTGCCTTTCGCGGGCAAGTGCTCTACCAACTGAGCTACCGAAGCACGACTCACGCCCGGTACTCGCAGCTTTACTTCTGCCAGTACCTCGTCTCCTACCTTCCAAACTTTACAGAAGCTCTCCTGCGAACCTTGCAGAACTAGCACTCCTGAAAGAAAGGATATTGCGGAGACATGGCTTAGCCACAGCCTGGGGGATGTTTCCAGAATGAGATTTTCACTCTGCAGCGGAGTGTGCGCTGATTTGAAACTTCCTGGCAGATTAAAACTGTGTGCCCGACCGAGACTCGAGCTCGGGACCTCGCCTTTCGCGGGCAAGTGCTCTACCAACTGAGCTACCGAAGCACGACTCACGCCCGGTACTCACAGCTTTACTTCTGCCAGTACCTCGTCTCCTACCTTCCAAACTTTACAGAAGCTCTCCTGCGAACCTTGCAGAACTCCCGAGCTCGAGTCTCGGTCGGGCACACAGTTTTAATCTGCCAGGAAGTTTCAAATCAGCGCACACTCCGCTGCAGAGTGAAAATCTCATTCAGGTTCCATAGATGTTTACTGTTTAATAGTTGGTGTGGTAAAAGATGTCGAAAGAAAGAACAAAGTCCAAGGAAAGATTTGAGTTGGACTAGGAAAATTCCTGATTGCATCTAACTTACATGGGTCAGGTCGTATACCTTCAGCACTAATAATATGCTTAAGGTATTTAATTTCACTGCAAGCAAATTTCGACTTTTTGAGTTTAGCTTTCATTCCAGCTTATGCGAATTTATGCAGAATGTTTTGCAAAGTATCAATGTGTTCCGACCAAGTCTTACTAGCTTTGAGCAGGTCATCAATGTAGTAAGAAACTGATTCATCCAATTCATCACCAAGTATAACATCCAATGCGGTGATAAACACACCTGAACTGACATTCAGACCGAAGGGAAGGACACAAAATTGATAGGTTCGCCCCCAGAATATAAATGCAGTATACTTTCTAGACTCTGGAGTGATTGCGACTTGCCAGAGCGAATTGGTCAGATCTATCGTAGAAAAATACTTAGGATCTAAAAATTTCTGGAGTTGCTCCTCTAAATTCTCAGGTTTCGTGCGAACATGTAAAATAAACTCATTAATTGCACAAGCAACCAAAACTAATATTCTCGTTGGGTTTCTTTACACCATGTAAAGGGCTGCTGTAAGGTGACGTGGAAGATTCGATAATTTTCCACTCTAAGATTTGTTTCAATTCGTGCCACACAGCAGGTCGTTGGGATAGTGGCACATTATAGGTTTTGTGCAAGAAAATCTGGTGAGAGTTAACTAGTGTTTTATACACATATGTGTTGAACACACCTGGTCGTTTGCTAAAGACTTGTATATACATGGATAAAACACCACAGATTTCATTACGTTCATCGTGTGTGGGAGCTGTGGTTTCTGATAACTTATTCAAATCCTCAAACTCGGCATCAGGTGCATGTGTCTGTGTGTCAAATTCATCAGTGTCCTGTATTAACTGAATCTTGTGCCCTGTACAATATTTATCGTCCTTCAGAGTCCTGGCATACAGGTCAACTGAAATTTCACTGACCTTATCCCTAAATATACATTTACATTGGGAGAAGTCAATAAAGCTGTCGTTCTCGCACAATATATCTAAATCTAATATACAATTAGTGACCAGGTTTTCGGCAACGAGGAGTGGCCATTGTACGATGCCATTACCTACATTGGCTGTCGCAAATACGTGTCTCTTAACCCTAGAAGACTTATTGCCTATGGGAGTTAAAATTTTACAGATCTGGTACGAGTTCAAATTCACACATTTCCTTGTAAAAATTATAAGACAAGACACTAACAGCCGCTCCTGTCTCCAAAATAATAGTAGTGGTAATACCACCCACAACTTCAGTAGTTGAGGCCAAAACAATTTCATTGGTCGGTGAACGGCATTTTGTGTTCTCTTGCAACAGTTTATCAGACAAGTTTTCGTCATGATAATACCTTATGAATAATAATGGTTGCTGTATACAACTGCCAGGTACATCATCATTGTACCGTTCCAAAGTGGGTGTGCCAAATAATAAATTTAAATTGAAGTCGCCGCCAAAATCTTCCACAGCCACGCACTGGAGCACAGTAGTGACTGTTTTTACTCTGACGTCGTCACTTTTGTGGTGGGTTGGTTCAAATGGCTCTGAGCACTATAGGACTTAACTTCTAAGGTCATCAGTCCCCTAGAACTTAGAACTACTTAAACCTAACTAACCCAAGGACATCACACACATCCATGCCCGAGGCAGGATTCGAACCTGCGACCGTAGCGGTCACGCGGTTCCAGACTGTAGCGCCTTTGTGGTGGGTGGAAGCACAGACGGAGGTGGAGTATCACTAGTTACTTCGATAATATTTATATTTGGGTACTGTTTATTCCAGTGTCTGAACTGTGGCGGTCGTTGGGTTTTCATGTTTTGACTCATCTGCAGGTTCATAGAAGCATTCTAGTTTTGAGTTTGCGGCGGTAATTGCCACTGGCCTCTATTATTGTTTTGCTGCGGTGGTGTCGCAGTATTTTGATACTGATCAGCGTAGTTGCCGTTACTCCAGGTCTGTTACTGGTTTGCTGGGGATTGATAGTCATTTTTCTTTCTCTTAACGTTTTTGTTACCATTCTTATAATTATTATTACCATGAAATGAATACCCGTAGCTGCGTACAGGCATTGATATAAAACGGGGACAGTTGAAAATATGTGCCCCGACTGGGACTCGAACCCAGGTTCCCCTGCTTACATGGCAGACGCTCTAGCCATCTGAGCCACCGAGGGCACAGACGACAGGGCGACTATAGGGACGTCTCCTCCACGCCTCCCGTGAGACCGACATTCGCAACTTATTGTCCCGCACTATATTCATTGTGCCCCTGCCCATCACATTACTCGCTGCTTTACCGCTGATTCCCGTAAGAGTTGGGGCACTGTTTGTGCATCCGCACAGAAGAAGATGGTCTAATGGCCGGTGATCCTTAACTAATATATATATACACTACTGGCCATTAAAATTGCTACACCAAGAAGAAATGCAGATGATTAACGGGTATTCATTGAACAAATATATTATACTAGAACTGACATGTGATTACATTTTCACGCTATTAGAGTACATGGATCCTGAGAAATCAGTACCCAGAACAACCACCTCTGGCCGTAATAACGGCCTTGATACGCCTGGGCATTGAGCCAAACAGAGCTTGGATGGCGCGTACAGGTACAGCTGCCCATGGAACTTCAACACGATACCACAGTTCATCAAGAGTAATGATTGGCGTATTGTGACGAGCCAGTTGCTCAGCCACCATTGACCAGACTTTTTCAACTGGTGAGAGATCTGGAGAATGTGCTGTCCAGGGCAGCTGTCGAATATTTTCTGTGTCCAGAAAGGCCCGTACAGGACCTGCAACATGCGTTCGTGCATTATCCCGCTGAAATGTAGGGTTTCGCAGCGATCGGATGAAGGGTAGAGCCAGTATGGCGGTGACGAATACACGCCTCCAATGTGCATTTACCGCGATGTCGCCAAATACGGATGCGACCATCATTATGCTGCAAACAGAACCTGGATTCATCCGAAAAAATGACGTTTTGCCATTCATGCACCCAGGTTCTTCGTTGAGTACACCATCGCAGGCGCTCCTGTCTGTGATGCAGCGTCAAGGGTAACCGCAGCCACGGTCTCCGAGCTGATACGAGCAAACGTCGTCGAACCGTCCGTGTTCGTGTTGTTATCTTGCAAACGTCCTCATCTGTTGGCTCAGGGATCGAGTCGTGGCTGCACGATCCGTTACAGCCATGCGGATAAGATGCCTGTCATCTCGACTGCTAGTCATATGAGGCCGTTGGGATCCAGCACGGCGTTCTGTATTACCCTCCTGACCCTACCGATTCCACATTCTGCTAACAGTCATTGGATCTCGACCAACGCGGGCAGCAATGTCGCGATACGATAAACCTCAATCGCGATAGGCTACAATCCGACCTCTATCAAAGTCCGAAACGTGATGGTACGCATTTCTCCTCTTTACACGAGACATCACAACAACGTTTCACCAGGCAACGCCGGTCATCTGCTGTTAGAGAAATCGGTAGGAAACTTTCTTCATGCCAGCACGTTGTAGGTGTCGCCACCGGCGCCACCCTTGTGTGAATGCTCTAAAAAGCTAATGATTTGCATATCACAGCATCTTCTTCCTGTCGGTTAAATTTCGCAATTTCGCGTCTGTATTACGTCATCTTCGTGGTGTAGCAATTTTAATGGCCAGTAGTGTCTATATATTATCTTTGTAGTAGTTGTTGTTGCTGTTGCTGCTGTTGCTGCTGTTGCGCTGTCTCTTATTTGGATTGCCGCCAGTAGAATAAGAAGTGTTATAATTGCTGTTCGTGCTGTGTTGAGCGTGTTGGTTCTGTTATGTATATACATTTGCCCTTTGAAGCGGTAGTTTCATTGGCTTGCGTCACCGACAGCAGCAGGCGCGTCAGAATTGGGTTGCCTACCCTGCGTATTTTCTTGGCGCTGGTGTAAACATTGTAGCAATTGTTTTGCCGTACGGAACACTGGTCCTCGTAATGCATATCAACAGAATCGAGCACTGTGAGAAAATACGCTGCGTCGTTGTCTGGTATGTGCAGAAGTTTTTCTTTGATATTAAACGGCAGTCTTGCCTTCAGTGCGCGGAGGATGTTGCACGTGCAACCGACTCGTCAAGGAAATGTCCCATATTTAAATATTTCTCAAAACACCGGCGCAAATTGCCGTGCTCACGATTGAATGGTTAAGAATCCACAATCTGCCTACGAAGTCGTTCCTGTATAGATTATGAAACAGATTGTGACCAAAATTTAGATAAAAAGGCTCACTCAGATTGTTCGTACGTGAGGCATCTGTCGGCTTTATCATACGCCCATTCAGCTGCGTCGCCTTGGATATAACCGTCAACATAAGATATCCTCGTACGGTCACTCCACGTACGAGGATATGCATTTCTGGAGGCTTTAAGAAAGGTGATAGAATGTACGGTTCTACTTTTACGTATAAATAGCTTAAACTGTCTGTGTTTTATTAGGCTGTCCTCTTCCTTGGCATTATACGTGGTAATGTTTAGTTTCAGAATGATTACTGTAAGGTTCAACTGGCAAATGGCAAGGAAATTGTTGTTGATGATTATCAAGACTGCAGTACTATGTGTCATTTCGAGATGCGTACTGTTGTTGTTGTGAGTATTTGGTGCGCGGTGTGTATGCGTCATAAATGTACATGTATTCATTGCCAAAATGTGTATTTTGGTTGCTGTTACCGTCATTGCACACTGGTTGAACGTAATAGTCAAAGGGTTTCGATTGCGCTGCGGCAGATAGTACTGCTTGACTGATTATGGTTTTGTTGTTGTTTATAAATTCCGCGACAATGTCGTGGACAACAGCAGGTAATTTTTCTTGCAAGCTCTTGTCAAAATGTTTGTCTTTTTGCTCTATCCAACTGTGACATTCTCTACTAAAATGTAAATGTCCTGTGGCTAGGGCCTCCCGTTGGGAAAGCCGTTCGCCGGGTGCAAGTCTTTGATGCATCAGAAGTGGTTGTCAGTGCGTAGTCTTACTTTATCAGAAAGCTGTTCGTCAATTGTGTCAACCTTGTTTTTGACAATGGCAATACGCGTTTTTATATCGTCATGCACTGCTGGATAAGATTTAATCTGAGTAACTACTGACTGGCATGTTTTGCTGAGATCGTTCACTTGTTCTAGGATATCTGTAACATCTTTATTTATGTTTTCTTGTTGTAATGAAAGCTCTGAAAATTTCGCTTTGAGGTCGGACACTTGTCCAGTCAGTCTATTATTTCTTCCGGTCTCGTATCCAGTTTGTGGTACCCAATAAACATGTAACAAATGGAAGACAATTCAGTACATATAACAACGAAGTTTAGTTTGACTTTTTGAGTGCAGCTAAAGCTGATTTAATTTTATCTTGTCATGAACTGTTTCCAAATCATCGCGTAAAGACGTCATCTGTTGGTCGATACGTACGTCAATGTCCTTTTTATCTTGTGTCATTTGATTCTGAATGGATTCCATCTGATTTTTATTGTCAGTCACCACGTGCTTTTGTTCGCTCATCTGTTTCATAATAGCATCGAACATACTGGCAATACTAGTGATGTGCAGCTGTTCCAGCCCCGCCATGTCGTTAGACATGACGTCAGGCAGCAAAATGGATTCAGAACTAGATTTAGGCATATTACTGGTGGACGGTCTATTTTCTAAATTTACGTCACCACCATAGTCAATAATGTGTCATTCGTTAGTATTAGAGTCAACCGTAACGTCACTTTCATTATTTAATGGCATGTCGGAGTCGGATGCGTCTGTGTCCGCAGTCTCTGGTTCTCCATCTTTGCTAATTGTTTTCTGGCCAGTAGCGTGCCACACGTAATATACGACACAATAAAAATTTAAACTCATATGTGTAATCAGAATAAATGTAAGAGTTAATCTCGCTGTGAGACAATGTCTGAAAAAGAAAATAATTGTCGTAAGTAATGGTGGAATTTTGAACACTAATGGCTGCACGCCACATTACGTCTCACAGAACTAAAGTCGGCGATATTGTGAACTGATAAAACTGTATTGTTGCATTGTATGAATGAAAAAATTTGGAAACCGCGATGTAGCTTAAAATCATTGCTACGGGAACGGAAAACTGTGATAAATCTACCAAGGAAGCTTCGATAATACAAAGCGCTTGGACAAGATTGTTGATGTAAAGATGTGGTGCCTTATCTAGTGTCCGCGATAGCTGCGCAATTTCAGGTGTCGACATATAATTTACCTTACTTCAATGTCTTCCGGTCTCGTATCCAGTTTGTGGTACCCAATAAACATGTAACAAATGGAAGACAATGCAGTACATATAACAACTCATCCTGTCACGAAGTCGCCAGTTTAATCAATTTTTTTTTTTGGTTTGGCTCATTCGTACATGGCTCGAGATAATACAATGAATTATAGTAACGAATATTAAATATTACACAAACTCTCGGCGCTTCAGCATGGCATTTTTTAAAGGTCCGTTCATATATTTTTAACCGTGTTAAATCGGAATTCGTTATCAAACAGCACCCGGTGGATCGAGCTGGACGACTTATTACTTAGAAGTACGGAACCTTTTGCCATGGCAAGTCACCCAACAATATTCTTCTTCTTTCTTGGCTCTACAGCTCATGATGAGCCTTGGCTCCCTCTACAATTTACCCAACAATCTTACAATGACTAAAGACACAAAATAAAACATACATAAGTTAGTAATAACAGTATATTCTGAAACAAAAACACAGTTTATATTACGACACGTTGTGTATTTACGAGTGCCGTTTGGCTGCAGCTCGTGAATATATTAATAAAATAATGTAGTATTAATGGCGGTGTGCCACATACGTCCGATCTGGACAAGACTTAGAAAACAGAAGGTGCCTCTTCTTTTCCCAATCACCTGGTGATTAAAAACCTTCAAATTTTTCCAGCGACTGCATACAATATTTATACAGCTGTGGACTATATCTATGGCTCAAATTATTTCTTTATTTCATTTCTTATAATTACGTTGTCTTCTAATAAAAGCTCAGCATGCAAATGTGCTTTTAAAGAGGGATAGGGGGGGGGGGGGACAACATTGAAGGTGCAGCAGCGTTCGGGGGTTGAGAGGAGAAACCATGGGAGGGGGGCATCAAGTCTGCGGGAGATGTAAAGGACTTGGTTATGTTCCAGGAAAAGGAGCAGATGGCGGAACGGAATCAGGTCATAGAGGATCTGTGTGGGGGATGGGAGGTGTATACGGAAGGCGAGTTGTAGTGCATGATGCTCAAGGATCTGGAGGGACTTAAAAAATTTGGAGGGGCAGTATCCAGGCGAGACTAGCATGACAGTGGATGTGACGGATCAAGGATTTGGAGGTGTGGAGGATGGTAGAGGGTTACAACCCCCACGTCCAGCAGACAGAGAGGACTTTAAGGAGACCGGGGGGAGGGGGGGGGGAGTTGTGAGCTTTGGATTGGATAGAGCAGATATGAGGGATCCAGGTGAGATGACGGTCAATGGTGAGTTCAAGGTAGGTGAAGGTGGGGGAGAGGCAGACAGCACAGACGCAGATGGTAAGGGAAAAATCAAGGAGCCGGAAGGAGCAAGTGGTACGACCTACGATGATTGCCTGGGACTTGGAAGGATTGATTTTCAGGAGACACCATGTGGCAAAAAGATCAGTGTGATTCTGGAGAAGGCACTGGGACCATTGAAGGGTAGGACCGAGGGCAAGGAGGTGTCATCGGCATACTGCAGGAGGAGGACTGAAGGGAAGGGGGGAGGGGTTGGGGCATATCTGCTGTGTACAGGAGATAGAGGAGAGGTGAGAGGACAGAGCCCTGGGGCACACCCACGGATGGATAGGTAGGTGCGGGAATTGGTGTTGTGGACGGTAACGTAGGAGGGGCGGCGGGAGAGGAAGGAGGCAATCAGAGGGACATAGTTGATAGGAGGGGCGTAGGTCTGGAGTTTAGACAGGAGACCGGGATGCCATACGTGGTTGTAGGCCTTTTCGAGATCTAGGGAGACAAAAATGATGAAGTGACGGGAGTTGAGCTGGAGGCAGAGGAGGTGGGTAAGGCGTAGGAGTTTGTCGTCGTCAGAGAAGGAAAGTCGGAAGCCACATTTGGTGTTGGGGAGGAGGTGGTGTTGGTGGAGGTGATAATGGATGCGCCAGGTATTATAGATTCCAAGGGCTTGCTAAACACCCAGGTGAGACATATAGGCCGACAGGAAGAGGCACCAGACGGAGGCTTGTTAGGTTTGGGGAACATCAGGATATGGGAAGTTTTCAACAGGGTGGGGTAGAGGTTGGTGGCAAGGATTGCAGGGCAGCAAGGACTGCAAGGATGGTTGGAGGGCAGTGTTTGAGATGGCATTAGGTAGCGCCGTCGGGGCCGGGGGTAGTGTTGCGTTTAGTACGGAGTGTTAGGCTGATGTCCTGTGAAATGATGGGAGTGTTAAGTTCTGACGGTGGTGTGTGGCCCAAGTACTGGAAGCTAGGAGCAAGGGGAGGAGCGGAGGTATTCGTACTGTCGATGACGTCGGGGAAGAGGGAACAATCAGATTTGGGATCATCTGGAATGGAAAAGATATCGGTTAGGTGGGAGGCAGCGGTTGGCCTTACTGAGGTTGTGAGGAAAGGGACAGTCATCAAGGAGGAGATGGTACTGTGGGGTAAGGCAGTGCCCTGTAAGGCGGCGGAAAGCAGACCAATACTTGGAAGAGTTTATTGGGAGCGTGGCCTTGAGTTGTGTGCATGTCTGTCGCCAGGCACGGCGTTTCTTCGCAGTAAGCAGGTTGCAGACGTGTCGTTGTAATTGCCAGTGACGGGTGAGTGTGTCCCGGTGAAGAGTGCGGAGGAAGGATCGGTAGAGGCGATGGAATTCACGAAGGAGAGGGACGGCCTGTGGGGGCAGGGCTGGGTGGAGAGGGTGTTTTCTCGAAACTACACTTTCGGAATATTAGATACATATATCTTCACAATGGTCTGAGCTTTGTTCACCGAATTTCTCCGAAGTGAGAAACGGGATACTCTCCTAGTACTATGAACGAAATTTTCTATGTTTTAGCGCTAATAATGATGTGATAAAATAAAGGTTTCTCTTTTTCCTCCGATATATTCTAAACTACATAACGAGAGGCATAATGTGTTCCTATAGATGTCGACAGCAGCCTGGGGCAGTTTGAATACAATATATTACACTAATGCAACAGAAAACGTACTAGAATGGGAACGAGTATTACAAGACCATCTATTAGACAAAACGTTGTAGTTCTTATACTATAACAGATAATCAAATAAGTTTCCTTACACAGTGAAATGCCCTGCTTAACCCGCAGGGCGGACAGATAGAATAAATTGTGAAAAGGGGCCAAAATAAGGGTCTGTCAATTACACTCGAACATACAATTTTATTATTTCATCAAACGTTACAATTGCCCAAAAAAAATTTTTTAAACACACAGCTTTAATCTTTGGGACTTAATTACGGGCTGAAAGCCACTTTAATGTAAAAACGGCTGAAGGCCAATAGCTTAAAACGCAATAATGATCAGAAATTTTAAAAAGGGAAATTTTACCTTAAACAGTTCTTAAACAGTTGGATTCAAATGGGGTGAAGGCCGAAGACTTAGAATTCAATTTTTTTTTAAACAATGCCAAACAGCTTACGTGAAACAGTACTTTAAACTAGACTGAAGGCCTTAAGAGTAAAACAACTCTAATTTAAAACACAAAACCGGCTAGAAGCCATACAAGTACCAACAACAATAACAAATTTTAAAAAAATAAGGCAGTACACACAAGGGCGTCCAGATGTTCGAGGGTCGGCCTGTAACTCAAACACTAACTCTCGGTTAGGTGAGACAGGCAGTCGGGCCAACCATTCACGATCCGACGACAACCCAACCGACTGATAGTCAGTCAGTGGACCCACCGACAAGATAACTTCCACTTCACCGGACCAGGGCACAACAGGAGTTCAACGGAACAACGTAGAAGATATTGGCGCCCACAACCAATCATACACGGAGCTGTCAAACTACACACCGTTGCTGGACAGCAACAACACGATGAGGAAACTATACTGCCTAAAATTTACGTCAATGGCCAGGGCAGGTAACTGGAACGTTAACGGCCACAAGGCAGAAGATTCCGCTGGAGCACTTCAATTCAAATAACCAAATACAGTGGAACTCCACCGGAGGGTGGCCAGAATTTTCCAACTTGAAAACCACATAATTGCTCAAGGGAATATCCTGACAGCCGACAACGAACTCCAAACGACACAATGTGAACAGTCTTGTCTTGCTGGTAGATTAAGTCAAAACACAACTTTCGTGTCCAGGGTCGGTGAGCCACGGACCTCGTAGCAATGGGAACAGCGCCACACACTCCGACACCGCGTAGAGATCGCCAGCGGGTCCCGGCCAAACTACGCCCCGCTGAGAATTCCTCGCTGCTCCACGCCAACCGACCGACTCCTCAGAGCCAGTACGCCGACAACTTTTAAAAGAGCTTGTCAATCAAAATCACACAAACTACACACAGTTTCACGAACACTTGCAAGAAGAACCAGGCAATGCTAAAGGTAGTAGTACACAGAGAAGTTGTACTTTTCATGAGAGAAAAATTTAATTTCGCGCCACAAAACAAGGTAGGACCATTTAAAAGTAAAAATTGAGCAGTTTTACCTACTCCCCTAAGAACATTCTTCCCCTTACCTGTAGATGCAGCAGCACCAAGTGTGCCGTCCACATTTACAAGTGTTTTGTATACGAGCAATCGCCGACGACGACGATAACAACGTCTACGAACCATTGTAAGAAGCAGTGCCTCAGTGGCTATTCACTCACACAAGAGTGAATGCGCTGGCAGGACAGTGTGCTCCTTATATAGCATCAGTCCTGGCGCACGCAGCGGATGTGGACTTCCGGGCGCCAATTCAGTAGCGCGCCTTATCACCTGCAGTTGCGCAATCGGCAACTTGATTTTAGCCCGCCGCGAGCCTAGTAATACTAGGGCTCGCGGCTCCTCTCTCTCACACTGAAGCAGTCCTCAAAAAAAGGCCCTTTTAAGGGCCACAATACTACACATTGATCTTGCCAAAAGCCGAGAAGCGATTCTTCTTGGTGTTGTAGCTCTCTGGGGCACTCTGGGATGCTCGCCAACCGACCGACTCCTCAGAGCCAGTACGCCGACAACTTTTAAAAGAGCTTGTCAATCAAAATCACACAAACTACACACAGTTTCACGAACACTTGCAAGAAGAACCAGGCAATGCTAAAGGTAGTAGTACACAGAGAAGTTGCAGCAGGAGGATCTGCAGCGGATAGGCACTTGGTGCAGGGAGTGGCAACTGACACTTCACATAGACAAGGGTAATGTATTGCGAATACATAGAACGAAGGATCCTTTATTGTATGATTATATGATAGCGGAACAAACACTGGTAGCAGTTACTTCTGTAAAATATCTGGGAGTATGCGTGCGGAACGATTTGAAGTGGAATGATCATATAAAATTAACTGTTGGTAAGGCGGGTGCCAGGTAGAGATTCATTGGGAGAGTCCTTAGAAAATGTAGTCCTTCAACAAAGAAGGTGGCTTACAAATCACTTGTTCGACCTATACTTGAGTATTGCTCATCAGTGTGGGATCCGTACCAGATCGGTCTGACGGAGGAGATAGAGAATATCCTAAGAAGAGCGGCGCGTTTCACCACAGGGTTATTTGGTAACCGTGATAGCGTTACGGAGATTTTTAGCAAAGTGGCAGACTCTGCAAGAGAGGCGCTCTGCATCGCGGTGTAGCTTGCTGTCCAGGTTTCGAGAGGGTGCGTTTCTGGATGAGGTATCGAATATATTGCTTCCCCCTACTTATGCACGATTCTCATGTGGTGTCACTGACGTTTTGCTGTCCAGTGCCGTCTGTTGGCCAGTTTTTGCTCTCATTTTGGGTTCAATACGCCCACATGTCATGTCAGGCATCTGTGTCAAATTTTACCACTACCGTGCATTAGTGTATTTTCAAAAATTTGCGGTCTTTCGGGTCACTCTGTACAACTACATCTACATCTCTCTTCTCAAGCCAATATAGAGTGAGAGGCGAAGCGTGTTCTGGTTCCAGTCGCCGAAGGCGAGTTTGAAGATTGATCGTAGGTAAACCTCCGTATTACTTGTAATTTCTCGGATTTTCTCCCTGTCGTCGATTCACGAGAAATATGTGGGAGGAAGCAATACGTTGCCTGACTCTTCCCGGAACGCACCCTCTCGGAATTTCATGTGCTCGACAAGCAACTCTCCTCCTATAGCGTCAGCCACTGTGGTGCGTTGAGTATCGACGTAAGACTCTCCCGTGATTAAACGTGCCGCTCTTCGTTTGACCATCTCTATCTTTTCAGTAAGTCCTTCTTCCTAAAGCTCCCAGACACGAACAGTACTCAATAATCAGTAGAACAAGTGTTTCGTAAGCTTATAACACTGTAAGGAGACAACAGCTGAAGTACAAACCAGTTCGGATAATACCATGAGGTAGAGCAATCTGTCCCCTTGGCAGAATGCTCGCTGGGAGAACTTTCAAAGTGATTACCGGTGAAAGGAATAGTTCCTCTAAAATAGTCAACAACAGGATTTCATGCGGCTAAGTCTCTACAACACTCTTCGTCAACCCTTACATTTCCGACATTCTGGACACACAACCAGGGAGTTCGCTTGCACGGACGACTGAGGTGTACCCGTATGCCACGAATCACTCGATCACATGGAGGATGCGTTGTGCTCTGAACAAAAGTTGCTGAACAACTACTTTCACAAATGGAGATGACAACCGACACAAAGACATACGTATCATGCTTTCACCGCTCAGCAAGAGAGGAGTTTTTTTCGTCAACTTTGGAGGAAATGTCTCAAATACTGTAACTATCCGAAATATCTAGGTACCACTGGATAGGACACTCTCTCACAAGGAGCACGTGACGTGGACTACAAGCAAAACGAAGACACTCTTACAAAGAGAACCTGACAAAAACCACAGCTAAAATTGAGGGCTCTCTTTCATTGGAGCACATGAAAAAGACCACAGGTAAATCGAGGGCTCTCTTTCAAAGAGCACATGACAAAGACCACAGGTACATTGAGGTGTCTCTTTCTAGGGGCGCATGACAAAGACCACAGGTGACGTGAGGGAAAGGACTAATATCACCCACAAACTGCGCAATACGTCTTGGAGCTTCACAGCAAATACGCCTCGCACTTCAGCAGCTGAGCTTGTTTCTTTGGTGGTAGAATATTGCGACTGTGTATGGATGCACAGGTCGCATAAGGACAATATTGACGTGGTGCTAATATCGCTTCTCGCACTGTGAGCGGCACAATGAAATCCACCCATATTGCACAACAGTTCTCTTTGAGCTATACACCACCACCGAAGATGCTTCGTAAAAAGACTCCTTTCAGAAAGTACCGCAAAGTTAACAATAAACCTGTTATAATGACGTAGTGTCCTCACTCAAAGAACTAGGATATCAAGAAACAAGCGCTAATATACTCCGCTACTGCCGGTCCCAATCCCGGGGCCTCATCTCGCAAGTGATGAGGAAGGAGGAGGGGGAGGAGTAGTAAAAAAACCTGGGCGCATCTGGCTCCGGATGGTGGCACCCTGTGAGGGCCCCTGTCCAGGGTTACAGTTGAAGCTCCAAAATCCAGACACGTCTGTGTGGTAGCCGCTGGTACTCAGCGTCTGTTGGCTCTGTGAGCTCGGCTGTGCTTCTGGAACTCAAAAACTGCAGTCGAAATTATGTGAAATCCTTTGTGATTTCACCACCAAAACCTCAACACAAACCAATAATCAAGACAGAACAATGGGAAAGAATCCACTACTCTGGGCCCCAGTCAGTAAGACTGGGTAATAGACCTGATCGTCGAATCCAGAGGATCAGGCATAACATGAGGAGAATAATCGGAGCTTCTCAAAAACTCTCAAGACAAAGAGAATACTCTACATGGTAACACTCATCACAAACACACTACTGAAGCCAGGTAAATTGAAACAATTAACAAACACCATCAATAAATTCAACATCAAAATCATGTCAATACAGGAAACGCGATTCGCAAATGAGAACTACTTAGATTTGGAAAATTACAGAATGTATAATAACCATTCCAGGAAGTGATCTCAAACTCCTCAGAACAGGATTTGTGGTACACAAATCGGTACTGGACTCTGTAATAGATTTCACCTCAAATTCAGAAAAAATTTCAACATTCACGATACGATCTGGAAACAAAGCCTAACCACTAATTCGTGCACATGCCCCCACAAATAATTGTAACAAGAAGAACACAGTGATTATAGAGGAATTCTGGGAAGATCTGGAAGAAACTACCAGCAAAATACCCAAGAATCACCTAAAAGTGTTACTAGGGGATTTCAGTGTCCAGTTAGGCAAGGAAAGAAAATTCCGAGACATGACCTGGAAACACACGGCTCACAAGAGAACAAACAAAAATGGAGAGAACTTGATAAATATCTGCAGGAATTTTGTGCTGGAAATCATGTTAACGCAATTATAGAAACCACACTGAAAACTAGTAACTTGTAAATCCCCCAACAACGCTCTAGGAGAATTTCAGGTAGACCAAGTAGCAACATCGATGAAAAACGCTAGAGAAACAATGAACGTAAGAACTAGGAAAGGAGTTTTTGAGTCTGATTATCACCTTCTCCAAATCAAAGCAAAATCAAGAAAACCAACAGACCTTTCAGAACAGATCTAGAGTACCTGCAACTAAACAAGAAGGAAATAATAGAAGAAATTACGAAGATCAACAGCAACAACTGGACAGAACTGTGGCAAAAAATGAGAGAACTGATAAAACTGGGGTAACCACCGAGGAAACGGAAACATCGATAGTGGAACATGACATGCGACAGAGCCATAGAAGACAGAATACAAACATGGAAAAAAATTTAACAGCCACAGAACAGAAGAAAAATGTCAAGAATTCAAAAGGATACAGAAAAACTCTTCAAAAATAATCTGCAGAGAAAAAACGTGGTTACGAAAACAGCAGTTTGAAGGAGATAGAAGAGGACTTCACCAGAAACAAGACAGAGAATTTTTACAAAATATTCCGAGAAAATATGACAGGATATGAACTTCCATCTTATGCTTCAAGAGACAAGATTGAACACTGGAAACAAATCCGAAGAAAAAGTGTGAAATATTAGCTTGATACTTTGACACATTACTCAACTGCGATTAACCAGAACAGAGATTAAAGTTTACGAAACCAGAACCTATCCAGGACTCCAAAGCCCCAGCACACGAAGAAGTAGTGAAAATAATGAAATCATTTAAAACTAACAGAGCAGCAGGAGAAGAACGACTTATTGCTGAAAAATGGAAATTAGACCATGAAAACATTACACCCAAAATACACAGGATAATCAAAAACATCTTGGAAACAGAAAATGTGCCATAAGAATGGAAGTCTACCCTAATACACCCCCTCCACAAGAAAGGAGACAAACAGACACTAATAACTATAGAGGAATTACGTTACTGCCCTACTGCCTGTCACATACAAAATTCTATCCAAAGCTCTGTTAAATTGCGTAGAACTTCAGATAGATCAACATATCGGAGCGTACCAAGCAGGGATCAGAAAGGTAAGATCGTGCAGTGAACAGATCTGGTGCCTGAGAACAATATTAACAACGAGAAAGTCCAGAAACATCACAATAACATTTGTTGATTTCAAGAAGGCCTACGATTTCACAGACAGAGAAAAATTTTTCGCTACACTGGAAGAAATGAAGGTAGACAACAAGACCAGGAAACTAATCATGGAAACATAAACAAACATAAAATCCAAAGTGAAGTTAATGGGAGAGAACTCAGAACCGTTCGAAATCAAGACATAAGTGAGACAGGGAGATTGCATGTCACCCATTTTACTTAACGCAGTTTTAGAGAAAATAATCAGGACATGGGACAAAGGAGTCAATGGGGTAAAGATGAGGAGACAAAGAAAATAGAACCATCAACATAAAATGCCTGGCCCTTGCCGATGATATAGCCATCATAACAAATAACAGAAAACAAGCAAAAGAAGCTCTAGACACACTATATGAACTCGCAGCAAGAACAGGACTACAAATTTCGTATGAAAAACCCAGTTCATGGACACAAAATCCTCATACAGAAACCCACTGGCAACAAAGTATGGAAAGGTAGCACAAGTAGAAAGTTTCAAATACCTGGGAGAGATTATACAGAAAACAGGAATAAATTCAACAGCGAATGAAGAAAAAGTTGCAAACCTACAAAAAGCATAGAGAATTACATAGAACCATTACAACAAAAGAGGTATTTCCTCCATTAGTGCCAAATTAAGACATTACAAAACAGTAGTCTTACCAGAAGCCTTGTATGCCTCAGAAACGAAAGCAATCAGGGGAAGAACGAAAATCAGGGAAATGGCAAAGCAATAGTGGAAAATTCTGTGAAACATCTATGGGCCAGTTCAGAGACAGGGATCTGGATACAAAGACCGAAAAAAGAACTGTACAAACAGAGAGAGACAGTTACAAACAACATCAGAAAAACAAGGGCTAAATTTTATGGGCACATTTATAAATGAACGAAAATAGAATGGTCAAGACGATTTTTAACATAGTGATGAGTAATACGATGAAAACTAACTGCACAAAGGAAACCATGGAAGGCCTCAACAAACTAAATATCTATGGGCCAGTTCAGAGACAGGGATCTGGATACAAAGACCGACAAAAGAACCGTACAAACAGAGAGAGACAGTTACAAACAACATCAGAAAAACAAGGGCTAAATTTTATGGGCACATTTATAAATGAACGAAAATAGAATGATCAAGACGATTTTTAACATAGTGATGAGTAATACGATGAAAACTAACTGCACAAAGGAAACCATGGAAGGCCTCAAGAAACTAAATATCTCCACAGATGAAATAACGAACAGAGAAACATACAGAGAAAAACTCAGGAAACAGAAATTCGAGGAAACATAAAAAGAGAAGAAACCAGGAAAAAAGCAGACAGAAGAGAGGACGAAGAAACACAGTGAATATATGAGAGGTTTTTCGGAAGAGAAAAGAAAGAGACAAAATGAAGTGCCATGAAAATTGATTGTGTTTTAATGCTCTCCTAAATGGGGAATTAACGATAATATACAGGGCTATTTCAAATGATTGAAGCGATTTCATAAATTCACTGTAGCTCCATTCATTGACATATGGTCACAACACACTACAGATACGTAGTTTTGTTCGGCTGAAGCCGCACTGCAGGTTTCTGCCGCCAGAGCGCTCGAAAGCGCAGTGAAATAAAATGGCGACAGGAGCCGAGAAAGTGTGTCGTGCTTGAAATGCACTCACATCAGTCAGTCATAACAGTGCAACGGCACTTCAGGACGAAGTTCAACAAAGATCCACCAACTGCTAAATACATTCGGCGATGGTATGCGCAGTTTAAAGCTTCTGGATGCCTCTGTAAGGGGAAATCAACGGGTCGGCCTGCAGTGAGCGAAGAAACGGTTGAACGCGTGCGGGCAAGTTCCACGCGTAGCCCGCGGAAGTCGACGAATAAAGCAAGCAGGGAGCTAAACGTACCACAGCCGACGGTTTGGAAAATCTTACGGAAAAGGCTAAAGCAGAAGCCTTACCGTTTACAATTGCTACAAGTCCTGACACCCGATGACAAAGTCAACCGCTTTGAGTTTTCGGCGCGGTTGCAACAGCTCATGGAAGAGGATGCGTTCAGTGCGAAACTTGTTTTCAGTGATGAAGCAACATTTTTTCTTAATGGTGAAGTGAACAGACACAATGTGCGAATCTGGGCGGTAGAGAATCCTCACGCATTCGTGCAGCAAATTCGCAATTCACCAAAAGTTAACGTTTTGTGCAATCTCACGGTTTAAAGTTTACGGCCACTTTTTCTTCTGCGAAAAAAACGTTACAGGACACGTGTATCTGGACATGCTGGAAAATTGGCTCATGCCACAACTGGAGACCGACAGCGCCGACTTCATCTTTCAACAGGATGGTGCTCCACCGCACTTCCATCATGATGTTCGGCATTTCTTAAACAGGAGATTGGAAAACCGATGGATCGGTCGTGGTGGAGATCATGATCAGCAATTCATGTCATGGACTTCACGCTTTCCCGACTTCCTATGCGATTTATTTCTGTGGGGTTATGTGAAAGATTCAGTGTTTAAACCTCCTCTACCAAGAAACGTGCCAGAACTGCGAGCTCGCATCGACGATGCTTTCGAACTCATTGATGGGGACATGCTGCGCCGAGTGTGGGAGGAACTTGATTATCGGTTTGATATCTGCTGAATCACTAAAGGGGCACATAACGAACATTTGTGAATGCCTAAAAAAACTTTTTGAGTTTTTGTATGTGTGTGCAAAGCATTGTCAAAATATCTCAAATAATAAAGTTATTGTAGAGCTGTGAAATCAAAAATGGCTCTGAGCACTATGGGACTTAACATCTGTGGTCATCAGTCCCCTAGAACTTAGAACTAATTAAACCTAACTAACCTAAGGACATCACACACACATCCATGCCCGAGGCAGGTTTCGAACCTGCGACCGTAGCAGTCGCGCGGCTCCGGACTGAGCGCCTAGAACCGCTAGACCACCGCGGCCGGCTGCTGTGAAATCGCTTCAATCATTTGTAATAACCCTGTACATATATACTTACCACAGTATGTCGCCAATTGCTTTATTATTCACTTTTGAACAATAAACGAACTAAATAGCAGCGCAATAGTAACGTTGCAACGGCTACTACACTGCTATAGGGCTTACGTACTATTTTTATTATTACTATTATTGTATTATTATTAGTAGCAGTCAGACACGAAGCATTGGCAGCCTGATGTCTTCCAATACCAGCCATTTCGGAAATAAAGGTTCGAACAATCAAGTGATTACAAATAGTACACTTGAGGTGACACACGCCCAGGTGGCGGTAGTAGAGCGTACTCAAGGTATAAAAGAGTAGTACATAGGCGATGCTGTCATTTGTTCTTAGGTGATCCATGTCAAAAGGTTTACGATGTAATTACGGCCGCACAACGAGAATTAACAGACTTTGAACGCAGGCTGGTAGTTCAAGCTAGACATATGGTTCATTTCATTTCGGAGACATAGCGAATTCAGTTTTCCGAAATCCACAATGTCAAGGGATCGCCGAGAATACCAGATTGCAATTACTTCTCACCACGAACAACGCAGTGGACGGCGGCCTTCGCCGAAGCGAGGTGGCGCAGTGGTTAACACTCTGGACTCGCATTCGGGAGGGCGACGCTTCAAATCCGCGTCCGCCCATCCAGATTTGGATTTCCCGTGATTTCCCTGAAACGCTCCAGGAAAATGCCAGGATGGCACGACCGATTTCCTTCCTCAACCCTGACGCAATCAGAGCTTGTGCTCCGTCTTTAATGACCTCGATGTCGAGAGGACGTTAAATCCAATCTTCCTATCTTCACTTAACGACCAAGAGCAGCGGCGTTTGCGTAGAGTTGTCAGTGCCTACAGACAAGCAGAACGACAGGACAAAAGCGCATAAATCAACGTAGGCCGTACGACGAACGTATCCGTTAGGACGACGGTGAGAAATTTGGCGTTAATTGGATATGGCAGCAGGTGAGCGATGCGAGTATCTTTGCTAACAGTACGACATCGCCTGCAGCCCCTCTCCTGGACCATAGATGACTGGAAAACCGCGGCCTGGTCAGATATTCGAAATTTCAATTGGTAAGAGCTGATGATAGGGTTCGAGTGCAGTGAAGATCCCACGAAGCCATGGCCCAGGTTGTGTGGTGGCTCTGTAGCGATGTGGGCTGTGTTTACATGGAATGAATTGGGTCAGTTGAAATATCTGCCTGCTGTCCTTGGAGCAGGTAACTACAATAAATTTGCTAACAGTACGTCTAATTAAGCTCCTTGATTTGGAAATTGTAGAAAAAAATGCGGAAGACATTCTGTGTAATAATATTACACTCTTTAGCGATTTGTGTGATTCGGAAAATTAGAGCTGTTTGTCGATATACACTCCTGGAAATGGAAAAAAGAACACATTGACACCGGTGTGTCAGACCCACCATACTTGCTCCGGACACTGCGAGAGGGCTGTACAAGCAATGATCACACGCACGGCACAGCGGACACACCAGGAACCGCGGTGTTGGCCGTCGAATGGCGCTAGCTGCGCAGCATTTGTGCACCGCCGCCGTCAGTGTCAGCCAGTTTGCCGTGGCATACGGAGCTCCATCGCAGTCTTTAACACTGGTAGCATGCCGCGACAGCGTGGACGTGAACCGTATGTGCAGTTGACGGACTTTGAGCGAGGGCGTATAGTGGGCATGCGGGAGGCCGGGTGGACGTACCGCCGAATTGCTCAACACGTGGGGCGTGAGGTCTCCTCAGTACATCGATGTTGTCGCCAGTGGTCGGCGGAAGGTGCACGTGCCCGTCGACCTGGGACCGGACCGCAGCGACGCACGGATGCACGCCAAGACCGTAGGATCCTACGCAGTGCCGTAGGGGACCGCACCGCCACTTCCCAGCAAATTAGGGACACTGTTGCTCCTGGGGTATCGGCGAGGACCATTCGCAACCGTCTCCATGAAGCTGGGCTACGGTCCCGCACACCGTTAGGCCGTCTTCCGCTCACGCCCCAACATCGTGCAGCCCGCCTCCAGTGGTGTCGCGACAGGCGTGAATGGAGGGACGAATGGAGACGTGTCGTCTTCAGCGATGAGAGTCGCTTCTGCCTTGGTGCCAATGATGGCCGTATGCGTGTTTGGCGCCGTGCAGGTGAGCGCCACAATCAGGACTGCATACGACCGAGGCACACAGGGCCAACACCCGGCATCATGGTGTGGGGAGCGATCTCCTACACTGGCCGTACACCACTGGTGATCGTCGAGGGGACACTGAATAGTGCACGGTACATCCAAACCGTCATCGAACCCATCGTTCTACCATTCCTAGACCGGCAAGGGAACTTGCTGTTCCAACAGGACAATGCACGTCCGCATGTATCCCGTGCCACCCAACGTGCTCTAGAAGGTGTAAGTCAACTACCCTCGCCAGCAAGATCTCCGGATCTGTCCCCCATTGAGCATGTTTGGGACTGGATGAAGCGTCGTCTCACGCGGTCTGCACGTCCAGCACGAACGCTGGTCCAACTGAGGCGCCAGGTGGAAATGGCATGGCAAGCCGTTCCACAGGACTACATCCAGCATCTCTACGATCGTCTCCATGGGAGAATAGCAGCCTGCATTGCTGCGAAAGGTGGATATACACTGTACTAGTGCCGACATTGTGCATGCTCTGTTGCCTGTGTCTATGTGCCTGTGGTTCTGTCAATGTGATCATGTGATGTATCTGACCCCAGGAATGTGTCAATAAAGTTTCCCCTTCCTGGGACAATGAATTCACGGTGTTCTTATTTCAATTTCCAGGAGTGTAATTCTCTCTCTTAAAAACCGATGAGATATAGTACTTGCTGCTCACTGGAACTTCATCTGAACTTTTCTCACGAAGTCACTCGGTGACATTTCTGCAACCTCGTTCAGCAAGGAACGTCAGCTGGTCTTAGAGGCTTCATTACTTTTACGTTCATAGACCGTCCGAACTCGTTTCGAGTGCTAATACGGTACGGTCGATGGAGAGTGAATCATAGTCGTTGCAATGCCGTAAAAAAGAAATTCGTTGAGAAAAGAGTTCAAAATGGAATATTACTGCTTATGCTGGTTCTAACTGCCTATCCATTCTTCATCGATACGCACGGTCTACGAATCACCACTGTATCTGGGGTACATATAGCTCGATCCACAAAATAAGAGTTCGTAATGGTATCATAATTATCATTATCTCTTCAAGCATTAGACTTACTCATTTGGTTTGGATTTTGCAATACTCGTCTGTTCCTTTGTCTTCTTTATTATAAGCAACCGAGATTAGGTCTCTAACAGCAGTAAGCGGATGCACTAGAGTCGGCAGATAGAAAACAGGAAACACTAGAACGACCATCCAGAAACAATGAGTTAACAGACATTATCTTAGCACGTAAGCAGAATTCAGACAACTACAGAAAACCAAGATACCGATGTGTAGTGTGACATATATAATATACTGACAACACGAAGCCGAAGGTGTGAAAGACATAATTAATATGCTACTAACGAAGTAAGGACAATCGTACACCCCACTTATGAGGCGAACACAATCAATTTACCTGCGAGAGAGGTCAGTGCTCTTGTCATTGCTACACTTGCCAAAAAGAAACTGAGACAGACATACTTGTATTTGAAAGTATGCACTGGACGCTTACTTGTAAATCGCGATTCACATCCATAATCAAACGTTGGAACAGTCGTTGTCTCACAAAATTACAATATTTTGTTTTTCCTCGGGTTCTGTTTATCGTTCTACATATATCCCCAAACATTGCTAATTTCTTTTCTATGTATCTGTCATACTCGTTACAGCCTAAATAGTTAAAATGTTTGACTTGTTTTACTGTTGATCTCTTAAGTCATCCAGTCACAAATGGTCCACATATTCTATTTCAATTTCATCCTCTATATTCTATGTGAAGGTTATTGGATTTATGTACGAGTACTTTAGCAACTTCATTGTTCTGTTTTATTTAGCATATACATTGTTTTATAACCGATCTTTTGCCTTCTCTTTAGGAGATATTTTACTTTCAAAGCCACTGACTTTGTCTTTTTTTCTGAAATAGTCAGATGGTATTCTTCACAAACCTTATCTTCATTGTCCGCCAGCAGTATGGCATCGCCAGCATGTAAAAGACAATTCAGGTGGGAATTACTCTTAGTCAGCATTTCCCTTTAATAATCTCCTTCCGTACCCGAACTGCTTCATCTAAGTAAATGTTGAAATGTACAGATGAAATGCTGCGCTCTTTTCTTCTTTCTTTTGGCTATAGGCTATGTTAGAGTACCAATTATATATAAAATTAGAGTTGTGTGTTTGTATAGACTTCATGAAAGGTTAATAGAGTACTGTGGATATCCTCTTCTCCACACAATTCTCCACAGTTTCTATCAACATTGTCCAATGCCTCAATAAAATCAATGAATGCTATATGGTTTTCACTATTATTACCTCTCTACTTTTCGTTTTTTTAATTTTATTATAAATACGGCATCTAACGTCGATCAGCCCCTCTGAAATCACATTTGTTCTTTGCCTAATAAATTTTCAACTATAATCTTTAACCTCTCGTTCACTATTCTTGCATAAACTTTTATGCAGTGTCAAGTAAGCTGATTGCCCTACAGTTTTCGTAGCTAACGCCGTCTCCTTTTTTTTTTTTTTTTTTTTTAATAGTGATATCTCTTTGGTTTCTGATGTTGCTTCTGGAATAGCTCCCTTTCTCCAGCACATATTAAATAAATGCAGTAATCTCTTTTGTAGCAGGAGGCCTCCAGTTCACCGTTTACACCATCCAAACAAGTACCTTTTCTGTTTTTTGTTGAGTTGAGCGCTTCTCTTAAGTCATCCAGTCATAAATGGTCTACATATTCTATTTCAATTTCATCCTCTATATTCTCTGCGAAGCACGTATCTTCAGACTAAAGGAGCTTGTAATGTTCAATCCATTTTTCTTATTGGATTTATTTATTTGAGCAACTTCTTATTTCTGTTTGAATTAGCATATACATTGATTTATAAGCGATCTTTTGCCTTCTGTGAGTATCGTCTTCTATTACACTTATAAACCTATCCCAAGATTCTTGCCAAGCTCTTTTCGCTGCTCGATTTCCTGCATGACTCGCTTGTTTGTACATCTGATGATTCTCCTGTGTCAGTTCGTTGATTATACTTGAGATAAGCGTCTTGGTTTTTCCTTGTAAGTTTATCTACTTCTTGTGTCTAAATTTTTAACCCTTTCTTCCTTCTTATCTTTTTTTATAAGGCTTCTTCAGCAGCTTTCTTAACTGCAGTGTCTATATTTTTCCATTCCTTCTCTATTTCTTCCACTTATTCTTTCTTCTCTAGTTCCTGATTATATCTCTTCTCGTACACATCTCATACGATTCGATTGTTTAGTACACATACTTTGTAATTTTCTTCTTTCGCCTTTCTATCTTCATTTCTATACATATCAGTTTGAGATATTACCTGTACACTTTTCCGTCTATTACTTTTCGATTAATGGTAATGTAGTCAATAAGAGACTTAAACACTCTGACTGACGTGTATATTTAAGGATATCTTTTGTGCGGAAGAATGTATTGCTCTATGTTTAGTTCGTATATGAAATAGACGAAAGGGAAGAAACGGGAAAAGACACATGGTTGATTAGTGACTTCCAGGCGCACAGTGCATTGTGAAAATAGTGAAAACCGAAAATTCGTGCTGTATAGGGATTCGAACCCGGGTTTACCGCTACTCACGAGAGGTTGCCTTAACCGCTTTGGCATCCGGAAACGGTCCCTGACAGACCGAATTTCAAACCTATCGACCACTGTAATTCAGCGCTTTCGTCCATTAACCCCGTACTAGCGAATTATTGATTCACGATGTTAGCGCGTCCGCACTGAAACAGATATCATGGAGCCGTCACGCTATCACAGATATATATGTATTGTTGTTGTTGTTGTGGTTTTCAGTCCTGAGACTGGTTTGATGCAGCTCTCCGTGCTACTCTATCCTGTGTAAGCTTTTTCATCTCACAGTACCTACTGCAACCTACATCCTTCTGAATCTGTTTAGTGTATTCATCTGTTGGTCTCCCTCTACCATTTTTACCCTCCACGTTGCCCTCCAATACTAAATTGGTGATCCCTTGATGCCTCAGAACATGTCCTACCAACCGATCCCTTCTTCTAGTCAAGTTTTGCCACAAACTTCTCTTCTCCCCACTCCTATTCAATGCCTGCTCATTAGTTATAAAATGGTTCAAATGGCTCTGAGCTCTATGGGGCTTAACATCTATGGTCATCAGTCCCCTAGAACTTAGAACTACCTAAACCTAACTAACCTAAGGACATCACACAACACCCAGTCATCACAAGGCAGAGAAAATCCCTGACCCCGCCGGGAATCGAACCCGGGAACCCGGGCGTGGAAAGCGAGAACGCTACCGCACGACCACGAGCTGCGGACATTAGATATATGATCTACCCATCTAATCTTCAGCATTCTTCTGTAGCACCACATTTCGAAAGTTTCTATTCTCTTCTTGTCCAAACTAGTTATCGTCCATTTTTCACTTCCATACATGGCTACACTCCATACAAATAGTTTAAGAAACGACTTCCTGACACTTAAATCAATACTCGATCTCAAAAAATTTCTCTTCTTCAGAAACGCTTTCCTTGCCATTGCCAGTCTACATTTTATATCCTCTCTACTTCGACCATCATCAGTTATTTTGCTCCCTAAATAGCAAAACTCCTTTACTACTTTAAGTGTCTCATTTCCTAATCTAATTCCCTCAGCATCACGCGACTTAATTCGACTACATTCCATTATCCTCGTTTTGCTTTTGTTGATGTTCATCTTATACCCTCCTTTCATGACGCTGTCCATTCCTTTCAACTGCTCTTCCAAGTCCTTTGCTGTCTGTAACAGAATTACAATGTTATCGGCGAACGTCAAAGTGTTTATTTCTTCTCCATGGATTTTAATACCTACTCCGAATTTTTCTTTTGTTTCCTTCACTGCTTGCTTAATATACAGATTGAATAACATCGGGGATAGGCTACAACCACTGCTTCCCTTTCATGCCCCTCGACTCTTATAACTGCCATCTGGTTTCTGTACAAATTGTAAACAGCCTCTCTCTCCCTGTATTTTACCCCTGCCACCTTCAGAATTTGAAAGAGAGTAATCCAGTCAACATTGTCAAAAGCTTTCTCTAAGCCTACAAATGCTAGGAACGTAGGTTTTCTTTCCTTAATATAGCTTCTAAGATATGTCATAGGGTCAGAATTGCCTCACGTGTTCCAACATTTCTGCGGAATCCAAACTGATCTTCCGCGAGGTCCGCTTCTACCAGTTTTTCCATTCGTCTGTAAAGAATTCGCGTTAATATTTTGCATCCGTGACATATTAAACTGATAGTTCGGTAATTTTCACATCTGTCAACACCTGCTTTCCTTGGGATTGGAATTATTATATTCTTCTTGAAGTCTGAGGATATTTCGCCTGTCTCATACATCTTGCTCACCAGATGGTAGAGTTTTGTCAGGACTGGCTCTCCCAAGGCCGTCAGTAGTTCTAATGGAATGTTGTCTACTCCCGGGGCCTTGTTTCGACTCAGGTATATATGTAGCGAACCAGAAAAATGTAGACACTTTTTGATAGTCAATAGTAACGGAACAAAATGACATACTAACATACCGTTACAATTCTTGCACCGGGTGGGGGGAGGGGGGGTGGGGGGAGATCATTTTACGTGTTCAGAGCCACCCCCATTGGCAGCCAAACAACGTACGTGCCGCTGAACTGTTTACCGAACTGCAGCAGTCAGCTGAGCCGGTGTGATAGCCGCACAGAATCTCTCAGTGGTTTCTCTTTGCTCGTTCAGTGTAGCTGATAAACTTCAATTTTCAAGGTCCCCCATACGTAGATGTCAAGATGTGTAAGGTCTGCAGACCATGGTGGGTACTCAACAACTCCTCTACCACCCATCCATAGTTCACATAGATTTTCACCCAGCTGGGTTCTGACATCACTGTGGTAGTGAGGTGGATCACCTATTCGTTGTAGGTAAAATCTTTCATTTGCGGACACCTCTCAGATGGATGTTTGAAGCATATGGAGATACATCTCAACAGTTACGGTACATTAATGTGCCAATCAAAACGCGCTATGACGGGCCACACCACCCATTAACGCCCGGCAGATTAACATTTTTGTGTACGTGAAGATGGGGATTGTCAGGATCCCAGTACACGTATTTGTGGCTGTTACAGAACCGTTCAGTTTGAATTGCGCCTCGCCAGAACAGACTACGCAATCCGTTAATCCTCACATGTCTTCAAACCACTCGCAGTATTCCATCCTTCTGTCCGGGTCATCCTCGTTCATACCGTGCAGCGAGGTGGGAATGTGCACTACCCACTCCACCGCCTTCAGAATTCGTCGTAGAGCTTCTTCGGCTTGCCCCTCTTTCACGTGCATCCAGCTTCACAGATATTTTAGGGGACCTAGTAAAATGTTGCAACATAGCAGCGCTAGAAGCTAGACTTGTTGATATTTTTTGCTCGGCCCGACTTTTCCTTATGCACACTCTGAGCAGATTATGCAGATTTAAATGAGTACGAACGTGATGTTATAGTCGGCGCAGGAGCGATAGGACACAGCAAAAAAATGGCTCTGAGCACTATGGGACTTAACTTCTGAGGTCATCAGTCCCTTAGAACTTTGAACTACATAAACCTAACTAACCTAAGGACATCACACACACCCATGCCCGAGGCAGGATTAGAACCTGCGATCGTAGCGGTCGCGCAGTTCCAGACTGTAGCGCCTAGAACCGCTCGGCCACTCTCTGAGCACTACCGTCGGCTTCCAATTTATCCAGAGTACAATAAGTTGTTGTACCTGTTGGTGGCTGAGTTCCGTACACATTACGCCAATGCCGTTGTACCTCTATCATGTTCCCGTACTTCCAGTATCACAAAAATACGGCTTTGCGCTGTTCAAACGATAATCTTACTCCATTCATTCCGGCACTGTCATGAGCTGGAAAACGGGTGCCAAGATCTCTTGAGAAAACAATGGACTACGATACCGCGCAAAATTGTTCCGCTATGTCATTTTCTTCCAAAGACATTATCAAAGAGTGCCTACATTGTTTCTGAACCCTTGTAACTAGATGTCAAGATGAGAGGAGATCATGACGTTGAAATGAATAATATTCAGCAGTGCTCCACGTTGACAGAAACATACACAACTGGCCATTAAAATTGCTACACCAAGAAGAAATGCAGATGATAAACGGGTAGTCATTGGACAATTATATTAGAACTGACATGTGATTACATTTTCACGAAATTTGGGTGCATAGAACCTGAGAAATCAGTACCCAGAACAACCACCTCTGGCCGTAATAACGGCCTTGATACGCCTGTGGATTGAGTCAAATAGAGATTGGATGGCGTGTACAGGTACAGCTGAGCATGCAACTTCAACACGATACCACAGTTCATCGAGAGTAGTGACTGGCGTATTGTGACGAGCCAGTTGCTCGGCCACCATTGACCAGACGTTTTCAATTGGTGAGACATCTGGAGAATGTGCTGGCCAGGGCAGCAGTGGAACATTTTATGCATCCAGAAAGGCCGGTACAGAACCTGCAACATGCGGATGTCGTGCATTATCCTGCTGAAATGTAGGGTTTCGCAGGGATCGATGAAGGGTAGAGCCACGGGTCGCAACACATCTGAAATGTAACGACCACTGTTCAAAGTGCCGTCAATGCGAACAAGAGGTGACCGAGACGTGTAACCAATGGCACCCCATACCATCATGCCGGGTGATACGCCAGTGTGGCGATGACGAATACACGCTTCCAATGTGCGTTCACAGTAATGTCGCCAAACACGGATGCGACCATCACGAAGCTGTAAACAGAACCTGGATTCATCTGAAAAAATGACGTTTTGCCATTCGTGCACCCAGGTTCGTTGTTGAGTACACCATCGCAGGCGCTACTGTCTGTGATGCAGCGTCAAGGGTAACCACAGCCGTGGTATCCGAGCTGATAATCCATGCTGCTGCAAGCGTCGTCGAACTGTTCGTGCAGATGGTTGTTGTCTTGCAAACGTTCCCATCTGTTGACTCAGGGATCGAGGTGTGACTGCAGGATCCGTTACAGCCATGCGGATAAGATGTCTGTCATCTCGACTGCTAGTGATACGAGGTCGTTGGGATCCAACATGGCGTTCCGTATTACCCTCCTGAACCCACCGATTCCATATTCTGCTAACAGTCATTTTATCTCGACCAACACGAGCAGCAATGTCACGATACGACAAACCACAATCGCGATAGGCTACAATCTAACCTTTATCAAAGTCGGAAACGTGATGGTACGCATTTCTCCACCTTACACTAGGCATACAACAACGTTTCACCAGGCAACGCCGGTCAACTGCTGTTTGTGTATGATAAATCTGTTGGAAACTTTCCTCCTGTCAGCACGTTGTAGGTGTCGCCACCGGCGCCAACCTTGTGTGAATGCTCTGAAAAGCTAATTATTTGCATATCACAGCATCTTCTTCCTGTCGGTTAAATTTCTCAATTTCACGTCTGTAGCACGTCATCTTTGTGGTGTAGCAATTTTAATGGCCAGTAGCGTAGATACCATAATTCCCCTTACCTGTCATCGCAGCAACCAATGCCAATCAATTGGCTTATTAACATGATAACGGCTGTAAAGCTGAACTGTGCTCGAGCCGAAGATGCTACTTTTTCAACATGATTAATTGTCCCAGTGAAGTAGGTCGTTTGGGTGAGAATCTTGCTAGAAAGCGCGTGGGCGAATCTATGCTGGCCTCGGCAGAGTTCGACAGGTTATCAGAAGTTTCTCGCACGAGACTCTCGTTGGCCTATACGACATGAAAAACGACCTCTTTAATATATTCCGCAGTTTGGAGTTTGCTGGTAAAGCTTACCTGACAAAAATATATTGTGGCGAAGAAATTAGGCGAAGTCATGCTTGTGGAACACCTGCAGCTAACACTGGATAACCCACTTACGTGATAAATTTTTCATTCCTGTCTCTTATGAAGTTTTGCAGGTGACCCATTTAGCATCCTGCACGGCGCCACTGAAATATTCACAGTTCACGTAGCACGCTACGAAAGTACAAGTTCTAAATTCCTTCGCCAGTGTTCCGTGAACACGAATGTGATTTGAAGAGTATTTTCTCTGCGGTTCGTTTCACGATTCGCACGTCTCACTTCTCAGGAACCAAAATTGACGTCATAAATCAGGCAGCTATGTATTCATCGCTACTAAGTCGCTGAGTGAATTTGGTCTGTTAATTGCGAAGACACCCGGTTGTTGTAGCTCGGAGAAAGTTTACATTACCCTGTAAGTTGAGCTTCATGAGACATAACATTTGTAATATCATCGTTGTTTTTTTTTTCCTCTGTCTTGTGACTCGTTCCTCCACGAGTTCCTTTCTACATCTACATCTACATGGATACTCTGCAGATCACCTTTAAGTGCCTGGCAGAGAGTTCATCGAACCACTTTCACAACTCTCTATTATTCCAACCTCGTACAGCGCGCGGAAAGGATGAATACCTATATCTTTCCGTACGAGCTCTGATTCCCTTATTTTATCGTGGTGATCGTTCCTCCATATGTAGTTCGGTGTCAACAAAATATTTTCTCATTCGGAGGAGAAAGTTGGTGGTTGGACTTTCGTGAGAAGATTCCGAAGGACGAAAAACGCCTTTCTTTTAATGATTTCCAGCCCAAATCCTGTATCATCTCTGTGACACTCTCTCCCATATTTCGCGATAGTAAAAACGTGCTGCCTTTCTTTGAACTTTTTCGATGTATTCCGTCAATCCTATCTGGTAAGGATCCCACACCGCGCAGCTAGTATTCTAAAAGAGGAGGGACAAGTGTAGTGTAGGCAATCTCCTCAGTAGGTCTGTTAAATTTTCTAAGTGTCCTGCCAATAAAACACAGTCTTCGGTTAGCCGTCCCCACAACATTTTCTATGTGTTCCTTTCCAGTTTAAGTTGTTCGTAATTGTAATACCTAGATATTTAGTTGAATTTACGGCTTTTAGATTAAACTGATTTATAATGTAACCGGAGTTTAACGAGTTCCTTTTAGCACACATGTGGATGACCTCACATTTTTCGTTATTTAGGGTCAACTACCACTTTTCGCACCATTCCGATATTTCTTCTAAATCGTTTTGCAGTTTGTTTTGATCTTCTGATGACTTTATTAGTCGATAAACGACAGCGTCATCGGCAAACAACCGAAGACGGCTGCTCAGATTGTCTCTTTCGCTAATCTTTTCATGTCATATGTCACTATGTAACGCACATCTTTCTCCGGGGGACAAATATTAATTATTATCAGTAGTAGTATATTAAGCTGCAAATTATCTTTTTAAACCTGTGTGGTCTCCCTGGTGTGCCTAGTCGGCCACAAGTCCCCGTCACGCCGTCCACTCTAACAACAGAGTACACATAGGGTTGAAGACCTGGGGAAAGGAAGGTATCATCACAATTTGAATTTTGAGTAATATAACTTTCTTACCTTTATTGGTCGTTGTTGCACGCTCGTGGTCCAGTGATGAATCTCGCCATCCGCTGTTTGTTAAATCAATTTGAGGTCCAGGGTGTGTATTCTGCTGCGTAAGAACTGACACATATTTAAACTTCCAACTTTTATTTTATAAATGCTGATCGCGACTATATTCAATAATTTTCAATGTAACAGCTTTTCCAATACATCATTTCGTTCCCTCTATCCTTGACCTTCTCAAAGCAAGCGTATTACAAGACGTCTTAACACCAACTGCCCGTTGTCTCTACACCCGCCAACCACCGGCTCCTGTCCACAGACCTTAGAAACTGTGCAGTATTGCCAACCTTGGTTGTATATCGATATTTTATACATCGCACGTATACATATATGAAAAACATAGTATGAAAAGTGAAAAGTGTTTAAGTTGGTTGTTTTCGGGACGGAGACCAGACAGCGAGGTCATCGGTCTCATCGGATTAGGGAAGGACGGGGAAGGAAGTCGGCCGTGCCCTTTCAAGGGAACCATCCCGGCATTTAGGGAAATCACTGAAAACCTAAATCAGGATGGCCGAACGCGGGACTGAACCGTCGTCCTCCCGAATGCGAGTCCAGTGTCTAACCACTGCGCCACCTCGCTCGGTAAAAGTGTTTAAGTATTTATAATATAGAGTCTGTGGCAATATACCTCATGATTGTCCTCATATTAACAGTTTTGTAACAAAATAATAATATGTTTATGTTTACGTAGTTAAAGTTCACTTGCTCCTTCAAGTTGATTGACGGCACCGCACACTTCGCCAGCCAGTGTTATCGGTAGTTTCAGTAGTCCGTTACATTATAACTTGCAACCTGCGTCCTCAGTTATTTGATGGATGTATTCCAATCATTATCTTTCTCTACAGTTTTTACTCTCTATAGCTCTCTCTAGTGGCACAGAGGCTGCTCCCTGATATCTTATCACATGTTCTATCTCCTGTCCCTTCGTCTTGTCAGTAGTTTCCTATGATTCTTTCTTCGCCGATACTGCAAAGAACCACCTCGTTTCTTCTCTTATCAGTACACTTATTTTTCAACATTTTGCTGTAGCAGTACATCTCAAATTCTTTGATTTTCTTCTGTTCCAGTTTTTTCACTGTCCATGTTTCACTATCATACAATGCAGTGATCCCAAAGTACATTTCCAAGTTAAAGCGTATGTCTGATACTAGTAGTCTTCTCTGGACCAGCAATTCCGTCTTTGCCAGTGCCAGTATGCTTTTTGTGTCCTCCGTTCTCTATTCGTCATGGGTTGTTTCGCTAGCTACGTAGTAGAATTCCTCAGCTGCACTGCTTCGTGACCCTCAATTCTGATGTTAAGATTCTCGCTGTTCTCATTTCTGCTTCATCGCATTACTTTCATCGTTCTTAGATTTTTCTCAATCCTTATTCTGTGTTCATTACACTGTTCGTTCCGTTCAACAGATATCCCATAATTCTTCATCATTTCCACTGAGGATAGCAATATCATCAGTGAATCTCATCACTTACATCCTATCACCCGTAATTTGAATCCTACTCTTGAATCTTTCTTTTATTTCCCTGATTGTTTTTCCGATGTGTAGACTGAAAATTAGGAGCGAAACACTATATACTTTGACTTGGCAAAGTTTTACAGAAGTTCGAAATATGGCGCGTAACTCAGTGCGAGATGCTTTTAGTAATTTCCACAACGAAATTCCGTCTCGAATTCTGGCAGAAAATCCAAAGAGATTCTGGTCATACATCAAGCACACCAGTGGCAAGACACAATCAATACCTTCACTGCGCGATAACAACGGTGAAGTCGCGGATGACAGTACCACTAAAGCAGAGTCATTAAACACGGTTTTCCGAAACTCCTTCACCAAAGAAGACGAAGTAAATATTCCTGCATTCCAATCAAGAACAACTGCCGAGATGAGGAACATAGAAGTAAATATCCTCGGTGTAACAAAGCAGCTTAAATCACTTAATAAAGGCAAGGCCTCCGGTCCAGATTGTATACCAGTCAGGTTACTCTCACAGTATGCTTACAAAATAGGTCCATATTTAGAAATTATATACAGCCACTCGTTCACAGAATGATACGTTCCTAAAGACTGGAAAATTGCTCAACTCACACCAGTACCCAAAAATGGAAGTAGGAGTAATCCGCTGAATTACAGGCCTATATCACTAACGTCGATTTGCAGTAGGGTTTTAGAACATATACTGTATTCGAACATTATGAAGTACCTCGAAGAGAACGATTTATTGACACATAGTCAGCACGGATTCAGAAAATATCGTTCTTGTGAAACACAACTTGCTCTTTATACTCATGAAGTAATAAGTGCTATCGACAGGGGATGTCAAATTGATTCCATATTTTTGGATTTCGAGAAGGCTTCCGACAGCGTTTCTCACAAGCATCTTCTAATCGAACTGCGTGCCTACGGAGTATCGCCTCAGTTGTGCGACTGGATTCGTGATTTCCTATCACAAAGGTCACAGTTCGTACTAATAGACGGAAAGTCATCGAGTAAAACAGAAGTAATATCTGGCGTTCCCCAAGGAAGTGTTATAGGTCCTCTATTGTACCTGATCTATATTCACGACATAGGAGACAATCTGAGTAGCCGTCTTAGATTGTTTGCAGATGATGCTGTCAATTACCGTCTTGTAAAGACATCAGATGATCAAAACGACTTGCAAAATGATTTAGATAACATATCTGTATGGTGCGAAAAGTAGCAATTGACCCTGAATAAAGGAAAGTGCGAAGTTATTCACATGAGTACTAAAAGAAATCACCTAAATTTCGATTACGCGATAAGTCACACAAATCTGAGGGCTGTAAATTCAACTAAATACTTAGGGATTACAATTACAAATAACCTAAATTGGAACGATCACATAGATAATATTGAGGGTAGAGCAAACCAAAGACTGCGATTCATTGGCAGAACACTTAGAAGGTGCAACAGGTCTACCAAAGAGACTGCTTACACTACGCTTGTCCGCCCTATTCTGGAGTACTGCTGTGCGGTGTGGGATCCGCATCAGGTGGGACTGACGGACGACATCGAAAAAGTACAAAGAAGAGCAGCTCGTTTTGTACTATCGCCAAATAGGGGAGATAGTGTCACAGACATGATACGTGAATTGGAGTCGCAATCACTAAAACAAAGGCGTTTTTCGTTGCGACGGGATCTTCTCATGAAATTTCAATCACCAGTTTTCTCCTCCGATTGAGAAAACATTCTGTTGGCACCCACCTACATAGTGAGAAATGATCATCACGATAAAGTAAGAGAAATCAGGGATCGCTCGGAAAAATTTAAGTGCACGTTTTTCCCGCGTGCCTTTCGAGAGTGGAACCGTAGTGAGACAGCATGAAGGTGGTTCATTGAAGCTTCTGCCAGGAACTTTATTGTTATTATCAGAGCAATCACGTAGATGTAGATGTACGCCCTTTTTAATCGGAGTACTTCGTTCTTGGTATTCCAGTCTTGCTGTTCCCTCTTGCACTTATTGCATACCTGGATTACCCGTCTTTACCTATAGCTCATCAATATTTTTCTCAGAATCTCGGTTATTTTGCACAATCTCAGACTGTCAAAAGCTTTTCTCAGGTCGACTTAGTTTTCCTTCAGTCGTGCTTCCATTACCAACCGCAACGTCAGAACTGCATCTGCTGCCTTTACCTTTCTTAAAGCAAAACTGATCGTCATCCTGCAGATCCTCAATTTCTTTGCCGTTCTTCCCTATATTATTCTTATCAGCAACTTCGGTGCATGGGCTGTTAAGCTGATTGTGCGATAAGCCTAACACTTTTCGGCTTTTGCAATCTTCTGAACTGTGGGGATGATGAATTTTATCCATAGTGGATGCTCTTGAACTCCGTGACTGTTCCTTTATAGGGCGTAGAAAGATTTCCGCAACCAGTCAAAATAAAAGGTTATTTATTTGTCACACGACCGGCTTCGGGCTTGCGCCCATCCTCAGGTGTTTATACATTCTGTTACATGTTTATATTGCTGGAGATCACTGTATAAATAGAAAAGAATTATTTGCTGGTGACTAAACAGGAACAAGTGAAACAACTGTAAATGGCAAGACGAAAATATATCTGTACTTACATAAAGATGAAACATCATTGTTATAGTTACGCCGTGGTGACAGTATTTCCACACTCTTATGATCATTTTCACGATAAAAGGTTATTTACTTGTGACACGACCGGTTTCAGACTTGCGCCCATTCTCAGGTGTTTATACATTCATGTACATGTTTATATTACCGGATATCACTGTATAAATAATGAGTGTGCAACTAAGTGGAAGCCGGCCGCGGTGGTCTCGCGGTTCTGGGCGCGCAGTCCGGAACCGTGCGACTGCTACGGTCGTAGGTTCGAATCCTGCCTCGGGCATGGATGTGTGTGATGTCCTTAGGTTACTTAGGTTTAAGTTGTTCTAAGTTCTAGGGGACTGATGACCACAGCAGTTGAGTCCCATAGTGGTCAGAGCCAACTAAGTGGAAAAACTATCACCACAGCGTAACTATAACAACGATGTTTCATCTTTATGTAAGTATAGATATATTTTCGTCTTGCCAGTTGTTTCACTTGTTTCTGTTTAGTCACCAGTAAATAATTCTTTTGTATTTATGCAGTGATCTCCAGCAATACAAACATGTACAAGAATGTATAAACACCTAAGGATGGGCGCAAGTCCTAAACCGGTCGTGTGACAAATACCGGTCATGTGACAAATAAATAACATTTTATTGTGACTGGTAGCTGAAATTTTTCTACATCCTGTGTGGATGATGTTTTTCGAAAGTATGGCAGTGTATCGCGAATCACATACATTCAACACACCAGCATGAATAGTCGTTTTGTTGTCACTTCGCCCAGCGATTTTAGAAAGTCTCATGGAATAATACCTACCACTTCTGCCTTATTTGATCTTTAGTTGCAAGCTCTTTTAAATTCTGATTTTAACTCTGGGTCTTCTATCTATTGCCTGTCGACCCCTGTATTTTCTTCTATCACGTAGTCAGACACCACCTTCCCTTCATAGAGACCTTCAGTGTACTCATTCCACCTATCCGCTGTCTCCCCTACTTTTAACAGCCAGATTCCCATTACGCTCCTAATGCTACCGTATTTGCTTTTAATTTCACCATCAGTTGTTTTGACTTTTCTATATGCTGATTCAGTCCTTCCCATATTTTTTTTTCGAATTCTTCATGTTTTTCGTGTAGCGATTTCGCCTTTCTTTTCCTGCACTGATCGCACTTTCTTCGTGTTACACCAGGAGTAGAAGATGCGGAACTGCTGAGCCAACACTCGACGCCGGACTAATGAGTTCGGTATGATATTGTTTTCAGTAACCGTCCTCTGCTGTGATATAGAACGATGATTGGGATTAATGCATTTGGTCTAGAAGTTCAATTCTCCCTTTCTTTATTTCGTCAGAAGACAACCTTGCACCAAAGTCTGTATAATATTCACTCACCGTAATACAAGTAGGAGAATGTTCAAATGGTTCAAATGGCTCTGACCACTATTGGACTTAACATCTGAGGTCATCAGTCCCCTAGAACTTAGAACTACTTGAACCTAACTAACCTAAGGACATCACATACATCCATGCCCGAGGCAGGATTCGAACCAGCGACCGTAGCAGTCGCGTGGTTCCGGACTGAAGCGCCTAGAACAGCTCGGCCACCGCGGCCGGCCTCGAGAATGTTGTGTAAGTTACTAGTCACGAGACGCTCGCCTCACCACTTACTATGAGTAATCCAACAACTGCAATGAGTCACCAGAATTGTTATTGTCACATAGGGGACGTCTGAAGAACGACAAATTTATGGTTACGGACGGATGTAGTTTGTCTCCGTTATACTGAATTTCTGTGTTGATGGTATATTGAGACAATAGCCACATAAATAGAGTTTTACACATGTAACTTAAACAAATGAAATTATCTGATCTTTGCTAGTGACCAACCTCTTATAGCTGACAGAAAGAAAAAAGAAACCCTTCAAAAATCTGTTTATAAATGAACAGTCTCGACCCAGACAACAAAATTTGTGGCTTTTAAAGGTCAAAATTGTAATAAACGGCCACAAAATAGAGAATGTGAATGAAATCGATTTCTTGGAAAGTACCGTTTCCTGTACAGACGAAAGCGACATTCTGGAAAAAAAACCGAAAGGTTCATTTACATTAACGGGACCGTAGACAGAAGCTTGATTAAATTGTGAGGAAAAAATAGTAACGTTCTACGAAATAGTGGCAATACCAACCTTACTTTATGGCAGTGAGACTTGGGCAGTGAGAGCTGGAAATTAACGAAGAATACAAGCTGCGGAAAAGAGGTTTACGACAAGAGCAGTGGGCGAGATACTGTACAAGGAATACATCAATCAGAAACGAACTGGGGCCTGGGACTTTGAAGAATCAACTGAGATATCAAGGAGAATCGAAATAAATAGAGAGGTCGTGTCACAAGAATATGGGAAAATTCTGTCTCCAAATACGGAATATCGGTTTATAGACTTCGGATCACAGACAATAGATGCATTGAACAACAGAGCGTAACAGCTAAATGCCTAACACTTGAAGATGGAAGAACGAGAACAGGAAATGGATCAAAATGTTTTCTCTTGAGGTCACGTTTGAGCGTTAATAATATCATAGTGTTCAACCACATTGGTGTTGTTCCATAACTGTACTCGATCTGAGGAGGGGGTCAATTGAGACGGAGCACAAGCTCGTGTTAGGGGAGGATGCAAGAGGAAATCGGCCGTGCCCTTTCGATGGAACCATCCCGGCATTTGCTTTAAGCGATTTAGGAAAATTGCGGAAAACCTAAATCAGGATGACTGAACGCGGGCTTCAACTGGATCCGGTGTGCTAACCAATGTACCATCTCGTTCAGTATACTCGCGTTGAGAACCAAAACAATGTTCGAGAGTACTTTAAATTTAAAAAAAAACCTTTCTTTCAGAAACTAAATTTATATTTTTATGACTATTTTTTTCGCAGATACGTCCTTACACCCTCTAGTCCAGATCTGTTCAGTGCGTCCCTGTGAGTAAAATATCCCAAAGAGAGTAACTTCAGAATAAGTTATGTGAATTCAGAAATATGGTTTGGAAGGAACTATAGCTGGAAATGTGAGTCTCCTTCTTAACAATGCTATAGTTGCAGACATAAAGAAGTATTCAGGCGTCAAATACAACTCCTAAGAGCTCCGTAAGCTGTTGGAAATATAAGGTGACATTTTCCGTAATTTACTCCAAAAAATAGGAGCGTTTCGAACAAAAATAGATCCATGAAAAGTCATCTGGCATCTCTGACAGAATTACAGCATAGTGGCAAATCTCAAAGTTTTTGCTTCTCCTCCGTGAACTTTACTTCTCTTTCCTAAATTTCTCCTTGATCTTTTTTTGACGTTTGCTCTTCGCACAGAGAGAAAAATATTGGTCAAAATAACTATTTAAGGAAATAAACTAACGGCACAAGTAAATGTAATCAAACAGCCGAAGTCGAACCACTTGCCTAAAACAATGGTGATCTCACTGCCATATTCTTATAAGAACGTTACATCCGGCTTGTCTGTTTTAAGGGCGGTAGAACGTCAAACGGGCCGACTTGGAGCAGGAGAGGCATCTCAGGACATTTTAATTTCCAGTGTCTATACTTTTACAAATAAATTCATAAAACTTTGTCAGCATCACCAGGAAGGATTCAGGATTCACACTCATTGAAGTGGAAGTTCGAAAACATAACAAAATAATTTTTTTTTACGTGCGAAATTTCATCATTTTTTCACTTACTAATGGCTGCATTTGTTGCTATAGGTACACTTTTCTTAATAAGTTAGAGAGATTCATTGATGAATTTTGTACAGCACACATACCATACTGACAGGTGTATAAAACTCTAGAATTTAATTTATGAAAAAAACGAATGAACTGTTATATTTTAAACTTCATGTTTAGAAAAAACACAAATTTTATAGTTAATTACCTCAATTTTTACCACAGTTTTTAATATATTTGGAAAATTCTAGAGTTTCGTACACCTTTAAGTATGGTTTGTATGCTGAGCAAAATTCATCGAAGAATCTCTCTTACTTATGAAGAAATGTGTACCTGCAGCAACAAATGCTGCCACTAGTAAGTGAAAAACAGATGAAATTTCACACGTAAAAAAATTACTTCGTTATGTTTTAGAACTCCCACTGCTATGAGTGTAAATTCTGAATCCTTCCTGGTCATGCTGACAAAGTTTTATGAATTTATTTGTAAAAGTATAGACAGTCGAAATTGAAATGTCCTGTGGTGCCTCTCCTGCTCCAAGTCGGCCCGTTTGACGTCCTACCCCCGTTAATGGAGAGAGAACACAATCTCTTGGTATTGATCCCTCCCTGTTATACGGAACAAATCATCGTCATCATTAAAGGCGCTCAGGTAACAGTACCCTACAGTATCCATTCTTCCATGAGATGGCCATTGTGCTACTGGTAATGGGTCCTCCGAATGAGATTACATTCACGGGCGAACAGAAGGAGAAGTACAGCGAGCTTTAAATTTCCCAAGGGTCCGTACCGATATCGCTCGGTTGCCTTAAATGAAGTGGCGAACAATGACAGTCAAAGAATAGTGAATTAGACTCCCCTTGGCTAAACAACCAGTAGTAAAAATGAATAGATTTGAGCTCAGAACCAGGTAGCCGCTATTAAAGAAAAATTTCTTCGAGACGAAAAGCTGCAGCAGCAGATAGTCTTTATATCTCCTCACCACAATAGAGTCCATTTATACTGTACCCTACAGAGAGGTCGAACCCTAGATTTGTCTGCGTCTTCTACACCGCCACGTGAATGAGACTGACGGAGAGTAGAAAAAAAATGAGCTTACAGTGGAAGAAAGTATTGCGGCCTTCAATGTTCAGTCCTCTGCTGTTCCTAATATATGAGAATGACTTGTACAGACTGTACAGAACGAATCAGGCCCTTTTGGAATTTGTATAACTGAACTGGTTTCCGTAATTTATGGAAATGTACGTTATACTTCGTTGGATGTTCAACAAAAGTCTGAATAACAGCTGGTGTGCCAACAGGAAGTAGCTGGCGGTTGTGGCCGAGCGGTTCTAGGCTCTTCAGTCTGGAACCGCGCGACCGCTGCGGTCGCAGATTCGAATCCTGCCTCGGGCATGGATGTTTGTGCTGTTCTTAGGTTAGTTACGTTTCAGTAGTTCTAAGTCTACGGGACTCATGACCTCAGATGCTAAGTCCCACAGTGCTCAGCGACATTTGATCATAATAATAAAATAAGGTTCATAACAATTTGTCAGGTAAAGGCAGCAGCACTATCTTATTGTCGCCACATGAACCGTAGGAAGACTTGGACAAATCTGCACTTGGTATACAGAATGTCACCGTCTTGAAATGAAGATAAGAGCTAAAAACTGCACATAAAAGAGAGAAGGAACCCCATAGTAGGGCAGGCCTTAACAGGTTCCACAATTTATGATTCTTAATTTTTGATCAGGTTGAGGTTAGAGTTGCTCTTTCGGTCTTGAGTGTAGCTCGTAATATGTATCCTTTGCTCCCTTCTCCCACCAACATAAGCTCATTGCAGAATTCGCCTGTGTAATTTTTTGTGACAGCATACCCCGACGTCGTCTTGTGTTACTTAGGCCGCAATAAAAACATTATTTTTTCAAGAAAAAATCCTATTAAGTATAGAAAAAAAATCAGGCAGTGATGTTTACAGACGACCAATACATATTTAAGGCCAATTTACACACTGAAACAGTAATTTAACTAAACATTTAAGAAAAATTTGAATGGTGGGCTCCATATAGCTCCCAAGTTGTGCAGCGACCGTAAACCATAAAATTACCAAATAATTAGCAACCATTCGAAAATCATGTTTTCTTTATTTACTTTTGTAAATCGATTTCAACTGCTTAACAGCCATCATCGATGCTACAAATACAAGAGTAACAATCAAAATAATTAATAACTGTGACCAAATGAATAAATGTACATAAAGCAATGCAAAACCAACTAAATGTATATAGAGGCATTACAACATTTAAAATGCACATACAAATTTACCTTTGAACATAATGTTCCCTGAGTAGGAACACTGCTTAAGACAGTAAATAAAGAAAACATGATTTTGCGACTGGTTGCTGCTTATTTGGTAATTTAAGAAAAAGTTATTCATTAGCCTAGTCACTTTCGAAATCACACTCAAAATTTTCGCCCGTGTAAAAGTTACATGTACTTAAGACGCGTAACATATTCATCAGTCCACTTCATAGATTCATTCACTGGATCCACCTTCCTTAGCGTTACTTTTAGCAGCACTTCTATCTGCGCTCCGCACTGAAGTTTCGTCCCTGTTCCAAATTTCGTGAGGTTGAAAATTATGTCGTCAGAGAATTGTTGTCAGTATTACTGAAAAAAGGTTCCACATTTGTGCGGTGGACGCTTGAAGCTTGTGCTAATGCTAATCGCCTCTAGTTTTCTCTTTTTTGAAAAATCTGTGATCCAGTGTCCTGCGGCACACCTATTGTCACTTACGAAGAAACATTGAAGATCGCAAAGTACCTTTTACCAGGGTAATCCCAAAAGCAAGGTCTCCTAATTTTTTATATGTACATAGACCTGTTTATTTCTACAATCAGTTGACAGCTTGAACATTTAGTTATTTTTCGACATATTCACAATTTCTGTCGATGCATTTTTGTAGATGATGTGGCAGTTTTT
Organism: Schistocerca americana; assembly: GCF_021461395.2. NCBI lineage: Eukaryota > Metazoa > Arthropoda > Insecta > Orthoptera > Acrididae > Schistocerca > Schistocerca americana. Next base: position 89,031,309 of record NC_060127.1, on the reverse strand, counting down.
GTATGCCCATGTGATACCAGTTCGCCGCCATGCTGTTCAGAAAGTTATGAACCTCTTCTTTCAACTCGTCGTCGGAGCTGAATCGCTGGGACCACAATCAACGCTGACAGGTACTGTGAGACTCTGAAAAAACGCAAACGGGCAATTCAGAACCGGAGAAGAGGAATGTTGAGCGACATTCCTCTTCTCCGGTTCTGAATTGCCCGTTTGCGTTTTTTCAGAGTCTCACAGTACCTGTCAGCGTTGATTGTGGTCCCAGCGATTCAGCTCCGACGACGAGTTGAAAGAAGAGGTTCATAACTGTCTCGTAAAATTACACATAAGCTCGAAGGGGCTATCCTTGAACACATTTAAGGAGCTTGAAATATTTATTCACCGAAAAAATAATTCGTCAAAAGAACCATTAGAATTTCACGAAACAACCTTTTTCGATCTTTTTAAGGAAATGATATAAGGATGGATTGCTGCTTCTCAGTTTTCTCATTTAATAAGCTTATAAGGCAGTATTTTTTAAAAAATATTTCATTGAACTTATTAGATTTTGCGTATTTCGCTTTTACCAGCTGACTCTGTCACTTTTTTGTATTTTATTCCCTAAAACTATTACGAATACTGATACTGTATGTTACAGGGAAGGGGTTTTAAAAACGCCATTGTATTTATTTTTACGACTGACATATCCACATAGATCTTAATATAAATGTTAATTATCTAAAAAGCTTTTTGCCCTCATGCTGCACTTACTCACACATAATTACTGCAAATGTCGGCCAGTTAGCCCAGACTTTCACAATATGACAATGCTGTGATCATTTGATTCTTTGATGCTGATGTGATTAGAACTGATGGGAATATGATCTTTTTGTAATGATTCGATTATATGATTAGTAGGTTAAGATGTGTTGATAATATGATAATGCGATTAAAACATGATGACTGACGATGATGGCAATGAAAAAGATGATCTCTGTCTTTCAGATGAAACCGAGGCAGAATGCTTGAAGTTCACTGTAAGTTTCAGTATTTGATCTCTTCGATTGTCTGTAACCAACCACGATATTCAAAACACTCATCAATAATTCACTTATCTTAATTCGCAATCGGCAATTTTCAGCAATTACTTACCTCAGAACGTAGACAGGAATACATTCTTATAGCCTTTGAGGATTCATTTTGGTTGGCGAAAGACACACATCCCCTCTTTACCTTGGTGCTAGTATACTCGAAAGATAACTGCATCAGCTGCCTCTTTACCTGGAAACGTTACTTAGTTCCTTCGTAGAACGTTAAATACCACTTCCGTTATTGAAGCACTTGTTCACGTCCTACGACTATACCCGCAAAATTCAGGTGTAATCCAAGTACAAAGGAAATATTTCAAGGCGCCATAACGCATCGTGCAATTACATAATTGGCTACCTGGGAGGAAATGACGGTCTCATACATTTGAATTAAAACCAGTTCTCTATCGAGAGCAGAACTTCACGGTATTTTTATTGTCCCTATTAGACGTGAAAATTGGAAGCCCTCCAATTCGACTGAAAATACCTCCTAATTCTGGAGAAGCGGTTTCATAACGTAGACGTAGCAAAGTGCTCTCTAGTTGAAGGTGGTCCTTTAAATACGGAAAAGAGGTTTCCTGCTGAATGCAAACTGAATTGTCGCGAACGGTCAATGGCACCCTAAAGGCTTCTGGTAATTTGTAAGTCTACACATTTGAGCCCTGTGCTCCGCATGGTGGAGGATGCTCCGTATCACATTATTCGCTTCATGGGAATTCCCATTCCCTATGCAGTGAGAGGAATTAATGGCAGACTGTGTAACTTCGAACATATCCTAATATGTTTCACGTGGGTATAGGCCTTGCATTACGTATACAATGAAAGCAGTACTACCATGTCTCCACGCGAATATACCGTAGACGTCGGTACCCTTTATTGCACAGATATCTATTGGGATGGTTAATAATGACTTCTGCCAAACCTCTGACTATCTTGGCAGCGCTTGAATAACATTCCCACGCTATGGTTCCTCTTCATAGTGACGTAAACTAATAATTTATGTCTCGATTGATATATTTGATCAGTACTGAACTCCCTATAGTTGTATTATACAGTAGCAGTAATGTATATTTCGTCCAAGTCTTCCTACAGTTCACGTGGCAACAGTAACATAGTGCTGCTGCCTTTACCTGACAAATTATTATGAACATTATGCTCTAATTACGCTTCCTTTTGGGACACCCGCTGTTGTTATCGCTTTTGTTGCACATCCAACGAAGTACATAGTCACATTTCCATAAATTAAGCGATTACGCAACAATATTTGTGTCGTCCGTCGCTTACAAAAATTATTATGAACATTATGCTCCTATTACGCTTCCTGTTGGTATACCCGCTGCTATTTTCGCTTTTGTTCAACATCCAACGAAGTACATTGTCACATTTCCATAAATTAAGCGATTATGCAAAAAGATTTGTGTCGTCCGTCGCTTACAAAAATCTCTCCGTTCGTGAAAACAAATTCCCTTGTTGTCTAGCTTAGGTTATATGAACATTACCTTTCAAAACGGTCGTTTCACCGCATTTTGATATTGAATCTAAATTTCTCTCGTTGAAAGTTGACACAATTTCGGAATTAGCCATAGGAATAGGTCTCCCACCAAACACATTATTGTACTATTATCTTTAATCGTTAACGACGCTCAGTTCATGGTAGTAAAACATGGGGTACCGAATTTAACTGGTTTCAGCATTCGAAACATGGAATTCATGCGTGAATCCTAAAACAGAATTTCAGAAGGACTGTCTGGTACCTATGGGACCAGCCAGCTATTAGAAATGTAGTACTGTTATAATAAACATGTTTTATGAATAAAATTATTGAAATTACGTATTACCAAGAAAGGTTAGGGTCCAAGAATCTGTTGTTGGTAGCCGTGGTCGACTTTGCTATATAATCGATATTCGACTATGAAAGTGTATTAGACTTAGCATGATGATTTGTAGTACATATCTCTTCGATTCTGGGCACTTATTGGTTGATTAGAAACAGAAGCAATTAGACTTGTGACTTTATAACACCTTTCGCCATAGAGTTCCATGTTTATCTGTCACTAAAGAACTATTTAAGAGGAAAGGAACGTTCCTAAAAATACTATTCTAGATACACTACAGAGAGAAATTCAAACCGAGAGCGTATACGGACAACACGACGAAAGAATAGTAATGGTAACAAAAACACTCAGCACTCAATAACCATTCAGATTACCGCAAAAATTATAATATTAAAAAAATCAATAATGATGAGATGTTTCCAAAAGCTGCCCAGCCGTATGAACGTGATTTATTCGCAACAACCGGTTTCACGTCAGTGCAGATGCATTCTCGGGTTTATCTGTCACGAATATAAATCACTGCGTGAAATTTTTGAAATAGAAGAAATGCGGAAATATAGTGTTGACATTCAACAAAAAACAATGACGAGCACTCACAATGCTTATAGCGTGTTACCATAGCGTAGAAAGTTCCAGCTTTCGGGAACGTACTGTATCCATGTTAACAGTCAATCCACATTGGTTAGCTCTCATAATAACATGGAGTACACTCAAAAGAGACTTGTCAAAATGTACAAAGTATGACTACTGAATGAGACAGGCTTAGAAAAGAGCCGGAAAAAAAACAAATAATGAATGGGACACTACTGTGAACGGGGATAAAATGCCTAAAAATTAAATAATGGTTAATGAAACTGCTGTAAGTATACGGGGAATTTGCCGCGCTGGGTAACCGAGGGGTCTGGGGCGCCTTGTCATGGTCTGTGCGGCTCCCCCCGTCGGAAGTTCGAGTCCTCTCTTGGACATGGCTGTGTGTGTTGTTACTTTATGTTAGATTAAGAGATTAAGTAGTGCGTAGGCTTAGGGAGCGATTACCTCAGCAGTTTGGTTCCATAAGACCTTACCACAAATTTCCAAAATACGGGAAATTTCAACCCAAAGAATAATAATCTAGTATGGATCCAAATTGTAATTCTGTCAGAGACAGCAAAGGACTTGGAAGAGCAGTTGAACGGAATGGACAGTGTCTTGAAAGGAGGATATAAGATGAACATCAACAAAAGCAAAACAAGGATAATGGAATGTAGTCAAATTAAGTCGGGTGATGCTGAGGGAATTAGATTAGGAAATGAGGCACTTAAAGTAGTAAAGGAGTTTTGCTATTTGGGGAGCAAAATAACTGATGATGGTCGAAGTAGAGAGGATATAAAATGTAGGCTGGCAATGGCAAGGAAAGCGTTTCTGAAGAAGAGAAATTTGTTAACATCGAGTGTAGATTTAAGTGTCAGGAAGTCATTTCTGAAAGTATTCGTATGGAGTGTAGCCATGTATGGAAGTGAAACATGGACGATAAATAGTTTGGGCAAGAAGAGAATAGAAGCTTTCGAAATGTGGTGCTACAGAAGAATGCTGAAGATTAGATGGGTAGATCACATAACTAATGAGGAAGTATTGAATAGGATTGGGGAGAAGAGAAATTTGTGGCACAACTTGACCAGAAGAAGGGATCGGTTGGTAGGACATGTTCTGAGGCATCAAGGGATCACCAATTTAGTATTGGAGGGCAGCGTGGAGGGTAAAAATCGTAGAGGGAGACCAAGAGATGAATACACTAAGCAGATTCAGAAGGATGTAGGTTGCAGTAGGTACTGGGAGATGAAAAAGCTTGCACAGGATAGAGTGGCATGGAGAGCTGCATCAAACCAGTCTCAGGACTGAAGACCACAACAACAACAACATGGATCCAAAACTTCGATAATTGGAGAAACCTAAAAAAATAGCTTACCCTAGAACGCCGTTTAGCTTATATTGTATGATCCGGTAGCCACTAGCTGTGTAAAACCAGTCAAAATGAAACTTAAAATCCCCTATAATGCACGATTTTAATAAAGCACAATACAGCCTACAACGTTCAATCTATTCTTTTACTAAACGCTGATCCACACGGAAGCAGAATCTTCACGATTCATTTCAGTTTACTCTACCGACTAGACGGATGATGTTGGAGCGCCTTTTAGGAAGACAAGGTTACAAGGGAAGCGACCACAAACTTTCAAATATTTTTATTCACTTTTTTTATTCTTAGCGGTTTTATACGACACTTTCAGATGAGTTCTCATGATGGCGGTATGTTCCTTCGAAACGTGCCAATCTACGTGCTTACCCTTTGTGAAAGGTGGTTAAGCATACATTTTGACACACAACCTCATTACAAATAACTTAAACCGAACCAGAGCAACCAGCTTAAATAGAGGGAGAAGAAAGGAAACGGCCTTAAAATTTTTTGTCAAATCAGCAACGTGGTATCACATTTTGCATTTCATTTTATATATAATTTTGATGAATAAAAGAAAAATACTGTAAACAATGGCTGTAACCTCAAATATTCGTTGCTTATTATGTTCAATTAGTTATGTCCCTGTAGGAACAAACACATACAATCACGCAGAGTTTATAGGAGTGCTGAACAGAGCACACTCACCAAGTTGAGAACAAAACAGACTTGGCATGAAAATTGGTGTGTGGGTGTGTATAATTTTATGGGTAATTTTCTTGTTTTTCGATGTCTTAGGACTCGCATGTAACATTTTTATCATTTGCTTACGCACGCATAGCCCTGTCTGTGAGGCTGCGCTGCCTGGAGGCTGCTTGGGTTGTCTTTGCCCTGCGAAGGTGCACGGGTGTAAAGTGTTGATGGCTAGGAGAGGAGCAACATCTAACAGGATCTCCAGTGTTGATCTTACCTAACTGTAATTTGTAATGAAATATTTTATTATTGCTTGTAACACTTCAATGATGAAATTTTGTAACTGGAAAAGTTCAAGAATCTGTTTTATATGAATTTTTTAAATACAGTTTCTTGAGAAGAATTTTTGTCTAGAGAATAATTAACATTAGCTAGACCGCATTACCTGATGAATTTCCGTTTTCATGAGAGACAATTTTTATGAGAACCAAGTTGGTATTGCATGTATTTAAGAGACAGCATTGCACTACTGCGATTCTCTGTAGTTAGTAGCAGCTCAGACACTGAGTCACGCATTTTCTTCTTTTTCTGAGAGCAGTTGGACGGGTTTTTCGATTGTGCCACAGGCAAGCAAAGTACAGGAGACGCAAATTTTCAATTTCACAGCGTCAATAAACAGTGCTCAGTTTAAATATTCTCATTCAAATTCACAGTTAATTTTTTTTTAACAGACCGCATTAGTTCAGGCAGGGCATATTTAATTTACAATCTAGCAGTGAGATTTGCTTCTCATTCTCTCAGAGAGTTTAGTTTCATCTAATGATGGAATTATTTTGTCTGCAACAGTTTATATTGATAAAGAGGCTATATATTCAGAAAGAGACAATCCAGGAGTAAAGCAAACAGATGCACATTCGGATAATCCTCGTTATGGTGTTTTTACTTACTAAGACAACTTTCAGACAATGCAAGAGTTTCAGTACATATTCCAAAATAATTGACACTTTATCCTCACAAAATATGCAGGTGTGTGAAGCGCATACTGTAACAAACCATATAAATAGCATTATAACATGATTGTCCCTGTATGGCCCAGCAGTGATTATTATGTTCTTCACCTGTGATGTAACTAATTCCCATGAGACTATAACGAAAACTGAAATGGCTACAAAGCTGAAAACAGTATGCAGAAGAAAATCAAATAACAGTCACAAGGATAAAACATTACCATGTCACAATTTTAGATATTAATATCTTTTTCAACGTCTCCTTAAATGTAGACCTATCTAATGTTGTTATATTGTGTATATCTGTGGGGAAACCATTGTGGTTTATCTTAGGTTTGTGTACCAAATGTTTCTTATACACATTTTTTTATGTTCTTTCCTACAAAAATAATTCTTATCTCTAGTTTATTAATTGTTAATTTACCTGTTTAATGTTGCACTCAGTCGTCTTATTTTGTCACCTTGATTAGTTTAGCATCCCCTCCAGATATTGGAGCACATTCAGCTCCAGGAACTCCGATGTAACATGGCTGTGTACATGAAGTTTCATTGCACAGAACTGATGATTAGTTCATTGGCTAGAGAGTTTATATGATATATCCTTCCAACTGTACAGATTTTATGAGATCATTGTTTCAATTATTGTTACCATTGCAATTTCAGGAATGCAATCTGTATCAGGTAATCAGACTGCAGGAACAGTTTGTAAGGACATAATACATTTTGATAGGTATGTTGGAATGCATGTGGAGGCGAAGAGATAGGAAAATTTCCATTACTGTAGTAGTCGATACCAATGTTGATATGAACTCTCGACAGTGGTCTACATCTGACTTATGTGCCACATATATCAAATTATTTCATTCCACATGTACTGCAGTTAATAAACTATTTCCTTTGAGCTATAGTGAAGTACAACAAGTCTATTTCATATACTGTAATAAATGTTTTTCATCATACCATTCCTTTCAAAAAAAATTTCTATAACTTAATGTGATTTAAATGATCGACCATATACTGTTGCAACTGGTCTCTAGTTCCTAGATGTGATTAATTCCATCAACATTAATGTGCTAATTATAAGATTAGCGAGATTAAAAAGTATATGTTGCACATCAATTTGTAGCGTATACTGAACATCAGATGAGTACTGGTTCTGACCTCTTTTTATTATTGTTCTTCTATTAACCGAGAAGAAATACTTTCTTCGTTCCTCACCAGAGTAATTTTCGTAATTAACTGATAACATGCAACATACACATATGAATGTAAAGGACGTATATTCCATGAAATAACAACTGAGGATTGTCACATTCATTTTTCTGAAGCATCTTACTTTCTTCTGTACTGGCTGTGTTCAGATCTGTTTCAAGCAGCTCTAGAAAATAATTAGACATAATGGTTTTAATCAATGAATGTGTATTTGTTTTAACTTACTTCAGCACGTGGACCTATTATGACCTTTTATGACAAAGAGACTGTTACTGAACGATGACTGAACGTAGTGACGATACGTTCTCATTGTAAAGTGTAGTAAAAATTGTCCACAGGCCTGCTACAACTTGGAAATGTACATCTATGTTTCACAAATCGAAATACAATGTTCATTACGAATACATAAGGAATTTTCCAACGGTTGTAATCTGTGGTGTTCCTCAGAAGTGGAAAACATCACAAAGATTTGCTTAGGCATTTCCAAGTAATTATTCGAGGATAAAACGTTTCAGTTGACGACCATCGACATAAACGAATTTGATGATTAAGTTTATCGTGTTTTGCGATCCTCAAAATTTCCGAATAGATATAATGAGACACACAGTAAGATTCAGCTGCGCATGCTGATGGGTTTATGCAACACACAATTCCTCGAAGTACCATGCATAAAATTTTCATTTTCTGTCGCTTGCTACATGCAAACTATTAGTCCAAAAAAAAAATTAACATAAACGCTTTTAGGATTTAATGTAATTAAATTTTGTATTGGGATATGTTTTTGCTGGAGGCCCTAGTTTCCGAATGATTCAGGAAAACCGTGAAAAAGTGATGTGAAAACGTGTTTTTCTTGAATAACTCGAAAACCGTGACCTCCAGCTAAAACTTATAACGGTATAACAGTGCAAAATTTAACTACATTAGATTTTCCGCAAGAAGATCCAATTTTAATTATTTTCTGTAGAGCTAATAGTTTTCACATAGTAAGCAAAAGAATAGGTTTTGAGGTGTTGTGAATTGCATAAACCACATTGGTAAGAACAAATTAATCACCCTGTACAAAAATGACTGCATAATTATGTGTGTGATAACATACAAATAAGTGTTACTGCAAAAACTGTGAAAGAATAATAGTAACGAAAAAGTAAAAAATGGGAAAATCACCACACACACCAAATGATGTAAGCTAATTGTCACTTAATTATTCTGCTTCTCTCTTAGCATAGTTACGAAAAAGCAACTTGCCACACAATTTAACAGCCGTGAACACCTTTTTCGTGTAGTTCGTTTTCGTAAAAGGTTTATAATATTTCTTATGCATTGCATAATGTCAGAACGGTTCGTTAGTCGAACGTTCCACTGCAAGTCCTTATACTGATGACAGATTGCGTTTCATGACTTACTCTTTCTATAAAATCCATTTGCTTGAGATTTTCGTAAAATTTTGCATTTCTATAATTTTTGCCGATAGCGTCTAAAATTGGCGGGATTAATACCATATCTGACATACAGGGTTGCACACGAAATGTGTTACCATTTTGTTTTTCAATATAAACGTTATTGTCAATACAATCTGAAAGGAACATATACTATAATGAAGAGCCGTCCATGGAGATTTGTTCTAACTCAGCACGTGCTCAATATGTCCACCATTTCGTTTCCTAACTTCCTTCAAACGAAGACTGAAGTTAGTGATTACTCTACGACACATGTCTTCCGTAAATTCACTGCAAGCTTGAAGAATAAGTCTTCTGAGCTCCATTAAATCACGTGGACGTTTCGAGAAAATTTTTTCCTTTAGGTACCCCCAAAGAAAAAAGTCACATGGATTGAGCTCTGGACTATTGGGGGGCCAATTTTGTCCGTCATTGAAGCGACCTGGAAACCCGAGTGAAATGATCCGCATGTCGAAATGCTCGTGTAAAAACTCCAACATAGTGTTTACAGTATGTGGCTTTGCTTCATCTTGCACGAACCACAGCGTGTTGAAGGGCAAGGCAGTAGCAAGAAGCTGTGGAATGAAGCTATTGCGAAGCATGCTCAAATAATGCTCGCTGTTCACAGTTTCTTCAAAGAAAAATGGTCCAGTAATTCCGTGACTGGAAATTGCTGCCAACGCTGTAATCCTCGGAGCGTAATGTTGTCGTTCATGAAGCACTTGTGCGTTTTCAGTGGCCCAAAAGCGTACATTTTGTTTGTTAACCACACCGTCTAAATGAAAATGCGCCTCGTCTGAAAACCAAACGTTGTTGAGAGTTTCTTCCCTATCCTCCGCCCACTTAGCAAACAGTAGTCTCGGCTTCTTGTGTTCTTCAGTGAGTTTCTGTGCACAGGTCATCTTGTATGGGTACATATGGAGGTCACTTAATGCGTTGATCGGAGCGTCTGGATATTTCCAGTTGCACTGCTGCCTTTCTACACTATTTCCCGGGACTTCTCTGTACAGCAACTCGCACCGCTTCAATATTCTCCAGCGAACAAACAGGCATACGCCGAGGTCGCTTCGCTTCCAATACTGTTCCTTCCTGTAATAATTTATCGTACAACCTGTGGATGGTCTTCTTGCAAGGGACCGATCGTGTGTTAAACTGTTGTCGAAAACGCCTCTGAGTCACAAGAAGTCTTTTCGTTTCATGAAAAAGTAACACAATTGCCGATCGTTGCTGTGTCGTCAGTCTTCCATCGTCAGCCATTGCTGCTTACTAGTCTCCTAGCGGCAGTATCGTGAATTACACGTCATTTCGTAACTCCTTTGTTTTCCGAGCTCTGCTGGTACTGCTGTAGAGATCCCTGCGGGATATCTAATTTGCGTCGTAAATTGTGAAAGAAACAATTGGTAACACATTTCGTGCGCCACCCTGTATAACAAACAGCGAATGAAGCTGCTGATGTAAGTGCACCGATTAACGAGAGTAATGTAGCGAGCAGCGGAACCACACAGGTCAACGGAAGTGAATCCACACTACGGCAGTGTGACAGTATTTTACAGGAAAATCATGAGCCAAACTTGGCACAAAATTCTCTTGAAACACACGATTCAGAAGAAATACAAACGTAGCAGGTGACTTGTCATCACAATTACTGAGTGAAAAGTTTTTTTCTCTCAAGGGTCTTGGCGCAGAAGTAGAACCGCGAGTGGACTCTCGTATCAGCCTGATACACGGAAAACAAGTGACATTTAAAAGAAATCGCGTCCAAAATGATGAGTGACGCAGACTTATCTGAGCCATGTAGCGAAATTTACTACCCCAGTACACGCAAACAATGTTAATCTGACAAGACATTGAGGATAACGAGTTTGTTCAAAATTCTTCGTAGCTCAAGGAGATGGAGAATAAATTTTCTGGCCAATTAAAGCAAGTGGATAATAAATTTTCTTAATAGTTTGACAGATGGATAATACGAGGGCTATTCGGAAAGTAAGGAACGATAGGTCGCGAAATGGAAACAACAGTGAAAATCGAAGCTGTTTTATTTGCAACAGTTACCTACAACTTCCAATTACTTATCTCCATAGTCGCCGATCCTATTTAGACGTTTGTCGTAGCGTTGTACCTACTTTCCAATACCCTCGTTATAGACGGTGGTTTCCGCCAATTCTCTACGCTGGCCTGCAGCTCGTTGTCTGTGCCAAAATGTTGTCTGCATAGTCAGCGGTTCATGTGAGCAGAGATGAAACTCAGAGGGGGAAAATTACGGGCTGTATTGTGGGTAATCAAACATTTCCAATTGAAAACAGTGCAGGGCCATCTTCATTGTCCCTGGAGAATGTAGCTGATAACTGTCTTGAAGAAAAAAACGCAGGACAGCTATGTAATGTTGGCTGCATAGCTTCAGGCCAAATTTCTCACCAGGCGCTCGTAATTGGCGGGAGACACTATTGTTCTAGGTATCTTTATGTGCTCCCTGTGTGCTCACAACTATAAAGAACGACGTAATGCGATCCATGGGCATACTAGAGACACTGCTCAACACACCTGTGCAAAACTTCGTCGGATTTTCGCTCTGTTTTCCATTTCGCGACAGATCGATAGTTACTTTCCGAATAACCCTCGTACATTTTCTCAGCATTTCAACCAAATACCTTACGAATAGCAAAAGGTTACGAACAGGTTATATGACAGTGCAAAGAGATAAAATGCTTTAGAAATCGCTCATTATGAATTGGTAAGAAGTGTATCCGCTGTTCAGAGAGAGGTGTCTAAACAGCAGTTCATCCATAGGGAACTTGCTGACAAGGTACAAAAATTGTCGTAAGCAGTACGTTTCCCCAAGATTGACTAGAAAAGTGTCAAAGATGTTTTATAGACAGTTAATGATCGCACTGAGGTAGAAGCTACTCATAGCGATAAATATACTATTGCTGAAAACGTTGTACAACAAAACCGAACGTGTCTTAAAAGGGTTGAAAATTTGACTTGTGTCATAGAGCCTGAATTATTACAAGAGTGGACAATGATATTTCAGCTACAATACAACAGATAGATTCCGAATCATACAAAACCAGTCTACCCAAATCAGTTGCAACTGATCTCACGAATGTATGCTGACGTTTGCCCCATACGCAGGAAAGTCCTTACTTACCTACATCGGTACACTATCCTACAGCGGGAGATAATGGCACGTCTAATCATTTAACAGTTCCATCAACAAATCATGTACATTACGAAGTATCCCAGTATTTGTCAATAAGGAAGGAGTGCCACACAGCGATTGGTCGCAACTCCATTAGTTTGGTCAGTATTACAATCACATGGGGAAGGGCCCTGGCTTATATCGGCACTACTAGACGAGAGTTTACAGATATAGCCAAGCGAAGCTACACATACACACAATTTCAGCAATCCTTCTTGGACAAATTCTGGACAATCCTTCTTGGACAAATTCTGGACTAATTCTGTCCAAGGACACCTTCGGAGGGAGGTACTTAACCGCAAAACCGTTTACCAGTAAGCAAGGAGACTTAGCAGGTACTTCGATCGTTACATCAACAGAACAAGGTATAGGAGTGAACCAGTCCTCCGAATTCGTAATGGGAAGTTGGCACCAAACATTCACGAAAAACTGGTTGCTGTATCAGAAAGAGGTTTCGAGAATTTCCTTTCTGTACTGGACGATCATGAGGGACGACAAGGTAGCTACACAGATGTGTACTCAAACTCAGGAGGTAATGGGTACCAAAACAACAGCAGTAACAACTCTGATTCTCAAAACAGCACTTAATGAAACAAGATTTTTTTTTTTTTTTTTCGTCACTCTACTGACTGGTTTGATGCGGCCCGCCACGAATTCCTTTCCTGTACTAACCTCTTCATCTCACAGTAGCACTTGCAACCTGCGTCCTCAATTATTTGCTTGACCTATTCCAATCTCTGTCTTCCTCTACAGTTTTTGCCCTCTACAGCTCCCTCTAGTACCATGGAAGTCATTCCCTCATGTCTTAGCAGATGTCCTATCATCCTGTCCCTTCTCCTTATCAGTGTTTTCCAAATATTCCTTTCCTCTCCGATTCTGCGCAGAACCTCCTCATTCCTTAGCTTTTCAGTCCACCTAATTTTCAACATTCGTCTATAGCACCACATCTCAAATGCTTCGATTCTCTTCTGTTCCGGTTTTCCCACAGTCCATGTTTCACTACCATACAATGCTGTATTCCAGACTTACATCCTCAGAAATTTCTTCCTCAAATTAAGGCCGGTATTTTATATTAGTAGACTTCTCTTGGCCAGAAATGCCTTTTTTTTGCCATAGCGAGTCTGCTTTTGATGTCCTCCTTGCTCCGCCCGTCATTGGTTATTTTACTGCCTAGGTAGCAGAATTCCTTAACTTCATTGACTTCGTGACCATCAATGCTGATGTTAAGTTTCTCGCTGTTCTTATTTCTACTACTTCTCATTACCTTCGTGTTTCTCCGATTTACTCTCAAACCATACTGTGTACTCATTAGACTGTTCATTCCGTTCAGCAGATCATTTAATTCTTCTTCACTTTCACTCAGGATAGCAATGTCATCAGCGAATCGTATCGTTGATATCCTTTCACCTTGTATTTTAATCCCACTCCTGAACCTTTCTTTTATTTCCATCATTGCTTACTCGATGTACAGATAGAAGAGTAGGGGCGAAAGGCTACGGCCTTGTCTTACACCCTTCTTAATACGAGCACTTTGTTCTTGATCGTCCACTCTTATTATTCCCTCTTGGTTGTTGTACATATTTTATACGACCCGTCTCTCCCTATAGCTTACCCCTACTTTTTTCAGAATCTCGAACAGCTTGCACCATTTTATATTGTCGAACACTTTTTCCAGGTCAACAAATCCTATGAAAGTGTCTTCATTTTTCTTTAGCCTTGCTTCCATTATTAGCCGTAACGTCAGAATTGCCTCTCTCGTCCCTTTACTTTTCCTAAAGCCAAACTGATCGTCACCTAGCGCATTCTCAAATTTCTTTTCCATTCTTCTGTATATGATTCTTGTAAGCAGCTTCGATGCATGAGCTGTTAACTAATTGTGCGATAATTCTCGCAATTGTCAGCTCTTGCCGTCTTCGGAATTGTGTGGATGATGCTTTTCCGAAAGTCAGATGTTATGTCGCTAGACTCACATATTCTACACACCAACGTGAATAGTCGTTTTGTTGCCACTTCCCCAAATAATTTTAGAAATTCTGATGGAATGTTATCTATCCCTTCTGCCTTATTTGACCGTAAGTCCTCCAAAGCTCTTTCAATTTCCGATTCTAATACTGGATCCCCTACCTCTTCTAAATCGACTCCTGTTTCTTCTTCTATCACATCAGACAAATCTTCACCCTCATAGAGGCTTTCAATGTATTCTTTCCACCTATCTGCTCTCTTCTCTGCATTTAACAGTGGAATTCCCGTTGCACTCTTAATGTTACCACCGTTGCTTTTAATGTCACCAAAGGTTGTTTTGACTTTCCTGTATGCTGAGTCTGTTCTTCCGACAATCATATCTTTTTCGATGTCTTCACATTTTTCCTGCAGCCATTTCGTCTTAGCTTCCCTGCACTTCCTATTTACTTCCTTCCTCAGCGACTTGTATTTCTGTATTCCTGATTTTCCCGGAACATGTTTGTACTTCCTACTTTCATCAATCAACTGAAGTATTTCCTCTGTTACCCATGGCTTCTTCGCAGCTACCTTCTTTGTACCTATGTTTTCCTTCCCAACTTCTGTCATGGCCCTTTTTAGAGATGTCCATTCCTCTTCAACTGTACTGCCTACTGCGCTATTCCTTATTGCTGTATCTATGGCGTTAGAGAACTTCAAACGTGTCTCGTCATTCCTTAGTACTTTCGTATCCCACTTCTTTGCGTATTGATTCCTCCTGACTAATGTCTTGAACTTCAGCCTACTCTTCATCACTCCTATATTGTGCTCTGAGTCTATATCTGCTCCTGGGTACGCCTTACAATCCAGTATCTGATTTCGGAATCTCTGTCTGACCATGATGTAATCTAATTGAAATCTTCCAGTAGCTCCCGGCCTTTTCCAAGTATACCTCCTCCTCTTGTGATTCTTGCACAGGGTATTCGCTATTACTGGCTGAAACTTGTTACAGAACTCAATTAGTCTTTCTCCACTTTCATTCCTTGTCCCAAGCCCATATTCTCCTGTAATATTTTCTTCTACTCCTTCCCCTACAACTGCATTCCAGTCGCCCATGACTATTAGATTTTCGTCCCCCTTTACATACTGCATTACCCTTTCAATATCCTCATACATTTTCTCTATCTGTTCATCTTCAGCTTGCGACGTCGGCATGTATACCTGAACTTTCGTTGTCGGTGATTGTCTGCTGTCGATTCTGATTAAAACAACCCGGTCACTGAACTGTTCACAGTAACACACCCTCTGCCCTACCTTCCTATTCATAACGAATCCTACACCTGTTGTACCATTTTCTGCTGCTGTTGATATTACCCGATAATCATCTGACCAGAAATCCTTGACTTCCTTCCACTTCACTTCAATGACCCCTACTATATCTAGATTGAGCCTTTGCATTTCCCTTTTCAGATTTTCTAGTTTCCCTGCCGCGTTCAAGCTTCTGACATTCCACCCCCCGACTCGTAGAACGTTATCCTTTCGTTGATTATTCAATCTTTTTCTCATGGTAACCTCCCCCTTGGCAGTTCCCTCCCGGAGATCCGAATGGGGGACTATTCCGGATTCTTTTGCCAATGGAGAGGTCATCATGACACTTCTTCAATTACAGGCCACATGTCCTGTGGATGCACGTTACGTGCCTTTAATGCAGTGGTTTCCATTGCCTTCTGCATCCTCATGTCGTTGATCATTGCCGATTCTTCCGCCTTTAGGGGCAATTTCCCACTCCTAGGACAAGAGAGTGCCCTGAACCTCTATCCGCTCCTCCGCCCTCTTTGACAAGGCAGTTGGCAGAATGAGGCTGACTTCTTATGCCGGAAGTCTTCGGCCGCCAATGCTGATTATTTATCAAAATTTAGGCAGTGGCGGGGATCGAACGCGGGACCGAAGATGTTTTTGATTATGAATCAAACACGCTACCCCTTTTTTTTTCATCATTTTGTTCGATTTTGTTCGTTGCGTTTGGTCTGGGCGGACGTCACAAGACATCCATTCAAGTTCATCGTTGATTCTTTGACTCAGTTTTTTTATTACAGAGAGCACGCAACCCTCTGACCGAACACGCTGAGCTACCGTGCCGGCTACCCCTAGACCACGGGTAATTATCACGTAAATAACAATAGCTGGCTATGAAACATGACAATTCAAATGGTTCAAATGGCTCTGAGCACTATGGGACTTAACATCTGAGGTCATCAGTCCCCTAGAACTTAGAACTACTTAAACCTAACTAACCTAAGGACATCACACACATCCACGCCCGAGGCAGGATTCGAACCTACGACCGTAGTGGTCTCGTGGTTCCAGACTGTAGCGCCTAGAACCGCTCGGCCACCCTGGCTGGCATGGCAATTCATAACAATAAAAATGACTGCTTTAATAACTGGCAAATGCATCAGGCAATATGGGGGTAAACAACAGTACGTATGATCGTTGTGGACCAGTAAGCACTGAACAAACACGAGGTAGAGATACGCGACAGGGTAAACAAAATTTTCGCAGCAACACTGACACTAACTGTCGGAAAAGGAAATACACTGTCAACGTAGTAGAGGTAACGGCAAATAGCATTGCTACTCTGCTGCCAGCAGAAAACGTCACTCGATCTTATTATACCCTCCAGCGATGGTCGAAGGAACAGTGGGGAGAGGATGAACACGTAAGTTCTATGATATTTACGGAAAGTGTGACAAATACACCCATGTTTAGGCATTCTGTATCGGTACCGTGTACAAACTCTAGGGATTGATCTTTGAGCGGATACGGAACAAAAAAGGTCTAATGAACTTACGTCCGGAAACGCATGGTTTCCATCATGTTTCAATCATATATTGTTACAGAGACTGCGGTCTAATACGCGAAGTACCGTGAAGCCACAGTTACAGTATGTGTTGAAAATGGTTTCAATGTGTCTCAGTGCATGCGTGTACGCGTCATAGCACGTTCTGTCCTACAAGTAGTTCACATCGGCCAGGCTGCAACCGAACAGTGCCATAGCAGCATGAATACGCTGCTCCAATGTCCCCACATCTGGAGTGGGCCCTACATACCCGATACTTTTCAGATGGCCCTATAACCAGAGATAGCACGGGTTGAGATCTGGTGAACGAATAGGCCATGCAACTTTTTCGATCCGTCGACCAGGGAAGACACTATCGAGATGTGTCCGAACATTAACGGCGAATCGCGCTGGAACGCCATCATGTAGTAGCCACATAAACTGAAACTTCTTTATTTGAATGTGTGAATCTATACTTAAATTGCTGAATGACTGAGAAGATGAAACTGCTGAGTAGAACTGAACGTACTAGCCTACTTCCTCTTTACTTTTTCTTATCGTGTCAACACTGACCCACAATATTCTAGCGCAACGCAATCTGACTGCTCCAAAAAGCTACAACCTGACTTCACACTATTAATTCAGAAAAATGGCCCTGACTAAAAAGAAATCTCAACAATAACCTACACATTTCATTAAGCACTTACCTACCTCACAAAAATCTTCGTTACGCGAACTACTCCAATACATCGAGCGTCAATACTGCCAGTTAAATAAAAGATTCTAACTACTAAAGCCGCTAACTACTAATAGGCAAAGGAGGGATTTTGATGCAAACCAAATAATGTATTTTTTTACCTTAATAATGTGACATCCAGTTCAAAGACGAATATAAATCGTCATTGACATCCAGTACAAAGATATATGTTGTTGTTGTTGTGGTCTTCAGTCCTGAGACTGGTTTGATGCAGCTCTCCATGCTACTCTATCCTGTGCAAGCTTCTTCATCTCCCAGTACCTACTGCAATCTACATCCTTCTGAATCTGCTTAGTGTATTCATCTCTTGGTCTCCCCCTACGATTTTTACCCTCCATGCTGCCCTCCAATACTAAATTGGTGATCCCTTGATGCCTCAGAACATGTCCTACCAACCGATCCCTTCTTCTGATCAAGTTGTGCCACAAACTTCTCTTCTCCCCAATCCTATTCAATACTTCCTCATTAGTTATTTGATCAACCCATCTAATCTTCAGCATTCTTCTGTAGCACCACATTTCGAAAGCTTCTATTCTCTTCTTGTCCAAACTATTTACCGTCCATGTTTCACTTCCATACATGGCTACACTCCATACAAATACTTTCAGAAATGACTTCCTGACACTTAAATCTATACTCGATGTTAACAAATTTCTCTTCTTCAGAAACGCTTTCCTTGCCATTGCCAGTCTACATTTGATATCCTCTCTACTTCGACCATCATCAGTTATTTTTTCCCCAAATAGCAAAACTCCTTTACTACTTTAAGTGTCTCATTTCCTAATCTAATACCCTCAACATCGCCCGACTTAATTCGACTACATTCCATTATCCTCGTTTTGCTTTTGTTGATGTTCATCTTATATCCTCCCTTCAAGACACCATCCATTCCGTTCAACTGCTCTTCCAAGTCCTTT
The DNA here is from genome assembly GCF_021461395.2 of Schistocerca americana. NCBI lineage: Eukaryota > Metazoa > Arthropoda > Insecta > Orthoptera > Acrididae > Schistocerca > Schistocerca americana. The sequence continues at coordinate 89,012,482 of NC_060127.1, read as the reverse complement.
GCTGTCTCTGACAGAATTACAATGTCATCGGCGAACCTCAACATTTTTATTTCTTCTCCATGGATTTTAATACCTACTCCGAATTTTTCTTTTGTTTCCTTTACTGCTTGCTCAATATACAGATTGAACAACATCGGGGAGAGGCTACAACCCTGTCTTACTCCCTTCCCAACCACTGCTTCCCGTTCATGTCCCTCGACTCTTATAACTGCCATCTGGTTTCTGTACAAATTGTAAATAGCCTTTCGCTCCCTGTATCTTACCCCTGCCACCTTTAGAATTTGAAAGAGAGTATTCCAGCCAACATTGTCAAAAGCTTTCTCTAAGTCTACAAATGCTAGAAACGTAGGTTTGCCTTTCCTTAATCTTTCTTCTAAGATAAGTCGTAAGGTCAGTATTGCCTCACGTGTTCCTGTATTTCTACGGAATCCAAAATGATCTTCCCCAAGGTCGGCTTCTACTAGTTTTTCCATTCGTCTGTAAAGAATTCGAGTTGGTACTTTGCAGCTGTGACTTATTAAACTGATAGTTCGGTAATTTTCACATCTGTCAACACCTGCTTTCTTTGGGATTGGAATTATTATATTCTTCTTGAAGTCTGAAGGTATTTCGCCTGTTTCATACATCTTGCTCACCAGATGGTAGAGTTTTGTCAGGACTGGCTCTCCCAAGGCCGTCAGTAGTTCCAATGGAATGTTGCCTACTCCGGGGGCCTTGTTTCGACTCAGGTCTTTCAGTGCTCTGTCAAACTCTTCACGCAGTATCGTATCTCCCATTTCATCTTCATCTACATCCTCTTCGATTTCCATAATATTGTCCTCAAGTGCATCGCCCTTGTATAGACCCTCTATATACTCCTTCCACCTTTCTGCTTTCCCTTCTTTGCCTGGAACTGGGTTTCCATCTGAGCTCTTGATGTTCATACAAGTGGTTCTCTTATCTCCAAAGGTCTATTTAATTTTCCTGTAGGCAGTATCTATCTTACCCCTAGTGAGATAAGCCTCTACATTCCTACATTTGTCCTCTAGCCATCGCTGCTTAGCCATTTTGCACTTCCTGTTGATCTCATTTTTGAGACGCTTGTACTCCTTTTTGCCTGCTTCATTTACTGCATTTTTATATTTTCTCCTTTCATCAATTAAATTCAATATTCCTTCTGTTACCCAAGGATTTCTACTAGCCCTCATCTTTTTACCTACTTGATCCTTTGCTGCCTTAACTACTTCATCCCTCAAAGCTACCCATTCTTCTTCTACTGCATTTCTTTCCTCCATTCCTGTCAATTGTTCCCTTATGCTCTCCCTGAAACTCTGTACAACCTCTGGTTCTTTCAGTTTATCCAGGTCCCATCTCCTTAAATTCCCACCTTTTTGCAGTTTCTTCAGTTTTAATCTACAGGTCATAACCAATAGATTGTGGTCAGAGTCCACATCTACCCCTGGAAATGTCTTACAATTTAAAACCTGGTTCCTAAATCTCTGTCTTACCATTATATAATCTATCTGATACCTTTTAGTATCTCCAGGGTTCTTCCATGTATACAACCTTCTATCATGATTCTTAAACCAAGTGTTAGCTATGATTAAGTTGTGCTCTGTGCAAAATTCTACCAGGTGGCTTCCTCTTTCATTTCTTAGCTCCAAGATATAAAGTCATGAATAATTTTCAATCTTCCAGATCGTTAGTCTACGCTAACACGACAGACCTCTACCCTCCATCAACACTAACTTCTCACATCTAAGAACCATCACTGCTGGCTGTTCCCCTCAAACTGCCCAACAGTACTTCCATCACTGCTGGAGACTAACTTCCAACTGCCCAACACTACTGGCGATTAACTTCCAACAACGAGTGCAACCAGCCACAGAGTCTCTTACAAAGAAAGCGCAGTCAGAGATACAATGCAAAGCGGTACACAGCGCTGCCAACATAAAAGCAGCCCACTTACATACCCTTCGAATCATCAGTGACACTTCTTCCAGCAGGAGAGGCAAAGCCATCTGCAATAAACGCCAATAGTTCCGGCCCGTTAGACGACATGGAAGGAAGACTGATCACAAAATACGGTCGCTAATTACCCCGGCCCACACATTCCGATGTTGATGATTCGCTGTTACCGTACCATGGGGGTTCTGCATACTATGGCACAGATGACTGTTACAAAAGTTGAAGATATCACTGCGCGTAAAGGTGGCCTTACCTGTGTATAGACTGGATGACACATATCCCGCAATCGTGGTTGCCTGGTGGAGAAATCAGTGACAAAACTGCTCACGATATGGAGAATCTGTCACTAGTAAGCCCTGCACACGCTGCAAGTGATAGGGGTAGTAACAAATGTCATGAAGAATGTTCCACCATGGCTTACCATGTACTGGCGGGCCAACTGCCAAGCACACAGTGTTAATCACATTTTACTCCAAGTCTGGTGTCCGAACATTTCATGAACGCCCTTCCTTCATGATTTCCTGATTACTGAAACGACCCTGTCTCAGACAAACGGCGAAACACTGTAGCAAACATTGAATGGTGTGGTAGTTGTCGGCGGGGAGAGGTCTCCTGATACAACCTTGCTGCCCGCCGCCCGTTGCCATTTGTCTTTCTCTAAGTAAACACCGTATCGGCAAGCTCTCGATTCGAATACAGAACCATTGTGTACAACGCTGTATCACATCCACAACAAGGTGAGTCAGAAAGAGAAGTGAATCGGATACAACATTACCAATTACGATGGAACGCGAGGGCGCTAGGGCATGACGTATGAGGTATAGTACCACCCTCTTGGAGGGAACTATGCTTACTGTAACTGCGGCTACTGTAAAGCGTATTAGACTGCAGTCACTGTAACAAAGTAGGATACAATAAATGGTTTCTAGCACGGAAACCATGCATTTCCGGACATAAGTTCATTAGACATTTTTTGTTCTGTATCCTCTCATTGATCAATACCCGGAGTTTTTATACTATGGAAAAAAATCATCCCATTTAATAGCATTAATTTCTGACATACAGTGAGGTAGTTAAGAGAAATTTATTTTTTGAGAATATATACTACAGTAGCCTATGATGGTGAAATCCACCAGTAAACACATATACTGTAAATAAACTATACTTAGGGTACAAGTTTTACTATGAAATGAGTCTCGGTCCGGCACACAGTTTTAATATGCCAGGTAGTTTCAAATCAGCACACACTCCGCTGCAGAGTGAAAATCTAACTCTGAATACTACGAAGTGTTTGTAATTATGCTGTGGGTAAAATATATACACTCATACTTACAAGCTACAAACATTACTGTTTACACGTTATGCTGTTTATATGTTATCTACATAAACCAAAAATCTAGAAAATTAAGAACAAATGTAATATGCTCCAGACCAGAGAAACGGGATGACATACATGATTAGAAAATTATTTAATGTCGTACTATTTTATTTATGAACCATCTTCAACACTAATTTCTGTGAGAATGTTCAAGAAGGTAAGATCACCAGCAATAAATGTACCCAATCGTAAACAAGAAATCCTGTAAGCGTGGTCAAAACGCGGAAACTACCAAGTTGACTCATGAGTGTACATTTGGCGCAGCTTATTTTTAACCTCAATGAGTGGGTGCTGTGCGAATCGTGAGGATATCATCTGGTAGGCACTGGAGAATAGTGAGTACCAATGCTGCATTAAAGAAACTATATTATTTTACGAATGTGTTGATCCTACCTCACTGGTGGTCTAGATCTTTAGCTAATTTATGTAATACTAATTTTCCATTAGGAATGATGCAGGTGTACATCTTGTTATGTTAGGAAGGATAATTTAGTGAATGCAGTGGTAGGAGCTGAGAAAGGACCCCTACTGTTCTGATGTAGAAGTGAGTGTGCAAATGTGTGAATGAGTTCGAGGGCAGAAATCATATGGAATGAAGGTGCCTACTCAAGTGCTGATTACTATCAATATGGAGGGTGATGTTACCCCATTCTGACCACAGTGTCAAGTTTGAATTATACACTGTGATGTCCAGATACGTCTAGTGATCCGAGAAGTTATGACTGGACATCAGGCTGCAAACCACTCATTAGTTCACTTAGAGGTGTAACTATTTGCATCCCTATATAAAAATGCTAACAGTATACGAACATTAATGTACATTATACAGTCTTTACAGGAAGCATAATTTCACAGAGAGGATAAAAACTATATTTTATGGTGTAGAATAGAGATCAACCAGAACCTTGTGTCATAATTCAATATCGAGTGTGCTACCGGTGATGTGAGGTTTAGATGACGACCAGTGGACGTATTATGCTAATATAGTATTTATTTTCATCCTTACACCCACACATGAGAGGAATGCAAATAATTTTTCCATGCACAAAAGTGAATGAAGTTTGTGTGACCCAAATTTTTGTAATTAGGGAGACAAATTTTAGTATATTATTTCATATACACTGTATGAAACTTGACTGAGTCAAATATTCTTCGTGAAACAATCTAATCTGAATTTAAACTTTGCATATTGCTGAATTATGCTTCAACTAGGTTAATTAATGATGTATAAAGTAGTCGTTAAGACAAACACAACCTACGGTGAAGGTAACATAGCATTTGTGATATTAGAAAATTATTTTAGTTCAGTCACACATGAAATGAAAAGTGATGTGACATGGGATGACATAAACAGACTAAGTCAGGTGTGACACCACTTTTAAGCAGACATTAATATACGAATGAACTCAATTTTGATAAGGAGTTTTGTATGTAAATGTGAGTATATCCCTGAATAGAAGGTAAGTTATAAATAATTTAGAATGGTCTCTCTGACAGAATACAGATGTGTATATTAAAAACGTATCTAGAGTACAAAAAAGTGCACACGAATCTGAAACAGTTCTGTGTGAAGATATGTGAGAAGTCATACTTTTTCTGTATATTTTACGTTTATGCATACACTTATTGTAGCATCAGTCGTGTTTTATTTTACTTGTAGAATGAACACCATGTAAATCCTTTTACTTGAGTTGCTACAAGTGGAGCCTGGCCTGTAAGTGAATTAAGATTCCATCTTCTGAAGGCTGCTGGATTAAGTTACAGGTTAGTCAAGTGACGGACTTGGTTCAGCAGGCGATGTTCTGTGCGACGTAAATGGAAGCATGAATCGCGATTTCTCCCTGCAGACACATTGAAAGGAATTTCGATATCTTAACCCCCTTAGTGACTTTTCTTGTCTGGTGCGTATTAGTGAGTAACATATTAACAAGTTAAAAATGAGTAGAGCCGAAGCTTATATCACCAAGAAAAACTATATGGATAAATAAATAATCAAAATATGTAGGATGGTATAGCATGATTAAATAAAAAGTACACTTACTAATTAACTTTATTGAAATGTAGAATTGTGTATAGGGAACTAGTGTTATAGGAAGTGTATAATGACCTTACGAACGTGAGTAAAATTATCGTAGATTGACATAGACATGACGAAGTGTTTCTGATCTCGTACCAAATTATAGATTTCAGAATGTAAAGAGTGTATGGTGTAGGGACTCAATTGAAACAAAATGCGATACAGTGCAGTGACTCAACTTCGGAAACCTAAGCTTTGCCTGCTGCGTAACAGAGTGTGTGGTGAAAGAGATGGGTGGCAAGTGGTTATCGCCGTTATCTCTGGAAGACATTTTTTCTACGTACCAGCGCTCACTCACACACCTTTTATAATCGGCAACTCGGTCCCATGTGACACCAAAGCCGAACAGTAGTTTCAGCTTTAACCACAACATTGTAGCATTGCACTAATACCATAAGCGAAGTTTGGCTCACTATCATTGACTGATAAAGTAAGATACATGGAATGCATTCACAGCTGCGAATACAAACACTCATTAGCTCTATAAAAGAATGACGACAACGAAAATTTGTCCTGAACGAGGGCTCGAACCCGGATTTCCCACGTTACGTGAGCTGTCACCTTCATCGCTTCGGCTACCCGCGCAAGACTCACGGCCAGACACAAACTTCCACATGTCGTCATTCCTGCCTCACAATCTATTCATGTACACACATTATGTAATTACCATAGAAGGGAGGAGATTTTTTAATTGAAAGTCGCTGCCCAGTATTGGCAAATAAATGCAACATTGTAACGCCTGTGTTGTTAAGAAGAAATATGCAACTTTCCTTCGGGAATGCTTGTATTTCATCATTCTTCTTAACAACACATGCACTGCAATGTCGTACATGAAGTAAGAATGAAAACCGCGACTTCCTGTAAAAATTAAATGCAGACCTCATCATGAAAACTGCTTGCAGACCACTCCATAAAATGAAGATAAGAAAGTAATAGAGACAATGTCTGTTGTACTGTATGCAAAGTTGCTTAAAATAGAAATTACGATGCATACTTAACTTCCTTTGCTTTCCAAAGTTTGGATTTTCTATGTTATTCTTTCTGTCTTTTCTAATGCATATGAAGTTAAATATTTTCATTCCGTGTTGTCCTCTCTAGAAAACCGGTAAATAACTGAAATTCATGTCCTTGTATCCTACACGACTGGTCCACAAATAAAGTAAATGTACGCCTTAAACCATCGAAGAATGTCAATCCCATCTGTAAAAACCTACTGTACTGCATCAGTGGTTCAGTAACTTCTAACGTGAAGTAAGCTTACCCTCTCACACATCGCTGTCAAATTTTTCTTAGTGTCTTTATAAGTTTCAAGAGCTACGAGAGCTGTAAGATTTACAAAATAAAAACTTTCTGCCTATCTTCCTTTTCTCTTGTTGTTGGCTGCAGTTCTCTCGTCGAGGGGTACATTCTTGAGGCTGATATTTTGATTTTGTAGGTTCATGTTGACCTGAATAATGCTTGAAGATTTGTCTGTTTTACTCTTGAATTTTGTTTTTTGTCGCATTTGTCAATATCACACCTACTTTACAATTTCCACTTCAGAACTCAAATTCACATTGTTTTTGACATGTTTCGAATTACTTCTGCTTCCATCAGAGGCATGCCCACTACTACTTACTTTCTGCAGTACTCACAATATTCCAAAGCGCTTACGAAGGAAAAGAGTTTATAACCTTTCTCGAAAGAAGAAGAATCATCACCAAGATATAACATTATTTTATAAATGAATCCAGAAATAAATTTAATAATTAGTGTTAGATCGTGTAATTAATAATATGACTTTTAAGTATGCCAGATATTTCGTAATTTCAGATATTTCTAAAAGAAGAGTAATTTTAACAGTTAGTGCATATCGATTTAGCCTGAAATACAATACATCGTACATAAAATCAAATGAAATTCCTTTAGTGAAACAGCTTAGATAATTTTAACCTATAAAGGTTCGGAAAAATTTCGATGGTATCGCCTATTTCTATAAGGAAAGGCGATGCCAGAAGAAGTCGTCCCATTACAGAGAATATATAATTCTTTAACGATATGTAATAGAACTGTAGAACGTCATATAACCACTGTCATGTACTACATCATTACGCTGGCCAGATATACAAGCACTAATATTTATATTTTTTCTAACTTTATACCGAAGATTTAATATTCCCGTACTGTAAACTAAATGCTGTCATTTTAATGTCTGTTGTAGTCATTTATCTCACTATTCTTTTCTTCAGCAGCCAGTGGGGGCAATTATAGTTTAACCTATACATCACGTGAGTGTTGATTCCCAAATTTTTTTGTTATTGTTCTTATACTGACTAGTAAGAAACATTTTTTACCGTTGCTCACCAGAGCAGTTTTCTCGATTAATTGTCAACATGCAACATACAGCTCTGAATGTAAAGAAGGTATATTCCTTGAGGAAACTACTGAAAACTGTGACATTCATTTTTTTCTTCTGAATCGATAGCATTCAGACGTGCTGCAAGAAGCTATAGAAAGTATTGAAATATAGTGTTTTAATCGATGAACAGGTATTCGTTTTAACTTATTTCACCACACGGACAAATTATAACTTCCGGAGACGAAGTCTAACGTCAGGGAGAAAAGAACTAACGACGACCGCAGGTGACCACAATAAGTTGTGGAGGTAAGGAATAATAAAAGTTGTCCACAGGCTTGCTCTGTCTTGGAAATGTGCGTCTATACTTCTTAAAAATAAATACAATATCTACTAAGACCAGCTGTATTAATATCTGTTACGACTGTAGTGTTCTTCGGAAGTGGAAATCATCACAAAATTTTACTTCTGTCTTTCCAATTAACTATTCCCGAATGAAGCACTCTAAATTCTGAGAGTCTGTCCTCAGGTTTGTGACTTGTAAAGATACAATAACAATCAGTCTGTGAGTAACTTACTGATTGAAGTATACTATGCAGATCTACAAAAGATTTTGGTCATTTGCCTAACTCGTCTGTAATAGTTATGTGGTGAACAGCTGATATGATATTAACAAGTGATGAAAAAGGCGAAGAAAGATGTTTCATTTACCACGTAACAAACCCGACGTTAGACCATGAGTAGGAGTCAAAGGAGAAAGACAAGTAAAATATGTTTTGCTTTTAATTATTTTCTCTTAAGAACAGTTAAGTATCGCAAGCATGGTGAATACTTACAGCGAAAATCTACTTCTTCATGTTTAACGTATCTGTACATTGACTGGGATGGAATATTACAATGTGAAATAGCGTTAGTTTCACAAAATCACAACTGATTGTTTCTTTCAATCCTTTTCTTGATGTTGTAACTTGAATGACTTCAGTTCAAGCAAGACGTCAAGATAATTGCTCACCATCTCGTTACCTCGCGATTAAGAGCTAGTAAAATGGTAGTGCAGATTTCAGAATAGAATAAGACGCTTCTGTAAAATGCGCCATTGGATTGACGAGTTATATCCGCTATTCATGCCATTACTGCCTGAGCTGCGGATTACCGAACGTTTACAACTTTGGAATGCCATTGTATTTTATTACCTTTTCCGTGGGCAACGAACTGCTGTCTGGTAATAGAGGGGATTTTGAAACAGCCCAGCCTGGCATTTTAGAATTGCGTTCGCTGCAGCTGCACAATTTTACGATGCGCAGAATGCGGATGGAATTCAGCCACTATGGATATCCGCTACACCCTCATCCCTCCTCACGCACTGCGAGGAGAGAACGGCTGGCGCTGAACCTACCTATATAATCTCCAGTTTTCCTCACTTCAAAGCCGTGGTAATTTCTTGAGACTTACGATAGGAACTAATAAATTCTCCACATTATTCTGCGAAAGCGCGTCATAATTTTAACAACGAGACCTCTGCGTGATGCACACAGCTTCTCTTGAAGGCGCTATCAATAAGTGTGACCAGTATCTCATGGAAAATTGTGTTTACTAAGCGGAAACATGATCAAGACGTTTTCTCCTTGAACCTTAGAATCTTTTGTACTTCACAAAACGAGAGAGATGTAGTACCTTATGACTACAGCATCAACTAGTCACAGTAGAAATCGGTGTACTTGTACAAATGCTTGGCTGTAACAGTTCGCTCAGATATAAATTGAAACAATCATACAGGCTCAGCAGTAGACAAAAAAGGTGGCTAAATTTGATTCTAATAAACATTTTTGGAACAGCGATCATAAATTTTTTTAAATTTTTCTTTTTAAAATTCAGTCTTCATCGTACTACGTATGTTACAAGAACATACGTGACCGGTTTCGGTCATATCACATGACCATCATCAGACCCATAGCATCCTTCGAAGATGGTAGGTGGAGCACTCTTTTCAGCGGCTGTGATGTCGTCATTATTGACATCACAGCAGTGCCCCACCTACCATCTTCGAAGGATGCCACGGGTCTGATGATGGTCATGTGATATGACCGAAACCGGTCACATATGTTCTTGTAGCATACGTGGTACGAACAAGACTGAATTTTAAAAAGAAAAATTTTATAAATTCGTTTCATTGGTAGAGTGCTAGGGATATGCAATCAGCCTACAACACAAATTGTTTACAGAACACTCGTGCAACCCATCTTTTTGAGTATTGCACGAGCGCCTGGACGCTAGGGACCAGAAACGGAAAGAGTAAGAGTCTAATGTTGAGGGATGCATACTTCACAAATCAAGGCGCCGCTGTTACACAGTGCTAATGTGCTTCCTCCGCCCCACAGTTGTTTCGCGACAATGACGAGTCTGAGAACTGTGGCGCTGCAATCTCTTCATAGTCGTCGACACTTTCCCTCTTACTGAAGTGTTCAGGAATGGAAGGGTCGTCATGTCTTACTGTTGATGTCGAGTCCACAAAGTACTGACAAGGAAAAATTACCTGTAGTGATAATCAGATGGTCTTTAACTAATCTGTGTTTTATGAGACTGTGGAGGGTGAAAAACGAAGCTTATTTGACGCAAAGTACACAATTAGCAAATGTTTTCTCTAGAGGAGTAGTAGTATGTAGAATACGTTTGACGCTATAGTCCACGCTCCAGACGAAAAACATACAATTTTTGTGTCCAGTGGAAACAAAATGGTTGTATTCTTGTTTATTCCTCGTTCACCATGAGAAAACATGCACTCATCAGACAGAACATTACGATCAAGTACCTAATAGCTGGTATGTCCACCTCGGCACGGATAACTGTCTGCAGGGACGCGTCTTGGCATGACAACAATGAGGACTCGGTAGTTCGCTGGAGGGAGTTAGCACCACATCTGCTCGCACAAGTCACCAAATTCCCGTAAATTGCCCGGAGATGGGCAGTTAGCTTTGACGCAACAATCAATCACATCCCAGATGTGTTCGAACGGGTTCAGGTCTGGCGATTTGAAAGATGAGTACATCAACTGGAACTCGACACTGTTTTCCTCGAATCATTCCATCACAATCCAGTCCTTCTCACATGGCGCATTATCTTGTTGAAAGATGCCACTGTCGTAGGGAAACACGATCGTCATGAAGGGGTGAACGTGGCCCGCAACCAGGCACGATGCTCCTTGGCCGCCATGGTGTCATACATGAGCTCCACTAGACTCATTGACGCCCACGTGAATTTTCAACAGAGCGCATTAGAGACAGGGGTGAAGGAGCTTTTCCCCTTGAAGACGACGGATGCCGTCCCTGCAACGGCATGATGGAAAAGTTATATTGTGCCAACGTTCAGCGACGATGTCAACTGGCCAGTTTGGTCATAGTTGCCAATTCGTGGTATTAACATTGGCACTTGCATGGGTTGTCGGCTGCGGAGGCCCATTGTTAGGGAGTGTTCAGCCCACTGCTTGCTCAGACATCCTTGTACTCTGTCCAGCATTAAAGTCTAGTGTTAATACCGCAACAGTTCGTCGCCTGTCCTGTTTTACCAGTCTGTCCAGCCTACGACGTCCGACATCTGTGATGAGGGGTGACCGCCCAAACCACGACCTCTGGACGTGGTTTCACCTTGGTTTCGCCACGTTTTAAACACTCTCACCACAGCACTCCTCGAACACCCAACAAGCCATGCAGTTTCCGAAATGCTCGTGCCGAGCCTCCAGGTTACACAATCTGGCCTCAATGAAATTCGGATAAATCGCACGCCTTCCCCACTCTACACATGGAGTGCACGGTCACTGATACCACATGCACCGTGCGTGTATCTGTCTGGCTAGCATTGATTTCTCTCCAGGTGATGCTGCTATCACCTGGACTGGTTTACATCGATAGTAGGTCGGTGGTCATAATTTTATGGCTGATCAATTACGTGTTGCGTCAAAAGAAAACTGATCATAGAGCAACGACACATTCACAAAAAAAGCGAGCTACTTGTGTATTCATTTGATCATGTCAGCTGGCATAGATGACATACCAGCGAGTTTATTTTAATAATTAATCACTATTTAGATATTCCACTTAATCCTCGTGTCAAGTTTTCTGATACTGTCGTTACAAGACCGATAACACCGCGGAAAAACTATTTGTCAATGTAATTGTTAGACATCTCTGAACAGATTTATTAAAATAAATTCACATCAGTCTTGGAAAAAGGTTTAGTATGTAAATTAATGTGTAAAGGGAACAATATTCACTGCTAACCCATCAGTCGTTATATTGGCATGACACGTGCTTCTGACAGTCAGACAGGCAGGATGTGTTGTGATACTTGTACTAGCACTTGAGAATGGCTGCAAAGCCGGAGTCACGCAAAAGCATCAATTTGCCAAATATTTGCACTCCAGCCAGCTTACTCTCCATACCCCACCAAACCAACAACACACACACTTCGATCAAATTCCTTAGCTCGTCGCTTACAACCAAATTGATATCGGCAATCCAAGTAGTTAGTGGCATGCCGTGCCGCCAAGATTAAAGCCGCCACGGATCAGAATGGTTGTGTGAGCACTATGCATCCAGGTTATTGATCGTAGGCGCAGAAGGGCACCACGAATGTTCACAATTTTATTTGACCCTTGAGGGAGCGTCACGAACATGCTGATAATACTGAAGTGAGAAAGTCTTGTAGATACGCACAAACTATCATTCAGGTACTTTACAATGGGTTAAAGCCATATTTACCGCATTTAGGTATTTGTTTTCAGTGATTACCGGTTTGGGTCAAAATTTTGCCATCTTTACACCATGTACCCTGATGGTAGGCGATGGCAGTGAACGGAGCAGGTGTTGTGGCTCCACAAACTTCACCTGTTCTCCACGAGAACTCTTCTCAAAAATCTCTTGTCTGTTAAAGCTAGTAAGTTTCAAGAACCAAAGTTAAGTGATGAATCTAGGAATGTACTGAGGCAACGTAGGAATTTCTCCTGTAGGGATCACGCAGACAAGATGAGTCTAGACGATGCGTGCGCGGAGGCACTGAAGGGGGATAACACTCTTTGAAAGCTTGAATAATAGGTGATATTTTATTTAAAATGAAAAATAATTGCGTCTTTTTTCCTTACACATTTTCCTTTAAGAAAACATTTTCGTGTCCGCCACAGACGTTCCATGTAACCACGGCACTGGGTGGAAGGATCGCTTCCAGCCGGAACAATGGTCATGGGCGAGAGTTCACAAAGGTCTCGTACCGTACCTGTGACAAGATGATATTTTCAATATTTTTCTATAATCGTACATAGGACAGTTCAAAAATTCTGAGAGCCTACAAAATTCTGCCGTATTGTAACAAATGTCATTTTCTTCTCCAGAAACACAGAGACAAAAGATTTTTGAAGATATCGCAAAAAAACTGATACAGATTTAAGTTTACAATTCCTGCATCAAAGCCTGGTGAAAATCGCATATAACACTCTGAAATTAAGTTTCCCGCCACTTTTCAAAACACGGTTTCGAGAAAAACGCTTTCAAAATTGTGACGTACTCATTTCATAGTTAAGTTTAACATACCTCTAATCAGCGACCCCTTGGACTATACAGTAATCATTCTAGATGAAAAGGAGAGTCTCCTCCATCTTCTCCCTGCCAATGGCGATCCTGCGGGCCTCTTTGGCAGCTGCTCTCATCCACCGCTTTGCTCACTCGATATGTTTCTCGTCCGCTTTTTTTTGCAGATATTTGTAACACGCTGGTCCGATCTCAAGCACATGTATAATTTCCGTAATGCCCGTTAGGCCGCCGTTGAAATTACTTAATTCCAGTCCGACTGCGATTTCGACAAGTTTTTGCCAGCTGCGAATGGTTTTCAGAGACTTTTTTTTCACAAATTAGCACCAACATCGTCATTTTATATATATATATATATATATATATATATATATATATATATATATATATATTAGCATATGGACGAGTCGTGTTGTCAGCAGCACTACTGTTCAAAACAAAACAATGTCGCAGGTTGTGAAAGATAGTGCAGGTGACTTGTCATATAGAACAAGGCTAATAGAACGGTATCACAAAATTGCAGATAAACATACTTCACGTCGGTTTGCCGCAGACTTCTTGAACATATCTGAGTCTGAAGACAGTAAATTTCCTTGAGACAGAAAGGCTTCTCTCCACAAATCGGGATGGATGTACGTCCTAACCTCAACTTGCCCATTTGTCGCACTATATCCTGTGAAACGTATCTAAAGCAAAACGGGGCAGATTTTGTACTCCTATATTTGGGAAATCGTTTGACACAGCGGCACTGTGCATATTGTTAACAAATGTCCGAGCATAGGGGCTGGGTTCCCATACAGTTTTTAATTAGTACAACCCAGTACGTTGTCTTGAATAGCGATTGTTCATCAAAGACAAACGTATCATCAGGAGTGCCCCTGGGAAGTGTGATAGGACTCCTCTTGTTCTGTACGCACAAAAAGATCTGATGGGTAGGGCGAGCAGCTATCTGCGATCGTTTGGTTCAAATGGTTCAAATGTCTCTGAGCACTATGAGACTTAACTTCTGAGGTCATCAGTCCCCTAGAACGTAGAACTACTTAAACCTAACTAACATAAGGACATCACATACGTCCATGCCCGGGGCAGGAATCGAACCTGCGACAGTAGCGGGCGCGCGGTTTCAGACTGTAGCGCCTAGAACCGCTCGGCCACCCCGGCCGGTGCGACGGTTTGCTGATGACGCTGTGGTTTAAAGGCAGATGTCTTTGAGCGACTGTGGAAGAAACGCGTCGACTTGGATAGGATTTGTACTTGGTGTGGTGTATGACAGTTTGTTGTAAATGTAGGCAAATGTAAGCTAAAGCCGATGAATAGGGAAAACAATACTGTAATGTGTGAATATAGAGGTGTGCTGTCTGAAACAGTCACATCAATTAAATACCTATTCATAACGTTGCAGAGTGATATGAAATGTAACGAGCCAGTGGTCTACTTCGATTCACCGAGAGAATTCTAAGAAAGTGTAGCTCATCTATGAAGGAGACCTCGAATGTAACACTGGTGTAACCCATTATTCAATGCTCCTCCAGTGTTTGGGATCCGCACCAGGTCGGATTAAAAGAAAACATTGAGGCAATTCAGAGGCGTGCTTCCAGATTTGTTACCGGTTGGATCGATCAGCATTCTAGTATTGCACTATTCTGTGTGTCCGAAATGCGTTGTTTTTACGGACCGCTATATTGGAAATAGCTTAGAGAAGCGGCATTTTGACGATTTTACTGTCACCTGCGTACACCTCGCGTAAGGACCGCGAAGACAGGATAAATCAGGGCTCGTATAGAAGCATGAGAGGGAATGACTAGAGTGGTATATAAGGTACCCTCCAATATTCGCCGTATGATGGCTCGCGAACTATGTATGGGCATGTAGACGTAGATGTAGATGTAGATGAATGTGTACTGTCAGAATGGAAGCTGTAAGGATGCGGTTTCTTCAATTATGCCTGGACAGTTCAGTCTGGGGACCGCGAAAGGCAAGAGTCTCAGTTTAGACTCCCATACTGATGAGCAGTTTTAACCTGTCAGGATGTTTCAAAACGATGACCACTGCATTGTAAAGTGAAACATTCATTCTTGATCATAAGATAAAATTGCATGGACATAATTATTAGTTGACTAACCTAATACCTTCTGTCTTATAAAAATATGTAACTGCAGACCAGATGTGGCTTAAATTCAAAGAATTAGTATCAGAGACAGTTGGGAGCTTTATGCCAGGGTTGTCAGAATGTGAGTTCGGATCGGTCGCGAAATAGAAACCCCTGGGAAAATGCGGTAAAGCTTTGTACAGATGTGTTGGGCAGTGTCTCTAGTACGCCCGTCGATCGTGTCGCATCGCCTTTTCAGTTTTGAATAAACAGTGAGAACGTAAAGATGCGTAGGGAATTAGCGTCTCCCGCCAAGTATGAGGGCCTGGTTAGAGATTTCCCTTGTGTCATGCAGCTGTTATCAGTCGTTATTGAAAGTGTGTAGTTATTGCTAAGAGTGTGCTAAAAGGTATTTTCAAGTTCTTGATTCCAATTCACCCAACAGTTCCTCTTTCAAAAGTACGTTGTTATTGTACGTTGACAACGATAAGCCCATTTTGTTTTTTAAAGATTTCTCTTGTCTTCGGTGATATCCGTTGTAGAAAATGCCTTGTTATGGCTAGGGTCAATACAAGTAACTCTTTCAGTCGAGACTGCATAACATTCAAGTTCCCTTCAAAGAACGCTGATGCAATAGCTCGACGCTGTATATATACAACCTCTCGTTCCACGAAATATACTTACGTAAAGACTGGAAAGATGCACAGGTTACACAAACACTCAAGAACGGTAATAGAAGTAATCCTATGAACTACATACCCGTACCAGTAATGATGCAAAATTGTACTAAAATTCTGGAACATGTACTGTTATCGAACATTATAAATTACCTCAAAGAAAACGGCCAGCACAGATTCAGAAAATGCCGTTCTTGCGGAACACAACCAGTTCGTTATTCGCACAAGGTAAAGGCTGATATGACAGGGAATCTCAAATAGATTCCATTCTTTTAGATTTCCAGAAGGCTTTTGACACCGTTCTTCACACGAGGCTTGCAGTCAAATTGCGTGCCTACGGAATATCATCTCAGTTGTGTGAGTAGATTCGTGATTTCTTGTTACAGTGACCACAGTTCGTAGTAATCGAAGGAAATACATCGAGTAAAATAGAAATGAATTCTGGCGTTCCTATTGGAAGTATTACAAGGCCCTCTGCTGTTCCTAATATATGTGTAAAAAAATTGGGAGACTACCTGAGCAGCTCTCGCAAACCGTTTGCATATGTCTCTGTCATTTACCACCTAGTAAAGTCTTAAGAGGATCAAAACGAATTGCTATATTACTTAGATACGATTCTGTATGGTGCGAAAAGTGGCCATTGACTCTAAACGCCGGCCGGTGTGGCCGAGCGGTTCTAGGCGCTTCAGTCTGGAACCGCGCAACCACTACGGTCGCAGGTTCGAATCCTGCCTTGGGCATGGATGTGTGTGATGTCCTTAGGTTAGTTACGTTGAAGTAGTTATAAGTCTAGGAGACTGATGATATCAGATGTTAAGTCCCATAGTGCTCAGAGCCATTTGACTCTAAATAAGGAAAATTACGTGTTCGTTCACATGAGTTATAAGAAGTCCGTTAAATTTCGGTTGCACAGCAGGTCTCGCAAATCTAATGGCTGTCAATTCAACTAAATACCTTCGAATAATTCCAGTCCCAAAGAAAGCAGGTGTTGACCATGTGAAAATTATCGAACTATCAGTTTAATAAGCTACGGCTGCAAAATACTAACACGAATTCTTTATAGACTAATGGAGAAACTGGTAGAAGCCGACTTCGGGGAAGATCAGTTTGGGTTCCGTAGAAATGTTGGAACACGTGAGGCAATACTGAACCTATGACTTATCTTAGAAAATAGATTAAGGAAAGGCAAACCTACGTTTCTCGCATTTGTAGACTTAGAGGAAGCTTATGACAATGTTGACTGGAATACCCTCTTTCAGATTCTGAAGGTGGCATGGGTAAAATACAGGGAGTGAAAGGCTATTTACAATTTGTATAGAAACCAGATGGCAGTTATAACAGTCGAGGGGCATGAAAGGGAAGCAGTGGTTGGGAAGGGAGTGAGACAGGGTTGTAACCTATCCCCGATGTTATTCAATCTGTATATTGAGCAAGCAGTAAAGGAAACAAAAAAAGAATCGGAGTAGGAATTAAAATCCATGCAGCAGAAATAAAAACTCTGAGGTTCGCCGATGACATTGTAAATCTGTCAAAGACAGCAAAGGACCTGGAAGAGCAGCTGCACGGAATGGACAGTGTCTTAAAAGGAGAATATAAGAAGAACATCAACAAAAGCAAAACGAGGATAATGGACTGTAATCGAATTAAATCGGGTGATACTGCCGCAGTTAGATTAGGAAATGAGACAGTTAAAGTAGTAAATGAGTTTTGCTATTTGGGGAGCAAAATAACTGATGATGGTCGAAGTAGAGAGGATATAAAATGTAGGCTGGCAAAGGCAAGGAAAGCGTTTCCGAAGAAGAGAAACTTGTTAAAATCGAGTAAAGATTTAAGTGTCAGGAAGTCGTTTCTGAAAGTATTTGTATGGAGTGTAGCCGTGTATGGAACTGAAACGTGGATGATTAATAGTTTAGACAAGAAGAGAACAGAAGCTTTCGAAATGTGGTGCTACAGAAGAATGCTGAAGATTAGATGGGTAGATCACATAAGTAATGAGGAGGTATTGAATAGAATTGGAGAGAAATTTGTGGCCATCTTGACTAGAAGAAGGGACCGGTTGGTAGGGCATATTCTGAGTTATCAAGGGATCACCAATATAGTATTTGAGGCCAGCGTGGAGGGTAAAAATCGTAGATGGAGACCAAAATAATACACTAAACAGATTCAGAAGGATGTAGGCTGCAGTAAGTACTGGTAGATGAAGAAGCTTGCACAGGATAGGGTAGCATGGAGAGCTGCATCAAACCAGTCTCTGGACTGAAGACCACAACAACAAACTTGGAATTACAATTACGAACAACTTAAGCTGCAACGATCACATATAGCATGTTGTGGAGAAGGCACACTGAAGACTGGTAATATTGGAAGAAAGAAGATGTACTAGATCTACTAAAGAGACTGTCTAGACTACGCAAGACCGTCCGCTGCTGGTGTTGTGCTACGCGGTGTTGGATCCTTACCAGATAGTACTAACTGATAACATCGAAAAAGTAAAGAATGACAACTCTTCTTCTACTACCACGAAACAGGGGCGAGAGAGTTTCGCATAAGATCAGTGAGTTAGGGTGGTAATCATTGCAACAAAGGAGTTTCTTATTGCGGCGAAATCTTTTCGAGAAATTTTCATCACCAGCTTTGTTCTCTCAATGCGTCCACCTGCTTAGCTGGATGGTAACGTGCTCGCCTGCCATGCAAGACGGCCCGGGTTCGATTCCGGGCCGGGTTGGAGATTATCTCTGCTCGGGGACTGGGTGTTGTGCTGTCCTCGTCATCGTTTCATCCTCATCATCGACGTGCAAGTCGCCCAATGTGTCATTGACTGACATAAGATTTGTACTTGGTGATCGAACTTCCCCGGATGGGGCCTCCCGGTCAACAACGCCATACGCTCATTTCGTTTCATTTCTCTGTCCGCACCCGGTAGCTGAGTGGTCAGCTCGATAGAATGGTCTCCTCCTGTCGGCATATACGCCGGTCTCACTGTCAGCCCCAGTAATGATCTCGGATGTTCCGGACCAGTTACATTATATAAGATACTTCTTTCTTTAACTCAGTTATCTACGCCTCACCTTACCAAGACAGCTTTTATGCAAGACAAAGGCCGTATACAATGTCCTCCAATCAGGTCGTCCACCCAACCCGATTGAACAAAAGTTCCCCCAGGTTGACTGGCGTCATGTATGGCACGCGTTGTTCGCCTGTTACCTTGACACGAATGTTCAATCTGTCTGGTACCTAACTGTCAATAGTAAGCAAATCAACCAATCTCGCCTTCATCGTATCCACCTCGCCCAATCGCCTCTATGTTCCACGTGTGGAGTGCCAGACAATGACGAACATCGGTTTGTTTGCGGACCGGCGGCGGAGGTATGGCGGCAATTGATTCGTCGTATTGTGGCTTTTCTAACGCGGGAAATTCCAATTCGGATTACTCCCCTTTCAGTATTATTTCCGGAACGTGACTATTTTCCTCGGACAAAGACCAGTGCTGCGAATTGGATTCGCGGACATGCCATTCACTACCTATTTGGACAAACTGTAGACTCTGTACTCGATTTTGGGACGTACCTCAATGACCGTCATTATGTAGTTGTCCGTCACCCAAAATACAGACAATTTTTCTCGAACTTCCTTGGGAGTGCTTTCCACGACCCGCCTCGCAGCTGGAATGTGTTAAGCCAGGAGAGAGGAAGGCTTCCTGTTTCAACCAATGAACGTTTCTGAACAATTGAACGGAACACATCAATTACGAGAAGACGTGACTCAACATATTACCAGCGGGGCGCAGAAGGCCTCTGATAAATTACACAACAAAAAATAAATAAAAAAGTACAAATAAAAATAAAATTCAGAAAACGGAAGATTTTGTTTTGTTTGTAAGGATAGCCCTAACCTTGAATTCCCGTATTTCCCCCGGTATATAGGCAGCTCTCTGGGGTAGGTTTAGTCAGGAGCCAACGCCTGAAGTGGACCAGATGAAAAGTGGCGGTGGCACATAGTTTCTTTTTTTAGTTCCATTTTCCTAAGGGGCTTTAAAATAAGAGAGAAAAAGAAAAAAGAAAAAAAAACAAAAAAGGAGGGTTAGCTAAAAAAAGATAGAATGTCAATCCTAAGGACCCGGGTTCGATTCCCGGCTGGGTCAGAAATTTTCTCCGTTCAGGAACTGGGTGTCGCCGAAGTGGCATCAAATTGAAAAACTTGCACCAGGCGAACGGTCTACCCGACGGGAGGCCCTAGTCACACGACATTTACATTTACATTTCATTTCTCTGAACGCGAAAATATTTTATAGACATCAAACTACGTTTGAAGCGAATATCATAATAAAATAGGAGGAATCAGATTTCGTACGAAAAGATTTAAGCGTTCATTTTTCCCAGGAGCTGTGGGGGAGTTGAATGCTAGAGAAATAGTGTGAAGATGTTTGAATGAGCCTTCTGCCATGCACTTACGTGTGAGTAAGAGTCCTGTACATGTACGCGTAGACACGACAGTTCTTACACAAATGCAAACACCCGTCCCGTCAGTCGTCGCACAGTTTCGCAAACAGCTGCTCCAGCGCAGAGCCCCATTCTCTAAGAGTGCAGGTAAGATATAAATTGCCTGTCATTGGGGGACTGTGACCCGTATTGTTTGCCTGAGGATGGGATCGCGCACCTGAAATTCCCAGTGATTTGTGTCGACGAGGAATTTCTCTCGCTAGCAGCAGACACTGCTCAGCTGCAGTTATCCTGGCGCCAGTGACAGCTTATAATACCACCGGATGGCCGCTGCGTGCTATTGCTGGCGCCAGTAAATCACAAGAAGGCACAGAGGCATCCTCGATGCTCGTCGTTTGTATCCCGTGTGTCTGAAATACGCTCTCTTCACTAAGCGAAGTGCAACTGTGCACAGCTGCAAACGAAATATTCTCCGTGATAACTACGAGGGATTCCCAGAAAGTAACGCACCGCGCTTTTTTTCTCTCAGCCGAAGACACTGCTACGAATGCGAAACGTTACGTATGTTTGAAGTCTCCTGATTGAGGGCGCAAAGTTTCCGTCACTTCCGATAGATTAGCTGCAGGACTGTTTCAAAAAGACGTCTATACGTGATGTACGTTGCAAGCAATGTGCCGTTCTCACTGCAGAGAATGAAACTGTGGGGAATATTCACAAATGCTTGTGCAAAGTCTATGGAGCATCTGCTTCGACAAAAGTAGAGTCAGTCGCTGGGAACGGAGGGTGAGGCCATAAGAAGGCGGTTCGGACTTCCAGCTGTTTGGGCACTTGAAGCATGTCATTCGTGGAAGACATTTTCAGGCCGATGAGGAGGTAATTCACACAGTGAAGTATTGGCTCCTCCGCCAGGACAAGGATTGGTACCGACAAAGCATACACGCCATAGTTTCGCGCTGGAAGAAGGCTATAGAACGGGATGGAGATTACGTAGAAAAGTAAGGTATGCACACTCATGCTCATAAATTAAGGATAATGCTGATACATGGTGAAGCAACGCTCTGATGGGCGGTTTGTGGGTTTCAATCACCTCGGGGTATGACCATGCGGTGCATTTGACCTGCGGTTGTCAAAAAATGTTCAAACGTGTGTGAAATCTTATGGGACTTAACTGCTAATGTCATCAGTCCCTAAGCTTACACACTACTTAACCAAAATTATTCTAAGGAGGACTCGAACCTCCGCCTGCGGTTGTCGCACGGTGGCGCTGGCAGCAGTCCACATACGCAGAGGTGTGTTGGTGCGTGTCAGAGTACGGTGCAGCGATTAAGTGTGCAGACGTTTTCAGACGTGCTAATGGTAACTGTGAGTTGAAAATGGCTCAAAGAACACATATTGATGACGTTATGAGGGGTAGAATACTAGGGCGAGTGGAGGCTGGTCTAACACAGCAGGTCGTAGCACGGGTCCTCCGTGTGCCACAAAGTGTGATCTCAAGATTATGGAAACGATTCCAGCAGACAGGAAACGTGTACAGGCGCTACAGTACGGGACGTCCACAGTGTACAAGAAGACCGGTACCTCACCATCAGTGCCACGGATTACTGCAGGTGGCCTTGCTCGGGACCTTACCTCAACCACTGGAACAGTTGTCTTCAGGCATACAGTCTACAGACGAGTGAACAGACAAGGTTTATTCGCCCGGAGACATGCAAGGTACATTCTACTGACTGCTGGTCACAGGAGAGCCTGTAAAACTTGGTGTCAAAATCACAGTACATGGTCATTGGAACAGTGGTCCCAGGTTATGTTCAAGGACGAGTCCAGGCATAGTCTGAACAGTGATTCTCGCCGGGTTTTCATCTGGCGTGAACCAGGAACCAGAAACCAGCCCCTTAATGTCCTTGAAATATGGAGGTCGTGGATTGATGGTGTGGGATGGGATTATGATTGGTGCACGTGCGCCACTGCATGTCTTTGACAAACAATTGTAACAGATGAGGTGTATCGGGACGTCATTTTGCACCAGTATGTCCGCCTTTTCTGGTGTGCAGTGGGTCCCACCTACCTTCTTTCCTCGTGATGGACGATAACGCACGTCCGCACCGAGCTGCCATCGTGGAGACGAATGGAGTGGCCTGCCTGTTCTCCAGATCAAAATCCCATCGAGCACGTCTGGAATGCTCTCGGTCCTCGTATCGTTGCACGTCTTCAAACCCAAAGGACACTTCAGGAGCTCCGACAGGCACTGGTGCAAGAATGGGAGGCTATACCCGAGCAGCTGCTCTACCAGAGTATGCCAACCCGTTGTGCGGCCTGTGTACGTGTGCATGATGATCATATCCCATATTGATGTCGGGGTACATGCGCAGGAAACAGTGGGGTTTCGTAGCACATGTGTTTCGGGACGGTTTTCTCAACTTATCACCAATACCGTGGACTTAGAAATCTGTGTAGTGTGTATTCCCTATGAGTTTACGCTATTAGCGCCAGTTTTGTGTAGTGTCACGTTGTGTGGCACTACATTCTGCAATTATCCTTAATTTATGAGCGTGAGTGTAGACAAAACACCGTTTTTTCGTGTGTGTAATTCTCATTATGTTCGATAAAGAATTGTTGAAGAAAAAAATCTGGTGCATTACTTTCGGGGCAACCCTCGTACATCAGCACTTGCTTTTAAATGATTACTCTGTATTCACAATAAAGTCGTTGGAAGAGGATTCTTACAACCCTTTCTTATTATTTATCGACTATTCCAGGCTCGAATAGCACATGCGAAAATGACGCCTAAGGGTACGTTTATGCTGCTTCCTCGCAACTAGCATCCCGCTGGGACTCTTGGTGCGTTCACGCTGTACCTTCGGTGTTGGCACATAGCTATTCTCTTGCAGTCTGCTGCGGCCTGCTGCGGAGCTCCACATTCAATAATGTACGATAAACGGTGTGCTCCGAAACAACTGTGCGTGCACCACCACTGTGCCCGTCCGACAGAGACGTCAGAGACCGCCACCTATTCCGCTTTACAGGTTACAAGAGACTCCGAACCCCATGTTCTGTGAAGAGTCTTGGACGTCCAACCATTTAGCACCTAGTGCTTGTTTCGCTGTTGGTCTACCTCTATCCGTAGTTGGTCAGGACAGAAGCACGTGATGATTCGACCAGCTTCGCCGTTTTCGAGACAATCGTTCAGAGGCTTTCCGTAATAATTGTCCTTTGACAAAGTCGCTAATCTCAGTGGATTTCCCCATTTGCAGCCAGTACCTTCGCTGGGGTGATCCCCCATCCGTCTCTGCTGCGCTTGCATACTTTTCATAATGCGTCATGTGCCCGCAACGCTGTGAGGCGGCATCCAACCTCGCGGTGGGCGGTTGTCATAAACGCAGAAATACCGCAACTCCACGTGGCATGAAGCCGACTAATTTTTTTAAAGTCAGTACCGCCATTAGACTGTTTTTTATTTGCAGTGTTACATTTACACGATCATGATTTCAGCTTTAAAATGCCTTTATCACGTGTTTTAATGTTGTACAGTGCCTAAGATGGCATACTGTTGTATTTAAAATACACTATTAGATACATTGTCTAATGGCGGTACTGACTTTAAAGAAATATATTATGACTGTGCCGCACATTATGAAAAAATTATTAAACTGAAGTAGTGCTGGAGGGAACTGACGTCATGAATCCTGCAAGGCTGTCCAAAAATCGGTAAGAGTACGGAGGCGTGGAAATGTCTCCTGGACAAGGCAACCCATATATGCTCAATAATGTTCATGTCTGGGGAATCTGGTGGCCAGCTGAAGTGTTTAAACTCAGAAAAATGTTCTTGGAGCCACTCTTTAGCAATTCTGACATGTGGTGTGTCGCATTGTCTTGCTGGAAATGTCAGTCGGAATGCACAATGGATGCAGGTGACCAGACAGGATGCTTACGTACGTGTCACCTGTCAGAATCGTATCTAGACGCATCAGGGGTCGCGTATCATTCCAGCTGCACACCCCCACACAATTACAGAGCTTCCATCAGTTTGAACAGCCCCTGCTGACATGCAGGCTGCATGGATTCATGAGGTTGTCTCCATACCCGTACACGTCCAAACGCTCGATACAATTTGAAACGATACTCGTCCGACGAAGTGACATGTTTCCTGTGATCAACAGTCCAATGTCGGTGTTGACTGGCTCAGGCGAGGCATAAGGCTTTGTGTCGTGCAGTCACCAAGGCTACTCGAGTGAGCCTTCGGCTCCGAAGGTCCATATCAAAGATGTTTCGTTGAATGGTTCACGAGCTGATACTTGTTGATGGGCCGGCACTGAAATCTGCAGCAATCTGGGCAAGGGTTGCACTTCGGATGTCGTTGGTCCCGTTCTTGCAGGATCGTTTTTCGGCTGCAGCGTTGTAGATCTGATGTTTTACCAGATTCCTAATATTCAAGGTACACTCGTGAAATGGTCGTACGCGAAAATGCCCAGTTCATCGCTACCTCGGAGAAGCTGTGTCCTATCGCTAATACGCGGACTATAACATCACGTTCGAACTCATTTAAATCTGCATAATCTGCCATTGCAGCAGCGGTAACCGATCGAACAACTGCGGCAGACACTTGTCTTATGTAGGCCATATTCTGCATGTTTACATGCCTCTGTAATTGAACACGCATGCCTATACCATTTTCTTTGGCGCTTCAGTGTGGTTCAAGGCACGACATGGGAAACAGTTACTCGAAAAGCCTGTAAACAGCCATTCCCGTCGTGGCCAAGAAATAAATTTGTTTGCCAGTGTACGTGATGTGCTTCGATGTGCGCATTGAACTGTGCTAGGTTCTCTGTCCAGTCTTCCTTCGTCTCCACAAAGTCGGGAAGTGACGGCAACTTACGTAGGCGGTCTTGAGGCGCTGGCATTGGGTCATTCATCTTCTTTGAAGCCATCTCAGCCGTCATGAAGTGATTCATCACTTCAAGCAGTTGAGCCGTTTGTTGACTCTGAAACCCAATAAACTGAGTTACATCAACGGCAGGCTGCGCAGCAGGTACTTGCGGCGTGGTAGCCGTAATCAGTTTAGCAGTTCAGAAATATATACAGTTATAAGCTGAAATAGCACAGAGAGAATGAAAGGGGGCGGGAGGGGTGCAAATGCAGCAACTTCGGAACCTAGAACATACAGAGCATAAGGAAGGCAAACATCGGCGACATAAAAGACAAGCAAACAAAAAAATTCTAAACGCATAAAACCACAAAACAGAAAGAAGTTAACTAGAAGATGGCAACACGCAGGTGTTATGTATCGTCACCATGTACACTACTGGCCATTAAAATTGCTACACCACGAAGATGATGTGCTACAGACGCGAAATTTTACCGACAGGAAGAAGATGCTGTGATACGCAAATGATTAGCTTTTCAGAGCATTCACACAAGGTTGGTGACACCTACAACGTGCTGGCATGAGGATAGTTTCCAACCGATTTCTCGTACACAAACAGCAGTTGACCGGCGTTGCTTGGTGAAACGTTGTTGTGATGCCTCGTGTAAGGAGGAGAAATGCGTACCATCACGTTTCCGACTTTGATAAAGGTCGGATTGTAGCCTATCGCGATTTCAGTTTATCGCATCGTGAAATTGTTGCTCGCGTTGGTCGAGATCCAATGACTGTTAGCAGAATATGGAATCGCTTGGTTCAAGAGGGTAATACGGTATGCCGTGCTGGATCCCAGCGGCCTCGTATCCCTAGCAGTCGAGGTGACAGACATCTTATCCGCACGGCTATAACGGATCGTGCGTCCACGTCACGATTCCTGAGTCAACAGATGGGGACATCTGCAAGACAACAACCATCTGCACAAACAGTTCGACGACGTTTGCAGCAGCATGGACTATCAGCTCGGAGACGATGGCTGCGGTTGCCCTTGACGCTGCATCACAGACAGGAACGCCTGGGGTGGTGTACTCAACGACAAACCTGGGTGCACGAATGGCAAAACGTCATTTTTTCGGATGAATCCAGGTTCTGTTTACAGCGTCATGATGGTCGTATCCGTGTTTGACGACATCGCGGTGAACGCACATTCTAGGCGTGTATTCGTCATCGCCATACTGGCGTATCACGCGGCGTGATGGTATGGGGTGCCATTGGTTACACGTCTCGGTCACCTCTCGTTCGCATTGACGCACTTTGAACAGTGGACGTTACATTTAAGATGTGTTACGACCCGTGGCTCTACACTTCATTCGGTCTCTGCGAATCCCTACATTTCAGCAGGATAATGCACGACCGCATGTTGCAGGTCCTGTGCGGGACTTTCTGGTTACAGAAAATGTTCGACTGCTGCCCTGGCCAGCACATTCTCCAGATCTCTCACCAACTGAAAACGTCTGGTCAATGGTGGCCGAGCAACTGGCTCATCACAATACGCCAGTCACTACTCTTGATGAACTGTGGTATCGTGTTGAAGTTGCAAGTGCAGCTGTACCTGTACACGCCATCCGAACTCTGTTTGACTCAATGCCGAGGCGTATCAAGGCCGTTATTACGGCCAGGGGTGGTTGTTCTGGGTACTGATTTCTCAGAATCTATGCACCCAAATTGCGTGAAAATGTAATCACATTTAAGTTCTAGTATAATATATTTGTCCAATGAATACCCGTTTATCATCTGCATTTCTTCTTGGTGTAGCAATTTTAATGGCCAGTAGTGTATGCTGTGTACGACGGTTAGAAGAGGTCGGCTAGAGAGAGCTGCGGCAACCGTCGTCGTAGGAAAGATGGACAGGAGCAGGAACGATTAGTGAACAAGTTTAAGCGGTAAACAGAAGATTTACTTTTTGTATTTGTATTTCTCCAAGCATATGAAGACTAATTACAAATAATGCAGTAAGAAATAAAGTCCAGCTCTCAGTGCCAAAAACGATGAGGAGTAAACACTAATGATGGCGTCAGAGCCTCGACTAGGATGCTCCTGTGGGTTGGTATCGACACATGATACCACATAGACATTTGTACAAAAATCATCAACAATTTTCTGACAAACAGGCCGTTTATTGTTTCAGTTAATGGCAAACGATCAGCAGGAAAAACAGCACAAGAGTGTGTGCTCTCACTAACACTGTCTAACATCTACATCAGGCAGCTATTGGGCAGTGAGGTGAATGATATCAGAAGCCCATTAGATATCCGTAACATTTATAATGTTGGCGAATACTAGTACTTACACTGTCTTTGCTAAGCTTCACATTTTCTGCTCTAATTCCCAGAGACAGCCCCCAGTTCGCGCGCAAGCATCCGTCGCACTTGCCTCATTGCTAAATGGAACCCAAAATGTAGCAGCGTATTACCGTAACGTTTTGCTGCACATTAGGGAAAATGGCAACAGAGACTTATGAAATGTTATTGCAAGTGCAGGGTGTTGAAGAAGTGTGTTAGTGGTTGAAACGATTAGGGACAGGAAAGACGCCGTCGGGGACGAGCCTCGTTCGGGTAAACATGCGCAATCCTGGATATCATCAAACGAGAGCGACGGACGCTTGCGCATGGTCGGTGGCTGTCTTTGAGAATGACAGCAGAAGAGTTGAATCCTAGAAAGGAACGTGTACACCCAGTTTTTCGCGAACATTTGTATGTTGTTGTTGTTGTCGTTGTGGTCTTCAGTCCTGAGACTGGTTTGATGCAGCTCCCAATACAGTAAAGCTGTATGCCCTCGGGAAAAATTATGGCTCTAGTTTCCCCTTGCTTTCAGCCGTTCGCAGTACGAAAATTGCAAGGCCGTTTCGGTTAGTGTTACAGGGCCAGATCAGTCAATCACCCAGACTTTTGCCCCTGCAACTACTGAAAAGGCTGCTGCCCCTTTTCAGGAACCACACGTCAGATACCCCTCCGTTGTGGTTGCACCTACGGTACGGCTATCTGTATCGTTGAGGCACGCAAGCCTCCCCACCAACGGCAAGGTCAATGGTTCATGGGGGGGGGGGGGGGGGGGGGACATTTGTATACTTTACAGATATCCAATAGCACGTCATCACGTTGCTTCCAGCGATTACAAATGCGGCGTTTGTTGACAGTTTCCAAGAAAATGGCTCTGAGCATTATCGGACTTAACATCTGAGCTCATCAGTCCCCTAGAACTTAGAACTACTTAAACCTGACGAACTTTAGGACATCACACACATCCATGCCCGAGGCAGGATTCGAGCCTGCGACCGTCAGAGATCGCGCGGTTCCAGACTGAAGCGCCTAGAACCGCTCGGCCACAGCGGCTGGCGACAGTTTCCAAGAGCTTTAGAACACATGTCAGAAGTAAATTGCAGCTAATGATGATCAGTTTGAAGTCCAGTAAGGAACGTCCGGTCTTGAAATGGAAACCACAGTGAAAATCCAATGACGTTTTGCACAGGTGTGTTGGTCAGTGTTTCCAGTATGCCCGTCGTCATTCTTTTTAGTTCTGAGCACACAGGGAGCACATAAAGATACTTAGAAAAATAGTGTCTCCCGCCAAGCACGAGGGCCTGATGAGAAATTTCGCCTTAAGCTATGCAGCCAACATCACGTGACTGTCGTGCGGTGTTGTCTCAGCCGCTTTCTGCAGGGGCAATGAAGATGCTCCTGCATCGTTTTCAATTGGAAATGTTCGATTACCCACAATACAGCCCGTAATTGTCTCCCTCTGAGTTTCATCTCTGCTCACATGAACCGCTGCTTATGATGACAACATTCTGGCACAGTCAACGAGCTGTATGCCAGCGTAGAGCATTGACGGAAAGCACTGGCGGCTGCCTTCTATAACGAGGGTATTGGAGAGCTGGTACAACTCTTCGACAATCGGATCAGCGACTATGGAGATAAGTAGCTGGAAGTTGTAGCTAACTGTTGCAAATAAAACAGTTTTGATTTTCACTGTGGTTTCCATTTTGCGACCTATCCTTCCTTACTTTCCGAATATCCCTCGTATTTTGTTTTTTAATTCTGATTTCCTTTATTTTCTGAGACCAGTCACCGACCTTTTCAAAAGCATCTTATAAACTACCGACTGCAAATATCACTTCACTCGCATGTCTTACGTATGCGGTATACCATCTATCCAAAGTAAACAGAATGCTCTTTCAAGAAGCTGACAAAATGTTATATAAGCTTCCTGCTAGAAATATTAATCTTCCTGTGTTTCTTCCCAGTCTCTTTTTAGTTTCCTTCAGTTGTTGCACACATTGTCTGACAGGCTTTGCTCAAGGAAGTGAAATGCCAGTGCTGTAAATATCCCTCTACCGTTGGCATATCGTAACAAATATAACTGCAAGTGTCTCCTCGTGCTACCTGTTACTTTCGGAAATAGCGGATATGACCGGAATACCCTCCTTTAAAAATTGCCAATGCAGCTGCAAGTATGTCATCATAGCCGAGGGAGGAGGGGCAACCTGCAGTATTGAGGACTGCCTGGGGACCGGCCAAAGACTGTCATCAGCAGGGCTGCCAACCGCGACACGAGACCCCAGGGAGCCATGCAGGTCGCCGCGCCAAGATTAATGCCCCGCTGCCAGCCGCGGTGATCAATGGCGCAGTTGGCAGCACTGCGCGGCCCCCTTTTTATTCTCCGCTCGCATCCCTAACTCACTCACGCCTGTCGGCGAAAATGCTGTTGGTCCACCTACTATCGTGTCGGATTTGTGTTCGCCCACCAGATGCGCGAGTCTGCTCTGCAGTTGCTTTATTATTTATTCAGCTGAACGTATTTAAGAATGACACAGTGCCGTGAAACTGCACGTTGTCCTTCAATTATCCTTACATCTTTGTACTTCAATAAATTCGAAACGATATTGGATTCTAATAACTGATTTTCTACACCGAAAATGTCGGCCGGGGTGGCCGACCGGTTCTAGGCGCTACAGTCTGGAACCGAGCGACCGCTACGGTCGCAGGTTCGAATCCCGCCTCGGGCATGGATGTGTGTGATGTCCTTAGGTTAGTTAGGTTTAATTATTTCTAAGTTGTAGGGGACTGATGAACTCAGCAGTTAAGTCCCATAGGGTTCGGAGCCATCTACACCGAAAAGGTAACTAATAATGTTTTCTAGCTTAATTCATACCCATCAATGTGTGCATGCCTGATGACTGTCGATAACCTGTTTCTCACCATATGCGCTCCAGGCAAGATATTGAATTGCCTCAAGAATTCGTGTCATGAAGTACTGCAGGTCTGAAACCTCAGTTCAGCAGGCATGATCATTTTGTAAAAACCAATGGAATCTAGTGGCGTCACGTAAGGCGATCCTAGCATCGTGGCATTCACTGGATAGGACAATAGTGTCTAGTCGGTATTTTCGTCCAGAAATCAACGATCATTTAGAGATAAGTGAGATGGTTCCTCGTCCTGATATAGTAGTACGTCAGATTGCTTGTGTTCCATCTGTGGCTCGGCAGACGCTTGTTGCTCAAGTAAACATCGGTGTTGACGATAGACTCACTGAAAAGAATGGAGCGATGTTGCAGTTGTGCATATGTTCGTACTGCACATTAACCACGGGACTCACTCGATTTTGAATGCAACATGTCAAGAATCTGATTCACATACGTGAACGCAATTGATAAGCATGAATGATTCGTACGCTCATTCTGTTGACAAACGTCCCGTGTGGTGGTTTCGGTGTGGCCTATGAAGGACTCCAAAACCATCGTTGAGGTTGTCTTGTCAGTAGCACTTTTTGGATAGCTAATCCGTGCCTTGTCAGCCACAGTCCCAGTTTCTCAGAATTTGGAAATTAAGCACCCGACAGTGTTGTGTGAAACTGCAGGTCTTTCTGGGTGCTAATTGGTTAAATCTGCCGCTATGACAAGGGACCTCTGTTCTCCAGACATCAAAATTGGCTCAGTTCTCTCCTCCTTGGTCAAAGCCATCTTCAGTTACCTGCAACAAAACAAGTGTTGTAACTTTGGAACCATAACTGCTACTTTGAATCTGTTTACAGGAATGAACTTGCCAGAAAATGGTTCTGTAATTTTATGTATCACATGAGCCCCTTTTCATTTAAAAAATTGACTTAGATTCTAGATGACCTGTTTCAACATGGTGCCCATGTCCGGTACATACCATAAAAGGTAGACTACCTCACCCATAGCTTACTGTAATATCAGATTACTCCATTTCTGCAGGGTTTTTGACGTAGTAGGGCATACTGTGACTCTTGACTTACCCTGTGTATGAAATTTTATTTACGGTTGCTGCTGTCAGCTATGTTTAAAATTGTCTCGAGTTAGGCTTTAACATGCATTTTTTTTTGCCAGTCATAGTTGCACAATTATTTGAAATGAGGAATTATTGTTTAATTGAGAGACGTGAGGAATCACATTTTTAGAAATAGTTTCAAACTCAACATTTTTCAATCAAAGCATCTAGGTGGTATGAGGAGCCCATCTTCAGGGTAACACCTCCCACAGTGATGATTAATTTCATTGACCTGGAGAGGAACTTCTTCTTCTTCTTCTTCTTCTTCTTCTTCTCCTCCTTTTATTTTTTTAATTCGATATTTCTGACATCTCTCAACAACTATGTAAAATAAAGCATTTTACAGCCAGATAAATTGTGATTCATGCTGGTTCAGTTGTCCAGGTAAAAAAATATCTTTTGCAAAATGTCATCCCTTGTGTCAGTCTTGGCTAGCATATTTACTGTTAACCACTCGCATTGAGGTTTCAGAGTCAGCTATAGCGCCTTAAGTGCTTGCGCCCTGTCGGCTTAAAGACGCAACCTCCTATCCAAGACTTTGTGCAGTGTTGTCCATGGCATTTCCAATTCACTGGCCGCCGTAAACACTAATTTTGTCGGAGTCCTTGAGATGCCCACCGTACCTTGTACACATTGGGGCCTCAAACAGATGGGAACACTGCCTGTTTCTACAAATGACATACGCCTAACCTCGAATAGTTGGTAAGACGATTCCGCTGTACCGCGCTTCATGATTTCCCTCCACTTGATTATCGGACTCCGTCTCTGTGAACCAGGCAAGAAACCCTGAGCATTCTACTATGGTGCCCAAATGTGCGGCAGCTGGATGATTTAAAAACTAATACTTGTGTGATCTTGTCACTTATCAATTGTTATTGTGTAAGTAGCCTGACTGTATGTTGGCAGCGCTAAAGAATGTGTTAATACTGCTGA
This sequence comes from Schistocerca americana, assembly GCF_021461395.2. Taxonomy (NCBI): domain Eukaryota; kingdom Metazoa; phylum Arthropoda; class Insecta; order Orthoptera; family Acrididae; genus Schistocerca; species Schistocerca americana. Next base: position 88,979,829 of record NC_060127.1, on the reverse strand, counting down.
CAGTGTTCTGGCCCTTGACAAGAGATTCTGTGGTTGGACGGAGTAGCACTTAGCGAGTGGATAGAGAAGTACATGGACATGTTTGTCTTAGTGGAGACTCTGTGTTGGTAGGTCACGCAATGTAAAGTGAGGTGAAATGATGAGAAAAGATGCAAGGAAAGGTGTGATAAAGGATGTATGGCTGATAATGTTTGGGTAGTGGAATTATTGACAACTATGAACCATGGACCTTGCCGTTGGTGGGGAGGCTTGCGTGCCTCAGCGGGACTGATGGCCGTACCGTAGGTGCAACCACATAGGACGGGTATCTGTTGAGAGGCCAGACAAACATGTGGTTCCTGAAGAAGGGCAGCAGCCTTCTCAGTAGTTGCAGGGGCAACAGTCTGGATGATTGACTGATCTGGCCTTGTAACATTAACCAAAACGGCCTTGCTGTGCTGGTACTGCGAACGGCTGAAAGCAAGGGTAAACTACACCCGTAATTTTTCCCGAGGACATGCAGCTTTACTGTATGATTAAATGATGATGGCATCCTCTTGAGTAAAATATTGCGGAGGTAAAATAGTCCCCCATTCGGATCTCCGGGCGGGGACTACTCAAGGAGTATAAAACTGGTGTTCTACGGATCGGAGCGTCGAATGTCAGATCCCTTAATCGGGCAGGTAGGTTAGAAAATTTAAAAAGGGAAATGGACAGGTTAAAGTTAGATATAGTGGGAATTAGTGAAGTTCGGTGGCAGGAGGAACAAGACTTTTGGTCAGGTGATTACAGGGTTATAAATACAAAATCAAAAAGGGGTAATGCAGGGGTAGGTTTAATAATGAATAAAAAATAGGAGTGCGGGTTAGCTACTACAAACAGCATAGTGAACGCATTATTGTGGCCAAGATAGACACAAAGCCCATGCCTACTACAGTAGTACAAGTTTACATGCCAACTAGCTCTGCAGATGATGAAGAAATTGATGAAATGTATGACGAGATAAAAGAAATTATTCAGGTAGTGAAGGGAGACGAAAATTTAATAGTCATGGGTGACTGGAATTCGTCAGTAGGAAAAGGGAGAGAAGGAAACATAGTAGGTGAATATGGATTCGGGGGAAGAAATGAAAGAGAAAGCCGCCTTGCAGAATTTTGCACAGAGCATAACTTAATCATAGCGAACACTTGGTTCAAGAATCATAAAAGAAGGTTGTATACCTGGAAGAATCCTGGAGATACTAAAAGGTATAAGATAGATTGTATAATGGTATGACAGAGATTTACGAACCAGGTTTTAAATTGTAAGACATTTCTAGGGGCAGATGTGGATTCTGACCACAGTCTATTGGTTATGAACTGCAGATTGAAACTGAAGAAACTGCAAAAAGGAGGGAATTTTTAGGAGATGGGACCTGGATAAACTGAAAGAACCAGAGGATGTACAGAGTTTCAGGGGGAGCATAAGGGAACAGTTGACAGGAATGGGGGAAAGAAATACAGTAGAAGAACAATGGGTAGCTCTGAGGGATGAAGTAGTGAAGGCAGCAGACGATCAACTAGGTAAAAAGACGAGGGCTAATAGAAATCCTTGGGTAACAGAAGAAATATTGAATTTAATTGATGAAAGGAGAAAATATAAAAATGCAGTGAATAAAGCAGGCAAAAAGGAATACAAACGTCTCAAAAATGAGATCGACAGGAAGTGCAAAATGGCTAAGCAGGGATGGCTAGAGGACAAATGTAAGGATGTAGAGGCTTGTCTCACTAGGGGTAAGATAGATACTGCCTACAGGAAAATTAAAGAGACCTTTGGAGAGAAGAGAACCACTTCTATGAATATCAAGAGCTCTGATGGCAACCCAGTTCTAAGCAAAGAAGGGAAAGCAGAAAGGTGAAAGGAGTATATAGAGGGTTTATACAAGGGCGATGTACTTGAGGACAATGTTATGGAAATGGAAAAGGATGTAGATGAAGACGAAATGGGAGATAAGATACTGCGTGAAGAGTTTGACAGAGCACTGAAAGACCTGAGTCGAAACAAGGCACCGGGAGTAGACAACATTCCATTAGAACTACAAACAGCCTTGGGAAAGCCAGTCATGACAAAACTCTACCATCTGGTGAGCAAGATGTATGAGACAGGCGAAATACCCTCAGACTTCAAGAAGAATATAATAATTCCGATCCCAAAGAAAGCAAGTGTTGACAGATGTGAAAATTACCGAACTATCAGTTTAATAAGTCGCAGCTGCAAAATACTCACGCGAATTCTTTACAGACGAATGGAAAAACTGGTAGAAGCGGACCTCGAGGAAGATCAGTTTGGATTCCGTAGAAATGTTGGAACACGTGAGGCAATACTAACCTTACGACTTATCTTAGAAGAAAGATTAAGAAAAGGCAAACCTATGTTTCTAGCATTTGTAGACTTAGGGAAAGCTTTTGACAATGTTAACTGGAATACTCTCTTTCAAATTCTGAAGGTGGCAGGGGTAAAATACAGGAAGCGAAAGGCTATTTACAATTTGTACAGAAACCAGATGGCAATTATAAGAGTCGAGGGGCATGAAAGGGAAGCAGTGGTTTGGAAAGGAGTGAGACAGGGTTGTAGCCTCTCCCCAATGTTATTCAATCTGTATATTGAGCAAGCAGTAAAGGAAACAAAAGAAACATTCGGAGTAGGTATTAAAATTCATGGAGAAGAAGTAAAAACTTTGAGGTTTGCCGATGACATTGTAATTCTGTCAGACACAGCAAAGGACTTGGAAGAGCAGTTGAACGGAATGGACAGTGTCTTGAAAGGAGGATATAAGATGAAAATCAACAAAAGCAAAACGAGGATTATGGAATGTAGTCAAATTAAATAGGGTGATGCTGAGGGAATTAGATTAGGATATGAGACACTTAAAGTAGTAAAGGAGTTTTGCTATTTGGGGAGTAAAATAACTGATGATGGTCGAAGTAGAGAGGATATGAAATGTAGACTGGCAATGGCAAGGAAATCGTTTCTGAAGAAGAGAAATTTGTTAACATCGAGTATAGATTTAAGTGTCAGGAAGTCGTTTCTGAAAGTATTTGTATGGAGTGTAGCCATGTATGGAAGTGAAACATGGACGATAACTAGTTTGGACAAGAAGAGAATAGAAGCTTTCAAAATGTGGTGGTACAGGAGAATGCTGAAGATAAGGTGGGTAGATCACGTAACTAATGAGGAGGTATTAAATAGGATTGGGGAGAAGAGAAGTTTGTGGCACAACTTGACTAGAAGAAGGGATCGGTTGGTAGGACATGTTTTGAGGCATCAAGGGATCACAAATTTAGTATTGGAGGGCAGCGTGGAGGGTAAAAATCGTAGAGGGAGACCAAGAGATGAATACACTATGCAGATTCAGAAGGATGTAGGTTGCAGTAGGTACTGGGAGATGAAGAAGCTTGCACAGGATAGAGTAGCATGGAGAGCTGCATCAAACCAGTCTCAGGACTGAAGACCACAACAACAACAACATGTAATTTTTGGAACTGGATGTCACATGAATAAGGTAAATTCTCTAAATGCGCTATTCTCTGCCTCGTGATGACCGGGTTTTGTGTGATGTCCTGAGGTTGGTTAGGTTTAAGTAGTTCTAAGTTCTAGGGGACTGATGACCATAGCTGTTAAGTCCCATAGTGCTCAGAGCCATTTGAACCATTTAAATGCGCTATTTTCACTTCAACAAGATCTTTCTTTGGCTATCCATATGCCTTCTAGTAGTTTATAGTAGTTAGAATAGCTGGCTGTTGTTGCTTCTTGCTGTGATTGCTGTAGTTCCTGTTATGAAGATTTTCTGTAGGGTAAGTGACCTATGAAAAAGAATGAGGTTTCCACTATCGCGATGCGTGACTGAATTGAGTTTAGGCAATTAACAGAGTTGGAGGTAGTTTCACATTTATTTAGTTTCATATTTTTTTGGTTTTGTATTATTGTCAGGAATTCTTGCAATTCAGGGTTATTCTTTTGTGTTAAGTATTGGATGTCATGTTGTCAATGTATAGCAGTCAGATTGTGTTGGGCTTATGTATTGTGGGTTATAAATGAATAGGTTAAGTTAGAGTTGTCTTTGTCAGAGAAAATTCTGTTGATCAGTGCTTAGTAAAAAAAAATAGAGTTAGTTTCAATTGGCTAGTATATTAGTAAAGTTATTAAAGTTGTAAATATACTCTAAGGACTCCACGTACTGACGTTGGACGAAAATAAGGAAACACCGTGATAAATTCATGCTTGAACGTCAAGACAGACGTTACGGAAGCTTCCAGATTATACAGAAGATATATTTGACAAGGAACGGCACTTGCGCAATGTCCTCAATGCGTACCTATTGTCAGTCGTTCACAGTACAGTGTTTTGTGTAGCTGTCAGTCGATTACATGCACTTAACTGTATTACTTTGATCCTGCGTCAACAGGTAATATTATTATTGAAATGATTCAGAAAGTGTTTTTATTTTATTTCCCTCCTATTGCACAATTTGGTCGTAGGTCATTTTCACGTCCGTAGCTACATGTACTAGCTCTGTGACTGTAATATATCTACTACTGTAAATACTTCCAATTTAGCTGAAGGTATCGTTACAGAGAATTATGCAGTGTACCTTTCGCATAATTTCTCTGCTACGGCGCTTTCAGCTAAATTAGCAATATTCTCCATCGCATATTTTCTGTGTTCAAAGAGCTAGCAAATAAATCTAGACACGTGATAATGGCCTCTGACGATAATTGTGACGTAATACGAAAATATAAATTGGACTTAATAATTCTAGGAAAGAAATCAAATGAAAGTAAACTAACTGGCTTTTAAGGCTAATAAGATGCATAATCTCTAAATATCAAGAAAGACTATTTCTTACAGAAGAGCGAGAGATGCGGCTAAATAAGTGGAGTGATGAACTGAGAGAGTATGTTAATGAAAACAAGAAATTGCTATGTGGGACGACGTAAAATAGAAAAACAGATAAGAAACATTCCGAGTACCTAACAGCCAGTAACGGAATTCTCACAACGGATGCTACTATTAAAAAAACTTGGAACTCTTACTTTGGAGAGCTGTTTAACGCTTTTTACATGCATAATACCGAAGAAAATAGTGCTGTGTCACATCGATTTGACTCAGACGATGGGGAAAACATAGCTTCGAATGGTATTGAACATTCCTGGAAAATCGAGTTGATGTAATAACTAGAGAAATTATAATAGACATGGGAGCGGCAGAAAAACTATAGATCCAGAGACTCTATTGCAAGTTGCGGAAAGAAGGCATGGTTCCTGCTCGATTGTAAAATGGACACCACAATTCCATTTCTCAAGGAAGGTGATAGAAAGGAGTGCTGTAGTTATAGCGATATCGCTTTAACATCACAAGGGGCGAAAACTTTGTGGAAGCATTTTAGAGCGTAATATCAGAGCCTTCATTGAAGAAAAAGGCTGTGATGTACAATATTTATTAAGGAAAGGAAGGTCAACAAGTATTTCAATTTTTCCTCTCCACTAAAACGCCACGAGAATTGCATCAGTTTCAAATCACAAGCAGTCGGCTAAGATCTGTCAGTACATTCGCAACAAAATTCAGAAGTGAACGTTGAACCTCGTGGGTCGAACAACAAAGGAAACTCGATAAATTTTTAGAAATAACCCCCGAAAAAGAAAGAGAAACAATTTAGATCGATGTTAATACTGACAAGGATCTATTAGACATTATGAACGGCGTGAGACACTGTCTAATATTACGTGTAGTCGGTCGCAAAGAAGGTTCAGTCAGTTACTAAAAATTCCGTACGCAACTCAGTGGTAATACTAAAAAAACCTTATTGAAACGATTAACGTGAAAGAGACAACACGGTGGATTGGTTTAATACCAAGACTAGCACGATACTCTGAATAGCACCACGTGGAACCGGCCAACAAAGAAAGTTTGGTATCAATCTAAAAATCAAGATTGCGATCTATCGGAAACGTTGATTAATTTTATTCAAACGATATAGAGGAAACAACACTACACGAGCTGGACTGGTAGTACAGTGAAGAAATCACAAAAACTCATCGTCTAATTCAAATAATTTAGAACTGTGATACGTCAAAAGTAATTTTAAGGCGCGAAAGCCTAGGAAATCGTTAACTTCGCCTGTCTTGACTCACATCCTAATACCCTGACTACTAGAAGTCACTCATAGCGCTGCAGAAACTTACCAGGGTCTGCTGCAGAATAAAAATTCATTCTAGTTACCAGGGTCTGTCTGCGTTGCCCAGATCACGAGAGTGCCTGAGGTTTTTTGTAGCGTGAGTAACCCCTGCAGGTATGCCACGAAAAATTGTCCAGTGGTGGCTAGTGATCACGTGCTAATGGGGTGCAGCGTGCTATAAATATCGCACTTAAGTTCTGCCATTTCTCTTTCAGTCCGAGCTCGTACGCAAATAAAACGGACGAAAACTTATTTTGTGACTCTCCGCGATTACTAGAAACCAATGTCGAGTGCTGAAATGATGGTCAACTGCGCTACCGTCAAGTGAAAGAAGTGACCGCAACTGTCTGTTTTCGACGGCGCAAGCTGTGATACGACGTCATTCCTTCTGGCACGGAGAGAACGAAATATACGGGCCTTGCGACGAACTTGTGACGTCACACCAGTAGGCTTGTCGCGACACTTCCCGAACGCTCGGCTTCGTGCAGGGTCCGCGGGGAATTGATATTTAACTGAAAAGGTACTCGTGGAAGGTCCTCATTATGTCGTGCGCTATCGAGAACTTTTATGCATTTAAACACGCAGAGAGGAATTATTAAACTCATCTGAAATAAAACTTCCTGGCAGATTAAAACTGTGTGCCCGACCGAGACTCGAACTCGGGACCTTTGCCTTTCGCGGGCAAGTGCTCTACCAACTGAGCTACCGAAGCACGACTCACGCCCGGTACTCACAGCTTTACTTCTGCCAGTACCTCGTCTCCTACCTTCCAAACTTTACAGAAGCTCTCCTGCGAACCTGTAAAGTTTGGAAGGTAGGAGACGAGGTACTGGCAGAAGTAAAGCTGTGAGTACCGGGCGTGAGTCGTGCTTCGGTAGCTCAGTTGGTAGAGCACTTGCCCGCGAAAGGCAAAGGTCCCTAGTTCGAGTCTCGGTCGGGCACACAGTTTTAATCTGCCAGGAAGTTTCATACCAGCGCACACTCCGCTGCAGAGTGAAAATCTCATTCTGGAATCATCTGAAATAGTTACTCGCTCCCCACCACAGAAGGCTTCTGGCTCTCGTAAGACCTGCAGTGTCAATGCTCTGCGTACACGCCATGGCCTTTCTTCCTCGTGGGCCTCGTTGTGGTACCATGCGTGCGACCCTGCTATGTGCTACATTCTGTGAAAGTGTGTTTAAATCTAAGATGGACAACGTTTGGGATGGGGTTTTCCGATTTGACTCAAACTATGTGAGTACAAACAGGTAACGGCCTGTTTCCAGTTCTAGAATATTTCACCTCAATGGGCCATAGAAAAGGTGAAACACTCTATGAAGATTTACTCGTAGAGTCTGAGGGAATTTCCATCAGGAGTTGACGTAAACGTGCTACGGCTCAGTGGTTAAAGCACCGACTAGCGTCTCGTCGACTACCGCTATGTTTCATAAGTTTTCGACGACTACCGTTATTTTGCGTAATATTTTATTCCTCGCAACGTTCATCTATTAACTACAAAATTTAAACATATTTATACAGTTAAATTTATATGTTATGTCCACATCTTTGGTTCCACCGTTTTGCAACAGATGGCTGTAGCGGCAAGTGTGGTGCAGGCGGCAGGTCGCGTCATGCATTAACCTTAGGCATTCGTACACACAAGGCAATCTAAATATTAGTCCATTTGTGATTGCGTCATAAAGTTATCCTCGATGGAATATGTCAACTTAAGAGTCCAATTTTGGTCATTTGTGGGAAGTTTTAATTTTCTGCTTTAACATTAAGATATCTGAGGCTGATGTTCATTAAATTTTGAATGAGACCTGTGTCGAGTCACCTATTAGTGGAAGAACGTGCACAGACGAAGAAATCCTCGGCTGAGGCTCATAAAATTCTGGGTGTGACCTACTGTGAGGCGTCTATTAGTGAAAGAACATGCAGAGAACGGTTTCAACGCAAACAGTATTCATGGCGAATATAAAAAATGAGCCAAAACCCGTGGAAACACAAATACATAAAGTGGAGCATCCTAGTAAATTTATATATTATCTTGGAGGAACCTTACATCTGTTGAAAACTTTTCTAGTTAATTCTGTCGTACGAGTTAATGAAATGTAAATCGCGTATAATCTGGCAAAAAAGACAGATGCATATCTAGTTAACCAAAGTCACATCACTGTACCGCGTTGGTAAGACTAGAATGTTTATATGCATGGGAATACTTAACAATGAATTATTAGCTGGACAGAACATAGATACATGTAACACGGATTATCAGAAAATAACAGGTGGAATACAAAGTATATATTGTTGGAAAATCTAGTAAACTATAGAGAAAATATCAATAGTTTTGAGAAGATTAACCTTCTTTGGCCGCCTCTACCGAATGAATGAGGACTGGCTACCGATACCTTAATCACAGTACTGCTATAAAAAAGAATGGATTACAGAAATAAGAAAAGAACTACAACGAAACACCTTCAAATAAACGTAAATAAGATAAATAACTTTTTTAGGAATAAATTGCGGAGTTTAGAAGCCTATGAATGCGGGAGGAGTAAGAAATCTGGAGTAATATCGACAGGAAACAGGTAAACACAACCTCAAGATAAGTTGAATCAGAGCTAGAAATATCTGAAATAAGACAAAAAGTTCGGGATTTGTAGTTGTTACGTGATTCTCGTTGGGCAACAAGAAAATTAAAACTAACATTTTATGATTGTAGTAATTAATACAGTGATGAAAAACATTTCGTAGTCTCCTCATTACGTTTTCATCGAATGTGATTAGTTATATCTACATCTAAAACAACGTGTCGACTCTGCAGCTGTATGTACCTGGCAGAGGGTTCATCGAACCATCTTCAAGCTATTTCTTTCACTCTCACATTGGGAAAATGAACACTTAAATCATTGAATTCAAGCTCTCATTTCTCCTGTTTTATCACTATCACCGTTCCTCCATATGGAAGTCGGCGCTAGCAAACTGTAGAGGCAACGAGAAAAATAATGATTGTCATTCGGAATCAGTTATTCAATAGAAGAAATTCAAAGTTTGAAACGTCTTTTGATCAAATCTTGGATATGTAGTGTCAAGCAATGTGCACTAGTATTTATGGTATTTTACATTCTCATGTTGTTAATACATTTCATAATTTTTGTTTTAATATTACGGTTCTTACATCCAGTTTCCAATTGTTAGTGCACACTATCATTGGAAACAACGGCGAAAGTCAGATATGTCACACTGAACAACGCATATACAGCGATGTCTTTAGTTCCCACTGCTGGACTGAATTATTCGCTTTTTTCTAACACTTGCTCTTGGCCTTTTTTTTCTCGCAAAATGGCAGTTTCATGTAGAAATCCCTTTCTGCTGGGCCTCAAAACTGCATCAAGTGTTGGAGGTCCCTAAACTTCTCAAGTGAGACTGAGATGAGACATCTATTTATTTATTTATTTCGTTAACAGTACAGAGTAACCCACTGCCTTGAAATGTAAGGTGGATCGAATGCTTCTGAATCTAACAGAAAAGACTTCTCATTGTTACAATCTTATTGGTATAGAGTTGTTAAAGCTTTTTTTAAATAATATAAAGAACATCATATATAAAGATTTCTCTGAGATTACAGCGAACTGAATGCTTAAAAATTGTTAGAATGGTTCCATATAGTTTGTTACTACCTAGATGATGAGAATATAATTTATATAATGCAAATGTCAAAGAAAAAAAAGAAAGAAAGAAAATGTAATACAATGAGCGTTGAGCATGGTGAAAATAATTTGCAGTATGTAGAGGTAAGTGATATGCTGTATTTGGGTGTGTAATACAGTCTAAGTAGGATGTTGGTTAATAATGGCCTATTTCTACGTATTTCAGATGAGAAGGTCTCGGTACAACCTCTTGCTACTCTCGTCTGAAAGAAACAGAACGTGTGGGATATTATTTTCTTCATAACTGCGAAAATTGATTTCCTGCAATGAAAGATGAATCTTAAAACCACGACACCAGATATTTTGTTTTATTTTAAGAGAGTGAAATGAAAGTAACCATCTTACCTTTGTAAAAATAATCCGGAGGGAAGAATTCTCCATAATTTAGCTCACTAGCTGCATCCTCAGCTACATAGGGACATAGGCCACGCAGAGGTTGCTCTATTGATGAACTCTCCCATGCAACATTGTAAGACCTTCGTAACTGAACAAGAGGTCGCATCTCATGATGTAACAGAAGCTCCTTCACTGGTTGAACGGCAAATGGACACTTCTTCTTGTACAGAGGTGATAAGAAATGTGTCCAAGATCTGAGAAGTACTTGATCGACTCCAATGACATAAGAAGGACAATCTTTCACACTAGCTGCAGAAAAGTGGCTCAGCCAATGGTCAGGAATTTCAGCAGGTGTCTCATTGTTAATGAAGGCCATATTACAGTCACACTCCATGTAAGAGTGACCTCTAACGAGAAACATTACTATAACTGAGTTCAGTCCTCTTGTGTTGTTGGCAACATAATGTAGGAATCTGTGAACCGTATAATTTTTATTCTGTCCACCGCAAACATCACAGAATATGTCCATCTGCTTAACACACGGCGCCAACTTTGTGAATATAAAGTAGTGCAACATAGATGCAACTTTATCAGATACTTCCTTTTCAATGGTCTCACCATAACTGTAGAAAACAGAGTCACTATTAGAGGGAACATGAATGTTAAACGTATACAGAGATAACTGGCGCCTATATAACATGTCATTGTTGGAAATGTTTGGCATATTGAGATTCTTCTGAAAATCCATGACAATACATTCTTAGTCTTCCCGTTTCATATTAATAATTTTTGCGGCTTTCTTTCATCTGTAGTTTCTGCTTTTGTCTTGTGTGCATCGTTTTCTGTTTTCAACTGCATTTGCTCTCTTTGAAGTTTCAGTTGTCCTTTTTTCATTTGTAGTGCTGTTCAGTCTCTGGGTAATGACTTGCACTTTTGTTTGAAATTTGTCACAAGTGCTGCAGGTATCGCATCCAGGAAAACCAAATTTTATACTGAACTGTGAATTGAATACATTTCTGTAATACTGATAAGACCCCTTAGATAAGCCTTTTTCTTCATACATCTGATGCATTAATCTAATATTCAGCTCTGCAGGGCAGTACAGTTCCATACACTCCTGCTGTAATGACTGGCCCTACAGTCTCCTGTTTTACTGCTTCTAACGCCTCAGGACCTTTCCTGTTATGTAAGTGATCGTTTTTCCTATGCATATCTTTCTGCTACATCTACAGTCTCCCCTGATGTTTGCGAAGTCTGTGCTCTTTGAAGTGATTCCACTAATAGCGATAAAGGTTTAAACACAGATATTTCAGTCATGTTTTGACCATCTCAACAGGCACTTTATAAGAATATGCATTGCCATGGAACCCTGCGTGGTCCAAATCTTGTCTAGGTCTACGTCGTTTAATTCTGTTTACAGAAATCACTCCGTTTAATTCTGTTTACAGACATCATTACAAATAAGTAGGAATTCTGCTCATAATAACTTCTGATTTGATTGAATTCTTTAAGAATTTGTTATATCTGTTGAGCACACACATGTCCGCCCCTGGTAGCTGAGTGGTCAGCGCTACGGACTGTCATACCTAACGGCCCGCGTTCGATTCCCGGCTGGGTCGGAGATTTTCTTTGCTCAGAGACTGGGTGTTGTGCTGTCCTTATCATCATCATTTCATCCCCATCGACACGCAAGCCGCCGAAGTGGCATCAACTAGAAAGACTTGCACCAGGCGAACGGTCTACCCGACGGGAGGCCTTAGCCACACGGCATTTCCAGCACACACATTTTCAGAACAATTTAAACTCTTACATTGCAGTCCGGGCCACCCTTGTGAGGTGATAAACACTGTGTCTTCATTACCTAGAACATTCTGTCATGGCTTTTTCTCTTCTTAGAAGACTCCTCTGTGTTAGATACATTTTGAATGTCATTTACGTCATCTTCCACACTTTACACATTACGGTCTTGCAAATGAAGAGCACCCACGGAATAACAATTATGAAAACAGAAGAACAAGCAGGGTTTCCAACACCGTTTTCAAGGAATAAAGATTTTACTAAAGAGATTCGGAAACATGCGAAAATGACAGACATCATTTTTCCCAACGCCACAATTGGCATTTAGCATTGTTTCCGCTCATTCCAGATCATTACTACACAACGACTACCAATGTTCTTGCTGTATAACGCTGTATGTGCATTCTACATGTCTCCTGCTATGCATTGTCACTCCTAACTCATTTCTGTAAAAATGTGACACCAATCGTTTGCTTACAAACGCTTTGTATGTATCAAAACATGTGCATGTTAGAAATCTATTCTGTGACAAATCTAAAGTGTTCAGTGAGAAAAATTTGCGTGTGCAACGATAAGAATGCAGTGGGAATGTATTCGCATTTGTTGGACAAAAACTATGAAAGCAAACACTCCAAACCGACATTTCACAACAATTAATCTGTAAAAAACGCACCACATGTTGTAATGGAAGCATGAAAACAGTCTGAAGATGAATCGTAATGATTCCAAACCGGTAACGGTACCTTTTGAATGAAGGAACTGAAAATAAATTTGTGACTGGTTGCTGTCTCAACACCATCAAGTCAGTGTATGATGTTACACAAGTAAACTTCCAGCAATGAAGACTTCAATATTTTGGCATTAAATGTTTTATAACAGTTCCTGTAGGGCAGCTCTTCTGATAATTTTTGAATAATGTGTTTTCTCACAAGCTGCGACATTGTTGTGTTCTGTTAACAGTGAAACATTTCATTGTTCAATCCCTATAGTCGTCACAAAAACGCGAAGTGTCTGTTGGATGACGAAAACAAACTTTTTCACGGGCACCATTCAGGCACTTCACAGAAATCGCTAGTTTTATTTAGACGGAACTGAAATGAAGTAACATACAGTCGTGGCCTTTTTCTACATAACGTGCTGCATACCAGGCATATTCGGTCAAATTCGTAAAATGTAGTGATGCAAACTGACAATGCAGAAAAGAATGTTGTTTAAAAACGCTGTTCCGCTGACTAACGTGACATGACAAAGAGCCATCGGAAATTATATTGTCGGACAATTATCCGAAAAATGCAATACACTGTTGAAAAATCTGTGTAGAGGACCTGGATCACACTATTAATTTCGGTTGGAAGCAAAATTATATTAAGAGTCTTTAACAGTCTTTTCGTTGTCCTCCTGAAGACACAGATGTCCTTACGTTTCAACACGAGTTAATCAAAAGAAATGAATTAATCTCGTCAAATGGTAATAAAACGTTTCGGGCGAAAAACTGTAAATTATTGTATCCCATCTTCCAGATTTTGCTACGTCAATTGTAAGACTTTAACAAGTAAACAATACTTGCACGAAATCTAGGGATTTCGTAAATTTCAAATTAGCTACGAAATTCTCGATGGTGTTACCTAATAACCTTCGCAGTACCAAGAGGGGGGAGGGAGGAGATCTGACACTTTATGGTCGCCTTTTGACAGTATTTCAATGTGGTCATTTTCTTTATATTTTAATTTTTCAGTTAAATTTAACACAAAAAGGAGTAGATGTCACTTTCCCCAGTGAGGGTCGTATTCAGTATTTCAAGGTTCAGGGCCTTACTTACAAATCAGTATCTCCTTAAAAAGTATAATCAGAGCAATGAACGAAATTTACATTTTTGTTTATGGTGAACATAAAGTATGTAATACACATTCTTGAAAATGCGTCACTATAAATAAGACTGTGTTAAAAAATTTTCAGTTTCTGGACCCTGATTAGATATTAGTACATCTTTAAAAAGTATCTTGTTAACGTAATTCGGTACTAATTAACGGATTTTATTTTTTTAATTTCTTTTCTTAGGGTGGGTAGAAAGTACCCGACCTCCTCCTTGGTTACGTGCATTATGGAAAATCCCCTGATATCCTATACATCTTTACTCGAGGTCGTAATTTTGCGTCTTCGTTTTCGACATAATTTCCTAAATCTTTTTAGCTAGCCAAAAGAAGCATGGAAATCAGTAAAGTTCAGCTCATTTGCAATTCAGATCACCCAGTATCGTAGATCTCCACCGGTAAAGGTGCATCGATCACACGAACAGTTCCAAATCTTTCATCCTTTCGTGAGTTAATACGAATACGAAAATGAGGCTCCAAAGGATAAGGAATACAATAAATGCAATTAATCGAGTAAAGGTAATGAGTACAGCCATTCTGATAAAGATGTAAAAACAGAAAATTCAAACCACTTTAAAGCTTTTGCACCCACAGTCTACCACTTACCACGAATATGACTTAACGGTCTTCGCTATGCAACTGCCCAGCGCATGATAAACAATTTCAGTGCTTTACCGCGCCATGAGAAGCATTTTTTGTTGATTAGTCATTCGGAATACTTCTGTCTATTGTAAGTGTTCAGAACGTTTCTTTACAATAATGTCAACCAGTGATCACGTCATAATTATATTCCATAATGCGCATGATCTGGTGGCAGTACTAAAAGAAACTCGCATTGATTCTAAGCACTATGGGACTTAACATCTGAGGTGATCAGCCCCTAGACTTAGAAATACTTAAACCTAACTAACCTAAGGACGTCACACACCTCCATGCCCGAGACAGGTTCGAACCTATGACTGTAGCAGCAGCCCGGTTCCATACTGAAGCGCCTAGAACCGTACGTCACAGCGGCCGGCGAAACTCGCATTATTAATATTTTTAAACACCTCTTCCTCAACAAGTTCTTCTCTCTATTAAATATGAAAAAATTACGGAGGCACTGATAATCTCACTTCACCGAGTTGACTAAATCAGAACATCGGATTTACATAAGCCATTCGCGTTAGACAAGTGACGCTTGGAAACCGATATTTGATCTGGTTAGCAGGATAGGTTCAGGCCTAATATGTAAACAGAACACAGTACATCGCGATCGGATTCCGGAATTAGATTTTTCGTCTTCCGCAAATTGCGCCTCGTGTTGGTGCGGTGATGAAGCTCGGCGCGTGACACCAGTCCACTGGTAAGAATAACTCAGTGGACGCCAGAATTACTTCCCCTCCCTGTTTCTCAGGTGTAAACACGACAGTGGCGACACCGTGGAATAACACAACCGTGTCAGTGTGCTCCCTGCCGCCGTTGGATAAGCAGCTGAGCAGCAAGTCGTATACTCCTAGCTCACTCATTTGTTACATAGTTTAATTCTTAATTTCTTTGCGTGTTTTTGGTTCTTGCATTGTTTAATTCATAAATTTCGGGCGTATTATAGTATTTGAGAGTGTAGCATCGTGTTTTAGTACCTGAATAGTGTAATTTCGCTTAGTCTCCTTCCGCCGCCGAGCAGTGTCAGCAGTGCGCAAGTAGCAGCATTACTGCATTTACTAGGCAATCTTGTATTTTAATAACCGTTTAAATTTTGTCGATTTGTTTGCGCTCTCTGTAGATTAGTTCAGACGTTCTTAGCAAAACAGTTTTTAGCATGGATAGGGACTGCAACTGCTGTGTTCGGATGCAGGCTGAGTTGGCATCCCTTCGCTCCCAGCTTCAGGCAGTGTTGACTTCTGTCACACAGCTTGAGGCTGTTGCCAATGGGCATCACTGTGGGGGTCGGGATGGGGGTTTGTCGGGGACGGCCAGCTCGTCCCACGCATCCCCTGATCGGACTACGACTGTGGTTGCCCGGGATACTGCCCGCATTGAGGCTGATCCCTCACCTGTGGTAGAGTGGGAGGTCGTTTCAAGGTGTGGCAGGGGGCGAAAGACATTCCGGAGGGCTGAACGGAAAGCCTCTCCAGTTTGTCTGACGAACCGGTTTCAGGCTCTGTCTCAGGCTGATACTGATCTTCGGCCTGACATGGCTGCTTGTCCTGTTCCAGAGGTTGCCCCTCAGTCTGCAAGATCCGGGCAGTCGCAGAGGGTGGGCTTACTGGTAGTTGGGAGCTCCAACGTCAGGCGCGTAATGGGGCCCCTTAGGGAAATGGCAGCAAGAGAGGGGAAGAAAACCAATGTGCACTCCGTGTGCATACCGGGGGGAGTCATTCCAGATGTGGAAAGGGTCCTTCCGGATGCCATGAAGGGTACAGGGTGCACCCATCTGCAGGTGGTCGCTCATGTCGGCACCAATGATGTGTGTCGCTATGGATCGGAGGAAATCCTCTCTGGCTTCCGGCGGCTATCTGATTTGGTGAAGACTGCCAGTCTCGCTAGCGGGATGAAAGCAGAGCTCACCATCTGCAGCATCGTCGACAGGACTGACTGCGGACCTTTGGTACAGAGCCGAGTGGAGGGTCTGAATCAGAGGCTGAGACGGTTCTGCGACCGTGTGGGCTGCAGATTCCTCGACTTGCGCCATAGGGTGGTGGGGTTTCGGGTTCCGCTGGATAGGTCAGGAGTCCACTACACGCAACAAGCGGCTACACGGGTAGCAGGGGTTGTGTGGCGTGGGCTGGGCGGTTTTTTAGGTTAGATGGCCTTGGGCAAGTACAGAAAGGGCAACAGCCTCAACGGGTGCGGGGCAAAGTCAGGACATGCGGGGACCAAGCAGCAATCGGTATTGTAATTGTCAACTGTCGAAGCTGCGTTGGTAAAGTACCGGAACTTCAAGCGCTGATAGAAAGCACCGAAGCTGAAATCGTTATAGGTACAGAAAGCTGGCTTAAGCCAGAGATTAATTCTGCCGAAATTTTTACAAAGGTACAGACGGTGTTTAGAAAGGATAGATTGCATGCAACCGGTGGTGGAGTGTTCATCGCTGTTAGTAGTAGTTTATCCTGTAGTGAAGTAGAAGTGGATAGTTCCTGTGAATTATTATGGGTGGAGGCTACACTAAACAACCGAACTAGGTTAATAATTGGCTCCTTTTACCGACCTCCCGACTCAGCAGCATTAGTGGCAGAACAACTGAGAGAAAATTTGGAATACATTTCACATAAATTTTCTCAGCATGTTATAGTCTTAGGTGGAGATTTCAATTTACCAGATATAGACTGGGACACTCAGATGTTTAGGACGGGTGGTAGGGACAGAGCATCGAGTGACATTATACTGAGTGCACTATCCGAAAATTACCTCGAGCAATTAAACAGAGAACCGACTCGTGGAGATAACATATTGGACCTACTGATAACAAACAGACCCGAACTTTTCGAATCTGTATGTACAGAACAGGGAATCAGTGATTATAAGGCCGTTGCAGCATCCCTGAATATGGAAGTTAATAGGAATATAAAAAAAGGGAGGAAGGTTTATCTGTTTAGCAAGAGTAATAGAAGGCAGATTTCAGACTACCTAACAGATCAAAACGAAAATTTCTGTTCCGACACTGACAATGTTGAGTGTTTATGGAAAAAGTTCAAGGCAATCGTAAAATGCGTTTTAGACAGGTACGTGCCGAGTAAAACTGTGAGGGACGGGAAAAACCCACCGTGGTACAACAACAAAGTTAGGAAACTACTGCGAAAGCAAAGAGAGCTCCACTCTAAGTTTAAATGCAGCCAAAACCTCTCAGACAAACAGAAGCTAAACGATGTCAAAGTTAGCGTAAGGAGGGCTATGCGTGAAGCGTTCATTGAATTCGAAAGTAAAATTCTATGTACCGACTTGACAGAAAATCCTAGGAAGTTCTGGTCTTACGTTAAATCAGTAAGTGGCTCGAAACAGCATATCCAGACACTACGGGATGATGATGGCATTGAAACAGAGGATGACACGCGTAAAGCTGAAATACTAAACACCTTTTTCCAAAGCTGTTTCACAGAGGAAGACCGCACTGCAGTTCCTTCTCTAAATCCTCGCACAAACGAAAAAATGGCTGACATCGAAATAAGTGTCCAAGGAATAGAAAAG
The DNA here is from genome assembly GCF_021461395.2 of Schistocerca americana. Classification (NCBI taxonomy): domain Eukaryota; kingdom Metazoa; phylum Arthropoda; class Insecta; order Orthoptera; family Acrididae; genus Schistocerca; species Schistocerca americana. The sequence goes on along the minus strand of NC_060127.1, from coordinate 88,961,773 downwards.
CAACTGGAATCACTCAATAGAGGAAAGTCCACTGGACCTGACGGGATACCAATTCGATTCTACACAGAGTACGCGAAAGAACTTGCCCCCCTTCTAACAGCCGTGTACCGCAAGTCTCTAGAGGAACGGAGGGTTCCAAATGATTGGAAAAGAGCACAGATAGTCCCAGTCTTCAAGAAGGGTCGTCGAGCAGATGCGCAAAACTATAGACCTATATCTCTTACGTCGATCTCTTGTAGAATTTTAGAACATGTTTTTTGCTCGCGTATCATGTCATTTCTGGAAACCCAGAATCTACTGTGTAGGAATCAACATGGATTCCGGAAACAGCGATCGTGTGAGACCCAACTCGCCTTATTTGTTCATGAGACCCAGAAAATATTAGATACAGGCTCCCAGGTAGATGCTATTTTTCTTGACTTCCGGAAGGCGTTCGATACAGTTCCGCACTGTCACCTGATAAACAAAGTAAGAGCCTACGGAATATCAGACCAGCTGTGTGGCTGGATTGAAGAGTTTTTAGCAAACAGAACACAGCATATTGTTATCAATGGAGAGACGTCTACAGACGTTAAAGTAACCTCTGGCGTGCCACAGGGGAGTGTTATGGGACCATTGCTTTTCACAATATATATAAATGACCTAGTAGATAGTGTCGGAAGTTCCATGCGGCTTTTCGCGGATGATGCTGTAGTATACAGAGAAGTTGCTGCATTAGAAAATTGTAGCGAAATACAGGAAGATCTGCAGCGGATAGGCACTTGGTGCAGGGAGTGGCAACTGACCCTTAACATAGACAAATGTAATGTATTGCGAATACATAGAAAGAAGGATCCTTTATTGTATGATTATATGATAGCGGAACAAACACTGGTAGCAGTTACTTCTGTAAAATATCTGGGAGTATGCGTACGGAACGATTTGAAGTGGAATGATCATATAAAACTAATTGTTGGTAAGGCGGGTACCAGGTTGAGATTCATTGGGAGAGTGCTTAGAAAATGTAGTCCATCAACAAAGGAGGTGGCTTACAAAACACTCGTTCGACCTATACTTGAGTATTGCTCATCAGTGTGGGATCCGTACCAGGTCGGGTTGACGGAGGAGATAGAGAAGATCCAAAGAAGAGCGGCGCGTTTCGTCACTGGGTTATTTGGTAACCGTGATAGCGTTACGGAGATGTTTAATAAACTCAAGTGGCAGACTCTGAAAGAGAGTCGCTCTGCATCGCGGTGTAGCTTGCTCGCCAGGTTTCGAGAGGGTGCGTTTCTGGATGAGGTATCGAATATATTGCTTCCCCCTACTTATACTTCCCGAGGAGATCACGAATGTAAAATTAGAGAGATTAGAGCGCGCACGGAGGCTTTCAGACAGTCGTTCTTCCCGCGAACCATACGCGACTGGAACAGGAAAGGGAGGTAATGACAGTGGCACGTAAAGTGCCCTCCGCCACACACCGTTGGGTGGCTTGCAGAGTATCAATGTAGATGTAGATGTAGATGTAGATGTAGATGTTATCTGTTTACCGATGAGTCATCCGTCAAGGACCACCCGGTGTGGCTGAGCGGTTCTAGGCACTTTTGTCCTGCCTCGGGCATGGATGTGTGTGATGTCCTTAGGTTAGTTAGGTTTAAGTAGTTCTAAGTTCTAGGGGACTGATGACCTCAGATTTTAAGTCCCATAGTGCTCAGAGCCATTTGAACCATCCGTCAAGGATATGGTCTCCCTATGTTTCGCACGCGCTGCGTGCTACGTCTACGACAGGGACGTACATCTCTCCAGCCGACTGCCGAGTTAGGAATTTACAAAATTTCAACGTTTTCTTAAATACTTGTAGTGTGTCGTAGCAAGTAAAATTTGGCAATGTATTTTCTTTTCAATGTGTCCTTCCTGTATAAAAAGAAATCATGATGTGTTGCGACTTGTCTGATTGGGCAGTTCCTTTGTCAGGCACATGAAAAAATATTTTCCACACAATGCCGGAGATAATAAGGCAACAAAACGATAGGAAAATGTGCTTAACCACTCATTCATACAAGTTTCTGGCAAGAAAAATACACCGAAAAATTGAAAGTAAATTTACGAGTTGTTAGATTCCTATCAGTTACAGTTTAGGAAAGGTAAAGCTAAACGGCAGCATGCCAACCTGCTGGAACAAAGCAAACATAATCATACTACGTAAGAAGGGAAGTATTCACGCTCTGAAGAACTACCGCCCCATTAGCTTACTTTCTCTTGTATATAAAGTGTTCACTAAAGTCCTGAAAGGTCGCATTAAAATGGCAGTGGAGACTGCACAGCCCATGGAACAGGCTGGATTCCGCAGTGGCAATTGACAATATAAACACACTGCGTGAGGTAATCAGTCGAACCAGTGAGTATGAAATGCCACTGTGCATGTTCTTCATTGACTTGGAAAAAGCCTTTGATTCTGTCAGCCACACTGCACTCATACAGGCACTGGCCGAGCAAGCAGTGGGGACAAAATATATAAACATACTGTGTAACACTTATGACACGTCTGTAGCATCTACCAACATGGGAAAAACAAGTGCGAATTTCCCATTGGAAAAGGAGTAAATCAGAGCGATCCTATATCCCCGAAGTTATTTATAACAGCTCTCAAGATGTTTATGTCCAAAATTATTTGGAACAACAGAGGAATAAGGATAAATGGTAAAAGCCTCACCAACCTGAGATTTGCAGACGATATAGTGGTCCTAGCTAACAGTAACGTGGAAATGCAGTCCTCTATAAAAGACTAAACAGATCGTTGTCAGGAAGTTCGACCTAAAATAAATCACTCTAAAACTATGGTTAAGCATAAAAAGTGGGTAGCTGCAGGACAAGTAACACTGAACGGCAACATCCTTAACAATGTTACAGAATACGTTTATCAGGGGCAATTATTTGACACAAAAGGGGATTTGAAACCTGAAATCTTTCGTCGAATTAAACTGGGTGGGAGGGATTACGGAAGGAATACAACAGTTTTCAAATCTAACATGCCTGTATACTTAAGGAAGACAGTTTTTGATCAGTGTGTCCTAATAGTTTTAATGTACGGGTGTGAAACTTGGACTTAGATGAATTTTTCAAAAGGAAACTTAGAACTGGTGAGAGAGCTATGGAAAGGTCAATGTTAGGTCTCACTAAGAAAGATCGACAGAAGAGTCAAGACATTCGAGCAATAACAGGTGTAAAAGATATTATAGAACCGGTTAAGACTCTAAAATGGCAGTGGGCAGGATATATTGCATGAATGATGGAAGATGGACAAAATCAGTTTTAGAGGGGAGCCCCAGAGAAAACCCAAGACCAGCAGGGAGACCACCTGATCGCTGGGACAAGGAACTCAGCAAAGTTGCGGGCTTCAACTGACAGATGCCACGGACAGAGATGCATGGAAAAAACTCTTAAAAAATATATTTAATAACTTAAAGAGGCTGCATCTTGTATAGATTGAATGATCTGAACAATAAATAAATAAAAACTACAATTCTCAAGTTCCGTTTGATAGTGGAAGCCAAACTTTCGATAAACCGAGATTCATTAAGAGCATTTGTAGACCCGAAAAGAGCGGTCGACAATGTAAAATGGTGTAAAATATTGGTTTCTCAGGAAAAAAAACGTGTAAGCTACAGGGAGAGGTGAATAGATTAAAATATGTACAAAGACAAAGAGGAACAAATATGAATGCGAGATCAGGAACAGTACGAAGGATTAAGCACGGAGGAAACATAAAGCAATCACAGTCAAATATTCCTGGGAAAAATACAGTGCCAGAAAAAAAATTCAGATCTCTCCAGGGCTGCGTTCAGTAGCACCGGGTCTAAGGTGTGCCACTGATTCATTGATCATGGTCAACGGCGACCATAAGGTGGCCAGAAAGTCTACCTGTGCACTCTGTGGTGTGCAGGCAGTAACCGTGCTGAGTTTAGAGACGAACAATGTTTGTAACCATCAGTTTGGAGAGGAAACATGCCCCTACGACAAGTACATTCTCGTGTTGAACAGTATCAGCCATTTGAACTGGATCACACTGTCGGCCTGCAGGAAGCTGGATGGACTGGCACACAGGTTGGACACAATGTATCGATGGTGTGTCGCTTCTTTCAGGAGTGGTCCGTATAACATTCACACACTAGTAGAAGAGGTTCTGGATGATGCACTACGCAAGCAGCAGTGGCCTACCGAACGTAGTCCAGGGGAGAAATCAGGGATTATGTTGCACCTCCTGGGTCACCAAGGACCACTGGGAACTTTCTGCTTGCAGCAGGACTACGATCTCGTGTGCCTCTAGACAGGCTACAACTGACGTCACGACACCACCAAGTACGGCTACTCTGATGACATTGAGACGGCTGGAAAGTGGAATGCCGCTCTGTCGTCTTCAGTGATGTGTAGTTTCCCTCTGTATGCCAGAGATGGACAGATGTACGGTGTAGACGTGAGAGCGTCCTATGCTGAAATATACAGGGTGGTCCATCTGAAATTTCGGATGAGATTATCTTGAAAACTATACATCGTGTAAAAATAGTGGGTAAGATAAGTGCATTGAAACAAATGGGGATAGTTTTGAACAATTTCTTCGTGGCTAATTTCATTAACTCAAAAAATTGTTCAAATGGCTCTGAGTACTATGGGACTTAACATCTGAGGTCATCAGTCTCCTAGAACCTAGAACTACTTAAACCTAACTAACCTAAGGACATCACACACATCTAGCCCGAGGCAGGATTCGAACCTGCGACCGTAGCAGTCGCGAGGTTCCGGACTGAAGCGCCTAGAACCACTTGTCCACCGCGGCCGGCACCCCAAATTGTGAAAGGCGAGGGGACTCACACTAATGCAGCACCCCAATATGTGAGAAGCAAGGGGACTCACACTAATGGAACACCCCATGGGAACTTCATTCTGCTACGTCCATGCCGTTGTTCCTGGGTAACGCTAGAAGTAGGATACAGTAAATTTTGTACAAAAATAGCTTAATTTGGTGTAACGAAAGAATTGGTGCACATTTTTAATCGATTTGATGCGTCTTTCTCGGATCATTCTAAATAAATCTGAGTTCTTCCGGAATTTTAATTTTTCTCTATTTCAGCTCAATTTGTCAATGGTTTAAAAAACTATTTCAGACAAAACTTGATTACTTTTTTATGGAGAATCCGAATCTGCAATAAAATGGGTGTTTCCATTTAAAAATTGCCCCCCCCCCACCCCACCCAAGGGGGCGTGGGCTGGGGGTCACGTGTAGTATCATTTGATGTCCCCCTTTAACTTACGTCTTACCCACTATTTTTACCCGATGTACAGTTTTCATCTCATCCGAAACTTCACATGGACCACCCTGTGTACGTCCACAACACACAGGTTCAGTCGCAGACTTCTTCGTATAGGGGGCCATCATTTACAACTCACGATTGCATTTGTTCTTTCACCAGGGTGATATAACCAGTGGCTGCGAAAATGCACAGGCTGTTATCTGCATGCTGCTTCCATTTCATCGACAAGCTGATGATGTGCTTTTCCAATTGGACACCGCTCTTCCATATACGGCCACTGCAAGGCAACATGGTCTTCATGGTCAGTAACTGCCATGGCCAAAACGTACGAGGTCTGTTCAAAAAATTCCTGAATATTTATAATTTTGCGCCAATCGCTCGTTGGAGCGAAATGCAGTTGGCATCCCTGCACATGTCTGTGTATAATGTGCAAATTCCCGAAGTTTCTTCTCGTATGTCTATTAGTTATCATTCAGTGCTATATTGAGTAGAACGTTGTGTCGCACAGTTTTCCAATTTCTAAATGGCAAAGTTAGAGGAGCAGCGCATCTGCATTAAATTTTGCGTGAAACTCAAGAAAAGCCTTACAGAGACGTACCAATTGATACAGGAAGCTTACGGTGATGAGTGCTTAAGCCGTACTCGGTGTTACGTATGGTTCACTCGGTTAAAATGGAAGGATGGAAGTTAAAGATGACCCTAGTTCAGGACGCCCTTCGACGCCTATCGACGACGCTCATGTCAGGAAAGTTAAAGAAACTGTGCATACCAATTGAAGACACTCCTAGAGATTGCAGAAGAACGTCACCTTTCATCCTATAGACTGCATAATAATGTAACATTTCACTTGGACCATCTCATGAAGTCCTGACGTAGCATCTTAGAATCCATCGTATTGCCGCCAATTTCGTCACATGGCTCATGAATCAAAATCAGAAAGACCTTGTACTAGCAATCTGTTATGAGCTTTTTGATCGCGCAAATGAGAACCAGTTGTTACTTAAGAGAATCATAATTGGTGATGAGACATGGGTCTACAGTTATGATGTTGAGACCAAGGTTCAATCTTCACAATGGATCGGGAAAGGTTCTCAAAGACCAAAGAAAGCTCAGTAGGTCGTGTCAAATGTCAAAGCTAAGGTGATAGTTTTGGTTGTTCATGAACTCGTGCCACAGAGACAAACAGTTAATCAATAGTACCATCGGGACGTGTTACGACGCCTGCGAGAAATGTGGGAAGAAAACGGACTGAAATGGGGTCAGACAATTCATGCCTCTTTCAACACGATAACACACACCCGCACATTCATCGGTGTTGGTGCGTAGCTATTGCATCCTCCGCACTATCCAGACCTGGCCCCTGTGGACGCTTTTTTATTTCCAAAGTTGAGAACCCCGCTGAAAGGATAGGCGAAATAAAAGAAAACTTGCAGACGGCGCTTCGCGCAATGCAGCGAGAGGCATAGCAAGACTGCTTCTGGAAGTGATAACGCCGTTGGGAGCGGTGTATCAAGTAAAAGGTAAGTGCGGGTAAATCAGAAAAGAAGAAGGTCGGAGCGTTTGAGTTGGTGTGCTGTAGAAGGGCGTTGAAAACAATGTGCACTAGTAAGAAAAGATGAGGTTCTCCGCAGGATCTTGGACAGAAGGAACATGATGGAGATATTGATAATACATGAAAAAAATTGCATGGTACTTAAAGGTGCTGTAGATGGTACAACAAGTAGAGGAAGATAGAGATCATACGCTTGTTACGTGCGCTACTCGAACATGAGGAGATAGGCACAGGAGAGAAATTTGTGGTGGGTCGCAATAAACCAGTGAAAAGACTGACGACTTGAAGAAATAATGGCTTTACTTTGAGGAATATCAATGATAACTTTCTCTCTGAATGCCTCCAGCACGAAGACATTCTCTCCAAGCGGAGACGTCCCCTGCTTAGCTTTCGAAGAGCGTCTCAGGGCATTCGCGATACCAAATCCCCTGCGGGGTAGGCAGACCCGCGACACATTCACCTCTCTCCCGCGGTCGGCCATACATCTCTGGTGTGAAGGGCAGCAGCAACGTTCGGTACACCGCAAATCCGTGCTCGTTTGCATTCCATTTACATCGTGTCGCTCAGCGCCGGATATCCGGGCCGCACTGCGGTCTCCTGCGGTGGGAATGCAGCCTCCCACGGCAGTGGGTGACGTCATAATCCTACGCTCTGGTTTGTGGTCGAATGCCGCCAGATTCTGTGCTAGCCCACTTTTACCGAACGACTGGTCCAAACAGAAAAGCTAGGCAGCAGTACGTGCCGAGAACGTGACCCTACGGAGCAAGGTCGAAATTTGGGTAAACAGATAATCGATGAGAGCAAGAGTTAAATCCTAAATTATGCTTACAAACTTCAGTTGAAAATGGTTTCACTGAATCGAAGTAGTCATGGTGTATCATAATTAATAGCGTAAAACGATACAGTTCAAATGGTTCAAATGGCTCTGAGCACTATGGGACTTAACATCTATGGTCATCAGTCTCCTAGAACTTAGAACTACTTAAACCTAACTAACCTAAGGACATCACACAACACCCAGCCATCACGAGGCAGAGAAAATCCCTGACCCCGCCGGGAATCGAACCCGGGAACCCGGGCGTGGGCAGCGAGAACGCTACCGCACGACCACGAGATACGGGCATAACGATACAGTTGAAATTATATGTCAACACTTTACAAAATAGTGTTCATTGTAAATTTGTGAATTACTTACATTCAAAATTTCACCATTAATATACACATATGTAATGAAAAGTTGATATTAAAAGAAATACTTGAGCTTCATAAATACATGTCCTGTTTTATACCATCAACATTTGTACTTACTCAAGTAGCACTATATTGCAGAAATATTTAATGTAATACATTTGTTAGTGAGTTTGAATCTCTGACGTGAAGGATCACTCTAATAATATAAATCCCAGGATAAAAATAATTCATCAGACAGCAGCTAATATAATTACTAAATTAAACCAAAAGAATTTGAAGGAGTTTCTGCCCTTTTTATAGTTTCTTGCAGAACTTTTCAAACGTTCACAAACATTCCATTAATTTATAGTGAACAATGGAAATAGTAGGTGCTGCTAGAGTAGGGGAGAGTGCACCTACGACACATCACGTTTTTGCGTTAAATGCAGATGCGAATATGGACAGTCAGCTGTATAGTGGAATGATGATAACAAAAATTTGTGCCAGACCGGGACTAGAATCCGAATTCCTTACTTATCGCTAGCGCTCGTCTTGCCATTAGGCTACGCAAGCATGACTCAAGGCCAGATCCGAACTTCCATATGTCGTCAACCACGTGTCTACAAACTGTACTCGTGCACCCATCATGTGTCCAAGACATGTATAATAGACGTTACATATCCAATGTTCCCCTATACAAAGAAGACATTTTACTTGAAAGTCGCTTGCCTATTATCTGCGGATAGTTACCAAATTCCAGTGCTTGTGTTATTCTGAATTACGATGCAATGTTCCTTTTGGCATGCATTCATATCCAAAGCAACAGGTACTGCGGTGACTACAGCCGTTATGAAATACATGAAATATATTCTCAATTGTCAGTATGGTCAACCATCAGCTACACAACTGAGTGCCGTATATTAAAGCTAATTGACAATGTTGTTAATTATTCAGTTACAGTATTTTTTGGTGAGTGAAACGCCATATATCTTTAGAACTATTTATTCAACATGTGGCCTGTTAAGCCATACTTCGTCGGTCATGGAACTTCTTGTACCATGATACAGAAGAAGGCCTTTGCCATACGTGCGATACTTGCAAATGAAATGAATTAATAATTTTACAAATCTGGTAAATGTTATCTGATTTTAGTTCCCAACAGGTTCTTTTCCAAAACGTGTTTAACTTTAAGCTGATTTGTTAAAATACCTCTGATTAATCTGATTTTCACTTACCAGTTATTGTTGTGTAGTAGAGTAATTATGTAACAAATAAACGATTAAATACAATACTGACAAGGTTTATTCGATTGCAATGATTTCCGAATCCAGCAGAATGTATGTTCTTACGTAGGTATACATAACCACGTAATGTCTTGTTTTCACATTTGAAAAAGCTTTTCACTCCAAAAGAACATTTTGTGATTTCCAAACAAGACGGCAACAAATAGAAACTGAATCCCATTATACAAGCATCAAAAAATGTTTTCCATCACACCAGTTCCCAGAACTCCTGCAGATATACATTGTCTGTGGATGTTGTAACCCAGACACAGTCCTTTTGACTGTTCAGAGATTTCACTAAACCCACCAAAGACGTAAACAACCATGCATGAGCAGCGCCTATAAGACGGAGGGGGTCCAACAGCCGATCAGTTCCAGTCATGCTACCAGAAAGGAGGTACACGGCTCGTATTGTCTGTAGTTCAACCATGTCTAGACGGCCAATACCGCGGTTCGATCGCATCCGCATTGTTACTTGGTGCCAGGAAGGGCTCTCAACAAGGGAAATGTCCAGGCGTCTAGGAGTGAACCAAGCGATGTGATTCGTACATGGAGGAGATACACAGAGAAAGGAACCATCGATGACATGTCTCGCTCAGGCCGCCCAAGGGCTAGTACTGCAGTGGATCACCGCTACCTACGGATTATGGATCTGAGGAATTCTGACAGCAACGTCACCATGTTGAATAAAGCTGTTTGTGCAGCCACAGGACGTCGTGTTACGACTCAAACTGTGGGCTATAGCCTGCATGATGCACAACTGCACTCCCGACGTCCATGGCGAGATCCATCTTTGCAACCACGACACCATGCAGCGCGGTAAAGATGGGCCCAACAACACGCCGAATGGACTGCTCAGGGTAGGCATCACGTTCTCTTCACCCCCGAGTGTCGCATATGCCTTCAACCAGACAATCGTCGGAGACGTGTTTGGAGGCAACCCGGTAAGGTTGAATGCCCTAGACACAGCGAGTGCAGGTGGAGGTTCCCTGATGCTTCTGGGTGGCATTACGTGAGGCCGACGTACACCGCTGTTGATCATGGAAGGCGCCATAACGGCTGTACGATAAGTGAATGCCATCCTCCCGCCGCTAGGGCAACCATATCGGCAGCATATTGCGGAAGCATTCGTCTTCAACGACGACAATTCACGCCCCCATCGTGCACATCTTGTGAATTTCCTTCAGGTTCACAACATCGCTCGACTCGAGTGGCCAGCATGTTCTCCAGACATGAACCCTATCGAACATTCTAATGAAAAGGGCTGTTTATGGATGACGTGACCATCCAACCACTCTGAGGGATCTACGCCGAATCGCCGTTGAAGAGTGGGACAATTTGGACCAACAATGTCTTGATGAACTTGTGGGTAGTATGCCACGACGAATACAGACATGCATGAATGCAAGAGGAAGTGGTACTGGCTGTTAGAGGTACCGGCGTGTACAGCAATCTGGAACACCACCACTGAAGGTCTTGCTGTATGGTGGTACAACATGCAATGCGTGGTTTTCATAAGCAATAAAAAGGGCGGAAACGATGTTTATGTGAATCTGTGTTCCAATTTTCTGTACAGGTTCCGGAACTTTTGGAACCGAAGTGATTCAAAGCTTTTTTGGATATATGTACATAAACAGAATAAGAAAATTTACTAAACTGCTATTACAGGGCTGGCTAGCGGCGAAAGTCTGAAAAGTGCACCAGGTACAAGATTCTCCGCTACTTAACATTGAGTACTATAAACGCTTTCACTAATATCAGTTCTCTGACCTTGGATTTTGAGGATTTTATGTCTAACTATAAATCGAATGTGTACTTCCTCATAGGTTATCGCTTATACGTTATACCTGAAGTGTCCCTAGTAATTGTCCAGAAGTTGTCTGCCATATCAGGAGTCGGCTTTCCATCGTCTTTCCTGTCGATGGCTGCAATATCGCGATAAAGTAACTTGCCATTTCCGTCAAAAACTGCTCTGCAGATTTCAGGGAACAAGGTAAGGTTTACAACGTTGAAATGTATTTCACAGCCAAGACCATCATGACATGACAACAGTTCACACACGCTGCTTCATCTCTATGACAGATTTCATCAACCGTAGTGCCTGGCGTTTGGTGACACAGCAGTATGTCTGTAACCAATGATCATATGTTTTCAGTGAGTTACAGATTCGGAGAATGTGCTGGTCATGGCAACAGTCGAAGATCCTCTGTATGAAGGTAGGTCAGGACAAAGAGGGCAGTGTGCAGTCCTGTGTCATCCTGTTTCTGGATGACGTCTTGGAGACCTCGAAGACAGGGCACAGCAACCTGCCTAGCAACATTGGATATGTAACAACTAGTGTCCACGTCTTCAAGAGCAGCAACTGGCCTTGGAACGTAGAAGGTATAACATCTGCTATCCGCATGTTGTCAAAGAAAGGACACACTGACTGGCCTTGGAGTATCAGATATATAATATCGGCTGCCCAAGTATTGGAGACCTCAAAGATAGCCTTAGATTGTTCACATCTTGGAGACCTCGAATTTAGATCACAGCGACCGGCCTTTGAACTTTGGATGTGTAACATCTGTTGTCCACATCTCGATGATCTTGAAGATAGGGCGAACTGGCCGGCCTTGGAACTTCGGACATGGAGCACCTGCTGTCCACGTCTTGGCGACCTCGAAGATTGGACACTGAGACTGCCGTTTGTACGCTGGATATGTAAGACCATTTGTCCAAATTTACTTTTATACAAATAAGAGGGAATCGTGTTGTGCACCCAATAGTACCCCTTACCATAACGTTAGATGCTGGAGATGTATGATAATGATGAATGCAACCTGCAAAGATTCGTTCTCCTCAGAGCTACTACACACGGATACATCCCCCATGGTGCTGTATGCAGAAACAAGACTCATCCGAAAAGACGACTTGGTGGCATTCCCATAACTGGTGTACTGTTTAACCGCACCAGTATCAAGACACCTCCCTTTGCTGCCATTAAAGAGTAGCAGCAACAATAACTGGCAGTGTTGCTCTAGACGTCAACGTACTTTACGTGTATTGCTGAAAACAAGCCCACTCAAAGTTCTTGATGCAGCTGTACGATCCTGTACAGCCGAAAGAATAATGTGTGTGTCCTCTCGGGCGCTAGTCGAAGAGGGCCACCTAGATACAGAATGGGGATGTCTTTGTATGACCTTCATGCGCAATCTATTCCAAATTCGCATTACTGTCGTGGAACCTCGATCAACCAGAGAAAAACATTGTGGTACAGGAAACTGCAGTCGCAATCAGTCACGAATCTTCCACTGTCGATATCCGAGCTGCGTTTCTTATATGATGCATTTTGTCACAAACAAAGAACATTCATTTGCCTTTTCTCAATGAAATATTCCGATTATAGCTTTCGCTTCGATACACACTGTAGATGACATTAATACTACTTATCTTTGTACGGCTGATCTGAAATTCTACTCGTCTGTATCTCCAAGCATGCCATACACATCTTTCCGGTTTGAAAATAGCTGTATGCCGTTTTCTTGGTATTTCACTTTTATTAGTTTACTCATGTTGAGCTCGTAGGGCGATCTCTAATGATTAAGTACCTGAAGAAGAACTTCTTACTGTATGTCTGGTAGGCACGACGTCTTATATTATGGGAATGATGTTTTGGCGAATTGTGATGTACACAGTAATTTTAATTTTGATGTGTCAACGTATCGCTTATTTCGTATTTTGTGCGCCATGAAGTTCAATGGAAAAATTCTGTATGTAGCTGGCACATTTTTTGAACTTTTGTATTTTTCTTTGTTCTACTAAAATCCCATGTCATTCCAAGCATGTGCGTCAATTTGTACCTCTCTATCTACATTATTTCGTGATTTATTCAGTTTTCAAATTTATACTGACTTTTTGATCACCCGGTATATCAGACTGGCTCTCCTTTCAGTGTTTTTGCGACAATACACCTACTTTCCTTTTAGCTGTCTTTTACTGGTCTGTAGTCTCTCCCTGTCCTCTTTATTAAGGAATTAATTTCAATCAGCAGTCGAACTTCCTTCAGTGCGTGACGGTGAATCAGTCGTCATCACGCAGCGGAAAGCAATAGATCATCAGGAGAGGTTCTCTTAAACTGATGGTAGGGAAGAGGGTGACAGGTAGAAACCATTTATTACTTTCATTTCGATCGGTCCGAACTTTAAAAAAAAACGAACAGGCCACATACTGCATACATTCTAGTTCTTAGACACTTGTAATGGCAGTGTGGTTTCTGTACGTGTCGTAGATAACCTTTCGCTCCCTGTATTTTGTCCTTCAGTCCGGAACTACGCGCCTGCTACGGGCGCAGGTTGGAATCCTGCCTCGGGCATGGATGTGTGTGATGTCCATAAGTTAGTTAGACTTACGTCGTTCTAAGTCTAGGGGACTGACGACAGGTGTTAAGTCCCATAGTGCTTAGAGCCATTTGAACCTGTATTTCATCCTTGACGTCGTCATAACTCCAAGATCTCATTCGAGTCAACATTTCCAAAAAAAAATTCCAGATTTTCAATATCTAAGTTGTTGTAACAACTATAACGCAGGCGAAATGTGCCAGATACCGTGAATGATAAATCTGACGATGATGGCTGTTTTCTTGTCTGCAGCGTAACTGTAATATTAACACGGCACATCTATGATCAATTACACACCTGTTGCGCTGGTCCAGCCTCTAATCATTTACGTTGCTGCATTTTCAGTTTCGTTTCTCAACACCGCTGATGATGTTCATTATTTTCCCCTCTTTCTAATGTGCCGAAGTATCGTCGTTATGTTTCAAGTCCACGTTGACGCTAAAATCAGTGATTTCAGCGAAAAAATGTGTTGCGCTAACAATGTCATAGCAGATCAGCGCCCTGCACAGGCCAGATTTGTGAGGTAAACAAACATTGATATACCAGTGTCATTCCCGCAGCAGTAAACACAATCCATCAGCACACTCGCTCCACGTACGTGGAAATGGTCGGCTGCATTTAGCACGCTGCAGTTTACGTAATTTTTTTCTCTTCGATATTACATTACAGTAATAAACGACGACGTGTTGAAAAGTAATGCCCCCGATTTTTGTGTGAAAACTCTTAAAGCTTTTCAAATAATACAAACATTACTAACATTCTTCACGTTTATTCATCATGTCTACAAATTTATTTCTCAATACAGTCACCCTAGCGATGAACACGTTTCTCACAACGGGAGACCAGTTTCTTGATACCATCACTGTAGAATGTTTTACTTTGTTAACAGAACCACAACCTCACCTCTGATTGCATCGCTTCATCACTGTCAAAGTGAGGCCCTCGAAGGTGTTCTTCAAGTTCTGGAATCAGATGATAATCAGATGGGACCAGTCAGGACTACACGGAGGATGGTCGATGACAATCGAACCCAAAGCGTCGGATTGTTGCGGATGTCGCAGTGCTCCCGTGCGGTTTGACAATCTCGTACTGGACGAAAGTTGCGCCATGTATACTCGAACTCATGGAATTCGGAACTCGATTGCAGCACCCAGTTTCTCAAGCACAGGTATACTGTAGATACTTTACACTCAGCCGTGTTACACACTACATTTCGGAGCCCTCTAGCAGAAGTGGTCTGGTTGTATGTAGACATGAAGATGTAGAATGTTCACAGACTGTTCACAGTGTTAACTGCATTCAATCTTCAGAATAATATATACTTAAAATTATCTTATAGCTTTGCTCCTCTGAACACACTCTGGATGTTTACTGTAAGTAGTGTAAATATCATTTTCTTCATGTATACTCATTAGACTTCCTTTATTGAGCCTATGCAGAGCTTCCAATGTATCAGAATTAGTAGCAGTATGCTTTCAACTCTGTAAACTGCCACTAGATGATATTTTGTTATTTTCAATAGTATTCAAGTTGTCCTTCATCTACATCTACATCTACACCTGACGGTGTGTGGCGGAGCGTACCTTGAGTACCTCTATCGGTTCTCCCTTCTATTCCAGTCTCGAAATTGTTCGTGGAAAGAAAGATTGTCGGTATGCCTCCGTTTGGGCTCTAATCTCTCTGATTTTGTCCTCATGGTATCTTCGCAAGATATACGTAGGAGGAAGCAATATACTGCTTGACTCCTCGGTGAAGGTATGATCTCGAAACTTCAACAAAAGCCCGTACCGAGCTACTGAGCGACTCTCTTGCAGAGTCTTCCACTGGAGTCTATCTATCATCTCCGTAACGCTTTGGCGATTACTAAATAATCCTGCAACGAAGGGCGCTGCTCTCCGTTGGATCTTCTTTATCTCTTCTATCAACCCTATCTGGTACGGATCCCACACCACTGACCAGTATTCAAACAGTGGGCGAACAAGTGTATTGTAACCTACTTCCTTTGTTTTCGGACTGCATTTCCTTAGGATTCTTCCAATGAATCTGTCTGGCATCTGCTTTACCGACGATTAATTTTATATTGTCTTCCATATTAAATCACTCTTAATGCCTACTCCCAGACAATTTATGGAATTAACTGCTTCCAGTTGCTGACCTGCTATATTTTAACTAAACGATAAAGGATCTTTCTTTCTGTGTATTCGCAGCACATTACACTTGTCTAGATTGAGATTCAATTGCCATTCCCTGCACCATGCGTCAATTCGTTGCAGATCCTCCTGCATTTCAGTACAATTTTTCATTGTTACAACCTCTCGATATACTACAGCATCATCACCAAGAAGCCTCAGTGAACTTCTGATATTATCCACAAGGTCATTTATATATTTAGTGAGTAACAACGATTCTACGACACTCCCCTGTGGCACACCTGAAATCGCTTTTACTTCGGAAGACTTCTTTCCATTGAGAATGACATGCTGCGTTCTGTTATCTAGGAACTCTTCAATCCTTTAGTTCTGTACCAAAGCTCTTCCCCGTCTACCCTACGGAAAACTTGTCACAGTGACCACAGTCTCTCTTGTAAATGCCAGATTCCTTAACCTTTTCATGGATAAAATTCATTTTTTACAGATTTTTAAATTATTAAGGTGATAACGTTTTCTTTTCAGTCCCATTATCATATTTTCACCACCAAAATATTTTTTAAGTTCTCCATTTTCTTCACAACAGGAAGTGGGACACATATGTCCCATGAACCAACGCGAGATACCTTTTCTGCTGACTGACTGATTTTGTAATTTTATTTTTTTAGCCATAAACTGCATTTTGTGGAGAATAAAATAACTACAAATTTTACATGCATGTAATCTTTTTATTTGTGTAGAGCCAGTGTAAAAAATATTCATTACATTTTAGTTTTCATGATACATGACCAATACTTACAAAACTTTACATTCCATGAAACTTGGAAAAACATAGTGTGGCACAAAGTGGTAACCACAAGCAGATTAAAATTGTGTGCCGGACCGAGACTCGAACTCGGGACCTTTGCCTTTCGCGGGCAAGTGCTCTACCAACTGAGCTACCCAAGCACGACTCACGCCCCATCCCCACAGCGTTACTTCTGCCAGTATCTCGTCTCCTACCTTCCAAACTTTACAGAAGCTCTTCTGCGAACCTTGCAGAACTAGCACTCCTGTCTTTGCAGTGCAGTCCCGATTTTTTTTCAGGTTCAGTACAGTCGTCCCTAGATGGCAGAGCTGGGTAACATATATCCCGACACTCGAACTGGCGCTCAACGTTAGTGAGACATATATGACCCATCAACCACGAAAGGTTTAAGAGGTTGTATCATCAGTGGATCATGATTAAGTGTTTCAATAGGCTAACTGTGATTGCAAAAGCCTGACTGCACCTTAGTATTATGAAATGCTTTTGCTACTGTATCTGATATACGTTCACAACAGGATAATACAGCATATTTAGCCTTTTATCTTGGCTGTTCCTCAGCTTGTGTGATTGTATCATCAGATCTCGCCTACCTGCTGTTCCGTTTTTTAGTACTGCGTCAACAATTTCCATCCACGTCCACTCCTAATATTTACTTCATTCAGCACATCCAGTTCCTTGTTAATTCATTGCTATGTAGCGGAACATTTATTATCCTACTAATCATAGATTGAGAAAAAGACCCTCACGTGAATTTTGGGGACGTGAGTTAGTATTGGTGATTTCATTAGTCGCATGCTGGTGTGCAATGGACACTGAAATTGTGGAAACCCCCATTATTACTAATTTTTAAATCTGTGAAGTTTACTGTGCGTTCTTTCTCTAGTTACATCTTAAGGTTAATATTGGAAGGTGTACTATTTAGTTGCACAAGCATGCAATCTATAATGTATCATCAACGTATCACTTGTAGTATATTACCTTGTCTGTAGCGTTTCATTTTTCTCCAAAACATTGCTTTTAATGC
This sequence comes from Schistocerca americana, assembly GCF_021461395.2. Lineage (NCBI taxonomy): Eukaryota > Metazoa > Arthropoda > Insecta > Orthoptera > Acrididae > Schistocerca > Schistocerca americana. The sequence goes on along the minus strand of NC_060127.1, from coordinate 88,944,125 downwards.
TGTTCACAAGCATGTCCACTGAAGTACCTGCAATACAACTGCCCATAGCCAAAGCGTCTGGATGGGAACTGATCGAGTCATGGAAACTGACATAATTACATGACAGAATCAAGAAGATCTATAATTTCACACGTTTCTTCGAAACCAATTTTTTTACACTCTATTAATTCAGTTGATAGTGTTGCAGGCATACATGTACAAAGATAAATTTTGTCAAATTAGACGGATTTGCCTCTGTGGGAATCCTTATATTTTCAATTTGCTCAGTCATCTCAGCCGCATTTCTTACGGATACCTTGTTTTGAAAGTATTGCATTCTTTCATTAAGGGACTGAACTCATATGCTAGACTATCTACGAAGTTAACTACGAAATGGGCTGGATAATTAACCTGATGTAATACATGTTGGCCATCAGCTTAGGTGATATGGTCTCTTTCAGACAAGATGGAGTTATATTGTTTTACTACTCTTTTAATGAATGTATTGAACCTGTTTCTTCGGTAATTTTTTTACAAGGTTTTATTTTTCGCTAAAAATTCCTCTACCTTAGCACTACAATTGTATTTGTTCTTTAAGACCAATGTGCTATTTTTGTCCACATTAACTGTTTTCGCTTAAGCCTCACATAGTTTCTTATTAATTTCATGTAAAGTCCCAGCCTCAGTATTACAATGGAGCATTTTAAATTTATCATGCATAACCTGTTCTTCAATTAAATTCACCACTTTACTATTGGCTACTGTGTCATATCAAGTGCCTTTCGTACTTTGGATGATATTTTTAATTTCATTAGTGTGTAGTTTAGGCCTGAGTCTGAACTTCAGTTCTTTACCTAAAATTTCTATCTCTTCCAGGGAAAACGTAATATTACTTAAATGAAACACTCTTTGAAAAAATTTAAAATTACTTTTACTATGTCCTCGTTCGCCAAGTCCTCAATCCTTACCTTACTCACATTGATTAGATTGTCAGTTTTCTTTGCTGGGTTTGATCGGATCCTTCCACATAATGTGCATGTTTCTGCATTGCACCATATATCGTATAAGACTGGAAAGTGCAAATTACCATCGAGCCTCGTTTTACGTTTAAATTTATCTTGAATTTCACTCTTAAGCCACTGTCATTCTTTACATGCTTTCACAGCTTGGCCATTGCTAAACTAAAGTTTATTGACACTCTCCCATGTTTAGGGATAATCTTATGTCTCAAACGCTTCTTGTCACGCCAAATGCCTTCATTTAGTTTTAACAAATTTAATTCAGAGTGGTTGGTGTGTTATTGTCGTGTGACGAGGGCCTCCCGTCGGGTAGACTGTTCGCCTGGTGCAAGTCTTTCGATTTGACGCCACTTCGGCGACTTGCGCTTCGATGGGGATGAAATGATGATGATTAGGACAGCACAACACCAAGTCCCTGAGCGGAGAAAATCTCCATCCCAGCCGGGAATTGAAACGGGCCCTTTGAATTGACAGTCTGTCGCACTGACCACGCAGCTACCGGGGGCGGACAAGTGTGTTATTACCTTACCCAGTGCATCACCAGGCAATGCCTTGCTAATAATTTTTAAATTCAGGTCCAAAACCTCCACATATTTCGTAAAAGAAAACTTAAACCATTGTAGCTTTTATTTTTATATTTGCTGTGCTATTGATCAATTTGGAATACCACGTCGCTATCAAGCACCTATAAAAAGAACATGCCAACTATGAAGAGTAGCATATCTTGTATAAAGTGCTCTACTATGTGGTACGTCCTATGTTTAGTGTTCTATGTTGGTACGTTCTTTTTTAGGCGCTTGATAATGAAATGGTAGCAGAAACTGGCCACCAGCACATGTAATAAATGACATAACTATATAGCCTTCAATGGTAAGTGTTTTCTTTTACAAAATATTTGGAGGCTGAGTATATGCATATAAGCAAGATTACCAGACTATTGCTGTTGTCACGTTTAAATGCCACTTGCCTATATCGTGTGCTTTTCTAAAGTGAGGCTCACACAACTTTCAACTTGTAGTGCTCCATATATCGGTATGGGGACATGGTTGATGATTCTAAAAGAACAGCACCCATACCACAAGAGATGTGTTTACAATGTCACATGTAGCTCCCTCCCTTCTGTCCCCCTCTATTTTCTAGCACCATTTCTAAGTATGAGGACTATTGTTAGTCGAAAGATAGGGTAGTACAACTTCTAAATGTTGATATTAATCAGGAAGTGTCGACGACACCAAGATATTTATTTCTTCTGAAGTAGAAGAGTGTCTACCTTTAGAGCCATGTGCAGAATGTGAGATTGCTTGGTTGGAGTCATTAGGGAGAGCTCCCCCAATCCCCTCCCCCCCTCTCCACCTCCGCTGCAGTCTGATGTAATGGACTGTGAAGGAGTGTTTGTCTCTGACAGCGGCAGCGACATTAGGGCGGCGAGAGATCGATAAAGCCAGAGGAAAGCGTCATCTATCTTCTGCTTCATGCGCGATATTAATCTCCGAATCACCAGTAGAAATATAAAATTGTATTGCCTGCTGCTCCCTGTTTAATTTCCCAGGAGGTCTCCAGATGGAGTTGTGCGATCTGTGCTTTATGTTTCCTCCATTTGTCTTTACGCAGTTCTTCGAGAAGAGGATAACAGAATGAATCATTTTCAACGGCCTCTAGTAAGGACAAACATGCCCACACATCTGGAGCCCCACAAACGTGAACTTATCCACTGATTAACGAAAACATTATGACCAGTACCCAACGTAGGAAAGAATTATGTCTGGTGTGTTGCACGCTCATGAATTTGTAACAGAGCAATATACATGGAGAAGAAACTAAGAGGGAATCATAATAGTGACGACATTTATTTATTTGTTGCTTATACAGCCTGACCAGATTAGGGCTATAAGGCCCCCTCATACATCTGACCAGGAGTAATACATACAAAAAGCGTTACGTAACTATCAAGATATTAATAATTTGTATTACTACTAAAAATAATACTTATTTTATTGTTACTAACAGTAATAATAAAATAACATTTATAATGGAGACATTAAGGTTGACATTTGCTAATGTCTACATAGCAGATGCAATAAGAATTATCTACATAATTTTAATAATAGAATTGATTGGCAATAATAAGGATAATAGTGACTCTAATAATAATATTAATAATAAAATAATGGAGCTATTATAAATGATATTGATTAATGTAGATTTTTCGAAGCTGTGTTTTGTATTAGTAGAAGTGGAAGGAGCAATGGAAGATCTAATGATTGAAATGAAAGTGACAATCGTTGTTAGGAAACAAGAGAATTTCAACTCTATAGATCAGTAGATGGAAAAGTGGTGGGGAAGGGAGGGTTGATGGGACTGACCAGCAGACAGGTATATGGGTGAGATGGCTATGGTCATAGAAGATGGGCAGTACATCTCTTTTCAAGGTGAAAGGAATTTTAATTTCTCTAATATTTAAATTGTTCCAAAGTAGGGTTACTGATACAGAAAATGGTTCAAAGAATATGGCAGTGTTGTGAAGGGAGAATTTTACTTTATTGAGAACGAGTACTTGCACTGTGTTGTTCAGATAATAAAGGTTGAAGATAAGTCAGTAAGAGTGCAGTGATTGAGAAGACGTTAAACAAAACACAGGTTATCGGCACGTAACCATGATAGCAGTTTGTACGCAGGAACGATATGGTCGAAATAGCGTGTGACACAAATGTATCGCACACAAGCAGTGATTGCCAGTTCCAGCCGGCGTCAGCTCTCATACAAAAGTCTTTGGAAAACAGGATCACCATGTTAATGACTCTACGAACCTTTTTCTGAAGCTCGACAGATTTTTTTTTTTTTTCGGTTCTGTAGTGAATGAAGCGATGCTGACACCTTACACACTGCAGTTGTGTGTCCAATCCCATCTAAGCGACTGTCCAGAATTATCCGCATGTTCCTTGCCAAAGAGGAACAGGTTATTTCTGTGCTGGCTATGATTTAGTGTGGAAGAGACTGTCTGTGCTGAAGGGCAATAGTGACTATTGGTTGAGTTTTAGATGGGTTAATTTTCAAACCTATATTCTGCGCCGACTCTGACAAGGCAAGTAAGTCAGCATTTACGTTTTGCATGCCTGTGGACAGATTTGTCGAGCTTGCACTTAGGTACAACCAAAGGGAGATAATAGTCGACCTATCATTAACATCCAATGAGAAACGTAATGGGCCCAAAACTGATCCTTTTGGAACCTCTGATACTGCATTCTTCCATTGTGACATCTTCGTTCCGATCATTACGCAGTGTTGGCAGGATGTAAGGTATAAGTCGAATAACTGTACAGCACTTGACGAAAATTTTTGACTTTGAGAGTAGTCATGAACGCAGGATTTTGTGCACGAACTGAGCTCTCCATTGTGTCCAATTAATGTTGGATGGAATTCATTTCGTGTCATCTGGGTAGCCAAATCATTCGCTCAAAATGTTCAAGATGTTCTTCAAACCAGTCGCGAATAATTGTGACCCAGTGACACTTCCATCATTGTTTGTAAACATGAAGTCAATTAATGGCTGAAAATTGTCTCTAAGCAGAAAAACATAAACGTTACCAGTGAACGACCAGTTTAGTTAGACAAGAGATACCAACCCATTCCTTGAAAACACAGGCGACACCATTATGAAGCTCCCACAACACGTTGACAACAAGGGTCCATGGCTGCTCCACATTCGAACCCTGCCATCAGCTCTTACCAATGGAAATCTGGACTCATTTGACAAGGCTCCCGTTTTCCAGTCGTCTAGGGTGCAATCGATATGGTCAAGAGCCCAGGATAGGCACTGCAGGTGATGTCATGCTGTTAGCAAAGGCACCCACGAAGGTTGTGTGCTACCATAGCCCACTGCCGTTACTTTTCGACGCACTGTCCTAAAGGATACGTTAGTCGTACGTTATACATTGATCTCTGCGGCTATGTCACGCAGTGATGCTTGTCTGTTAGCTCTGTCAGCTCTATAACACACCGCTGCTCTCGGTCGTTAAGTGAAATGGCTCGGAGCACTATGGGACTTAACATCTGTGGTCATGTCCCCTAGAACTTAGAACTACTTAAACCTAACTGCCCGAGGCAGGATTCGAACCTGCGACTGTAACGGTCACGTGGTTCCAGACTGAAGCGCCTAGAACAGCACGACCACACCGGCCGGCGGTCGTTAAGTGAAGGCAGTCGACCAATGCGTTGTTCGTGGTGAGAGCCAATGCCTGAAATCTGCTATTCTCAGCATACTCTTGACACTGTTGATCTCGGAGTACTGAATTCGCTAGATTTCCGAAATGGAATATCCCATGCGTCTAGCTCTAACTACCAATCCACCTTCGAGTCTGTTAATTCACATCGTGAGGTCATAATCTCGTCGGAAACCGTTCACATGAAAGCTGAGTTCAAATGACAGCCCCACCAACGCATTACCCTTTAATAATTTGCGTACGCAATAGCACTTCCAACTATACATGTGCATATCCCTGTCTTATGACCTCAGTGTAAGCTCAGATACATTCATAGATTTAAAATCTCTGAAAGCAACCACTTGTGGTTTGTTCTTTCTACATTGCAAAGAGTAAGTCATGGATATTAAATCACGAGTAGATAAGCCAGGTGCATTGATCTGATAAGATTACTCTGTTTGCAGACTTTGTTGCGAAAATATCTACAGAGGCGTGAGTGTCTCCTGTATGATGAGCTGAGCCAAGCAGTGTAAGATTTTAGCAGGAAAGTATACGCATGCATTTTGAAAAGGAAGTACTGTGGACTAGAAACTTCATGTTCCCATCTCTGCCTACAATTATGCGTTCACACAGAGATTGAGGCGCTGAGAGTACGGTTTCAAAACCATAGAGCTGCCAAGCTATGGATGGAATACATATCCACAAATAAGACTTTCTGCCGAGAGGTTGAATTTCAGTGAATATAAAATTCGAGCTGTCTTTCCTTGTTCTTGGACGTTCGCAGAACACTTGCACATATACATGCTCGTTCACCACTGCCTCATCTGTTCTGTACGTATAATTGATTCCATGTTTTTTTATATATATATTTCCAGAAGGATTTTGACACCGTTCCTCGCAGGCGACTTCTAATCAGATAGCGTGCCCATAGAATATCATCAGCAAATCAACACCGACAACCATAGTTTAGGTATACATGCCGACGTCACATGCTGAAGATGAATCGATAGAGAAAGTCTATGAGCATATTGAAAGGGTGATACAGCATGTAAAGGGATATGAAACTCTAATAGTCATGGTAGACTGGAATGCAGTTCTAAGGGAAGGAGAAGGAAAGGTTACAAGAGAATATTGGCTTGGGATAAGGAATGAGAGGGGAGAAAGACTAATTGATTTCTGTAACAAGTTTCAGCTAGTAATACCGAATACTCTGTTCAGGAATCACACGATGAGGAGGTATTCTTACAAAAGGGAGGATGATACGGCGAAGATTTCAATTAGATTACATCTTGGTCAGAGAGAGATTCCGAAACCAGATACTGGATTGTAAGGCGTATCCAGGGGCAGACGTAGACTCAGATCACAATATAGTAGTGATGAAGAGTAGGCTGAAATTTAAGAGATTAGTCAGGAAGAATAAATACGCGAAGCAGTTGGATACGGAAGTAGTAATGACGAAATACGGTTGAAGTTCTATAAGGCTCTAGATACAGCAATAAGGAATGGACATCTCTAAAAAGGGCCATCACAGAATTTGGGAAGGAAAACACAGGTACAAAAAAGGTAAGGTGAGGAAATCAGGGTTAACTGAAGAAATACTTCAATTGATCGATGATAGGAGGAAGTACAAAAATGTTCCTGGAAGCTTAGTAATACAGAAATACAAGTCGCCGAGGAATGAAATAAAGGAAAGCTAAGACAAAATAGCTACAGGAAAAATGTGAAGACATCTAAAAAGAAATGATTGTCGGAAGGACAGACTCAGCAAACGGGAAAGTCATAACTACCATCGGTGACATTGAAAGCAAGGGTGATAACATTAAGTGTGCAACGAGAATTCCACTGTTAAATGCAAAGGAGAGAGCGATAGATGGAAAGAATACATTGAAAGCTACTAAGAGGGGAAAGATTTGACTGATGTGGTAGAAGAGGAAACAGAAGTCTATTTAGAAGAGATAGGGAATCCAGTATTAGCATCAAAATTTTAAAGAGCTTTGGAGGACTTAACATCAAATAAGGCAGAAGGAACAGATAACATTCCATCAGAATTTCTAAAATCATTGGGGGAAGTGGGAACAGAACGACTATTCACGTTGGTGTGTAGAATGTATAAGTCTGGCGACATACCATCTGACTTTCGGAAAAGCATCATCCACACAATTCCGAAGACAGTAAGAGCTGAGAAGTGCGAGAATTATTGCACAATCAGTTTAACAGTTCATGCATCCAATTTGCTTACAATAATAACATACAGATGAATGGAAAAAAATTGAGGTTGTGCTTGATGACGATCAGTTTGGCTTTAGGAAAGGTAGGCCTGACATTGCGGTGAATAATGGAAAGAAGACTAAAGAAAAATCAAGACACTTTCATAGGATTTGTCGACCTGGAAAGAACGATCGACAATGTAAAATGGTGCAAGATGTACGGAATTTTGAAAAAACTAGGGGTAAGCTATAGGGAGAGACGGGTCGTATACAATATGTACAAGAGGCAAGAGGGAATAATAAGAATGAACGACGAAGAACGAAGTGCTCGTATTAAAAAGGATGTAAGAGATGGATGCAGCCTTTCGCCCCTAATGTTCAATCTCGACATCAAGGAAGCAATTGCGGAAATAAATAAAAAGTTCAGGAGTGGAATTAAAATTCAAGGTGAAGGGATATCAATGACATGATTCGCTGATGATATTGCTACCCTGAATGTAAGTGAAGAAGAATTACGTGATCTTCTGAACAGAATGAACATTCTAATGAGTACAGAGTATGGACTGAGAGTAAACATTAGAAAGACGAAAGTCATTACAAGTAGTAAAGTCAGAACAGCGAGAAACTTAACATCACGATTGATGGTCACGAAGTAGATGAGGTTAAGGAATTCTGTTACCTAGGCAGTAAAATGACCAATGGCGGATGGAGCAAGGAGGACATCAAAAGCAGACTAGCAATTGCATAAAGGGCATTCCTGGCCAAGAGAAGTCTACTAACATCAAATATCGGCCTTAATTTGAGGAATAAATTTCTGAGAATGTACGTCTGGAGTACAGCATTGTACGGTAGTCAAACATGGACTGAGGGAAAACCGGAACAGAAGAGAATCGAAGCATTTGAGATTTGTTGCTACAGACGAATGTTGAAAATTAGATTAACTGTAAGATAAGGAATGAGGAGGTTCCGCACAGAATGAGAGAGGAAAGGAATATGTGGGAAACACTGATAAGAAGAACAGACAGGATGATAGGACATCTGTTAAGACATGGAATGACTTCCACGTACTAGAGGGAGCTATAGAGGGCAAAAATTGTAGAGGAAGACAGATTTGAATACATCCAGCAAATAATTGGGGACATAGGTTGCAAGTGCTACTCTGACATGAAGAGGTTAGCACAGGAGAGGAATTCGTGACGGGCCGCATCAAACCAGTCAGAAGACTGATGACAAAAAAATAAAAAAAAGAAGTCTTTCCTGTTAGAAAGTACATAGTTCCCAGTAACTGACAAAGACATCGAGTAAAGCGAAAGTAATATCTGGCGTTCCCCATGAAAGTATTACTAGACCCTCTGCCATTCCTTATCTACATAAACGTCTGAGCTGCCGTCTTAGACCAGTTGATGGTGTCATTCACTGTCTTGTAAAGTCATTAGATGATGAAACTCAACTGCAAAATGTTGTAGACAAGATATTTTTATGGTGCGAAAAGTGGCTTTGACTCTAAATAATAAAAAGTATGTCAGCCGCATGAATACTAAAAGGAACCCATTAAATTTCGATTAAGTGATAAATCACACATATCTAAAAGCTATAAACTGAACTGAATAGTTGGGGATTTCATTTACAAATAACTTAAATTAGAGAGATCATATAGATAATGTTGTGAGGAAAGCAAACCAAAGACTGGCATTTACGGACACAGAACACTTAGAGGCAGCAACAGGTCAGCTAAAGAGACTGCCTATACTACACTTTTCCGACCTCTTCTGGTGCACTGTTACATGGTGTGGGACCTGTATCAGTTATGATTTATGGAGGCCATCGAAAAAGTTGAAAAAAGGGCAGCTAGTTTGCATTATCGAGAAATAGCGGAGAGAATAACACGGATATGACACGGAAAGTACAGTGGCTGGCATTAAAGCAAAAGCGTGTTTCGTTGCGGGAGGATCTTTTCATGAATTTTCAGTCACCAACTTTCTCTTCAGAGTGTGAAAATATTTTCTTGGCGGCGACCTACACAGGAAAAGGTGATCATCATAATGAAATAAGAGAAATCAGAGCTCGCACAGAAAGATGTGTTTGGGTTTTAGCGTGCGCTGTTCGAGAGTGGAACGGTTAAAGAAACAGCTTGAAGGTGTTTCGATGAACACTCTGCAAGGAACTTAACTGTCAGTCGCAGAGTAATCATATAGTGTAGATGCACAGTAAAAACAAGCATGACTGGAGAAAGAGGGGATTCAAGGTTGATTATGCTTCCCTAGCACAGTAAGCCGGCACGAAATATAGCGGAGTAGGACGCAGAGAGTATTCGTTGTGAGGAAATATGGCTGAGAATACTATTTTGAAAGCAATTTACGCTTCGTATTAAACGACGAAACAGAGTGTGTTGAACAGTTCAGTGTGGTAGGAGAAAAGCAGATGTTTTACGAGGCCAATACTGACAGGAGAGAAAAGTAGGCCTAACAACTACAGGATTAACACAAAAGGGTAACAATTAAATTAAAAATTACTAAAATAGCACTGATTGCTATTTAGTTCTTGGCAGTTATACCAAGGAGGTTGGTGAATAATGTAATGAGAAAGAGAGTGATGATTTCAGTGCTGCTATTACATAGAAGGTAGAGAATTCTCAGGCAGATAATGTCAAAAGTTAGCCATCGTCCGCAAACGCGAAAATCCACAGACATAAGTGACTTTGATAAAGGACATCTAGCCAAGAGCAAGGCAACAAATATACAGAGAAAAGGTGAAGCTCGTCGGCTTTCACGTGCAACTGTCGTTGAGTGCGGTATCGGCCGCACTTTCAAATACGCGCGCCGTCAGTTATGCCGCCGTGTTTCGGACAGCCGCCACCGCGGCACGAGAGAGCTGCAACGAACGATTACGCCACTACCAGTGACGTGATAGCATCCCCTCTCCGGACCTTGTGGTGTTTCAAAAGTCTAATCAGGAAACATCGCATTTCTTACCGCTTGAGCGACGCCATGTAATATATATATATATATATATATATATATATATATATATTTATTTATTTATTTATTTATTTGTAGTATGTTAAGTCGAGAGTTGTTATTTAAAATAGATTTTGTTTCTTTTCTTTCATGTCGAGCGTGGCAGCAAGATGATCCGGTGGGGACTCCAGACGCGGTGGACGACGAGAGCTGACCACTAGTGCATCGTGGTTGACGGCCGGCGGCTGGAAGAACCGTTGAAACATCATGCTGACCATTATTAAAATATGTTTTATGTTTTTTTATATAAAATGAAAAGGAGTTCAATGTTGAAGGTGGAATGATAAAGTTTGTAATTGGATGTCAATTGGTTATCAACTGTGAAATAAACTTCGAGTTGGAAGTTGACTCTGTTGTTGCAACATACAACGTAAATATTACTTATGTGCGAAATTTGAAAGTTTTATTAAAATTCAGACTTCTTGAAGAGATTCTGGCAGAATTTTATCAGGAGTGTGGACGATCTTCAATAATGAACTAGTTTAAAGTTTTATCAATGAGAAGCCGACACGTATTGACATTTTGAAAATAATCGATACTGTGAAATGTATTAAAATACTGTTTTAAAACTGTAGTGTCGCGGAATAGTAAAGAGTTGGAAACGTGGAATATGGTCAAAGTTTCGTTGCCTATGCCGAAAGCCAGAGACAGTAGGTTAGGCAAGAGCTAAGAGGATTGCACATCGTCACGCACGAGCAATGGCCTGGTTACACACAACAGGCGAAAGAGAACTGCTTAGCACGCGGGATTGTGTTAGACGGAGACTTTCGTAGAGTGCAAGACAGAGGTATAGCGTCAGCTGTACTGCATTTCACAACTTCGCGTAAGTCTGCCGCAACAACACCTAACTCTGTCGCAAGAACACCTAAGGGGCGAGTACGACAGATGAATCAGCAGTATAAGTGGAACGAATGCGTTCATTAGAAACGAGCATGACGTCAGGACGTCGCTCGTGCTTCTTTTAAATACGCCCGCTTTGATAGCAACAAGGCACCCGCAGTTAGACTTGCAGTGAGATGTGTACTGGGTCGCTGCGTAGCGCTCAGCTCGGTGAACGACATGTTAATCTTTATTAAGGCGATGATGCAATAAGGACGGCCCATCCAGCAGCAGACGTGATGGGACAGTACCAGCTCTGGTCCTGTCTGCTGCCGCTGTCAATCATCGACCGAGGACTAGCAGACATCGCGGCAGACTCGCTCGCCGCCAATGCTGACCACATCAGTCAGCCGTCGTCGAGATCGTGCGGGGCCTAGGCCCTGTGCATCCAAAGTCACAACCGGGTGAGCCGACGACGGTGGGACTGCAGTCCGTTCCACCCGTCCACCGCGGACGAGCCACCAGGAGGAGCAGGGAAGAAGACGGGGTGGGATAGAGTACACTCCACACTACGAGAACGCCTCTCGTGCCGACAGCGTCGGGACTCCAACCCGGAGCCATCTACTGTCCGCCGTCAAGCCGGCCGGCCAGCCGGACGCCGCCATCCACGCGCGCCATCCACCAATTGACATCCAATTACAAACTTTATCGTTCCACCTTCAACATCAAACTCCTTTTCATTTTATATAAAAAAACATAAAACATGTTTTAATAATGGTCAGCATGATGTTTCATGCGCGGCCGAAGTAAGGGCATTCCTCCGCTACGTCACAGCACGCGGCGCTGCGCCAGCAAGACTGGTGCGGCCCGGAGCTGGTGTCATCGCTACGAGTCAGCGAGAACTCGGGAAAGGTCGTTGATATCACCAAACCACATTGTACTCGGCAGGAATAAACGTGTTACGAAATAATAACGTTTCTTTGGTATTTCTGACGCTTCTACAGCCATTTCCTAGCATCCTGACAACTGGAGAGGTCACCGCTCGGCCATCCAGTCCACCGTAGGTGACCGGGAGCTCCGGGGCGCCTACAAAACTTTATCGGCGATTGTGGTCAAGAAGATCGGTTTTAAAGTGGAATATTTCGTTAAATGAGAACAAGATTGATTCTTTAGTGACATTAATTAATTATTTGAGGAAAATTAGGAGAATTTCAATTTATTCTGGCAAAGATATCAAGGAGTGTCAGATCGCACAACGAACATATAAAAACTCTGTGACTTCGTTAAACTATAAAAAAAAGTTTTTACGATAAAACTTTTCTACAACAGGAACTGGTAAATTTTGGTGTGTCCAGCCTTATCTTCTAGGTTGAATCTGCTACACCTTAATGTTTTTCTTTATGGTTTTTTCAAGTAACTGCGAAAAGAACTTATAATTTGATCTGTGGTGGACCGTCCATATTGGGTACACGGTTAGGCTGTTGTGAAGCCAGTTGGTTTGCAGATTGCCTTTCTTTCCCCTGCTGCAGACATCGTTGCTGAGTTGCTGCGACAGGATCGGCGGTTCAGCGCAACCTCCAGCGGTGGGTCTACGTAAAGCCGAACATCGACGCGCAGAGTCCGTTTTGTGTGTGTTTGCCAGTTGAATAACATTCACAGACTTTCATAGTGGCCAAGACTCGCCATCTTTTGAATAGACAATGTATCTAAGGGTGAAAGATTTATAATCCTTTTTCGTCTGTACATGTTTCAACATTCAAAGCTACTGTTAGCTACTGACCGTGCAGCAACAGAATTATGTATTATTTTTACTATCTGATATTATATGTAGAATAAATTGATATCTGAATGCTCTGTTCATGAACAGCATCTGTTCCTCGCTCCTGTATCCACTGAATTACCACACAGCGTGCAAAGGAAGACATAACAGTGAGCACTGCTGATGTACTGCGTTCCTGATATTAAGCAGATGGTCGTAATGCTTTAACGGCTTTTCTCGTTAGTATGTTTATGACGCACCTAATGAACAGCCCTTGTCATACAAGGCAGTGGTTATTGATGACAATATATCTACATCTACATTTACGCTCAACAAGCCACCCAACGGTGTGTGGTGGAGAGCACTTTACGTGCCACTGTCATTACCTACCTTTCCTGTTCCACTCGCGTATGGTTCGCGGGAAGAACGACTGCCGGAAAGCCACCGTGCGTGCTCGAATCTCTCTAATTTTACATTCGTGATCTCCTCAGGAGGTATAAGTAGGGGAAAGCAATATATTCGATAACTCATCCAGAAACGCACCCTCTCGAAACCTGGACAGCAAGCTACACCGTGATGCAGAGCGCCTCTCTTTCAGAGTCTGCCACTTGAGTTTGCTAAACATCTCCGTAACGCTATCACGCTTACCAAACAACCCTGTGACGAAACGCGCCGCTCTTCTTTATATCTTCTTTATCTCCTCTGTCAACTAGACCTGGAACGGATCCCACACTGATGAGAAATACTCAAGTATAGACCGAACGGGCGTTTTGTAAGCCACCTCTTTGTTGATGGACTACATTTTTTAAGGACTCTCCCAATGAATCTCAACCTGGCATCCGCCTTACCAACAATTAATTTTATATGATCATTCCACTTCAAATCGTTCCGTACGCATACTCCCAGATATTTTACAGAAGTAACTGCTACCAGTGTTTGTTCCGCTATCATATAATCATACAATAAAGGATCCTTCTTTCTATGTATTCGCAATACATTACATTTGTCTATGTTAAGGGTCAGTTGCTACTCCCTGCACCAAGTGCCTATCCGCTGCAGATATTCCTGCATTTCGCTACAATTTTCTTATGCTGCAACTTCTCTGTATACTACAGCATCATCCGCGAAAAGCCGCATGAAACTTCCGACACTATCTACTAGGTCATTTATATATATTGTGAAAAGCAATGGTCCCATAACACTCCCCTGTGGTACGCCAGAGGTTACTTTAACGTCTGTAGACGTCTCTCCATTGAGAACAACATGCTGTGTTCTGTTTGCTACAAACTCTTCAATCCAGCCACACAGATGGTCTGGTAGTCCGTAGGCTCTTACTTTGTTTATCAGGCGACAGTGCGGAACTGTATCGAACGCCTTCCGGAAATCAAGGAAAATGGCATCTGCCTGGACGCCTGTATCTAATATTTTCTGGGTTCATGAACAATCCATGTTGATTCCTTCAGAGTAGATTCTGGGTTCCCTGAAATGACATGATACGCGAGCAAAAAACATGTTCTCAAATACTACTATGTATTGTGTCTCTTTCCATATATTTGACATGAACAATATAAATAACGACAAAAGAACTACGTATGCGTAATGTTGTGTGAACTTTAATGCCTAATTGTGATACGGACAAAGGGACGAAATAACATTAAAGACAATTTATCGAATCTGACAATAGAAAAATGACATTATTCTCGGTGATATAAGACCACACGTGTAAACTGAACACTATAATCTTTGTTATATTATAAAAGGACTGGAAGACAATGAACTTAGTCGTCTTCTGATGTTTTCTTGTGTCTTAGCGATTGTTTGAGTGCAGAAGATACGACTGTATTCCGATAGCTTTTTTATTGCTCTCGTTCAATTACTAGAAAATAATTGATGTGTAAAAGAGCTACGAAAATATAATAAGCTAATCTGGAGTGCAGAGTAATCATTTAAGGAACCCATGCCACATTTGCTATAACCCAAGAGTTTGTGTAGTATTTTTTGTAGCTGCTGCTGAGCTAGCTGCGATCATCTTTGACTGAGAAGGTTGGCCACCATTATGCGGCGCATTTAAACTTTTTATGTCCACATGAAATACGACGAAGCCGGAGCAGAAGAACTTATTTAAAAATGCCATCAAAATTAATTAGCATCAAATCACAAGATTTATTTTATCATAAAGTGACTATTTTCAGTGATACAATTTCTTATAGGTCAGGTGCTTCTTTGCATAAATTTTATTACGCTAACGCGTCTGATATTATTTGTAGGGAGCCTGGCGCTCGTTTTCAATTACAATTTAATGTTTAATTTGGCAACCTGCAAATATAATAGTGCTTATTTGCAATTGTTTCTTACGAGGTTTTACGAAAGATAGCTTTACGAAATTTAACTTCACTAACTTAATAGAATCCTCATATAAGTAATAGCAGAAAGAGACATCACATGTGGATCTGAAATATGACTGAAAATTACATTAACGGTCGTGGTGCACATTAATTCCGTATGGAAGTCCGAGATTTCCACTGCGTCCCAGTCTCTTGATCAGGAAGCCAACTGAATGTTGAATAATTAAGTGAATCAGATGGATATACGTGATGTACGATGGCAAAACAATTTTTATGGCTGTGTTTCACAGCTCTGATAAATCGTAGAAATGGCATAACTATAAAACATAAAGCTGCCGAATAATTTATTTTCAATTGCACTAGCGGTTTTCTGTCAGAGACCATTTCATGGTATCTGTCGCACACATTATGAATACAGGACAACTTTCACGGAAAAATGTTATTTGAAAATTGTAGTAAAGTAAAGTTGTGGTCACCTTGTTAAGTCGGACATTGACTGCCTGCTACCGTAATGCAATTCATGACACTAATGCTGTTAAACTAACACTGCTAAACAATGGAATATCATTGCTATATGCGCAATGTTAGGTAACCGTACGGTAAATGGCTACGACGTATATCTTGAACAAAAATCTCTCGGTGTCCATGCCGCGTCAATTCAGGATAAAACTCCAAGCTTTCGACCACTACCTCCACGGTCGTCGTCAGGGCTAAAACTGACTGTCGTGAACTGGCGAGGCTCCCACTTTTATATACAAAGGACGGCTTCTGGTTGGCTGGAATACGTCATAGCAACAGCGATATGGAGCGTAGCGAAGTGGTGCCCTCTACTTCCATAGATGTAGTTTCTATCCCGCGTTGTTTGCAGCGCCATCCCTTGAATCAGGAGGTAAAGTGCGGGAAGTTTTCCTCTGCGATTTTTCTTTATCCATTGCACTCTTCCAGGTCTTGCTAAATGCATAGCCGTTGTCTCTGTTAAAGTTACTATCGCTAATTTCTACTGCTTCCCGGATTACAGAGGCCCAGTAATACGATGCGTGGGCTATTACTCTCGTTTCTTCAAACAAAATCCTATGGTTTTCCGTTTACATTGGCTATACCACCCCGTATATGGCGCACCCTGAACAGAATGACCTCCTCCATGCCAACCAGCATCGATTCCTAAAAATCGGTCACTCGAAATCTAGTATGTGCTTTTCCCAGTCTACTGAAAGCCACAGTTCAAGGCAAACCACTGCAGTTTCACTTCAGAGAAGCATTTAACTCAGAATAATACCAAAGACTACCAACAAAACTACAGTTGTATGGATTTCAACCTAAATTTGATCCTGACTGAGAATTTCTTGGTGGATAGGACGCGGCGTGTTATCTCGGATGGAGAGTCATCAATGTCAAAGTCTCTTTGAGCTTGCTCTATGTCCCATGCTGTTCATGTTGTATATTAATGAATTAATGACCTTGTAAACGATATTAATAGTAACTTCAGACTTATCGCAGATGGTCTACATATGTATCATCGATTTCTGTCTAATACAATTTTCATAAATATTCACTCAGATCTTGATATGATTCCAAAGTGGAGTAAAAATTGACACCTTATTTCAAAGGTGCAGAAATGTAAAACAGTGCTCTTGACAAAACGAAACAACCATGATTACTGCAATTATGAACGTCTTACAGCGTAATCGGTAAACTCACACAAGATGTTGGTTGTAACACTTCGTACATATATGATATGAAATGACAACTCAATAGCAGGTCAGTCAGGCAGAGAGACTTAGGTACATTTTCGGGGTACTGTCAAAGCGCAGTCAGTCTACAAAGGAGACTGCTTACAATTACATTACAGTGAGTGGCACCTGTACAGCACAGCAGTAACAGGGGTTATTCATTGTATACAAAGAAGCTTAGTATGAATGGTTACAGGTGTCAAGAATGAATTTTTACTCTGCAACTTAGTGTCCGCTGATACGAAAGTTCCTGGCAGATTAAAACTGTGTGCCAGACCGAGACTAGAACTCGTGATCTTTGCGTTTCGCAGGCAAGTGCTGTACCATCTGAGCTGCACAAGCACGACTCACGTGAGGGCTTGAATTTCCCCAGTACCTCGTCTCCTACCTTCCAAACTTTACAGAAACTCTCCTGCAGACCTTGCAGAACTAGCACCTCTGGAAGAAAGGATATTGCGGAGACATGGCTTAGCCACAGCCTGGGGGATGTTTCCAGAATGAAATTTTCACTCTGCAGTGGAGTGTGCGCTGTAGGAAACTACATGGCAAATCAAAACTGTGTGCTGGACAGAGACTGGAACTCGGGATCTTTGGTAGATAGTAGACGAGGTACTGACGGAATTCAAACTGTGAGAGCGGGTCCTGAGTCGTGCTCGGGTAGCTCAGACGTTAGAGCACTCCCTTGCGAAAGGCACAGGTCCCGAGTTCGAGTCTCGGTCCGCCATACAGCTTTAACATGCCAGGGAGTTCCGAAATGGCAAGACTCTTGAGGAGAGACGCCAATTATCCCGTGGAAGCCTACTTAAATCTAGAGATGCTCTCCACCCCCACATGTATTGAAATATCTCCATGTGAACTGTTGCATTGACCTTCGAAAGCAATTTTCGGTTTTTGCTACAATTTTTAACTACTGAAGTGTTCGGTACGACTACGCCTCGAGAGGAAGATGGACAAAAGAGTGAATGATATTACAGCGACATTTCCCAGCGGCATTTCAACGCCAAAGGAGAATGTCTTTTTCAATGACAAATTCATTAGGATGTTCTTTATTTATCTGTGTAACCCATCATCATGTACTCATGTCATATCTTTCCTGTCCACACTGTCGTCTTCTAGTATGAATGTCTAGTTTGTCTGCAACTGGTACTTTGGATTTTCTTAGTTTCCGGGAGGTTTTCTTGAATGCTAACGGCAATTTAGCAAACCTTTGTGTAGAGCTTTGAATACGGCATCGTTGCGTCAGAGAGGCATCAGTGGCTACCGGTCAGCATCCATAGTGAGGTTGGTACAGGTAGTACCCTCTTACATCCGCTTACGCTCTCTCGGCCCTTCCGGGCTGCTGTGTAGACCCTGGCGAGGGGGCCGATTAGTTTTATTCTTTCCTTGGATGCCGGTCAGTAAGGACGCTCTTAGCAGCATCTCTAGTTATTTTGACGTCTGTAAGAGTTAGCTTTGTTTGAGTTTCCGGTAGTCACTATGGTGTGTGGCATTGATAATTATGCCGCACCAATTATTTCAGTCAGGGAACGGTATTAATTTCATTAGTATCCAATATGTTCAGTGAGATCTTTTGTGCAAATGCAACTTGGATTGGACGAGCGGTGCCGACACGTGATAAACAGTTTTAGTTAGTTTCATGTGTTATGCGTGAATGTGTCGTGTGCTTTGTGGAATGTTTGTCTTAAATTTTATTTAATTTACCCTCCAATTTGTTTTTCATTCCCTCGGACATTACAGCCCGTACTCGGCTGCACCACGTGCATTTCTTTGTAAACCATGAGGCTCCAGTTCGACGTAAACACTTCTTACGTTCGAATTGAAGCCTCATTTCGTCGCTCACGTTTGGTAAACTTATTTACAAAATTACTGAGTTGTGGGCAATTTCAGAAATGGGCTTTGTTCTCTGAAACTGACCGTTAAAGCCAGCCGCGCTCTGACCCAGTGACCTTACATTTGGAGTAAGGAAGCTTTCTTCTAAATTCTATCTTTCGTTTAGGTGTTGCGTTGTATAATGTACCACGTGTCGAGATTCACGTGCCAGCATTCCAAGTGACTGGGTTTTAACTTAACATCTGCGTGTATGTGTTACTTCTAATGAGGAAATAAATGCTATTTACTGCTAAATTTATTGCTATTACGTTTCACAGAACCATTCCGCTCCCTCGTCGGGATCCTTAAAATCAGTGAGTTTGACCTCCCCTTAATAAAGTTTCAATAGACTTTATCATGATTATTTTGTATCCTATAAATGGACTGGTCTTTCACTGAATAATCAAATTATCTGTGAGGTGGCGGCTTTTTATCAATTTAATAATTTAATATTTACATCAATCTGGCCCACCAATCATAAATGTTTTGTCTGGTACTTGTTTGAGGCAAGCGACCCTAGGCTCTACTTCCATAGTCATTCTTGGGATTTAAGAAATCAGAGGAGAGATATTTTGCGACACTGGTCTTATTAGCACCTTGCAGTAGTAAAAGACGGCAGATATCACTCAACATCACCCCCGTATGGGACTTGAGGACAAGGCTGGACTAATTACAGAATCCTCAGAGACGTTGAAACAATCATTTCTGCCGAGCTTCATACGAGATTGGAACTGAACGAAACTCCAACCTCAGATACCCTCCATGAAGCACTTTACTCTCGTTTCCGGAGTATGTGTGTGCATGACCATTCGCATATATTTAGCTGAATATTCTTGTACATAGAGCATGAGAAAAATTATATGATACCTCGATGACAGGTTCACAGTTTCACACAATTGCAAAATTCTTTTATTTAGCGTGAAAATGGGCGACGTCGCCCAAAAACAAATTGTAAATGATTCCTGTCCTCTCGGTTCCTCTTGGTTCCGACCAATGGTTTCCGGTTGTTTCCGTCAGTCCCATGGCAGTTTCCGGAAATTGTAATCCCTACCAATTTATTCCCAATTGAGAGCCTCCATTTACCATATAAAGAACCTCATATATCACTACGCTGAATAATGATTTAAAATTTTATTTCGAAAACTTCAGAAATATCTGCCGTGATTTTGTGTGCGGTTCCTTTTCACGCACCTTGAGAAGAAACAAGAGGAAAAGTTAGATTGTTTTTATGTACTGAAACCGACATTATAATAAGACAATATTTCTTCTACTTATCTGCTGTTGGTTGTCTATCTCTGCTCATTCTGGAAAAAAGTGGTTCAAATGGCTATGAGCACTATGTGACATAACTTCTGAGGCCATTAGTCCCCTAGAACTTAGAACTACTTAAATCTAACTAACCTAAGGACATCACACACATCACACACATTATTCCAACCTCCGACCGTAACGGTCACGCGGTACCAGACCGAAGCGCCTAGAACGGCTCTGCCACACCGGCCAGCGGTCATTCTCGTTATTGCAAAATTGTCTAGTCGCAGAGTGCTGTTTGCTAAAACAGAACTTTCTCGGGTTCTGAGTATTCTCATTCACAGTTTAAACAAATTTGTCACAACGCTTTCAACTGAATCCTCCACATTTTATTTATTAATTTGTACTTTTTCACTCCATTCCACTTCATTCTGCATGTAGTACCTTTTCAACACGTTTATACGGTTTGTAGTGTTTCTTACCACTAGCGTCGGCGAAAGGCTTTACTCCAAAGTCAGTAAGAAAGCTTCCAAATACTATACATTCTTTACAGAAATTAGTTTTAAATTTGCAGCATCGTTAACGTGGTCTATTGACTTTGAGATTTTGATTATTTCGCATTGGCAGTTACAGGGTATAGGCAAAATAATGTAAGCTCTTGTACTTACTTGGGAATGGTTTATTAATAAGGGGTTGGACCCCCCTTTTTCCGTAATACAGCTGCGATTCTTCTTGGAATATAAATATCTTCAACATGTCAGCAATTGTATAATATTAATTTTAATTTTAATAATCAACAGCCTCAGTTGCACCGTTTACCTAGAATAGTGACGTATAATGATTGAATAGTCTCCAGTGGAATGTTATGCCACTCTTCTGTCTGAACTTCTTCTATCTCCTGTAGTGACGAGGGAGGAGGAAATCCCATTACTATCACTGTTTACATTATTTTGCCTATCACCTGTATGCTTTTGCGGTGTCTATGTTTAAAAACTGTACCTCCGATTTCAGCAGTATGAATGCCATCGTTTCAACGAAAGCAAATGAATTTCAGTGATCTGATATAATTAAATTTGTCAAAATATGTGACTTAATTGGCCGTATCGTTTTATTGCATTGACTTAGAACCTTAAATTCTTCGCACCGCCAAGGGAACGTAGACTTTAGTGTGAGACATAGTGGCGACTTCATTACCTCTATCCGTGCCTTAACAGACAGAGAGAAAGATTGACGAGAAGTAGATGAAATCAAGGTCTCGTTTTTACCGAATGGGGAAAGGAATTTCAGGAATGAGCGAGAGGTATCTTCCATCGTCATTACAAATGTGGTGTCACCGCCAGACACCACACTTGCTAGGTGGTAGCCTTTAAATCGGCCGCGGTCCGCTAGTATACGTCGGACCCGCGTGTCGCCACTATCAGTGATTGCAGACCGAGCGCCGCCACACGGCAGGTCTAGAGACACTTCCTAGCACTCGCCCCAGTTGTACAGCCGACTTTCCTAGCGATGGTTCACTGACAAATTACGCTCTCATTTGCCGAGACGATAGTTAACATAGCCTTCAGCTACGTCATTTGCTACGACCTAGCAAGGCGCCATTATCATTTGCTATTTATCTTGTGATGCATGTACCGTCAGACCGATGTTCACCAATTATGGATTAAAGTTAAGTATTCCAGAAGCTACGTACTTTATTTGCCAGTCTTCATTACTTGTCCTGTTTCAGACCTCACGCCATCCTGCGTGAGCTTAAACGCGTGCCTTTCGGCTTCCTCTCATTGTGGGTTGGCGCTCTGGCCAATCCACAACAACAAACACTACCGTTTTCTGTGGTAATTGGTTGAAAAGGACGGCGGCCTGGTATTAGACATTTCGAACAGTCTGCTCTGCTCCATGGAGAAAAACAAAAACTTGTGATGGAAATATAAAAAATATAAACTGCGAGAATGAGGTTTCGACTATACAATCTAAGTTCTCAAGAGGTCACTACCAGATTATTTACACATAAGTGACTCCGTCACAGCCAGTTACTTTCCCCATGAAGACAACAGAGGATATTATCGAAAATTTGGCTTTTCATAGTCAATTAAAAGCCCAGATGGCAGTGAATATGATAAATACTTCACGGAAGAACTTCGGGGCTTTACCTGTTGTTTACACTAAAGATGCACTACTTAATTCAGAATTTTCGGGAAGTGGCATCACATGATAACGGATCATAAACACGAGGCGCATTCCATACCTGTATGGGCATAAATACTCTAATGCGATACATGATTCGAGTGCTCCATAACTTCAGATTTCAAATGAAGATACTTCTGCTGTTTAATAAATGTTTTCACTACAGTCACTAGCAGCACAAATCGATGCAGTATGCGCGCATCCGTGGAACACGCACAGAGACGGAAGGGCGGAATATACGTATGGGTAGGGAGGTAGTGTGGAGCGGGGGGTAGGAGAGGGAGCAACAACACAGTCAGGGGGAGATTTTAATTAAAACTAAATCGAGTTAAGCACCAATAAATTACATTTGCGACGTTGAACTGTAATGTAATCTCGTTTTAAACTGTATTCTGTATTTGTGGATTTGAGTAAAGCTGATCCGGCTTTATCAACAGCTGCGAAATTAATCAAATACGCTCAATAATTGAAGGAGCCTCTATGAATATATGTCATGTTTAGTATTAGACTGTCTGTATAAATAACAAGCGCAGGTCTTCGCTACGAGTGTTACCAACTCGCTAGCTGTATTTATGGGGTACCGTTTCGGAGGAAGAACATCATGTACATGACGAGTGGAAGCTGTAGGATCAAATTTCTACATCCACGTTTACACTATCTGATCAGCGGTATCCGGACACCTGTATGTAATGCGGAATTCGTCCAATGGCATCACGGGTGGTGAACCCGCCACTATAAATGTAGGCGGGTGGTACTGTGTTCTCAGTAGAGAAGCAGGAAACAGCAGAATGGGTTCGTGAGGTCAACTCACTGATTGGTTGATTCGGGGGAGGGGACCAAACAGCGAAGTCATCGGCCCCATTGCAATGGGGAAGGATGGGGAAGGAGGCCGGCCGTGTCGTTTCAAAGGAACCATAAGGGCATTTGCCTGAAGCGATTTAGGGGACTCCCGGAAAACCTAAATCAGGGTGGCCGGACGCGGGTTTGAACCGTCGTCTTCCCGAATGCGAGTCCAGCGTGCGAGCCACAGCGCCGCCTCGCTCGGTCTATTGAATGTCAAGTGAGCACTTTACTGTAAAGTCGGACAACATACTAACTCCTCCCACATACATCCCATGAAATGACCACGAGGAGAGAACTCGAGAAATTAGAGCTAATGCAGTGGTTTACCCAGAAAACAGAAAACAGCTGCACACCATTAGGTCACTTGGGAGTATGACTTAGATGTAGATTTCCGACCTGACTCCAACGGAACGCCTGATAGGAAGAGTTAGAATGTCCACTTTGCTCCAGACCCCAGTGTCCAACATTAATCTCTTCTCTGGTTTTGGATCTGGAATGAGCTGCCATTTAGACAATTCATTAAATACGTCCTCAGCAGAGTGCAAGCTACCAAAAGTGTGAGGGGTTGATACACCCCACAGTAGTTACCACTAATGAATGTCCGGGTACTTTCGACCAAATAGTGTACACGCAGAATACTACTGCAAAATCAGCAGTCGTAAAAAAATAAATAAATAAGTCACAGCTGCAAAATACTAACGCGAATTCTTTACAGGCGAATGGAAAAACTGGTAGAAGCGGACCTCTGGGAAGATCAGTTTGGATTCCGTAGAAATGTTGGAACACGTGAGGCAATACTAACCTTACTACTTATCTTAGAAGAAAGATTAAGAAAAGGCAAACCTACGTTTCTAGCATTTGTAGACTTAGAGAAAGCTTTTGACAATGTTAACTGGAGTACTCTCTTTCAAATTCTGAAGGTGGCAGGGGTAAAATACAGGGAGCGAAAGGCTATTTACAATTTGTACAGACACCAGATGGCAGTTATAAGAGCCGAGGGGCATGAAAGGGAAGCAGAGGTTGGGAAAGGAGTGAGACAGGGTTGTAGCCTCTCCCCGATGTTATTCAATCTGTATATTGAGCAAGCAGTAAAGGAAACAAAAGAAAAATTCGGAGTAGGTATTAAAATTCCTGGAGAAGAAGTAAAAACTTTGAGGTTCGCCGATGACATTGTAATTCTGTCAGAGACAGCAAAGGACTTGGAAGAGCAGTTGAACGGAATGAACAGTGTCTTGAAAGGAGGATATAAGATGAAAATCAACAAAAGCAAAACAAGGATAATGGAATGTAGTCAAATTAAATCGGGTGATGCTGAGGGAATTAGATTAGGAAATGAGACACTTAAAGTAGTAAAGGAGTTTTGCTATTTGGGGAGTAAAATAACTGATGATGGTCGAAGTAGAGAGGATATAAATTGTAGACTGGCAATGGCAAGGAAAGCGTTTCTGAAGAAGAGAAATTTGTTAACATCGAGTATAGATTTAAGCGGCAGGAAGTAGTTTCTGAAAGTATTTGTATGGAGTGTAGCCATGTATTTAAGTGAAACATGGACGATAACTAGTTTGGACAAGAAGAGAATAGAAGCTTTCGAAATGTGGTGCTACAGAAGAATGCTGAAGATAAGGTGGGTAGATCACGTAACTAATGAGGAGGTATTGAATAGGATTGGGGAGAAGAGAAGTTTGTGGCACAACTTGACTAGAAGAAGGGATCGGTTGGTAGGACATGTTTTGAGGCATCAAGGGATCACAAATTTAGCATTGGAAGGCAGCGTGGAGGGTAAAAATCGTAGAGGGAGACCAATAGATGAATACACTAAGCAGATTCAGAAGGATGTAGGTTGCAGTAGGTACTGGGAGATGAAGAAGCTTGCACAGGATAGAGTAGCATGGAGAGCTGCATCAAACCAGTCTCAGGACTGAAGACCACAACAACAACAACAAAAGTTTTATTTACGACACAAAAAATTCAAAATCTGTCCACGAAAGAGAGTGACGATGTTAGTACTATTTTGTTTGTCCACCCTCCAACGAGACGCTTTTCCCCAACAGTGGGAAATTTTCCGCTGCGAAAATCACCGACTCATTATTCAGGAAATGCCTGCTACATATAGTAACCTCATCGGATGAAAGTGGGGGAAGTCACTGTGTGCTACATCATGAATATAGGGAGAGCAGGGCTAAGGGTGAAATGCAAAAATGATAGTAAAAGAGGCAGTATCTGTGATGTTTTCAGTGGCTGATGCACTGGTATTTGTTGTGTGGCTAGAACATTCCTTTTATAGTTCTTTAAACGCTATTTATTGATAGTCTCTCATTTCGGTAGTATTAAGGACTGCTGTGGGGAGTGGTGGAATTGTGGGCCCAGTGCAAACATTGCTGACAGGTAATGACTTTTATTGGCTTCAGTATATGACGTAGTGAGGCAAACACGTCTCCTCCCTATGTTCTCCATGGCCAGCTACAATGTATGGGCGGAACCTTCTGCCCTGGCTGCTGTGCCGGAGTCCTTCATTGTGGCGGCAGGCCCGTGGTAGACCACCGATCTTTAGAGGGGCGCTCCTTCCCTTGGCATCATGGTGCCTGCACGGCCCGTCACTGCATTAGTGTCGCCGCACCAACACGCGAGGGTGGATGTGCATGGGATACGACCCACTGCCCTCTGGTAGGAGTCAGATGGCGACTGGTACTGTGGTGTCAAACCCACCAGGAACTCAGCCTCGGAGGCAGCAGGAGCATATGGCCATTCAGAGGGTTTATGCCACCAAGCCCAAGTCAGACACATGGTTGCTGGCAGGAGTCAGATGGTGGCTGGTACAGTGGCACCAAATCTCACCAGGAACTCAGCGTCGGAGGCAGCAGCAACATATACTGGTGGCAGAAGTCAGATGGCGGCTGGTACAGTGGCGCCAAATCCCACCACGAACTCAGCGTCAGAGGTAGCAGGGGCATATGGCCATTCAGAGGGGTTGTGTCACCAACACATGACTGCTGGTAGGAGTCACATGGCGGCTGGTACACTTTCGCCAAATCCCACCAGGAACTCAGTATCGGAGGCAGTAGGGGCACCAAGTCAAACACATGACTGCTGGTAGGGGTCAGATGGCGCCAAATCCCACCAGAAACTCAGCGTCGTAGGCAGCAGGGGCATATGGCCATCCAGAGGGGTTGTGGCACCAAGTCAAACCCATGACTGCTGCTGGCAGTGTCCAGTGAATTCGCTGTCCAGCATAACTTTGGAGTCGTAGGGAGTGCTGCAGGTTTCCGACAATGGGAAGTGAGCCTTTAATCGAGATGCTGACTTATTTATATTCCGTAAAAAAAATTACAGACATTGACTGTGGGCAGGCATTGTTTGAAAGCAATGGGGAAAGTTGAAAATTTGTGCCAGACTGGGACTTAAAACTGGGTTTCCTGCTTACTAGGCAGATGCTCTGACCAATAAGCCACCTGGGCACAGTGGTCATTGTAACTGTACGCATTACCCTAGCACCCCTCCCATCGGACGCAAATTCTAAACCTATCCACACACTACTAATGTAGTGACACCTGTCCACTATCCTCACTACTTCAGGTTCGCAGCATTTCTCCATTCCCATAAGAGTTTAAGCCTGGTGTGCAGCTGGACTAAAGAGATCAATGGCTGTAATCAAGGAGAGTGGTACTGTGTTGTCAGTAGAGAAGCAGGAAACAGCAGAATGGGTTCGTGAGGTCAGCTCACTGATTGGTTGATTCGGGGGAGGGCTCAGCGTAGACGCACGCTATGCTTGCACTCTTAGGAGAACGACGATAATGGGCAATTGGGCAATGGGCACTATATTAGTAGTGTGTGGGTAAGTTGAGAATTTGCGTCTGATGGGAGGTGTGCTAGGGTAGCTCGTGTAGTTGCAATGACCACTCTGTCCAGATGGCTTACTGATCAAAGCATCTTCCTTGTAAGTAGGAGACCTGGATTCGAACCCCAGTCTGGCACAAATTTTCGAGATTCCACGTTGGTTAAAATCAATGTCTGACCACAGTCAATATCTGTAATTCCTTTGTGTCTAAATTCATAATGGCTGTTGGGTCAAATTGTGTCCGAAAAGACAGACACCATATATATTCAAGTGTGGTTAGCATTTTTTTCATTAAAATCCGATACCTAATCACAAGAAACATGCCCTAGTTTGGTGACACCGCCCTGCTGGCTGCAGGGCTACAGCTCTGCTGTACAATTTACTGCTGGGCTCGGTTATACCAGCTTCCCAGCTCCCTTGTCACAACACTGCCGGCTTCCGATTTGCACAGTTAACGCAATGTTCTATAGTGGCATCCACACTACTTCGCATTACTTCCACCAAAGACTTATAGGTTTTGTTTGGGTGGCGGAGCTACAATATGCTCCTGCATTAGGCTGCCTCTCAGGAGCATAAGGTGTTAGCCCCACAGCATGATGCTCATAAAACACTCATTATCACCTTGCCTGATGATGGTGGGACCTTAGCGTTTCTTGACGGTATTTTAACTGGCTTTGAGCCATGGTAAAAATTGCTTTTTTGAAGAGCGCTTCGCAGAGCGTATTGTGAAGCAGTCGCCCTCTGTTTCTGGCGGTGGCGCTGCTGTGGCAATCGCTACTTTGGTGTCTCCCTCTGGTGGGAAAGGGGAAAGGTTGCCAGTTCACATGCATTTAAGGGGTGCTACGACCTCGCCAGTCGGTCAGACTCTTGTCCCCAGTTTGCTAGTCTGTCTCCCGTCCGCATTTGTTAGGCAGTTAGTGTCTGTCTGTCGTTCGGAGTGCTAGTATGTCTGTCGATCGGATTAACCTTTAAAGCCGGCAAAATGAGAGTCTTTCCACACTGTCAGTAAGACCGAGTGGTCGCCCGGTCGGGATTTAGTTCCTGCATCTGAGTCTGCGCGTTAGGCCGCCAGTCTGCTCGAGTTTGCTCAGGCAATGGTCATTGGTGGTTGGATCGATCGGTTGGTCGGTCGCGTACTGAGACACGAGATGACTTGTCCGTCCTGAGCGTCGGCGCATCTGTCGCCACGTGAGTCCAGTGGGCCGAGGTGTGTAGCGAGGGGTAGTGACTTCGCGGTCGACACGAGAGCAACAGGAGTCAACCCACTACGTCAGTGTGGCCGGTGCGATCTGTGATGCCGTGAGACGGGAGATCGGAGTGCCTTCCTGAGTCCCTTGAAGCGGCTGGCAGCGGACGGTTCGGGAGAGCGATTTGGGGGTGCTGCGCCACGTCTTCTCGAGAAATCGCAGTTTATTAGAAGTTAAGTGATTGGTGATATGTTGTTTGATTTACTCTTGTTAAATTCTACTTGTTTTCTTGGTGAGGTCACCAGCCGTTTTGCTTTGGGGTCGTCCCACCAAACTTCTCCGTTTGCCCAACCGCGGGAAGGTGGTTGTTTATAAATTGAGTGGTCCGTTTTTTCCTTGTGGAGTAGGGGCGGGTTAGAGTAATCTGCGGTTCGGGTTGTTCGGTAATCTCCCTATAAATCTACTGTACGTTAGTAACTGCCTCTGTCATGTTAGTCGGATTTGGTGTGTTAACGAATTTATTGCTTGGTGTGTAACGGCCTAATACCGAAAATATTTTTTGATCTTTGGACACTTTGATATTATTGCCTATGATCTTGAGAGGCGGTATGTGTGTACTGTAGAGCATCTTAACTATTGTTTGGCCAACCTTGTAGAATCTTATATAAGATTGCTTTTCATGGGTTTTTTATTTAAATGATCATTTTGGTATATAAAGTTGCCACCCTTTCACCGTAAGAATTTTCTTAGAAGTTAAAATCAAGTTGCACCTTCGGTGGCAAGGTTAATATTTTAATTGTTAGTGTTTTGTACAATTTCCATCCCTCCTACGGGGAGGTGCATAGTTTGTGTGCTTGTGTAAATTGTTAAAACTCTTAGTTTAAGGTAATCTGGTGTGTTGCAGATTTGCACCAGTGTAGTCTTTCAGAGGCTGTTGTGAGTGGTCGTAACTACGGCCGTGTCAAAGGGGGGCGGCAAGATTCTCTGCCCGAAAGCTCATACAGTCAAAACTTGTTTCTTTCTGCCTCTGAATAAATTGTAACTTTGATATTTAGAGGGTGCTTTCTGATCATAATTTTAAATCTGTTCCTTTTAAAAAAAGTTTTTAGACACTATTAAAGTGAATAAAATTCCCATTTGTTAAAAGAAATTTGGTTATGATTTCATCAGTTACTCCCTGGCAACTACTTCCATGCTTACATAGCGTGATTAAATGTGTCAAGGTTCTTGATGAATCGCTAGTAAATAAAATAAATTCTTAAGAATATTCTTTGAAAATAAATCACGGTTCAGCCTTGCTTTGCTCTTATGTCTCTGAGTCATAGCGACACACGCACCACTCGTATGTGGTGACTGGACGGATGAAGAAGTAAATTGGATTGGCCTGACAGAGCTGATATACACCCGCTACTGTCTCGATTCGTCAGGTTTTTGAATGGGTGTGAGCAGTAGCGGAACCTAGTGGACTACTATCTTTGCCATTTTCACAACGTTGGGAAAAATGCTGAAAATCGGTCAGTGCGTAATGTTCACTGTGTCCAGTGTCGCTTCAGTTGTGGCACCGTGGCCTCCACCTGTCTTGCGATACCCAATTCTCCAAACAGAGAAGGACCAGCCACTTTGTTCTTTGTCATTCAGGGTCCTATGTGGCCGTCTGTTGCTTGAACTTAGCACATATCGTCCAGTCTCTCCAGTCGACTGAGTATGAAACGGAACGCTGGTAAGGTGACTCATACCATTGGCCGCACAAACTTGTTCAGAGTCCTCAGCCGTAAACTATGATCCGTTGTCTGTAACCAACACTACAGGCAAATCTTCCAAACAAAAAAGTAGACAATTAGGTACGAATGGTACTACGCAACTTATTCGAGTTCATGACCGCTGCAACCGTATATTTGCTAAACGATTCCACGGCAATAACCCAACGAGTGTTCCAAAAGGACCAGAAAAGTGAATATGCACTTGTTGCTATGGCGATTGAGACTTTGGATAAACTCAGACCGACAGATTTTCAGCAGAGGCGTGACAGTGTGACACTGTTCAGTGTGGGCTTCCATGCCCGGCGAAGTACAGTGCCGACTCGCTGTTTTGTGCGTACAATTCCCAAATGTCCTTGGTAGAGAAATCACAACACATATTTTGGAAACAGTTTAGGAATAAGCACACGCGAGTGTCCAGAGCCATTCTGCAATATAATCACACCTTGCGGGACGGAGACGCTATGCAGACGAGCGAATACTCTACTGGCCATTAAAATTGCTACACTGAGAAGAAATGCAGATGGTAAACGGGTATTCATTGGACAAATATATTATACTAGAACTGACATGTGATTACATTTTCACGCAGTTTGGGTGCATAGAGCCTGAGAATACAGTACCCAGAACAACCACCTCTGGCCGTAATAACGGCCTTGATATGCCTGGGCATTGAGTCAAACAGAGATTGGATGGCGTGTTCAGGTACAGCTGCCCATGCAGCTTCAACACGATACCACAGTTCATCAACAGTAGTGACTGGCGTATTGTGACGAGTCAGTTGCTCGGCCACCATTGACCAGACGTCTTCAATTGGTGAGAGATCTGGAGAACGTGCTGGCCAAGGCAGCAGTCGAACATTTTCTGTATCCAGAAAGGCCCGTACAGGGCCTCCAACATGAGGCCGTGCATTGTCCTCCTGAAATGTAGGGTATCGCTGGTATCGAATGAAGGGTACAGCCACGGGTCGTAACACAACTGAAATTTAACGTCCACTGTTCAAAGTGCCGTCAGTGCGAACAAGAGGTGACCAAGACGTGTAACCAATGGCACCCCATACCATCACGCAGGGTGATACGCCAGTATGTCGATGAAGAATACGAGCTTCCAACGTGCATTCACCGCGATGTCGCCAAACACGGATGCGACCATCATGCTGCTGTAAACAGAACCTGGATTCATCCCAAAAAATAACGTTTGGCCATTCGTGCACCCAGGTTCGTCGTTGATTGCACCATAGCAGGCGCTCCTGTCTGTGATGCAGCGGCGAGGGTAACCGCAGCCATGGTCTCCGAGCTGATAGTCCATGCTGCTGCAAACGTCGTCGAACTGTTCGTGCAGATGGTTGTTGTCTTGCAATCGTCCCCATCTGTTGACACTGGGATCGAGACGTGGCTGTACGTTCCGTTACATCCATGCGGATAAGATGCCTGTCATCTCGACTGCTAGTGATACAAGGCAATTGGGATCCAGCACGGCGTTCCGTATTACCCTCCTGAACCCACCGATTCCAAATTCTGCTAACAGTCATCGGATCTCGACCGACGCGAGCAGCAATGTCCCGATACGATAAACCGCAATCGCGGTAGGCTACAATCCGACCTTTATCAAAGTCGGAAACGTGATGGTACGCCGGCCAGGGTGCCCGACCGTTTCTAGGCGCTAAAGTCTGGAGCCGCGCGACCGCTACGGTCGCAGGTTCGAATCCTGCCTCGGGCATGGATGTGTGTGATGTCCTTAGGTTAGTTAGGTTTAAGTAGTTCTAAGTTCTTGGGAACTGATGACCTCAGAAGTTAAGTCCCATAATGCTCAGAGCCATTTGAACCATTTTTTTGTTGTGATTTTACGCATTGCTCCTCCTTACACGAGGCATCATAACAACGTTTCACCAGGCAACGTCGGTCAACTGCTGTTTGTGTATGAGAAATCGGTTGGAATCTTTCCTCATGTCAGCACGTTGTATTTGTCGCCACCGGCGCCAACCTTGTGTGAATGCTCTGAAAAGCTAATCATTTGCATATCACAGCATCTTCTTCCTGTCGGTTAAATTTCGCTTCTGTATCACGTCATCTTCGTGGTTTAGCAATTTTAATGGCGAGCAGTGTATATCGGCGAGCATGAGAATTCGGAATGTATTTCACTGAATGAGGCCATGCAGTATGGATTTAGTGCAACAAAAACTCCAATCAGGGCCTTCTTCTGCAGCCTGTGCACTTTAGTTCAGTGTAAAAATCTGCAAAAGTTCAGTGTCCTGTGCATCGAACTGACAACAAGATGCAGCAGTATCGAATTCAGAATCAGGACCAACAAGAAGGCGGGGAAGCACTTGCATACTTTGACTGAACCAGTAAAATATTTCGTACGGATACTGTTTTTTTTTTTTGTGGTTTTAGGGCGCACAACTTCAATGGTCATTAGCGCCCAGACTACGTTAGGAATGCACCGCGAGTCATAAGTTTAAAACAGCAACGAAACGGAAAACACGATAAAAGACAGACGGACAGGCATAGGATTAAAAAAACAGCGTAATCAGATGTCCTTAGAGAGGGTTGTCAAGTCGATAAAATGAAGAACGCGAGCAGCTGCTCGTGGGTCATCCGCTAAAATGGCATCTAGAGTACATGGCAGGCCAAGATCAAGACGCAGTGTGTTAAAATCCGGACGGGACGTTAAAATGTGGCGGACCGTCAGCAATTGCCCACATGGGCAGAACGGCGCCGGCGCAGCCGTCAGCAGATGGCGATGGCTGAACCGGCAGTGTCCAATTCGTAACCGGGCCAAAACTACCTCCTCCCGCCGAGAAGGGCGAGAGGAGGACGTCCAAGCCGCGGGAAGAGGTTTCAAAGCCCGAAGCTTGTTGTCCGTAAGTGCAGCCCAATCGGCATGCACAGCGATAAAATGCGCCGACAAATGACCCTGCTACAATCTGACGAAGGGACACAACAAGAAGCTGTCCGAGGCTGGAGGATCGCAGCCTTGGCCGCGGCATCTGCAGCTTCGTTCCCAGGGATACCGACATGGCCAGGAACCCACATAAAGCTAACCGGAGAACCGACGTCCACCAGCTGCTGAAGAGAGCCTTGGATCCGGTGCACGAAAGGGTGAACCGGGTACGGATCACTGAGGCTCTGGATGGCGCTCAGGGAATCGGAGCAGATGACATAAGCAGAATGTCGGTGGCGGCAGATGTAAGGCCGGTATTACACTATCAAATTTCTTTGTCCAATATCTTTGTCCAAAATCTTTGTCAAAGATATTTGATAGTGTAATAGGGACTTTGTCAAATTTCGTCCAATATTTGATCAAATCTAGGGCCTCGCTGTATATTTGATCAAAGAAACCGCTTGTCTTCTGTTCACTGCAATATGACATGTTACCACATGGACCGCTAGCATCGCTGCAGCGTTCTGTCGTCTGTAGTGTTTTTATAACCATTGCCGGTAAATACAATTGGTGTGTGCTGACAACTACAAAATTAATAGAGATGTCTGAAGCTGATGAGGCGGTTTACAACGTGAGGCACCCTGAATACAAAAACAGATTAAGAAGATTGGAGACCTAACCTGACCTAACCTAACCTAACATAACATAACCCTCTCCTGTAGCAAGGAATCGGAGTGTTATAGTGAGCCTG
Source organism: Schistocerca americana (assembly GCF_021461395.2). Classification (NCBI taxonomy): domain Eukaryota; kingdom Metazoa; phylum Arthropoda; class Insecta; order Orthoptera; family Acrididae; genus Schistocerca; species Schistocerca americana. The sequence goes on along the minus strand of NC_060127.1, from coordinate 88,910,494 downwards.
TCTTCTGAAGATGTAGCAGTTCTTAAGTGAATTTTGTGCTTTGTGATATGAGGATACACTTCATTGAGCACATACAGAAATGTATGCTCATCCATTCTTAAGTAATTGATGTACGACTTGACGTCTTCCACTGTAAGCTCACGTAACAAGTTTTGTCGAATGATTTTATCGTGTCGTCGTAAAACCCACGGCTTCATCCAGATTAGATTAGTTTTTCGTTCCATAGATCCGTGCTGAGGAGATCCTCGTGGATGTGGAACATGTCGATTTTTTTTAAGCTGAAATAAAAATACTAATAGTATGAATAAATACAATACATAATTTGTTTCTATTAAAAATTTCGCCAATAGAGTAGAAGGAGTTGGCCAGTAGTAAGTCTTCCAGGCTCCTTTTAAACTGATCTTTATTTCTAACTAAATTTTTTATGTTTCCTGGCAAATTATTGAAGATGAGTGTTCCTGAGTAGTGGACCCCTTTTTGAACTAAAGTAAGTGCCTTTAAGTCCTTGTGCAGATAATTTTTGTTCCTGGTATTGTATGTATGAACTGAGTTGTTTGTTGTAAAAAGAGATATATTATTTACGACAAATTTCATTAAGAAGTAAATATACTGAGTGGCAGTAGTTAGTATACCCAGTTCTTTGAAGAGGTTTCTGCAGGAGGTCCGTGAATTTACTCCACAAATAATACGTATTACACGCTTTTGGACCTTGAAAACTTTTGTTTGACTTCAAGATTTATCCCAAAATATTATCCCATATGACATTATGGAATGAAAGTAGGCAAGCTTTTTCTTTTTTATGTTGCCTATGTCTCCTAACACTCGAATTGCAAATACAGATTTGTTAAGGCGTTTCTGCAGTTCTGTGGTGTGCTCCTCCCAACTGAATTTATTATCAAGTTGTAATCCCAGCACTTTTAAGACTGTCAACCTCGTATGTATGGTTCCATTTTTTCCCCCCCACTTCTTTTCCGCGTGTGCACACAATGCAATTGGAGTACGTAGAACTGCTCCGGTTAAGAACAAGTTGTTGTCAGCCATCTTGAACTTTGACGAAAAATTTGATGACAGTGTAATACCCCTTGTTGCACTACGTCAAAGATCTTTGTCAAATATATTGGACGGAATATTGGATCACATCTTTGATCAAATCTTTGACAAAGAAATTTGATAGCGTAATACCGGCCTAAAGAACAGCCTGGTAGAGGGCAAAGAGCTCAGCTGTGAAGACCGAACAATGGCCATGGAGCCGGTATTTGAAACTTTGTGCCCCGACAATAAAAGAACACCCGACCCCGTCATTGGTCTTAGAGCCATCTGTATAAGTGAAGGTCATATTAATGAACTTCGAACGAAGTTCGACAAAACGGGAGTGGTAGACTGAACCGGGGGTAACCTCCTTTGGGAGCTAGCAGAGGTCAAGGTGGACGCGAACCTGAGCCTGGAGCCAAGGTGGCGTGTGGCTCGTACGTACGGATACTGTGACAATAACAAAGTCCAGTGTGACAGTAACAAAGTCCAGTGTTGCCATTTTCTGAGCCATGCGCGGCGGAACAGGTTTGTACGGATGAAACAAAGATTGAAGTGGCTATTGCTCCGTCACTAGGTAAGACTTCCGACCAAACAGATAATGGTGTAACTCTGTCACGTCATAGGTAATAAATAGTTAGCACTTTCTTCCCGACTTGCGAGTAGTTGCATTAGTCAATAACTTGGAAGCGAAAGCAATCGGCCTGTCCTGTGAACCTAATCTGTGCAAGAGCACAGCTCTCAGCTCCGATTCCATATGAAGAAGCGTCCACTGACAAAACCACAGGCTTAGAGGGATCGGAATGAACAAGGCATCCGTAACTGAACAAGGCATTTCTTAAGTTCCCAGAATGCATCCCGACAACCTTTGATCCAAAGAGAAGGCACATTCTCCCGGTGGAAACGATGCAACGGAGCTGCGATCTGGGTTGGGTTGTGTATAAACCGGGTATAACATGTCAACTTCCAGAAAACTGACTGCAATTCCGTCACGTTCCTCGGGGAACGGAGGTCTCGGATGGCCATCAGATGTGAGTGAAGGAGATGAACACCTTGTCTACTACGAATATGGCCTAAGTACTAAATTTCAGTCTCAAAAAAAGGATCATTGTCCAGATGACACTTCAAACCTACAGCTGAAAGTACTTGAAGAAGTTTACGAAGGTTACTGATATTTTCATCTGGTGTACGTCCTGATATAGCAATATTGTCTAAATTTGAACAGAGTGGAACTTTTGCAGCAAGCTGTTCTAAGTAGTGTTGGGATACGGCAGGCGCGGAAGTGCTACCAACTGGTAAACGCAAAAATTTGATGAAGCTAAATGTGTGTTGAGAAGGAACACTTTCTGTGACTCCTCATCTAGCGGAATTTGCAATTACGGATGGCGAAGCAAATTTTTGAAAAATAGAGGCCTCCACCAAGCCTTCCGCTACTTTCTCAGGGTGAGGCAACGGATAAGTGTCAGTTATTGTGTGTGGTTTCACAGTGGATTTAAAGTTAACACAAAGACCAAGTCTTCCAGAAGGCCATGGAAAGATTACCAAGGGAGAGTCCCATTGACTAGCCTGGATAGAAGCAACAACATCATAGCCTGTCATTTTTAAGTTCACTTACAACTTTGTCTCTAAGTGCACGAGGGACAGGAGGTACCTGAACAAACTTGTATTGCACAGAGTCCTTCATCGTGCCACGAAGTTATTTGATCTGCCAAGCCCTTCAGAAAATAAATCGGGAAACCCCTCAATAAACTGGTCAGCCCTATCTTTTGGGTTGAAAGTAGAAACAGAAAGTACATTGTCCCGAATACAAAGACCAAACAAATCGAATGAATCTAATCAAAAAAGATTTTCACGGCCTCGTGAACGAAAAATGGTAAATGTCACTGTTCTGATGTGATATTGGAACGTGGCAGCCAAATTACATGTGCCAAGCACTGGAGTGTCCTGACCGTTATACGCGGTAGGCTGCGTGCAAGATTTTGCCTAGTGCGGTGAGCCCAACTGTCCATAAGTGGCACCACGATTAAGGGGGGTAGGACGTCAAACGGGCCGACTTGGAGCAAGAGAGGCACCACAGGACATTTTAATTTCCACTGTCTATACTTTTACAATTAAATTAATAAAACTTTGTAAGCATGACCAGGAAGGATTCAGGATTCACACTCGTAGCAGCGGAAGTTCAAAAGCATAACAAAATGTTCTTTTTACATGTGAAATTTCATCATTTTTTCACTTACTATTGGCTGCATTTGTTGCTATAGGTACACTTTTCTTCATAAGTAAGAGAGACTGTTCGATGAATTTTGCACAGCATACAAACCATACTGACAGGTGTCTGAAACTCTATAATCTATTTAATTTATGAAAAAATGAATGGGCTGTTACGTTTTAAACTTTATCTTTAGAAAAAAAATCAAATTTTGTAGTTAATTATCTCAATTTTTACCACAGTTTTTAATAGATTTGGAAAATTCTAGAGTTTCATACACCTGTAAGTATGGTTTGTATGCTGAGCAAAATTCATCAAAGAATCTCTCTTACTTATGAAGAAAAATGTACGTATAGCAACAAATGCAGCCAACAGAAAGTGAAAAAACTATGAAATTTCATACCTAAAAATATTTTATTTTGTTATGTTTTTGCACTTCCACTGCTATGAGTGTGAATACTGAATCCTTCCTGGTCATGCTGACAAAGTTTTATGAATTTATTTGTAAAAGTACACACGGCAGAAAATAAAATGTCCTGTGGTGCCTCTCCTGCTCCAAGTCGTCCCGTTTGACGTTCTACCCCCCCTTAAGCAACGTAACGGAAGCGCCAGTGTGTAACTGAATTCGCACACAGCGTCTGGCGACGACTAAGTTGACAAACAGTTGTTTGACTGTCGTTGCACAGCAGTTGAGAGGGATGAAGGCAAGTTACTAGTACCGATAGCCGATTTAGAACAAACTACGTTCAGTGAGTGATAAGGTACTCTGCGCTTACAGGAGCGAACATGGGTAGTCTTCTGTTCTTGTTACAAGCGCACAGACTGTACATGACCTGGCTTTTCACAAGCTTTTTCCGCGAAAGACAATGTTGTGTTTTATGCATGGAAAAACAGCGGGGACACCGTTTCACAAAAGACATGCACGTTGACAACCGTTTACTCTGGCCGCGGCACAGTAGTCTATTTGCATGAGGTGGTCGGTAGCAATACCGCACTTATTTGTCACTTTACGTTACATTGCAAATGAAAACTACCTGACAGTTTTCCACGGGACTATCGAATGAATCCTGATGATCAATAAACCGTAACACTTGTTTCAAAGTTGGATCAGAATGTTTGAAAATCTGTTCCCGAATCCTACCGTCTGGCGCATTGCACATAATTGCACCATCCATCATTTCGTCACTCTACTACTGTACACAGCCACACTGAAAAGCACATCGACGTGTCAAACCCCTTAATTTCTTACCTGATACACTTATTTCAATCTTTGTTTACATTTCACAACATATACTGATTTTTTTTTTTTTAGAATTGTTACTAAAAGCTCTCTGTGAAAAACTTGTCACACATTTCAGTTGTATTTATTCTGTTTTTTTTTTTTTTTTTTTTTTTTTTTTTTTAAGGATTCGGACTATGTGAAATGTTGACCAGCTATTCACAATAACATGTTCTGTTCATGTATTGTTGTAACGATGTTACGTTCATAAATAAATTAAAAAAAACTGAAGTTCAGTGACCCAGTGACGGTATGTCTGTTCTGGCTTTTTCCGCAATCAAGAGAACTCGTAATAAGCTGATCGTCGAAATACTTAGTGAGGGCGGTAACCAAATCAAAAACTAACAACTCCGTGGTACGTGTCGGAAATACGAGGATGAGTCAAATGAAAACCTTAAATATTTTTTTAATATTATTTATTGTGCAGAAGTGGTACAAAGCTGTATCACTTTTCAACATAATCTGCCTCTCACACAATGCAAGTCCTCCAGCGCTTACAAAAGGCATAAATTCCTTTAGAAAAAATTTCTTTTGGTAGTCAGCTCAACCACTCATGCACCGTGTGGCGTACCTCTTCATCAGAACGGAACTTCTTTCCTCCCATTGCGTGTTTGAGTGGTCCAAACATATGGAAATCATTTGGGGCAAGGTTAAAAAAATGGCTCTGAGCACTATGGGACTCAACATCTTAGGTCATAAGTCCCCTAGAACTTAGAACTACTTAAACCTAACTAACCTAAGGACATCACACACACCCATACCCGAGGCAGGATTCGAACCTGCGACCGTAGCAGTCCCGCGGTTCCGAACTGCAGCGCCAGAACCGCTAGACCACCGCGGCCGGCTGGGGCAAGATGTGGTGGGTGTGATTGATGAGGAAGACACTCAAAATGCGGGTCTGTGATTGTTGCAACTGTTGTACGGGCAGTGTGAGGCCTTGCATTGTCATGTTGCAAAAGGACACCTGCTGACAGCAATCCACGTCCCTTTGATTTGACTGTAGGCCGCAGATGATTTTTTAGGAGATCTGTGTATGATGCACTGGTGACAGTGGTCTCTCTAGGCATGTAATGCTCCAAAATTACGCCTTTTTCGTCCCAAATGAGAGTCAGCATAACCTTCCCCGCTGATGGTTCTGTTCGAAACTTCTATGGCTTTGGTGATGAGGAATGGCGCCATTCCTTGCTCGCTCTCTTCGTTCCCGGTAGGTGGAAGTGAACCGAGGTTTCGTCACCAGTTACGATTCTTGCAGGAAAGCCATCACCTTCTCTTTGAAAGCGCCGAAGAAGTTCTTCACAAGCATCAACATGTGATTCTCTCATTTCAGGAGTCAGCTGCCGTGGCACCCATCTTGCAGACACTTTGTGAAGCTGGGGCACATCACTCACAATGTGGTGTGCTGACCCATGACTAATCTGTAAACATGATACAATGTCCTTCAGTGTCACTCGGCGGTTTTCCTTCACTATGGCTTCAACTGCTGCAATGTTCTATGGAGTCACAACTCGTTGTGCCTGACCTGGACGAGGAGCATCTTCACTGATGTCACACCATCTGCGAACTTCCTACTCCATTCGTAGACTTGCTGCTGTGACAAACATGCGTCACCGTACTGAACCTTCATTCGTCGATGAATTTCAATACGTTTCACACCTTCACTACGCAAAAACTGAATAACAGAACGCTGTTCTTCCCTGGCGCAAGTCGCAAGTGGGGCGGCCATCTTCATGCGACGGTGTGTGCATATGCAATATGCTACCACCTACAGGTCATTCTGCACGCTGTTTGTAGCACGCTAACCAACTAACAGGATAACGGCGTGAAATTTCGATTTGTTATTATAAATTTAAGGTTTTCATTTGACTCACCCTCGTAGCTTCTGAGCGAGATGGTAAACTTCCGTGCCGGCCGTTCACAAGAAACAAAAATGTTTCACACTACCTTGCACTTGATGTGTAGCGCAATGAGCGTCCATTGCTCTTGTTACTCATTGAAAGCTGCAAACGGTGGAAGGGATGGAAGTGGTACCGTGGGTGTGGCTGGCAGTGGTGGCGGATTTGAGGCGGGAGCGGCTTGTGCGTGAAACAACTGCTGCACGGCAGTCATCAGCTTCGACGTTTGGTGGTTCTGAAACTGATTAAAGCGCATTAGATCAAAGTCAACAGCAGCCGGAGTCATCGGCGCAGGTGGTGTAGGAGGCGAGTTAGAGACCATTCTGATGTGAGGGGCGCTGCAACAAACTATAAGTAACACAAATAGTAGCAATGTGCCTCTGAAAGAAAAGACATAAATATTAGTGACGCGTTGTGTCAGAGGGGTCAAGAACTAAGGCAGTATCGGTTACAGAATGCTCATCGCCAGATCCTGTGTCGGCTACTGTGTAGTCAGCAATGACACAAACAAGGAAGGAGAGGAGTTGCAATGACCAGTAGCAGCAGTCCAAAATGATATGGATATTAACATTACTATAAGACTTTATTCGTACAAATAAGAAAAATGGAAATGAGCGTTTGGCGTCATTGGCCGGGAGGCCCCTCGCGGGGCAGGTCCGGCCGCCATATCGCAGGTCTTATTACATTCGGCGCCACATTGGGCGACCTGCACGCCGGATGGGGATGAAATGATGATGAACACAACACAACACCCAGTCCCTGAGCGGAGAAAATCTCCGACCCAGCCGGGAATCGAACCCGGGCCCAGAGGACGGCAATCCGTCACGCTGACCACTCAGCTACTGGGGCGGACATACAAATAAGAGATCATTACCTAACTTGTTACGACTCCTACGTGCAAATACAATCTACACTACTGGCCATTAAAATTGCTACACCACGCAGATGACGCGCTACAGACGCGAAATTTAACCGACAGAAGAAGATGCTGTGAAATGCAAATGATTAGCTTTTCAGAGCATTCACACAAGGTTGGCGCTGGTGGCGGCACCTACAACGCGCTGACATGAGGGAAGTTTCCAACCGATTTCTCATACACAAACAGCAGTTGACCGGCGTTGCCTCGTGAAACGTTGCTGTGATGCCTCGTGCAAGGAGGAGAAATGCGTACCATCACGTTTCCGACTTTGATAAAGTTCGGACTGTAGCCTACCGCGATTGCGGTTTATGGTATCGCGACATTGCTGCTCGCGTTGGTCGAGATCCAATGACTGTTAGCAGACTATGGAATCGGTGGGTTCAGGAGGGTAATACGGAACGTCATGCTGGATCCCAACAGCCTCGTATCACTAGCAGCCGAGATGACAGGCACCTTATCCGCATGGCTGTAACGGATCGTGCAGCCACGTCTCGATGCCAGAGTGAACAGATGGGTACGTCTGCAAGACAACAAACATATGCACGCAAAGTTCGACTACGTTTGCAGCAGCATGGACTATCAGCTCGGAGATCATTGACGCTGCATCACAGACAGGAGCGCCTGCGATGGTGTACTCAACGACGAACCTGGGAGCACGAATGGCAAAACGTCATTTTTTCTGATGAATCCAGGTTCTGTGTACAGAATCATGATGGTCGCATCCGTGTTTGGCGACATCGCGGTGAACGCACATTGGAAGCGTGTATTCGTCATCGCCATACTGGCGTATCACACGGCGTGATGGTAAGGGGTGCCATTGGTTACATGTCTCGGTCAACTCTTGTTCGCACTGACGGCACTTTGAACAGTGGATGTTACATTTCAGATGTGTTACGTCCCTTTGCTCGATCCTTCATTCGATCCCTGCGAAACGCTACATTTCAGCAGGATAATGCACGACAGTATGTTGCAGGTCCTGTACGAGCCTTTCTGGATAGAGAAAATGTTCGACTGCTGCGCTGGCCAGCACGTTCTCCAGATCTCTCACCAATTGAAAACTTCTGGTCAATGGTGACCGAGCAACTGGCTAGACGCAATACGCCAGTCACTATTCTTGATGAACTGTGGTATCGTGTTGAAGCTGTATGGGCAGCTGTACCTGCACACTCCATCCAAGCTCAGTTTGACTCAATGCCCAGGCGTATCAAGGCCGTCGTTACGGCCAGAGGTGGTTGTTCTGGGTACTGATTTCTCAGGATCTATGCACCCAAATTGCGTGAAAATGTAATCACATGTCAGTTCTAGTATAATATATTTGTCCAGTGAATACCCATTTATCATCTGCATTTCTTCTCGGTGTAGCTATTTTACTGGCCAGTAATATGTTATTACTCGCAGAATGCAGACTACGTATCATCTTCCTATTACTCAGTATGACGCTTCAGAAGTCTCTGACAGAACTGGAATGTCCAGCGATCGGCGGCTGGCCAAATCAGCGTTGACAGGGGCGCTGAACTCTTCCTTGAGGAGTGGCGCTGCCCGCTCTTTGCATCGGCATGTGATTCAGTGCCTACTTGATGCTGTTCCGTGGCCCTTCTCTGGCCGGTGTGCAGTCGACACTTTAGGGCTGGACACTTTCCACGAAAGAAGCTATGAAACTTTGCAATGGTTACGATGTGAGCATAGTAACAGTAACTTGGATGGGTTAGTAATGTACACAAAATACAGTGCCTCACACTGCTGTGCCACTGCTTCACTTGACTTGGCTTCCCCGACTTAATTTGAGACGTCGTCACAACTTGAAGCAAAAGGTTCGGCAGTGGAAGAGAGAGTTGTTGTTGGTAAGAATGACCAGAGCTGACAGCATCGAAACCGTCAGCCGTGCCTCATGAAAGGTGAAACTGCTGCACTATCACGGCGCAGCCAGGGCTGTAACACTGCTGATACAGCAGAGAAACTGAAGCCACCGAAGGGGCGGTCACGTGACAGCCAATCTACCCAGCCCCACACCTCTGTTCTTTTGCAACTTAGAAGAGAGAAAACGATGTCCTATGAAGCCCCCATAAATACTGGCTATTTTAGCTAAGCAGTGTGTAACGTCCCCCTTCCCTTCTATCGACAATGTTAGAAATATATTTCCGTGTAAACATGTGCCTAAAAAAATGGAATAAAATTTTGAAAAGGCTATCGTTCCGAAGATTGAATATACAGTCTGACGGTACGCGAGGATCTGACCTCCGAAAGACTAAACATTTTGAAGAGCGCGATTTCGAAATTTGGGCTACAGAACGTATGGACAAATGACGGCAGGATAAAGACCGAAAACGGAAAGAAAACAATTTGCAGTGTTAATGAACCCGAAAGCCTGTGTTTTAGAAGCTAAATCATGTCTAATCTTGCTGCCACTAACCTGTATGTTTATATTGTTTACACTGTCAACCATATCTTAACTAATGTATTATCAAATAACTATTTTTTATCTCTAATTATTTTTTCTCGTGTAATTTTTGTTATTATTTGTATTATCAACTTTTCGTTTCTCCACATAACTATTTTCATCTTTAATTGTTTTTCTCGTGTAATTTTGTTATTTATTACATAAGTTAGCCCTCACTTCCATCCTTAATTAGCAACCCACCATCATACTTTAGTTGTTATCCTCATAAGTGAAATTAATATCACACTCTGTCGTGACGTGCAGATTACTCCCGTTGTGTTTAGCGAAATTCCTTCCCTTGCTAGCCCACGGCTACTTCCAGAACCGTTGCAGACCTCGCTGACCTTGGCCGCAAATCCCATTGCCTCCCCGGGGACCCACCCCCTCCCCCTCTCGGCCGCTTTCACTGCACGGAACTGGGAGGACACTCCCTCACCCCCCTCTCCTTTACACGCCTTCCGCATTCCTCATGCCAGACCCTCTTGTCACCGCCAACCACGACCCGCAAACATCGGTCGGCAGCCTCCTCGGGCAATCAACACCCGAACGCACCAAGCTGCATATTGCACTTGCAAATGTCCATTCTCTGCCAGCTCACTTCGACGAGTTCAAATATATATTTCAAACTGCTGATATACACGTAATACTTTTGTCATAGACTTGGTTCAAACCAAGTATTCCTACAACTTCCGTAAACCTAGATGGCTATATCTTTCTCAGGCACGACAGATGCAACAGACGAGGGGGCGGAGTAGGGGCGTATATACACTCTGATTTGTCACCTACAGTACTACACACATCCGACAACAATATAGATAAACAAGTGGAATATACGTTCATAGAGATCAAATCACTCAACAGAAAGTGCTTAATATGTGTCCTTTACAAACCTCCTAAAGTTGGTGGGTTCGCCTGCTTCGAAACTGCCCTCTCTAGTCTCGAATCGTCATATGAACATGTAATTATAGCAGGTGACACTAACATTAATTTTCTGTGCAATAGTCCTTCCACTGGAAAATTTAAGAGGATGCTTTCTTCCTCAAATATGACGCTACTTCAACTGGCACCTACTCATCACACGACTACCAGTCACACTTTCGTAGATATATTCGCAACGAAATCTCCGAACAGAATAATCCGCACCTCTCAAATATCTGCGTCTGGCATGTCTGCCCATGACATCATTTCCATGACGTATTCACTAGAATGCCCTGGAGAGAAACAAAAACTGTCTACACACCGAGACCTCAAACGCATGAATTTGCCTGAACTCGAAACTGAGGCACAAGAAATAGTTTGGGGGATGACCTCTACTCCCCTCATGGACATAAAGGACAAACTCCAGGATTTCACAAACAAAATTACTCAACTATATGACAAATTTGCTCCAATAAAGACCAGAAAAGTAAAAAGGCAACCAGCACCTTGGCTGACTGCTGAACTAAAACAGAGATGCTGCACATCGAGCATACAAGATACATCCTACAACTGAAAATCATGCTGTATACAAGCAGAAACGAAACAAAGTCAGTCAAGCGGTGAGAAACGCTAAGCTCATACATGCCCGTACATTAGCCAATAATAGATGTAGACCAGCTATCCTGTGGAAAAATCTCCGTAGTCTCGGTTTAGGCAAAATAAAAGTTGCAGAAAATCCCATGGTCACAGCTGAAGAACTGAATCTACAACCCAAATTGAACCGCAAAAAAAAAACAGAGAATCATTGATTACTTCATGGGGATGATCGACTGTAGCAAAGAAAAATTCTATCTACAGCACATCACTTGCAGTACTGTCAAGAAAGCCATAATGCGGATTAGATTTGCATCTACTGGACATGATGGTATCACTATCGGGATGGTAAAACTTATTGTTGACCAACTACTGCCCTCAATAACAGACATTTTCAACGATTCATTAATCACAAGTGTTTTCCCTGAGGCCTGGAAACTGGGACAAATTAAGCCACTGCCTAAAAAGGACATCGCCGCAGCACCCTCTGACTACCGCCCCATCTGCCTTCTTCCTACACTATCAAAGGCATTAGAATATATAGTTCATGACCAGCTCACCAACTACCTAACTACTAACAACCTACTAGACAAATACCAATCTGGTTTCCGTAAACATCAAAGCACAACATCCGCACTGATAAAGGTGACAGATTACCTGAAACTTGCCATGGACAGACAAGAAGCGACTATCATTTGCTTCTTAGATTTCAGCAAAGCATTTGATACTGTCGACTTCGACATCTTACTAGCCAAACTTAGCGGTCTAAATTTCTCACCAAGTGCAGCGCAATGGTTTTGCTCATACATGATGTCTCGTCAGCAACGTGACCTGTCTGGGAATATAAAATCACAATGGCGGCAGGTAGTGTCAGCCGTTCCCCAAGGCTCAGTATTTGGTCCTATACTCTTCTCTCTGTATGTCAATGATGTGTCATCGGTTCTGACCTATTGCAAATATCATATGTATGCTGATGACCAATCTCAAGAAAGCTATTGAAAATTTCAATACTGACCTCGATGCACTGTCAAAATGGGCACAGGACATAGGTCTAAAACTAAACCCATCTAAAACCCAAGCGGTACTTGTTGGTCACTCTAAGCTCACTAGCCCAAAACGTCGGGAATCCGTACCACCTCTTATCCTAAATGGAACAAATATTAACTTCTCTCCCTCAGCAAAGAGTTTGGGAGTAATAATAGATGAAAATCTAAATTGGACAGAGCACGTAACTGCAGTGTGCAAAAAAGCATCAGCATCCCTTCATGTCCTACAAAAATATAAAAAACTCTGCCGTTTCGATCTGAAAAAGAAATTGGTACAAACGCTTATACTCCCAATCATTGACTACAGCGATATTATCCTACAAGGCCTCTCTCAGGAAAATTCCCGTCGTCTAGAACTGGTCATGAATGCATGCGTCCGATATATCTGTGACGTTCGACTTTTTGATCACATTTCACCAGCATATGCAAAATTGTCCTGGCTGCAAAAAGCAGACAAACGCAGAGATTTCCATACACTCTGTCTAATCTACTGCCTTATAAATGTACACTGTCCCTCATATCTCTCCTCGCCCCTAACGCTCATGTCGAAACAACATGACAGAAACACACGTTCCCATTATAATAAAATCCTCTCCGTTCCACTGCATCGCTCAGTCACCTTCTCCAAGTCCTTTACAGTAGCGGGAACCCGACTCTGGAATAACCTCCCTCGTTATGTTAGAGAACTTAAAAGCATGTCCGGCTTCAAAGAACAGTTAATGACGTATCTACTTAAGCAACAGTAATGCCTTCCTCTGTACATTAATGCACTTCACCTCATTGCTTCCCTCTTTCCCTCTCCTTAAATCTCCCTTCCCCAAAACTCGCTATACTAGTAAACATCTACTTTACACACCAAGATATTAATGTACATCTGCACAAACCTTCATAACTATTGCCAATCATTCTCATGTTTGTCATTATTATTTGATTTTTTTACTGTTATTATTATTGCTTTTATCATAATCTGTATGTATAGCACCTGTTGTAAAAATACTGCCGCATTTACTTTATTGGGTCTTAGTCACTACTCTTTATTCATATTGTCACTAGAATAAGCTAATTTCCTCATTTAAACTATTGTCCTGATGTAACTCTGATGTGTGAAATGCTGCATGTGTGGAACACTGGTCCGATGTAAGAGAGGGCCTGATGGCCCTAATCTGATCAGGTTAAATAAATAAATAAATGAGGGGGAGGTTAACAACAAGATGCCTTCTAGGACAACTTATTCTGCCTACTTAATTACTGTAGAATTTAGTATAGTTGTTCGAAAGGTTTGTGCTATCATTCACGTACTGTGCCAACGAGAAAGGGTTCCACGTGGATCGGAACAGAATAATATGAGTTACTGAAATAATTATAGCTAAAAGAAATATGGTCGCCAGCGCAATTGGGCGAAATTTCTGTTCGGTAGGTGAATTAATGAGCCGAACAGTCAATGTCAAGAATTACTCTAACACGCGCGGCAACAGAGGGCTGCACGCACGTTAGCAAAAACAATTTAAACATTTACGTAATAAAGCGAGAAAGAAAATAGTTTGCACTCGAAATGTCATTAACTAATAGAGCAGAAATTTTGGAAACATACAAGATAACAGATTAACGGTTACTTACTGTTGTTGGCGCTACGTCACAATAACGTCTACTATTTTCATATGAATTTTGGAAAATGGCAAAAAATAATTAAAAGAAACTCTATTGACTTCTGAACAGGGAAATAGAAATTGATAATTACTATATCAAAAGGAATTATTATACTTTAGCACGACTGCAAGTCAAAATATGAACCAGAACTTTACTAACAACAAATTACAATAATCACTGATATTTGCACTCACTCATTAATTCTAGTTAGTGCTTTTGTTCATAGTGCCAGGAATCATTTTAATTTGATTAGTTGATTTACTATTTGCAACAATTAGATTGCCTCAGATTGAAGTTCAAATTTAAAGTTAGTGAGACTGAAATTACTGAATGCTTTAAGTTCAAATCTTTAATATAACTGAATCATTTAGCTCATAAGCAAAATTAACTGACGCTGCAATTTTCAGTTTTCGTAAACGGTACTCGGATTATTGTAACAATAGGACAGGACAGGAAGCTACTTGGTGAATGATTTTAGGAGAATCACGGGTAAACAGTTTTGATTAAACTATGGTAATTTTCTTAGTTACGTCATCGGATTCTTCAAAAAATTTGTTTTCAATGTGATCTAAAAATATATTTTCAACTGTTCCTGATGCACATTTCCCCATAACAACCCCTTCTTTTTGTTCATATAATTGTCCACTCAAGGTAAAATAGTTCGGTGATAGAAATAATTCAATACGGTCACCTAACTCATCAATTTCTATTTGACTCATTTTACTGAATTTGAAAAAGTTCGTTTTGATAATAAATATAGTTTCTGCTATCGGGATGTTAGTGTACATATTAGTTGCATCTAAGAAGAAGAATCTGCCAGTAGTATGTGAATGTCTTTGATCAGGTTGATTAGGTCTTCTAACTTTAATGGTGAACATTTTCTCATGCATGTAACTTTCGTTAACGATGACACTATCTTTTTGCTTGATAAACTGTTTGTCCTTCTGTATCAGATCTCATTAATGATGGGTTATTATTCTGGCAAATAAAACAATTCTAGTGCAGCTCATGATGTATAGATGCCTGTTACGAAATAGTCACTGACCATACATGTGATATAATTTCACGTTATAGTTTAATATGACCACTGACCAGTGCCAAACTTAGATTTAATTTAATAACTACAATCCTTCGTTCACTTATTAAATGTTCGCAGACTTACTTCAATGCTAGGGGGGGGGGGGGGTAATCATTTCTTCGTTGCTTTATGATAATAACAGTAATTTTTATAGTGACCACCTGTTTCTTCCGTCGTATGAGCCCCTTCAAAATTATATCCGTGTGTGGTGTGACACCTGTAGTTTCATACTTGACTAAGCCAACCTCAGTAGTTTACCTTCAATAAGACGTTTCCATTGTGCACGCTCACATTGTTCTTTAATTCGCCTGATATTATGCGAAGCATCCATTCCCTGTTGGTCGCCAGAGATTGGACTTACAGCATTTTAAGTGTATACTAACCTGCTCAAACGACACCTCTTAATACGACCAACTCTAACACTTGAGACGATTGTTATCGTATAGTATTAATTGCACGCGTCTTGTAAGAGATATAAATGCTGCCGCCCGCAGGAGTGGCCGAGCTGTTCGGCGCTACAGTTTGGAACCGCGCGACCACTACGGTCGCAGGTTAGAATCCTGCCTCGGGCATATATGTGTGTGATGTCCTTAGGTTAGTTAGGTTGTAAGTAGTTCTAAGTTCTAGGCGACTGATGACCTCAGAAGTTAGGTTCCATAGTGTTCAGAGCCACTTCAACTACTATGTGCTGCCATTACAGCAAGACTACAGATTTATCTAGTTATCGAAAGTGTGTTTGCTGACACAGCAGTAACCACTCCCCTAACACTGATTCATTAAAGAATCGAGCTCCCATTTGTATAAGGCATGAGCGTACATCTAAGGTTTGTTTGAAATCGCTAAAAAAATCTCATTACCACGCACAGTGAGAGTAATTTGAGCTACATTTTAAGAATAACCATTTTTTAGCGCTGTTCAATGTTTGTAACGTCGTATCTCCTGGAATGCGTGTCATACAACGATATAATTACGCAGGTAGGTTCAGTGGTATACGCGGATTGTATCTGTAAAATTTTGTTGCGAATAGAGCGAGCGGTGAAGAAGTACTTCGGCTCGTATCAGCGAGAGAAAAATCTCGGAAATGTTTGAAAGTTTGGAATCAGAAAACGCTAAGTGCTGTGGGCCTTGAATACTTGATGACTATAGTCTGGGTTATTTGCAAGCTGTCAGTTATGTTGTCTCAAGATATATACTGTATTTTTAACTTTAATACCTGACTTATTCTGTAATGATTTGATTATGACAGCAGCGGAAGGCTGTTAGGTAGGCGACCTGCTACTGGGGCCGGCTTATTTTAATATTTTAGGTGTTTAGTAATATAAAGAATATAATACTGATATTCGCCAGTTACGTCAATATTCAGGCAACCATGTTGAGCACACGAGAAAGCAAAATAAAAAACCAAATTTTTGACCTATGACTAAATATTTACACTATGCAATACATTACAATCATTTGTATAATTCGAATATTCATTTACAATTTTGTTCATAATTATCAGGTGCAAGAACATGGCTGATGCAGACGAAAAATAGTAGCACATTTTAATAATTCAGCAGCTGATGGAGAAAATGAATGTTGTTCAATAACCATGTTGCAGCTGTAGAGCTCCAGCTTGCAAAAGGAGGTATCCTTATTGGTTGTTGTTGTTGTTGTGGTCTTCAGTCCTGAGACTAGTTTGATGCAGCTCTCCATGCTATATCCTGTGCAAGCTTCTTCATCTCCCAGTACCTATTGCAGCCTACATCCTTCTGAATCTGCTTAGTGTATTCATGTCTTGGTCTCCCTCTACGATTTTTACCCTCCACGCTGCCCTCCAGTACTAAATTGGTGAGCCCTTGATGCCTCAGAACATGTCCTACCAACCGATCCCTTCTTCTAGTCAAGTTGTGCCACAAACTTCTCTTCTCCCCAGTTCTATTCAATACCTCCTCATTAGTTGTGTGATCTACCCATCTAGTCTTCAGCATTCTTCTGTAGCACCACATTTCGAAAGCTTCTATCCTCTTCTCGTCTAAACTATTTATCGCCCATGTTTCACTTCCATACATGGCTACACTCCATACAAATACTTTCAGAAACGACTTCCTGACACTTAAAAATACTTTCAGAAACGACTTCCTGACACTTAAATCAATACTCGATGTTAACAAATTTCTCTTCTTCAGAAACGCTTCCCTTGCCATTGCCAGTCTACATTTTATATCCTCTCTACTTCGACTATCATCAGTTATTTTGCTCCCCAAATAGCAGAACTCCTTTACTACTTCAAGTGTCTCACCCTACTTATTTCGACTACATTCCATTTTGCTTTTGTTGATGTTCATCTTATACCCTCCTTTCAAGACACTATCCATTCCATTCAACTGCTCTTCCAAGTCCTTTGCTGTCTCTGACAGAATTACAATGTCATTGGCGAATCTCAAAGTCTTTATTTCTTCTCCATGGATTTTAATACCTACTCCGAATTTTTCTTTTGTTTTCTTTACTGCTTGCTCAATATACAGATTGAATAGCATCGGGGAGAGGGTGCAGCCCTGTCTCACTCCCTTCCCAACCACTGCTTCCCTTTCATGTCCCTTGAGTCTTATAACTGCCACCTGGTTTCTCTACAACTTTTAAATAGCCTTTCGCTCCCTGTATTTTACCCCTGCCACCTTCAGAATTTGCAAGTATTCCAGTCAACATTGTCAAAAGCTTTCTCTAAGTCTACAAATGCTAGAAACGTTTAAATTTTCTAATTTACCTGCCCGATTAAGGGATCTGACATTCCACGCTCCGATCCGTAGAACGCCAGTTTTCTTTCTCCTGATAACGACGTCCTCTTGAGTAGTCCCCCCCCCCCCCCCCGGAGATATTATTGGTTACAGCATCATAATCAATCGAGTTCAACGATGCTACTCGGGCGTCCTTTGGACACACACACACACACACACACACACACACACACACACGCAGAAAGGCACAAAGGTACGCTCGCATGCACATACGAAGAGGAGTGTGTTTGGATGTTTGGAGAGAGCGGCCTACCTAGGGGACTGCCGCTGCCTGCAGAACACATGGCCCCTCTGTCGGCTGTTCCCACGGGGTTGGCAAACCAAACATGGGGGCCGCCACGGGCCTACCTGCGAGCACATCACGCCGCCGGGGAAACGGCCTTGCTGTGTGACTCCTGCCTTCCTCGACAGATGGCAAGTCGATACATTCCTCATTAGAGAGCCTGTATAGAGAGAGAGAGAGAGAGAGAGAGAGAGAGAGAGAGTGGCCACGGATGAAGTTGCCCGTGATTGTTTGATTAGCTTTGGCGCCATTTTTCTGCCAAACGTCTCTTGCGCTTCCTATGTTCACCGTGCTTTTGAGTTGAAATGAAGTTCAGAGGACTTTTGGAAACGATTAAAAGGTACTTGAATTATTTAGACACTTGTTATGCGTTGTGAATGCATGTTCGATTTAGTTGTATATCGCTTTTAGTACGTAATTAGCGTTTGCGTGCATACTGGCACCATCACAAGCTTTTCTGGAGACAATATCTGACAGTCTTTGCTGGAAACGGAAAGTTCCTGTAATTGTTGTGCCATGCTCATTCGACTTTATAGCGTCAAACTGTATTTCGTTCCGAATCAGAACACTAGGCATTATATTGGTTTCAGTATTATTGCCTGACTGTTGACCCAGGCAAGTTGCAAACACGTTTTCCGCAGTTGTCGCGGTTGCTGAAGCATTATTCGTAGTAAATAATTGTAGGCACTCTTGAAGACAGTTTTTAATAGGCCAATTTACTGTGGGGTAGAAGGGATACGGTAGTTTTCATGTTATATTTGGTCGTTATTACAGTAGCCTACATTTAACATTGCCTGATTTTTGTAATCTTCTTCGTTTGTTATCTACGAGAGGTATTCATGAAAGAAAGTCGTAAGCAGTTGTTTACTTGCGACATGCAAAAAGTTTGAAGACGTGACAAGAAGTACTAACACGTCTCACACTGTTTGCATGTCACAAGTGAACAACTGCTTACGACTTTCATTCATCTGACGTAATATAGGTACGTTAAATCTTTAGCGTTATGCGCTTCCGATACAAAACAAATGCTATACATATGTTTTATTTTTAATTTACGTTACTTTCATTGCAATATGTCTAGTAAACGAACTTTAAAGGAAACAAATGGAAGTAACGAATAACTTCTACAGCCACTGTATCAAATTTTCCTGTGCTGAACTTAGTATGCTACTATATTATAGCTGTAAAGAAAGGCATTTAACGAATGATTTCGCCATATTGTCTTGTGCTTTTGATTCGGTGAGTGTGTACTCCACTACTGGCCATTCAAAAGCCCTGCCCGTAGTTTGGCAGAAAAATGGCCGCCGTATCGACCGGTTGGCCACTCTCTCCCTATACAGGCTGTCTATTCCTCATCAGCACTGAGACATGTCTGGCAGCTACCAGAGTACGAAATGCGTGGGGAGCTGGACGCTTTTCCCCTTGTTTTTAACAAAGGCAACACTACATTTCGTAGCACTAACCACAAAAATCATGGAATAAACGAACGGACACGGAGCACACTCCACGCTCTATGGATGTACAAATAAAGGGGTAACACCCGTTGCATCAAACTTCCTCCAAACGTGACGTCACGCACAATATCGATGACTACTGGAACTGTTATCGACTTTCGTTAGCATACGATGTGGGCCTCTCTCGCATGTATAACAGCTCACTCACGTCCTTAGCGGCAGAAAAACGCCAGCTGGGAGTGCCACTGGTTTGCAGGAGCACTTGAAAGATGATTGTTACTCATGAAATATTTGTGATAAGGAAGAATATGAATGTTACTGCTCCTTATTTCACTTTCGACAGTTTGAACTGTCTTCTTGGGTGCCGCCTGAACCACGCACTCGGAAATTGTCACGTATTCCGAAATAACACGCCAGAAGGTGTCCTCTTAGGTTCATTCCTAACCACACACTCGCAAATTGCCACATATTTGGAAATATACTGCAAATGTGTATTTTATCTTTATTTCTCTAATGAGACAGAAATGTTAAATAACATCGAATATTGCAGAAACGCTGATATGGAAACGCCCAGAAGGTGTTAAAAAGAGTAAAACAAAATTTTTTTTCATGTAGTGAGATGCAGACCTGTATCCCTTAATTCCATAACCCACGACCATATCCATTACTCTACAGCCCACTTGTGTTAGATATGTATGTCTTAAACCTCATCTATCACAGTATCTCTTGAAGGCTTGTATCGTTGATGTGTTCTTAACGATCATTTATTGATAATGGTGACGAGTTTGTTATACACTACTGGACATTAAAATTGCTACACCGATAAGAAATGCAGATGATAAACGGGTATTCATTGGACAAATATATTATACTAGAACTGACATGTGATTACATTTTCACGCAATTTGGGTGCATAGACCCAGAGAAACCAGTACCCAGAACAACCACCTCTGGCCGTAATAACGGCCTTGATACCCCTGGGCATTGAGTCAAACAGAACTTGGATGGCGTCTACAGGTACAGCTGTCCATGCAGCTTCAACACGATACCACAGTTCATCAAGAAAAATGACTGGCGTATTGTGATGAGCCAGTTGCTCGGCCATAATTGACCAGACGCTTTCAGTTGGTAAGAGAACTAGAGAATGTGCTGGCCAGGGCAGCAGTCGAACATTTTCTGTATCCAAAAGGCCCGTACAGGACCTGCAACATGCGATCGTGCATTATCCTGCTGAAATGTAGGGTTTCGCAGGGATCGAATGAAGGGTAGAGCTTCGGGTCGTAACACATTTGAAAAGGTAACGTCCACTGTTCAAAGTGCCGTCAATGCGAACAAGAGGTGACCGCGACGTGTAACCAATGGCACGCCAGTACCATCACACCGGGTGATACGCCAGTATGACGATGACGAATACACGCTTCCAATGTGCGTACACCGCGATGACGCCATACACGGATTTGATCATCATGATGCTGTAAACAGAACCTGGATTCATCCGAAAAAAATGACGTTTTGCCACTCGTGCACCCAGGTTCGTCATTGAGTACACCATCGCAGGCGCTGCTGTTGTGATGCAGCGTCAAGGGTAACCACAGCCACGGTCTCCGAGCTGATAGTCCATGCTGCTGCAAACGTCGTCGAACTGTTCGTGCAGATGGTTGTTGTCTTGCAAACGTCCCCATCTGTAGACAGGCATCGAGACGTGGCTGCACGATCCGTTACAGCCATGTGGATAAGTTGCCTGTCATCTCGACTCCTAGTGATACGAGCCCGTTAGTATCCAGCACGGCGTTCCGTATTACCCTCCTGAAACCACCGATTCCATATTCTGCTAACAGTCATTGGATCTCGACCAACGCGAGCAGCAATGTCGCGATACGATAAACCGCAATCGCGGTAGGCTACAATCCGACCTTTACCAAGTCGGAAACGTGATGGTACGCATTTCTCCTCCTTACACGAGGCATCACAACAACGTTTCACCAGGCAACGCCGGTCAACTGCTGTTTGTGTATGAGAAATCGGTTGGAAACTTTCCTCATGTCAGCACATAGTAGGTATCGCCACCGGTGCCAAACTTGTGTGAATGCTATGAAAAGCTAATCATTTTCATATCACAGCATCTACTTCCTGTCGGTTAAATTTCGCGTTTGTAGCATGTCATCTTCGTGGTGTATCAATTGTAATGGCCAGTAGTGTATAGTTGCTATGCGCCGTTCCCTTGAAACGACATACTGCAAATTATAACACGAAACAGCTTCATATACCAAAATAAATATGGCGCCTGCCAAATCGATTGTTCGATTGTCGATAGTGTGGTTGGCCTCTCGAATTTTCATGTGGCTTAAAAATGACATCACGATTGCAGGAAATGTTGTGGGACGAGTGTTACCCAAAACATGCAGAGTTGTCATAACGTCAAAAGCTGGGAGCCCGCCATGTTAGTTGCCCAAAATATTTTCTTCAGGCGTCTTGATTGTTTGGAGTCGTCACACGCCTAAAATACAGATTTTTTTCACAACAAAGCCAATGAATATTGAATGAAGCCTGCCCGGCTAGCCGTACGGTCTTACACGTTGCTATCCTAGTGCGGAAGGCACGAATCCACCCGGCGGATTAGTGTCTAGGTCTGGTGTGCCGGCCAGACCGTTGATGGTTTTTAAGGAGATTTTCCACCCGCCTTAGCGAATGCGGGCTGGTTCCCCTTATTTCGCCCAGTTACACTAAGTCGGCGATTGCTGCGTAAACACTGTTGTAAGCAGCCTGTTTAGATGTGTGTATGTTGGTAGCGCGATACACTGCATTAATAACTATGATAGCGCTGTGCGCACTCTCTAAGAGACTCTGTGGCTGGTCGGTCTAGCAGTTAGAGGTGAACAGCCAGAGGTGGTGGAGGTTAGAGGTTAATAATTACCAGTGTTAAAGGGTTGAAGTATTAGCGTGAACGACGATCTGGACGTGTCCGAATTGGAGATTGAATATTGTTCATGATTATATAATTTTTGGAACTGCATGTCACGGACGGTTATATATTTGTTTTGAACTGGATGTCATATTATTAAGGTAAAAGTACATTGCTTTGCAACGAAATCTTTCCTTTGCTAACCAGACGCCTTTCAGTAGTTACAGCTTTCAGTAGTTAGAATCTTTCATTTAGGTGGTTGTATTGGTGTTTGCAGCAATGCTGTAGTTCGGTTAATAAAGATTTTGGTGAGGTAAGTGACTTATGTAATGCATGGGTTATTGCTAGGATTTCTACTAATTCAGGGCCATTCATTTAATTTTAAAGCAGTCAGATCGCGGTACCGTTGAATGTTGTTGTTGTGGTCTTCAGTCCTGAGACTGGTTTGATGCAGCTCTCCATGCTACTCTATCCTGTGCAAGCTTCTTCATCTCCCAGCACCTACGGCAACCTACATCCTTCTGAATTTGCTTGGTGTATTCATCTCTTGGTCTCCCTCTACGATTTGTACCCTCCACACTGCCCTCCAATACAAAACTGGTGATCCCTTGATGCCTCAGAACATGCCCTACCAACCGATCCCTTCTTCTAGTCAAGTTGTGCCGCAAACTTCTCTTCTCCCCAATCCTATTCAAATACCTCCTCATTAGTTATGTGATCTACCCATCTAACCTTCAGCATTCTTCTGTAACACCACATTTCGAAAGCTTCTATTCTCTTCTTGTACAAACTATTTATCGTCGACGTTTCACTTCCATACATGGCTACACTCCATACAAATACTTTCAGAAACGACTTCCTGATACTTAAATCTATACTCGATGTTAACAAATTTCTCTTCTTCAGAAACGCTTTCCTTGCCATTGCCAGTCTACATTTTATATCCTCTCTACTTCGACCATCATCAGTTATTTTGCTCCCGAAATAGCAAAACTCCTTTACTACTTTAAGTGTCTCATTTCCTAATCTAATTCCCTCAGCATCACCCGACTTAATTCTACTGCCGCTGAATATTGTGAGTAATTAATGAAAAGGACAAGTTTGAGTTCTGTTTGTTAGAGCAAATTCTGTAGGTCAGTATTGTAATGATCAGAACAAGCAAAGTGAGAGCACATTTAATTTCACTCACCAATGAAAGTAGAAAATATAAATAAAGAAGTTTCACTGTCTCCACGTACACACATACGCATACACCATGATCACTCTACCACGCGAACATTTGGGGCTACAGTCGTCTGGTATGAGACCGCACAATAACCCTGGGGTCGGTGTGGGTCGGCGGTGGGGTGGGTAGACTGCAGTGGCCTGTTGTGGGGTTGTGAACCACTGAGGGCTCCAACGGTATGAAGCCTCTCCGTCGTTTCTAGGTCCCTGGATTAGTACAATACGAGCACATTGATAAGTGTTGTGGAGGCAAACCAAAAACTTCATTTTATTGGAAAAACACTTACAAGGGAACCTCCCCATCGCACCCCACTCAGATTTAGTTATAAGTTGGCACAGTGGATAGGCCTTGATAAACTGAACACAGATCAATTGAGAAAACAGGAAGAAGTTGTGTGGAACTGTGAAAAAATAAGCAAAATATACAAACTGAGTAGTCCATGGGCCACATAAGCAATATCATGGACAATGTGAGCTCAGCAGCGCCGGGGTCCGGTGGTAGCGTGAGCAGCTGCAGAACGAGAGGTCCTTGGTTTAAGTCTTCCCTCGAGTAAAAATTTTACTTTCTTTCTTTTTGCATAGTTATTATCTGTCTGTTCGTTCATTGACGTCTCTGTTCACTGTAATAAGTTTAGTTTCTGTGTTTTGCGACCGCATCGCAAAACCGTGCGATTAGTAGACTGAAGGACGTGCCTCTCCAATGGGAACCGAACATTTGATCGCAAGGCCATAGGTCAACCGATTCCTCCACAGGAAAACACATCTGATATATTCTATACGACACTGGTGACGGCATGTGCGTCACATGACAGGAATATGTTGTCGACCCACCAAACTTGTACACTTGGCGAATGGGTAAAAAGATTCTTCTACCTTGCCCGATTTAGGTTTTCTTGTGGATGTGATAATCACTCCCAAAAAGGTGATGGAAACATAAGAGTTTGTGACATAAACTGAAAATAAAAAGTTAAACTTTTCACTCGATGGAGGATTTGAACCAAGGACCTTTCCTTTCGCAGCTGCTCACGTTACCACGAGACCACGGCGCTCCTGCGTTCCCAGTGTCCTTGATGTTGCCTATCTTGCCATGAACAACTCAGTTGTATATTTTGTTTATTTTTTCACAGTTCCACACAACTTCTTCCTGTTTTCCCAATTGATCTGTGTTCAGTTTTTCAAGGCCTATCCACTGTGCCAACTTAGAACTAAATCTGAGGGGGGTACGATGGGGAGGTTCCCTTGTTAGTAAATGCAGCTGGTCTACACAATATTGAATGATTCAAATGGTAGCTGCCTGCGATAAGACATTTCAGTGGTTGCAACATTATGAAGTTTCTCTTTGTCACAGATTTCCTGTATTTCAAACGTTCGATTCGTTTAATTTCGTAAATCGTGTCTGTTTCCCTCTTAACTACGCAATAAACCGCACAGACGAGCAAGTACGGCAACAAATGAGACCACAACTAGGCAGTCTGCCTCCTTAGGCGTCACTCTGCCATACAGCGAGCCCGAAATCGATTCCTGGCCAAGCCATAGATTTTCTGTGCTCGAGAAGTGGCTGTTGTGTTGTCCGCGTCATTACTGGCATGCGAGTCGCTGACACCAACTGATAAGACTTGTAGCTCGACGTCCTAACTTCCCCAGCGGGGACTCCCGGCCCTGTACGCCACATAACCATTTCGTTTCTGAACTACGCAGTACATTAGCCGAAGTAGTCGGTTGGTGCTGGTGGCAATCAGCTTATGAACTGATTTACTTACGAAATGAGTGACGACGTGCATGCAGTGAGATCAAGTCGAATAATAAATGGATTCACTCAAGTGGCGAAAGCTTAATTATGACCACCATGCATGTACAGGGTGATTATAATTCAACTTTCAAAACGCAGTAGATATAACACCATTCGTCAGAATGGCGTCAAATTGCAACAGAATATTATCTGAGAAGGGGGAAAACGGCAAGACGTTGGCACTGCCAACCAAGCCGAAACCTGGTAAAGACCAGCAAATTTGCAAATTTGTGCAACTGAGGCTGATTCTTCAAAATATTAGTCTATCACAGTTGCTGGCGGAGCTGCAATATGCTAAAACATTTTAAAAACGAATTTACGAGGGCAGTTCAATAAGTAATGCAACACATTTTTTTCTGAAACAGGGGTTGTTTTACTCAGCATTGAAATACACCAGGTTATTCCCCAATCTTTTAACTACACAACACTATTTTTCGACGTAATCTCCATTCAATGCTACGGCCTTACGCCACCTTGAAATGAGGGCCTGTATGCCTGCACGGTACCATTCCACTGGTCGATGTCGGAGCCAACGTCGTACTGCATCAATAACTTCTTCATCATCCGCGTAGTGCCTCCCACGGATTGCGTCCTTCATTGGGCCAAACATATGGAAATCCGACGGTGCGAAATCGGGGCTGTAGGGTGCATGAGGAAGAACAGTCCACTGAAGTCTTGTGAGCTCCTCTCGGGTGCGAAGATTTGTGTGAGGTCTTGCGTTGTCATGAAGAAGGAGAAGTTTGTTCTGATTTTTGTGCCTACGAACACGCTGAAGTCGTTTCTTCAATTTCTGAAGAGTAGCACAATACACTTCAGAGTTGATCGTTTGACCATGGGGAAGGACATCGAACAGAATAACCCCTTCAGCGTCCCAGAAGACTGTAACCATGACTTTACCGGCTGAGTGTATGGCTTTAAACTTTTTCTTGGTAGGGGAGTGGGTGTGGCGCCACTCCATTGATTGCCGTTTTGTTTCAGGTTCGAAGTGATGAACCCATGTTTCATCGCCTGTAACAATCTTTGACAAGAAATTGTCACCCTCAGCCACATGACGAGCAAGCAGTTCTGCACAGATGGTTCTCCTTTGCTCTTTATGGTGTTCGGTTAGACAACGAGGGACCCAGCGGGAACAAACCTTTGAATATCCCAACTGGTGAACAATTGTGACAGCACTACCAACAGAGATGTCAAGTTGAGCACTGAGTTGTTTGATGGTGATCCGTCGATCATCTCGAACGAGTGTGTTCGCACGCTCCGCCATTGCAGGAGTCACAGCTGTGCACGGCCGGCCAGCACGCTGGAGAACAGACAGTCTTGCTTGACCCTGCGGCGATGATGACACACGCTTTGCCCAACGACTCACCGTGCTTTTGTCCACTGTCAGATCACCGTAGACATTCTGCAAGCGCCTATGAATATCTGAGATGCCCTGGTTTTCCGCCAAAAGAAACTCGATCACTGCCCGTTGTTTGCAACGCACATCCGTTACAGACGCCACTTTAACAGCTCTGTACAGCGCTGCCACCTGTCGGAAGTCAATGAAACTATACGAGACGAAGCGGGAATGTTTGAAAATATTCCACAAAAAATTTCCGGTTTTTTCAACCAAAATTGGCCGAGAAAAAAAATGTGTTGCATTACTTATTGAACTGCCCTCGTATTTTACCTAATAGTTTCTACAAAATCGTTTGCGAAAGGCTGCAGGGCGTGCAACTCCATTCCGCAATCGCTGCGCTTCGCTGACCTGCGGAAAGCGTCCACACAATGTTGGCCTCCTCCTCCGAACATACGAGTGAAATTGCCCAGCCCTTCGGACGAGAAATTGTTAGTGTACAGTGCACCAACCACTGTACCCTGCATGAAATCTACGTTGCTGACGTATCTCTGTTATATAACGGATTTTTGATGAAAGGATTTGTTTACGCTTTCTGTTCTCTAACATGCTATATAGGCAGATTTTATTTAGTAGCCTATGTGATAGGTCGTATGTCTATTTCACATTTCATTAATCACACTTTAATACTAGGAATACTTCACATATATCTGCAGACGTGAGAAACTAATACACGGCAGGTACTGAAATGCGAAATCATCACTAACGTAAATGTGTAAATGCGTAAATTCTAGCCTTGGTCGTCGGTAATCACTGTTCTTGCACTAAATAACCTACTCACTTGTAAAGTGAAGCCATCGAAAAGCATCAGCTGATATATACTATGTAACCAAAAATATCCAGACAGCCCCCAAAAACATACGTTTTTCATATGATGTGCATTGTGCTGCCACCTATCAGAGACCTCATTATTAGACAACGTGAGAGAGCAGAATGGGGCGCTCCGCGGAACTCACGGACTGCGATTGTGGTCAGGTGATTGGGTGTCACTTGTGTCATACAACTGTACGAGAGATTTCCACACTGCTAAACATCCCTAGGTCCACTGTTTCCGATGTGGTAGTGAAGTAGAAACGTGAAGGGACACGTACATCACAAAAGCGTATAGGCCGACCTCATATGTTGACTGACAGAGATGGCCGACAGTTGAAGAGGGTCACAGTGTGCAATAGGTAGACATCTGTCAAAACCATCACACAAGAATTCCAAACTGCATCGGGATCCATTACAAGTACTGTGACAGTTAGGCGGGAGGTGAGAGAACTTGGATTTCATGGTTGAGCGGCTGCTCATGAGCCACACATCACGCAGGTAAATGCCAGACGACGCCTGGTTTGGTGTAAGAAGCGTAAACATTGGACGATTGAACAATGGAAAAACATTGTGTGGAGTGACGAACCACGGTACACAAAGTGGCGATCCGATGGCAGGGTGTGGATATGGCGAATGCCCGGTGAATGCCATCTGTCTGCGTGTGTAGTGCCGACAGTAAAATTGGGAGGCGGTGGTGTTATGATGTGGTTGTGTTTTTCAGGGTGGGGGCTTGCACCAGTTGTTGTTTTGCGGGGCACTACCACAGCACAGGCCTACATTGGCGCTTTAAGTACCTTCTAGCTTCCCACTATCGAAGAGCAATTCGGGGATAGCGATTGCGTCTTTCAACACGATCTAGCACCTGTTCATAATGCACGGCCTGTGGTGGAGCCGACACACGACAATAACATCCCTGTTATGGACTGGCCTGCACAGTGACCTGACCTGAATCTTATATAACACCTTTGGCATGTTATGGAACGCCGAGTTCGTGCCAGGCCTCACAGACCGACATCGAAACCTCTCCTCAGTGCAGCAGTCGTGTGAAGTATGGGCTGCCATTCCTCAAGAAACCTTCCGGCACCTGACTGAACGTCTGCCTGCGAGTGTGGAAGCTGTCATCAAAGCTAAGGGTGGACCAACACCATACTGAAGTCCAGCATTACTGATGGGGGTCGCCACAAACTTGTAAGTCATTTTCAGCGAGGTGTCCAAATACTTTTCGTCACATAGAGTATGTGCGAAGTTTTGGACTAACGCTAACCTCCAGTTCTTTACTAACTGCACAAACACCACGCATTTCACGGTCACGTACAAGTTTAGACGACTAAAATATTCGTAATCTAGGCAATTCTGGTTCTCTGGCTAAAAACAGAGCGCTCTGCATGCAAAATAATCTTCCCTGAATATCAAATACGGATGACGGGTATCGTCAGATTTACCGGTTTTTTCCACGCGAGTTTAACTTGACTGTTAACACCGCTCAAAATAATCGGTCTCTGAAATAATCCATTTTCGGTTTTTTATTCCGTATTTCTCGTGATAAACGTAGCAATCGAACGAAGATTGGAAAATCTTGACTTCCCTGTTGCAAGATACATAAAATCAGAATATGAAATTGAACAGGCAAGAAAAAAAAAGAAAATTTAGTCTATCGATCGTTCGCTGCTTTTTCCTCTAAAAATGGTAAGTATCAAGCTCAAACTGTCAGCAGCACTCTACCACTGATTCCAGTTTTTCGAAACTCTGCTCAAAAATTATCTTGAAATCGAGAACCATACCACTACCTGGGCATTACGAATAGTGTTGTAAGTTGGAACACGACGTGGAAGGACTCTGCTTTACGCGTTAATTTGTTCAGTTTGAAGGACTCCAAGCAGATAAAGACCTATTATGTACATACAGGTAGCACACTACGAATGAATTGTTGTTTGTAATTTATTACCGTTACCATGATTTCCTGTCTCTTTTATTACGTCATTGAAATGGCAGATACATCTTTAATATTTAAAGCAAGTACTTTATTTAAAGCAAGTACTACACTGCTAAAATATTTCCAAACAAGGGTAGGTGTCATTCTGCAAAACAACGGATCCAGTCGACAACAGCGAGAAACTTCCATAAAGACCAGGTGGGGGCAAATCCTGCACACTGCTCTCGGACGCATACATTCTACATCTACATGATTACTCTGCTATTCACAATAAAGTGCCTCGCAGAGGGTTCAATGATCCACCTTCAGGCTTACTCTCTACCGTTCCACTCTCGAAAGGCGTGAGGGAAAAACGAGCACTTAAATTTTTCTGTGCGAGCCCTGATTTCTCTTATTTTATCGCGATGATCATTTCTCCCTATGTAGGTGGGTGCCAACAGAAAGTTTTCGCAATCGAAGGAGAAAACTGGTGACTGAAATTTCATGAGAAGATTCCGTCCCAATGAAAAACGCCTTTGTTTAACGATTGCCACTCCAATTCACGTATCCCCTATTTTGCGATAATACAAAACGAGCTGCCCTTCTTTGTACTTTTTCGATGTCATCCGTCAGTCCCACCTGATGCGGATCCCACATCGCACAGCAGTACTCCAGAATAGGGCGGACAAGCGTAGTGTAAGCAGTCTCTTTGGTAGACCCGTTGCACCTTCTTAGTGTTCTGCCAGTGAATCACAGTCTTTGGTTTGCCCTACCCCTCAATATTATCTATGTGATCGTTCCAATTTAGGTTATTTGTAATTGTAATCCCTAAGTATTTAGTTGAATTTACAGCCTTAAAATTTGTGTGACTTATCGCGTAATCTAAATTTAGCCGATTTCTTTTAGTACTCATGCGAATAACTTCACACTTTTCTTTATTCAGGTTCAACTGCCACTTTTTGCACCATACATATATCTTACCTAAATCATTTTGCAATTCGCTTTGACCACCTGATGACTTTACAAGACGGTAAATGACAGCATCAACTGCAAACAATCTAAGACGGCTACTAAGATTGGCTACTATATCCTGAATGTAGATCAGGAACAATAGAGGGCCTATAACACTTCCTTGGGGAACGCCGGATATTACTTCTGTTTTACTCGATGACTTTCCGTCTATTACTACGAACTGTGACCTTTATGACAGGAAATCGACCTTTATGACAGGAAATCACGAATCTAATCGCACAACTGAGGCGATATTCCATAGGCATGCAGTTTTGTTAGAAGACGCATGTGAGGAATGGTGTCGAAAGCCTTATGTAAATCTAAAAATATGGAATCAATTTGACATCCCCTGTAGATAACACTCATTATTTCATAACTATAACTAGCTGCGTTTTGCAAGAACGATATTTTTTGGATCCGTGCTGTGTGTCAATAAATCGTTTTCTTGGAGGTACTTCATAATGTACGAATATAGTATATGTTCCAAAACCCTACTGGAAATCAACGTTAGTGATAACGGCGTGTAATTCAACAGATTACTTCCCTTTTTGGATATTGGTGTGACTTGAGCAGTTTTCCAGTCTTTAGGTACAGCTCTTTCTGTGAGCGAGTGGTTGTATATAATTGCTACATATGGAGCTATTGTATCAGCATACTCTGAGAGGAACCTGACTGGTATACAAGGCCTTGCCTTTATTAAGTGATTTAAACTGCTTTGGGACGCCGAGGATATCTAATTGCCGGCCGAAGTGGCCGTGCGGTTAAAGGCGCTGCAGTCTGGAACCGCAAGACCGCTACGGTCGCAGGTTCGAATCCTGCCTCGGGCATGGCTGTTTGTGATGTCCTTAGGTTAGTTAGGTTTAACTAGTTCTAAGTTCTACGGGACTAATGACCTCAGCAGTTGAGTCCCATAGTGCTCAGAGCCATTTGAACCATTTGATATCTAATTCTATGTTTCTCATCTTCGCAGTTGTTCTTGATTGGAATTCAGGAATATTTACTTCTTCTTTGGTGAAGGAGTTTCGGAAAATTATGTTTAATAACTCTGCTTTAGTGGCACTGTCATCAGTGACTTCACCGTTGTTATCGCACATTGAAGGTATTGATTGCGTCTTGCCACTGGGGTGCTTTATGTATGACCGGAATCTCTTTGGGTTTCCTGCCATATTTCGAGACAGAGTTTCGTTATGAAAATTATTAAAAGCGTTTCGAACTTCTGTAACACTTTGCCTGTCTTGGGGATTTTGCGTTCTTTTAAATTTGGCATGCTTTTTTCGCTGCTTCTGGAACAGCGATCTGCCCGATTTGTTCACCGTGGGGGATCCTTACCATCACTTATTAATTTGTGTGGTATATATCTCTCAGTTGTTGTCGATACTATCACACTGGAATCATTCCACAACTTTTCTACGCTTACATGGTCAGCTCGGAAGAAGTGAAGACTGTCTCTTAAATCGGTGTTAAGAGCATTTTTATCAGCTTTTTAAAATAGATAGACTTCGCGTTTCTTTTTGATGGTTGTAGGTGTTACGGTATTCAGCCTAGCAGCAACTGCCTTGTGGTCGCTAATCCCTCTATTCGTCACAATACTCACTATTTGTCCAGGATTATTTGCTGCTTAGAGGTCAAGTATGCTTTCCCAACCATTAACGCTTCGAGTATGCTCATGAACTAGTTGTTCCAAATAATTTTCTAAGAAAGCATTCAGTACAATTTCGGATGACGTTTTATGCCTGCCGCCGGCTTTAAAAGTATAGCTTTTCCAGCATATCGAGGGTAGATTGAAGTCACCATCGACTATATGAGTGGGTTACCTATTTGAGACTGAAGTTTTCTCTGAACTGTTCAGCAACTATATCTTCTCAGATGGGGGTAAACGATCCAGTTTAGTCCGATTGTCAAGTATAACCCCTACCCATACTATTTCGCAGCAACTATCTACTTCAAAAAATGGTTCAAATGGCTCTGAGCACTACGGGACTTAACTGCTGAGGTCCTCAGTCCCCTTGCACTTAGAACTACTTAAACCTAACTAACCTAAGGACATCACACACATCCATGCCCGAGGCAGGATTCGAACCTGCCACCGTAGCGGTCGCGCGGTTCCAGACTGTAGCGCCCAGAACCGTTCAGCCAACCCCGGCCGGCTATCTACTTCAATTTCACTTCAAGGCAAACTACTTCTGACAGCAATTAATACTCCACCACCAATTGTATTTAATCTATCCTTCCTGAACACTGTTAGATGGTTTGAAAAAATTTTGGGGATGAACTTATTTCCGGCTTTAGCCAGCTTTCTGTTCCAATAACTATTTCAGCTTCAGTGCTTTCTATTAGGACTTGGAGCTCTGGTTCTTTCCCAACACAGCTACGACAAATTACAACACCGATCATTTCTACAACTAACGTACAGTGTTTTACCTGTCTCCTTTTAGACGAATGACCTTTCTGTGGTTCCCTGAGACCCTCTAACCTGAACAACAGCCCAGTCCCTTCCACATAGCCATAGCCACCCCCCCCCCCCCCCCCGCCCGTATGCGTGTAGCCACTTCTCGTCTGTAGTGGACTCCTGACGTATTAAGCAGAACCGGGAAACACACTACCCGATGGCGCAAGTCAAGGAATCTGCAGACCGCCTGACCACTGATTCAGACACGCCACTCAGCTCTGCAGCAAACGACGACAGTCGGTTCTATCGACGATGCTGCAGACGGCGAGCTCCGCCTTAATCTCGCAGTCTCTACCACTTCAGGCAGTCACCCAAAACCAGAGAGAATCTCTTTCAATCCAAAGCGACACGTGTCATTGGCACCGACATGAGGCACCACCTGCAGTTGGCTTCACCCATGGCATCCTGAAGCATCCTTTCCACATCCGGAATGACTCCCCCCAGTATGCACACAGTCATCCTTCCCCTCCTTGGCACCCATGTTCCTAATGGGCCCCATCACGTGCATAATGTTGGAGCTCCCACCTAACAGCAAAGCCACCCTCTGTGAATGCCCAGACCTTGCTGTCCGAGAAGCTTCCTCTGGAATAAGGCAGACGACTGCATCCCGCTCACACATCGACAGCCACGGATAATACCCGAAACCTGTTCGTCAAACGAACAGGGGAGGCACTACAATCGGCCCATCTGAAAGTATTTCACTGCCTGCCAGACTTCGGAATGATCTGCCACTCGACCACAGGTGATGGGTCAACCTCAGTGCAGGCAATACCCGAGGCAGCCACAGCAGTGGACCGATCGGAGGACACGTGGAACGTGCTCGACATCCCTCGCATCCCTGTGTCCTCCCCCCCCCCCCCCCCCCCCCCCCGCTCACAGTGATGCCCCTTGGTAGCAGCATCAAGCTGTGTGATGGAAGCCAACGCAGCCTGGAGCTGTGAGCGAATGGTCACCAACTCAGCTCGCATCTGTACACAGCAGTCACAGTTCCTATCCATTACTGCAGTTGCTCCTGTTTGAAGCTTGTAAAAATATGTAACAAACGATTGGTGAACTCGGCTTATTAGCAGCAGGATTCAAAGTGCTCTCTCACTAATGGTCTAAACGACACTGAGCTACACTAACCAAAACAAACAAAACCTATACAATATGAGGGTCTATAGCAACTGCAGTACTGTACACTACACTGTTATTGAAATAAAAGGTTGTGCCTAGTGAGCACTCAAACACACAAGAAATTACAAAAATAATGTAGTAACTACACAGGTACCGTTATCTGTAAAAAAGTCGCTCCTGTTGGAATCTCCTAAAAATATATAACAAACGAACGGTGTACTCACCTTATTAGCAGCGGGAACACAAGGTGCCCTGACGGTCCATCCGACACTCCATGACACACGGCAACAGAGACATTAACGCCTCAGCAGTGCTGTACCAATCGTTATGCTCGTTTTCATTGGAATTGTTATCAAAAATCACTGGCCACTTTTGCTATTGTCTATAATAACGGAAAGTTTCAAACCAACGCAAATTTTGCGAATAAAAATAATCCTTTTTAAAAAACGCTTATGTAAAAGCGAATTATTTTAGCACTGTTGAATAAAAACTAAACATTTTAGCACTGATCCTATGAATAATGGATATTTAGATGTTTGTACTCGTTTGTTAGCAAAAAATAAAAAAGCGCCTCTGAAAACCGAGGAGAAAAAAATTTCGAAAATTATCCGTTATTCAGAAATAAAAGAGTGGTATCGGTTTTAATCAGTCAGTCATCGCACGTTTACGGATTTCACCCCAATCTGCAATACATTCCGTATCATAGATTACTATTGATAAATGGATAATCAGTACAGCTGATTCGAGGTTTGTTGCTTCGAGATGGTAAGTCCACAGCTGTAGAGTATTAAAGAAACGTGATAATCTTTTTTAATTTTTCCCACCTCAACTGCATGAATATAGAATTTTTGCTGCAGTGATAACCGGTTTCGGGGTAATACGCCCTTTCTCAAACCACACACCTAAAAATTACAAAATATGTGTCGTACAGCAAAGTTTATATACATTATGTACAACTCCTATTGCTTATAACATACCTTATTATTAACAGAAACTACTCATACAGTGTGGTGCCAAAAGGCACAAATAGCTTTGTACGGGAAGTGGAACTGTGGGCTACAAGTACTCTCACTGATAAGATGGCTTACGTGTCTACTTTTGTATCCGTATGACACAACCAAACTGACAAATATAACTTTCACTATTCAACAGGACACCTTGGTAGGTGTCATCCCCATAGATAAGCGCGTGCGCATACAGCTGCCTACTATTTTGCTACGGTGCTGCCACACCAACTGTCAGTTAATGATAACATATTTAAAAAGTAGAAAACAGTATCAATTTCACATTGCAGGGAATGTTAACAACTTAGTTTTACAAAATAACATAGCATCCAGATGAAACGTACAAAGTCCTGAGGACTTACCGCGACCCTCTATTTTGTATTACAGTACCAAAAATTACTACATTCCATACATGCAGTTTGTGGTAAAACCAGCCGGCCGCTGTGGCCGAGCGGTTATATGCGCTTCAGTCCGGAACCGCGCTGCTGCAATGGTCATAGGTTCGAATCCTGCCCCGGGCATGGATGTATGTGATGTCCTTACTTACGTTTAAGTAGTTCCAAGTCTAGGGGACTGATGACCTCAGATGTTAGGTCCCATTGTGCATAGAGCCATTTTAATGCTAAAGCCTAAAATAACTATTTTGTTATATGTTATCGACACATTCTCGAAATAAATAAAATAAGCTGAGAGACGTAAAACAGTTACATCTTCTTTCGAATTACATTGTTATTGTAACCTTTGGCAAGAAATCTCCAGTTACGCAATAAAAAACATTATACAGCGCCATCTGAAGCATCCGACACAATTATCATTTATGGCGGGAAGGCCGCATTCAAAGCCAAAACCTTATATGTACATCGAGGTGTGACCATCACAACTGACACTTATCATGAGCAACTGAGACGTCTTGCGGACGCAGTCCACGAACAACGGCCAGTAAGACTGCGTGAAGTGACGCTACCTCACAACAACACCCGCCCACATTCTGCTAGACTGGCAATAACGCTGTACAGAAGTTGATTTGGGAAGTCATTCCGCAACCACATTATTTACCTTTTTTTCGGATGAAAATGCGCTCCGAACAACACTCGACGGCTTCTTCGCATCACAACCACATGGTATGTACAGTCGCGTTATCGAAAATTTACCCGAGCGTTGGCAGACTGTTGTAGCTAGAGAAGGAGAATATGTTATTGATGACTAAATCTTTGTTGGGTGTATCCGTTGTGTTTACGAAACTTAAGCAAAAACGCTGAGAACCAAATATTTATGTCAACAAATTTCATCACATGTGACACCTAGCCTAAATTTCAATATACAAGGTGGTCCATTGATCGTGACCGAGCCAAATATCTAACGAAATAAGCATCAAACGAAAAAACTACAAAGAGCGAAACTTGTCTAGCTTGAAGGGAGAAACCAGATGGCACTATGGTTGGCCCGCTAGATGGCGCTGCCATAGGTCAAACGGATATTAACTGCGTTTTTTTTTAAATAGCAACCCCCATTTTTATTACATATTCGCGTAGTACGTAAAGAAACATCAATCTTTTCGGTGGACCACATTTTTCGCTTTGTGATAGATGGCGCTGTAATAGTCACAAACATACGGCTCACAATTTTAGATGAACAGTTGGTAAAAGGTAGGTTTTTTTAACTTAAAATACAGAACGTAGGTACGTTTGAACATTTTATTTCGGTTGTTCCAATGTGATACATGTACTTTTGTGAACTTATCATATTTGAGAACGCATGCTGTTACAGCGCGATTACCTGTAAATACCACATTAATGCAATAAATGCTCAAAATTATGTCCGTCAACCTCAATGCATTTGGCAATACGTGTAACGACATTCCCCTCAACAGCGAGTAGTTCGCCTTCTGTAATGTTCGCACATGCATTCACAATACGCTGACGCATGTTGACAGGCGTTGTCGGTCGATCACCATAGCAAATATCCTTCAACTTTCCCCATAGAAAAAAATCCGGGGACTTCAGATTCGGTGAACGTGAGGGCCATGATATGGTGCTTCGACGACCAATCCACATGTCATGAAATATGCTATTCAATACCGCTTCAACCGCACGCGAGCTATGTGCCGGACATCCATCATGTTGGAAGTACATCGCCATTCTGTCATACAGTAAAACGTCTTGTAGTAACATCGGTAGAGCATTACGTAGGAAATCAGCATACATTGCACCATTTAGATTGCCATCGATAAAATGGGGGCCAATTATCCTTCCTCCCATCATGCCGCACCATACTTTAACCCGCAAAGGTCGATGATATTCCACTTGTCGCAGCCATCGTGGATTTTCCGTTGTCCAATAGTGCATATTATGCTGGTTTACGTTACCACTGTTGGTGAATGACACTTCGTCGCTAAATAGAACGGGTGCGAAAAATCTGTCACCGCCCCGTAATTTGTCTTGTGCCCAGTGGCAGAACTGTACACGATGTCCAAATTCGTCGCCATGGAATTCCTAGTGCATAGAAATATGGTACGCGTGCAATCGATGTTGATGTAGCATTCTCAACACCGACGTTTTTGAGATTCCCGATTCTCGCGCAATTTGTCTGCTACTGATGTGCGGATTAGCCACGACAGCAGCTAAAAACACCTACTTTGGCATCCTCATTTGTTGCAGGTCGTGGTTAACATTTCACTTGTGGCTGAACACTCCCTGTTTCCTTAAATAACGTAAGTATGCGGCGAACGGTCCTGACACGTAAATGGTGCCGTCCAGGATACCGAGCAGCATACATCTACATCTATATCTACATCTACATGATTACTCTGCAATTCACATTTAAGTGCTTGGCAGAGGGTTCATCGAACCACAATCGTACTATCTCTCTACCATTCCACTCCCGAACAGTGTGCGGGAAAAACGAACACCTAAACCTTTCTGTTCGAGCTCTGATTTCTCTTATTTTATTTTGATGATCATTCCTAACTATGTAGGTTGGGCTCAACAAAATATTTTCGCATTCGGAAGAGAAAGTTGATGACTGAAATTTCGTAAATAGATTTCGCCGCGACGAAAGACGTCTTTGCTTTAATGATTTCCATCCCAATTCGCGTATCCTATCTGCCACACTCTCTCCCCTATTACGCGATAATACAAAACGAGCTGCCCTTTTTTGCACCCTTTCGATGTCCTCCGTCAATCCCACCTGGTAAAGATCCCACACCACGCAGCAATATTCTAACAGAGGACGAACGAGTGTAGTGTAAGCTGTCTCTTTAGTGGACTTGTTGCATCTTCTAAGTGTCCTGCCAATGAAATGAAACCTTTGGCTCGCCTTCCCCACAATATTATCTATGTGGTCTTTCCAACTGAAGTTGTTCGTAATTTTAACACTCAGGTACTTAGTTGAATAGACTGCCTTGAGGATTTACTATTTGTCGAGTAATCGAATTACAACGGATTTCTTTTGGAACTCATGTGGATCACCTCACACTTTTCGTCATTTAGCGTCAACTGCCATCTGCCACACCATACAGCAATCTTTTCTAAATCGCTTTGCAACTGATACTGGTCTTCGGATGACCTTACTAGACGGTAAATTACAGCATCATCTGCGAACAACCTAAGAGAGCTGCTCAGATCGTCACCCAGGTCATTTATATAGATCAGGAACAGCAGAGGTCCCAGGACGCTTCCCTGGGGAACACCTGATATAACTTCAGTTTTACTCGATGATTTGCCGTCTATTACTACGAACTGCGACCCTCCTGACAGGAAATGACAAATCCAGTCGCACAACTGAGTCGATACCCCATAGGCCCGCAGCTTGATTAGAAGTCGCTTGTCAGGAACGCTGTCAAAAGTTTTCCGGAAATCTAGAAATACGGAATCAACTTGAGATTCCCTGTCGATAGCGGTCATTACTTCGTGCGAATAAAGAGGTAGCTGCGTTGCACAAGAACGATGTTTTCTGAAACCATGCTGATTACGTATCAATAGATCGTTCCCTTCGAGGTGGTTCATAATCTTTGAATACAGTATATGCTCCAAAACCCTACTGCAAACCGACGTCAATGATATAAGTCTGTAGTTCGATGGATTACTCCTACTACCGTTCTTAAACACTGGTGCGACCTGCGCAATTTTGCAATCTGTAGGTACAGATCTATCGGTCAGAGAGCGGTTGTATATGATTGCTAAGTAGGGAACTATTGTATCAGCGTAATCTAATAGGAACCTAATCGGTATACAATCTGGACCAGAAGACTTGCCCGTATCAAGCGATTTGAGTTGCTTCGCAACCCCTAAGATATCTACTTCTAAGAAACTCATGCTAGCAGCTGTTCGTGTTTCAAATTCTGGAATATTCCATTCGTCTTCCCTGGTGAAGGAATTTCGCAAAACTGAGTTCAATAACTCCGCTTTAGCGGCACAGTCGTCGCTAACACTACCATCGGCACTGCACAGCGAAGGTATTGACTGCGTCTTGCCGCTTGTGTACTATACGTACGACCAGAATTTCTTCGGATTATCTACCAAATTTCGAGACAATGTTTCGTTGTGGAACCTGTTAAAGGCATCTCGCATTGAAGTCCGTGTCAAATTGCGCGCGTCTGTAAAATTTAGCCAATCTTCGGGATTTCTCGTTCTTCTGAACATCGCATGCTTTTTCCGTTGCCTCTGCAACAGCGTTCGGACCTGTTTTGTGTACCATTGGGGATCAGTTCCATCTCTTACCAATTTATGAGGTAGGAATCTCTCAATTGCTGTTGCTACTATATCTTTGAATTCGTGCCACATCTCGTCAACATTTGCATAGTCAGTTCGGTAGGAATGGAGATTGTCTCTTAGGAAGGCTTGTAGTGACACTTTATCCACTTTTTTAAATAAAATTATTTTGCGTTTGTTTCTGGTGGATTTGGAACGACCTTGTGATCACTAATCCTTGTAACAGTCATGATGTTCTGTATTAGCTCTGTATTGTTTGTGGCTAAGAGGTGAAGTGTGTTTTCGCAACCATTTACAATTCGCGTGGGTTCGTGGACTAACTGCTCAAAATAATTTTCAAAGAAAGCATTTAGGACAATCTCGGAAGATGTTTTCTGCCTACCACCGGTTTCTAACAAGTATTTTTGCCAACATATCGAGGGAAGGTTGAAGTTCCCACCAACTATAACCGTATGAGTGGGGTATTTATTTGTTACGAGACTGAAATTTTCTCTGAACTGTTCAGCAACTATATTATCGGAGTCTGGGGGTCGGTAGAAGGAGCCAATTATTAACTTATCTCGGCTGTTAAGTATAACCTCCACCAATACCAATTCGCACAATCTACTTCGACTTCACTACAAGATAAACCACTATTGACAGACACAAACACTCCACCACCAATTCTGCCTAATCTATCTTTCCTGAACACACAGGACACGCCCGTTGGGCATTTTGATCTCAATAGCCATACGTCAACACGATATCGACCTTTTTCGCAATTGGAAAACGGTCAATTTTAACACGGGTAATCTATCACGAAGCAAATACCGTCCCCACTGGCGGAATGTTACGTGATACCACGTACTTATACGTTTGTGACTATTACAGCGACATCTATTAAAAAGCGAAAAAAGTGGTCCAACTAAAACATTCATATTTCTTTACGTACTACACGAATATGTAATAAAAAAGGTGGTTCCATTTTTTAAAAAACGCAGTTGATATCCGTTTGACCTATGGCAGCGCCATCTAGCGGGCCAACCATAGCGCCATCTGGTTTCCCCTTCAAACTAGACGAGTTTCGTTCTTTGTAGTTTTTTCGTTTGATGCGTATTTCGTGAGATATTTGGCCCGGTCACTATCAATGGACCACCCTGTATATGTAAGGTTGTTGGGTGCCAATTGAACTGCCTTTCCCACCTCGCAGTATTGGAGCTGTTGTGTTCAGAGAGCGAAGGTGTAGTCGTATGGAGGTATAGGATCTTAGCCCTCCTCCCACCCTGCTTCCACCTATGTAGCCGCTGGCACAATGTCGCGGACCTGTACCTGTGACGTCATTGTTCAGTGTAAGTAGACTGACAATGACGCCTCCGGGGACGCCAGTGTCTATGTACTACCAGCCTGCTAGGGAGCTGCATCCAGCGCTCTCCCTTTCATCGTGGAAGCAATCGCGGTAAGAGTGTCTCGGCCCAGCCCGTAATGTATGCTCCATTGTCCGGACCGGACATATTGTTACGGAGAGAGCAGTGGGCTCCCCGGGGAAATATGTCGGCTCCTCCTGTCGTCTGCTCACAGACACTGCCGAAGGAGTCGCCATTGTCGCAGGTAACGAGGCCATTTCCCGGCGAGGCACTCACTGTGTGGTTGCATCAAGAGAAATCGCACAATGAAGCTTCACAGAGATCAATTTCGGGAACAAGTATCGTTACTGTAATCTAACGGTTCGTTGAGCACGCCTTTCGTGGATCTGTGAAGAGGCACTTCGGCTTTTTTTACAACTGGTGCAACTACATCGCCATTATCATTAAAAAATATTTTATATTAAAAATAATTGACATATACAGGGGATAGGCAAAATAATGCGGACAACGGCGCTCAGGCTGATGCTGTATTCCTTCAGTTCAGTAAGGCACTTGACACCGTTCCGCACTGCCGTTAAATGAAAAAACTACGAGCTTACGGAGTATCGGAGCGGACCTGCGATTGGGTTCAAGACTTTCTTGCAGATACAACTCAACACGTCGCTCTTAAGGGGGGTAGGACGTGAAACGAGCCGACTTGGAGCAGGAGAAACACCACTGGACATTTTAATTTGCACTGTGTATACTTTTACAAATAAATCCATAAAAGTTTTTTAGCATGACCAGGAAGGATTTAGGATTCCACTCATAGCAGTGGAAGTTCAAAAACATAATAAAACAAATTTTTTTACATGGAAATTTCGTCATTTTTTTCACTTAGTATTGGTTGCATTTGTTGCTGTAGGTACACTTTTCTTCATAAGTAAGAGATATTCTTAGTTGAATTTTGCACAGCATACAAACCATACTTACAGGTGTATGAAACTCTAGAATTCCCCAAATCTGTTAAAAACTGTGGTAAAAATTTAGATAATTAACTATAAAATTCGACTTATCTCTAAACACGAAGTTTAAAATGTAACCGCCCATTCATATTTTCATAGATTAAATAAATTCTAGAGTTTCATACACCTATAAGTATGGTTTGTAAGCTGTGCAAAATTCATCGAAGAATCTCTTACTTATAAAGAAAAGTGTACCTATAGCAACAAATGCAGCCAACAGTAGGCCTAAGCGAAAAAAATCATCAAATTTCACTTTTAAAAAATATAATTTTTTGTGTTTTTGCACTTCTACTGCTATGAGTGTGAATCCTGAATCCTTCCTGGTCATGCTGACAAAATTGTATGAATTTATTTGTAAAATTATAGACAGTGCAAATTAAAATGTCCTGTGGTGCCTCTCCTTCTCGAAGACCCCCCTCCCCCTTACCGGAGCTAAATCGACAGATGTGAAGATAACATCCGGAGTACCACAGGGAAGTGTGATAGGACCGTTGCTGTTTACAATATACATAAACGATTTAGTAGAAAGCGTCGGATGCTCTTTAGGCTATTCGCAGCCAAAGTAGCAGCGCCAGAAGATAGTAAGA
The DNA here is from genome assembly GCF_021461395.2 of Schistocerca americana. Lineage (NCBI taxonomy): Eukaryota > Metazoa > Arthropoda > Insecta > Orthoptera > Acrididae > Schistocerca > Schistocerca americana. The sequence continues at coordinate 88,867,676 of NC_060127.1, read as the reverse complement.
ATTTGCAGAAGACGTGCAGAGAACTAATGAATGGTGCAGAGTCTGGCAGTTGGCCCTGAACATGAATAAATGTAGTGTATTGCGCATACATAGGAAAAGAAATCCACTACTGTACAGCTACAATATTGATGACAAACAGCTGGATACAGCGTCTGCCGTAAAATATCTAGGCGTAACTATGCAGAGCGCCCTAAGTCGAAAGACCATGTAAGATAGATAGCAGGAAAAGCAGACACAAGACTCAGATTCATCGGAAGAATATTAAGGAAATGTAACTCATACACGACAGACGTGTCGTATAAGGCGCTTGTTCGCCCGATTCTTGAATATTGTTCACCTATCTGGGATCCTTATCAGGTAGGACTGATAGAGGAGATAGAGAAGATCCAACGAAGAGCGGCGCGTTTCGTCACGGGATCGTTTAGCTGGCGAGACAGCGTTACAGAGGTGCTAAACAAACTCCACTGGCAGACGTTACAAGAGAGACGTTGAAAGGTGGCTACACTGAGCCACAGCGCCAGAGATTGCGCCAAAGAGTATTATTCAGCCGATTCCACTGGCAGTTCTTATCGAGAAGTCGTGGTGGAGAGTGCTTGTTGAGATGTAGCAGTGGTGAGTCGTTGTTGAGAAGTTCCCACGGAGAGTGCTTGTTCAGAACTTGTAGTATTGTTTTGATGGGCTGGACACCAGATGTTGTTGGATTAGGGATGCTGTAATGTGCTTTTCGTCAATATATATTAAGGTAAAAAAATTCCTTTTTTTTCATTATTTCAATGTCTTAAACAATAATGCCTCTTGGTCACAGGTTCAGTCAACAAAGCATCTGGCTCGTGTTCTTGTATTAGACTGTATTTCTGGTTTCTATGTGCAATTATAGTATTTCTGGTTTCTTTTTAATTACTTCAGTATAAATGGTGTTTAAAATATCTGGTCTTATTGAGGAAGAACCGTGCCAGATGTGTACGTTGAATCACACTTCCACACACAGAACAGCTACACTTGTGTTTTGTTGTTTCCTAGGTTTTATAGTTGCTGGGGATTTAATTAATTAATTGTGTTAATGGAAATTTTCTTTCATTCTTTGTTGTTGTTCTATGCAGTCAGATTGCGTACAAGTACTAATCAGGGCCAACCGTTTACGAGACTTCGTAATCGGACAGACAGCTACTAAAAATTAAAAAATATTTGCATAACAAAAAATAATTAAGGCCCCATGCACGTGGCGACCGCTGCTTCGGATCGTCCCTTGGAATTATTCTGATTGTAAAAATAGCAGACAGTAGTATTGTTGAAGTAATTTGTAGTTTAGTAATTGTAGTCTATATTGCATGTGTAGATTTGGTAATTGTCATTCTTCTAATGGTATTTTTTTGCAGAATTTAATTTTTGTTGTCTTGTATATGAGTTTGACAATTTTGTGCAATTATGAAGATTTCAATTGTTCGTTAATCGTGTTTGAGGGAAGAATTTCGTGTGAATGGTATTGTTGGAGATAAAGTGTCATTGTGCGTAATTTTCGTATAGTGACGAGTTTTGTATGTTTTGTAAATGATTACGCGATCGATGAAAAAGGCAAAAATGATGAATAGTGAGAATGACTAAATTGTTAACATGGCGAACTCGCCAACACAGGAGAACAGTATGATGAATAATGTAGTTGAAAACAATTTAATAAGTCGGGAAAATAGTCCGAAACCAATTCAAAATTTTTCACAATCGAAAAATTTTCAGAATACGAGATTAACGACAGAAGACTCTGGAATGGTATCGAACACAGATAGCTTTATGGCTATGCCGAAGGAAGTTAGTTTTGCGGGAAATTTAGGGGCGAAAAGAATTTCGAACCAGTTAATATGGAGCAGTTGATGAGTGCAATATTTAATTTGGGTTCTGAATTAAAAACAGTGGGATCACAGTTACGATCTGAATTTAAAACAGAGATGGGAACTTTGGCAACACGGTTAAAAACTGATATGGGAACAATGGAAACACGATTAGACTCACAAATAGGAACAATTAAAACAGAGATGGAAACAATGAAAACACGGTTAGACTCACGAATAGGGACATGTTTCAAAAACATGAAAGATGAATTAAAGAAAGAAATTAGAGAAGAAGTACAACCGATTTTGAATTCTCACAATAATAGATTATTTGCGGTAGAGATTAGACAAAAGGAACAGGATAGGGAACAGGAAGAAAGAGATCGCGTGATAGTACAACAATTTTCAGAGTTAAATTTACAACGTGCACACGATAAGGAAGAAATACTTGAAAGAATCGAGGAATCTGTACCAAATGACAGAATAAATAACCTAACGCAACAGTATGAACAGTTAACTACTAAATGTGTTAATACTGAAACCCGAGTCGCGACACTTACGGAAGACGTAAATAAACAGAAAGAACAAATAGGTGACGTATCGGAAAGAGTTGATGAGATTGCAGATAAATTGACAAGTCTTAGTTTAAATGGGGACAGAGATTCAGATGATACAGCTCCATTACCATTTGCAGAAACCGAAGAGTACCAGAACATAAATAAACATGTTGAAAATCAGGGAAAATTTAATGAACGCGTTAAAAGGGAATTTGAGGCGTTACGAAAGCAAGTCAAACAAAATGAAGGTGAAATCGTAGGAAAAGACAGCAGAAGAAATTTAGAATCACAGATAGCAGAGGGCTTTGAAGACAATAATTTTTTTCATTTACAGGATGCAACAAGAGAGCGCCAGGCGCGCGAACTTGACAATAATCGATATTCGGACTGGGACAGACGCGGTAGATCTTTGTCGCCACGAGGAGAAAACTTTGACTATAAACACTTCTTAACTGTTCGGAAATTTAAGATCTTTCGCAATTCTAAGAATGACATACATCCATGTTCATGGTTAGAACAATTTATGCACGTGCTTCCACCAAATTGGCCACTAAGTCACAAACTGGAATTTATGTGCGGCTATTAAAGTCCTCATGGGATTCGCTACACTAAGTGAATATGTGCCGTGGCGTGCACAGGGCCCCGAGCTGTAGTGGTGCTATTTCCCTTTTAGTTTTCTGCACCGCTGCCTACTCTTGTACTATTCTTTGTATCTATCAAAATAACTCTTCAACTATCAATCTATCTAGACAGTCGCTAAAGAATAACCGGATATGACTATTTTACCCAAAAGTGATTTCGGAAATTACCGTTTGGACTTACTGTATCTTCAGCAGCATTCATTTGTAGTTTAACCAAAATTTTACCTGTTTATCTTCGTAACAATATTACTTCATATGTTGACGATATTCTTATTGCTAAACGTTCTTGGAGTGAGCGTAACAAAATTTTGGATTCATTATTACGTATTTTTGCAAGAGTTGGCATTACAGTGAACTTGGAAAAATCTGAATTTGGTCGTTCTCAGGTGAAATTTCTTGGTCACATTATTTCTACAGAAGGTATTCTTCCTGATCCAGAGAAACTAGACGCTATTCGTAATTATGCTGTTCCTACTACAAAACATGATGTTCGTAGTTTTCTTGGTGTCTGTAATTTTCTTAGACGCTTTGTTAAATTGGACGATTTGACCACACCTCGTTTATGTGAACTTTCTGGAGAGAATTCTAATTGGTGTTGGGATGAGGAAGCTCAATCAGAATTTGAACAACTTCGTGATGCTCCACTTCTTTCACATCCGGATTTATCTAAAGATTTTTGTTTGGCGACGGACGCATCATACAAAGGCCTAGGTGCACACTTATTTCAAGAGATAGAAGAAAACGGCGATGTAGTACAGAAAACTATTGCATTTGGAAGTTGTGTTCTCTCTAAATCAGAAAAGAATTATTCGATTACGGAACTTGAAGCCTTGGCTGTTATTTGGGCATTCACAAAATTTCGCATATTTTTGCATGGCAGACATACTAAGGTTCACACCGATCATCGGGCTCTGGAATTTCTTATGGCAACAAAACTAACACATAGAAGATTGTCACGATGGGCGCTGTATCTACAGGAATTTGATTTAAGTATTGTTTACATACAGGGTTCTTCAAATATTATTGCTGATGCTTTATCACGTGCACCTATGGGTTTGAAACAAAGTGCTGAGGAGGACTGTAAAGAAAACAATTATTGTTTGATGTATATTCAAGGTGTTGTGTTTGAAAATTTTATTTCGTCTTCGCTCCAGGACATCGCTAAGGAGCAAAACAAGGATCCAATCTGGAAGGACATTACGGAGAAGTGGAGGAGAGAGGAAAGCGTAGCGATTAGACAGTATTATTTAGTTCGCAATGATATTCTTTTTAAACGAAAATCGGTCGACAACTCTGTTTGGTTAGTTTGTATTCTTGATGAGTGGGTTCATAAATTGATTTGGCATACACATTTCAGTTATGCACACTTTGGTCCCAGAAAATGCTTTCATAAATTGCGAGAAAATTGCTATTTCAGTAATATGGAAAAACGCATTCGATCTGTTCTTGCCAAATGCAAATTATGTCAAAAGGCTAAGCCGCCAACTATTTCTCACAGAGCACCGTTGTTTCCTATCATTCCAGCGAAATTAAAGGAGATGGCTGCAGTCGATTTGTTCGGTCCAGTGGTTCGTTCTACTAATGGTTTTGCGTACATTTTGGTAGCAGTGGAATTGACATCAAAATATGTGTGTTTTACACCTTTACGCAAAGCAACAGCTCGTTCAGTATCTAATGCTTTCATCAAACATTTTCTTAAAGAAGTGGGTCATGTTGATAAGGTTATATCAGATAATGGATCACAGTTTCGCTCTAAAATTTGGCTTCGTACTCTACGACGTCGTAAGATTAAACCAATTTTCATTTCACTTTTTCACCCACAATCTAACGCTTCAGAGAGATGGATGAAGGAAATCAATAAATTGTGTCGTCTTTATTGTCAGAATCATAGAACGTGGGATCAGTATCTTCATATTTTTCAAAACATTCTGAATGAGCTCCCTAATAATTCAACTTCTTTGCCGCCTATATTGATATTAAAAAATAAAGCACCGACAAATCGCATTTCTGAAATCGTTCCTTTTCCGCCTACATGGAAACTGCGGCATTCTGAAGTTGTCAACCTGGCTCTGCAAAATATTGCATCTGCGGCTGCTAGTTGAGAGAAATCAGCTAAACGTCCTGGTCGTTTAAACATCTTGTCAGTTGGTCAAAAGGTGTTAATTGAGTCTCACCGTTTGTCTCACAAAGGAAAAGGCTTGTATCGCAAATTTTTTCTGCTTTATAACGGTCCATATAGGGTTCGCAAAATTATTCATGATAACACTGTCGAAGTAGAAACTTAAATCTCGGCGCTCATACATCGAACGTTAAAATTTTTGTGGAATGACATACTTTAGAGAAACTAACAGTTATACGTAAACACACGGAGAGTACAAGGATACCGCGCCGTGTTCCGGCGGCGGCACATACTCAAAGCAACAGTCAAGTCTGCGCGGCGCACAATGCAGTCGTTGACCGCAAACAATTACTTCCTACGTCACGCGTACCTACAGCTGATCGAGCGCTCAGTGCGAATGCACTGACACCCGTAAACAAATACACAGTCTAATTTCTTCGAATAAATTCAGTATAAAGCTATAGTGACTTGATAAATTACGTTATTAACGTTCAGTATTTTTCAGGATACAGTTGTATAAAATACAGTATTTAAGAACTTCAGGTAAATTCTGTGTGTGTCCGACGTAAGAGGACATGCTATCGAGAAATTTTCAGGAAGAATGTAATTTCGAAGAAGAAACTAATAAACTAAAAAGGTAACTATTAATTGAGTTTATTTTTCAGGCAACATATTTCCACTTAGGTACGTACTTTAGACGTAATTTGCTGCTCGCGATTACGTGATTTATACTTTGTGCTAAATTTTATGTTCTATGAATTTACTTGTGAAGCAACGTGCTTGCGTACATTTGCTGATTTTGATAATGTTTTATTAATGAACAGGGTTGTTACTTGTGTATATTATGCATCGCTTGGCTGCTATACTTTTTCACTGATGTCACATTATTTTTTTTATATGCCTGCTGTGCTTATTTATTTAAATTATAATTGTCACATGATTAATTGTGCTGGTATGGTTATGTATGTAAGTTATACTTTGTGATTTATCTGCTTGCTCCTTCATGTTTACTTATTAAGATTACATATGAACATTTATTTGCTTATGCTGATATGATACTAATGACCTGTTTATTATGTAAGATATATATTTGCTACTTTGCGTATGGATTGCATATTTACACATTTCTGTTTTGTTGTCATAACTACTCTTTAATTTGGTGTATAGAAATGCTGATATACTGTGTACGAACATGGAGTTTAGGCCACAGTATGGTGTTAATTATAGATTGTTCGCTTGGCAGAGCCTCGTTGTAGGAATTGTGCTGTATCCACACTTGTTGACATTCTGTTCTCCACTGGTATATTTACTCGCTATTGCATGTTTTGCTTACGCTCAATGCTTTATATTTTAAGATAAGAAAATGAACTGCTATAATTCTATGAACGACATTGGTACAAGAAACTTCATTGAAGTCACATGAGCTGGAGGTTTTATGGAAGCTGTATAAATTTATGCTAATAGGAAGGAAGCTAACGACATGAAATACCAACACGAGGTTTAGACCATTGACAGTTATTACACTGCATTCTTCGTGAGCAATTGAAATAGTAAGTGACACTTGACACAAAGAAATACTCCACATGTTTGCTTCTGTTTTGCCATGATTCTTGAAGTGGTGTACACACTGTGAAATATTACGATTTATTCATTCAAAGTCTTATGTGATCTTCCATACTACATACTCGCACCTACTTACTGAAAGTTATTCAAACTGAAGGCTGTTAGTGGTCATGTATGCATTTCTTTTATTTTATGATGGACAAGGTAACCAAAATGTATTTTACAATTCATAATGAGTAGAACATTTGGCTCAGGTGGACTACACAGAGGTTGTGTGAGGACATTGTGTCTTCGGATTGCATGGGATGATAAATTGAAGTTTGCACTAGGATTTTGTCTGTACTTGTTCGAGGAGACTGACTAGAGCAAAGAGTTGTTATGGAAGTGAAATTATATTGGTGATAAGGTTTATATGTATCGACGTATTTAAGAGGTATTATTGGGGTACTGAGATTATGTGAAGTTGATGATTATTGGAGTTTTGGTGGACAAGAGGTAAGGTAAATGATATTGATGATAAGGTTTATATGTTTAGACGTAAGAGGTATTATTGAAGTATTGAGATTATATGATGCTGATGATTATTGGAGTTTTGGTGGATAAGAGGTAAAATAAGTGAGGAGCATTTTTTTTTTGTTGGTTTATAGGGAACACGGAGGATGAAGATGGCAGACTAGAACACTCAAGTGGAAGGAAGATTGTCTACACACACACTTCGTTAAATCAATAAACAGTATATATTTTTTTTGGAGAGAGGAAGTATTTGCATATCTTGGCACACTGACAGTTGTTCAGCAACCGTACATTTTGATTTGGCTTGGCAAACATTGGTCTTGACATGATGACTACGACATTGACTAACTATTATTGACTGTTATACACTGTTACCACTACTACTTGATACACATGTTGAACATAAAATTTTACACAGAATTGCATTTACGCAGTTAACACTATTCAATTACACAGTAGTACTTAATGTGGATGAAAGATGAGTGAGTGTGTTTTGTGTCTTTTCCTTTCCTAATCCCAAATAATTGGTACCGACCTATCTCCTAAATATTATTTTACATGTTTGTTGTGGCCTGCACTGACACCCATAAATATTATAGGTTTACTGATATTTGTGTGTTTGTAATATTTAATATGACAATTATCTGATATCATTTGTGTGTTTATTATAATTTGTATGTTTAGTGTAAGAACATTGATAATAATTTTGTAAAAGAAATTGTGTGTGCCTTCAAACTGTTGTTCGTGCTTGCACCTATTCAACATTGCTGGGTGCCACTGATGGAACTGCTTCTACTGAAATGTCACTTGTTGGTTTCTGCACCTACTCAACATTACTGGGTGCCACTGATGGGCTGCTTCTACTGAAATTATGTCACTTGTTGGTGTCTGCACCTGCTCAATATTGCTGGGTGCCACTGATGGAACTGCTTCTACTGAAATAATGTCACTTGTTGGTGTCTGCACCTGCTCAACATTGCTGGGTGCCACTGATGGAGCTGCTTCTACTGAAATGTCACTTGTTGGTGTCTGCACCTGCTCAACATTGCTGGGTGCCACTGATGGAACTGCTTGTACTGAAATGTCACTTGTTGGTGACTGCACCTGCTCAACATTGCTGGGTGCCACTGGTGAAACTGCTTCTACTGAAATGATGTCACTTGTTGGTGTCTGCACCCGCTCAACATTACTGTGTGCCACTGATGGACTGCTTCTACTGAAATGATGTCACTTGTTGGTGTCTGCACCTGCTCAACATTACTGGGTGCCACTGATGGAACTGCTTCTACTGAAATGATGTCACTTGTTGCTGTCTGCACCTGCTCAACATTGCTGGGTGCCACGGATGGAACTGTTTCTACTGACATAATGTCACTTGTTGGTGTTTGCACCTGTTCAACATTACTGGGTGCCACTGTTAGAATTGTTTCTACCGAACTGATGTTACTTCTTGCTGTCTGCACCTGTTTAACATTGCTGGGTGCCACTGATGGAACTGTTTCTACTCAAATAATGTCACTCGTTGGTGTCTGCACCTGTTGACCATTGCTGGGTGCTACTGCTGGAACTGTCAACTACTTGTTTATTGAACTATGGAAATCATTTTATGTGAATATTTGTATAAACGTATTTTTTTTTTTGTATTTACTGTTTGTGAAATGTTATGAGACTCTTACCTGCACCTGCTCAACATACTGGGTGTCATTGATTGAATAATACTTATGTAAACTATTATGTAAAACCACATGTATGAAAGCATTTGTATTCCTTACTGTATTTTATATATTAGGTTATGGAATGGTCAGTGCAAAGCCAAAAATTATTTAGTGAAGTGATATTTACTTATTAATATTATCTTTTATTTTTATCTGTATTTTTTTGGCGAATTTGGTGGTATTTTCACCACCAATGCTGGCAAAAATACCATCAAATTCTAGCCCGTGGAGGAGGGGCATATGAAAGGTGGCTACACTGAGCCACAGCGCCAGAGATTGCGCCAAAGAGTATTATTCAGCAGCCTCCACTAGCAGTTCTTATCGAGAAGTCGTGGTGGAGAGTGCTTGTTGAGATGTAGCAGTGGTGAGTCGTTGTTGAGAAGTTCCCATGGAGAGTGCTTGTTCAGAACTTGTAGTATTGTTTTGATGGGCTAGACACCAGAGGTTGATGGATTAGGGATGCTGTAATGTGATTTTCGTCAATATATATTAAGGTAAAAAAATTCCTTTTTTTTCATTATTTCAATGTCTTAAACAATAATGCCTCTTGGTCACAGGTTCAGTCAACAAAGCATCTGGCTCGTGTTCTTGTATTAGACTGTATTTCTGGTTTCTATGTGCAATTATAGTATTTCTGGTTTCTTTTTAATTACTTCAGTATAAATGGTGTTTAAAATATCTGGTCTTATTGAGGAAGAACCGTGCCAGATGTGTACGTTGAATCACACTTCCACACACAGAACAGCTACACTTGTGTTTTGTTGTTTCCTAGGTTTTATAGTTGCTGGGGACTTAATTAATTAATTGTGTTAACGGAAATTTCCTTTCATTCTTTGTTGTTGTTCTATGCAGTCAGATTGCGTACAAATACTAATCAGGGCCAACCGTTTACGAGACTTCGTAATCGGTCAGACAGCTACTAAAAATAAAAAAATATTTGCATAAAAAATTTTAATTAAGCCCCCATGCAACGTCGTGCATGTCGGAGAGACTTACTACTGAAATTTCAGGATAGCACTTTTCAGGAGGAGTCAGACAACATATTACTTCCCCCCCTCCGACCAACATCTCACAAATTGACCACGAGGAGACGATTCGAGAAATTAGAGCCAATACAGAGGCTTACCGACAATCATTCTTCCCACGTACTATTAGCGAATGGAACAGAGTTGGAGGGCTCAGACAGTGGTACCGAAAGTACCCTGCGAAACACACTATTAGGTGACTTGCGCAGTACGACGTAGATGTAGATGTAGACCTGTACTTTCTTTGGAATTGTTTATTAATAAGGGGTTGGACCCCCATTTTCCCGTTATACGGCTGCGATTCTTCTGGGAATAGTGGCATATAATGAGTGTACAGTCTCCAGTGGAATGTTATGCCACTCTTCGAACAGAATCTCTCCTAACTCCTGTAGAGACGAGGGGGGAGGAAATCTGCTCTGGACTCTCGCTCCGATACCACCGACAAGGGTTGATACTGATACTGTTGAATTCCAGGGGCTTTGCCGGCCATGGAAGACGCTGCAGTTCAATTGCATGCTCCTCACACCACGATTGTACTGCTCTGGCCGTGTGAATGGGTGGATTATCGTCCTGAAATATGGTATCATTGTTGGGAACAACATGCAAATCATGGGGTGCACATGATTACCTAAAACGTTCACATAATTATTGGCTGTAAAACGACCTTTCAGAGTAATGACGGGACCAGCAGAATACCATGATATGGCTGCCCACACCATCACACTTCCACCTCCATCCTTAACCGTTGGAATCAAGCAATCAGGATTGTAGGTTTCTTTTCGCGTTCTCCAGACGTAAACCCGGCCCGATGATGGAAATAACGAAAACGTTGAATCGTCGGACCATATGGCGTGTTTCCACTGATACGCCGTCCAGGATTTATGCTTCTGACACAATGTTTTACGCTTCTTTGCTTTGGTTGTCGTCACTAGTAGTTTCGGTATAGCAGCTCGTCCGAGAATATTCCGCTCTCGGTGGACAGTGTCGATAGATACGGTGCCTCGAAGATGGCTATTGAGCTGAGCATCCACTTTAGCCGCCGTAGATTTGTGTTGTTTTGACACAAGTCGTGTTAGCGTACGACGATCTCTGTCGTTTAGTTTTGATTTGCGCCCGTTATTACGTTTACACGATACTGTCTTTCCATTTTTGTGTTGGCTGTCATGTTGAAACAGTTGTTCTCGAATAAGTTGGCTGTCTTGGTTACTGATGCTCCAGCTGATTGGGCCCCCACAACCTGCCCTCTTTGGACCTCTGTTATGTCTTTCACTGTACGTGGCCCTCGGCCTCTGAATGCAAATACGAAGTCTGTGCACTACTCGTAAGCAGCCTGCACTGCTGCCCAGTCCGTACTGAACACGCACATTCCAGTGCGACAAGCGCCTTACTTGCGTTGTTAACCATCATACAGAACTGTCCCATTACTACCACTACTCTATCGATCGCTTGCGCCTTGTCCCGCGGTGACGCAGGGTCGGCCATGGTTACCGGATTTGGCATGTTAACTTTTTAAGCGGTGGCCATATGCCCTTCCTGCCGCCACCCCGTACCCCCCCAGGACGGAATCAGTGTACCCCAGCTCTCTGCATCGAGTGTAAATAGTGAAATGGTGTGAATGTGTTGCAAATGTCTGTGAGTCGTGCAACTGAGGCGGGACGTGGGGACCAGCCCGGTATTCACCTAGTAGGATGTGGAAAACCGCCTAAAAACCACATCCAGGCTGGCCGTCGTCGTTAATCCGCCGGGCGGATTCGATCTGGGGCGGGCGCGCCTACCCGAGTCCAGGAAAGAGCGCGTTAGCGCTCTCGGCTATCCTGGCGGGTCATACCATTACTACCACTGTTCACATTATTTTGCCTATCCTCTGTGTACGGAGTGAGCATGGAGTCTTTCACTGATTACAAGAACTTATTTGTAAGGAAATTTGTTGGACATAGAGTACGGCAGGTAAGTCCGGCCACCCAAAATATATCCAAAATGAATACGAAGTGTGTCAGAAAAATAATGCGACTTATTTTTCATCCACCAACTTTTTTTTTTTCAAACAATATTGTGCCCTGTAAAGTAGTTCCCTTCGGCAGCTATATATCTGCGCAATCGTTGTTCCCAGTCTTGGTAGTAGCCCTGAAAGGTTTCGACTAGTAGGGTTTTTAACATGTCGGTCACATTATTTTGAACGTTCTCCAGAGTCCCAAAACAAGGACGTTTTAGGACTTTTTCGATTTCGGGAAAAGAAAAGAGTCACAAGAACTCAGATCAGGTGAATAGCGGGAGGGGGGGGGGGGTGGCTGTGGAACAACAGGAATGTCTTTCGAGGTCAAAAATTCCGTACTGAAAGTGTTAGTATGACATAGGCGGCTGTCATAATGTAGCATCCACTCTTCTGCAATACCCGGTCTCACTCCATTCAGCCTTTCCCTGAGCCTTTCAGGGACATCTGTGTAAAACACTTGGTTCACACTTTGTCCTGGAGGAATAAGTTCGTTATGCATGATACCTACTTTCACAAAGCAAATCAGCACAGTTTTGATTTGTTCATTGGAGCTTTTTACGGCCGAGGAGATGTCTCAGTGTGCCACTTCCTACTTTACTGTTTTGTCTCACACTCGTACTCAAATGTCCATAGTTCATCACCTAAATGTAAATGTCGTGTGAGCAGGGCCTTCCGTCGCATAGACTGTTAGCCGGGTGCAAGCCTTTCGGTTTGACGCCACTTCGGCGACTTGCGCGTCGATGGGGATGAAATGATGATGACTACGACAACACAACACCCAGTCCCTGAGCAGAGAAAATCTCCGACCTAGCTGGAAATCGAACCCGGGGCCTTAGGATTGACATTCTGTCGCGCTGACCACATTTTTTTCTTTTTTTTCATTTTGTTCGATATAGTTCGTTGCGTTTGGTCTAGGCGGACGTCACAAGACATCCGTTCAAGTTGATCGTTGATCTCTTGACTCAGTTTTTTCTATTACAGAGAACACGCAGCCCTCTGACCGAACACGCTCAGCTACCGTGCCGGCACCACTCAGCTACCGCGGGGAGGACAGTTCATCATCTGTTATCACATTACTGAACCATTCGTGGTCATTGACAATCCTCTCAAGAAGATCAATGTACACATTTGTTCGATTATCCTTCTGCTGAGTTGCGAAGTTTTTCAGCATCATTTCGGCATAGATCTTCCGCATTGTCAAAACTTTGGTCAAAATTTGGCCTATGGTAAAGCGTTTAACAGGTCGGTCTGATCTCCACGGAGCACGCGCACGTTCTGATGTCGAAGGTCTCCCTGAGCGAGGTGCATCTACAACGTGTTCTTGGCTGTTCACAAATTATTTGTGCCGGCGAGAAACTTGCACTTTTGGGGTGGAATGTTCTAAATTTCCAGTTCAAATTTTCAGGTATCACTCTTGGGGATTCGTGAAGTTCAGCACAAAGCTTGATGAATTAACGTTGCTCTAAATTCCGCTGTTCCATTTTCAAAACACGCAACGAAAACACAACTTCACTGTTAGCAATCTCAAAAGCCACGTGATGGCTGTACAGAGCTGAAACTCGGACCGAGCATCTGGAAGGAATGAACACAAGCAGAACAACACAGCGTTGCCGGCTTGCTCATGGTGTTATCAGCCTCATTACTTTTCTTCCACATCTAGATTATAGCGGACAAAAAGGCTAATGCGAATTTCCTGACGTTCACAAGCTATTTTTATCGTTTACAGTCACCGAACTACGACATCGACTTTGTTTCTTTTTCTTCTAATGGAACTATATAGGCGTACACTACCGTTTTAGGAAATTTCAAGAAGCAAATGCACGAATTCAGTTAATTTACCACAGATTAGGTACATGAGAATCGGACCATTGGCTTTCACAATATATATAAATGACCTAGTAGATAGTGTCGGAAGTTCCATGCGGATTTTCGCGGATGATGCTATAGTATACAGAGAAGTTGCAGCATTAGAAAATTGCAGCAAAATGCAGGAACATCTGCAGCGGATAGGCACTTGGTGCTGGGAGTGGCAACTGACCCTTAACATAGACAAATGTACTGTATTGCTAACACATAGAAAGAAGGATCCTTTATTGTATGATTATATGATAGCGGAACAAGCACTGGAAGCAGTTCCTTCTGTAAAATGTCAGGGAGTATGCGTGCGGAACGAATTGAAGTGGAATGATCATATAAAATTAATTGTTGGTAAGGCGGGTGCCAGGTTGAGATTCATTGGGAGATTTCTTAGAAAATGTAGTCTATCAACGAAGGAGGTGGCTTACAAAACACTCGTTCGACCTATACTTGAGTATGGCTCATCAGTGTCGGATCCGTAGCAGGTCGGGTTGACAGAGGAGATAGAGAGGATCCAAAGAAGAGCGGAGCGTTTCGTCACAGGGTTATTTGGTAACCGTGATAGCGTTACGGAGATGTTTAGCAAACTCGTGGTAGACTCTGCAAGAGAGGCGCTCTGCATCCCGGTGTAGCTTGTTGTCCAGGTTTCGAGAGGGGGCGTTTTTGGATGTGGTATCGAATATATTGCTTCCCCATACTTATACCTCCCGAGGAGATCACGAATGTAAAAATAGAGAGATTCGAGCGCGCACGGAGGCTTTCCGGCAGTCGTTCTTCCCGCGAACCATACGCGACTGGAACAGGAAAGGGACGTAATGACAGTGGCACGTAAAGTGCCCTCCGACACACACCGTTGGGTGGCTTGCGGAGTATAAAGGTAGATGTAGATGTAGACAAGTAACAAATGATTACCTTTTCAAATCTGTACACATGTCCTTTGAGCCCTAGTATTCCGTACGTCATGTGAACATCATGCGCTGCAGTTAGAGCTGCTATACGCCGTGGCATTGAATCAATAAGGTTCTGAATATATTCCCTCTACGCAGTTTGTATCAGAGAAGACAAATCCGTGGTACTGGTTACTGGAGGACCGTGACGCACCAGGTGCCGACCAACCATATCCCAGACATGTTCCATGGATGACATGTCTGGCGAACGTGCAGGCCAGGGAAGCAATGGTACCTGTCGCTCCTCGAAGAAGGCCTGTACATTCCTCGCAATATGTGGCCGGGCATTGTCCTGTTGAAATGTGGCCTGTGGAGATGCCTGAGGGGGAGTACCTCAGGCTCCATAACCTCCGTTAGGTACCGGTTGCTGTTCAAAGTGCCCGCAATACGTACGAGGCGAGATCGGTTGTTGTAACCAGTGACGCCCCAAACCATCACACCTGGTTGTAACTAACCACGTTACTACGGGTTATTCCTTATTATTGGGAATGGAAATACTTATTGCTTATGAAATAAACGTGAGAAGAATAGGGTCGCCACCGACTCAAACCATACAACTAATCAAAGATTTGGTCGAGTCAGAAAATAAATTAATTTGATCACAGACCAAAAACTCACAAAAATGCATACGTTGTGAGGTCGCTCACGGCGGATACGATGTAATTAATAGTAGTGCCCGTGCGCTGTTCACGACAATCAAACATTTAAAATAAAATAGAAATTGCATGAACACTGCATAAGATCAGCTCCCAGCAACACACCTGAAAATATGACTTAATCTAAAGCATTTGTTATAAAATACAAGAGGAGACTAATCACTGGACCTGTGCATAAGGAAACGCATTGGATGTGCTAATGGGAAAGCTACGAGGTGAGTGGCTTAGGCGCAAAAACGTAATCTCGGAACACAAGAGAAAATTGTAGATAAAATCATTTATTCCTAAACTAAGGATGTGAGGCACGTACACGATTCCTGATAACACGTGGTTTGTGGAGGCACAATTTCTAGGTATAGTGCCAAATTCCAACAATATCACATCATACAATCATGTTAACATTTTCTAAAACAAACATGCGATCGGACAGTTAGTGATGCCGGTAGCCCAACAACTATAATGTTCTACCACGTGGTTGGCTCCCCACGGACGAAAGACACGGAAAGTAAGGAAAATTTACGAGAAGGCAACGCTCTAAATATTTAGAAAGGTGAAAGCTTATACAGGCACAGCTGAAGGCAAACAGACATTCATACAGAAGCGAGTGCTCACTTCTTATCGACACCTTTGTGTGGCGCTCTTCCGGCGGATCCAAGTCTGCTACAGAAATTTGCTAAAAGAAAAATCTGCCAAAGTTTTGCATTCCTTGCTGCGACAAGGCAAAGCAATCTTCCAGATTTGAAAAGCGAGACCAAAGGTTAACAGCTCTCCCCTCGCCAAGTAACAACGCGCCACGCGGTCAGTCTAACTCACCCTTCTTCGACTGGAGCACAGCTGTGGACGCTTCCCGTACCGGCGGCAGACTGCCTCCCGCTTCTCCATCCTCTTCCACGCTCCGCATGGACCGGAAAACCCCAAGATGTCATTTCCGCCACCAACCTAACGCAGGTGGATTTCTCACAAGTAGCGGAAACCTCATTGCCGACTTGACCACTACGAGAGTTGGCTATTCTGTGCAACTGCTGCTGAATCTGTACGACTATCGCAGACTTTCTGCAGCAGACTACGCCACCGTCTAGCAACGTGACACACAACCACATTCATTCAATCACACTACTATGAGAGTAAAGAGAATAGAGAAACAAGGAAAAGAAAGAGAAATGGTAATGAAAATGGGCTACCGGACTAATGAAAGGTGGCTACAGGACCCTTTCATGGTGTTTGTCCGCTATGCCGCTCCACATTGCAGCCATCCAGTTTGCGCTCACCACGGTACCGCCGGACACGTATGCGGCCATCACTGTGGGACACGCTGAAGCGGGACTCATCCGAAATTATTACATGTTGCCACTCAGCACCCCAGTGACGGTGTTTACGTCCCCATTGCAGTCGGAGAAGCTTTTGGTTTCTGGGCAATGGAAGCCGACGTAATGGCATGCGTGCAACCAGTCCAGCCTGCAGCAGACGGCGACGAACCGTCGATGCAGAAAGTTCACACCTGTTGCAGTGCTCCAGCTACGAGCCAACACTGTGCATGACGCTGCACATTCCGTAATGGCCATGCGGACAAGATGACGGTCATCCCGTGCTGTGGTCATGTTCTGTGCTCCAGATCCCGCTCGTCGCTGCGTACGACCTTCCTCTATCCATTGCCTCCACACACGCATCACTATCGTAGCAGCATCCATGTGCGAGCAGAGATGTCACGGTATGACAGCCCCGTTTCCCGATCATTCTGCCCCGTTCAAACTTGATCATGTACTGATATGGCTCCCTTTGACGCCGACGAGGCATACTGGCACTCACCGCGTTGTTTCCACCTCGTGTGACAGCTCTTCACCAACTACACGAGGCGCAACACCGACCCTCTCGGACCGACACGAGAGGGCTCTGCTCCACCTACGTGTACCCCATCTCGCTGAGAAACGTATCAAATATTACTTTTCACACCCGTCGCCACTTCCACCAAGTGTGGCACTATTCGGGTAATTCCTTCGCGGTGCTGCACTTTTCACAAACGGCAGTGTACCTTTTTGTGACATCTGAAAGATGCTTCTACGAGAACTTCAACGACGTGACATGTATGGGACTTGATCAAATAGTATCAGGGGCAACAGCGACTCAAACCACTGTCCCGCCATTAGGAAAAGAGGTTCCACAAACGACTGCGTTATAGAAACAAATTTAAACAAGCACTTAACATGGGTACGGTTTATATGTTTATTACCACATATATAACAAGTGCTCAAAATATTCACCTTGAGTATTGCTGCACTCTACAAAGTGATTTTAGAGAAACGATAGTATACGTTAATTTTCACGTGGAGTTAACAGCAGCGCAGGTCCGTGTTATGAGGCGTTTCATGGCACCAGAATTCGTGGGTGTATCTTGTTTTAATTTTCACCACAGATAAAACTATAGGAGTGTTATGTTTAGTGAGTGTGCAGACCAGTTTGCGTTTCCTGCTTTCGAATGCTCTCCAAACACTCTCTTACGACGGTCTGTCCTTACATGTATGGAATGGGTGGGACATCCGTCATGTTGGTACCACATTGATTGCTTTAACTCCAGTGGGATATCTTACAATAACTGCGGCAGCAGCATATCTTAGGAATTCGAGATACTTGGATGTATTTAGATTCCCGTCAATAAAACGTGAATCAATGATGAGGGTGTTGAAAAACACGCACCGGACGTTTATAGACCAAGAGCATTATCTTTTTCCACTTTTTGAAGTCACACATATTTTCAACTGAGGATTAGTGCAAATGGCGAAGATTAGCTTGTCCATGGTTTGTAAATATGCTTCTTCCTTAAATAATATTTTGCGTAGCTATGCCGCACCGCTTTTCGTACATAACATTCGGAGAACTGTAACCAGTTTTCGGAGTTATTGTCATGAAGCCAATTTTGGAAGTTATTGCCGTGAAGCTGTACATGCAACGAAATATGAAGAAATGATATGCGGTGGAACGCAGTGTTTGCAGAACCCTCACCTGATTGACCCCTCTCGTACTTCCGAGATGCCTGTTCATCTACATCTACATGACTACTCTGCTGGTAGAGGGTTCATAGAACCACAATCATACTATCTCTCTACCATTCCACTCTCGAACAGCGCGCGGGAAAAACGAACACCTAAACCTTTCTGTTCGAGCTCTGATTTCTCTTATTTTATTTTGATGATCATTCCTACCTATGTAGGTTGGGTTCAACAAAATATTTTCGCATTCGGAAGAGAAAGTTGGTGACTGAAATTTCGTAAATAGATCTCGCCGCGACGAAAGTCTTTGCTTTAATGACTTCCATCCCAATTCGCGTATCATATCTGCCACACTCTCTCCCCTATTACGCGATAATACAAAACGAGCTGCCCTTTTTTGCACCCTTTCGATGTCCTCCGTCAATCCCACCTGGTAAAGATCCCACACCGTGCAGCAATATTCTTACTGAGGACGAACGAGTGTAGTATAACCAGAATGAGATTTTCACTCTGCAGCGGAGTGTGCGCTGATATGAAACTTCCTGGCAGATTAAAACTGTGTGCCCGACCGAGACTCGAACTCGGGACCTTTGCCTTTCGCGGGCAAGTGCTCTACCAACTGAGCTACCGAAGCACGACTCACGTCCGGTACTCACAGCTTTACTTCTCCCAGTACCTCGTCTCCTACCTTCCAAACTTTACAGAAGCTCTCCTGCGAACCTTGCAGAACTAGCACTCCTGAAAGAAAGGATATTGCGGAGACATGGCTTAGCCACAGCCTGGGGGATGTTTCCAGAATGAGATTTTCACTCTGCAGCGGAGTGTTGTATAAGCTGTCTCTATAGCGGACTTGTTGCATCTTCTAAGTGTCCTGCCAATGAAACGAAACCTTTGGCTCGCCTTCCCCACAATATTATCTATGTGGCCTTTCCAACTGAAGTTGTTCGTAATTTTAACACCCAGGTACTTAGTTGAATAGACTGCCTTGAGAATTGTACTATTTATCGAGTAATCGAATTCCAACGGATTTCTTTTGGAACTCATATGGATCACCTCACATTTTTCGTTATTTAGCGTCAACTTCCACCTGCCACACCATACAGCAATCTTTTCTAAATCGCTTGGCAACTGATACTGGTCTTCGGATGACCTTACTAGACGGTAAATTACAGCATCATCTGCGAACAACCTAAGAAAACTGCTCAGATTGTAACCCAGGTCATTTATATAGATGAGGAACAGCGAAGGTCCCAGGACGCTTCCCTCGGGAACACCTGATATCACTTCAGTTTTACTCGATGATTTGCCGTCTATTACTACGAACTGCGACCTTCCTGACAGGAAATCACGAATCCAGTAGACCAACTGAGACGATACCTCGTAGGCCCGCAGCTTGATAAGAAGTCGCTTGTCAGGAACGGTGTCAAAAGCTTTCCGGAAATCTAGAAATACGGAATCAACTTGAGATCCCCTGTCGATAGCGGCTATTACTTCGTGCGAATAAAGAGCTAGCTGCGTTGCACAAGAACGATGTTTTCTGAAACCATGATGATTACGTTTCAATAGGTCGTTCCCTTCGAGGTGATTCATAATGATTGAATACAGTATATGCTACAAAACCCTAATGCAAACCGACGTCAATGATATAGTTCTGTAGTTCGATGGATTACTCCTACTACCGTTCTTAAACACTGGTGCGACCTGCGCAATTTTCCAATCTGTACGTACAGATCTATCGGTGAGCGAGCGGTTGTATACGACTGCTAAGTAGAGAGCAATTGTATCAGCGTAATCTGAAAGGAACCTAATCGGTATACAATCTTGACCTGAAGACTTGCCCGTATCAAACGATTTGAGTTGCTTCGCAACCCTTAAGGTATCTACTTCTAAGAAACTCACGCTAGCAGCTGTTCGTGTTTCAAATTCTGGAATATTCCATTCGTCTTCCCTGGTGAAGGAATTTCGGGAAACTGCGTTCAATAACTACGCTTTAGCGGCACAGTCGTCGGTAACAGTACCATCGGCACTGCACAGCGAAGGTATTGAGTGCGTCTTGCCACTTGTGTACTTTACATACGACCAGAATTTCTGTTAGTGACGTTTTCATTGTGTGTTACTGCTGTCAAAATGTTAGTTTCATTTCTTTCATCTGTAGCTCTTCTTTTCTTTGGCATATGTTATTCTCCACACGTTCAGTTTCTGGAACTTTTTTTTTATAATGTTTACAAAGACAGACCGTGTGTGTTTGGCACTGTCTAGATACACTTCACCACGCCACCTCACCGCTGCTCTAGTAAGTTGGATACATTCGTCATACACGATGCTCCCTTTGTCGACTGTCGTATACACTGTAAATGTCTCGACACTTTTGCGAGCGACTTGTCTTATTGCTATAACAGCACCCAAGACAGACTGATAGGCTTCCGGAGCGCAAGTTAACAGAAGACTCATACCTGAGTAACGTGTGCGCTGACACTATAATGCCGCAGATGTTTGTGGAGCACACTCCATATAAACACCTTTAGAAAAGACCTCATAACACCTAAGTTTACACGAAATGTTAATAAATTCCTCTTTTTCAGAATTGTTTTTCTTTCTGTAGTCTTCGATACCTAATATCCTCTTTATTTCGACGGTCATCACTTATTTTGCTGCCCAAATAGCGAAACCCGTTGACTAGTGTGTCATTCCCTAACATAATTTTATGAGAATCACGTGGTAAACTTCGGCTACATACTATTCCTCTAGTTTTATTCCGGTTGTCGTCTTACACCCACCATTTAGGACACTATCCATTCCATAGTAATATTTTGACCATTCGACCATGCATCCCCTGAATTATTTTCTGCTAGTCATACACCCGTGCTTCGCAACGGACGTTAAAGAAGAATCTTAGCATCGCTTAGCTTCTTTTTAGCATTCCATACATCCGTCAGTAAAAATAGAACCTTTATAGGATGACAATGTTAATAAATTAGATTGTGATACTTTTTGCCAGTAATGAAATCAAGTGTAACTAAAACCTATCGACAAAAGCAAAGCAATGTCACAAAGTTTGTAATATACAAAGCGAAATCAGTAAATCCGTATATCTTAGCGCAGTAAATTGAATATTAGTTCATATTCATAAATATTGTGGTGAGCAAGGGCGATTTACATTGGGGAGGGGGGGGGGTAATGAAGGCACATGGGAAGGGTTGTGTCCCTTACCCCCCCAACCCCCCCCCCCCCCCTCGCCCGCACAACACACACACACACACACACAGTCCGAGAGGGAGACAGAGAGAGGAGAGACACTGAATTTCGGCATGATCACAATTTTTACTTACGGGCAGCATGTATTTGTGAGTCTAAAAGTTCAGAAAGCGTGGAAGTACATCTACATTGATCTACATTGATACTCCGCAAGCCACCCAACGGTGTGTGGCGGAGTAACGGAACATATGTCTCATTTGTTGCGTTACGCCTTCTTCTTTATGTTTTGGCACAATTTACGATAAAAATGCAATATAACACGACGTCGTATATTGTTTCGTGATTGCGTAACAGATAAATGAGCCTTCGTGTAGGTTTTGAGCAAAGTAAAGACTTCCACTTTATTAAAAATTTGCAAATTTCTAGAGTTGAGTACACACACACTTTTAGATATTTTCGTTAAGTATCTGGTCTCTTTGTATTTTTTCCTAGTTTTTAAGTCCTCGTATCGGCATATACAGCGTATTGTCCTGTTTGGCGGTTTTAGCAGGAAGCAGCGTGTTTTAAGCATAATATAGCGCTTCGCTTCTTGTTCAAGGGCTGAGTGAATGATTCCATAAAGTACCAATACTACGAGGGTTGGAACTTCAATAGTGGCAACTATTTATTCACAACCGATACAAAAGAGTTACATGATTGCACCTGTTACTGTCCTTCAAATTAGTCAGCAGCGTTGTGTAGAACCCGTTGTCAGCAGCGATGTGGAAGGCGCAACATACCGTTAGCAGAACCTGTTCTGTTGATGGTGCGAATGGAGCGGTCTAAAGTTATGGTGATTCTCGTGTACGACTGTGATGGTGTTATCCCAACGCATTACGTTCCTCCACGGCAGACCGTCAATACACAGCATTACTGTTCGGTTTTGGAGCATCACCTGCGACCGGCTTTGCGAAAGAAGCGGCGACACTTCCTGTGCAGCCCACCCATCATTTTGCACGACAATGCGAGGGTGCATACAGCGCAAGCTGTGGCTCCTCTGTTCGGTCGATGGGACTGGGAAGTACTGTACCATCCACCATACTCACCGGACTTAAGTCGTTGTGAGTTTGACTTGATTCCAAAGATTAAGGAACCACTTCGTGGCATTCGCTTCAGAACCGTTCCAGAGATTCGGCAGGCGGTAGACCGGTCCATTCGCACCATCAACAGAACAGGCTCTTCTAACGGTATACTACGCCTTCCACATCACTGGCAACGGGTTCTACATAGCTCTGGTGACTACGTTGAAGGACAGTAATAGGGGCAAACATGTAACTCTTTTGTATCGGTTGTGAATAAATAGTTGCCACTACTTCTAACGGTATACTACGCCTTCCACATCACTGGCAACGGGTTCTACATAGCTCTGGTGACTACGTTGAAGGACAGTAATAGGGGCAAACATGTAACTCTTTTGTATCGGTTGTGAATAAATAGTTGCCACTACTTAAGTTCCAGTCCTCGTAATAAAGTTTCTTGTGCCTGAAAAGCTTATATCCACGCTTGGTTTTAGACAGCATCGATCGTACTTTGGTTTCCCTCTTCTCACATGGTATGCTGAAAACTATAGATGAAGGGCAACAGGCAGATTCCATATTTCGAGGTTTCCGGAAAGCATTTGACACTGTGCCCCAGTGGAGGCTGTTGACGAAGGTACGAGCTCATGGAGTAAGTAACTCAAATCGCTTGATACGGGAAAGTCTTCAGGTCCAGATTGTATGCCGATTAGGTTCCTTTCAGATAACGCTGATACAATAGCTCCCTACTTAGCAATCATATACAACCGCTGGCTCACCGATAGATCTGTACCTACAGATTTGAAAATTGCGCAGGTTGCACCAGTGTTTAAGAAGGGTAGTAGGAGTAATCCATCGAACTACAGACCTATATCATTGACGTCGGTTTGCATTAGGGTTTTGGAGCATATACTGTATTCAAAGATTATGAATCACCTCGAAGGGAACGATCTATTGATACGTAATCAGCATGGTTTCAGAAAACATCGTTCTTGTGCAACGCAGCTACCTCTTTATTCGCACGAAGTAATGCCCGCTATCGACAGCGGATCTCAAGTTGATTCCGTATTTCTAGATTTCCGGAAAGCTTTTGACACCGTTCCTCACAAGCGACTTCTAATCAAGCTGCGGGCCAATGTCTCAGTTGTGCGACTGGATTCATGATTTCCTGTCAGGAAGGTCGCAGTTCGTAGTTTTTTTTTTTTGGTCATCAGTCTACTGACTGGTTTGATGCGGGCAGATGTCCTATCATCCTGTCCCTTCTCCCTATCAGTGTTTTCCACATATTCCTTTCCTCTCCGATTCTGCGTAGAACCTCCTCATTCCTTACCTTATCAGTCCACCTAATTTTAACATTCATCTATAGCACCACATCTCAAATGCTTCGATTCTCTTCTGCTCCGGTTTTCCCACAGTCCATGTTTCACTACCATACAATGCTGTACTCCAGACGTACATCATCAGAAATTTCTTCCTCAAATTAAGGCCGGTATTTGATGTTAGTAGACTTCTCTTGGCCAGAAATGCCTTTTTTGCCATAGCGAGTCTGCTTTTGATGTCCTCCTTGCTCCGTCCGTCATTGGTTATTTTACTGCCTAGGTAGCAGAATTCCTTAACTTCATTGACTTCGTGACCATCAATCCTGATGTTAAGTTTCTCGCTGTTCTCGTTTCTACTACTTCTCATTACCTTCGTCTTTCTCCGATTTACTCTCAAACCATACTGTGTACTGATTAGACTGTTCATTCCGTTCAGCAGATCATTTAATTCTTCTTCACTTTCACTCAGGATAGCAATGTCATCAGCGAATCGTATGATTGATATCCTTTCACCTGGTATTTTAATTCTACTCCTGAACCTTTCTTTTATTTCCATCATTGCTTCCTCGATGTACAGATTGAAGAGTAGGGGCGAAAGGCTACAGCCTTGTCTCACACCCTTCTTAATACGAGCACTTCGTTCTTGATCGTCCACTCTTATTATTCCCTCTTGGTTGTTGTAAATATTGTATATGACCCGTCTCTCCCTATAGCTTACCCCTACTTTTTTCAGAATCTCGAGCAGCTTCCACCATTTTATATTGTCGAACACTTTTTCCAGGTCGACAAATCCTATGAAAGTGTCTTGATTTTTCTTTAGCCTTGCTTCCATTATTAGCCGTAACGTCAGAACTGCCTCTCTCGTCCCTTTACTTTTCCTAAAGCCAAACTGATCGTCACCTAGCGCATTCTCAATTTTCTTTTCCATTCTTCTGTATATTATTCTTGTAAGCAGCTTCGATGCATGAGCTGTAAAGCTGATTGTGCGATAATTCCCGCACTTGTGAGCTCTTGCCGTCTTCGGAATTGTGTGGATGATGCTTTTCCGAAAGTCAGATGGTATATCGCCAGACTCATATATTCTACACACCAACGTGAATAGTCGTTTTGTTGCCACTTCCCCCAATGATTTTAGAAATTCTGATGGAACGTTATCTATCCCTTCTGCCTTATTTGACAGTAAGTCCTCGAAAGCCCTTTTAAATTCCGATTCTAGTACTGGATCCCCTATCTCTTCTAAATCGACTCCTGTTCCTTCTTCTATCACATCAGACAAATCTTCACCCTCATAGGGGCTTTCAATGTATTCTTTCCACCTATCTGCTCTCTCCTCTGCATTTAACAGTGGAATTCCCGTTGCACTCTTAATGTTACCACCGTTGCTTTTAATGTCACCATAGGTTGTTTTGACTTTCCTGTATGCTGAGTCTGTCCTTCCGAGAATCATATCTTTTTCGATGTCTTCACATTTTTTCCTGCAGCCATTTCGTCTTAGCTTCCCTGCACTTCCTATTTATTTCATTCCTCAGCTACTTGTATTTCTGTATTCCTGATTTTCCCGGAACATGTTTGTACTTCCTCCTTTCATCAATCAACTGAAGTACACTCCTGGAAATTGAAATAAGAACACCGTGAATTCATTGTCCCAGGAAGGGGAAACCTAATTGACACATTCCTGGGGTCAGATACATCACATGATCACACTGACAGAACCACAGGCACATAGACACAGGCAACAGAGCATGCACAATGTCGGCACTAGTACAGTGTATATCCACCTTTCGCAGCAATGCAGGCTGCTATTCTCCCATGGAGACGATCGTAGAGATGCTGGATGTAGTCCTGTGGAACGGCTTGCCATGCCATTTCCACCTGGCGCCTCAGTTGGACCAGCGTTCGTGCTGGACGTGCAGACCGCGTGAGACGACGCTTCATCCAGTCCCAAACATGCTCAATGGGGGACAGATCCGGAGATCTTGCTAGCCAGGGTAGTTGACTTACACCTTCTAGAGCACGTTGGGTGGCACGGGATACATGCGGACGTGCATTGTCCTGTTGGAACAGCAAGTTCCCTTGCCGGTCTAGGAATGGTAGAACGATGGGTTCGATGACGGTTTGGATGTACCGTGCACTATTCAGTGTCCCCTCGACGATCACCAGTGGTGTACGGCCAGTGTAGGAGATCGCTCCCCACACCATGATGCCGGGTGTTGGCCCTGGGTGCCTCGGTCGTATGCAGTCCTGATTGTGGCGCTCACCTGCACGGCGCCAAACACGCATACGACCATCATTGGCACCAAGGCAGAAGCGACTCTCATCGCTGAAGACGACACGTCTCCATTCGTCCCTCCATTCACGCCTGTCGCGACACCACTGGAGGCGGGCTGCACGATGTTGGGGCGTGAGCGGGAGACGGCCTAACGGTGTGCGGGACCGTAGCCCAGCTTCATGGAGACGGTTGCAAATGGTCCTCGCCGATACCCCAGGAGCAACAGTGTCCCTAATTTGCTGGGAAGTGGCGGTGCGGTCCCCTACGGCACTGCGTAGGATCCTACGGTCTTGGCGTGCATCCGTGCGTCGCTGCGGTCCGGTCCCAGGTCGACGGGCACGTGCACCTTCCGCCGACCACTGGCGACAACATCGATGTACTGTGGAGACCTCACGCCCCACGTGTTGAGCAATTCGGCGGTACGTCCACCCGGCCTCCCGCATGCCCACTATACGCCCTCGCTCAAAGTCCGTCAACTGCGCATACGGTTCACGTCCACGCTGTCGCGGCATGCTACCAGTGTTAAAGACTGCGATGGAGCTCCGTATGCCACGGCAAACTGGCTGACACTGACGACGGCGGTGCACAAATGCTGCGCAGCTAGCGCCATTCGACGGCCAACACCGCGGTTCCTGGTGTGTCCGCTGTGCCGTGCGTGTGATCATTGCTTGTACAGCCCTCTCGCAGTGTCCGGAGCAAGTATGGTGGGTCTGACACACCGGTGTCAATGTGTTCTTTTTTCCATTTCCAGGAGTGTATTTCTTCTGTTACCCATGGTTTCTCCGCAGCTACCTTCTTTGTATGTTTTCCTTCCCAACTTCTGTGATGGACCTTTTTAGAGATGTCCATTCCTCTTCAGCTGTACTGCCTACTGCGCTACTCCTTATTGCTGTATCTCGTCATTCCTTAGTACTTCCGTATCCCACTCCTTTGCGTATTGATTCTTCCTGACTAATGTCTTGAACTTTAGCCTACTCTTCATCACTACTATATTGTGATCTGAGTCTATATCTGCTCCTGAGTACGCCTTACAATCCAGTATCTGATTTCGGAATCTCTGTCTGAGCATGATGTAATCTAATTGAAGTCTTCCCGTATCTCCCGGCCTTTTGCAGGTATACCTCCTCCTCTTGTGATTCTTGAACAGGGTATTCGCTATTAGTAGCTGAAACTTGTTACAGAACTCAATTAGTCTTTCTCCTCTTTCATTCCTCGTCCCAAGCCCATATTCTCCTGTAACCTTTTCTTCTACACCTTCCCCTATAACTGCATTCCAGTCGCCCATGACTATTAGATTTTCGTCCCCCTTTACACACTGCATTACCCTTCAATATCCTCATACACTTTCTCTATCTGTTCATCTTCAGCTTGCGACGTCGGCATGTATACCTGAACCATCGTTGTCGGTGTTGGTCTGCTGTCGATTCTGATTAGAACAACCCGGTCACTGAACTGTTCACAGTAACACACCCTCTGCCCTACCTTCCTATTCATAACGAATCCTACACCTGTTATACCATTTTCTGCTGCTGTTGATATTACCCGATACTCATCTGACCAGAAATCCTTGTCTTCCTTCCACTTCACTTCACTGACCCCTACTATATCGAGATTGAGCCTTTACATTTCCCTTTTCAGATTTTCTAGTTTCCCTACCACGTTCAAGCTTCTGGCATTCCTCGCCCCGACTCGTAGAACGTTATCCTTTCGTTGATTATTCAATCTTTTTCTCATGGTAACCTCCCCCTTGGCAGTCCCCTCCCGGAGATCCGAGTGGGGGACTATTCCGGATTCTTTTGCCAATGGAGAGATCATCATGACACTTCTTCAATTACAGGCCACATTTCCTGTGGATACGCGTTACGTGTCTTTAATGCAGTGGTTTCCATTGCCTTCTGCATCCTCATGTCGTTGATCATTGCTGATTCTTCCGCCTTTAGGGGCAATTTCCCCCCCCCCCCCCCCCCTCCCTGAATCTCTATCCGCTCCTCCGCCCTCTTTGACAAGGCCGTTGGCAGAATGAGGCTGCTTCTTACGCCGGAAGTCTTTGGCCGCCAGTGCTGATTACTTGTCAAAATTTAGGCAAATGCCATCCTTCCGGCGAAAATAACACAAGACATTATACTCGTGCCAGGCGAGCAAATTTTTTTGTTTTTATGAACAAGGTGTAGGAAAAAAAGAATAATAATCCTGATGTAAGCAAGAGGTGTGAAGCAATATACAGTGGAGTGAGGGAAAAACCACTGTGTTCTGGTATAGTGCATAAACGAAAGGAGGCGCGTGTCCATGCGCCTACTCCACTGTGGGTTACAATATAGAAAGTAGCGCGGGGAGTCTCAGATGTCAGCAGGGGGGGGGGGGGGGGGGGCGGGAGTGTTGTCGGCGTGTGGCACCATCCAACTGAGCGGGGGGTGACGTACAGATCGCATGTAGGTAATTGGCGAAGAAGGCGCGGTAGCGCGGTCTGTGTTCGACTTGACTGTGGGCGGTTTGTAAGTACCGCCAGAAATCAAGGCGTGATTTGTCGCCATCATTATACACGTAGGTGATCGTCCATCCCTTGACCCATACAATCGCATGGCCCCTAGACCACAGGTCATTACTTCGTAGTAATAGAAGGTAAATCATCGAAAAAACTGAAGTGATATCAGGTGTTCCCCAGGGAAGCGTCCTGGGACCTCTGCTGTTCCTGATCTATATAAATGACCTGAGTGACAATCTGAGCAGCTCTCTTAGGTTGTTCGCAGATGATGTTGTATTTTACCGTCTAGTAAGATCATCCGAAGACCAGTATCAGTTGCAAAGCGAGTTAGAAAAGATTGCTGTATGGTGTGGCAGGTGACAGTTGACGCTAAATAACGAAAAGTGTGAGGTGATCCACACGAGTTCCAAAAGAAATCCGTTGGAATTCGATTACTCGATAAATAGTACAATTCTCAAGGCTGTCAATTCGACTAAGTACCTGGGTGTTAAAATTACGAACAACTTCAGTTGGAAAGACCACATAGATAATATTGTGGGGAAGGCGAGCCAAAGGTTTCGTTTCATTGGCAGGACAGGCAGAAGATGCAACAAGTCCACTAAAGAGACAGCTTACACTACACTCGTTCGTCCTCTGTTAGAATATTGCTGCACGGTGTGGGATCCTTACCAAGTGGGATTGACGGAGGATATCGAAAGGGTGCAAGAAAGGGCAGCTAGTTTTGTATTATCACGTAATAGGGGAGAGAGTCTGGCAGAAATAATACGCGAGTTGGGATGGAAGTCATTAAAGCAAATACGTTTTTCGTCGCGGCGAGATCTATTTACGAAATTTCAGTCACCAACTTTGTCTTCCGAATGCGAAAATATTTTATTAAGCCCAACCTACATAGGTAGGAATGATCATCAAAATAAAATAAGAGTAATCAGAGCTCCAACAGAAAGGTTTAGGTGTTCGCTTTTCCTGCGCGCTGTTCGGGAGTGGAATGGTAGAGAGATAGTATGATTGTGGTTCGATGAACACTCTGCCAACACTTAAATGTGAATTTGAGAGTAATCATGTAGATGTAGATGTGGAAAGGCATCGCATAAATGGCGGTTGTGAATGAACCATAAAAGATAAACATATGTTCTCAAGGAACTTTATTGGTGCTTTTTGAGGTCTATATTGGAGTATATCAAATTGTATATCAGTATATATCAGTATATCAAATTACACAAATTGATTACGAAGTGTGTTGCTATCTTTAATATCTTTACTGCAAATAGCAGACTACCTTTAAACGTCTGAACAAACTTTCATCAAACATACGTCACGACAATTCTGATTAAACTAGCATCCAAATAAAAAAAAAAAAATCTGCATTGAAATCGATGTATTCGTGTTGATGCTGTGATGCCACAGACATACAAAGGGAAGCATATAACACATGAGTTCGTGCGATGGAACAGCGGAGGGGACGGCGTAAGTCGCGAGCTGTGGTTCTCCGACACTTATTCATCATAGCAATACTACTGGCACACGAACGAAACCGGGGATAGAAGCTAATTGAATGTGCAAATAAATAGACACTACTACTAATCGTTGAAGGACTTTCGAGTGCTTACAGGTGGCTCTCTGTTAATGTAGCACTTTGCAGCTATGCTTTGGACAAACCGACAGACCCAGTTTTGGTTCAAATGGCTCTGAGCACTATGGGACTTCTGAGGTCATCAGTCCCCTAGAACTTAGAACTACTTAAGCCTAACTAACCTAAGGACATCATGCACATCCATGCCCGAGGCAGGATTCGAACCTGCGACCGTAGCGGTCGCGCGGTTCCAGACTGAAGCGCCTAGAACCACTCGGGCACAAGGCCGGCGAACACCCAATATCAAGAACCCCCAACGACAGTAGAGGATTTGCAACATGGTATTACTGTGGCGTGTGCGGCAATATCTGTAGGAACCCTACAACCTGTGAAATACTCTCGTTACCCGTCTGCAAACGTGTATTGATGCAAACGGAGGGCACTTCGATCATATGTTGACTTGACACATTTTCATTGGTCAAGATGTGGGTGTATTTTCTATGCAGGATGTAATGCATAACAACACAGTATCTGTGGGCGACAGAGCGGTGCTTAGCAAAGAGAATTCATCTTTAATTGTAGCTCTAGTTGTCATTTCGCTAGAATAAACATACATTTACAATTAGAAAAACCTAACTTTGCGTTGGACGTGTTACTTGTTTATTTTTGTGGATTGTGCATACCTTTTCACTGTGTGACCCACTGACACAGGCAGAGTGAGGTGCACGCTTGAGTCTCAGGGCGTGCGCTAGCTGTGCGCTTCATTTATTTCCAGCGTCAACTTCGCATCGCAACTTCTCTAGATGTAATTGACGTATTGCGGTGCTACCAAAGCCATTATTTTTGTGATTTTTCGTACTATTGATTGGATACGAAATAATAGGGGGTGTCCATTTAAAAATACACAAGTTTTTGTTGAAAATAGTGTTTGTTTACGTTTTAAAATTTCGCATAGTATTTGGTTTCCTAAGTTCTTGCAGTACGTTTATGCTAGTGAAACCCGTAGGTGAGACAACCTGCATGTGTAGGTACGTGTGTGAGTGAGTGTGAGTGTGTGTGTGTGTGTGTGTGTGTGTGTGTGTGTGTGTGTGTATCTCTATTTTAAATTGTACTCACAACGCCTACAAGGACATGTTCACGATTCTAATCCTTGTGCTCCAAACAGAAAAACCTGTATGCGTCCCTGGCGGTGCTAAATTCTGCCCCTGACGTCAACTTCCGAAAAAACTTCTATTTTTCTTTTTCCTTTGGTTATCAGTCTTCTGACTGGTTTGATGCGGCCGGCCACGAATTCCTCTCCTGTGCGAACCTGTTCAGCTCAGAGTAGCACTTGCAACGTACTTCCTTAATTATTTGCTGAACGTATTTCAGTCTCTGTCTTCCTCTACAGTTTTTGCCCTCTACAGCTCCCTCTAGTACCACGGAAGTCATTCCCTCATGTCTTAACAGATGTCCTATCGTCCTGTCCCTTCTCCTTATCAGTGTTTCCTACATATTCCTTACCTCTCCTATTCTTCCTCTGAATTTCTGCGTATGCTGCATCCTGGTATTCTCGCACCTGGTACTCCTCCAGACTGCTGTATTGGGATGGCACCACTGCATCGAACGAAATTAAGGATGCTGCCTGAAATCCAGGATAGGTGCTTTAATGAAATGAAACTATTATGGCTCTCAAGGCCTTTTAACGTCCCAAACTTCAATGATGCATATATGCACACTGAGGCGATGAGTGAAAATTTGTTCCAAGGGTAGGAATCGAACTTGGGTCTCCCTTTTTCTAGACAGATGCGCTAACCGCTACATCCTGGCACAGTCTCTTTGCACAGCTGCACACCCCCCCAGCAAACCTCCGTGCCCTCTACAAATTCCCAATCACACCTCATCGCACTCGGTATTCCCATATAGCTGGAGAGCTTCGAGTTTAGGGGAAATATCAAAGTGGGCTGAGTCATGAATGGGAATTTGTATTGAGGAATGAGGCGTGCTAGGGTAGTCTATGGAGGTGTGCAAAGCCACTGTGGTGTAGTGGTTAGCATATCACCATAGTAAGCCAGAGACCCAGGTTCGAATCCTAGCGTTGGTATAAATTTTCATTCGTCGCTTCAGCCTACAAACACACTATTAAAAACTAGGTTTTTCGTCTTTTCCAATACCTCCGCCCACCAAGATTGCAGGAATTGGAGGCATATAGGCTGAAAAATCGCTCCTTCCGTTGACCTTCCACTGGGCGTCTAAGGACACTAGCGTCGAGCTGATAGGCAGAAAACAAAAGCGAATCTCACGGTTGGAAAGCACACTCCCAGATGACTCTGGCTCTACCGCATGATCTGCGCAGTGGGTCCAGCGGTAAACAACACAGACTCCAATAGTCTCTTCCCGTCGATCGCAAGATTGGCCGTTGGAGGTCCGTATTGACTGAAGAAGCGTGAGCCCTCTGTGTTAGTCGAACATTGCTGAACTGTGGAGCTGTCGCCCGTGAGCAGTTACCAGTGCCATCACACCAGATAGGGTCTTGACTGTCATCTTCGCGACCACTGAGGGAAGGGGTCTGCATGTGGAACTGTTGACCGCCCATATTGTGGACTACAGTGAGGTCCACTTGTAACATTACTTAATTTTGCGCCTTCTGTTTCCTCTGGCGCGTTCTTGGTCTGGTCTTCTAGTGCAATCTCACTCGTTTGTATTTGATGAGTTGCACGTCTTTGCGGATTGTGGCGAACGCATATTAAATTTGTAAAATTTTTATTAATTGGTACTGTGGCGTTCTCTGTGTTATTCGGTGGTTTGGTATTTTATTAATTTGTAAATGAAAATGAAAATCTTATTTTATTACAGTTACTAAATAATTTTTCTCCCTGCTAAAGATTTGGTCAAGTTGCTGAAGAACTCCAAGTTAACGTCGTGTTAACAGATTCTATACAACTACTGATTATGATGGAAACAGTTATCTTCAGCAAAATGATCATTAAAACCACCGAATATCAGCCGCGCACAACACTGACGTATGTTATCTGAAACAATATTCTTCGCAACTCGTGCTTAATTAATTTCGGCTCCATACATCAGCTAGAAAAGTTTGTTATAGCGATCGTGCTATGAGCACTGTTTTTAAAGAACCAATCTGATTCGAATTATTTTCATTAAAATGAGTTCGGGACCACCGATGCACATTTATTTTTACACATTTGTATTACGTTTGGCATTTATGTCTGCAGAGTTGCGTAATTTGAATTTGCCGCTGAGATAATTGTTAAGATGGCGGCAGACAATTGATAGAGACTTTCTATTGTCGGAGCAAATAAGATAAGTATTTGAAATGCTTATTAAACTTTACTTTCGTATTGTGCACTATGTAGACTTCATCAAGCAAACATTTGATTTTTTTTCTAAGGAAAACAGACAAAAACGCGTTACAAATCACTATCAACAATGGCTGCGTTCCATGCAGCGGAAAGAAATAATTAATACACATAATGCTTACTGAGAGAGGAGATAAAGTTACAAATAATTATTCACTCATATTTATAATAATAATGAACTCTATTCTCAAGTAATAATTAACAAACAATTACAATTTCTTAACAGACCTCAGTTTGATATGCGTCCACAACCTACAAAAGCCAACCAACAAAAGGTAAAAACTAAGGAAGACAAACGCAGATCATAAAACGAATTTACAATTGTCATTGTCTTTGTATGATACATATAGATATATCCAATTACATCATAAAATATTATATAAATAATTAATATTTATCATCGTTTTCACCGTTTTTTCATATGTCGGATAGATAACGTTTATAACTGTTAGAGGCATAATTTCCTCTCGTCGTACTGTAGCTAAAATTTATCTCGTCGATGTTACAGTACCAACACTGGAACTCGAAACAAAGTCTCGTGCTTGCTAGGCAGATGTACTGGATGCTATACCACACTGGCACTGGTACTACTCTACACGAATTGCAGTACTAAATCAACCACCTCAGTACACATTCTAACTCCCGCGATCCAGGCGCTGGTACACATTTTAATTCATTACTTCGACCTACATATTTATGTAGATAAATTTGAGACTCAGTATGTCTCAGGAACATCTACCGTATAAGTTTTTTATTCTCCACGTTACTGGGCAGCTCGATGTCCTCCGATGTCCGTAAGAGGCGCTTTCTGTTTACATTCATTTACAGTTTTCCTGTTTTATTCTTTTCTCTCACGTTTTGCAATCTTTTAAGGTTTTTGATAGTGTTAAAAGTAGTATTCTAAGCAGCTAATGTTAAGGTTAACTAAAATCCGTCTGCCTCATATTCTATCCAGTGTCTTGCGTTTTATGAAAACAGTTTTCATTCAGTTGGTTTTGCTGGTGCTTTCGGCTTTCGGCTTTAAATTAAATTTGTTTAATCTCATAGGTTCTGCATACTTTAAGATAGAATTGAAGAAAATAATTTATTTCGCAGAGTGCCTTTATAGATCCTCAAAGCAATCTCCGTCCACAGCTCGTGGTCGTGTGGTAGTGTTCTCGCTTCCCGCGCCCGGGTTCCCGGGTTCGATTCCCGGCGGGGTCAGGGATTTTCTCTGCCTCGTGATCACTGGGTGTTGTGTGATGTCCTTAGGTTAGTTAGGTTTAAGTGGTTCTAAGTTCTAGGGAACTGATGACCATAGATGTTAAGTCCCAAAGTGCTCAGAGCCAATTGAGCCAAAGCAATCTCCGTTCTTGCTTATGACAGCTTCCCATCGCTCTGGCAATTTCTGTATTCCGGATTGGACACATTCATTGTTGAGCTGTCTGTTACTCGGGTCACGCCACTGGGAAGCTTCGTCAGTTGTATTGAAAGTTTTCCGCGGAGTACTTCGTTCAGTTTGGGAAACAAAATATAGCCTGGTGGGCTTAAGGCAGGGCTGTGTGGGTGGTTCGATCACTTGTCTGACTGCTAGAGCATTATGTGGCTTTGCATTATCGTGCAAAATAAGGACACGATCTGCTAGTCCTGTTTGATGAATTTTCGTGCTCAATGTGTTTTGCAGAGACAGCTTGTACTACACACATGTTACAGACGTTCCCTGGGGTATTCTATGTGTAGCTGTGACTCCATTCATGTCACACGTAGTATCATCATCAGTTTCGCCTTAATTGTTGGCGGTGGTGGAATTTTTAAGGTTATGAAGGGTCGGAGCTTTTCCACTGTGACGACTGAGACCTCAGATCCGGTTCAAAGTCTCGTATCCGCGTATCGTCGAGTGCAACAATCCTTTACAGAAACTGATCCCCTCCTGTTCCACCAGAATGAAACAAATCTTCCTCGATTCTTTTGCGACATGCTTTCTGCTCTTCACTCAAACCATGCAGAACCCATCTGGCAGCAGCTCCTCTCACCTTTAATTGTTTAGTTACGTTCTGTAAACTGAAGTGACAGACATTCTGGTCTCATATGCAGTTTCCTAACATCTATTTCGCCGATCCTCTCTCCTAACGTAGAGTGTAGTCTGTTGGAGTTGATCGCCTTCCAGTTCTTGAGTTGTCCTTAGTGCTTACCCGACCTTCACGGGACGCTTAGTACGACGACCTAACGCACTACCGACTTCCCCAACGAGAGCTCCACACGATAGACGCTCGTAACAATGCTATTCTTGTGCTCCGATAGGTGATGCGCCACTTATTACGAGGGCTATTCGGAAAGTAAGGCACGATAGGTTGCGAAATGGAAACCACAGTAAAAATGAAAACTGTTTTATTTGCAACAGTTAAAAAATGGTTCAAATGGCTCTGAGCACTATGAAACTTAACATCTGACGTCATCCGTCCCCTAGAACTTAGAACTACTTAAACCTAACTAACCCAAGGACATCACACACATCCATGCCCGAGTCAGGATTCGAACCTGCGACCGTAGCGGTCGCGCGGTTCCAGACTGAAGTGCCTAGAATAGCCCCGTCACAACGGCCGACTTGCAACAGTTAGCTACAATTTCCATCTACTTATCTCCATAGTCGCCGATCCGACTTAGACGTTTGCCGTAGAGTTATTATAGAAGGTAGCCGCCAGTGCTTTTCGCCAATTCTCTATGTTGACCTACAGCTCGTCGTCTGTATCAAGATGTCTTCACAGCCAGCGTTTCATGTGAGCAGAGATTAAACTCAGAGAGAGACAATGACTGGCTGTATTTTGGGTAATCAAACATTTCCAACTGAAAACGAAGCAGGAACATCTTCATTGCCCCTGCAGAGTGTGGCTGAGAGTTGTGTTGAAGAAGAAAATGCGCGACAGTTATCTAATGTGGGCTGCATAGCTTCAGGCGAAGTTTCTCACCAGGCCCTCAGATTTTCTCTGTGGTTTCCATTTCGCGACCGATCGTTCCTTACTTTCAGAATAACTCTCGTACTTACCGTTGACGCACGTTCTCCTCGATGACAGCAAGTAAGACAAGCTGTATCAGAGTTTTGGTTTACGCTCTGTCCATATACAACGTTTGGTAGTGATCTGGCTGTCTGACTTCTGGAGGTTTGGGTGTTGGCACAGTGCCTTCCTGAGTCTACTTCTCGTCACTCGTTCTGGAGTCTTTTCATTCCAGCCAGTTACCTGTGTGATCTCATCTCTCGCTATGTTGCTCCCATGCGTCTCATTCCATTAATGAGACGTTTCTCATTGTCCGAAAGATGGCGATACATCCCACGCACGTCGTCTGTGCGTGCTGATAAAAATTTCCGATAACGTTGGACTCACTCATCAGCCGTCATGCGCTCACTGCAATTTTATTCTCGAACGGGCCAGGGTACCATGTCATCTTTATTTCAACCTAAAAATTTGTTTTATGGTACATTCTCCATGGGCGATCAAATACATCATTTGCGCTGAAGTCGTATGTTTACAATTTCTGAGGCCTGAGAAATTCTTTATTTACACTTGTTATTGTTTAGCTTACGATTATTTAGACATAGGTAATTCATGTAGGAAACAATATATCCAAAATTAGTTTTCAGTTTCAGTACTTCAATAAAAGTTG
The DNA here is from genome assembly GCF_021461395.2 of Schistocerca americana. Classification (NCBI taxonomy): domain Eukaryota; kingdom Metazoa; phylum Arthropoda; class Insecta; order Orthoptera; family Acrididae; genus Schistocerca; species Schistocerca americana. The sequence goes on along the minus strand of NC_060127.1, from coordinate 88,830,395 downwards.
TTTTGGGCATAATGCTATAACATTTCACATCAATTTAAAACATTTATAAAATTTATCAGGGATTGAAACGGCACTGTAGTAGTAATTCTTACAGTTTCCATTTGCATTTTTCAATATCTAGCATTTAAAAATTAGGGTTATGTGAAAATTAGTTAACCCTTGCCATTTTACCATGTTGTTGTTGTGGTCTTCAGTCCTCAGACTGGTTTGATGCAGCTCTCCATGCTGCTCTATCCCGTGCAAGCTTCTTCATCTCCCAGTACCTACTGCAACCTACATCCTTCTGAATCTGCTTAGTGTATTCATCTCTTGGTCTCCCTCTACGACTTTTACCCTCCACGCTGCCCTCCAATACAAAATTGGTGATCCCTTGATGCCTCAGTACATGTCCTACCAACCGATCCCGTCTTCTGGTCAAGTTGTACCACAATCTTCTCTTCTCCCCAATCCTATTCAATACTTCCTCATTAGTTATGTGATCTACCCATCTAATCTTCAGCATTCTTCTGTAGCACCGCATTTCGAAAGCTTCTATTCTCTTCTTGTCCAAACTATTTATCGTCCATGTTTCACTTCCATACATAGCTACAGTCCATTCAAATACTTTCAGAAGTGACTTCCTGACACTTAAATCTATACTCGATGTTAACAAATTTCTCTTCTTCAGAAACGCTTTCCTTGCCATTGCCAGTCTACATTTTATAACCTCTCTACTTCGATCATCATCAGTTATTTTGCTCCCCAAATAGCAAAACTCCTTTACTACTTTAAGTGTCTCATTTCCTAATCTAATTCCCTCAGCATCACCCGACTTAATTCGACTACATTCCATTATCCTCCTTTTGCTTTTGTTGATGTTCATCTTATATCCTCCTTTCAAGACACTGTCCATTCCATTCAACTGCTCTTCCAAGTCCTTTGCTGTCTCTGACAGAATTACAATGTCATCGGCGAACTTCAAAGTTTTTATTTCTTCTCCATGGATTTTAATACCTACTCCGAAATTTTCTTTTGTTTCCTTTACTGCTTGCTCAATATACAGATTGAACAACGTCGGGAAGGCTACAACCCTGTCTTACTCCCTTCCCAACCACTGCTTCTCTTTCATACACCTCGACTCTTATAACTGCCATCTGGTTTCTGTACAAATTGTAAATAGCCTTTCGCTCCCTGTATTTTACCCCTGCCACCTTTAGAATTTGAAAGAGAGTATTCCAGTCAACATTGTCAAAAGCTTTCTCTAAGTCTGCAAATGCTAGAAACGTAGGTTTGCCTTTCCTTAATCTTTCTTCTAAGATAAGTCCTAAGGTCAGTATTGCCTCACGTGTTCCAGTGTTTCTACAGAATCCAAACTGATCTTCGCCGAGGTTGGCTTCTACTAGTTTTTCCATTCGTCTGTAAAGAATTCGTGTTAGTATTTTGCAGCTGTGACTTATTAAACTGATAGTTAGGTAATTTTCACATCTGTCAATACCTGCTTTCTTTGGGATTGGAATTATTATATTCTTCTTGAAGTCTGAGGGTATTTCGCCTGTTTTATACATCGTGCTCACCAGATGGTAGAGTTTTGTCAGGACTGGCTCTCCCAAGGTCGTCAGTAATTCCAATGGAATTTTATCTACTCCGGGGGCCTTGTTTCGACTCAGGTCTTTCAGTGCTTTGTCGAACTCTTCACGCAGTATCGTATCTCCCATTTCATCTTCATCTACATCCTCTTCCGTTTCCATAATATTGTCCTCAAGTACATCGCCCTTGTATAGACCCTCTATCTACTCCTTCCACCTTTCTGCTTTCCCTTCTTTGCTTAGAACTGGGTTTCCATCTGGGCTCTTGATATTCATACAAGTCGTTCTCTTATCTCCAAAGGTCTCTTTAATTTTCCTGTAGGCAGTATCTATCTTAGCCCTAGTGAGATAAGCCTCTACATCCTTACATTTGTTCTCTAGCCATCCCTGCTTAACCATTTTGCACTTCCTGTAGATCTCATTTTTGAGACGTTTGTATTCCTTTTTGCCTGCTTCATTTACTGCATTTTTATATTTTCCCCTTTCATCAATTAAATTCAATACTTCTTCTGTTATCCAAGGATTTCTACTAGCCCTCGTCTTTTTACCTACTTGATCCTCTGCTGCCTTCACTACTTCATCCCTCAAAGCTACCCATTCTTCTTCTACTGTATTTCTTTCCCCCATTCCTGTCAATTGCTCCCTTATGTTATCCCTGAAACTCTGTACAACCTCCGGTTCTTTCAGTTTATCCTGGTCCCATCTCCTTAAATTCCCACCTTTTTGCAGTTTCTTCAGTTTTAATCTAGCAATAGATTGTGGTCAGAGTCCACATCTGCCCCCGGAAATGTCTTACAATCTAAAACCTGGTTCCTAAATCTCTGTCTTACCATTATATAATCTATCTGATACCTTTTAGTATCTCCAGTGTTCTTCCATGTATACAACCTTCTTTCATGATTCTTGAACCAAGTGTTAGCTATGATTATGTTGTGCTCCGTGCAAAATTCTACCAGGCGGCTTCCTGTTTCACTTCTTAGCCCCAATCCATATTCACCGACTACGTTTCCTTCTCTCCCTTTTCCTACACTCGAATTCCAGTCACCCATGACTATTAAATTTTCTTCTCCCTTCACTATCTGAATAATTTCTTTTATTTCATCATACATTTCTTCAATTTCTTCGTCATCTACAGAGCTAGTTGGCACATAAACTTGCACTACTGTAGTAGGTGTGGGCTTCGTATCTATCTTGGCCACAATAATGCGTTCACTATGCTGTTTGTAGTAGCTTACCCGCATTCCTATTTTCCCATTCATTATTAAACCTACTCCTGCATTACCCCTATTTGATTTTGTGTTTATAACCCTGTAGTCACCTGACCAGAAGTCTTGTTCCTCCTACCACAGAACTTCACTAACTCCCACTATATCTAACTTCAACCTATCCATTTCCCTTTTTAAATTTTCTAACCTACCTGCCGGATTAAGGGATCTGACATTCCACGCTCCGATCCGTAGAACGCCAGTTTTCTTTCTCCTGATAACGACATCCTCTTGAGTAGTCCCCGCCCGGAGATCCGAATGGGGGACTATTTTACCTCCGGAATATTTTACCCAAGAGGAGGGGACTATTTTACCTCCGGAATATTTTACCCAAGAGGACGCCATCATCATTTAATCATACAGTAAAGCTGCATGCCCTCGGGAAAAATTACGGCTGTAGTTTCCCCTTGCTTTCAGCCGTTCGCAGTAGCAGCACAGCAAGGCTTATAGTCTGACAAATTCACGTGATATGTGTTCTGAGACATGTAAAGTCTAATTATAGCCAGTGAAACTGAATAATTAAAATGTTGTTAATTTCATTATTTTTACCGTCGCATCTGTCTGACTATTCTGAAATCATCAGAACTTTCTGTAAATTACATGTGTGTTAAAATTACCTAAATAAGAATACCTAATTTCAGCAGGACACTTGAGACCGTAAGAAGTTTGGGTATGAAAGCAAAATCTGGGTAACACTGATGTATTTAAGAGCGCCATCTTTTAAGTTCGCGCCATGTGCAAATTCAAACAAGTGCTAGGTTCATAGTCTCACAATGGGAAAAAAAATCTACACTTTCGATTCAGATTACTTCTCAGTATGGATAAAGCAAATGTCAAGAATGAAAAAAGTCAAATCTGAATCAATCACAAGGACGTCAACAGTTTGTTTACCTACATTGTTGAAGAATATGAATGCTTCCTCTTTCATAGGAAATGGTCATAACTCTGTCCTCACAATTCTCAATTACTTTGAGATAAGTATATACATATTTGGTTATTCATTTCATTTACACGTTTATTCAGGCTTCGCACAGTCACAAGCAGAACACTGCACAATGTGAAGAAGCATACTTTTGGTTCTGGCATGTAAAATTATTATTCCATTTCATTACCATCCCAAATTAAAAATAGAAGTTTTAGAGGAAGTAGCAAGGGACCTGTTAGATATCTTTAATCTTCTTGAAAATAGTCTGTCACTTTCATAATTTTCAGTTGCGAAGTTATTTGCTGTTCTCTTATAGTGGTGTAAGGTTTGAGTAAAATTGAAACCACAGCCTCTTGTTCATCCCCCCGGTGTTTGCCCTATTAATGTATGCCTATTTGTTTATTGTTACTACATGGCTTGCAGAGCTAAAAAAATGGTTCAAATGGCTCTGAGCACTATGGGACTTAACATCTATGGTCATCAGTCCCCTAGAACTTAGAACTACTTAAACCTAACTAACCTAAGGACATCACACAAAACCCAGCCATCACGAGGCAGAGAAAATCCCTGACCCCGCCGGGAATCGAACCCGGGAACCCGGGCGTGGGAAGCGAGAACGCTACCGCACGACCACGAGATGCGAGCTGCAGAGCTAATACTCACTGGATTATTAGAACTTTTTTGAGTAGTTCCCATGTTGAAATATTACGTTCATATCTCTGTACAGTGCATGATGTTCGAAGCACGGAACTAAATCGCGTTTCCCGTTAATCGATCGAAATATTAGGGCACTTAAACTCGTTATACTCCTATTACATGAGCTTTTCTCAAAATTTGGTGGAATCGATAGATTTTCTTTTCTCTCAGCATCTCACTTCTTGTGGTCTTCTGTACCACGTGCTATATGCAGATATGTTGTGAGTGCTGTTTTGGTTCAATTATATTTTGTAAGCAATTATAAGATTATTCTGCTTAAACTTTCTAAAATTATCCCAGATTCCATACCAATATTTCCAAATTCTCATGTCTTTACAATCGAGAACCACTATGTCATTACCGAGCGAGGTGGCGCAGTGGTTAGACACTGGACTCGCATTCGGGAGGACGACGGTTCAATTCCGCGTCCGGCCATCCTGATTTAGGTTTTCCGTGATTTCCCTAAATCGCTCCAGGCAAATGTCGGGTTGGTTCCTTTCAAAGGGCACGGCCGACTTCGTTCCCCGTCCTTCCCTAATCCGATGAGACCGATGACCTCGATGTCTGGTCTCCTTCCCCGAAACAACCAACCAACCAACCAACCACTATGTCATTGGTATCAGTCAGTTCTGTGCAACATACTTTTTGTCTTCAGCACTGACAGCAATTTCCCTGAAGTTTCGCTCCCATCAGTACTATGCGTTTCAGTAATAATGGTGAGCAATAAGTTTCATCTATTCTTTTACATAATTTTACAGAGCTGAAGGTAAGTCAGTTGCTGAAGGGAAACTGGAAATTTGTGGTAAGGACTTATGGGACCAACCTGCTGAGGTCTTCGGTCTCTAAGCTTGCGCACTACCTAGTCTAACTCAAACTAGCTTACGCTAAGGACAACACACATACCCATGCCCAAGGGGAGACTCGAACCTCAACCGGGGGGAGCCACGCGGACCGTGACAAGGCGGCTAAGACCGCACAGCTCCTTCGCGAGGCTCTGCTAAAGGAGCTGGCAGTCCATCACTAATATAAAGCGTGAATGTTTTACATCTTGCTTTTGTAGATTCGCTATCACAAGTACAAGCTATGAAACTTTAATATGTTTTCCAGTTCTATAAAATGCATTACTTGGAAAAGACTTCTGATATAACAGAAAACTACACTTCAAGAAACTGCCTGTTAAGTACAACGATTGTAAATTTTGATTTAAGTTGGCGGCAAAGTATTCTTGCCAAGATATTTCACTGGCTGCTCAGCATCAAAAGTGTCTTTATCTCTTATGTAGAACTAAATGTTAGTTGTAAGGTTCTAGGGAAGTTCCCCAGCAGCCATCACCTGTGGTGTTTTTCAGGAGTGGAACAGTATACAAACAATCTTTCCCACACATAACCGGTGTAATACTACACTGTGAATGAAATGTTGTTAAGTATTTAATTTATTATTGTTACCATAATTTCCTCCCTATTCTATTATTTCGTATAAATGATACTTAAATCCTTTAAAGCAAGTGAAGCGTTATACTTCATTGCTATGTGACTTGGTAAAAGTATTGGCGCCATTCTGCTGTACAAGGATTGCCCAACGACGACAACGAAAAACTACAGTGGCAGACCAGGTGGCGGCAGGTCTTGCACACTGCACACACACGCCTACCTTAAGCCCCGACACACGGCAGCAAGGGCGTTATTGTCTCAGCAATACTGTAGCAAGCCTCATGCCATGTGTTTGTTACTTGTTTCTGTCGGCATTGTAATTAAAATACCACTGATGGCTTTTCACATTTTCTGTACTAATGCAATGTTTCAAACCAATGCCAACTGCGAATAAAACTTACTCCTTTCTTTAAAATAAGGTTTAATTCAAAACGAAAATATTTTGCACTGTTGCGATGGCTAATTGATATTTCGAATTTTTCCTTGAGTGTTACTAATAGATAAAAACACCTACTACAATCGAGACCAAAAAAATACCGAAAAATACCAGTTATTCAGATCTGCACGGAACAACCAAACATCACCCATTGCAATATTCTGTGATCTCTCAAAGGCTTTTGATTGTGTGGATCACGAAATTCTTCTAGATCAGCTTAAGTATTGTGGTATGAGGGGGACAGTGCACAAATGGTTTAATTTATACTTAACTGGAAGAATGGAGAAGATTGAAATTTACAGTAATGATAGTCTTCAAAAACCAACACAGTGCTCTAACTAGGGAGGCATCGAGAATGGTGTCCCACAGGGTTCAATCTTGGGTCCCTTATTGTTCTTAATATCTATTAACGACTTGCCACTCTATATTTATGTGATGCAAAGCTAGTTCTTTTTGCTGATGATACAAGTATAGGAATCACACCCAACAAGCAAGAATCAGCTGAGGAAATTGCAAATAATGTATTTCAGAAAATTATTATGTGGTTCTCTGCAAATGGACTCTCACTAAATTTTGAGGAAACACAATTTATACAATTCTGTACGATAAATGGCACAACACCATTGATCAATATAGACTATAAACAGAAGTCTGTTGCTAAGGCAGAACACTCAAAATTTCTGGGTGTGTGCATTGATGAGAAATTGAACTGGAAGATTCACATTGTTGATCAGCTGAAAGTTAGGTTCAACTACTTATGCTATTAGGGTTATTGCAAATTTTGCTGATAAACATATCAGTAAATTAGACTTCTATGCCTATTTTCATTTACTGCTTTCATATGGCATCGAATTTTGGGGCAATTCATCATTAAGAGAGAATGTATTCATTGACACAAAAGCATGTAATCAGAGTAATAGCTGGAGTTCACCCAAGATCAACTTGCAGACATTTATTTAAGGGACTCGGGACATTCACAGTACATTTGCAATACATACAGTAGATTCCCTTATGAAATTGGTCATTAATAACCCATCCCAGTTCAAAAACAACATCGAAGTGCATGACTACAACAATAGAAGAAAGGATGGTCTTCACTATTCTGGATGAAATCTCACTTTGGCACAAAAAGGGGTGACTTATGCTGCGACAAATATCTTTGCTCATTTGCCAAATAGTATTAAAAGTCTGACAGATAGCCAACCAACATTTAAAAGCAAATTAAAAGAATTTCTGAATGACAACTCCTTCTACTCAATAGATGAATTCTTAGATAGGAAGTAGTAACTGTATATAAATAAATATACATATTAATTATCACTTTCTGTAAACACATGTTAAAGTGACACGTTCTACATCATTACGAAATAAATTTTTAGACAATATAGTTTTGTGGAGATAACAGCGATTAGTTTACTTACAATCAATTATTCAAAATCACAGTAACAATCGCATTATTTATTTTGCCGCCAACCGGTTTCAACCCGCGATGGGATCATCTTCAGGGCAATTTACTCCATTTGGTCGCTCGCTGGAGTCGTCACCCTGCCTGTACACAGTTGGCAATGTTACCAACGGTGCACAGGCAGGGTGAAGCCTCCAGCGAACGACCAAACGGTGTAAATTGCCCTGAAGATGACCCCATCGCGGGTTGAAACCGGTTGGCGGCAAAATAAATAATGCGATTGTGACTGTCATTTTGAATAATTCATTACGAAATGTCGTATTCATGATCTATGGAACAAGGATTAATATATGTATGTATGTATGTACTAAAATACCGGTAATGATTTTAACCGGGCGGTTTTTCCCATCCCTATCAACATTGCACTGTTCTAGATAACCATATTTACACGGAGCTGACTTGATCCTCTGGTAAAAATGAACCGATTACTGACTGGAAATGTCTATGTTCGGCTACCTGGAGACCATTTGCAGCCAGTCATTTTCATGCTCCCAAACAACGATTTCATGCCATCGGGCCACAATTGTTCGCGACTGGTTTGAAGAACATTCTGGAAAATTCGAGCGAATGATTTGAGCACCCAGATCGCCCCATATTAATCCCAAGGAACATTTATTGGACATAATCGGGCACAACACCCTGCACCAGCCACATGTTCGCGATTATGGACGGCTATAAAGGCAATGTGACTCAATATTTCTACAGAAGACTCACAAGGACTTATTGAGTCCATGCCACGTCGAGTTGCTGCACTGGCAAAAGGAGGTCTAAGTCGATATTAGGACGTACCCCATGATGATGATGATGATGATGATGATGATGATGAGGTCCCCTGCTGCTTGGCAGAGCGTAGGGGACGATGCGGGAGACCCGCACCGCTCTACTAGGCAAGGTCCTAATGGAGGTGGTTTGCCGTTACCTTCCTCCGACCGTAATGGAGATGAATGATGATGATGAAGACGACACAACAACATCATATATATATATATATATATATATATATATATATATATATATATATATATAGGGTGTTACAAAAAGGTACGGCCAAACTTTCAGGAAACATTCCTCACACACAAATAAAGAAAAGATGTTATGTGGACATGTGTCCGGAAAGGCTTAATTTCCATGTTAGAGCTCATTTTAGTTTCGTCAGTATGTACTGTACTTCCTCGATTCACCGCCAGTTGGCCCAATTGAAGGAAGGTAATGTTGACTTCGGTGCTTGTGTTGACGTGCGACTCATTGCTCTACAGTACTAGCATCAAGTCTACGCTAGACGGTAGAGGCGGACCAATTCCATGGCTTCCACGCTCTCCTGACCTCACCCCTCTTGACTTTCATTTATGGGGGCATTTGAAAGCTCTTGTCTACGCAACCCCGGTACCAAATGTAGAGACTCTTCGTGCACGTATTGTGGATGGCTGTAATACAATACGCCATTCTCCAGGGCTGCATCAGCACATCAGGGATTCCATGCGACGGAGAGTGGATGCATGTATCCTCGCTAACGGAGGACATTTTGAACATTTCCTGTAACAAAGTGTTTCAAGTCACGCTGGTACGTTATGTTGCTGTGTGTTTCCATTCCATGATTAATGTGATTTGAAGAGAAGTAATAAAATGAGAAGAGTATATATACTCTTTCCTGGCCGGTGAGCTCACTGCAAAGATAGTTACACTCTTTGTTGTGCCGGAGTGATGCTGAAGGAATGCAGCTCAAACTGTGCTTCCACCAACCTGCAATGCGACGTTATCGGGCAGCGACCTGCTGTAATTCCTTGCAATTCGTGTTTGCGGACTGCCTTAGTGCGAAAGGAGTTTTGCCCCGTGCGGCCTGTGGAGCCCCTCTTAGCGCTTTACGCCTGGTTACATAATCTCCAAGGGCGCCACGCGCCAGCAGCGGAACTGGGGAGGAGACAGGCGGAGAAGATTAAAATTTTAATTACTTCGCCAACGCGGAGTGTTTGCACTCACTTAGGCGGAAGGAAGGCGCGGCCGCGAAGGGAAGCGAAGAACGCGGCCGAGGAAACAGCGGTCGCCCTTCTGGCAGCCCTTAAGGGTCTGTGGCTTGCGAGGGCAGGTAGACTCGAAGGCCGGAGCTGATCTCGCAGTCTGGCCTGGTATCCGCCTTATCTTGCGCGAGCTTGAAGATGCGTTGCACACGAAGTTCTACCGTTAACTGAACTGGTCTAACACGGCTGCCGTGTGGTGGTAGAACAAGTGCATCTGAGGGAATTAGCAGAGACACGTAGTCTCGCGGAAATTACACTTCTAAACTGCCATGAATCCGTGCATAAGCAGTAGACAGACGGGGATAATATTGCAGGAGAGTCGGCGAAGAAGGATCCTATATTATCCCTTCCTTTCTGTGGTTGTTGTTGTTGTTGTTGTTGTGGTCTTCAGTCCTGAGACTGGTTTGATGCAGCTCTCCATGCTACTCTATCCTGTGCAAGCTTCTTCATCTCCCAGTACTTACTGCAACCTACATCCTTCTAAATCTGTTAGCGTATTCATCTCTTGCTCTCCCTGTACGATATTTACCCTCCACGCTGCCCTCCAATGGTAAATTTGTGATCCCTTGATGCCTCAGTACATGTCCTACCAACCGATCTCTTCTTCTAGTCAAGTTGTGCCACAGACTCCTCTTCTCCCCAATTCTATTCAATACCTCCTCATTAGTTATGTGTTCTACCCATCTAATCTTAAACATTCTTCTGCAGCACCACATTTCGAGAGCTTCCATTCTCTTCTTGTCTAAACTACTTATAGTCCACGTTTCACTTCCATACATGGCTACACTCCGTACAAATACTTTCAGAAATGACTTCCTGACATTTAAATCTAGGCTAAATTTCTCTTCTTCAGAAACGCTTTCCTTGCCATTGCCAGTCTACATTTTATATCCCCACTACTTCGACCATTATCTGTTATTTTGCTCCCCAAACAGCAAAACTCCTTTACTACTTTAAGTGCCCCATTCCTTAATGCAATTCCCTCAGCATCGCCCGAGTTAACTCGAGGCTCAATATACAGGTTGAACAGCATCGGGGAGAGGCTAGAACCCTGTCTCACTCACTTCCCAACCACTGCTTCCCTTTCATACCCCTCGACTCTTATAACTGCCATCTGGTTTCTGTACAAATTGTAAATAGCCTTTCGCTCCCTGTATTTTACCCCTGCCACCTTCAGAATTTGAAAGAGAGTATTCCAATCAACATTGTCAAAAGCTTTATCTAAGTCTACAAATGCTAGAAACTTAGGTTTCCCTTTCCTTAATCTTTCTTCTAGAATAAGTCGTAGGGTCAGTATTGCCTCACGTGTTCCAGTGTTTCTACGGAATCCAAACTGATCTTCCCCGAGGTTGGCTTCTACTAGTTTTTCCATTCGTCTGTAAAGAATTCGTGTTAGTATTTTGCAGCTGTGACTTATTAAACTGATAGTTAGGAAATTTTCACATCTGTCAACACCTGCTTTCTTTGGGATTGGAATTATTATATTCTTCTTGAAGTCTGAGGGTATATCGCCTGTTTCATACATCTTGCTCACCAGATGGTAGAGTTTTGTCAGGACTGGCTCTCCCAAGGCCGTCAGTAGTTCCAATGGAATGTTATATACTCCGGGGGCCTTGTTTCGACTCAGGTCTTTCAGTGCTTTGTCGAACTCTTCATGCAGTATCGTATCTCCCATTTCATCTTCGTCTACATCCTCTTCCATTTCCATAATATTGTCCTCAAGTACATCGCCCTTGTATAGACCCTCTATATACGCCTTCCACCCTTCTGCTTTCCCGGAATGCAAAGAATGCTTAAAACTGGATTTCCATCTGAGCTCTTGATAATGAAAACAAGTGGTTCTCTTTTCTCCAAAGGTCTTTTTTATTTTCCTGTAGGCAGTATCTATCTTACCCCAAGTGAGATAAGCCTCTACATCCTTACATTTGTCCACTAGCCATGCCTGCTTAGCCATTTTGCACTTCCTGTCGATCTCATTTTTGAGACGTTTGTATTCCTTTCTGTGGTTATTAAGTGTAATTATTATTAAGTGACACAGGAAAACGATTATATATATATATATATATATATATATATATATATATATATATATATATATATATATATACTGATTTGTATGTGGCCAAAGATAAATATCAATTTATGTTTCAAATGAGCGCCAGGCTCCCTACAAATTATTTCAAATACATTCGTCGAAATGTAATGCACGCTAAGTTCACTTTGATTAGATTAGATTAGATTAGATTTACTTTCATTCCAATTGATCCGTAGTGAGGAGGTCCTCCAGGATGTGGAACATGTCAGAAAAACAACAATACATGACAAATATTTAAACTAAAACAAATAAGCTAATGTACCATTCCACAGGTCCCAAGTGGAATGATCGTCATTTTTTAATGAACACTAAGAGTCACTGACCTAGAATAAATTGTATCTTTGAAAGTATGCATTTTTTGACGAAATAAAATTAGTGAAGCTTTGCACTTTAGTTAATTGAATAACTACAAATGATTCTTACTGCTCCGGCTGTGGTGCTATGTTACACAGAAAAATAAATTTAAATACGTCGCGTAATGGCGGCCAATTCTTGCCAGTCAAAGACCATCGCTGCTCGCTTCGCAGAGACTGAAAAAATGCTAAATAACTTCTTGCAATTATTAATTCAGAAAGAATTATTTGCGTGCGTTTGCAAAGGTTCTCTTATAAATATATTTCCACAAAGCACAGAATACACACTTGAATTACTCGCTACGTACGAGAACAAAAGCTACCTCAAGCGCACTTTACATACAGCAGCAGAAATGATCTGACTCGAAGTGATTTTAAATATCTTTTTTTCTCTTATGTATAATGACAAAGATAATAGTGTTAGTTTCGAGAACATTATGCACTACGATCTCATCTAATATAAATAATGTCTTTTTATAACACTGCAATCGATATAGTCTTCCTTTGAAGCTAATTTAATACATTTTCATAATTAATTTGTAGTTTATGTCCATGTAATATTATTCAGAGTCCTTTTAATTTTTATCTCAAATATATCGGCTTGAATATTTCAAAAGGGACACTATAATCCCTGTCACTTGCAGTGGGCTTTGAGTTACGTATTACGGTTTGTAAGCACCCTTTGTAAGATTCTCATATGTTTTCTGCTATTGTAAATAATTCACCTTTAGTGTACTGGGACAAAGACAAGTGAGCACACTGCATGAGTAGTGAATAAAATCCATGACTCTGTGTTTAATGCCTGCCGGGGTGGCCGAGCGGTTCTAGGCGCTACAGTCTGGAACCGCGTGACCGCTACTGTCGCAGGTTCGAATCTTGCCTCGGGCATGGATGTGCGTGATGTCCTTAGGTTAGTTAGGTTTACGTAGTTCTAAGTTCTAGGGGACTGATGACCTCAGCAGTAGAGTCCCATAGGGCTTAGAGCCATTTGAACCTTTTTTTTTCTTGTGTTTCATTATATCTGCGGTTGACTTGCTAGTCACTCTTTTGTGACTTCTGAGACCTCAGCTGAGCCGTAGTAGCAAACAGTTCAGTTTTTCAGAGACTGAGGCCTTTTATTGTAAATCTGGGAGAAGCTAAATGGAGTACTTTATTATGTAGATGGAAATTCATTTAATACTGTTTTCTTTTGAAGACCTTAGAAGGTATGTTTGTAATTTTTGTAATGAGAGAATTTTGTAATTGTTAGAGTCTCCTCGTGTTGTACTGTCTTTTTGTCAATAATCAGAGTTTGAATTCTCAAAAACGAGTGTTTAAAGTAAAACTAACCTCCTTGATTCACGGTAAAGTTTTGAATTATCGTGGTGTGTGCATCGCACCTAACGCCACACAAAGCAACAGATTGTGTCCGACAAAAAAATTAGAGTAGATTATTTATCTTTAATTGCTGCATCTGTTGATTTGTATTTGCTTTCGAGAACGTCAGTACTCTAGACACAAAAACTGCGTTTTGAGCAAGTGGTTGGTAACTCTTTCTTTGAGGGCAGTTCTCACCGTGAAGTCTTGTGTAAACAGTGTATAGACAGGATTGCCTGATGTACTAGCAAGTACATTAATTTTCGTGAAAGGTGTTGGTAACTTCAAACAGTTAGTTTCTTCCGAGCAGAGCAGTAATTTATTTTTGCGGCTCCTCTTAGTCTAACATTGCACCTCTTATCACGCATTGTTCATAAAGTGCGTCGGTACTGACTTCTAGTTGCACAGTTTTCAGCGAGCACATTTTGTTAGATTCATTTTCTTTACTTCAAATTTTCCGTTGTATGAAGTTTAAAGTTTTATTCCACGACATTGTTCAAATGCGCAACACGGGAGCAAACAACAGCCAGTTTTGCTCAGCAATTGAATACGATACCTGAAGTATATGTTATATGAGGAGAAAGTTTTTGGAAGCAATATATTCAGTTTTCGCGCATATAGACAATTTTTTATGAAAAGCTTACACCGGTCTTGCTTGAAATTCGAATTACATGCTGATGTATATCCTAAATATGCATTGAATTGAAACTCCCTCATATGCTGGGTAATTATTTTTTGTTAATGGTCTGCAGAAATGCAGTATGAGCCGTAGCGGCCGTGTTGCAGTCAGAATATGCAGTTGTCTTAGCCATACTGTTTATTAATTAAAGCTGCCTTACTCATCTCGATTATACATCATTTTTCAAGGATAAATGGAAAATACATATAGTATAGCACGATGTATCATGGTGATATCATTTATAATGCATAAAAATAAAGTAAATTACCTTTCGAGATTAAATATAACACTAGCACATATTTTGTAATAAAGAAAATATATGAGAGTAAACGTATATGTTTGGACATATGTTATAATGTACATGTGTAGATTTAAATAAACGATGGTAAACGAATTAGTTTATCGTGAAGATAGGGAGGAGGAAGGGAAGGGGTGGGGGTAGCGATACGGGAGAAAGGTGAAAGATATATTATTACAAATAAGAAAATATTAGTCCTGATATAGAAAATATTGCAATGGAAAATCATTTGTGTTTACAGAGAGAGAGAGAGAGACTCAGCTCAATTCAGCTTTAATGCTAACGTTCTTTGTCATGAAATAATTTAATTTCAAGGAGCTTGCTTATTAGTTAACTTCATAATTACTTACTTCATAATTCTTTCAACTGTAGGAGTAGTAAAGCTCGTACAACAGTTAATTACGAGGGTTGGAACTTTAACAGTGGCAACTATTTATTTGCAGCTCGTACAAAATAGATATGTGTTTCAAAGTTTTATTGATCCTCAAAGTAGTCACCAGCATTGTGTATAACCCGTTGTCAGCGATGTGGAAGTCGAAGGATACTCTTAGGAGTGCCAGTTGTGTTGACAGTTCGAGCGGCGCGGTCTATTGTCCGACGAATTTGAAGCAGTTCTGAAGCGAATGCCATGAAGTGTTTCTTTCAGTTCAGAAATCGAGTTGAACTCACGAGGGCTTAAGTCAGGGGAGTGCAGTATGTGGTGTAGCACTTAGTAGCCCCATCAGTCAAACAATTAATCAGTAACAGCTTACACTGTACGTCCTTGAGCATAGTCCTGCAAAATGATGGTCAGGTCCTGCAAAAAGTGTCATCACTTCTCTCTCTGTGCTGTTCAATTTTGGAACATCACCTACGACCAGCTTAGAGACAGGTTCAACGATAACCGCCATCCCTAGAGAGCGGCCGAGTATTGCGTGCGTATCAGAAAACAGATTTCACATGTACGTTCCTGAGAAGAGGGAATGCATGAAAGTTATGTTGGCTGCATAACATCAGGCGAAATCTCTCGCAATGTCCTCATACTTGGCAGGAGACACGATTTTCTTGGCGTCTTTACATGTTCAATGTGCGCTCAGAACTGAAAAGATCGACGTCTCGCGATTGATCGGAATATTAGAGGCACTCCTCAACACGTCTGTAAAAAATTTCATCCGATTTTCACTGGTTTCTAGTTCGCACCAAATTGTACCATATTGTTTTAATAGTTCTCGATTTCAACCATTCCCTTGACCAGCGTTTTGTTTTATTATCATCCTTTATACACAATGCTAAAGTCGTTACAAGAAGTACTTTGTCTGCATTGGTAGACTTTCCCACTACAGTTGAAATGCAGGGTGAGGAAAAAGTCTGGATACATCCCTACACAAGTTGAACGCTGTGAGGAATCATAGTGGCATCTGATGTGGGGTCACTCTAGATGAGTGTACAACTTTTGGGAGCTATGGCGAAGTCGGTGGTCATCTCTTGAAATCCGCTATATTGGATGCGTTACACGTTTCAAATGGGAAGGGGGTGACGTGGCATATCATTTTGAACTGACTCGTTCTCAGGAACGCACACGTAAATCTGTCTTACGATATCTTTATTTGTGTAGGAGCTATGACCTGTTGAAGTCTGAAAATGCAAGGAGGTGATCAATTCTGTTTGTTGTTGCAGGTGATCCACAATGGCACTCACACAGCAGGAAAGCATTGGAACTCTGTTAATGGGTGGTGGAAGAAGTACCAGAGTGATTGCTGCTGACTTCAATTTCCGGCATCCTTTTAGAGAAATGACATTTCGCATATGACAGTATTCAGATATTTGGACGAATTTCGTGCAACAGGTTCTGTGGTGGACAAACCACGCAGTGGACGTCCAAGAACAGCCACCGACAAGGAGACTGCAACAGCAGTTGTGGCATCGTTTGTGAAAAGTCCACATCGCCGCAGACGGTGGTCATCAGCAGTATCTGGTGTCAGTCAATGTTCAATCCTGTGGGTGTTACATACACATACACACACACACACACACACACACACACACATACACACACACACACACACACACACACACACACACACACACACACCAATGGCACCAGTATAAGTTAAAGTCACAACATCCCCTCTCGGAGGACGACGCTGACAGGTGAGTGGAGTTTGTAGAATGGACTCTGGATCAGTGTAACAGGAATCCAAACTACATACGACAGATGTTGTTCAGTGACGAGGCTAACTTTTATCTGCAAGGAAAAGTAAATGAACAGAATCATCGTTACTGGTTAGATACAAAACCGTCGTGGGTGGATCCCCGTAAAGATGGCGGTGGTGAAAAAGTCCTGGTTTGGCGTGGAATTTCAACACAAGAATCATGGGTCTGGTGTTTAATGATGGAACCTTGAATTGGTTCAAAAATGGTTCAAATGGCTCTGAGCACTATGCGACTTAACTTCTGAGGTCATCAGTCGCCTAGAACTTAGAACTACTTAAACCTAACTAACCTAAGGACATCATACACATCCATGCCCAAGGCAGGATTCGAACCTGCGACCGTAGAGGTCGCTCGGCTCCAGACTGTACCGCCTAGAACCGCACGGCCAATCCGGCCGGCAAACTTTGAATGGGGAGAGGTATCAATGCTGTTGAATCCGCAGGGTGATTCCCCAACCTTCTTCCAACAACACGGTGAACCTCCCCACTATGCTACTGAAGTCAGTTTCTGCATGAACAGTCTGGAGGTAGCTGAATAGGTAGGTGTCCTGTCGAGTGCCACCACGGCCCCATGATCTTACACCTCTTGACTTTTATCTGTGGGGGCACTTGAAATCAGTTGTGTATGAGGTAAAAATCAACACTGTAACCAACCATTGCCGGCGTACTAGCCGACCAGGGTGCCGTTCTAGGCGCTACAGTCTGGAACCGTTCGACCGCTACGGTCGCGGGTTCGAATGCTGCCTCGAGCATGGATGTGAGTGATGTCCTTAGGTTAGTTAGGTTTAAGTAGTTCTAAGTTCTAGGGGACTGATGATCTCAGAAGTTAAGTCCCATAGTGCTCAGAGCCATTTGAACCATTTGAACCGGCGTACTAAGCAGGTGGAAACCTCTTTTGACCCACAGATCTTGTTGCGACATGTGCAACAGGACTGGCGAAAAAGCCACCGTTTGTATGTCCAGTGCAGTTGAGGTCGTATTTAGTACATGCTGCAATGCCGACTCCGACAAGTTTCCTATTCATTAACAGGTCAAACCTCCTACAGAAATAATGATATCTTAAAACGTATTTCACATGTGTATTACTGACAAACAGGCAGTTCAAAATAATGTGCCACATGACCCCTTTCCTATTTGAAACACGATCCCAAACCCAAGATGGCGAATTTCAGAATGGCAGTCTCTGTTGCCATAGTTGCGCACTCACCTACAGACATCACATTCCTGACGCCATTGTGATTCCTCAGACCGTTCGACTTATTTAGGGGTGTAGCCAGTCTATTACCAACTGGCGACACGACCAGCGTCTGCTTCAAAAGTGAGGTTGAATAATCAAATTTCCCTGGCGCGTCTGACAACTTAATTCACAAGCCCGTGGATAGAGAAGAGCGAAATTGTCAAATAAGTTTGACCATCTACAGGAGCCATAAAATATCACACTGCAGTCAGCGAGAGAAGATCCCCGTCAATTGCAGTGGTCTAATTTGCGTGTCTGCTGCAGCCAATCGCGTAACGAGATATTGCATACGTCTCTACGGCAAAGCCTCAGCGTTGCCACAGGTCTATAGACAGCCATTGTTATGTTCCACAGCTGCATGCGCTTCGCAGCTGAAACCTGGCAACAGTGCTGACAAGCTGTCAGGGATTTCCTTTCGCCAACTGTATTATAGGAGACTTCTTTCAGCCAGGGATGTCGTCGTTGCCTGGTCTGGTCTAATTTTTAATACCTTCTGTCATGCGTTATGTCCTCCTTCACGCGTTATTTTGCTTTCTACGTAGCAGAAATCCTCCTACTCCATATTCACCACTTTTCATAGTTTCTCACTAACCTCATTTCGGCTACTCCTCATAGATTTCGTCCTCCCTACGTTTACGCTCAACCCATAGCGTCTACTGAGTAGAATGTTCATTTCATTCAGTAAGTTCTGTAATTTTCACCCACTGTCGTCACCGAATAGCATCACTGCTACTCAATCACAATGAATTTCAAAGCACTCGTGAACCTCTCTTTTATTTTTGTTATTGTGAATTCGTTACAAAGATTGAACAGTACACGAGAAAAAATGCATACTTGTCTCACACCCTCTCTAACCTGAGAACTTACTCATTGATTTTCCACTCCTCGCACTTATATGTATCGCATATTATCTTTCCCTATGTGTTACACCTCAACCGGTAAAAACGGAACCTTGCAGAATCATTCTTTGGTCCGTCTGACTGTTTAGACGATTTTTTTTTCTCAGAAACGGGTATGGGTATCAACTGGACATTTATGTCACGCACTAAAGCCTTTGCTCCCTTGGTGTGGTAAAAAATTTAAGTTTTCAAGTCAATGCAATCATTATAATTAAATGTTTCCCTGAGATATTTAAGTCTCTTTATCATCTACGATAATGACCGAAGCTGAAGAAATGAATTAAAATTTCTGCTGTGGCGGGGACTCGAACCCGGATCTTCTTGCTTGCTACCACAGGACAATGGTCAACATTGCTGTACGAACTACCTAAGTTGAGTGCCCTCCGCAACACCAACTCCAATTTATATCTCCTGCTTATTTTCCCTTACATTGTCATTACTGCCAGGGCGCTCCGACATTGGAACAGCAGTCCAGCGTTGGACTCAATGTCTCAGGGAAACATTAAATTATAAGATCTGTAAGATCACCTATGGTCTAGGACTTTCCCATTACGTCCAACGCTGGATTGCTATTCCAATATCGGAGCGCCCTGGCAGTAGTGACAATGTAAGGGAAAATAACAGAAGATATCAAGTTTGAGAGATGAAGTAGTGAAGGCAGCAGAGGATCTAGTAGGTAAAAAGAAGAGGGGTAGTAGAAATCCTTGGGTATCAGAAGAAATATTGAATTTAATTGATGAAAGAAGAAAATATAAAAATTCAGTAAATAAAGCAGGCAAAAAGGAATACAAAAGTTTCAAAAATCAGATCGACATGAAGTGCAAAAGAAAAATTCGAAGTAGGTATTAAAATCCATGGAGAAGAAATAAAAACTTTGATGTTCGCCGATGGCATCGTAATTCTGTCAGAGACAGCAAAGGACTTGGAAGAGCAGTTGCACGGAATGGACAGTGTCATGAAAGGAGGGTATAAGATGAACATCAACAAAAGCAAAATGAGGATAATGGAATGTAGTCGAATTTAGTCGGGTGATGCTGACGGAATTAGAATAGGAAATGAGACACTTAAAGTAGTAAAGGAGTTTTGCTGTTTGGAGAGCAAAATAACTGATGATGGTCAAAGTAGAGAGGATATCAAATGTAGACTGGCAATGGCAAGGAAAGCGTTTCTGAAGAAGAGAAATTTGTTAACTTCAAGTATAGATTTAAGTGTCAGGAAGTCGTTTCTGAAAGTGGTAGTGGTGGTGGTGGTTGTTGGGATGTTTAAGGGGGACTAAATAGCGAAGGTCATCAGTCCCCCATTTCTGAAAGTATTTGTGTGGAGTGTAGCCATGTATGGAAGTGAAACATGGACGATAAATAGTTTAGACAAGAAGAGAATAGAAGGTTTCGAAATGTGGTGCTACATAAGAATGCTGAAGATTAGATGGGTAGATCACATAACTAATGAGGAGGTACTGAATAGAATTGGGGAGGAGAGGAGTTTGTGGCACAACTTGACCAGAAGAAGTGATCGGTTGGTAGGACATGTTCTGAGGCATCAAGGGATCACCAGTTTAGTATTGGAGGGCATGGTGGAGGCTAAAAATCGTAGAGGGAGACCAAGAGATGAATACACTAAGCAGATTCAGAAGGATGTAGGCTGCAGTACGTACTGGGAGATGAAGAAGCTTGCACAGGATAGAGTAGCATGGAGAACTGCATCAAACCAGTCTCAGGACTGAAGACCACAACAACAACATGAAGTTTCTGTTGAGGAGGGCACTAGACTTAGGTAGTTGTGCAGCAATGTTGACCATTGTCCTGTGGTGGTATAGTGGTTAGCATTTCTGCCTAGCTAGCAAGAGTATCCGCGTTCGACTTCCGGCCACAGTACATATTTTAATTAATTTCTTCTGCTTCGCTCAATGCAATCAGTCATTTATGTCACATATTTTGGCACTCGCAAACTCACTCATTAAAACCTATGTGGTACGTCTTGTTTACCTAGAATCATGAAATTTGGGAAGACGTAAGGTTCGGTAGTAGAAATGAACGAAAAAATATGAAAATCGCGAAATTTATTTACATCAGATGAAAAAATATTTTTCTGCCTCATTTGTTATCCGTCTGAATGTCTGTCCGTCTATTAATACCTGTTTTTCTCAGAAACAGGTAGCGATATAAACTTGAAACTTGCATCACATACTAAGGTCTTTGCTCCCTTGGCTGTGTAAAAATCGTGAGTTCCTAACTCAATGCAGGCAAAAAATACGAGTTACATTACACATTTAATTATTGTAGTTATTAGTGTCAGTTATTGTTTTTATTATCGGAAGATTTAGTCATATCTTTGGTATGTTACTCCTGGACAGATGTAAGAGAGGGGCTTAATACTGTAAACTGATCAGGTTAAATAAGCAATAAATAAGAAAGTAAATATTTTGATGCTCGCGAACTCACACATCAAACCCTACAGAGCGTTACCCATGACCTGGAATGATGAGATTTCACAGTAAGCAAGGTTTCCCACTATAAGTCAAGGAAATTCCGAAAATCGCTTATTCGTAATTATATCACACGTAACAAACGTCTTTTTGTAATGGCAAATGCGAAATTACCTAAAAAGATTAACCTGAAAACATTTCGAAATCCTTAGAATTCTGGGGACCAATATATTGCCATTACTGATATGGATAACTGGCAAAATTCGTTGAGATTCAGAATTCCCGGGTTGGATGAACTGTCTGCATCCATAATTATGTTTGTCTGGAAACCTCAGATCACGATTCCTACTTGTATTTGGCCATTTACTTTTTACGATAATTTTAAACATTTCGCACAGTTTTACAGTATCGAACTCTCTTTCTAGGTTGACAGATCATATAATACCTCTCGATTGTTTCAGTTCTTGTTTCCATCGTCCAACGCTACTTCAGGACTGCCTCTCTGGTGCCTTTATCTTTCCTAATGTCAAACTGATGGTTTCCTCAGAGGTCTTCTGTTTCTTTTTCCGTTTTCATGTACATTATTCCTGCCTACAACTTGGATGCATGATATGTTAAGCCGATTGTGCAATAGTTCCCGCTCTTATCCGCTTTTGCTATTTTCTAAATTGTGTGGATGATATTCTTCCCGAAAGTGTAATGGTATGCTATCAGCCTCATAGATTCTACACAACAGCTTGAACAGACGCTTGGTTGCCGCTTCCCTCAATTATTTTAAAATTTCCGAAGGGACATAATCTGTACTTTCTGCCTTACTTGAGCTTGAAACGTTCAAAGATCTCTCAGACTGTTGTGTTGGGTATCCTACATCTTCCACATCCATTTACATTCCTTCTTCTGACAAGCCAGTAGGCAGTTCGTTGCCCTGGAATTGGGTATTATCAAGCAGAATTTACTCATATATATCTACTGCAAGATCTGCGAACATCTTAATATTTGAACTAAAACTATCTCTTTAGACATTAACCCTTTCGTGGGCAAAATTATTGAGCAGTTTTTTTTTAATGAATGGCGAGCAGATAGTAGTTAACAGATAGGTATATTTATCATACAGAATATCAAATCTGCTCCAACTGTGAAAGTGGGGTAACACAACAAGGGGGAAGTATTCTTCCCACTGCCCTTCCTTGTAGTTAAATGACAAAAACAACTTTTTCAATGTATATCATATTTATTTGATAAATCTACTTCTCTTGTTACAACGATTTTTCACAATTATTTGCCATGAAATTTTCTGAAACATGGGTCTATGCAAAGTGGTATTTGACAATATGTACAAACACAGCGAGTGCTCTTTTCCTCAGCTTTGGTACTATAATGACGGCACGTCCAGTAGGCTTCTCCTAAAATGGGTTGATGCTCCCCTACAGCCACATGACGAAAATCTTCGGGTACTTCACCTCTTTTTGCCAGAAAGACAGGTTTTTGTCCACGCCTTTTTTGGGATGAAAAGGCAGCGATCAATTGTCTGGCTAGATGGATCCTGTATGTGAGCTGATCATGCTGTCCACTTTCTCTTTTACTTATTTTCCACAGGATAAAACTATTCACTGCAGCAACGTCGACCAGGAAATAAAATATTCTGTGCCACCATTTTACACAACGTCTGCCAATAGCATACCTTTCTCGTAATTGGTTGGTTGGTTGGTTGGTTTGGGGGATTAAAGGGACCAGACTGCCATGGTTTCTCGTAATTGATCAAACTTATCGACACCACCCATTATTTTGTTGTATTCTGCCACAACTTCAGGACAACAAATCTCTATACTAGTACCATCCTTGTTTTTTCCTTTTCACAGTGGCTGTTTCTCATGGGTCATGAATTGAGGACAGGAAAGTGACTGGACGGTTATCCATCTATTTTACTACGGAAATGGCTCCTTTTGTTTCAAACTGGAAGTCTCCTCGTTCCAATTTTACCCTTTCCTTCATAAATTTGGGTAAATCAAAAATATTTACATTATACTATAGCTTTGAGGAAAAAAAATCACAAAATGTGACGGAAACAGCACTGAAAGGCTCCTCTACAGAGCAACACTCAGCTATACAATGCCTCTGCGCGGAGGTACAGCAAAAACGGCGGGAACTTCCGATTGGAAGTAGTACCCTATACTGTTCACTAGGTGGTAGCACCGTACAGGGGTGGGAACTGTGAATCCCACGGGATTAGGAGCGAGCTCACTGTAGTGGGAAGCATGTTTCCCACGGCTCACGAAAGGGTTCAAGCACATCACATGCATCATCAGACATTACTATAGTATCCAAGGGGTACAGAGGCCCCACGCAGTACAGAAAAGTTAGCAGGGTTGTGTGAACAGCAGGCGTTAAGCGGTGAGACGATACAGCAATTCCTGTCAGATATAGAGAGGATCGCTGCCTTTACCGCACTATTTTGCAGCGCCTGTCACGTGGAAGGATGCAGAGAATGGCTCAAAAGGGGGCCTTAAGAGTCTTTCCATACATATGTGATCGATACAGACGAGTGGGACTTCAACATATATAAACTGAAAGACCCAACTCTCAATACATTTCGAGAAAAGCGTGTTTGAAATTATTAGACGTGCTAGTGTACTCGTTTCGATAAAAACTAAAACTAAACTCCACCAGGACAGAGCATGAAGGGCCAACTGTACCGAGCGGCATTCAGAAGCACTGATGACGTGCGACTGTTGAAAGCTCAGGCTCCAGAAGGAAAAATTGCAAAAATTAATTTCAAAGCAACTATGGCATTAAATAAAAATCTGTGCCTCGCGCTTTATTAACCTCTTACGCAGACGTAAACAATGGTAATTAAACTTTCAAATAATTTTCGGGAGTTCAGCCAGGTAACACTTTCAGCGACCGCCGATATTTCGGCGGGAGCACACCCCGCCATTTTCAAGGCAAACTGCAACGGACAAGCGACGTACATGCAAATTTAAAACTTCGGTTCTCGGACTGAAGCAGGAAAAATAACACACACACTGAACACTAGTGCCGCCAAAGATGACCACAGTCAGAGCTATAGATAGTGAGACTACGAATTCGCAGGCGAGGTAGCATTGACTCTGTCCCTCTGTTTTTTGACAAGGGAGAGAGCCGGATTCCAAACAGAGTTTAAACAAAAAACCCCATCCCTGTTAACGAGGTTGCTCGCTAATTTAACCCCAACTGCCTCCTTAATAACTCTGTCCCAATAGCTGGACGTACATGCCAATATCTCGGTGTTATTATATAACATGGGGTGACCAGTGTCCAAGCAATGTTCGGCAATAGCAGATCTACTTGGCTGCTGTAATCGTGTGTGCCGTTTATGCTCAGTACGTCGGTCGTCCACTGTCCTGATAGTTTGACCAATATATGCCATGCCGCAGCTACAAGGAATACGATATACACCCTCCATTCGCAGACCAAGATAATCCTTAACAGAATTCAAAAGCGCTCTAATTTTAGATGGAGGTCAGCAACCTAGTAGATCTGCTATTGCCGAACATTGCTTGGATACTGGTCACTCCATGTTACATAATAACACCGAGATATTGGCATGCACGTCCAGCTGTTGGGACAGAGTTATTAAGGAGGCAGTTGAGGTTAAATTAGCGAGCAACCTCGTTAACAGGGATGGAGGTTTCTGTTTAAATGTTGGAATCCGGCTCTCTCCCTTGTCTGGCCGAGCGGTTCTAGGCGCTTCAGTCTGGAACCGCGCGACCGCTACGGTCGCAGGTTCGAATCCTGCCTCGGGCATGGATGTGTGTGCTGTCCTTAGGTTTAAGTAGTTCTAGGGGACTGATGACCTTAGATGTTAAGTCCCATAGTGCTCAGAGCCATCTCTCCCTTGTCAAAAAACAGAGGGACAGAGTCATTGCTACCCTTCGACCATAAATATAATAGTCTGGCCCTGACGTCATTTTCCTGGCTCCAACATCTCTGAGCTAAAGTCACGTGAATGTTGGCAAAACATGGTTGTTTCGTGTTGCGCTTATGGCTGTACTCAGCGTTTTGTCGGGGGAAATGGCATTACATTTCACGTGTGATTCTATGATAGTGCAGATGCGTTTATTGAAATCTGCTGAAGTGACTTTTGTATGTTTTTTTACACTTGAAATAGAGTATCACGTAAATTAAAGTGTTGGAAGTGATGCCTGTAAAGTCAGACTCATATTACATGTTGGAAAGTATCTGTGATTGTTCGGTTACAGAAGTAAGTATAACTGTTTCTCGTTCCTACTCATAGGTTCCCTAAGGATGAAAACCGAAGGCAGCTTTGGATACAGGCCCTGAAACGGAAAAACTTTAAGTCATCTGCACATACGCACCTTTTTGTATATACAAGTGAGATTATAATAAGGTAAGAGCACCTATAGTCGACACGTCAAGAGAATTTTTTTTCTACTTTCTAATACTATTAAATAAATGTAGGCTCCAAAATTATTTTCTGAAACTTCAAAGTCTCACCTTTCATCTAAAATACCATTTTTTTTAAACTGATAGTTTAAACTTTTGTAAAAATAGTAGGAACTGAACCTTTGAAGTGCACGTAAAATCGCTATTCTAAAATGGACCTGTTCCTAAAGTCGACAATTTTGGCACCTATAGTTGACATAATTCCCATATCCCATTTTCTTTTATAAGTGACTAGAGCTCAAAACGCGGCGAATCCAATATTTAAAGTTTTGACACGAGCCCACTCTTACTGTTCAAAAGAATTTTAACGACATTTTACATTAATTGATAGTTCATAGTAATTTCGTCCCGCTGCCCACCAGAGTGGCGTTCAATGTATTTGTTAGTTTTTATAAATGGTACTGTGAACAAATCCAGGTCAAATGTAGTTCTGACGTAATTTTTCGCAAATAGGAAAGTAATTTTTGTTGGAAGCGTTTGGCAGTCAATTGAGAAATGTGGGTAAAATACAATATAGGATGGCAGACCGCTGATTTGAAATCCCGCCACATTTTGGCAACAGTCACATGGTTTATGTTGGAGCCACACCTATAGCTTCTGCACAGCAAGGCCAGTCTACTAGTACCCATGGTCTACGATGCTACCTCACCTGCGAATTCGTAACTCTCACTTTCTATAGCTCTGACTGTGGCCATCTTTGGTGGCACGAGTGTTCAGTGTGTGTGTTATCTTTCCTGCTTCACTCCGAGAACCAAGGTTTTAAATTCGCATGTGCGTCGCCTGTCCGTTGCAGTTTGCCTTGAAAATGGTGGGGTGTTCTCTCGCCGAAATATAGGCGGTCGCTGAAAGTGTTACCTGGCTGAATTCCCGGAAATTATTTGAAAGTTGTGTACGCAAGGAGAAACTCAGGTCTCACAATGGTGATTAGAAGTTCAAATCCATATAAAATTTGTGTCGATGGGCGAAAATTGCACAGAATATCAAGTATTATGTTGTACATAATAGCCTCAAGTTTTACAATGTTAGCTGTAATATTTTTGGATATGCATGTGTTTGAGTACAAGAATGCAATTTGTCCTATTTCTGTCCTTAAAAAGCATGTCTTCTGTAGCCGAACGATGTTGGTAAACAAGACGACAGCAGCGCCGCTAGTGGGGAACAGTTGGAGATACTTCTGCACCGGAGGCGACGGCTCGGAGCAAGTAGTGTCAGCAGCAGCCGGTAGACGGCAGGAGCTGCTGGCAATGGCTGCGGCCAGTCTGCTTTAGCGCAAACGATGGTCAACAGATGGCAGGAGGAGGGTAGCAAAGCTTATTAGTAAGGGCCGTCATCCCCGAGCAAACGGCGTTCCTTATACAAAACTTCTATTCACATCCATATAAACTAAGTTGTAGATGAATTTGACTAGTAACTCTCAGTAGGACGGAGCGCATTATGTCAACTTGCCGAACGGGATTCATGTATCAAAACGCAGAGACTAGTATCGAAAATATTTATCACCAAAATCAAAATCTACATTTTCTTCTCCTTAAGTTGTACTATGCTGCTGCTACTGCTGCTTACTTAATAAGTTTGGGAGTATATTGGTTAACGTTCCATAAAATTAACAATATTGCCATCTGTCTGGAAGTTGCTAGAATGAACATTTTTACAGCACGATGTTGCAGTGCCATTGTTATTCCGAATTATGATGCAATGTTCCTCCCGACGTCCATGTCTGTGGGCGTTGCTGCAGTGTATATCCAAGGCAGCGCTCTCCGATCCAGGTACATAGTCATCGACGTGTAGAAAGGGATTGTTGTAGCATTCGCATCTTTCCGACGTGCTTGCGATCAACGCAGCACCGTGAACTATGGTACTGAAAAGCGTCCAAACGGGACCAAAGTGCAGTCATATTTTCTTTGCTCTTTCCGTTTGGTAAGCTGTTAATATTCGTTGTAGTAGATATTACAAGCAAAAGACAGAAAGGGCGACTGTAATGATATAATAGCAACAGAAATGGGCGGAGCCTATGTTGTAGGTGTTACGTCTGCCACAGACGGCCCCTGCCAGGCAGACTACACTCAAGACACCCCAGTGTACCATATAACATACACAAGCACATGCAGGCGCAACCAAGAGAAAAACAATTCTTCAAAATAAACAGAACTTGCTAGAGACTAATAAGAACCTTTTTCTGCAGAGGTCGCCTCACAGACACAGGGAAAGTTGGAGTACTCCGCCGACCTCCGCCGGCTTTATAAGACCACCGCAGCAGCAGTACAGCCAGTTCCTCACTGAGCTAGGACCAGCTCCACCGCACCTCACCAACGCTCTTAATGAATAGTCGTCTACATGTTATTTGTTTCCTTTGTGTGCGTATAGTGATATTTCGAGAAGTGTAGTTCTGTTTCAATAAACGACATTATACTGAGTGTTCTACAATGCTGAGTATTCTTCAGTAGGCCTATTTTAACATGAGGATATCCGGATGTATGTGGGAAGAGGTTTAATCAGTTTTGTGCGTCAGAATTAACTTTGCAAAAAAATTACGCTCATAAATCGGTATTGGAATTCATTATTGTGCAACCGAATGGAGGTTGGTTTGTTTTCTGATCGATGCATTGCATCATCGTATTAAGACGACTAACAATGAATATTTGCTGGAAAGCGTTAAAAATTATCAGATGAGAACAAGGAGAAAATTAAATAATACAAATGAATACAGTAGATATTCATATTAATATTC
This sequence comes from Schistocerca americana, assembly GCF_021461395.2. Taxonomy (NCBI): domain Eukaryota; kingdom Metazoa; phylum Arthropoda; class Insecta; order Orthoptera; family Acrididae; genus Schistocerca; species Schistocerca americana. The sequence continues at coordinate 88,801,893 of NC_060127.1, read as the reverse complement.
ATATTAGTGTAATTCAGCTTATTTAAAATAACTTTGTATGACACCACTTTTTATTCCATCCGTTCACCAAGACGGCTACAAGGCAAGAGAGTGTAAGACAGTACTTCGTAGGGAAAAAAAGGTGATGCGGCATATCTCAGACGTTGGGAAACTGTAATGAGATAATATGTGAGCTATCTGGAAAGTAAGAAATGGATACCAAAGCGAAAATCAATTTATTATTATTTTGCGATAGTTAGCTACATATTCCAGCTACTTCGCTACATAACTGCTGCTACGACTTTCTTCGTAGTGATGTACCAACGTTCCAACACCCTCGTCATAGAACGCAGCCGCCTGTGCTTTCAGTCACTTCCCTACGCTGGTCCACAGCTCGTTCTCTGTCAGAAAATATATCTTCATAGCCAGCGGTTCATGTAAGGAGAGACGAACATCAGTGGGAGCCAAATCCAGGCTTTATGGTGGATGATCTACATCTACATCTACATTTATACTCCGCAAGCCACCCAACGGTGTGTGGCGGAGGGCACTTTACGTGCCACTGTCATTACCTCCCTTCCCTGTTCCAGTCGCGTATTGTTCGCGGGAAGAACGACTGTCTGAAAGCCTCCGTGCGCGCTCTAATCTCTCTAATTTTACATTCGTGATCTCCTCGGGAGGTATAAGTAGGGGGCAGCAATATATTCGATACCTCATCCAGAATCGCTCCCTCTCGAAACCTGGCGAGCAAGCTACACCGCGATGCAGAGCGCCTCTCTTGCAGAGTCTGCCACTTGAGTTTATTAAACATCTCCGTAACGCTATAACGGTTACCAAATAACCCTGTGACGAAACGCACCACTCATCTTTGGATCTTCTCTATCTCCTCCGTCAACCCGATCTGGTATGGATCCCACACTGATGAGCAATACTCAAGTATAGGTCGAACGAGTGTTTTGTAAGCCACCTCCTTTGTTGATGGACTACATTTTCTAAGGACTCTCCCAATGAATCTCAACCTGGTACCCGCCTTACCAACAATTAATTTTATATGATCATTCCACGTCAAATCGTTCCGTACGCATACTCCCAGATATTTTACAGAAGTAGCTGCTACCAGTGTTTGTTCCGCTATCATATAATCATACAATAAAGGATCCTTCTTTCTATGTATTCGCAATACATTACATTTGTCTATGTTAAGGGTCAGTTGCCACTCCCTGCACCAAGTGCCTATCCGCTGCAGATCTTCCTGCATTTAGCTACAATTTTCTAATGCTGCAACTTTTCTGTATACTACAGCATCATCCGCGAAAAGCCGCATGGAACTTCCGACACTATCTACTAGGTCATTTATATATATTGTGAAAAGAAATGATCCCATACCACTCCCCTGTGGCACGCCAGAGGTTACTTTAACGTCTGTAGACGTCTCTCCATTGATAACAACATACTGTGTTCTGTTTGCTAAAAACTCTTCAATCCAGCCACACAGCCGGTCTTTGTTTATCAGGCGACAGTGCGGAACTGTATCGAACGCCTTCCGGAAGTCAAGGAAAATAGCATCTACCTGGGAGCCTGTATCTAATATTTTCTGGGTCTCATGAACAAATAAAGCGAGTTGGGTCTCACACGATCGCTGTTTCCGGAATCCATGTTGATTCCTACATAGTAGATTCAGTGTTTCCAAAAACGTCATGATACTCGAGCAAAAAACGTGTTCTAAAATGCTACAACAGATCGACGTCAGAGATATAGGTCTATAGTTTTGTGCATCTGCTCGACGACCCTTCTTGAAGACTGGGACTACCTGTGCTCTTTTCCAATCATTTGGAACCTTCCGTTCCTCTAGAGACTTGCGGTACACGGCTGTTAGAAGGGGGCACGTTCCTTCGCGTACTCTGTGTAGAATCGAATTGGTATCTCATCAGGTCCAGTGGACTTTCCTCTGTTGAGTGATTCCATCTGCTTTTCTATTCCTTGGACACTTATTTCGATGTCAGCCATTTTTTCGTTTGTGCGAAGATTTAGAGAAGTAACTGCAGTGCGGTCTTCCTCTGTGAAACAGCTTTGGAAAAAGGTGTTTAGTATTTCAGCTTTACGCGTGTCATCCTCTGTTTGAATGCCATCATCATCCCGGAGTGTCTGGATATGCTGTTTCGAGCCACTTACTGATTTAACGTAAGACCAGAACTTCCTAGGATTTTCTATCAAGTCGGCACATAGAATTTTACTTTCGAATTCACTGAACGCTTCACGCATAGCGCTCCTTACGCTGACTTTGACATCGTTTAGCTTCTGTTTGTCTGAGAGGTTTTGGCTGCGTTTAAACTTTGAGTGAAGCTCTCTTTGCTTTCGCAGTAGTTTCCTAACTTTGTTGTTGTACCACGGTGGGTTTTTCCCGTCCCTCACAGTTTTACTCGGCACGTACTCGTCTAAAACGCACTTCACGATTGCCTTGAACTTTTTCCATAAACACTCAACATTGTCAGTGTCGGAACAGAAATTTTCGTTTTGATCTGTTAGTTAGCCTGAAATCGGCCGTCTATTACTCTTGCTAAACAGATAAACCTTCCTCCCTTTTCTTATATTCCTATTAACTTCCATATTCGGGGATGCTGCAACGGCCTTATGATCACTGATTTCCTGTTCTGCACATACAGAGTCGAAAAGTTCGGGTCTGTTTGTTACCAGTAGGTCCAAGATGTTATCTCCACGAGTCGGTTCTCTGTTTAATTGCTCGAGGTAATTTTCGGATAGTGCACTCAGTATAATGTCACTCGATGCTCTGTCCCTACCACCCGTCCTAAACATCTGAGTGTCCCAGTCTATATCTGGTAAATTGAAATCTCCACCTAAGACTATAACATGCTGAGAAAAATTATGTGAAATGTATTCCAAATTTTCTCTGAGTTGTTCTGTCACTAATGCTGCTGAGTCGGGAGGTCAGTAAAAGGAGCCAATTATTAACTTAGCTCTGTTGTTGAGTGTAACCTCCACCCATAATAATTCACAGGAACTATCCACTTCTACTTCACTACAGGATAAACTACTACTAACAGCGACGACACTCCACGACCGGTTGCATGCAATCTATCCTTTCTAAACACCGTCTGTACCTTTGTAAAAATTTCGGCAGAATTTATCTCTGGCTTCAGCCAGCTTTCTGTACCTATAACGATTTCAGCTTCGGTGCTTTCTATCAGCGCTTGAAGTTCCGGTACATTACCAACGCAGCTTCGACAGTTTACAATTACAATACCGATTGCTGCTTGGTCCCCGCATGTCCTGACTTTGCCCCGCACCCGTTGAGGCTGTTGCCCTTTCTGTACTTGCCCAAGGCCATCTAACCTAAAAGACCACCCAGCCCACGCCACACAACCCCTGCTACCCGAGTAGCCGCTTGTTGCGTGTAGTGGACTCCTGACCTATCCAGTGGAACCCGAAACCCCATCACCCTATGGCGCAAGTCGAGGAATCTGCAGCCCACGCGGTCGCAGCACCGTCTCAGCCTCTGATTCAGACCCTCCACTCGGCTCTGTACCGAAGGTCCGCAGTCAGTCCTGTCGACGATGCTGCAGATGGTGAGCTCTGCTTTCATCCCGCTAGCGAGACTGGCAGTCTTCATCAAATCAGATAGCCGCCGGAAGCCAGAGAGGATTTCCCCCAATCCATAGCGACACACATCATTGGTGCCGACATGAGCGACCACCTGCAGATGGGTGCACCCTGTACCCTTCATGGCATCCGTAAGGACCCTTTTCACATCTGGAATGACTCCCCCCGGTATGCACACGGAGTGCACATTGGTTTTCTTCCCCTCTCTTGCTGCCATATCCCAAAGGGGCCCCATTATGCTCCTGACGTTGGAGCTCCCAACTACCAGTAAGCCCACCCTCTGCGACCGCCCGGGTCTTGCAGACTGAGGGGCAACCTCTGGAACAGGACAAGTAGCCATATCAGGCCGAAGATCAGTATCAGCCTGAGACAGAGCCTGAAACCGGTTCGTCAGACAAACTGGAGAGGCCTTCCGCTCAGCCCTCCGGAATGTCTTTCACCCCCTGCCACACCTTGAGACGACCTCCCACTCTACCACAGGTGAGGGATCAGCCTCAATGCGGGCAGTATCTCGGGCAACCACAGTCGTAGTCCGATCGGGGGATGCGTGGGACGAGCTGGCCGTCCTCGACAAACCCCCATCCGGACCCCCACAGTAATGCCCATTGGCAACAGCCTCAAGCTGTGTGACCAAAGCCAACGCTGCCTGAAGTTGGGAGCAAAGGGATGCCAACTCAGCCTGCATCCGAACACAGCAGTTGCAGTCCCTATCCATGCTAAAAACAGTTGTGCAAAGAACGTCTGAACTAATCTACAGAGAGCGCAAACAAATCAACACATAATTTAAACGGTTACGGAAACGCCACAGAGGCGTCCTCATTTACCCCTGCATTACGCGGCTGAGATCTGTCACGAAAAACGCAACGCATGACAGGTATGTTATGTGGGGTTGCATGAAATCAGGCGAAACTTCGGAGTGGGCACTCGTACTTAGCTGTGGACACTACTGTTACAGGCATCTTTACGTGCGAATCGTGTGCTCAGAACCGAAAAGAACGACCTAACGAGATCGACAGGCTTAGACACAGTCCAACAACTGTCGTTTCCATTTTGTGACTTGTCGGACACTACTTCCTGAACAGCCCTAGGAATTCTGAGAGTGAAGAGTCCCCTTGCATGGCGTGGCACAATTTATCACTGCGGGCTGGACAACGTCATTCAGCAAGTCACTGAATAATGTTGGTTCATTCGTTTTGTTCCTGAACTCACATAACACATAATACACTGATACGGTGTAACAGTGCCCGTCTAATTACAATACTGGCCATTAAAATTGCTACACCACGAAGATGACGTGTTACAGACGCGAAATTTAACCGACAGGAAGAAGATGCTGTGATATGCAAATGATTAGCTTTTCAGAGCATTCACACATGGTTGGTGCCGGTCGCGACACCTACAACGTGCTCGCATGAGGAAAGTTTCCAACCGATTTCTCATACACAAACAGCAGTTCACCAACGTTGCCTGATGAAACGTTGTTGTGATGCCTCGTGTAAGGAGGAGAAATGCGTTTCTGACTTTGATAAAGGTCGGATTGTAGCCTATCGCGATTGCGGTTTATCGTATCGCGACATTGATGCTCGCGTTGGTCGAGATCAAATGACTGTTAGCAGAATATGGAATCGGTGGGTTTAGGAGGGTAATACGGAACGCCGTGCTGGATCCCAACGGCCTCGTATCCCTAGCAGTCGAGGTGACAGACATCTTATCCAAATGGCTGTAATGGATCATGCAGCCACGTCTCGATGCCTGTCAACAGATGGGGACGTTTGCAAGACAACAACCATCTGCACGAACAGTTCGACGACGTTTGCAGCAGCATGGGCTATCAGCTCGGAGACCATGGCTGCAGTTACCCTTGATACTGCATCACAGACAGGAGCTCCTGCGATGGTGTACTCAAAGACAAACCTGCGTGCACGAATGGCAAAACGTCATTTTTTGGGATGAATCCAGGTTCTGTTTACAGCATCATGATGGTCGCATCCGTGTTTGACGACATTAGGGGTGAACGCACGTTGGAAGCGTGTAATCGTCATCGCCATACTGGCGTATCATCCGGCATAATGGTATTGGATGCCATTGGTTACACGTCTCGGTCACCTCTTGTTCGCATTGATGGCACTTTGAACAGTGGACGTTACATTTCAGATGTGTTACGACCCGTGGCTCTACTCTTCATTCGATCCCTGCGAAACCGTGCATTTCAGCAGGATAATGCACAAACGCATGTAGCAGGTCCTGGACAGGCTTTTCTGGATACAGAAAATGTTCGACTGCTGCCCTGGCCAGCACATTCTCCAGATCTCTGTTCTGGGTAATGATTTCTCAGAATCTACGCACTCAAATTGCGTGAAGATGTAATCACATGTCAGTACTAGTATAATATATTTGTCCAATGAATACCCGTTTATCATCTCCATTTCTTCTTGGTGTAGCAATTTTAATGGCCAGTAGTGTACGAATTAGGATGCAATGTTCCTTTGGACATGCAGGCTCAGCAATATCGTATTTATTCGCCGACACAAGGCAAGCAATTTTCAAGTAAAATATTTCCCCTGTACCGGAATATACATAACGAATGTACGAGTACAGGCTTTAGACACATGGTTGATGACAGGGAAGTTTGGATCTTGTAGTGAGATGTGCTTGGATAGCTTAGTGGTAAGGTGACCACACGCGAAAAGCGTGCAATCCGGGTTCGAGTCGCGGTCCGGCACAAATATTCATTGTCATCATTCCATTGCACAACTGATGGTTGTACACATTCGCAACTGCAAATACATTTCTCGTATAAGGTCTGCAATCGTCGCAGTGCCTGTTCCTCTGGAGATACATTCATGTCCAAAGGAACATTGCATCATAATTCGGAATAATACCGGCACTGCAATGTCTTATCTGTACGCCGACACCGGGCAAGTGACTTTTAGGTAAAATGTCTCCCCTGTACGGGAATATACTGAATGAAGGTACGAGTGAGGTTATAGGCACATGGCAGACGACTTATAGAAGTTTGAGTCTAGCCGTGTGACAGATAGCCTAATGGGAAGGCGACCGCTCTCGGAAAGCAGAAAATCCAGGTTCGAGTCTTCGCCCAGCACGAATTTTCATTCTCGTCGTCCCATTACACAGCTGATGGTTGCTCAAGTTCGCAACTGCGAACACATCTCATGTACTTAGTACATTGTATCACAAAAATCATCAAATATATTGATTTCATTTACATAGGAAGAAACTGTTCATACACACAGGAAAATGTTTTGTTGCTTTCAATGACTAATTTTGCATTCCTGATTACGTTTCAGCATTTAAGAATGTTAGATTAATTGCCTCAGTCTGTTTTTCCGATGGTTGGTTAAAAGGTAGAACACATGCTCAGCGAAGTTAGATGACAGGAGGCGAAAGAGGTTGGCGGACAGTTCCAGAATATAAGTTTCTTGTTCGAACTGTTCCTGGGTGTCACGACTCGACCAGGACATCATTTAGGTGTTCGTAAAATTATTCACATACGCCGGGATCGTGAGACGATTGTACGGCATAATCACCGAATCTTTTTCACAAATCGAGACGGCTTTGTTGAAAGAAACATTAATAATAATTACTTTGCTGAAACATATTTTTATTATCCATTACATCATATAAGAAGTTCTAAAAACGTTTTATTACTACGACCTGTTATACAAACATTGGCAGTAGGTCTAAAGGTGGGAATGAAGGCCCATGATACAGGCTCACACTGCAGTATTCGCAGCGTCAGCCTCCGCGTGTCGCTTGCGCCTCTGCCAGTTCCTCATTGCTGCAGATCCCTGCTCTTGGCCCGGTCTCTGGACACCTGGGTTCCACCACTGTAAGAGACTGTTCTTAAGGAGAGGGAGCGTGGTGTCGTTGCAGACAATCAGAACGAAAAAGGCAGGGCCCTGAAGCATGCTCACCAGATGGACATAGTAAATGGCCTGTGGAAGTCCTTCAATCTGGTGAAAGGCCACGCGAATAAAAACTCCCAGCCCGCTGAAGATACACATCTTGGCTATGAGGAAGGCTAACCGTCTCTTGCTGCCCAACTTCAGTTTCGTAGTAACATCCAGCTGCTTCATAGAAGACCGGTTCCGAAGGTATAGGTCCCATACCATTACGAGTACCACTGAGTTGAAGAGAATCGATAAGCAGATGGCGACGAAGAAAAGTACCCTGCTGTGGAATATGTATGTGTCGTCCACACGCTCTAGAACGATCATTGCCGTGGAAACCGTAGTCCAGAGACTGGACACGCACAGGACGTGCTTTCGGAATACTCGACGGGCCTCGCCTTGGCTCAGTTGGTCCGGAAGACTGAGCTGTCGAACGCATTTCAACATCTCGTAACAGAACGAGTTGAGCCAGAGGCAGCTAAGAACGGTGAGCGAGCTGTCGAGTTGTACTATCGTCTGCAGGTCTAAGGCGTTCGCAAAGCGGTGGACAATCTCGGAGAGGACGATCTGTACCAACCCCGTGATCTGGAAGCACAGCAGTAGCTTCCCGGGGACGTTACGTAGTTTGGGGATACAACCGTACACTCCCGCAGTTAAAACTCGAAAGACGACATTCAAAGAAATTAGTGTAACCTCTAAAGGCTGCAGGAAGTCAGTCTTGAGACTCAAGTATTTCACTACGTTCCTTCTCCATTTGTAGATACTGGTAAACACTGAGGGCCGCCAGTACGGTTCGCATTTATATGGACCCGTATCGAAGGTAAACACCATTACGTCGTCTCGACGTGGGAATAGTGACTCGAAGCTGTCTCTGTGGAAGGACGGACACATCAGCCATAACATCGATCTCGAAATGGAGCAGATGCCATCTTTGGCATTGAGCTGTGCACAAACTTCCTCGCGCGAGTTTGAAAGTACGCAGTACATATCGTTCACCGATTTGACGATTCCGGTATGGACGTCGTGACAGATGCTCCTTTCATTGGACACTATCCACGAGAGCAGACAGATATTTATGTTCACCCTCTGCGTGTACGCGAGGTAACTAGTGACTGGAATATGCGAGACCCTGTGAACGAGGTTGCTCGTCAAGCGAGTCCGACATTCTCTGTGTCTGTTGACGGTCCCCTGAGGCAGATCCTCCATTGGACATGTGGGCAGAGCTATCATGTCCACCATCAACTGCACACAGCTAGTATCTACAGACACGACAACATTGCTCTGGTCGCCCAGTATCGACTTTTCACCTGAAAAAAAGAGACATAAGTGATTTTTAAAAAGAAAGCTACTTCTACATCTACGTCTACATACATAATCTGCAAGCCACCAAATGGTGCCTGGAGGATGGTACCCAGCACCGCTATTGGCCATTTCCTTTCTCGTTTCACTCGCAAACAGAGCAAGGCAGAAAGCGAATGTCTATGTGGCTCCATACAAGCAGTAATATCCCTTATCTTATCTTTCAAATTGCTGTCCTCAGTGAAAGTCAAAAAGAATTACAGAACATGATGAGTGGTATGGTCTAATGAGTACTGATACGGATCGACAGGAAGTCGAAGAAAGACGGAAGTAATGGGAAGTAACAGAAATGAGAACAGTGACAGACTTAACATCATAATTCGTAATCATGAGTAGATAAAGTTAAGGAATTCTGCTGCCTAGTCAGCAAAATAGCCCATGAAGGACGGAGCAAGGAGGACGTCAAGTGCAGAAACAGGTTGTGAGTTTTGATGTGTCCCTTTTTACCCAGGTTCCCCTGGAAGAATCCTTGCAATTAATTGGTGAGAAACTAGATGACGAAACAACTAAGCTTTGTCGCCATGTGCTGACGTAGACGTACTTTTTATTCAATGACAAATACTTTGAACAGACTGACGGAGTGACTATGGGGAGCCCACTGTCCCCAACAGTCGCCAATCTTTTTATTGAGGATTTTGAGGACATGAGGCTGAAGTAGGCGACTTTAAAACCAGCCTGTTTCGGAAGGTACGTCAACAATACGTTTATGGTGTGGTCTCATGGGAAAGAAGCTCTTGACCGCCTCCTATATCATTTTAATTCCCTGATCCTAGCATCAAGTTTATCATGGAGGTGGAAAGTGATGGGAAGCTTCCGTTTCTGGATGTTCTGGTGTACAGAAAGGATGATGGGACACTGGGACACAGTGTTTATCGAAAGCCTACGCACACGGACCGTTACCTGCATGCTTCTAGCTGTCTTCCATCGTTCCAGCGTACGGGGGTCCTGCGGACGTTGGCGAGAAGAGCTTATGCCATTTCAGACGGAGAAAGCTTGACACAAGAAGTGGACCATCTTAAGGTTGTGTTCAAGCAGAATGGCTATACAGATAAACAGATCCGTCGTGCTTTCCAGTTTGGACCTTCGCCTAAAACACCAGAAGATACCTGCAAATCGGTGGCTTTTCTACCCTTTGCTGGGAGCATTTCCTCGAAAATAGGAAGAATTCTAAAAAGATATCATATCAAAACTATTTTTCGTCCGCCAGCCAAGATTAGAGCTCTTCTTGGCTCAGTTAAGGATGACTTGGGTTTGAGGAAGGCCGGTGTGTACGAGATCCCTTGCCACTGTGGGAAGGCTTATAGTGGTCAGACAATCCGGACCATCCAGGACCGATGTGTTGAACACCAGCGGCACACACGGTTGCTTCAGCCTGAGAAATCTGCAGTGGCGGAGCACTGTCTCACCCAGGAACATAGAATGCTGTACGACGACACACAAATGGTTGCCCCTGCATCTTGCTATTGGGACTGTGTTTTAAAAGAATCCATAGAGATTCGATTATCCGATAATCTTATTGATTGAGACAAGGGTTACCCTTTAAGAAAGACTTCGAACCCGGTGTTATCAGACATTAAAAAACAACGGTCTGTGTTTCAATCGTCGGAATAATTTTTAGTTTTTTGATAGCGATATCTCAATTTCGCCTGTTTCCACCACTGGCGGCGCGGTATGTTTACTTCCGCTAGAGGGCAGAATATATGAACACGGGTTTGGAAAAGGTTCATTTCTGTGTTAGAGCTTAATTTCTACAACCTTCCATCACATTAATTGTGGGAAACAGGCAGGAAAAGAACGTATCAGCACAGTATTAAACATTTCCGTTAATTAAATATGCGAAACGCCCTCCGTTTGCAAGAATGCATGAATCAAACGTCTCTTATGCGTTGATGCATCCCTGGAGAATTGCCTATTATTTCACAGCCTTCCATAATACGGGCACGATGACCCAGTTCACCTTGCAGCGGGGTTCCGTACACAAGAGCTTTAAAATCTTCTCACAAGTAAATGTTTCGTGGGTTTAGGTCCGGAGAGGGTAGAAGCAACCTCTACCTACCATCCATCACGGAATCGCTTATTTAGAATCCTATGAACATTAACACTGAAACGACGAGAAACTCCATCGTTAAGTACAAGCTTTGTCGCGCTAGGTGTGGCACGTGTTGCAGCAGAACAGGTAGAGTATCCTCTAAGAAATCTAGTTTCTCCATTGGGCTTGGGTGAGATAAGAAACACTCGCTAAGGTTCATAGCTCAAATGTTGACAGAAGATCTTTGTTGATGATATGATTCCACAATTTCTGTTAATCACCTGATTCCAAAATTTCGTGAGGATTCTCGTTAGCTTACAAAAAGGAATAGAAGTGGACCAAAAACGGAACCTTGTGGGGCTTCCTTCACAACATTTTACATTCTGTTTGTTAAGTATGAATGAAATCAGTTGTGTTGCCCATGAATAATGTGATTATCAAGAGAAGTAAAAAAATGAATGAAGTAGACCGTTTCTGGATCCATGTCCATCTAACATTCTTTATTCTTGCATGTGTGACGAATTTTTTCTGAAAGTTTCTCCATAGCTATTATTACATCCTGTATACTTCATCTGCTCCCAGATCGTTGCTTGTTTGTGAATTATTGGCCGAAAGCAATACTGTAATGATTCACTAGTCTCTATATTCGGCAGATATACCCCATGTGCTCTTCTGTTCCGGAAAGTGAAGGAAACCTTGAAGCACAGTCATTCTACAAACATAGATGAGACTAAAAAAGCATCACCGAGAGAAGTATCCGTCCCAAAGGTCGAGTACCAGGACTGTTTCAGGGATCGGAAAATGTAGTGGCATTAGTGTACAATATCTGTTGGGATCATTTCGAACAGAGAACGTTGATGTGGACACATAAAAAAATTCTTTCAAAATAAAAACGGTATTTTTGTAGACATCTCGTATTTTTATTGTATAAAAAACAGTTTATTTACTTTTTAAGTATAAATGTATACATATCTACGAGTGAGTTGGAGCTAATGCCGTTCGTCGCTTTTCAACCTGCATAGTCTATAGTCTGTCCAGTCCTCTCTTGGGGTTTCCAGGAGCCCACAGATTCCTTGACTAGGCTACCCACCTTCTAGACGGGCGACCCCGTTTCCTTTTTCCCTTTTGTCGTATATTGTCACTATTTAGTTCTGAATGGTTATTCCGCAGTAAATTCCTCGTATGGTTAGCTTCATTTATCTTCCCTGCAACTTCCATAACTTTTTTGATTTCTTCATTTTAGTTGTGGCCCAACACTCCAGCATTTTGTCTCCAGTAATTCATTTCCACGATACAGCATTTTATTTATTTTCTCTTTATTATTTCCCAAAGTTCTGACATATGCAGGGTGGACCATTGTTAGTGAACGGGCCAAATATCTCATGAAACAAGCATCAAACGAAAAAACTACAAAGAACGAAACTCGTCTAGCTTAAAGAGGGAAACCAGATGGCGCTATGGTTGGCCCGCTATATGGCGCTGCCATAAGTCAAACGGATATCAACTGCGTTTTTTTAAATACGAACCCCCATTTTTTATCACATACTCGTGTAGTACGTAAAGAAATATGGATGTTTTAGTTGGACCACTTCTTTTCGCTTTGTGATAGATGGCGCTGTAATAGTCACAAACGTGTAAGTACGTGGTATCACGTAACATTCCGCCAGTGCGGACGGTATTTGGTTAGTGATACATTACCCTTGTTAAAATGTACCGTTTACCAATTGCGGAAATCGTCGATATCGTGTTAATGTATGGCTATTGTGATCAAAATGCCCAACGGACGTGTGTTTTGTATGCTGCTCGGTATCCTGGACGTCATCATCCAAGTGTCCGGACCGTTCACCGGATAGTTACGTTATTTAAGGAAACAGGATTTGTTCAGCCACATGTGAAACGTCAACCAAGACCTGCAACAAATGATGATGCCCAAGTAGGTGTTTTAGTTGCTGTCGCGGCGAATCCGCACATCAGTAGCAGACAAATTGTGCGAGATCGAGAATCTCAAAAACGTCGGTGTTGAGAATGCTACATCAACATCGATTGCACCCGTACCACATTTCTATGCACCAGGAATTGCATGGCGACGACTTTGAACGTCGTGCGCTCTTCTGCCACTGGGCACTAGAGAAATTACGTGACGATGACAGATTTTTTGCACGCGTTCTATTTAGCGACGAAGCATCATTCACCAACAGCGGTAACGTAAACTGTCATAATATGCACTATCGAGCAACGGAAAATCTACGATGGCTGCAACAAGTGGAACATCAGCGACCTTGGCAGGTTAATGTATGGTGCGGAATTATGGGAGGAAGGATAATTGGCCCCCATTTTATCGATGGCAATATAAATGGTGCAATGTATGCTGATTTCCTTCGTAATGTTCTACAGATGTGTGTGTGAAAACTTATGGTACTTAACTGCTAAGGTCATCAGTCCCTAAGCTTACACACTACTTAACCTAAATTATCCTAAGGACAAACACACACAGGTCTTACTTTGAGAAAGAAATTTCTGAGAATGTACTTTTGGAGTACAGCATCGTATGGTAGTGTATCATGGACAGTGGGGAAACCAGAACAGAATAAAATCGAAGCACTTGAGATGTGTTGCTACAGAAGAATGTTGAAAATTAGGTGGACTGATACTGTAAGGAGTGTGGAGGTTTTCCACAGAATTGGCGAAGAAAGGAACACATGGAAACAGTGACAAGAAGAAAGTACAGAATGATGGGGCATGCATTAAGACATCACGGAACAACCTCCATGGTGTTAGAAGAAGCTGTAAAAGTCGTGGAGAAAAGTGAGATTTTGAGATGAAGAGCTTGGCGCAGGAAAGGGATTCGAGACGGCAGCGTCAGAAGACTCGTACCACATTTCAAAATTATTTTCGATGTTAACATATTTCTTTTCTTCAGAATCGCTTTTCTTACAACTGCCAGTCGACATTTTATATCCTCTTTAATTCTGCCATCATCAGTTATTTTACTTCTCAGATAGTGAAACTCATCTACTACTGTTAATGTTTCGTCTGCTGATCTAATGTTCTCAGTATAATTTGATTTATTCGAGAAAATTCCATTTCTGAAACTTCCTGGCAGATTAAAACTGTGTGCTCTACCATCTGAGCTACCGAAGCACGACTTACGCGCGGTCCTCACAGCTTTACTTCTGCCAGTACCTCGTCTCCATTTCTGTTGTTGATGTTCGTCTTATATCCTACTTTCAAGACGCTGTCCATTTATTCAACTGCTCTTCCAAATGCCTCGCCGCCTCTAATAGAATTACAACGTCAGCGTATACTTCAAACTTTTTATTTCTTCTCCCTGAACTTTAATTCATACTCCAAATTTTTATTTACTTTCCTTTACCGTTTTCTCAGTGCACAGATTGAATAACTTCGGTGATAGGCTGCAGCTTGTCTCAGCCCCTTCTCAAACACTGCTTCCCCTTCATACTCCTCGATTCTTATAAATGCCATCTAGTTTCTGTATCACCTGTTAACAGCATTTCGCTCCCTGTATTTTATCCCTGTTACCTTCAGAATTTCAAAGGAAGTCTTCCATTCAACATCATCAAAAGGTTTCTCTATGTCAACAAATGCTGTAATGGTACGGTTGACTTTCCTTAACCTAGCTTTTAAGATAAGTTGTACAGTCAGCCTCATGTGTTCCTATATTTCTCCAGCATCCAAACTGATCTTCCTCGAGGTCGGCTTCTGTCAGTTTTTGCATTCTTCTGTAAACAACTGGTGTTTTATTTTATAACGATGATTTGTTAAGTTGATAATTCGATAATATTCCCACGTACCACCATCTTATTTCTTTGGAATTGTAGGTATTAGATTCTTCTGGAAGTCTGAGGGTATTCATCTGTCCCATACATCTTGCACGTCAAATGGAAGAGTTTTGTCAAGTCTACTAGTTGTTCTGAGTGAATGTCGTCTACTCCCAGGGCCTTGTTTCGACATAAGCCTTTAAATATTCTGTTAAATTCTTCCCTCAGTATCATATCTCCCATTTCATCTTCATCTACGTCCTCTTCCATTTCCATAATATTTCCATCAAGTACATCGCCCTTGTATAGACCCCCTATTTACTCCTTCCACCTTTCAGCTTTCTTTTCTTTGCTTGGGTCTGGTTTTCCAGCTGATCTCTCGATGTTCACACAGCTGCTTCTTTACTTTTCAAATGCTCATTCATTTTCCTGTAGGCGATATCTTTCTGCTACTGAAATATGCTTCTACATCCTAACATTTGTCGTCTAGTCATTCCTGCTTAGCCATTTTTCACTACCTCATTTTTTACACGTTTGCGTTCCCTTCCACCTACTTCATTTGCTGCGTATTTATATTTTGTCCTTTCATGAGTTAAATTCAATCTTTCCTGTGTTATCCAAGGATTTCTACTACACCTTGTCTTTTTAGCTATTTGATAATCAGCTGCCTTGACTATTTCATCCCTCAAAGCTACCCGTTCGTCTTCTACTGTATTCCTTTCCTCTGCTCTTGTCAACTGTTGCCTAATGTTTCCTATGAAACTCTCAGCAACATCCAGTCCTTTTAACTTATCCACGTCACATCTTCTTAATTTCCTACGTGTTTGCAGTGTCTTCCGTTTTAAGCTACAGTTCATAACCAATTAAATGTGGTCAGCGTCCACATCTGCAATGACAGAGTCTTACAATTTAAAATCTGGTTCCGTCTTACCTTTTAGTCATTCTAGGTCTCTTCCAAGTGTAATGCCTTACTTCATGATTCTTAAACCAAGTGTTAATGATGATTAAATTATACTCCATGCATAATTCTACCAGCGGCTTCCTCTTTCATTCCTTACCACCAATACATATTCAGCTACCGTTTTTCCTTCCCTTACTTTTCCTATTATCGAATTTCAGTTCCCTGTCACTATTAAATTTTCGTCTCTCTTAACTATCCAACTAATTTCTTTTATCTCATCATACATTTGCTTAACCTTCTTATAATCTGTTGGCCTATGAACTTGTACTATTGTGATAAATGTGGGATTCGTGCCTATCTTGACTACAATAACGCATTCGCTAAGATGAACCTAGTAGGCTTACCTGATTCCTATTTCCTTATTCATTATTAAGCCCACACTAGCAATCCCCTAACTGATTTTGTATTTATAACCCTGTATTCATCTGTCCAGAAGTCCTGTACTATTTAATTTCAATATATTCATTTCCCTTCTAAAATTTTCCAGCCTACCTGCACAATTAAGGGGTCAATCCTTCCACACTCTGGATCATAGAAAACAAGTTTTGTGTCGCCTGATGACGTACTCCTGATTAGAGGATTCCATCATCATGCAACCATACAGTACAGCTGTGCGCCCTCTGGAAAAATTACGGCTGTAGTTTCCCTTCGCTTCCAGCCATTCGCAGTACTAGCACAGCAACTCCGTTTTGGTTTATACACTCCTGGAAATTGAAATAAGAACACCGTGAATTCATTGTCCCAGGAAGGGGAAACTTTATTGACACATTCCTGGGGTCAGATACATCACATGATCACACTGACAGAACCACAGGCACATAGACACAGGCAACAGAGCATGCACAATGTCGGCACTAGTACAGTGTATATCCACCTTTCGCAGCAATGCAGGCTGCTATTCTCCCATGGAGACGATCGTAGAGATGCTGGATGTAGTCCTGTGGAACGGCTTGCCATGCCATTTCCACCTGGCGCCTCAGTTGGACCAGCGTTCGTGCTGGACGTGCAGACCGCGTGAGACGACGCTTCATCCAGTCCCAAACATGCTCAATGGGGGACAGATCCGGAGATCTTGCTGGCCAGGGTAGTTGACGTACACCTTCTTGAGCACGTTGGGTGGCACGGGATACATGCGGACGTGCATTGTCCTGTTGGAACAGCAAGTTCCCTTGCCGGTCTAGGAATGGTAGAACGATGGGTTCGATGACGGTTTGGATGTACCGTGCACTATTCAGTGTCCCCTCGACGATCACCAGTGGTGTACGGCCAGTGTAGGAGATCGCTCCCCACACCATGATGCCGGGCGTTGGCCCTGTGTGCCTCGGTCGTATGCAGTCCTGATTGTGGCGCTCACCTGCACGGCGCCAAGCACGCATACGACCATCATTGGCACCAAGGCAGAAGCGACTCTCATCGCTGAAGACGACACGTCTCCATTCGTCCCTCCATTCACGCCTGTCGCGACACCACCAGAGGCGGGCTGCACGATGTTGGGGCGTGAGCGGAAGACGGCCTAACGGTGTGCGGGACCGTAGCCCAGCTTCATGGAGACGGTTGCGAATGGTCCTCGCCGATACCCCAGGAGCAACAGTGTCCCTAATTTGCTGGGAAGTGGCGGTGCGGTCCCCTACGGCACTGCGTAGGATCCTACGGTCTTGGCGTGCATCCGTGCGTCGCTGCGGTCCGGTCCCAGGTCGACGGGCACGTGCACCTTCCGCCGACCACTGGCGACAACATCGATGTACTGTGGAGACCTCACGCCCCACGTGTTGAGCAATTCGGCGGTACGTCCACCCGGCCTCCCGCATGCTCACTATACGCCCTCGCTCAAAGTCCGTCAACTGCACATACGGTTCACGTCCACGCTGTCGCGGCATGCTACCAGTGTTAAAGACTGCGATGGAGCTCCGTATGCCACGGCAAACTGGCTGACACTGACGGCGGCGGTGCACAAATGCTGCGCAGCTAGCGCCATTCGACGGTCAACACAGCGGTTCCTGGTGTGTCCGCTGTGCCGTGCGTGTGATCATTGCTTGTACAGCCCTCTCGCAGTGTCCGGAGCAAGTATGGTGGGTCTGACACACCGGTGTCAATGTGTTCTTTTTTCCATTTCCAGGAGTGTAGTACAAGGGCAGACCAATCAACCATCCAGACTTTTAGCCCTGCAATTACTGAAAAGGTTCCTCCCCTTCTTGAGGAACTACACGTTTGTCTGACCTCCATTTTGGTAGCACCTACAGTACATCTGTATGTGTCGCTGAAGCAAGCAATTCATCCAACCAACGGGAAGGTCCATGGTTTACGGGGGATACCATACACATACAGGACGTATACGTACAGATATTTTTATTGATGGCTGCAAACAGTGTACTGAGCAAGAGTAGATCAGATTTTACTTCGTTTACAGGCCGATAACCACACCTGTTACAAATCGTATGTTTTTAGGTTGGTTAGTACCTCCAAGAACAAGTGCAAGAATGGTTGTTTTGCCCTGGGCAGCAGATCATATGTTGAAGTGTGGTTGCGTTAATGCAGTAAATTATGTGACCTGTTTGTATTGTAGGAAGACTGTTCTATGCAGAGACAGAACAACCAACACACTGATGTGTGTACATGTTAAGGTACCAAAAGCGAAAATATCTGCGCTTATAGTATCACAGTAGAAGTAGAATGGGTAGCTTTTAGAGATGAAATAGTAAAGGCGGCAGAGGATCAAGTAGGTAAAAGAATGAGGGTGAACAGAAAACCTTGGGTAACAGAAGAGATATTGTATTTAATTGATTAAAGGAGAAAATAAAAAATGCAGTAAATGAAGCAGGCAAAAAGGAATACAAACGTCTCGAAAATGAGATCGACAGGAAGTGCAAAATAGCTAAGCAGGGATGGCTAGAGGACACATGTAAGGATGTAGAGACGTATATCACTAGGGGTCAGATAGATACTACCTACAGGAAAATTAAAGAGACCTTTGGAGAAAAGAGAACCACTTGTATGAATATCAAGAGCTCAGATGGAACCCAGTTCTAAGCAAAGAAGGGAAAGCAGAAAGGTGGAAGGAGTATATAGAGGGTCTATACAAGGGCGCTGTTCTTGAGGACAATATTATGGAAATGGAAGAGGATGTAGATGAAGATGAAATGGGAGATACAATACTGCGTTAAGAGTTTGACAGAGCACTGAAATACCTCATTCGAAACAGCGCCCCGGGAGTAGACAACATTCCATTTGAACTACTGACAGCCTTGGGAGAGCCAGAACTGACAAAACTCTACCATCTGCTGAGCAAATTGTATGAGACAGGCGAAATACCCTCAGACTTCAAGAAGAAGATAATAATTCCAATCCCAAAGAAAGAACGCGTAGACAGATGTGAAAATTACCGAACTATCAGTTTAATAAGCCTTGGCTGCAAAATACTAACGCGAATTCTTTGCAGATGAATCGAAAAACTGGTAGAAGTCGACCTCAGGGAAGATCAGTTTGGATTCCACAGAAATATTGGAACACGTGAGGCAATACTGACTTATCTTAGAAAATAGATTAACGAAAGGCAAAGCTACGTTTCTAGCATTTGTAGACTTAGAGAAAGCTTTTGACCGTGTTGACTGGAAAACTCTCTTTCAAAATCTGAAGGTGGCAGGGGTAAAATACAGGGAGCGAAAGGCTATTTACAATTTGTACAGAAACCAGATGGCCGTTATAAGAGTCGAGGGGCATGGAAGGGAAGCAGTGGTTGGGAAGGCAGTGAGAAGGGTTGTAACCTATCCCCGATGTTATTCAATCTGCATATTGAACAAGCAGTAAAGGAAACAAAAGAAAAATTCGGAGTAGGTATTAAAATGCATGGAGAAGAAATAAAAACTTTGAGGTTCGCCGATGATATTGTAATTCTGTCAGAGACAGCAAAGGACCTGGAAGAGCAATTCAACGGAATGGACAGTTTTAAGTAACAGATTTAAGTGTCAGAAAGTCGTTTCTGGAAGTATTTTTATGGAGTGTGGCCATGAATGGAAGTGAAACGTGGACGATAAATAGTTTGAACAAGAAGAGAATAGATGCTTTCGAAATGTGGTGCTACAGAAGAATTCTGAAGATTAGATGGGTAGATCACGTAACTAATGAGGAGGTATTCAACAGAATTGGGGAGAAGAGAAATTTGTAGCACAACTTGACTAGAAGAAGGGATCGGGTGGTAGGGCATATCCATTGAGGCATCAAGGGATCACCAATTTAGTATTGGAGGGTAGCGTGGAGGGTAAAAATCGTAGAGGGAGATCAAGAGACGAATACACTAGATTCAGAAAGATCTGGGAGATGAAGAAGCTTGCACAGGATAGAGTAGCATGGAGAGCTCCATCAAACCAGTCTCTGGACTGAAGACCACAACAACAACAACATAGTATCTCACCCTGTATGTAGTAAAGAAGTTAAGTGAAACATACGAATGAAATGGGTTTAGAATGAACGTTAATAATACAGAATAGCTAGTAGCAGGAGGGATGTAGTACCACCACAATCAACTGTTAAAGTACTGAAGCAGTTTCAACACTTAGGATCTATACATCAGCAAGCTTCAAAACAGATGTGGAAGGCAGGATCCAGCAAGGAAGAGGATGAATGTAAGATGCTAAATGGAGTTCTGTGGAGCATGGCAGTATCAAAAGAAAGACAGGAGAGGATTCTGCACACAAAACATATGGTGCAGGTGGATGGTCCCTGGAGGAATGGCAGAGAAGTACAGTACAGGCAGCAGAGATGGCTGGAATAAGGAGGGCGGGTAAGTTTCCCAGAACAGAGGGGATAATAAATTAGGGAGGCAGTGAACTTCGAATGACTGGCCGTGTAAAAAACTGAGAATTGGTCTCTTCAAGAGGCAAATGAAGCAGCGGTGGTGGCTAAAAGCAAACCTTGGAGTGGTTACCATCATAAAGGCGGAAGCACAGACGGCTGAGAAAAACATGGAGCGCAGGAATGATTGGAACGATGAGGAAGAGAACACTCAAAGAGGCAGACTGCGATGATCGTCAGTGTTGGCGAAAGGGAATAGAGAGATATTAATGAACAGCGGAGATGCCCTTAAAAGTAAAAGTAAGCGAAAAGGAGTAAAGTTGATGAGCAGGCCGACCTGGGCAGTGATCTTGTTGATTGCAGTCGACTGCTGTATTGGGAACTCTTTTTTAGAGGCGTTGGAAATATTAGTATCGAGATTTCCAGTTCTGGCGTTCGCCTAGTGACCAAAACACTTGTTTGCAACCGGGGTGTTGCAGCTATTTGATTTTATTTTGACATACGGTTGTCCGAAAGTTCCAGACGAAATTTAAAGTTCTATGTATGTAAGTGTATGGGGTGTTGTGTATTGTATGTGTGCTTGTATATCAGTGTATTTGTTTGTGGCAATAAGCTGCTGGCGTAGTTTGAAGAGACTATGAGAAGAGGAGTATGTATTTGTGTATTTAAACAACGCAATCTTTGAGATTTTCAGAACGCCCATTATCTGCTGGCTACATGATGTCTATATTGTACTACTGTAGATACCATATAGAACGTTCCTGATGCCAAAGCAAAGATTGCTGTTGCAGAAATTCCTTGGGGCATTTAACCTACGATTGTATAAATAAAACCACTTGACACATTGTAAATACAGGTAATTTTTTCATATGACTTTTGTATTCGACACATTGGAGTCCTCAGAACAGGACACTTCGATCCTAAATGGTAGTAGCTAAGAACGTAAAGATTTCGGACAGTTTGGGTGGATTTGTCATGCGCATTACAGCTGACAAATCTACTAGATCTATGGTGGACTAATAGATCAAGGGAGCCCAAAGCATCAGCTTCCTGTACCTCTGTCGCTGACCTGGTCTGTTCATGAATGAGGTATTCCATCATGTCTCCCATTTTACAAGGCTGTGAGTGCTCCGTGACAGTTTTGCCATAGACTTTGTCCATGACCTCTGCCTCCTCCCCCTGTTTGTCCATCACCTCCTCCCCATCTCTTCGTCCATGTCATCCTCACCCATCTCTCGCCGTCTCCTCCTCCACCTCTCTCTGTCATTCTCCTCCTCCCCCCTTTCCCCCACTTTTACGTGTATTACATCACCCACACCCCCTCCCGTTATTCTCCTCTTGTCCACTTTCTCTTATCTTGAGCCTTGTTTATTGCTATTGCAAACGAAACCTTGGCTGGGAATTAAAGGCACTCAAAACGAATGGGTTAATCGGTTTGGATCAGTGGTACATGGGATATGAAAGACCTCTCCAGCTGTTGCGTTGTAACAGTGCATGTTAGACCACAGTCTCTTTAACACATTGTGACTGAACAAGTGGTCTCTAGCATTGAAACCATGCATTTCCGATATAAGTTCATTATATAAAAATTCTAGGAATTGACTGTTGAGAGGACATGCAACTAATAAGGTCTAATGACCTCATATCGGAAATGGCAGGTTTCAATGGTAGACACCACTTATTCAATCATAATTTATTACAGAGACTGTAGTATAATACCACGTAGCCACAGTTACAGAATGCATCGTTTCCTCCTAGAGGGTGCATGGTACAGCGCGTATTATGCCGCATTCTCTGGGGCAATGTATCATCGAATAAATGCTCTCTAGCTTAGAAACCATGCGTTTCCGGACATAAGTTCATTACAGCTTTTTTGTTCCGTATCCTTTCATCGATGAACCCCTAGAGTTTGTACACTGTGGAAAAAATCACACTTTATGTACATTGTTCTTAAAAAATATATATCCTATGTCCGTCTGAAAGTTCATTAGAGCACCGTGCAAATATATGAAGTACAACAAAGAAATTGTCTAGCTTTTTGCTAAAAGCGTTTCCAACCACAACTACGAGAGAACGTAGCAGTTTTATTAATACTAAAATTCAGTACCACTGCTATAAAAACAAACGGTCCCTCCACTGCAGTTAAAGAATTAGTACCTCACGACTCCATTTAGTCATGATAAGCATATTCCCTGTAGTAACTTGCTTTATATACATTAGCGCGTGAGTGCCTGCTCCTCCTACAATGACACACCTCTTGAGTCGTTTTCAGCAGTTGCCTGTGCGGCAGCCCGATCCAGACTGGCAGCGGAATCGGTTTTTTCTTCTTTTTTACTTTATTGTGATTTTAACACCTGAACAATCAGGTAGGCTGGCAGCGGCATACAGCGCCGCTCTTCAGCCAGAGGATACACAAAGATAAGAAACACTGAAAAGACACATAAGTTACAGAACGGTGGGCAATAAAACAGTAGACACATAAAGACAAACACGAAGCCATTCACACTCGACGATAATCCACGCTGCAAACTGTTGATACGACGCACAAACACTGAAGAAGACGATGGCACTGGTGAACGATGGAGTGTGACGGTGAAACACTGAACACTAAACATGACGGCACACACTAAAAACTGATGGCGGTGATCTCCGGCGCGCGAATGTCCACTGAGCGTGTGTGAGTCCGGGGACCTGCCAAGAGAGGAACAGGGGTGAGGTGGGGGAGAGGGGAGAAAAAGGATGCCAATGGGAGAGGAGACGGGGGCAGGAGGGGAGGGGAGGCCCAGGGGAGGAGGGGGGAGAAAGGAAGGAGGAAGGGAAAAGGGAGAGAAGGGAGGGAGGGTGCCCAGAGGAGTAAGCACAGGAGGAGGGCGGGAGGATCACAGTTGGTAGCGGAATCGGAAGCGGTCAATGCTTATATAGCCGAGAGCGCCCTTATCTGCACGGGACGCTGAAAACTGCGCGAGATTCCCAGTACAACTACAGGCGCTCACTGCGGGCAGAGACCACAAGTACACAAACTACACTACTGTCCATTAAAATTGCTACACCAAGAAGAAATGCATATGATAAACGGGTATTCATTGGACAAATATATTACACTAGAACTGACATGTGATCACATTTTCACGCAATTTGGGTGCATAGATCCCTGAGAAATCAGTACCCAGAACAACCACCTCTGGCCGTAATAACGACCTTGATACGCCTGGGCGTTGAGTCAAACAGAGCTTGGATGGCGTGTACAGCTACAACTGCCCATGCAGCTTCAACACGATACCACAGTTCATCAAGAGTAGTGACTGGCGTATTGTGACGAGCCAGTTGCTCGGCCAATTGATGAGAGATCTCGAGAATGTGCTGGCCAGGGCAGCAGTCGAACATTTTCTGTATCCAGAACGGCCCGTACAGGACCTGCAACATGCGGTCGTGCATTATCCTGCTGAAATGTAAGGTTTCACACGGATCGAATAAAGGGTAGAACCACGGGCCGTAACACGTCTGAAATGTAACGTCCACTGTTCAAAGTGCCGTCAATGCGAACAAGACGTGACCGAGACGTGTAACCAATGGCACCCCATACCGTCACGCCGGGTGATACGCCAGTATGGCGATGACGAATACACCCTTCCAATGTGCGTTCACCACGATGTCGTCAAACACGGATGCGACCATCATGATGCTGTAAAAAGGACCTGGAGTCATCCGAAAAAATGACGTTTTGCCATTCGTGCACCCAGGTCGTCGCTGAGTACACCATCGCAGGCGCTCCTGTCTGTAATGCAGCGTCAAGAGTAACCGCAGCCACGGTCTCTGAGCTGATAGTCCATGCTGCTGCAAACGTCGTTGAACTGTTCGTACAGATGGTTGTTGTCTTGCACACGTCCCCATCTGTTGACTCAGGGATCGAGACGTGGCTGCACGATCCGTTACAGCCATGCGGATAAGATGCCTGTCATCTCGACTGCTAGTGATACGAGGCCGTTGGGATCCAGCACGGCGTTCCGTATTACCCTCCTGAACCCACCGATTTCATATTCTGCTAACAGTCATTGGATCTCGACCAACGCGAGCAGCAATGTCGTGATACGATAAACCGCAATCGTGATAGGCTACAATCCGACCTTTATCAAAGTCGGCAACGTGATGGTACGCATTTCTCCTCCTTACACGAGACATCACAACAACGTTTCACCAGGCAACACCGGTCAACTGCTGTTTGTGTATGTCAAATCGGTTGGAAACTTTCATCATGTCAGCACGTTGTAGGTGTCGCCACTGGTGCCAACCTTGTGTGAATGTTTTGATAGCTAATCATTTGCATATCACAGCATCTTCTTCCTGTCGGTTAAATTTCGCGTCTGTAGCACGTCATCTCCGTGGTGCAGCAATTTTAATGGCGAGTAGTGTACATTACTATACGGTTCAGCGTCGCGCATGCGCAAATCATGGGCCACGACTCACTCAGATGCCCAGGCATGCGTGTAATCTACGTCCGTCCGATGGTTTATTAGAATATAGTGTAAAAATATTGAGGAAATCAGTCAAAAAGTGTCGTGATATTCGGAAACAATCTGAAACTACGTCTTGCCTTTGAACCTTTAAACAAATCTCTCCCACTGCAGGCTCTATGAATTTCATCTCTGTAGAGGAGGTAATACGACCATAACAAGAGAAAAATGTCCGTTGATCATGGGCCCTAATATGAGTACCTTAAAAGGTGAGAATGCTTGCTTGTCTTTGATACTGTGAAACACACCCTTCCTACTGAGCAAATACTCACAGATCTTAAGGTATACATTTTAGAGTCCATGTTTGCCGAACCTTTTTTCTTGTTTTCGAGTAAGGAACCTGTCATCATAGAGTGTAATAGGAATTTAGCTTCGTCATGTATAGTGGTATATACTCTGAAGATGACAAGGTGTACTTGAACACTGCAACGGATGTTAGCTTTAAAAGAAGAACGAATATTGCTTCGCTGAATAATTCAGACAATATAAAAAAAATAAGAACGTGAAAGACTGGGAGAAATAATGTATACATTCCTGTGGGGTTGATTTTGGAGTCCACTCTTTCCATTACATCTACAAATCACCCTCCATGTACTACGTGTAACAGTAGGGCGTTTTTCGAGTGACTCATGAATTTCAAATAAACATTTGGAGTGGAAGCCATAGAAAAAACTGTAAACATTAGTTTCAATTAATTTGTTATTTACAATTTGATTCTTCCTAAATTCCAAGGAAAAGACGGCAATATCGTTCCTATACAACAGATATAATAACACAAACATTAACTATATCATAGAGACAATGTGCAAGGAATAGCACCGTACATACAATGTTTAAGGTGTACGTATCAATGAAAATATCGAATGTATTATGGAACATATGAGACACCTAGTTTATTTACTTCTACTCTTCACATCATATCTCGCAACACAACCAAACATAATCAATAAATAGGTATAAATTTCACTATTCTACACTTCAATGCGCTTTGGCGTGTTAGGGTACCTCATTAGGTGGAAATAATTTCGGTGTAATAATAATGGTCAACCTACAAAAGTATAAGTAAAAATAAATTCACCAATTATCGCTAAAACTCTGCTTATTTCGGAAACGGATGAAGTATGTGTGGCCTGAAAGAATCTGAAGCCACTTTTACAACACAAAGTATCTGACCAGCAGGAAAGAAATCTGTTTACTCTGAAGTTGTTTCTTCTAGATAAATTCTTCTATTCTAGTCTGCAGAAGAACTTGCAATTAGAACACATTAGTATGTAAACGTTATCTTTGCTGTTGTCTTCAAGTGTGTTCCAATAGTGGCATATGCTCATTAACTTAAATAAATTTTATTATGTACAGTGTATGGAATATTTGACTAGAGAAAGTCGCGATATGTTCTCGCACGAATTATATTCATACAGTGCGCAATTGTACATGACTTCTGTCTGATGTCCCCAGTGGCTGTGCCTGCGTAAACTTCAGAAAAATTTTAATGTCTTCCCCTCTCCTACCCGGTGGCGTAACATTCCCCATTTATTGAAGAAATTCGTAACTAATTTTACTTCCTACGCCCATTACTAAGCTATTCTGTACATTCAATATGCATAATGCTTTTTCTAGCAATACAACGTTTCCAAAATGAAATTTTCACCCTGCAGCGGAGTGTGCGCTGATATGAAACTTCGTGTCAGATTAGAACTGAGTGCCGGACCGAGACTCGAACTCAGGACCTTTCCCGGTCGCAGCAAGTGCTCTACCATCTGAGATACCCAAGCACGACTCACAACCCTTCCTCACAGCTGTACTCGTCTCTTACCTTCCAAAATTCACAGAAACTCTCCAACGAAACTTGCAGAACTAGCACTCCAGGATAAAAACGATATTGCGGAGAAATGAGTTTGCCACGGTCTGGGGGATGTTACCAGAATGAAATTTTCACCCTGCAGCGGAGTTTGCGCTGATATGAAACTTCCTCACAGATTAAAACAATCCCTTTGCTTTTCGCGGGCAAATGCTCAAAGGTAGGAGACGAGGTACTGGCGTAAGTAGACCTGTGAGGAGGGCTCGTGAGTCGTGCATGAGTAGTATAGACGATGGAGCACTTGCCTGCGAAAGAAAGGTCGTGAGTTCGACATTCGGTCCGGCACACGGTTTTAACACAACGTTTGTCGAGAAAAGATGTAAGTAGGCTGTTTAGGTTTTTTTATTGGTAACGCCACCTGTGTGCAGTCTGTGGCTTTGACAAAAGAATTCTAAGTTGGTTTGTTGGCGTACATCTACACTTTTTCCAAAGATTGCACCTTGTAATTTAATCTTACGTAACGGAAGTGTGGGACAATCGTTCGACTTGTTGCATTTGCTAAAGGCTGTTTCACTGATTACTGAAATGGAACTGCCAGAGTCAAGTACTGCCGTAAATTTTACGTCATTTACAGTAATGTGAATCACAGGATATGCAATGTTGTTATGTTTTACGTCGTGTTCCTGGAGTAAGATGTCCCTAATGTCTTCCATTTTTACGTAATTACTAGCTACGGCAGCTGCGTCGTTAGTGTCATAAGAACGTTTTGTGGCTGCCAGCGGTGTGAGTCATTGCCTATTGTCTCTTTGTTGGCGCGCGTCGTTATTGGGATTTGGAGACCTGACTTCTACAAATTCACCTCCTCGAGAGGGCCCTGCTCTGTTTGAATCCCGCCAGTTCTGATGCAATTCAGGTCTGTCGTTACGATCACATCGTCTGTCGTCATGTCGGTAGTTCCTGTAGTTTCTTTCTTGTCGGTTAAGTGGTGGAGAATTTCTCCCTGAATCGTAACTGCGCGCTGAACTGTTGCGTCTGAAGTTATTCTGTCTCCCTTGATAATAATTATTTTGGTTCCCATATTGTCTGTTTCTCTGATTGTCTCTGTGATAGTCACTACCGTGGAGAGGTGATCTTTCCCTGTAATTATTACTACTCTGCCAACGGTTGTCGTACGGGTGGTGTCTATTTTGGTCACGATTTGCGTTGTAAGAATAGACCAGTCGTGTCCGGTTATTGTTTCTGTCGTCACGAAATTGTGACGGATGTGACCTGTAATTGTTGTGTTCTTGTTTTCGCGTTCCTCGATTATCAGTGTCAATTTCTAGTTCTTGTAACAGTCCCTGAAAAGCTTCAATGTCGTCTTTGCAACGTCCTGCTAAAATAATATGCCGTAAATGTTCAGGTAATTTGATTAAGCAAATGCGGATGAGTTCTGAGGGGCTGTATGGGTTTGACAGGTACTGATTCTTGTGCAACATGTCTTCAAAATACTTCACAAGACTGGAGAATTCAGATTGTTCGAAATGTTTCATCATTATGATACCATGTTTTACTCAGTCTTGTGTGGCTTGAGACCAATATGCTGAGAGGAAGGCATGGTAAAATTCTCCTTCACTGTGGCAATCGTGAATGACCGATCGCATTCTTACAGCTGGTTCATTCTCTAAGTAGCCACACATAAATTCTAATCTGTGCTCCAACGACCAGTTGGGTGGAAAACAATGAGAGAATTGATGGAGCCATGCTTGTGGATGAATGTCGTTGCCAGAATTCTTAAATGTTTTGAATTTACGTGTAGTAATGAACAGCTTATAGTCAAAATCATCATGTTGGCGAGTCGCATATCGGTCATTGTTAGGTCGTGTCGGCCGTTCCATCTCAAAATTCGGTGCACATTGCCAATTTCTTTCATAACTTCCGAAATGCCCTGTATTATTATTTTGCGGCTTTTCCGTGTTTCTAAATCCCTCTTCCCGTGTTGGAGCGCGAGTGTCCTCTGAAATACGTAATTCTTGTATTACCTGTGTCAGCTGATCTTGTACTTCCCGGATTTCTCTTTGGTGTTGTGTATTAATTTGATTCTGATTTTGTTTGAATTTTCTTATTTGTTCATACTCTTCTGTGTCAGTGAAGGCTACGGGTCTTGTGTCATTCAGATCATCATCTACCTTTGTAGATAAGTTAGTGACCTGAGCCGAAAGTTCGGCTACTTTCTCCGATAGTGTACTTATTTCTTCAGTGTGTTTTTCTGAACCAAGTTTCAGAGTATCTATTGTGTCCTTAAAGTTTTCCTGAGTTTTTGCAAGTTGCGTAACCGAATCGGTAGATGCAACTGAGTCAAATTTAGCTTGCAAGGTCTCATGATTTTCATGAACAATAATTTGCAGTTCTTTTATGGCTGCTTCGTGATTCTGTAATGCATTTTCATGCCGCGAAAAAATAGGTTGAAAATGCTCACAAATTTGAGTTTTTACGTCATTACAGACTTTTTGACATTTCAATTCAATGTTATGTAACTCAGTAGTTAAATCTTCACGCGTTTGTTCAAGAGTTTGTTCCAATGAGTCTAACTTTTGAAGCTGTTGCTGTGTTTGTCTCTGATTTTGTTCCATTGCGTCTAACTTTTTAAGATTTTGTTCCACTGTGTCTAACTGTTGCTGTGTTTGTCTCTGGTGTTGTTCCATTGTGTCTAACTTTTCAAGCTTTTGTCCCATTTGTTGCATTAATTGTAATAACAATGCACTGGTGTCTGAAACATGTTCCTCAGTGCTATTCGGCAACACATTTGAACCGGCAACATTCGCAGTTTGAATAGCAGAAAATGTGTCTTGACTTATTTGAGAAAAGGGTGAGGACGCAAAACCTGAATCTACAGTATTTGCAAGATTGTGTCCTGTCATTTCGGATTCCTGAGGCGAGCTGTTGCCGACCGATCGATCGATAATGCTTCCCTATTCACTAATTGTTTCACTGTCTACACCATTGTTTGCAGCCCGCTCCATTTCCCTATGTACAATTACCAAATTACTACTTTGAACATCAGTTAATTCATTACTCGGTGGCGCTAACACATTGCTTTCATTTTCACTATCATTTCTCAGTTTACTTTGGAGCCTAGTATTACGTTTTTCACACGCCATTATTGTCACAGTATTTCACACGACAACACAGAAAAACACAATTTGAAGATCAAAAATAAGGGAACACATTAACATAGCACTGAAAATAATATCTAGTTAATTGCAGCTGCGAAATACTTGGTGCAAATCTACATGCATACCACAACTGTTTTACTGTACAACAATGAAAGACTGCAACTACAAAGGAGATTTTCTCTACAATTACGCGCTAGCAATAAACAAAATCTACACTAATTACACAAACTGCAACAAAAAAATCAGAGTTTGAATCTTTTATTTAGCTGGCAGTAGTGGCGCTCGCTGTATTGCAGTAGCTTGAGCAGCGAAGATTTTTGTGAGGTAAGTGATTTGTGAAAGGTATAGTTTAATGTTAGTCAGGGCCATTCTTTTGTAGGGAATTTTGAAAGTCAGATTGCGTTGCGCTAACAAAATATTGTGTGTCAGTTTAAGGACAGTCGTGTATAATTGTTCAAAGGGGACGTTTCAAAGATAACCATTGTTGTCCCTGTGATAGTAGCTGGAAGATGAAACCATGTTCTCGCTATGTTACACTTGGTTCTGTTGATTAGTAATATGGTATTTCGCAATTCTGTCATCCCTGCTGATTTTCTGTTCGTGTATAACAGTTGACAATCAACTTTTCTGTTGAAAAAATGTTCAAATGTGTGTGAATTCCTAAGGGACCAAACTGTTTAGGTCATCGGTCCCTAGACTTATCCGCTACTTAAACTAACTTACGTTAAGAACAACACACACACCCATGCCCGAGGGAAGACTCGAACCTCCGGCGGGAGCGGCCACGCAGTCCGTGACATGACGTCTCAAACCACGTGGCCACTCCGCGCGGCTCTAATGAGAACATGGAGTAAATCCAGCGCTAACCAACTTTCTGGAAATGTGGCTATGGGACCAGTGCTTCCTTTTACTCTGAACTGTTTCCATTTTCCGAATAAATAGTTGGTCTCATCTACCTGGCTGGAAAATGGCACCACTTGTTATATCTGCTATGGTCGTCTTTTCGTTCTGAGACCAATAACTTTTCCGCTAAGGTCATGTTTTTGTTCGAGGCCAGTAACTTTTCCTGAGCCTTTACTTTTACCCATTTATTGATGGTGTCCCACTTAAACGGATATGCATGGATCGTGTTGTTGTTGTTGAGGTCTTCAGTCCAGAGACTGGTTTGATGCAGCCCTCCATGCTACTCTATCTGGTGCAAGCTGCTTCATCTCCCAGTACCTACTGCAACCTACATCTTTCTGAATCTACTTAGTGTATTCATCTCTTGGTCTCCCTCCACGATTTTTACCCTCCACGCTGCCCTCCAATACTGAATTGGTGATACCTTTGTGCCTCAGAACATGTCCTACCAACCGATCCCTTCTTCTAGTCAAGTTGTGCCACAAACTCTTCTTCACCCCAATTCCATTCAATACCTCCTCATTAGTTATGTGACCTACCCATCTAATCTTCAGCATTCTTCTGTAGCACCACATTTCGAAAGCTTCTATTCACTTCTTGTCCAAACTACACTCCTGGAAATGGAAAAAAGAACACATTGACACCGGTGTGTCAGACCCACCATACTTGCTCCGGACACTGCGAGAGGGCTGTACAAGCAATGATCACACGCACGGCACAGCGGACACACCAGGAACCGCGGTGTTGGCCGTCGAATGGCGCTAGCTGCGCAGCATTTGTGCACCGCCGCCGTCAGTGTCAGCCAGTTTGCCGTGGCATACGGAGCTCCATCGCAGTCTTTAACACTGGTAGCATGCCGCGACAGCGTGGACGTGAACCGTATGTGCAGTTGACGGACTTTGAGCGAGGGCGTATAGTGGGCATGCGGGAGGCCGGGTGGACGTACCGCCGAATTGCTCAACACGTGGGGCGTGAGGTCTCCACAGTACATCGATGTTGTCGCCAGTGGTCGGCGGAAGGTGCACGTGCCCGTCGACCTGGGACCGGACCGCAGCGACGCAAGGATGCACGCCAAGACCGTAGGATCCTACGCAGTGCCGTAGGGGACCGCACCGCCACTTCCCAGCAAATTAGGGACACTGTTGCTCCTGGGCTATCGGCGAGGACCATTCGCAACCGTCTCCATGAAGCTGGGCTACGGTCCCGTACACCGTTAGGCCGTCTTCCGCTCACGCCCCAACATCGTGCAGCCCGCCTCCAGTGGTGTCGCGACAGGCGTGAATGGAGGGACGAATGGAGACGTGTCGTCTTCAGCGATGAGAGTCGCTTCTGCCTTGGTGCCAGTGATGGTCGTATGCGTGTTTGGCGCCGTGCAGGTGAGCGCCACAATCAGGACTGCATACGACCGAGGCACACAGGGCCAACACCCGGCATCATGGTGTGGGGAGCGATCTCCTACACTGGCCGTACACCACTGGTGATCGTCGAGGGGACACTGAATAGTGCACGGTACATCCAAACCGTCATCGAACCCATCGTTCTACCATTCCTAGACCGGCAAGGGAACTTGCTGTTCCAACAGGACAATGCACGTCCGCATGTATTCCGTGCCACCCAACGTGCTCTAGAAGGTGTAAGTCAACTACCCTGGCCAGCAAGATCTCCGGATCTGTCCCCCATTGAGCATGTTTGGGACTGGATGAAGCGTCGTCTCACGCGGTCTGCACGTCCAGCACGAACGCTGGTCCAACTGAGGCGCCAGGTGGAAATGGCATGGCAAGCCGTTCCACAGGACTACATCCAGCATCTCTACGATCGTCTCCGTGGGAGAATAGCAGCCTGCATTGCTGCGAAAGGTGGATATACACTGTACTAGTGCCGACATTGTGCATGCTCTGTTGCCTGTGTATATGTGCCTGTGGTTCTGTCAGTGTGATCATGTGATGTATCTGACCCCAGGAATGTGTCAATAAAGTTTCCCCTTCCTGGGACAATGAATTCACGGTGTTCTTATTTCAATTTCCAGGAGTGTATTTATCGTCCACGTTTCACTTCCATACATGGCTACACTCCATACAAATACTTTCAGAAACGACTTCCTGTCACTTAAATCTATACTCGATGTTAACAAATTTCTCTTCTTCAAAAACGCTTTCCTTGCCATTCCCAGTCTATATTTTATATCCTCTCTACTTCGACCATCATCAGTTATTTTGCTCCCCAAATAGCAAAACTCATTTACTACTTTAAGCGCCTCACTTCCTAATCTAATTCCCGCAGCATCACCCGACTTAATTCGACTACATTCCATTATCCTCGTTTTGCTTTTGTTGATGTTCATCTTATATCCTCCGTTCAAGACACTGTCCATTCCGTTCAACTGCTCTTCCAAGTCCTTTACTGTCTCTGACAGAATTACAATGTCATCGGTGAACCTCAAAGTTTTTATTTCTTCTCTGCGGATTGTAATACCTACTCCGAACTTTTCTTTTGTTTCCTTTACTTGTTGCTCAATATACAGATTGAATAACACCGGGGAGAGGCTACAACACTGTCTCACTCCCTTCCCAACCACTGCTTCCCTTTCATGTCCCTCGACTCTTACAACTGCCATCTGGTTTCTGTACAAATTGTAAATAGCCTTTCGCTCCCTGTATGTTACTCCTGCCACCTTCAGAATTTGAAAGAGGGTATTCCAGTCAACATTGTCAATAGCTTTCTCTAAGTCTACAAATGCTAGAAACGTAGGTTTGCCTTCCCTTAATCTTTCTTCTAAGATAATCGTATGATCAGTATTGCCTCACGTGTTCCAATATTTCTACGGAATCCAAACTGATCTTCCCCAAGGTCAGCTTCTACCAGTTTTTCCACTCGTCTGCAAGGAATACGCGTTAGTATTTTCCAACCGCGACTTATTAAACTGATAGTTCGGTAATTTTCACATCTGTCAACACCTGCTTTCCTTGGGATTGAAATTATTGTATTCTTCTTGGAGTCTGAGGGTATTTCGCCTCTCTGATCACCAGATGATAGAGTTTAGTCAGGAATGGGTCTCCCTAGGCTGTCAGTTGTTCTAATGGAATGTTGTCTACTCCCGGGGCCTAGTTTCGACTCAGGTCTTTCAGTGCTCTGTCAAACTCTTAACGCAGTATCATATCTCCCATTTCATCTCCATCTATATCCTCTTCCATTTCCATAATATTGTCCTCAAGTACATCGCCCTTGTATAGACCCTCTATATACTCCTTCCACCTTTCTGCTTTCCCTTCTTTGCTTAGAACTGGGTTTCCATCTGAGCTCTTGATATTCATACAAGGAGTTCTCTTTTCTCCAAAGGTCTCTCTAATTTTTCTGGTGGCAGTATCTATCTTCTCCCTAGTGAGATAAGCCTCTACATCCTTACATTTGTCCTCTAGCCATCCCTGCTTACCCATTTTGCACTTCCTGTCGATCTCATTTTTGAGACGTTTGTATTCCTTATGGCCTGCTTATTTACTGCATTTTTATATTTTCTGCTTTCATCAATTAAATTTAATATTTCTTCTGTTGCCCAAGGATTTCTACTAGCCCTCGTCTTCTTACCTACTTGATCCTCTGCTGCCTTCACTACTTCATCCCTCAACGCTACCCATTCTTCTGCAGCTGTATTTCTTTCCCCCATTCCTGTCAGTTGTTCCCTTATGCATGGATTGTAAAAATCGATATTGTACATTTACTCCTGCTACTCAAAATTATATGGTGATATATACACTAGCTTTGTCAGTACTAACTTTAACAACAGATGTGTGA
Source organism: Schistocerca americana (assembly GCF_021461395.2). Taxonomy (NCBI): domain Eukaryota; kingdom Metazoa; phylum Arthropoda; class Insecta; order Orthoptera; family Acrididae; genus Schistocerca; species Schistocerca americana. The sequence continues at coordinate 88,767,313 of NC_060127.1, read as the reverse complement.
TGAAACAAGATTATATTTTTCTGTTACAGGTACGACGTAGGGCAACCCCGTGGGAAAGTCCCTTTGTGCTTGTTGTAATCCTGTCGCAAGTTCCTCTCAGTATTGCATTGATGGCAGCGCTACAATTTCGATCCTTGCATCCCCCAAGCTGTCTGCTAACGACCTCAGTAACTTCGCTACTATCATTCTCTTACGAAGCGCACTCTGGTGACTTTGCACCTCTTTTCAGTTTCTATTTAGGGTATCTACGGTGCTCTGTGTGTACTGTTCTAATACTGTTGTTAGCTTCCCCACTGTTTTGACAACATTCATTATCCCTATTCCATCATTGCTATTTGTGTCATCTCCTATATGATTCCTGTCGTGTCGTTCGAGCTTAGTACAATCACGTTGTCTGCTGTTCCAAACACTTCCGTACTAGTGATCGCGGGGCTACTTCCGGCAATTGCTGCAATTGAGCCCTTAACGTTTCACAGGAAAGCTTCAACTCTTGACACTCGGTATTGGTAGCGTAACGGATATCGTCAAATAAAAGAGGACTTGAATGGAAAAGAACTCATACCACAGTATGCTCACCTTTAATCGTAAAATCTCTGGATAAGGTTAATCCTCGATTGTAAGGTATTAGCTGGAACCACTTAATAATAAGATACATGTGCAGTGTCTCAATCAGCTGCAACATTTCAGGCCCCTCGGGTATCTGCTTTCCGCATTGCTTTCCAAACGCCTCTTGAAGAGGAAGTGGCCGTCTATGATAAGTCAGTAATCGCTCACTCAGCAGCGCTAGCCTGAAAAATAAAACACGATACCATCCTCAAGAGTGTCTCTAATTGAATGAGAAATAACTAGTTTTTGAATACACTCGACTCAGACTCTTATATAGAGCTTGTACCTTGTATGGAATATCTGACAAGAGGTAGTCAGAATGTGTTGTTGCACAAATTATAATCGTACAATGTGCAGTTAGCAACAAAATATACATACAGCGTAAAAACCGCAGCTGCTATGGACTATTAGAACAAGAGATATCAGTCGTCAAATTTACGAAGAGAAAACCATAAGTACGAATTATTTATTGCACAATTGTATTGTTTGAGACAAATAGTCAATAATATGACATGAAACATTCTTTAACAGAGATTACTTTCTTGACTACACTATCGGAGGCAAAAAATGTTTAACTGAGCAATAACAGCACGCCCAGTGCATAGACAGTTTTCGCAGTGCGCACGTTTGATGAAAGCAGGTTGGTCACACTTCTCATGGAAAGTCTTCCGTTAATCCATCTTCGAAACAGTACTGTACAGGTGTTTTGAATACAACAGAAGGGTCTTCGGTGGAGTCGCACCGAAAACACGCAAATCTGGTTAAGTTGGAGATTCGTGCCGTCGAAAACTAGAAATACAGAAACGACTGGAGGCTTAAGAAGTGGTCTCTATGCCATATATTATTGTCATACTATAACTGTATCTGTAATAAATTTCAGAAAATTTTTGAGTGGACGGAAGAAGAAAACGTCAGCAGATTGCTAAATGCCTGTGCTCTTTGGCCGGCCGAAGTGGCCGTGCGGCTAAAGGCGCTGCAGTCTGGAACCGCAAGACCGCTACGGTCGCAGGTTCGAATCTTACCTCGGGCATGGATGTTTGTGATGTCCTTAGGTTAGTTAGGTTTAACTAGTTCTAAGATCTAGGGGACTAATGACCTCAGCAGTTGAGTCCCATAGTGCTCAGAGCCATTTGAACCATTTTGAACCTGTGCTCTTCGCTGGAATAAGCTTCCTGATGAATTCAACGCCTTCAGGAACTGTAGAGTTGTCTAGTACGTCATCTCTGTTGGCTGTCCAGGAGTCAACGAAATAAAAAGACTTTAGTTTTTTCTTGTACACCTGCCAGCATCACTTGTTCTAGGAAGACTTTTAAATCCCTCTTCATCATATAAGCAGATTCGCTACAAAACGCCCTGACGTTGTATAAATTTATATTCATTAAGCTTCCTGATGAATTCAACGCCTTCAGGAACTGTAGAGTTGTCTAGTACGTCATCTCTGTTGGCTGTCCAGGAGTCAACGAAATAAAAAGACTTTAGTTTTTTCTTGTACACCTGCCAGCATCACTTGTTCTAGGAAGACTTTTAAATCCCTCTTCATCATATAAGCAGATTTGCTACAAAACGCTCTGACGTTGTATAAATTTATATTCATTTTTGCAGGAAATGGCCAATGGGCTCCGATGCAGGGATATACAGGCTGGAGCAGAGGAAACACATGTTTTTCACTATTGAATGACTGGGACACGGTTTGATAAAAATAATAAAAAGAAGCATTAAGTGATAGATATTTAATGCAGTTTTGAAATACACATACTTTAATTAGATTGGAAAAATAATGTCTTGGAGATGACGTCCTTCTTGCTGGATACACATTTGGATCCTCTCCAGAAAGTTACGCATGGCTCTCTCCTACATTTCATTCGGCACGGCTTCAATTTCCTGACGAATGGAATTCTTCAGGTCATCGAGTGTGCGAGGCTTTTTCATGTAGACTTTTGATTTTAAATATCCCCACAAAAAGAAGTCGCATATCGACAAATCGTGTGCGCGGGAGGCCAGTAAACATCAGCATATCTCGAAATAACATGTCTTGCGAACATTTGTCGAACCACTTCCACGGATGCTCTCGCCGTTTGAGCTGTGGCACCGTCCAGATGAAACCATATTTCTCTCACGTTCACTTGACGCCTTTCAAGTTCTGGGTGAAGAAATTTGTTTAACATTTTAACGTAGCGCGTTGATGTCACAGTAACTGCAGTTCCTTCCTCTTCAAAAAATAGGGTCCAACAATCCCCATCTTTGAAATGCAGCACCACACAGTTACTTTTAAACTGTGGAGTGGTCTTCGGTGTAATTCATGTGGATTCTCCAGCGCCCAATACCGACAATTCGGAACATTTCCTAATCTAATTCCCTCAGCATCACCCGACTTCGACTACATTCCATTATTCTCGTGTTGATTTTGTTGATTTTCATCTTATATCCTCTTTTCAAGACACTGTCCATTCCGTTCAACTGCTCTTCCAAGTCCTTTGCTGTCTCTGACAGTGCTTCATCACTCATGAAGACTGTAGCACCCATTACGCGACAAAACTCTCTGCGCTGCACAAAATCCCCTTCACTAAGCTACTGCACTATCATTATCTTGTACGGGTGAAACTAAAGGTCATCATGTAAGATGCGGTGAAGCGAAAGACGTGACATACCTAGCGCTATAGCCTGTCGTCTAGCCGATCGTTTCGGACTAGCAAGAACTGCCGTTCTGACTCGGTCTACAGTTTCCGGAGTACAAACTGAACTGGAAAGACCAGGGGGTTTCTTTCTCATCCCACATCTAGTACTTCTAAAAGCTGCAACCCATCGGATTACAGTATTTAGATCAAGCACTGCACCTCGACATCCAAATCTAAAATTTCGACGGAAAAAACGTTGCACTGTGAATATGGAATCATTGTTTCTGAAGTACTGCTCGACAATAGTGCTCGACAACGAACACACGATGCTGTACGCTCCAACACTCCATAGCGACTGAAACCGCATTGTATGGGCAGCCTGCCAACATTCACGCAAGGTCAATACCCCCTTTCGTCGCTGTGTACTAGCGCCGTGTACAAGCCGTTCAAAAAGCATGCGTTTTCCCTGCCCCACTCTGTAGAAATGGGGTAGCAGCGTACCGTGCATCACAATCCCGGCATTATCAAATAGGAGCGTGGGTTGACGATGGAGCCGACAACGGAGCGAGGTTAGCACATTGGAGTCGCATTTGGGAGGACAACGTTTCAAAACCGCATCTGGTCAAACACATCTGCCATATGCTGTGTCGCAGTACTTCCGTCGCACTCGCCAGTTAATAAATTTTTCACGTCTCTTACTCAAGGAAAACAAATCTTTCAACGAAATGATTTTTAAGGTTTAATTATACAAAAATTACAGATACTTTGTGAGAACATTCATCAAAAATACTATTAGAATGGTGTAATCATTCAGAATAACAACAATCCCAACGGTATTTTTAACACAGAAAAGTAACTTGTTGATTTGTAATGTAGCCGTGTTAAGGGGGTTAGGACGTCAAACGGGCCGACTTGGAGCAGGAGAGGCACCACAGGACATTTTAATTTCCACTGTCTATACTTTTACAAATAAATTCATAAAACTTTGTCAGCATAACCAGGAAGGATTCAGAATTCACACTCATAGCAGTGGAAGTTCGAAAACATAACGAAGTAATTTTTTTTACATGTGAAATTTCATCATTTTTTTCACTTACTAATGGCAGCACATGTTGCTATAAGTACACTTCTCATCATAAGTATGATTGATGGTTCGACGAATTTTGCACAGCATACAAATCATTCTTAAAGGTGTATGAAACTCTAGAATTTTCCAAAACTATTAAAAACTGTGGTAAAAATTGAGGTAATTAACTACAAAATTTGTGTTTTTACTAAACATGTAGCTTAAAATACAACAGATCATTGGTTTTGTTCATAAATTAAATAAATTCTACAGTTTCATACACCTGTGAGTATGGTATGTATGCTGTCCAAAATTCATCGAAGAATCTCTCTAACTTATGAAGAAAAGTGTACCTATAGCAACAAATGCAGCCATTAGTAAGTGAAAAACTGATGAACTTTCACACGTAAAAAATATTATTTTGTTATGTTTTCGAACTTCCAATGCAATGAGTGTAATCCTGAATCCTTCCTGGTCATGCTGACAAAGTTTTATGAATTTATGTGTAAGAGTATAGACACTGGAAATTAAAATGTCCTGTGATGCCTCTCCTGCTCCAAGTCGGCCCGTTTGACGTCCTACCCCCCTTAAACAAAGACGCTAACTCCACCCATACGGGAGATCTTCCGAGGTTAAGGAAAAAGTAATCAGAAAGAAAATAAATATAACACACTCGTTGCTATTTTGGGAAAGAGAATGTAAACCTGGAAGACTTTTCATACTCACGGAAATGCGTAACGCCCCGGATTTGGGTCGACTGCGTCCAGTTTCATTCTGTCCGTTTCCTCATTTATAGCAACGATGTCTTCCACCACTGCATTCAGTCTCATACGAAACCACTCTGCGAGCTTTCCCATCTGCCTCACCCAAACCTGCAGCCGCTCTTTAGGCAGTGTTCTACCCTGCAGACAGAAATACAGATCTTACTGTGTCCGTTTAACATTTAATAAAGCAGACATTGAAATTTGTGTCATTAGAGCGCTGCGACTAATATGAGCAAGAGTAAAACAGTTTATCAGATTGTCAAATGTTTTGGTGAAATAGGAAATGTTTCCAGTATATCAAAAATTTTATGAAAAAGTAGATACTTGTGCACATTGAGAAAGATTGAATGCGACCCACTGGTAAATATCGTTATTGGCAATCAAACGTACACACGTAATAAAATGTTGCAATACAAGAAAAAAATTCACAGACACATTTTAAAAACAGCCTAACACATTTTGTTCCACTGATGATATCAACGAAGCCAGATTACATTGTATCGAAGTAAATACAATATTTAAGAAATAGTTTTCTGATATCTTGCAACGATTCAAGTGAATTAGTTCGAAAAGTTTACATCTGATTGGATATTAATTTGAACCACTTAAACAGTGGAGCTGCCTAATACTGTAAAAGTTGCAATAGGAAACAATGTTCGATTGCGCAACATGAACCAAGATTTCCTACAAACAATACCACAAAAGAAACTAATAAAGAATTCGCATGCTACTCCAAAATACACTTAAAACTTTTTTCGTTAGGTACCTAACATGACTCTTTAAAAAAAATAGACAGGGTAGCGTAGGGAAACGTAGCATCAGAAAGATAATTCCGCACCGAAAGAAAGCTGCAGGCTTCATAAATGGACTCTTGGTACCACGTATTGACTTTTAATTGAAGCTGTCTAATCTGAAATTGGCTGTCTTAGGACAAAGCATTCTACTATAGTTTAACATGGTAGACTTAAAAGTAGCTTGCTGGATTCAACAACAGATATTGTAGAGAGGAAACTAAGCCGGACAAAGTATGAAACGGAAAGGTACATGAAGAAATAGGGGAGGAGGAAACCACTGGCATATGTACTAAAGCACCCAGAGATAGTCATTATAAGACTGGTCAGAGTGTCAGACTAAAATTAGGTAATGGAAATTTTGTGCAAGAAGTCACTGATAAAGCTGTATTGTTTCTTTTCTAAGTTAATGGACAGGCGCTAACAGGAAACGATGTATGTGTACTAAAAGTTGTATTACTGACTGAAAGAAACATGTCGCGTTCTGCGCAAGGCTAATGGCCAAAATCTGTATTAAAGAAAGATATTTGTTATTGGCGACGTGCTTGTTTAATCAGTTCAAATTGTGTGCTAAAATGGAAACAACACATATGTTAATTTCAGTTATCCCCTAGGTAAGCATATCTAGAGCTCTTGTGCCTTGCTTTTATGGTGTTATTCAACCATGTTCACTATGGAGGCGTAGTATGGGGAAGTTTTACCACGACAAAAATGAAAAGAAGACTCATACTACAAAGAAAAACCATTTTGATAGTACTGAAAAAGAAGAATGCCACAGAGCTCTTTTTAATGATTTTAAATCTTCACTTTTCCATGTCTATATATAACTCTGACTCGTATAGACTTTCATTGCCCATCAACACAAGTATTTGATCCTTTGCGCAATAACATAAAATGTTTAACTGGTAGTATTGCTAGTTTCAAATTTAGAAGCATTTCTCCTAGGCAATTCCTTCTATTCCATACATGAATCGTGACGTATGATAAGATTCTCAAAAATACTCGAAAAGATCGCTTTCGGTATTACAAGATTTTTGATTGCCTTTATTCACAAAAGCGCCGGCGGCTTAATGTATAGCGTCAATGTTTGATGATTCAAATCTCGCTACTGATAATTCTTTTTTATTTTCATTTCAATTCTGCACCTATTATCATTATTTTTTAATGGGGGTAGCACCTTTCTATTTTCAATTAGTGGTTGCATAAAAATAAATTAAAAATTGGCTCATACCTGTGAAATGCCTTACTCTAAACTGAAAAAAATTAAGTACACCAATCTCACTCTTCCATCCCTGAAATTAATAAATGTATTTTTTGCTCATATATCCACCGATTAAAGGAAAAAGGAGTCAGTGAACATTTGGAGTAGAGATATGAAACATACATGAAAAATGTTTATGCAGGTGACTACTAGATCATATACACTGTCCTCCTTTTTCACTCTCCTTTACGGATGACAAATCTGTTAGATCACTCCTGTGACTCTCAATGTTTCAGGTGTCTGTTTTAGTTTGTTCCGTTAACCACCATTCACATCAACATATGTTGTAAAGTACTGATTTTCAGACGCTCTACATTGATTTCAAATTTCACGTAAAAGTTGACAGAATTTATGGAGCTTGTATTTGCCTGTCCTTGCTGGTAAAGAAAAATTTCAAACTCAGTTTTATTACGATCCAGAAAACCAGACATTGTGTCTGTTTCGCTATCACCGTCGGCTATTGCCACATTACTTTTTTAATTTTTCTATTTTTTATTTGTAGTTGGTTGCTTGAGCACTGTTCTCTATAATAAGCGCCCATTTTAAACCATTTTGGTTAAAAAATCGCCTTTGCAATGTTTTATAACCTCATGACATACCACACATGCAGATTTACATTTTACATTAAGGCACCGATTTTTTTGTTGTCGGCTAGTTACAGTCTTCTTGTTACACTGGTTCTTTTATTTGCTTATTGCAACGTAGTTTAACATTATGGCATCCCAGACATGTTTGTTATTCATTTAGTACCCTATTAACAGCGTTACAGGATGATTACGTGAAATATTCTGAAAATACAGCGCATGATTACTTTTTGTTACATATTCAAACACTCGCGTAGTGTTTACGATAAATAGTGCTAAACACTGATTAGTTCCGTTGAGCGACGCCAGGCAAGTATAAATAGTTATAATTTTCCATTGTAGATTTTATATCAATTGAAGTTTTAGGAATGTTTGTTTGTTATTTGTTTACTGATCCACGATCGAGGTCAAAATGGTTTTCTAATGGTTTTCTGGCTACTCAGCAGAAGGTATAGCGAGCGCTACTGGAAACCAATCTCCGGCTTTTGGGCGGCAGACGACCTGAAAGGCATTGTCGGCACTAAATTTGACTTACTAAAAATGTCTTGATATAAAATTAATTGATGAATTGTACTCGCTATTGTATCTGATGTCTAATGGTGAAGGATACAAATTTATGTTTTGCGCCATACGTATCAGTTGGTAACTGAATGTAAGTAAGAATTTCTCACAGGAAGTATAATGATATTTGGGATACGAAATACGAGAGTACCTAATTTTTAAGGTTTGTAGGTACAGGACAAGTCGTCAAGCAACTTTAATGGAAATTCTCATATCTCTTATGAAGTCTTCACGAGGCCAAATGGAAGTTTGACGACAATAAATGTTACCACCATTGTGTATGCTCAGAAATAAAAATAATATTTCAGGCGTAAATAGCGAAAAGACTTGATTATTATTTAGCGCGACAGCATACAATCATGTAATGAACTTCAAAAGAGGTTTCCTGAATTGCAGAGGCTGTTTTAGCTATCAATAATAGTCAATTAATAGTTAAAGGGTGCCAAATAACTACTTCACAGAATTAGGATTTCCGCGCATGTGAGCTATCCTGAGTGATTTGAATTGACTTTTAACGGCATTTAGACTTTGGTAAAGAACTTATAGTACCGAAAGGCACATGCTATACGTTTGCTGTTGTTGTTCAAGTCCATTACAACAAATATCGATTGTTAATTAGAGTGTTACCTCTGTCTGGAACTAATTCAGAATTTCTATTTCTGTCTTTTTTTATACGAGCTTGATTTTTTGGTCCAAACAAATACGTAATAATATTACAAGATCTGATTCTAACATTTGTAGGATATTAATCTTTCTTCCGTTTAGTTATGCCATCTTTCCCTAAAAAATGCATCCCCTTGAGTTACTTCTTCCTGTGATTCATATTCATCATTTTCTGACACTTCTTGCTCTGTTCCTGAATCATGACCTATTTCATGAACACAGTCCTCAGTCTTCGAGTGAGCGCTATCACTGTGAGCATCTTCATCACTTATCTCATTGAACCATTTCAACCATACATTAGGATCTCTACTAAACTCTGTCCGAGGTTATTTTGCCTTTGACATCTCTTCTACAATCTAAATATAGAGAGAATACTAGATAACACGAAAGGTGACTGCAATCAGTTTCAATACGTCTAAATTTACGCACATAAATGATCGATTGATTCTAGGAAAGCAACAAAGTAGTACAGACTTTGTTTCAGACTGTGGCAGCAGATCTCACACGGTTGACACGTGTCCTCCAGACTACAATAATGTTTCATAAACAATGTATCTTTCGTAACTGAAAGCCAACAATGATTGGAGCTAACACCTGCAGAGGTAACAGAAAGGTACTGAAAATGGCGCGAACTCAAACCAGCCCTGTCAGAAAAAATTGAGCGGAGAAGTCACGTGGATGACGAATGTCATCCGCGCGAGCAACGGAGGGTTAAGGAGAGGGAACTTTATTTTATAGGTTATTGCGGAGGAGGGAGAACCTAACCTCTGCTGTCTATTGGCCCTTGTGCTATGTACCATGACTGGTGGTCACCGTCGAATGAGAAGTTGGCTGCTGTTTACCAAATGCTGGACGTTTGCCGCGCGGCGGCAGTTACTTAATATTAGCAATCGGAATAAATACATGCTTAAATGTAAATTCTTAAACAAATAAACATTGTTATTGCTTAATATTAAAGGTTCAAGCGCCACAGTAATACAAGACTTGCCATAGAGTGGAATATTCCACTTATACTCACAATCCCTTCGAGGGCGAGCGGGACAAAATTGTGCATAGTGTTGTTTATTCCGAATGATATTAACTCAGCGCGGTGCTGAACCAGTGTGGTCATGTACTGATGATAGTTGTCGGACAATATCTTCGCCTCTGAAACAAAGATACTTGGTGTTCAGAATGATCTGCGAGCAGTAGTAGTAAATTTAGACATATATGCACACTAAGCAAATCATTGTGAAGTTAGTACTTCACACTGCTCCATGGCAATTAATACAGTCTTCCACTCGTCGTCCGTATAAGAGCAAGTCGTGACGTGTCGTGGTTCACGCCGTAGTGCGACTAGGGGTCTTCATTCCACAATATTGCTGCTTGTGTTGGTCGTGGACACACAGCATTCATGATAATCCATGCAAATACTATAAATGCGAAAGTATTAGTACAACACATTTGTTGATGTGAAGAATACAACCCTAAATAAAGAACAATAATTACTCTTCGAAAAAACTAGATAGTTTTTCAACTTTTGAGCTTTGTTATGTTTGTGAGTAGCCCATCATTGTTTGATATGGTCTGTACAATACGATTGAATGTAATGAATATAATGCTTATACAGTCGTCCATGTGTTTAACCAGTACGTCCATACTAATATCAGCAGGAAACCCACTGCATTTTAGCCACTGAGCGTCACGCTTCACTTTAGTTTCTAAGAAGCGTGATCAGAAGAGTCAAGGTTAGCGTTCTTCTGTCTGTGGAGTCCTGGGTTAGATTCCCGGCCGCCTTGAACTATTTCAGTTCGCGCTTGGATATGCATACGTTGTCATCATCATAATTTTACTAGCGTCGACGCTCAAGTCCCCCAAAGTGGCGCCAGATAAAAAGACTTGCACCAATCGGTAGAACTTCCTGAACGGGGGGCTTCCGGCCAGTACAGAAAGCTATACACAGTTTTCATTTCATTTTACTAATATGTGAGGGCAGCCGCGGATAATAGCTAGTATGGAATATTTGTGTTCAGGAGGGCTATGCAGAAACTAATCTCAACGTAACTACCACCAGAGAATAGACCGCCCACTCTGCTGTACAGAATCGTACAGCAACATCACTCTACAGCTCCCTCTAGTACCACGGAAAATATTCTCTCATGTCTTAGCAGATGTCCTATCATCCTGTCCCTTCTCCTTATCATTGTTTTCCACATATTCCTTTCCTCTCCGATTCTGCGTAGAACCTCCTCATTCCTTACCTTATCAGTCCACCTAATTTTCAACATTCATCTATAGCACCACATCTCAAATGCTTCGATTCTCTTCTGTTCCGGTTTTCCCACAATCCATGTTTCACTACCATACAATGCTGTACTCCAGACGTACATCCTCAGAAATTTCTTCCTCAAATTAAGGCCGGTATTTTATATTAGTAGACTTCTCTTGGCCACAAATGCCTTTTTTGCCATAGCGAGTCTGCTTTTGATGTCCTCCTTGCTCCGTCCGTCATTGGTTATTTTACTGCCTAGGTAGCAGAACTCCTTTACTTCATTGACTTCGTGACCATCAATCCTGATGTGAAGTTTCTCGCTGTTCTCATTCCTACTACTTCTCATTACCTTCGTCTTTCTCCGATTTACTCTCAAACCATACTGTGTACTCATTAGACTGTTCATTCCGTTCAGCAGATCATTTAATTCTTCTTCACTTTCACTCAGGATAGCAATGTCATCAGCGAATCGTATCATTGATATCCTTTTACCTTGTATTTTAATTCCACTCCTGAACCTTTCTTTTATTTCCATCATTGCTTCCTCGATGTACGGATTGAAGAGTAGGGGCGAAAGGCTACAGCCTTGTCTTACACCCTTCTTCATACGAGCACTTCGTTCTTGATCGTCCACTCTTATTATTCCCTCTTGGTTGTTGTACATATTGTATATGACCCGTCTCTCCCTATAGCTCACCCCTACTTTTTTCAGAATCTCGAACAGCTTGCACCATTTTATATTGTCGAACGCTTTTCCCAGGTCGACAAATCCTATGAAAGTGTCTTGATTTTTCTTTAGCCTTGCTTCCATTATTAGTCGTAACGTCAGAATTGCCTCTCTCGTCCCTTTACTTTTCCTAAAGCCAAACTGATCGTCACCTAGCGCATTCTCAATTTTCTTTTCCATTCTTCTGTATATTATTCTTGTAAGCAGCTTCGGTGCATGAGCTGTTAAGCTGATTGTGCGATAATTCTCGCACTTGTCAGCTCTTGCCGTCTTCGGAATTGTGTGTATGATGCTTTTCCGAAAGTCAGATTGTATATCGCCAGACTCATATATTCTACACACCAACGTGAATAGTCGTTTTGTTGCCACTTGCCCCATTGATTTTAGAAATTCTAATGGAATGTTATCTATCCCTTATTTGACCGTAAGTCCTCCAAAGCTCTTTTAAATTCCGATTCTAATACTGGATCCCCTATCTCTTCTAAATCGACTCCTGTTTCTTCTTCTATCACATCAGACAAATCTTCACCCTCATAGAGGCTTTCAATGTATTCTTTCCACCCATCTGCTCTCTCCTCTGCATTTAACAGTGGAATTCCCGTTGCACTCTTAATGTTACCACCGTTGCTTTTAATGTCACCAAAGGTTCTTTTGACTTTCCTGTATGCTGAGTCTGACCTTCCGACAATCATCTCTTTTTCGATGTCTTCACATTTTGCCTGCAGCCATTTCGTCTTAGCTTCCCTGCACTTCCTATTTATTTCATTCCTCAGCGACTTGTATTTCTGTATTCCTGATTTTCCCGGAACATGTTTGTACTTCCTCCTTTCATCAATCAACTGAAGTATTTCTTCTGTTACCCATGGTTTCTTCGCAGCTACCTTCTTTGTACCTATGTTTTCCTTCCCAACTTCTGTGATGGCCCTTTTTAGAGATGTCCATTCCTCTTCAACTGTACTGCCTACTACGTTATTCCTTATTGCTGTATCTATAGCGTTAGAGAACTTCAAACGTATCTCGTCATTCCTTAGTACTTCCGTATCCCACTTCTTTGCGTATTGATTCTTCCTGACTAATGTCTTGAACTTCAGCCTACTCTTCATCACTACTATATTGTGATCTGAGTCGATATCTGCTCCTGGGTACGCCTTACAATCCAGTATCTGATTTCAGAATCTCTGTCTGTCCATGATGTAATCTAATCTAAATCTTCCCGTATCTCCCGGCCTTTTCCAAGTATACCTCCTCCTCTTGTGATTCTTGAACAGCGTATTCGCTATTACTAGCTGAAACTTGTTACAGAACTCAATTAGTCTTTCTCCTCTTTCATTCCTTGTCCCAAGCCCATATTCTCCTGTAACCTTTTCTTCTACTCCTTCCCCTACAACTGCATTCCAGTCGTCCATGACTATTAGATTTTCGTCCCCCTTTACATACTGCATTACCCTTTCAATATCCTCATACACTTTCTCTATCTGTTCATCTTCAGCTTGCGATGTCGGCATGTATACCTGAACTATCGTTGTCGGTGTTGGTCTGCTGTCGATTCTGATTAGAACAACCCGGTCACTGAACTGTTCACAGTAACACACCCTCTGCCCTACCTTTCTATTCATAACGAATCCTACACCTGTTATACCATTTTCTGCTGCTGTTGATATTACCCGATACTCATCTGACCAGAAATCCTTGTCTTCCTTCCACTTCACTTCACTGACCCCTACTATATCTAGATTGAGCCTTTGCATTTCCCTTTTCAGATTTTCTAGTTTCCCTACCACGTTCAAGCTTCTGACATTCCACGCCCCGACTCGTAGAACGTTATCCTTTCGTTGATTATCCAATCTTTTTCTCATGCTAACCTCCCCCTTGGCAGTCCCCTCCCGGAGATCCGAATGGGGGATTATTCCGGAATCTTTTGCCAATGGAGAGATCGACATGACACTTCTTCAATTACAGGCCACATATCCTGTGGATACACGTTACGTGTCTTTAATGCAGTGGTTTCCATTGCCTTCTGCATCCTCCTGCCGTTGATCATTGCTGATTCTTCCACCTTTAGGGGCAATTTCCCACCCCTAGGACAAGAGAATGCCCGGAACCTCTATCCGCTCCTCCGCCCTCTTTGACAAGGCCGTTGGCAGAATGAGGCTGACTTCTTATGCAGGAAGTCTTCGACCCCCAATGCTGATTATTTATCAAAATTTAGGGAGTGGCGGGGATCGAACCCGAGACCGAAGACGTTTTGATTATGAATCGAAGACGCTACCCCCTTTTTTTTTAATCTCATTTTGTTAGCTTTTGTTCGTTGAATCTGCTCGGGGCGGACGTCGTAAGACATCCGTTTAAGTTCGTTGTTGATCGAGTAACTCAGTTTTTTTATTACAGATGGCAGCTAACCCTCTGACCGAACACGCTGAGCTACCGTGCCGGCTACCCCTAGACCACGGGTCCCTATTACACTATCACCCCTATTTCGTGATAATACAAAACGAGCTGCCCTTCTTTGTACTTTTTTGATGACATCTGCCAGTCCCACCTGATGCGGATCCCACATCGCACAGCAGTACTCCAGGGCGCACAAGCGTAGTGTAAGCAGTCTCTTTGGTAGACCTGTTGCACAGTAAGACGAGTATCCACACAGACAGTGCAAGAAATCACTAAAAAAACTGTAGTAGATAACCAGTTTCGATCTATTTTCAGATCTTCATAAAGGTTATTACAAACATCTTGTGCCGGCTACACACAAGATCCTTCCATTGACTTTCCAGGTACGTAAAACACGTACTGCAGCGACGCCTGTTGTGCCTGTGGTCAGTTCGCCTCATGCATTGGCTAGTGGCAGTTAGTCTTCTGGCCGGCGTGATGTGTGGTGTTACGGGAACTATGTTCTGGGGGATTGTGATGTACATAGCAATTTTAATTTTGACATGCCAACGCATCGTCCATTTCATGCTTTATGTACCTGGAAATTCAACGGAAAGATTTTTTGTTTAGGTGGCATATGACGTTTGCAATAACATTTATGAAGGTCTGAACATGGTAACTTAGTTTTGCCGAAACTGGTTATCTACAATAAAGTTTTGTATAGCGATCTCGGCTAAGAAGTTCTTCTTTTCCTAAGTAATCACTACAGATGCGCCCCTTCGAGCTCAACATGAATAAACTAATGCATTATGGGTTGGGTTGATTTGGGGAGGAGACCAGACTGCGAGGCCATCGGTCTCATCGGATTAGGGAAGGATGGGGAAGGAAGTCGGCCGTGTCCTATAAAGGAACTATTCCGGCATTTACCTCAAGAGATTTAGGGAAATCACAGAAAATCTAAATCAGGATTGTCGGACGCGGGATTCAACCGTCGTCCTCTCAAATGCGAGTCCAGTGTACTAACCACTGCGCCACCTCGCTCGGTAATGCATTACTAACAGTCAGCACAGCGACCACTGTTACGCATTTTCATGAGATGGCAGCAGAAGCCCAGTTCTGTGTAGAGCTTCATGACGGACTTACCCACTTGTAGAGGTTCTGAGGAGAACCTGGCAGGATGCTACGAGGTGCATTGAGTACACAACACCATCACCGCGTCCGCCTCAATAGCTGAGTGGTCAGCGCGGCGGAATGCCACGATAAGGGGCCCGGGTTCGGTTCCCGGCTGATTCGGAGATTTTCTCCTCTCACGGACTGGGTATTGTCTTCATGATCATCATCTCATGCCCATCGAAGCGCAAGTCGCCGAATGGCGTCATCTTAAAAGGCATGCAGCAGGCGACCGGTCGAACCGACGGGAGGCATCTCTACTTCTCGTACCTGGTTATTTGGACAACAGCAGTTCCATTGCTGACGTTTAATTCCAAGGACGATGCGCGCCTACGGTGTCCCCATGTAGTTGTTATTTGACAAAAATACGAAAGGCCGCTTCTGACTTATCCCCACAGAGTGTTCGACTGTTGCCCAGATCAGCATATTCTTCAGATTCTCACCCACGGAAAACACTTTGTTATGGACAGACAGACTGGCACACAACAATGCCAGTCACTATGACTGATGGGCTCTGGCAGAGAGATGTGCCTGTATAGAACGATATACCTGCATACAGTCTGATTCATTGATCGTGACCGGGCCATATATCTCACGAAATAAGCGTCAAACGAAAAAACTATAAAGAACGAAACTTGTCTAGCTTGAAGACGGAAACCAGAGGCCGCTATGGTTGGCCCGCTAGATGCTACTGCCATAGGTCAAACGGACATCAACTGTGTTTTTTAAAATAGGACCCCCCCCATTTTTATTACATATTCGTGTAGTACGTACAGAAATACCACTTTTTTCGCTTTGTGATAGATGGCGCTGTAATAATCACAAACATATGACTCACAATTTTAGACGAACAGCTGGTAAAAGGTAGGTTTTTAAATTTAAACACAGAGTAGTTCACCTTCCGTAATGTTCGCATATAGATTGACCATGCGCTGACGCATGTTGTCAGGCGTTGTCGGTGGATCACCATAGCAAATATACTTCAACTTTCCAGCATAGAAAGAAATCCGGGGACGTCAGATCCGGGGAACGTGCGGGCCATGGTATGGTGTTTCGACGACCAATCCACCTGTCATGAAATATGCTATTCAATACCGCTTCAACGGCACGCGAACTATGTGCCGGACATCCATCATGTTCGAAGTACATCGCCATTCTGTCATGCAGTGAAACATCTTGTAGTAACACCGCTAGAACATTACGTAGTAAATCAGCATACATTGCACTATTTAGATTACCATCGATAAAATGGGGGCCAATTATCCTTCCTCCCACAATGCCGCACCACACATTAACCCGCCAATGTCGCTGATGTTCCACTTGTCGCAGCCATCGTGGATTTTCCGTTACCCAATAGTGCATATTATGCCGGTTTACGTTACGGCTGTTGGTGAATGACGCTTCGTCGCTAAATAGAACGCATGCATAAAATCTGTCATCGTCGCATAATTTCTCTTGTGCCCAGTGGCAGAACTGTACACGACGTTCAAAGTCGTCGCCATGCAATTCCTGGTGCATAGAAATATGGTGCGGGTTCAATCGATGTTGATGTAGCACTCTCAACACCGACGTTTTTGAGATTCCCGATTCTCGCGCAATTTGTCTGCTACTGATGTGCGGATTAGCCGCGACAGTAGCTAAAACACCTACTTGGGCATCATCAGTTGTTGTAGGTCGTGGTTGACGTTTTAACATGTGGCTGAACCCTTCCTGTTTCCTTAAATAACGTAACTATCTGGCGAACGGTCCGGACACTTGGATGATGTCATCCAGGATACCGAACAGCATACATAGCACACGCCCGTTGGGCATTTCGATCACAATAGCCATACATCAACACGATATCGACTTTTTCCGCAGTTGGTAAACGGTCCATTTTAACACGGGTAATGTATTACGAAGTAAATACCGTCCGCACTGGCGGTATGTTACGTTACACCACGTACTTGCACGTTTGTGACTATTACAGAGCCATCTATCACAAAGCGAAAAAAGTGGTCCAACTAAAACATCCATATTTCTTTACGTACTACACGAATATGTAATAAAAAATGGGGGTTCCTATTTTAAAAAACGCGATATCCGTCTGACCTATGGCAGCGCCATCTAGCGAGCCAGCCATAGCGCCATCTGGTTTCCCCCTTCAAGCTAGACGAGTTTCGTTCTTTGTAGTTTTTCGTTTGATGCTTATTTCGTGAGATATTTGGCCCGGTCACTACCAATGAACCACCCTGTATATCGTCCAAACTCAGCTCAACGTGAAGCCCAGTCTGGTTAGAATAATTGCTGCTGAAGTTTCACATTCTGTTTACCCCCAAATCACTTCCAGATTGGTTCATATACCCAGCACTGTCTACCTATGTTTACATTCCAGTCTTCTACTAGTCCATCTCGTCCTCTCCTCCTTCACCCATTCTCCACTTATCTCCTCCACTGCCTCTCTCTGACCACCTCCTCCATCGCCCCACACTCTATCCATCTGCTCCTCCATCTCTTTCTCTATGCATATCTTTTTTGCCTTCTATCCATCTCATCCTCCCCCTCAAGTTATTGATCGCCTCCTCGCCCCTCTCCCCTCTGACCGCCTCTTCCCCTTCCTCTTTCCATTTTCTCCTCCTTCTCTCTATGGTCATTTCTTTCTCCCCCTCTCTCTCTGCCTTTCTCTTCTTCCACCTCCCTCTATTCCTTTTTCCTTTCTCTGTACAACTCCTCCTTCCTGCTCTCCCTGTCAACTTTCCCCTCCTTTTCTCTCTTCACTTTATCACGCTCACTCCAATGGGAAGCTGGTGATAATTTCCCCCAGAGTACTAATATGTGTACCAAATTTAGTTGAAATCGTTCCACGGGTTTAGGATGAGCTTTTTCCTGTGGCTTTAGCCGCATACGCAAATTTCAATATACTTCTCATACATTTCCACCTCCCACTCTCTCTCTGCCTATCTCTTCCTCCAGCTTTGTCTATGCATCTCCTCCTCTTTCCTTTATCTATCGATGTCCTCCTTCTTGCTCTCTCTGTCAAATTCCTACTCATCTTCCCTTTTTCTCTCCACATCATCAGGCTCACTAAATGGGAGGCTGGTTGTAATTCCCCAAGAGTATTTCTTTCCAGATCGTAACTAATTCGTGCACCAAATTTGGTTGAAATCGTTCCAGGGGTTTAAGATGAACTTTTTCCATTGGCTTTGGACGCATACGCAAATTTCAGATACATTTCACATACATTTAACGCATATTTCACCTGTATCTCTATCAAATTTCGCCCTGCATTCTCATTTGGACGTAGCTCGATGTTTATGATGTAGTGTCTCCTTGACTGTGTGCTGCACAATGATATAATTCTGTAGATGCATCCAGTGCTATACCCGCTACTGTCTGCGAAACATGTTGTGAGTGGAGTTAGTAGCAACAAAGTAATAAATTCAGACATCTTGCATGATGCTGAACTACCTGTCATACAATGATACATTTTTATAGTTACATTAAGCGGCATGTGTGGGTACTGTCTGCGAAATGTGGTGCAAGTAGAATTACTAGTAAAGACGTAATGAATTAAAACGTCGTACACGATGCAGCTGTTTTTAGCACATCTCAGTATTTGACATCATATTTCCTGAACTATGTATCCCATAATGATATAATTCTTCAGTTCGCAAATACTGTTAACAGCATAGAAATAATGAATTAATACATAATTTCTGCCTGGCAATTTTACTGCATGAACAACGCAATTGTAGTAAGTGATAAACTTCTTCCTTTCATCATTTTGTGGGCGCTGTAAGCGAGAAAAATTTTCGTAAAGATTTGTAATTATGTACAAACTGTGTTACAGTTGCAAGTCGCTAAGTTCTCTCATTCCCATATACTGGAGACTAAATTATGGGCATTCGCACGTTGTGGACTACATTGCTTTTTCATACTCAGCCCACGTCTTTGACAGGTAGGTGTTTTTTATACCCACGAAGTTGATCTTGAACCAATAAGAGATATGAATATCAAGTCTGATTGAAATCGATAGCTCTTAAGGTATGCAGTTTAGAGCCCTGTTTTGCTTCAAATAATCATTCCCGGAATATCACTGAATACTGGTCATTACTCCTAATACATCCTGTATATTATGTGAATCTGTTTGTGCTCAAAATAAAATCTTTGTGTTTCCTGTCACTCATTATGCAACTCTCAATCAATTTACTGGGCTAAATTACTTTCCTTTGCGAGGCCATTCGTATTTACAGTGCCATAAAAATTCTGGATTACAGAGCACAAAGCCGCTGATGGAAACACCTGGAGAATTCAAGGAAATGATCGAAGCATGCAGATTAAGCCATCTCCTTTGTCTGTGGTCAGTGTGAATGGAGAAATGGAAAACACTCTTGAAGTCAGTATCCGCTGCAAAATGCCCTTTCAGAACTCTGCCTATTTAGATATCATGTGAATCCAACTGCTGTCACATTAAACAATGTATGGAAACTGGCATCACAAGGACACCATGGCAACATCAACCAATTGATGAGCTGTTTGAACTGCCAACACTTGCTTACAATTGTGTCAAAAATGGCTCTGAGCACTATGCGACTTAACTTCTAAGGTCATCAGTCGCCTAGAACTTAGAACTAATTAAACCTAACTAACCTAAGGACATCACACACATCCATGCCCGAGGCAGGATTCGAACCTGCGACCGTGGCGGTCGCTCGGTACCAGACTGTAGCGCTTAGAACCGCACGGCCACTCCGGCCGGCACAATTGTGTCTTTAACGTCATATTGTCTTCAAAATAGCTTTGAAGTTATCTTCTGTTAACCGTAATCTAACTCGAACGACTCTTCTTTATCTCTCCTTAGAATTTGCAGACTAAATTTTCAAATTACAACATACCTGTGCATTGAAGGAAATGTAGAAGCGTAATAGTTGATGGCTAGCACATTAAGGCACGTGAAATATTTAAGTATTTGGGCAGCATCCTATCGGAAGATGGAAGAAGTAATTGGGAAACACAGCAACAGGTAGACCACGGCTAAACAGCAATCCAGAAGCTAAACTCTTTGTTATGGTTTTACGAGATAAACTGAAACTCAAGAAGATCGTATAAGTACTGCAGCGCATGTAACAACTTATGGATGCGAGTACTGGGACCTGACTGGATGAAACAAAAACAAACCGAGAGTTGTACAAATGAACTGTGTCAGAAAATCGGGTAGAAAGTTTCGGCGTGGCCACATACGAAAATCTAAAGGGAAGTTATCCACACTACAGAAGGAATCGCAGATAGAATACAAGAATGACAGAGTAGCTGGTTTGGACATGTAATGCGACTGACGGATGAGAGATGGCC
Source organism: Schistocerca americana (assembly GCF_021461395.2). Taxonomy (NCBI): domain Eukaryota; kingdom Metazoa; phylum Arthropoda; class Insecta; order Orthoptera; family Acrididae; genus Schistocerca; species Schistocerca americana. The sequence continues at coordinate 88,746,556 of NC_060127.1, read as the reverse complement.
AGCGAGAAACTAGGGAAAAAAGACAGGAAGAACACCGAAGGCTGCCTGGTTAAATAGTATAAAGGCGGCCATGAAAAAGTTAGAAATGCAAGAGGAACAATAGGAATGTAGGAAACGGTGGCTACTGATACATGGGGCGCGGCAACAGCTTTAGGAATCCCACAGGAGAAGATTATACATATTTTATTTTGGGGAATGCCACTCCGACATGGAACAGAATGGTGAAGGGGGAGGAAGGGATGAAAGGAAGGGAAGAAAATCAATGACAGGACAAAAAACCAAAAATGTGTCAAAAGTATGTCAGCTTACAGATCCATATGTACATCAGTTCTGCTCTGTCCGACGATTTTTCGTGTGTCACTTCTTACTCATCTGGCCATTATTTCTAAATGAGAAAACGCCGTGTTGGACTGTGGTTCTGGGCCCATGTCGAAGCGAAAATTTCCATTTTAAATGACTGGGCACGTCAGTTCAGAATTTGAAGGAGTGCACTGACGTACCGGCTCCCACGGATCATGCCTAGTGAAGCACTCTGATGTCCAGAGGAAACATTGGCTTCAGAACAGCTTTGTTCAGTTAAACAATAAGACATCAGTCCACACATTTAGAAAGTTTTATCATGTAACAATATACTCACCAGCGGCAATCGTGCTTTCGCCCAGGTCGAACTCCGCCTTGTTCAGATAGTAACACATGACGTTGTTTGTAATGGCTTCTGAAATGCGACTGTTGATATCCAGCACTCGCTCGACGAGACAATTCCTTTGGTCATCATTTTTAAGGTCCTGCTCGTTCCATTCCGTCTTGTTCGTCCTTAAAAACAAAAAGAAGAAAATAGTTCCTGGCATAACGCTACTAATATTCTAGTCAAAAGTGGCTCGGGTGAGAAAAGCCTTGGCAGAACTACTGATGTCTATGCTGGCCCCTGCAAGCAGAGGCTAACAAGCAATGAGAGGAAGTTAGATGAAAATGTGGCAATCATTTTAAGTTTTGTAATACGATTTAGTATCCAGGAGTGCAAGGACTGAACTTAAAAATGATATCACGAACAATAAAGTTTATTACAGACATTATTAATGCCTTTAGCCATGTATGGAAGGGAAACATGGACAATAAATAGTTTGGACAAGAAGAGAATAGAAAGTTTTGAAATGTGGTGCTACAGAAGAATGTTGAAGATTAGGTGGGTAGATCACGTAACTAATGAGGAGGTATTGAATAGGATTGGGGAGAAGAGAAGTTTGTGGCACAACTTGACTAGAAGAAGGGATCGGTTGGTAGGACATGTCCTGAGGCATCAAGGGATCACAAATTTAGCATTGGATGGCAGTGTGGAGGGTAAAAATCGTAGAGGGAGACCAAGAGATGAATACACTAAGCAGATTCAGAAGGATGTAGGTTGCCGTAGGTACTGGGAGATGAAGGAGCTTGCACAGGATATATTAGCATGGAGAGCTGCATCAAACCGGTCTCAGGACTGAAGACCACAACAACAACATTAATGGCAGCAATGCATCAACGTGCAATCCCAAATGTCAGCACCTCTAATACGTTGCTGGTTTTAACACATAACCTGTAGCAATACATCCGTAAGTATTACACTGTTGTAACAGGAAAATAAATGTGTCTTAATTTCTGCTGGCATAAACAAGCCTCAGCACTTGAAAAACGTCGTGATTTGACGCCAAGAGTTGCTGGTAATTTTTTTTTTTTTTTTTTTTTTTAACAATAAGTTTGAGTGCATCGACCATCTGCAGGTCCCAATATACAATTGAAGGAAAACATGAAGAATATTCACACCGTTATAAGCTAGCAAGATGGATGGAATCCCATTTCGGTTTTCCAAAGAGTACTGTACGCCATTGCTCCCGAACTTAGCTTCCATTTACCGCGAGTATTTCACCCAATGCGATGTCCCATGAGGCTGGAAAAAAGCTCAGTTGACTCCTATATATGGGAAGGATAAAACAACGCATCCCTAAAATTGCTGACCAACATCCTTTCTAATGGTTCACTGCAGAATTCTTGAATACATTGAGTTCGAATCTCTTCTCCACACAAATCAGGGCAGATTTAAATAGCACCGCTCATGCGAAACTCAGCTTGCCGTTTTCTCGCTTGATATCCTGCGAACGATGGATGGAGAGCAGCAGGCAGTTTCTGTATTCCTAGATTTCCGAAAAGCGTTTGGCACGATGGCCAATTACAGAGTGTTAGCAAGGGTCTGAGCATACGGAATAACGTTACGCCTAGATATTTCATCAAGACAACTACGTCACGCAGCACACTACTAATCATGTAGTCGAGCATTATGAGAAAGTTTTCCCTCCTCATTTGCTACAACCGAAATTTTTTTCATATTTAGAAGAAGCTGTCATCCATTCCAAACAGCTAGAAATTCCGTCTAGGTCATCTTGTATGCTTCTGCAGTCACTCGATGCTGACATTTTCCCGTACACCACAGCGTCATCAGAAAACTGTCGCAGATTGCTGCTCATCCCGCCCACCAGATCATTTATGTATACAGAGAGTCTTGACGATAACATTGTCTTTGATGAAAACTCACCGTCGAGGACAACGTATTTTATTATTTAGAAGTCTTCGAACCACTGACATGTTTTCGAATCTTAAGAAACATCTTAGAAGACTGCACTATAATAGTGATGGAGCTATGCAAGCTATGGCTCCGTCAACAGCTTCAAACATTCTGCAGTGATGGTATCAACAAACTGGTATCTCAATTGGGAGAAATGTGATCATCGCCACGGTGACTATGTTGAGAAATGAATATGAAGACATGAGGCATAAAAATGTATAATGTCAGTAACGTTTGTTTTATTTGAAAAGCTTTAAGAGTTTTCACATCAAAATTTGGAAGGCATTGCCTTGCAGCACGCCCCCGCACTTCCCTTATGCCACTAGGTGGCATTCAGTTCCATGGTGGTATGTGACCATAACGTTTTGGATCATTGATGTAACTAAGAACACTTAACTTACAACGTTCTCAAAAATGTACCTAACGCTGTTGTATAGGTCTTGTTATTGAATTAAACCATTATATATTTTAAAATACGAATTGTCTAATAAAGGGAAGCACGATATTTTAATGTGTGTAATGGAAAGGCACAAAGAAAACTAATGACCATGTCAACTCGACTACATGCCTTTGTGCTGGTACTAAGTAGCTGATGATCTTTACAAGTAAATGAAAAAAGTAAAAGAAAAAGTATAGCGTAGTGGTACAGTGTGTCGTAAGCTACTGGTACCACGGCGTGCTATCAAGTTGATCATAACTTATGGGACTGGGCTGCCAACCTATAGCCAGCTCCAAGACATACCCTTTGCAGCATGCGCAGCTAGCATCACAACGAAACTGATTTAATCCAACAAATTTATTACTGCGGTGTCATAAACGATTGATACCACACCAGGCAGTCTACATAGAGAAGTTGGCAGTAGCTCGTGTGACTGTCCAGCCAATCGATGGCCAGCTCCAAGATATACCTTGTGCAGCACACACAGCTAGTGCCACCATGCAACCGGCATAATCCAATAGATATATTACTGTCGTTTCTTACACTATCGATACCATGTTAGGTAGCCCACATAGAGAAGATGGCAGTTACTTATGTGACTTCCCCACCATTCCATGGCTAGCTCTGAGTCACACTCTCTATAGCATGTGGGGCTAGCACCAAAGCCGACTTAGCTAACAGATTTGTTAGTGTGATGATGTGCACTATCGATACCACACCACAATCAATACCATACCAGGAATTCCACATGCAGACGTTGGCAGTAACTCATAACTGCCCAACCAAGCCACAGCCAGCTCTGGGACACATCCTGCGTACCACACACAGCTAGTACCACCAAGCAGCCAACTTAGTCCAACAGATATGTTACTCGTGTTTTCATGCGCTTTCGATACCACACCAGATAGTTCACACTGAGAAGTTGGCAGTAATCGATGTGGCAGCCCCACCAATCTGAGGCCAGCTTTTAAACACACCCTCTGCAGCATGTGCAGTAAGTGCCATAATGCAGCTGACTTAATTCAACAGATGTGTTACTGTGGTGTTATACATTAGCGATACCTTGCAAGGCAATTCACGTCGAGAAGTTGGCAGTAGGCCATGTGACTGTCCGACCAATCCATGGCCAGCTCTTGAGAAACACCCTTCGCAGCACATGCACTTTGTGTCACCATGGACGCGACTTAATCGAACAGACATGTTACTGTGGTGTATTTTGTCGATACCACAGGGAGCCCACGTAGAGAAGTTGGTAGTCACTCAAATGACTGGCCCACCAGTCTGTGGCCATCTCCAAGACACCACCTCTGCAGAACACGCAGCTAATGCCACCACCGTGCCGAGTTAAGAAGGTGCTGCGCTGATGCTAGCCGTTCTGATCGTGGAGTTCTATCGAGGCATTCGAAGCATTACTAGTTAGCCTGTGTTGTTACTGTATTCGAAGAACCTGCCTCTCTCGCGGAACTTTTGGACTGTATTCGGACTTGCTGCACACAAGTTAAGTAAACCAGATTTACATACATATTACGTGTGTTTCTCATTATTTTTGCTCTCTATTACACGTGCTCCTTGGCGTCTGGCATGGGCCGACCCAAAAGGTTTAGAGATAGAAATTATAAAGCGAAAAGATAAAACTAAGGTATTTTATCACACATCGGCAAAAAATCAGACTAAAATTAGATAACATTTTAAAACAGTAATACACACGATGCGTTCCAAAAAGATATCAGACATCAGGAACAGGTTTATACATAATGTTACTTTCAATTAATAAAGTATGCCCCAGGTAGCATGGGGTCAGTGTTATGAAACGTACATTGCTGTATTTGTGTCTTTCTCTGGGCATTCTTGTACTTCCTTCTTTTCTCGATCATTTGAAGTATTTTTTTCTGTTACTTAACATTTCTTCCGGCTCCTTTCAATCACAGACCACATGTCCTGTGACTACGCAATGTGTGTCTTTAATGCTGTGGCTTCCCTTCTACACCCTCGTGCCATTGATTATCGCTAATTCTTCCGCCTTTTAGGGGCATCTTCTCACCCCAATCGTCGAAGAGGTTGTCCTGAAACTCTGTACGCTCCTACAGCCTTTTTGACAAGACCGTTGGTAATGCGAAGGCGACTCGATACACGGGAACTCCTCGGCCGTCATTACCGATGAATTTCATTAAAAGTTTAAGCATTGGCTCAGTTCGAACCCGAGACTCAGAAGTTTTGATTACTGGTCAAAGACGCTACCACTAGAGCCAAAGCCAGAGGCCTAGGGTGTACAGACGTCTAAAAAATGAGTCTTAGTAATATGACACTGTGTAATCGCTAGGTGCGGGGAAAAGGTTGAAATAATAATAACTGCAGAGACTGATCAAGGCTTGACTATGCTAAGTAAGTTGAGTGGGATCTTGTAGCAGTTTCACTGAGATGGAGAGACTTGCATACCATATATTACTCGCTCTGGGCTCTGCAATTAGGTTTGAAACTTAACCCATCTAAAACACAAGCAATCTTATCGCTCATAAAAGACTGAGTACCTCTCAATACAGAAATCTCTTCCACCATTAATCCTAAACGGCAGAGTAATAACCTTTTCTTCTTCTGCAAAAAACTTGGGAATAGTTCTGGACCATCACCCCTAGACTGGACTGAACACACAATTGTAATCTGTGAGAAGGTGCCTGCGTCACTTCACTCTCTAGAGAAATATGAGAAATTGTTTCCCTTCGAGTTTAAAAAGAAGCTTGTAGAGTCACTTATATTCCCTATACTCGACTATGGTGATGCTGTTCTCTAAGGACTTTTATACGAAAACTCACGCAGCAACTGGCGATGAACACTCGTGCACGATACATTTGTCACATTCTCTTTCCCGACCATATCACTTCTGCCTACAAACAATTATCTTGGCTAAGTGCCAATAAGTGTAGAGACTATCACACCCTATGCTTGCTCTATCATCTTCTCAATCACTGCGCTCCCTCTTATTTGGCCGGCCGGTGTGGCCAAGCAGTTCTAGGCGCTTCAGTTTGGAACCGCGTGACCGCTACCGTCGCAGGTTCGAATCCTGCCTCGGGCATGGATGTGTGTGATGTCCTTAAGTTGGTAAGGTTAAGCGGTTCTAAGTCCTATGGGTCTGATGACCACAGAAGTTAAGTCCCATAGTGCTCAGAGTCATTTGAACCAACCCTCTTATTTATCGACAACTTTTACGCTACCATCTGAACAGCAGAGCAGAATCACCCGCTCTCAACACAGTGAAATCCTCTATGTACCAACACATAACACTGACATATTCTCTAAATCATTCTCTGTATCAGGAACCCGACCCTGAAACCATCTTCCACAAAATATCAGAGAAACCAAATACCTCCTAAGCTCCAAAATACAGCTAATGGTCCACCTTCTGTCGCAACTGCCGTCTATCCCATACTCAGATGGGCAGCTTATTCTCACAAATTCTCTCTGCCCCACAACTCCCACCCCCCTCTTACCCTCTTGTTAGCAGTGTTCTCTGTTTGTATTTTATTGTTTCCTATTTTCACTGTCATTTCAATCTTCTCCTTCATCCATATTTTTTTCACTCGTTACAAGCTAATCATGGACTCAAATGTACTAAAATAATCTAAATAATTCCTTATGCCATTCACTATTATTATTATTATTGCTGTCATTATCGTTATTATTGATAATTATTACTGATAGTGTCAATATTACTATTATCATTATTGATATTATGTCTATTATTACTGAACACTGTTTTTGTGAAGTCTTTGGTATGTGTTATTCCTGGTCAGATGTAAGAGGGTGCCTTAAGGCCCTAATCTGGTCAGGATAATCAAGCAATAAATAAATATATTAGCCTAAAGAGCAGTGTCAAAAGTCTTAGGACTGAAGACCACAACAACAGGTAATCTAAAAGTAATAAATAAACAACGATTTGTTTTTAAACAATTGCACAAACACTTACCAGTGGGCGAAGGGGACTCTTTGTTCGGCAGAGGCAGCTTCGCACAGCAACGCTCTGACTTTGGGTTTGGAAATGGGTTTCATCTTCGACAGCAGAGCATGACAGACGTCACGACCTGGGACCGACGCGTCCTTCTCAGGCTTCCTGATGCCTTTCTGCACGATTCTTCTCACCAGCTCTCCGGCAGTGGTACTGAACGTCCTGTTGCGCATGACGTCATCACATGTCGTGTTGCGATTCAAGCTGATGATCATGCCGGCAGCAGCTGGAAACAAGAGTGACACTGAAAATCCCGAAGGCGATTTCTGTGCGAGAGGCTGACGCGCTTTCCTGGGCTTTGAAATCTACATCAAGTTTGGTTTTTGGCAAGTAGACGAACACCAAAGAAGAACTATCTCTATGTGGTCGAGGGTACGTCATACTAATACACTACTCGCCATTAAAATTGCTACACCAAGAAGAAATGCAGATGATAAACGGGTATTCACTGGACAAATATATTGTACTAGAAGTGACATGTGATACATTTCCACGCAATTTGGGTGCATAGATCCCGAGAAATCGTTACCCTGAACAACCACCTGTGGCCGTAGTAACGGCCTTGATACGCCTGGGCATTGAGTCAAACAGAGCTTGGATGGCATGTACAAGTTCAGCTGCCCATGCAACTGCAACACGATACCACAGTTCATCAAGAGTAGTGACTGGCGTGTTGTGACGAGCCAGTTGCTCGGCCACCATTGACCAGACGTTTTCAATAGGTGAGGGATCTGGAGAATGTGCTGGCCAGGGCAGCAGTCGAACATTTTCTGAATCCAGAAAGGCCCGTACATGACCTGCAACACGCAGTCGTGCATTATCCTGCTGAAATGTAGGGTTTCGCAGGGATCGAATGAAGGGTAGAGCCACGGGTCGTAACACATCTGAAATGTAACGTCCACTGTTCAAAGTGCCGTCAATAGGAACAAGAGGCGACCGAGACGTGTATCCAATGGCACCCCATACCATCATGCCGGGTGATACGCCAGTATGGCGATGACGAATACACGCTTCCAATGTGCGTTCACCGCGATGTCGCCAAACACGGATGCGACCATCATGATGCTGGAAACAGAACCTGGATTCAACCGAAAAAATGGCGTTTTGCCATTCGTGAACCCAGGTTCGTCGTTGAGTGCACCATCGCAGGCGCTCCTGTCTGTGATGCAGCGTCAAGGGTAACCGCAGCCACGGTCTCCTAGCTGATAGTCCATGCTGCTGCAAACGTCGTTGAACTGTTCGTGCAGGTGGTTGTTGTCTTGCAAAGTCCCCATCTGGTGACTCAGGGATCGAGACGTGGCTGCACGATCCGTTACAGGCAAGCGGGTAAGATGCCTGTCATCTCGACTGCTAGTGATTCGAGGCCGTTAACATCGAGAAGTTAGCAGTAGGCCTTGTGACTGATCGAAAAATTGACAAAATGGTTCAAAAGGCTCTAATCACTATGGGACTTAACATCTGAGGTCATCAGTCCCCTAAGAACTACTTAAACCTAACTAACCTAAGGACATCACACAGATCCATGCCCGAGGCAGGATTCGAACCTGCGACCGTAGCAGCAGCGCGGTTCCCGACTGAAGCGCCTAGAACCGCTCGGTCAAAACGGCAGGCGTAGTCAGATGAACAAGTTGCATTTGCCGCATCAAATCAGTCAGAAGAATTAATGCCCCCGAAAAAGTAAAATCCAGAGAGTTGTCGAGAGTAGCGACACGGCACCTACGCAACAGAGGGTACTTACCGTCACAGTAACTCCTGACGTCAGAGTCCGCTTCCGTAGTGATAATGCCCCGGTCGCTCAGGAGTTCGGGATGGTGGCAGAAACACTGAAGGACCAAAATGCTGTCTGCCGAAGCTTCCAGCACCAGCAACAGCACACACATCTGACCCGACAGGAGCATCACTCAGCCATTACGCGTCGACGGAACTGCTGCTCAGTTGTGAGACACAAGCAAGCTGTGGCAGAACGAAGAGTGGACTTCTGCTTGCAGGAAGAGACGGAATGTTTGGCAATCGTGACCGTACCCAGAAGCTGTTCTTCCGTCAAGGAAAGCCGCAGACTCCATTTTTGTCCGCGCGGCTCCTCAATTAACTCCTCACTTCCAGATATTTACTCTAAGAGAAAACACCGACCACTCTACCTAACTGAACACATCACGAAAAGATAGAGGACTGATATCGTTGCTGTTTCGTGTCGTTTCTTCTTGCGTCATACTCAAAGTTCCCTGTCAAAAAAGTCATTTGCCGGCACTGTGTTCATAACCATTAAATGCAAAATGTAGAGGATGTTTAAAAGAAGTAAAAGGCACCTTCTACAGTTATACTGCATTTATATGTATGGGTGTATAGCAAGCGTTGCACACATTTACCTTATTTGACTACATTGATGTGTTTCTATACCAATAATAAATGTATTACATTTTATACAAACAGTGTGACAACATACAGGTACAACCCTCGCCGATCCCTCTCTCATTCTTGGGAAAATAAGATTATGCACATAGTATATTATTGAAATGCTACGTCGTTCTTGTACACTTCGTACTTATAGTCACTTGATATATAAGTACATTGAGTGCATCTGTCAGTATGTTTAAATATATAGTTTATAAAGATCATTTTTGTGTATAACACTTGCCGTTGTAGCACTTGTTTCATTAATTTTGACGTTGCAACATACATTTCATATAATCTGTTTTTGTATGTAAGATCAATTTACAGTTATTGGCACGCAAGTTGAGCATGTACTATACAGACATGTATGATATCGACAGTTACCGATGTTATCTTTGAATATATCCACACTAGAAACCAGTCTTGTAACTGGTTTGATGCGGATCACCACGAATTACTCTCTTGTGTCAACTTTCTCATCTCAGAGCAGCATTTGTCACGTACTTCCTCAATTATTTGCTGTATCTATTAAATATCTGTGTTCCTCTATAGGTTTTACTCTCTAAAGCTCCCTTGAGAACTGTGGAAGTTATTCCCTGATGTTCTAACAGATCTCCTATCATGTTGTTCCTTCTCCTTATCAGTTTTTTCCTCTTATTCCTTTCCTCTTCGGTTCTGTGCAGAATCTCCGCATTCCTTATTTTTAACACCACATCTCAAATGCTTCGATTCTCTTCTGCTCCGATTTTCCCACAGTGCGTGTTTCACTTCTATGCCATTCTGTACTCCAAGCGTACATTCTCAGAAATTTCTTCCTCAGACTAAGGCCTATGTTTGATACAAGTAGACTTCTCTTCACCAAGAATGCACGTTCTGCCGGGTACTAGTCTGCTTTTTAGGACCTCCTTGCTCCGTCCGTCATTGATTATTTTGCTACTTAGGCAGTAGAATTCCTTAACTTCGTCTACTTCGCGACCATCAGTCCTGATGTTAAGTTTCTCGCTGTTATCATTTCTGGTATGTCTCATCAGTTCCGTTTTTTCTTCGATTTACTTTCAGTCCATACTCTGTATCCATTAGACTGTTCATTGAATTCAACAAACCACGCAATTCTTCTTCACTCTCAGTTAGGAGAGCAATGTCATCAGCGAATCTTCTCATTGGTATCCTTTCACCTTGAATTTTTATCCCACTCCTGAACCTTTCTTTTTTTCATCATTGCTCCTCGATGACTAAATTCTCTTACACACTTTTTTATCCGAGCACTTTCTTCTTCGCATTCATCTTTCTCTTTGGATTCTTGTACATATTGTATATGACCCGTACTTCGCTATAGCGCGCCCGTATTTTTCCCAGAATTTTGAACTTCTTGCACCATTTTACACTGTCGAACGCTTTTTCCAGTTCGAGAAATCCAGTGAACGTGTCTTGATTTTTCCCCAGTCTTGCTTTCACTGTATCAACAGCAACATTTCCTAGGACCAAAATGATCGTCATCTAAAAGATGCTCAGGTTTCTTTCCCATTTGTAGAAATCAGAACAGCTGATTTCACGCTGAGACCGCCATGGATGTGTTGCCGTTTACGCATGGTAAGACGTGGTTATGTGCGTCTAAGAGGACGTTTTCGTTCTTAAACTGGATTTTAGTGCAATATTTCACTTATGGTTTCATAAATAGAATGACTTTCCGATTGTATACCACGTCACTTACGACATATTGCACATGTTGCGTAAGTAAGATTGCTGGTACTGATTTAAACAGAATTGTGGTTTTGTTTAATGTTTTTCCGTGGTGTACATACACTGAAGCGCCAAAGAAACTGATATAGGCATGCGTATTCGAATCCGGAGATATGTAAACAGGCAGAATACGTCACCGCGGTCGGCAACGCCTCTATAAGATAATAAGTGTCCGACACAGTTATCAGATCTGCTGCTACAATGGTAGGTTATCTAGATTTAAGTGAGTCTGAACGTGGCCTTACAGTCGGTGCACGAACGCTGGGGCACAGCATCTCCGAGTTAGCGAGGAAGTGAGGATTTTCCCGTACGACCGTTTCACGAGTGTAACGTGAATATCAGGAATCCTCTAAAACATCAAATCTCCGATATCGCTGTGGCCGGAAAGAGATCCTGCAAAAACGGGACCAGCGGTGACGAGAATCTTTCAACACGAGAGAAGTGCAACCCTTACGTAAATTGCTGCAGATGTCAATGCTGCGCCATCAACAAGTTTCAACGTGTGATCCATTCAACGAAACGTCATCGATATGGGCTTTCATTGCCGAAGGCCCACTAGTGTGCTCTTGATGACTACATGACACAAAGCTTTACGCCACGCCTGGACCCGTCAACACCGACATTGGACTGTTGATGACTGGAAACATGTTACCTGGTCGTACGAGTCTCGTAACAAACTGTATCGAGCAGATGGACATATACGGGTATTGAGACAACCTCACGAATCCATGTCAGCAAGCTGGTGGAGGCTCTGTAATGGTATGGGGCGTGTGCAGTGGAGTGATAAGGGACCCCTCACAGTCTGACAGGTGACACGTACGTAAGCATCCTGTCTGAGCACCTGCATCCATTGCGCATTCCGAAAAACTTGGAAATTTCCAGCAGGCAGTGCGAGTCCCCACACATCCATAACTGCTCCAGAGTGGCCCCAGGAACATTCTTCGAAGTTTACACACTTCCGCTGGCCACCAAACTCCCCAAACAACAACATTATTGAGCATTTTTTCTGATGAATCCAGGTTCTGTTTACAGCATTATGATGGTCGCATCCGTGTTTGGCGACATCGCGGTGAACGCACATTGCAAGCGTCTATTCGTCATCGCCATACTGGAGTATCACCCGGCGCGATGGTATGGGGTGCCATTTGTTACACGTTTCGGTGTATGGGGTGCCATTGGTTATACGTTTCGGTCACCTCTTGTTCGCATTGACGGCACTCTGAACAGTGGACGTTACATTTCAGATGTGTTACGACCCGTGGCACTACCCTTCTTTCGATCCCTGCGAAACCCTACATTTCAGCAGGATAATGCACGACTGCGTGTTGCAGGTCATGTACGGGCCTTTCTGGATTCAGAAAATGTTCGACTGCTGCCCTGGCCAGCACATTCTCCAGATCCCTCACCTATTGAAAACGTCTGGTCAATGGTGGCCGAGCAAGTGGCTCGTCACAACACGCCAGTCACTACTCTTGATGAACTGTGGTATCGTGTTGCAGTTGCGTGGGGAGCTGAACTTGTACACGCCATCCAAGCTCTGTTTGACTCAATGCCCAGGCGTATCAAGTCCGTTACTACGGCCACAGGTGGTTGTTCAGGGTAACGATTTCTCGGGATCTATGCACCCAAATTGCGTGAAAATGTATCACATGTCACTTCTAGTATAATATATTTGTCCAGTGAATACCCGTTTATCATCTGCATTTCTTCTTGGTGTAGCAATTTTAATGGCGAGTAGTGTATTAGTATGACGTACCCTCGACCACATAGAGATAGTTCTTCTTTGGCGTTCGTCTACTTGCCAAAAACCAAACTTGATGTAGATTTCAAAGCCCAGGAAAGCGCGTCAGCCTCTCGCACAGAAATCGCCTTCGGGATTTTCAGTGTCACTCTTGTTTCCAGCTGCTGCCGGCATGATCATCAGCTTGAATCGCAACACGACATGTGATGACGTCATGCGCAACAGGACACAATTACAAGCATACAGTTTCCAACCATCGGCTATGAGCCATTAAAAATACAAAATTAAACGCTAATAATAAGGCAGTACAGGCAATGGCTCTCAGAAGTTTCCAGGGGCCTCGGTCTGCCCTTGAAATCTTAATGTTCGCTTAGGAGAGACAAGAAGCTGGCCCAACTATACTCGATCCGCCGGCAATACAACCAAGAGACAGTCAGGGACCCACTGACAAGACGACTTGCTAACCACCGACCAGTATATGAGAATTCCAAAGCTGAAACGTTGCACATATAGCCGCCCACAAACGAAAAATACATTAAGCTGTCAAAAACTACACACCATGTTGGACTGCGACAACAGGTGAGGAAAGGACGCTGCCTGAATTTACGTCAGCGACCAGGGCAGGTAACCGGAACACTAACGGCCACAAAGCAGAAAATTCCGCTGTTGCACTTGAATTTCAAACTGACAAATATAGTTAATTCCACCACAGGGTGACTAAATCTTCACCAACTGGAATACTCGCTGTTGCTCCCAGGAATACCACCAACAGCGAACCACCAACCAAGGGGACAACGTGAACAGACGTGGCTTCGGTAATTAAACCACCACTCAACTTTCACGTCCCGGGTCAGTGAGCCACGAACCTCGTAACACTCGGAACAGTCCCCAAACGCTCTGACACTGCATAGAGACCGCCGCCTCGCAACACACTATTCAGATCTCCACCCCCTCATACTCTTACGAATTTATGGACAGCCGTACAGGCATCATGATGTCAACTTGCTCCAGTACTATTTCAGACGTTATCCGAGTCCATGCCACATGGTGTTTCGGCACATCTGCGTCCTCGCGGGGGCCCTACACGATATTAGGCAGGTGTAGCAGTTTCTTTGGCTGGTCAGTGGGTATGTATACTGTAATACTCGTCCATGTTAATGTATTCTTTTGTAGGTGCCTGCAAGTGACTTAGGGTCGAAATAGGCTGGTCGTACGACTAATGTATGAAAACAGTGTACTACAGATAAATATCTCTTTCACAAAACCTTTGGAATCTGCGAACGCAAGTATGAGCAAAAGGATAGAAAGACATTCCTGTGGATACTGAGGTGGATTCAAAATGAATGGGCGAGGATGGGTGGTATCATAACTAGAGACTACAAATGTAGCACTTACAAATCTAATGCGGAGAATTGCCTAAACTAGAATTCGGCGTGCGGCTGTTACGTGCTATACTGAATTCTTCCTTGTCGCTGCAGTTCCGTGACTGTAACTGGTCGGAGAACGTTGATACTTCCTACACGTCGACTCGTTCTCGTTTAGTGAAGCATGCTGGAGTGAGGCAAGCCGCGACACTACGGAAGTTGAGAACACGATCACTCTGTTGTAAAGTGGCACCGACAGGGCGAAATGACCGATAGCCGGGATCAGATGGGTTCTAACGAAACTGTGTTTTGTGACACTGTGGACGGTATAAGATTAAAAGTAATTGAAGCACAGTCTGCAATTACAGTGTGTTCCATTGTACGAACAGTCGATGCTATAGTCCACTCTTCAGGCGAAAAACATACAAAGCTTGTCCAGTGAAAACGAAATGGTCGTATTCTTGTTTATTCCATCACGAAAAAACATGCGCGCTCAGAAAACTGCGCACAGAGCAACGTCACTGTTAGACGTCTGAGGCGAAAAAGTGATATACTTGTGTATTCCTTTGGTCATGGCAACCTTCGTTCCTGGACTAATAGCGAGCTGTGTTATTTATCATTCACTTTTTTAGTGTTATGGAAGACTGTTGTAAATTTGTTTTAGTAATTAATCCCCACTTAGCGGATACATTTCATACTCGTGTTTTCGTTTTTTGTACTGTCGTCACAGGCTTGTTAACGGGTCGAAAGCGTGTGTACTTCAATGAATTGTTTGACATTTTCAGAATGGAGATTAAATATTAAGAGACAATTACAGCTGTCTGCGAAAGAGTTTTACGTACGTACGTCGTGTATACTGGCTGGGGCAAATAAAAACGGCATGGAGAACAGAGTTCCAAGGTACAAAGAACCACAGCAGAGGAAACACAGTACTAACCTGACTACAACAGATGTTGCAAATGACCACTATTCACCTCTTGTCACTTTTCGGCCGTACTCAGCAAGTTGATGAAGGCGGATCGAAGCTGGACTGCTGGAATTACTGCAGTCTCATCCGAAATGTTCCGATGAATTTCTTGAAGACTATGAGGTTTGCCGCGATACGCGATACAACTTAGTCTTGAGGGCTCCCCACACATGGTAATCGCACACTGTCAGATCACGTGACCTGGGTGGTCAGCTAGGACCGCGACCAGATCGACCTCTGCTAACAACTCTGTCAGGCGTGAAGATTGTGTGAACGTCCACCAAGGAACCGGAGTGGAACACATTACGGGCATATACGTGCTGGACGCGTCAAGGGATGTGGTTATATGCATAAGTTAACGTCCAATCATATCCACTCATCTGGGTCACTTTTATTTGCCCCACTCTGTACATATATACATATACATGCATATTTGAAATATATAGAGAAGAAGGTCCAAATATGGACAGTGGTCTAAATAAGGGCTAAGAGACCTGGGGGTGCAGTAAGTTCTGCCACCTGGCCGTGGCGCGTGTAGGTCTGCCCACCACCGCCTCCGAGGGCCGCTCAGTTGGGTGTGCGAATGCATATTGTTTGGTTGCAGTGAGATTTTGCACGTGAAAACCGTCGATTCTGTGACTGCACTGTATCCGACACGTATGTCCTGAACCATTTACTTTAGAATTTGACTCAGCTCTGCACGCAGTTCGTTCCAAGAACTGTGTTACTGATATATTACAGTACCTGATTCCCAGTTTTCGTTGTTCTGTCTGTATTTCGTAATTGAGCTGTGCTGACCCTGGCTTATGCGTTGCTTTAAAACTTGGCTGTTACTTGATTTCCCGCGGTTATTGCGGTTATGCCGTGGTTCTTCCTCTTTCTACGTGTGGCAGCAGCGGTGTGTATCGATATTTGCACCATATACAATCTTTGGTCTGGTGTTTATAGTGCCGACTTGGCGGTGTGCAGCCATTCTGTCAGTTGGAGCGGATCAGCAAGCAAGTCTCCGCGCGGCGCAGTCGGCGGTCTCTATGCAGTGTCAGAGCGTTTGGGGACTGTTCCGAGTGCTACGAGGTTCGTGGCTCACTGACCCGGGACGTGAAAGTTGAGTGGTGGTTTAATTACCGAAGCCACGTCTGTTCACGTTGTCCCCTTGGTTGGTGGTTCGCTATTGGTTGTATTCCTGGGAGCAACAGCGAGCGTTCGAATTGGTGAAGATGTAGGCGCCGTGTGGTGGAATTAACTATATTTGTCGATTTGAAATTCAAGTGCACCTGTGGAATTCTCTGCCTTGTGGCCGTTAGTGTTCCGGTTACCTGCCCTGGTTGCTGACGTAAATTCAGGCAGTGTTCTTTCCTCACCTGTTGTCGCAGTCCAACATGGTGTGTAGTTTTTGACAGCTTAATGTATTTTTCGTTTGTGGGCGGCTATATGTGCAACGTTTCAGCTTTGGAATTCTCATATACTGGTCGGTGGTTAGCAAGTCGTCTTGTCAGTGGGTCCCTGACTGTCTCTTGGTTGTACTGCCGGCGGATCGAGTATAGTTGGGCCGGCTTCTTGTCTCTCCTAAGCGAACATTAAGATTTCAAGGGCAGACCGAGGCCCCTGGAAACTTCTGAGAGCCATTGCCTGTACTGCCTTATTATTAGCGTTTAATTTTGTATTTTTAATGGCTCATAGCCGATGGTTGGAAACTGTATGCTTGTAATTGTGTTTTTAAAAACAAAGGCCTCAGCCGTTTTAAAAGTAAGTATTTCTAAACTGGACAAGTCTTACAGTGTCTGAAGATAAAGCTTGGGCCTTCAGCCACTTTAAGTTTTAAGGACCTTACTTATCAAGCATTACCTTTTGGAATATAAAGCTGTGGGCTTTCTGCCTGTTGAAAATTTATTGTAGTGTATTGTTTTTAAAAGCATCGGCCTTCAGCCACTTTCATTTTTAAGGTTCTTATTTATCAAGTATTACATTCTTTCAAGATAAAGCTGTGGGCCTTCTGCTTGTTGAAAATTTACTGGAGTTGTGTTGTTCTTAAAATGATGGGCCTTCAGCCACTTTAAAATTTTGGATTCTTAATTATCAAGTCTTACATCATTTTGGCATAAATACTATTTAAGGTTAAAGGGTTTGGGCCTTCTGCCTTGGAGAATTGGTTGCAGTTTTTTAAACAAAGGCCTTCAGCGGTTTTGAAGTAAGGTTTCTTATTGGTCACAAAGCTTGGGCCTTCTGCCTATTGAAAGGTTATTGTAGTTATGTTGTTTTAAATTTATGGGCCTTTAGCCGCTTTTAGAATTAAAGACGTTTTTCTGTCGGTAGTCAAGCTAGAAGTTGCGCTATAATGTTTGGACAACTAAATAAAGTGTTATGCTTGGAGTGTAGCTGACACCCGCTCATTCTGGACCCCTTCCACAATTCCTATTACTTGTCCTGTCCTGCAAGTTTAGCAGGGTGTCTCAGTATGATCGTTAGGTATAAAAATGGTTCAAATGGTTCTGAGCACTATGGGACTTAACATCTGCGGTCATCAGTCCCCTAGAACTTAGAACTACCTAAACCTAACTAACCTAAGGACATCACACACATCCATGCCCGAGGCAGGATTCGAACCTGCGACCGTAGCAGTCGCGCGGTTCCGGACTGCGCGCCTAGAGCCGCTAGACCACCGCGGCCGGCAATCGTTAGGTCTGTTTTCGAGGAACCGCAGTGTGGTCCAGATATGGGCTACCATGAAATGTCTAATTATGGACTAGCCCATATTTGGACTAATTTATATTCCTAACATTTAAGTTAAAATCTACTCAAGATTTGTTTTCTAGGATGCCACGCACCAAGCCTAAATACCAAGCCAAGGGCAAAAGGAAGACATGGGACCCTTTGAGGAAGGCTGAAGCCATACTGCTGTGAGGGCGAAGAAAATGGGATCACTAAGGATCGCAAAAGTATATGATGCACCTCGCTCTACGCTGCAGCCTTAAATTAGAAAAACAGTTCTCCAGCTGCTACTACCAGTGGTAAGCTAGGTAGGTCTTCTTGTTTTACGACTTCGTCTGGAACAAAAACTTTTTTCTTAGTTGTTCACTATAGAACAAAGCTTTTTGGTTATACTTCATCCGATTTGGAACAAACGACGTTTGTTTTAGCAGAGAGGACAAGCGTCAATGCCTCTTTCACCGCTAACGCAGCTAACGGGAATTGGGCAGATGTTTTTCTGAATTGCCATTATCTCATTCGGCTCTCAGCTAGGATCGTCGTGAACGGATAACACAGAATCTCCTATGGTAAACCTACCAACAAATTCAGGTTATCCTCTCCTCAGCCTGGAACGTTTTCTGACTTTCTCTGCTCATTCCTTCCTCATCACATACACAACCAGAAACTAAGACTCCCGTTAGCCCTTTTGACATTTCTCCACCACCCACAATTGTAAGTAAAAGAAGCCATAGAGGTCGGCAATCTGTAAAATCTTGCATGTTTACAGGATCACCGTACGAGGAAGACCTCACAAGTTCCTTGGACAGGTCACTGATGAGAAAGTGACAGCTAACTTTTCCTGATCAGAAACTGAGGCAGATTCAAAAATCAAATGAAGAAAGCAAGAGAAACAAAAGAAAATCTACGGAAGAAAAATAAAGTACACTTATCTTCGCCTGACGGATTATCTAATAAGGTTGAGCCTACCCTAGACGGCGAGGAAACTGATTTCGAGCTTTCTGAAGACCGCATGCCTCCTGGGTCACAGGTATAGTGCATATTCTGCGACAGCCCATTTTCAGCGGACGCCAACAGAGAAATTAGGATTCTGTTCATCTACATCTACATCTACATCTATACTCCGCAAGCCACCCAACGGTGTGTGGCGGAGGGCAATTTACGTGCCACTGTCATTACCTCCCTTTCCTGTTCCAGTCGCGTATGGTTCGCGGGAAGAACGACTGTCTGAAAGCCTCCGTGCGCGCTCTAATCTCTCTAATTTTACATTCGTGACCTCCTCGGGAGGTATAAGTAGGGGGAAGCAATATATTCGATACCTCATCCAGAAACGCACCCTCTCGAAATCTGGCGAGCAAGCTACACCGCGATGCAGAGCGCCTCTCTTGCAGAGTCTGCCACTTGAGTTTATTGAACATCTCCGTAACACTATCACGGTTACCAAATAACCCTGTGACGAAACGCGCCGCTCTTCTTTGGATCTTCTCTATCTCCTCCGTCAGACCGATCTGGTACGGATCCCACACTGATGAGCAATACTCAAGTATAGGTCGAACGAGTGTTTTGCAAGCCACCTCCTTTGTTGATGGACTACGTTTTCTAAGGACTCTCCCAATGAATTTCAACCTGGTACCCGCCTTACCAACAATTAATTTTATGTGATCATTCCACTTCAAATCGTTCCGCACACATACTCCCAGATATTTTACAGAAGTAACTGCTACCAGTGTTTGTTCCGCTATCATATAATCATACAATAAAGGATCCTTCTTTCTATGTATTCGCAATACATTACATTTTTCTATGTTAAGGGACAGTTGCAACTCCCTGCACCAAGTGCCTATCCGCTGCAGATCGTCCTGCATTTCGCTACAATTTTCTAATGCTGCAACTTCTCTGTATACAACAGCATCATCCGCGAAAAGCCGCATGGAACTTCCGACACTATCTATTAGGTCATTTATATATATTGTGAAAAGCAATGGTCCCATAACACTCCCCTGTGGCACGCCAGAGGTTACTTTAACGTCTGTAGACGTCTCTCCATTGATAACAACATGGTGTGTTCTGTTTGCTAAAAACTCTTCAATCCAGCCACACAGCTGGTCTGATATTGCGTAAGCTCTTACTTTGTTTATCAGGCGACAATGTGGAACTGTATCGAACGCCTTCCGGAAGTCAAGAAAAATAGCATCTACCTGGGAGCCTGTATCTAATATTTTCTGGGTCTCATGAACAAATAAAGCGAGTTGGGTCTCACACGATCGCTGTTTCCGGAATCCATGTTGATTTCTGCATAGTAGATTCTGGGTTTCCAAAAACGACATGATACTCGAGCAAAAAACATGTTCTAAAATTCTACGGCAGATCGACGTGCCGTATGTGGGCGCCGTACTGAATGTGCAGAGATAGACAATGAAGTTTGTATTTATAATTATTGCAAATAAACTTGCACTTCAACCACGTTTTTAAATATTTTTCCTTCATTATAAAACTAGCCCATATTTGGACCCAAGAAAAAAAACCGCTGGCATATTATTGGTTTTTTAAATAAATTGTTTAAAATAAGAAGAATGTTTTTAATTCTTTAATCTCCCATAACTTTGAAGGGCACATGTTATTGTACCACCCCAGGGTTTCTTCAATAATTTAATGATTACGGGGAGGTTTACTATCTTTTGGTTCAAAAAATCGATTTTTTTAAAATTGCGTTTTTGGATTCATAAAAGTGTTCAGAATCCACCCCTGAAACGGTTTTTCCCAGTACGAGACGGAAATGTTTGTTATTTGCGGTTGAACAAAAAAATGCACCTGCCTGAAATCGGCCTTTTTCACGCTCCTGTATTTTTCTTTCGGAGGACGAGTTATTGTACCGGTGCTTGGGAGCAAACACACAAAATTCAAATGGAAGTTTGAACGCGTGTGTTTGGAAGTTAGCCCCCAAGCATTTGCATTCTGTTGCGAAGACTGTGGAGATTGCGACTTTCCTGGTGTGAGCAGCTTCAACGAAGGGTATTCAGCAATTCTGGAGACCATGACAACGATGGACGTCACTCTATTCGACGCAGTTCGCCAAGCATTCGGACGACCACCGGATGCAGGCGGCCGAAAGCCGCTTGTCACCGGCCGTACGAGCGTTTCTCGAGCAGAGCAGGATGGCCCAGATCGAGCAGAACGCCCTGTATGAGGAAGAGGAAGTACTAATTTATGGACCCCGAATAGCAGATTGAACGTACGTGGCATAATATTTCATTTATATGTAGTTAGAACTTCAAACGCGTTTTTCTCGAAATGAGGGTATGGTAACTTCAAATCTACTGAACCGATTGGCATGATTCTTTGTTCCGACGAAGCTAGCTAAATTGTATCGGAGTTGTACCACTTTTATTCCGATCCATCAACTATAAATATTTTTACTTGGCCGACGAAGTGGACAAATCGATGAAAAAAAACCTTGTTCTTCAAATGGCCGCCATTTTGATTCCTGTGGTCCTAATTACTTAAATAGGTACAACTTCTAAAGAATCTTATATACTTCGCTAACGTCAACTCAATTTTGATTTCAGACAAGCCAACTGACATATGACATACCACGCGTGGAGGTCTACATTGAAATTTTGTTTCGTTCCGACGTCACGTCCGCCTTTCCTCTTCGACATTTCCGGTCGAAAAAATTCCAGTTTGTAGAGGGAATATCAATAAACATTTTGACCAAATTTGACATTGACAGCTATAACACATCCCAGACAAAAATTGTCAAAGAACGTGCTTTTTTCAGGCCAAAGATAGTAAACCTCCCCCTAACAGAAAAATGTTATTGCGTAAAAACCTTAGCTGGCCTATATTTGGACCTCCTCCTCTACATGCATACATACACACTACTGGCCATTAAAATTGCAACATGATCGTTGAATTCGTTGTGCACTTTAGTTTTTCTTGTTCGGTTTGAATACCTAAATGATTTAAATATGAAAGCCATCAAACTTTTGTTAAGTAACTCATTCTTAACCATCAGCCTCCAAGAAAAATGCACATCTTCTAGTTTCTAATTGAAAAATTCTGATTCTCATTCCAAATATACAGAGTGTCCCATTTATCTTGAACACCCTAAATAACTGTTTGTCCAGATGCAAATTACAAAATTTTTCAAGCAAATGTTCTTTAGCCGACGGGGGGAGATCAATGAACATGATTGCCTTCGTTGTAGCTTTGTTTTTCACAGTATGAACAGCGGTATGACTTTTTTAAATGACACTCTGTATTTTTTATTCGGTAAGTCATTTCCTCTCCTAAAGACCTATTAAAAAATGTATCACAGTGTACCATTCTGTGAAACATAACGTTAATAATTACATAACACAACATTGACGTTGACGCTCCCAGTGCTTAGTGCAGGTACCCGGGGTAATGGAACACGTCCACGTGCAGACGTTGACAGAGGACAAATGTAAACATGAGTAGAATGTACACCCGTCGTTGCGTCAACCATCGTCAGTTGAAAAGATGTGTGAGTAGAATGTACAACAATGAAGAGAAGGTAGAAAAGCCACTCATCTTTGGGGAATGTAAGTTAGCAGAACAGGAATAGCAATACTGTTTTCTTATGTACGGGTTCATTAGTACAGTAGTTTAGTCCTTTTAAATACTGTTGTGTAGAGCAGGCATACAGTACAGGCTCTCCTACCTACAAACTGACATCGAAATAAGTGTCCAAGGAATAGAAAAGCAACTGGAATCACTCAACAGAGGAAAGTCCACTGGACCTGACGGGATACCAATTCGATTCTACACAGAGTACGCGAAAGAACTTGCCCCCCTTCTAACAGCCGTGTACCGCAAGTCTCTAGAGGAACGGAGGGTTCTAAATGATTGGAAAAGTGCACAGGTAGTCCCAGTCTTCAAGAAGGGTCGTCGAGCAGATGCACAAAACTATAGACCTATATCTCTGACGTCGATCTGTTTTAGAATTTTAGAACATGTTTTTTGCTCGAGTATCATGTCGTTTTTGGAAACCCAGAATCTACTATGTAGCAATCAACATGGATTCCGGAAACAGCGATCGTGTGAGACCCAACTCGCTTTATTTGTTCATAAGATACAGAAAATATTAGATACAGGCTCCCAGGTAGATGCTATTTTCCTTGACTCCCGGAAGGCGTTCGATACAGTTCCGCACTGTCGCCTGATAAACAAAGTAAGAGCCTACGGAATATCAGACCAGCTGCGTAGCTGTTGTTATCAATTGAGAGACGTCTACAGACGTTAAAGTAACCGCTGGCGTGTCACAGGGGAGTGTTATGGGACCATTGCTTTTCACAATATATATAAATGACCTAGTAGATAGTGTCGGAAGTTCCATGCGGCTTTTCGCGGATGATGCTGTAGTATACTGAGAGGTTGCAGCATTAGAAAATTGTAGCGAATTGCAGGAAGATCTGCAACGGATAGGCACTTAGTGCACGGAGTGGCAACTGTCCCTTAACATAGACAAATGTAATGTATTGCGAATACATAGAAAGAAGGATCCTTTATTGTATGATTATATGATAGCGGAACAAACACTGGTAGCAGTTACTTCTGTAAAATATCTGGGAGTATGCGTGCGGAACGATTTGAAGTGGAATGATCATATAAAATTAATTGTTGGTAAGGCGGGTACCAGGTTGAGATTCATTGGGAGAGTCCTTAGAAAATGTAGTCCATCAACAAAGGAGGTGGCTTACAAAATACTCGTTCGACCTATACTTGAGTATTGCTCATCAGTGTGGGATCCGTACCAGATCGGCTTGACGGAGGAGATAGAGAAGATCCAAAGAAGAGCGGCGCGTTTCGTCACAGGGTTATTTGGTAACCGTGATAGTGTTACGGAGATGTTTAATAAACTCAAGTGGCAGACTCTGCAAGAGAGACGCTCTGCATCGCGGTGTAGCTTGCTCACCAGGTTTCGAGAGGGTGCGTTTCTGGATGAGGTATCGATTATATTGCTTCCCCCTACTTATACCTCCCGAGGAGATCACGAATGTAAAATTAGAGAGATTAGAGCGCGCACGGAGGCTTTCAGACAGTCGTTCTTCCCGCGAACCATACGCGACTGGAACAGAAAAGGGAGGTAATGACAGTGGCACGTAAAGTGCCCTCCGCCACACACCGTTGGGTGGCTTACGGAGTATAAATGTAGATGTAGATGAAACTGCAGCGACATAACGTATCTTTTATTGTAGTTGTCGAAGACAGGCGAAATGCTACGCAGGCAGTGGAACAGTACAGAGAGCGAAATCCCGACAAGAATCCACCTTCCCGACGGATGGTTTATCGTCTTGTTGCGATGCTTCAGGAAACGGAAAGTTTCAACCCACGACAACGCAATCGTCGTAGCACATGCAAAGACCAAGCTGTCGAAGTTACTGTTCTCGCTTCCGTTGCTATGAATCCACATGTGAGCACACGACAGCTTGAACACGAAATTGGGATTCCCAAAACCAGTGTACATCGTATTCTTACACGTCACCGGTTCCATCCTTACCATGTACACCTGCATCAAGAGTTGCATGAGAGTGATTTCCAGAATCTTTTATAGTTTTGTCAGTGGGAACAGCAGCAAATCCTCGCCAACCCGAACTAGTTCTCCAATGTTCTATTTACCGACGAATGTTCCTTCTCAAACAAAGGACAGGTAAATACAAGGAACACGCATTATTGGTCCAGCGACAACCCACGATGGCTTAGGTGGAACAGCAGTGTCAATGGAGAGTTAACGTCTGGTGTGGGATGCTTGGTACTACAATTATTGACCCTCATTTCATCAATGGTAGTCTAAACGGCACAGCGTATGCCAACTTCCTCAGACGAATTCTTCCTCCTCTTCTGGATGAAGTGCCGCTAACAATCAGAACGCTTTTGTGGTATCAACACGATGGATGTCCAGCACATAATATCTTGCGTGCACGTTGTGTTCTGAACCGAAGGTATCCTGCCAGGTGGATTGGTCGAGGAGGAACAGTTACTTGGCCTACTAGGTCTCCTGATTTAAATACTCTGGAATTTTTTCCTTGGAGATGCATTAAAGACGTTGTCAATTGCGATATTCCAACAACTCCAGAGTACATGCAAGAACGTATCGTGCTTGCTTGTAATTCTCTTCAGCAGGCAACACTGGAAGCTGAAAATAATTCCTTCATTCAACGAGAGCACCACTGTATTGGTGTCCATGGTCACCACTTTCGGCAGCTTTGAATGTTCTACTCCTGGGCAATAGTACAGGAGAGTCAAAGTCAATTTTGTGTTATATTTTTACTTGGTTTTCATTTGTTTTCTGACAATTCCAACAAGTGGACGAGTTTGTGATCCCAGGCTCATAGTCAATGTTGTGTTATGTAATTAATAACGCTGTGTTTCAATGAATGGTACACTGTGATGCATTTTTGAATAGATCTTTAGTAGAGGAAATGAATTACAGAATAAAAAATACAGGGTTCCATTTAAAAAAGTTATACCACTGTACATAACTTTGTAAAAAACAAAGCTATAACGAAGGCAATCATGCTGATTGATGTCCCCCTGACGGCTAAAGAATATTTGCTTGAAACATTTTGTAATTTGCATCTGGAGAAACAGTTACTTAGGGTGGTCAAGATAAACGGGACAAAAAAAAATGGCTCTGAGCACTCTGGGACTTAACTTCTGAGGTCATCAGTCCCCTAGAACTTAGAACTACTTAAACCTAACCAACCTAAGGACAGCACACACATCCATGCGAGAGGAAGGATTCGAACCTGCGACCGTAGCGGTCGCGCGGTTCCAGACTGTAGCGCCTAGAACCGCTCGGCCACCCTGGTCGGCTAAACGGAACACCATGTACATTTTTAGTTATCGATATTTTACAAAATATTGTCAAACGTTGTTGAAGTTGAGAAAACATTACACAATTAAATTTATTGGAGAAAAATGAAAGATCAAATACTCTTTGTTTGAATATGCCCATTGCTTTGTAGGACAGTTGTGGTCTCACGCGAGCCAGAGGGGCGAGCGTCCTAGAAAAATGTAAAGCAATAATTTTCGCTGCGTCGGGCACACTAACAAATGTTGCATTTTTAAAGTTTTCATCGGAACACTGATATCTGAGCCCAATAGAATTGATTTAGAACCAAGTTCATGGATTTGTTGCGAGAAATGACAAGACATTTAAGCTGCCAAACGTACTTGTTAAAGATAGGAATTTTCATCGTACACGTGCCTAATATCGTGCAGGGCACTTGCGTGCTCACGTAAGTGCCGCAAAACGTCGCGGCATGGACTCGATTAATGTCTGAAGTATTGCTGGAGGGAATTGACACCATAAATCCTGCAGGCTGTCTATAAATCCGTAAGAGCACGAGGGGGTGGAGATATCTTCTGAACAGCACGTTGCAAGGCATCCCAGACATGCTCAATACAATCCGCTCGATACAATTTGAAGCGAGACTCGTCCGATCCGGCAACATATTTCCAGTCATCAACAGTCCACTGTCGGTGTTGACGAACCCAGGGGAGGCTAAAGCATTGTGTCGTGCAGTCATCAAGGCTATCCGAATGCTCCTTCGACTCCGAAAGCCCATATCTATAACGTTTCGTTGAATGGTTAGCACACTGACGCTCATTAATGGCCCAGCATTGAAATCTGGAGGAATCCGCGGAAGGGTTGCATTTCTGTCACATTGAACGACTCTCTTCAGTCGTCGTTGGTCCTGTTCTTGCAGTATCTTCTTCCGGTCGCAGTGATAACGGAGATTTGATGTTTTACCGGATTTCTGATATTCACGGTACACTCGTGATGTGGTCGTACGGGAAAATCCCCACTTCATCGCTACCTCGGTGATGCTGTGTCCCATCGCTCATGCGTCGACTATAACACCACGTTCAAACTCACTTAAATCTTGATAATCTGCCACTGTAGCAGCAGTAACCGATCTAACAACTGCGCCAGATACTTGTTGTCTCATATACGAGTTTCCGACCGCAGGACCGAATTCTGCCTCTTTACATATCTCTGTATTTGAATACACACGCCTACACCATTTTCTTTGGCGCTTCATTGTATTATTTCCTTCTGTTTAAAAGTTAAACGACATTCAAAGCTATATTTCCTTCAGTTTTAAATTACATTCAAAGCTATATTGTTTCTCTACTCGTCTCTTTTTACGTCTTTACTGCAACTGGCAGAAGCCGACCTCGGGGAAGACCTCGGGGAAGATCAATTTGGATTCCGTATAAATCCTGGAACACGTGAGGCAATAGTGACCCTAAGACTTATCTTAGAAGATAGGTTAAGGAAAGGCAAACCTACGTTTCTAGCATTTGTAGACTTGGAGAAAGCTTTTGACAATATTGACTGGGATACTCTCTTTCAAATTCTGAAGGTGGTAGGGGTAAAACACAAGGAGCGAAAGGCTGTTTACAATTTGTACAGAAACCAGATGGCAGTTATAAGAGTCGAGGGGGTGAAAGGGAAGCAGTGGTTGGGAAGGGAGTGAGACAGGGTTGTCGCCTATCCCCGATGTTATTCAATCTGTATATTGAGCAAGCAGTAAAGGAAACAAAAAAAGAAATTTCGGAGTAGGAATTAAAATCGATGGAGAAGAAATAAAAAGTTTGAGGTTAGCCGATGACATTGTAATTTTGTCAGAGCAAAGGACCTGGAAGAGCAGCTGAACGGAATGGACAGTGTCTTAAATGGAGGATATAAGATGAACATCAACAAAAGCAAAACGAGGATAATGGAATGTAGTCGAATTAATTCGGGTGATGCTGAGGGAATTAGTTTAGGTAATGAGACACTTAAAGTAGTGAAGGAGTTTTACTATTTAGGGAGCAAAATAACTGATGATGGTTGAAGTAGAGAGGATATAAAATGTAGACTGGCAATGGCAAGGAAAGCGTTTCTGAAGAAGAGAAATTTGCTAACATCGAGTATAGATTTAAGTGTCAGGAGGACGTTCCTGAAAGTATTTGTATGGAGTGTAGCGATGTATGGAAGTGAAACATGGACGATAAATGGTTTAGACAAGGAGAGAATAGAAGCTTTCTAAATATGGTGCTACAGAAGAATGCTGAAGATTACATGGATAGATCACGTAGCTAATGAGGAGGTATTGAATAGAATTGGGGAGTACAGAAATTTGTGGCACAACTTGGCTAGAAGAAGGGATCGGTTGGTAGGACATGTTCTGAGGCATCAAGGGATCACCAGTTTAGTATTGGAGGGCAGCGGTAAGCGTAAAAGTCGTAGAGGGAGAGCAAGCGATGAATACACTATGCAGATTCATAAGGAAGGAAGTTGCAGTAAGTACTGAGAGATGAAGAATCTTGCACAAAAATGCAGTAGCATGAAGAGCTGCATCAAACCAGTCTCTGGACTGAAGACCACAACAAGAACACTGCAAATGTTCACATCACTGCAGGTTAGTTGGACCAGGTGGCTGGCCAGTGCTGTCCAAGTTAAACACGCCGGTAAAGCTGCTGCGTCGAATCATCGCTGAGTCGATGTACGCGTAACGCACAGCATAAAACGTATCCTCATTACCGTAGTTGACTATACTCGGGACAACTTGGCTTCCGTTCCACGTGAAATGAAATCCTATGAGGCTCCAGCAAACGTGGAAGAATACGTAGTGTAGGGTTTACATGAGTTTTATTCTTACGATGACCAGAGTATAGATCCTCCGTGAGCGATGCGACCGACAACTTGGCTGTATTTAGTGTCGCCCGCTGATACTTGTTTGAGGGCAAACTGACTTTCTAGTCGGGCAAACCGTAGTAGAGGATTATGTTGCCAGAATGGTGAGGTTTTTGTGGCGTTCGCTGTTTTATTCAGTGGTTTGGTATTTAACTAATTTGTAAATGAAAATGATAATCTTATTTTATTACATTGAGTAATTACTAAATAATTTTTCTCCCGGCTAAAGATTTGGTCAAGTTGCTAAAGAACTCCAAGTTAACGTCGTGTTAAAGTGTTGTCTGTAAGTTGTGTAAGTGTCACTAAATCACAGTTCATACAACAGATTCTATACAACTATTGATTATGATGGAAACACTTATCTTCAGCAAAATGGTCATTAAAACCATCGAATATCAGCCGCGCACAACACTGACGTATGTTACGTGAAACAATATTCTTCGCAACTCGTGCGTAATTAATTTCGGCTCCATACATCAGCTAGAAAAGTTTGTTATATGGATCGTGCTATGAGCACTATTTTTAAAGAACCAATCTGATTCGAATTATTTTCATTAAAATGAGTTCGGGACCACCGGTGCACATTTATTTTTACACATTTTTATTACCTTCGGCATTTATGTCTCCAGAGCTGCGTAATTTGAATTTGCCGCCAGGATAGTTGTTAAGATGGTGGCGGACAATTCATAGAGACTTTCTTTTGTTAGAGCAAATAGGATAAGTATTTGAAATGCTTATTAAACTTTACTTTCGTATTGTGCACTATTTAGACTTCATCAAGCAAACATTTGATTTTATTCTAAGGAAAACATAGACAAAAAGCGCGATACAAATCGCTATCATCAATGGCTGCGCTCCTTGCAGCGGAAAGAAATAATGAACACAGATAATGCATATTGAGTGAGGAATTAAAGTTACAAATAATTATTAACTCATATTTATAATAATAATGAACTCTATTCTCAAGTAATAATTAACAAATAATTACAGTTTCTTAACAGACCTCAGTTTGATATGCGTCCGCAACGTACAATAGCCATCCAACAAAAGGTAAAAACAAAGGAAGACAAACGCAGATCATAAAAGGAATTTACAATTATCATTGTCTTTGTATGATACACATCGATATGTCCAACTACATCATAAAATATTATATAAATAATTAATATTTATCATCTTTTTCACTGTTTTTTCATACATCGAGTAGATAATGTTTATAACTCTTAGAGGCATAATTTCCTCGCGCGCACTGTAGCTAAAATTTCTCTCGTGGATCTTACATTCTGTAGTTATCCTGTTGACTGCGCTGCTGGCATCCGCTTCAATTGTGAGTTGTGAGTCATTCATTCTCGTGTGGGAACGAGCGCGCCGCGGCCTGGCGAGGAAGTTAAGGCGCCAGTGTTGCGAAACTGCGCACACGCTGAAGCCGGCGTGGACGTATCGTAGTGAGTCTGTCTCACCAAACATGTGTGTAACAGAAAAAACGAGATACTTATTCCAAAAACATACTATTTTAAAAATCATACAGTTGTGCAAATATGAATGCTTCCACAACGTAAAACAGGGAATAACTAACGGAAAGGTAGACCAAAGAGCACCTACGGGGTGTTTATAATAAAACTTTCCCTATTTAATACATTATCACAAACTTAATAGTATTAATAGTTAGAGTATTGGGTGCAGGAGCAGGGCATTATTAGTGAAGCTACACTACTGACCATTAAAATTGCTACACCACGAAGATGGCGTGCTACAGTCGCGAAATTTAACCGACAGGAAGACGATGCTGTGATACGCAAATGATTAGCTTTTCAGAGCATTCACACAAGGTTGGCGCCGGTGGCGACACCTGCAACGTGCTGACATGACGGAAGTTTCTAACTGATTTCTCATACACAAACAGCAGTTGACCAGCGTTGCCTGGTGAAACGTTGTTGTGATGCCTCGTGTAAGGAGGAGAAATGCCTACCATCACGTTTCCGACTTTCATAAAGTTCAGATTGTAGCCTATCGCGATTGCGGTTTATCGTATCGCCACATTCCTGCTCGCGTTGGTCAATATCCAATGACTTAGCAGAATATGGAATCGGTGGGTTCAGAAGGGTAATAGGAACGCCGTGCTGGATCGCAACAGCGAGCAGTCCAGATGATAGGCATCATATCCGCATGGCTGTAACGGATCGTACAGCCATGTCTCGATCCCTGAGTCAACAAAATAATGGCTCTGAGCACTATGGGACTCAACTGCTGTGGTCATCAGTCCCCTAGAACTTAGAACTACTTAAACCTAACTAACCTAAGGACATCACACACATCCATGCCCGAGGCAGGATTCGAACCTGCGACCGTAGCAGTCGCACGGTTCCGGACTGCGCGCCTAGAACCGCGAGACCACCGCGGCCAGCCCTGAGTCAACAGATGCGGACGTTTGCAAGACAACAACCATCTGCACGAACAATTCGTCGACGTTTGCAGCAGCATGGACTATCAGCTCGGAGACCATGGCTGCGGTTACCCTTGACGCTGCATCACAGACAGGAGCGCCTGCGATGGTGTACTCGACGACGAACCTGGGTGCACGAATGGCAAATCGTTATTTTTTCGGATGAATCCAGGTTCTGTTCACAGCATCATGATGGTCGCATCCGTGTTTGGCGACATCGCGGTGAACGCACTTTGGAAGCGTGTATTGCCGGCCGGGGTTGGCCGGGGGGTTATAGGCGCTACAGTTTGGAACCGCACGACCGCTACGGTCGCAGTTTCGAATCCTGCCTCGGGCATCGATGTGTGTGATGTCCTTACGTTAGTTAGGTTTAAGTAGTTCTAGGCGACTGATGACCTCAGACGTTAAGTCCCATAGTGCTCAGAGCCATCTGAACCATTTTTGAAGCGTGTATTCGTCACCGCCATACTGGCGTGTCACCCAGCGTGATGGTATGAGGTGCCATTGGTTACACCTCGGTCACCTCTTGTTCGCATTGGCGGCATTCTGAACAGTGGACGTTGCATTTCAGATGTGTCACGAGCCGTGGCTCTTACCTTCATTCGATCCCTGCGAAACCCTACATTTCAGCAGGATAATGCACGACCGCATGTTGCAGGTCCTCTAGGGGCCTTTCTGGATACAGTAAATGTTCGACTGCTGCCCTGGCCAGCACATTTTCTAGATCTCTCACCAACTGAAAACGTATGGTGATTGGTGGCCGAGCAACTGGCTCGTCAGAATACGCCAGTCACTAGTCTTGATGAACTATGGTATCGTGTTGAAGCTGCATCTGCAGCTGTACCTGTACACGCCATCCAAGCTCTGTTTGACTGAATTCCCAGGCGTATGAAGGCCGTTATTACGGCCAGAGGTGGTTGTTCTGGATACTGATTTCTCAGGATCTGTGCACCCAAATTGCGTGAAAATGTAATCACATGTCAGTTCTAGTATAATATATTTGTCCAATGAATACCCGTTTATCATCTGCATTTCTTCTTGGTGTAGCAATTGTAATGGCCACTAGTATATATTTTCATCACAACAGTAATGCTACAGCTGTACTTCGAGAATATCGCCGGCTGAAAGGACTACGGAAAGGTCCTGTTTCTCCACCAGCTGTGCGCAGCATGAAGAAGAGGTTCGAATCGACTGGAGAACTCGGCGTCACTGCTGTAAGAGGCTGACGACCGGTTACACCATAGGTGGTTGATGACACCGCTGTTGCTATGGCAGACATCGCTGAGCGCGATTGCCGATCGTCAGGCAATGTGTGTGCTGTGTCACGACAGTTGAGCATCCCGTGATCCACTGTAAAGAAAGTGTTTCGAACCATTCTTACATGGTATCCTTACAAAATCCTTATCGTACAGCAGCTAATACCACAGAAAGCACAACGACGCGTAGGCTTCGCTCTCCACTTTCTCGCAAGGATTGAAGTTGTAAAGTGCTGGCTCTGGACCATCCAATGGACAGAAGAAGCTCATTTTTCTCCAACGGATGACGTGAACACACAGAAATGCCGAGAATGGACATCTTCACCTCCAGTCACTGTGCATGAACTTCCTCTGTATGGTGAGCATTCCACCGTATGGTGTGGCTTCATTCTACGTTCATCTTTGGCCCATACTTTTCTGAACACGTCGGCGCTCAAAGGCCAAATACGTGCAGTGTGACTGTCCAGCGTTACTGCTATATACTTCTCTAGCATGTCGTACCCGCCCTACAGGAGAGAGACGCATTGAACTCAACACTTCTCATGCAAGACGGGACCCAACCGCACATCGCTCGTGAAGTTCACCTGCTTATCCGAAGGACATTTGGAAACGAGCCAATTATCAGCCAATCGTTTCAAATGCTTGGCCGGAAGATCATCTCACTCCCTGTAATTTCTGGTTGTGGGGATACCTGAAAGACAGGGTTTACCAGGGGCACAATCATACATGTGCTGACCTGAAGCGTAGCATATCAAGAGAAGTAGCCAGCATACTTCCGGACACTCCTCGTTCTGCTGTGCAGAATGCAATCCTGCACTTTAAGAATCTTCCGGACACTGATGGGCGCCATATTGAGCCTGTTTTCTAACAGTAATAGCACCGGTATGTAATGGTAGGATGTACAGTACCAGTTCATTAAAAGTGTTTCGATTGACTTGATTCTGCGTTATTTTTGTTCCCGATGCCCTTGATATTAATGGTATCAAGTTTGGTCCTCGTACCGTGAGTAGTTTCCGTATTATAACGTGCTAAATAGGGAAATTTTAATTATAGCCACTCGGTATATCAATACTGCTTAAAACTGCCACAGCACGGAACGTGTATATGTCACATACACGCAGAGAATTAGTAACCATTAGGCTGCTTGATATTTAATTTCGTGTATAAACTTATTTCGGGTTTACCGCCTTGATCAGTACATATGCAAAAAATTGCATTTATTTGTATTTTACCTAATATGTAATTTATACACTTTTTTTTACATTTGATGTTATACTGAAGTCCTGACGTTGTAAGCAGATGATTGTCAACTTTGAGTAAGCTATTGCTCCTGGCCGTAGTTGCTGGGTGTAATATTTTTTCAATAACGTTTTAAAGTTGTCCAGTGATCTGACTTTGCACGTATATTATAAAATGTTTTTCATTACTTTGACAGTTGCATAATTAAAGTCTTACAGCTGGTTGTTTACTCATAGATATTAATATAATTGTGGGTCGTGTATCTGCGGAATTGTTATAGATATGTTTGTAATATCTGGTGTTTTGGTTATCCGTTATCACTAGTTATAAAATGGCAATAAAATATTTGAAGCAATTTGGAATGTACATACACACTAAGGATTATCCACACAAAATACCAAACGAACAAACCGATTTCAAGCATACACGCTTTTTCACATATTTTACTGACATATTACGTAGGGATAAGGATAACCAAAACACCAGGGATTACAAACATATCAATAACTGTTCCATAAATGAAAGACCGCAGTAACTTCGAGTAAACAACTAGCTGTCAAACTTGAATTTCTACGACTGTCATAATAATAAAAGAAACTATGGTAATAACTTGCAACATCAAATCCTCAGACAGCTTTAAAACGTGACTGAAACAAGTTACACCCAATAACTACGGACAGCAGAAACAGTATACTCGAAGTTGACATATGTCCGTTTACGTCAGTAGATGAGTATAACATCCAATATAGAAAAGCCTGGAAAAATTGTATATTATGTAAAATGCAAATAATATGCGATTGTTTGCAGGTGTATTCATGAAGGAAATAAAGCAGAAATAAGCTTATATACGAAAATAAAATATCAAGCAATATACTGTTCACTAATTCTCTGTTTGATGTCATACTGTGACATAATGTACACTGCAGGTTTCATAATAAAGAAATATATTAATACTGGTCGCAGACCTGAGATACAATTTATTTACGTGTGATTTACGGTGTCTTTCGCCCAACAATTGTAAATTTTTTTTCTAACTGCGAACTAGTCACAAGCAATGTTAACAATAAATAAACTATATCAGTGCTGCTTTACTCACAGATTCTGGGTTATCTCTAATTTATTGTATGTAACGAGAATAATTACTTACGATTTTACTTATGTCCTAGATTGGGCTACGGAGTTACCCAAATGGAAAAAGTGTTCAGTTAGCTAGCAAACAATTTCCTGTGAATAAATCCAAGATATTTGTTATTGCTATTGTGGTCTTCAGTCCAGAGACTGGTTTGATGCAGCTCTCCATGCTACTCTATCCTGTGCAAGCCTCTTCATCTGCAATTAACTACTGCAACCTACATCCTTCTGAATCTGCTTACTGTATTCACCTCTTGGTCTCCCTCTACGATTTTTACCTCCAACACTTCCCTCCAGTGCTAAACTGGTCATCCCTTGATATGTCAGAACGTGCCCTAACAACCGATCCCTTCTTCTAGCCAGGTTTCACCACAAATTTCTCTTCTGCCTGGTTCTATTCAGTACCTGATCATTAGTTACGCTATCAACCCAACTGATCTTCAGCATTCTTCTGTAGCACCACATTTCAAAAACTTCTACTCTCTTCTTGCCTATACTGTTTAGGGTACATGTTTCATTTCCATACATGGTCGCACTTCATACAAATACTTTCAGAAAGGACTACCTGTCACTTAAATTTATACTCTGTATCGAGACATTTCTCCTCTTGAGAAACGTTTTTCTTGCTATTGCCAGTCTACATTTTATATCCTTTCTAGTTTGGCCATCATCAGTTATTTTTCTACTCAAATAGTAAAACTTACCTACTACTGTAAGTTTCTCATTTCCTAATTTAATTCTCTCAGCATCATCTGACTTAATTCGACTACATTCCATTATCTACATCAAAAATGGCAGCAGGCGGAAGAGCTGCCCGGGAAAAGAGGAAGAAAAAAGGGAACATGAAATAGAATATGTAATGCGCTCCTAAGCTGGCCCAATTCGTGTAAATAAATAAATAAAATTTTTATAGTTTATATGAATTCTTGTTTCTCGGATTGCGTCCTTCTCCAGACATTTTATTCATGACGTTTGCATACTTTGTGAAGTACATTTCGTGGTGGAAGATAGGGAACTTCTATTATTTACCCTTATGGAGTTTTAATGACATTATGTACTGAAAGGAAAGGTGAATAATCGATTGCGGTTTATTGGGAGAAGTGTAGTAAAGTGTGGTTCATCTGTAAAGGAGACCACATATAGGCCGCTGGTGCGACATATTCTTGAGTACTTCTTGAGTGTTTAGGCTCCGTTCCAGGTCGGATTAAAGAAACACATCGCAGTGATTCAGAGGCGGACTGCTAGGTTTGTTACTGGTAGGTTCGAACGATACGGAAGTGTTTCGGAGATGCTCCAGGAACTCAACTGGGAATCCCTCGAGGGAAGGCGACGTGCTTTTCGAGGAACAATTTTGAGAAAATTTAGAGAAATGCCATTTGAAGCTTACTGCAAAACGAATCTGTTGCCTTCAACATATATTGCGCGTAAGGACCACGAACATAAGATACGAGAAATTAGGGCTCATAGTAGGCATACAGACAGTCGTTTTCTCTCCTTCTGTTAGCGAGTGTGACAGGAAAGGAAATGACTACTAGAGGTAGGGCGTACTCTCCACCACGAACTGTAAGGTGGATTGCGCAGTATCGATGTACCTGTAGATGTAGATATAGATGCTAATGTAGATGCAGATTTAGGCATAGAAAAGTCTGTATATTTCGCATGTAACTCTTTATCAATTCGGTAATTTGTTACGATAGCTTTAATTACTGTTATTTTACCTTCTTTACGTCAACAGTTTGTTACTGCAAGATGCGACTATAATATCTGGAATCATTTTGACGCAGCTATTGTTCCGTCAACTGAAAGCTCTTTTTATTGTTGTCAGAGAAGTTATTGTCCCACAAAACAGAATTTAAACACCCTAAAATTTTTGTGGTTTGTTACATTCCGTAACTTATTTATGTATTACCCAATCAACTTTTGTCAATACATGCCCCTAAGCATTTAAATTTTTGCACCTGTCAAATAACTGTTCTATCACTGACGTGAACAAATCTAGTCTCACTGTTCTCTATTGCATATCCAGTTTCTGTTGGACACATCCCTACTCACCACTTGTCAAATTTTAGATACAAACGTCGTATGATTAGCTCAAGTTCGTATTTGTGGTGTCGTCCGTAAACAGAGGTGCTGAAGCCAGGTTGGTACCTCACAACGCAGCCACAAGGAAAGATAGTCGCTGCAAACCGTATTGACGAACGAGCATCACAGGTAAAGTCACGCCCACAAACGTTCGCCACGCCACCGCAAAGGCTCTTCTGCTTAACGATCGATCGCAGTACCGCTCAGCACATTCCGCAGTCAGCGAATAATGCTACAGCATCACCTTCTAGTGGGCCAGCTGTATGATCAGTTTAAGAGGTAGAAATGTACTTGGAAGTTATTAGTATATGTACTCTGAGTGTAAGACCTGTATTTTCTCAGCATCAGATGGCACATTGATGTTCAGAGACAATTATAAATATTCGTGACACACCTGTAGAAAAGGATTGTACAAAGTTAAGTAATTCTTCACTTCTATGTTATAGTAAGGTGAAATAATATTTTTTCTGTGATAGTATCAACTCGGTCTCCTCTTGGAAAAATGTAAAGAACTGATCATTGTACCGACGAGAATATTTTCGTCGGGGTGGACAGTCTTCATCTTGTGCTTGAATGCACAAACCGCAAGACATACTTAGGAGTGTAAAAATGAACAGAAAACAGTGGTGGCGAGAAAATGTGCTGCATAAAACGTGAGAAATGCATAGTTCTGCAGAACAAGTAAAAATTAAACTACAAGTATCAGTAACTAACGAAGAAAAACTCCAAAAATGTGCTAGCAGACGGCATTTCCAGATGCAGGCGAGAAACCAGGCGGAAATCACCGTAAATAAAAAGCAACATATTGTTAACGGATTGTTTTTCAATCTTAAAAATTAAACAAATTATAAATATCTTTAATTACAGACCGGGGCAACGGCCTTGCCGCAGTGGATACACCGGTTCCCGTGAGATCACCGAAGTTAAGCTCTGTCGGGTGTTGTCGGCACTTGGATGGGTGACCATCCAGGTCGCCATGCGCTGTTGCCATTTTTCGGGGTGCACTCAGCCTCGTGATGCCAATTGAGGAGCTACTCGACCGAATAGTGGCGGCTTCGGTCAAGAATACCATCATAACGACCGGGAGAGCGGTGTGCTGATCACACGCCCCTCCTATCCGCATCCTCAACTGAGGATGACACGGCGGTCAGATGGTCCCGATGGGCCACTTGTGGCCTGAAGACGGAGGGCTTTTTTGAATACGGACCACTAAAGATGCTTTACCTCAATAAAGCGAAACGTGTCTGCTGCAAAAAAAAATAAAAAATAAAAAACACACGTATTGTCTTATAGTTGCAAAGAGAGAAGGAAAATAACCTCCTGAAATCTGCTAGAATGTCCTGATCATCAGCAAAACGTAACGAAAACATCGCTACTGATTAACAAGGACTCCCATTCCTCAACAGCCTTGCGTTTTCAAAGAGACGCTTCAACGCATAAATTGAACAAGATGAGTGACATACTGTAACCTTGTCTCATCCTTTTATAACATTACTAGGTTCTGATGATTATGACCCTCTTTTGAACTGTACCTTATTATCTCAGCACACATCAATAATAGACTGTAAAAGTTGGTCATCCACTTCCATATTTTATATAGTTGCCCACAGTTTTGCTATAGCTATCGTGTTTTAAGCTTTCGCTAAATGTACAGAGGCAATGTGTAATTTTTTCTCTATTGCTATAAATTTTTGTATTGTCGTAAAATAAAGAGCTAACCTGTACAGGATCTCTTCCGTTTAAACTCACTGTGGTCTTCGCCAGGACTTGGGCTAGCACTCTGCGTTATTTTAACATACATAATTTTGCCAAATAAGCGACTCATCGTGCATTTCGTAATAATGACCCTGCTGCACTTAGTGTCTCTTCTATTCCCCTCCATGAAAATGGGAATCACATATGAATTTATCCACTCTGTTGGAATTTTAATCCACTGACAAGAGTTATCATCCAGTCTGTCAAGCGCTGTTGGCAAGCGTGGTGCACTCAGCCCTTGTGAGCCGGCCGGGGTGGCCGAGCGGTTCTAGGCGCTACAGTCTGGAACCACGCGACCGCTACGGTGGCAGGTTCGAATCCTGCCTCGGGCATGGATGTGTGTGATGTCCTTAGGTTAGTTAGGTTTAAGTAGTTCTAAGTTCAAGGGGACTGACGACCTCAGCAGTTAAGTCTCATAGTGCTCAGAGCCATTTGAACCATCTAAAAAAAAAAAAAAAAAACTACTTCGACAGTGAGGTATCCCAACCGCCACTATGGCTGAGGTTGGGCTTGAAAATGATCGACAAAACCGTAACTCTAGAACGCCTAGAGCAGTTTCAACCAAATGTGGCATCTACGTGACTCATTATTTGTGCAAAAATGCTTTGGGAGTGAGATGCCCCACTACCCCTAGTAGCGGGGATGAGGTTGAGCAGGGCTGAAATGTGGAAATGTTGTAAAGCGACCCATTGTTATTTCCTTGCTTTATTTCGATAACTTGGAATACTGTACTTTAAAAGTATAAAGCGTACTCTAGCTTACATTCGTGTTGTTCAATATCACCAGGTCACCTAAATGAGCACCGTCGCGTCTATATTGTGAATTCACTTTATAATGTTTTTATATTTGTTGGCAGTATGGCTAACAAAGCTCCAGATAATAACAAAAGCACTGCTTCTATATCGGCCTTTGTTAGCGGTTACTGGTGTTAATCGTTTAACAGTTTCATATTACATTACCAACTGTTGTGTCCATACAGGCCAATCAGACTCCAAATGAAAGCATAAAAATACAAAAACGAGTAACATCAAATACTCGTAGAAACGTTACGTGTCACCATGCATGTCCATTAAATTCAATTTCTTAGGCAATTCGAGAGCTTCAAATAATAACTGTAAACAGCACAAATGTGTTTGACCGTAGTGGGTGAAGGTTTTGTATCACAAATCGCGATGGACCAATGAATAGTACAAAGATTTTAAGTTGTTTCATTAAAAACGCTACAGAGACGTCTGAGTCCGTAAAGAGGCTTACGACGGTTTTGTTTAAGTCGTGCACCAGTGTCTGAGTGGTTTAAACGTTTTGAAGGACAGGTGCCGTTCTTGGACAACGAGACGCAGTGTGCAATTCGCAGGGAGTGATTTGGGGGTTTGTCGTCCACCCCCTCCCCGATCCCGATATGTCGCATAATCTGATTTAAATTATCTCCTGCCCCCATGTATAGGCGTCATTGACGATGAGAATAAAAT
The DNA here is from genome assembly GCF_021461395.2 of Schistocerca americana. Lineage (NCBI taxonomy): Eukaryota > Metazoa > Arthropoda > Insecta > Orthoptera > Acrididae > Schistocerca > Schistocerca americana. The sequence continues at coordinate 88,706,526 of NC_060127.1, read as the reverse complement.
CAGTCTCGGAACTTAATGGACAGTGTACGGTCGTATGCAAAATTTGAAAGATAACGTATGCCCTGCAGCCTAACGAATTGTTTAACATTTCTAATACGATGGATGTCTACACTGACAGATAACGTTTCTATGATTATTTCCCACTGAGTAGAACATTTAATTTAAATTTGTGGAACCATAGATAGAAACTGTAATACACTATCATTAAACTCACGTTCAGAAAAAACAGAACGCCTTGAAAGACTAGAAATAGGACGTTCATATTCACCCTGGCGGACCCTGTGCCGACGAGGCAACAGGAAACATATTGAACCGAGGTGACTGAAATGCTAATCGTTTCTGCAGTACATGCTAATATACGTGTCCTGTGAATATGAGCGTCTTGTCTCTAGTCGTCCTAGGTATTCTTGTTTTCCTGAACCTGAGTGAGTTTTCGTAGTAACATGTTTCATTAGTTTTGGAAGAAGAGCTATAATTTTAAACATGTCAAAATGGATCCCTCATTCTCGTGCAGTCACTATTGCTTTAATCTAAGCTCCGAATTCCTTACTTGTGAGCTTACGAGCCAAGTAGCATTACTAATGAGCTGCCGGCAGCTGTGGCTAACTGGTTGTAGGCGCTTCAGTCCAGAACTGCGCTGCTGCTACTGTCGCAGGTTCGAGTCCTGCCTCGGGCATGGATGTATGTGATGTCCGTAGGTTAGTCAGGTTTAAGTGGTTCTAAGTCTAGGGGACTGATGACCTCAGATGTTAAGTCCATAGTGCTTAGAGCCATTAGAAACATTACTGAGCTGCGTGCGTGTGGGCCTATAAGAATTACGGTACTTCAGTATGTCTTTCCAAAAATCCGTCACATTTTAAGTGCAATACTGTAAGTATGTGCAAACATTGACAGTCAGGATGCGAACAGTGGTGCTGAAAGGGTTAAGATAGATAGTGATTCTAATGACGGTGCTAACAAAGAGAAAGTTGGTGAATCTTCGCGAACTGTTAACTGTGAGAAATCTCTAGGCAGGAATGGGAGTAAAAGTAAGCATGAAATTACAGTGATAAATTGTATTGCTTTATGTTTTCAAAAGTGACAGAAAACCAAGCCGGCGCTGATTATGACAAAAAAAATTGGTAAGATTCGCGGTGTACTCAGAATTTCACGAATTTAAGGTGGAAAGCTTAGAACGTGAAGATAAGGCGTTTTTTGCTGGTGTTTCTCTTAATGATGCCAATTAACTAAACAATAAAATCCTTGATCATGCAGAGTGCAAATCACACATGAAATGCATAGAAACCATCTGTAACAAAGAAACGTAAAGTATAGAAAAATGCGTGAGTGAAAGTGAAAAGTTGGGGTGAAAACAATATCAAGAAAATATAATCACAAGTGTTTTGTTGTTGAGATCTGCGTTTTCAGTGGCTAAATAGTCGTCGAGGTGATGTCCATAACTGCAAATGCACGCGTCAAGACTCTTCTCCACTTCCACCATCAAACAGGGCAATGTCCCTGGCAGCAATTTCTTGAATGACTGCATTCTTCAAATGGTCTAAATTCCGCGGTTTGTGGTTAATATACACGGCTCTTTAGGTACACCCACTGAAAAAACGTCGCACATTGCTAAGTCAGGAGATCTGGGAGGCCAAGGAACATAGCCAAAATGTGAGATAATCTGTCCAGGAAACAAGTGTCGAAGGGATGCCAACGGAGCGTTCATGGTGCGCGATGTAGCGCCATCCTGCTGAAATCAAACATTTTTTGAGGAGATGCTTCGTCTTCTCAATTCGGGTTTCAAATTTCAAGCGTATTAATTTACTGATCTGAATTAACAGTGATTGTGGCCCCATTTTCTTAGAAAAAAATAGTATCCAATAATGCGGAAGCAGCCAACAGCACCAGACTGAGACTTTTCAGAGAGTAAAGTGTGGATGCTAAGGAGACGCGCGGGATTAGCCGAGCGGTCTTAGGCGCTGCAGTCATGTACTGTGCGGCTGGTCCCAGCGGAGTTTCGAGTCCTCCCTCGGGCATGGGTGTGTGTGTTTGTCCTTAGGATAATTTAGGTTAAGTGGTGTGTAAGCTTAGGGACTGATGACCTTAGCAGTTAAGTCCCATAAGATTTCACACACATTTGAACATTTGATGCTAAGGAGGCGAGTGACGCAGGGTTTGTTTATTGAGGGTCCCATTTGAATGAAAATGAGTTTCATCAATTAAATCACATTAACACTCAAATCACTTGCATTCTGCAAGCAAAGTCTTCACATACAGCAAAACCAGTTGCCTTCAAATGTTTCACAGTAAGAAGTTAGTACGGCTGGAATTTCAGTATCTACAAAATTCGTGTCAAGGATTCACGATTGATCGCTATCTCTCTAGGATGACGTCTAGCTGACCGTGTGGGCTTCTGACTATCGTTGCCCTTATCCTTGCAACATTTTCTGGCGTCGTTATGCTTCATCTCGGTCCTGTACTCGTCCGCGTCTCATCCACTATGTTCCCATTTGTTCTAAAGAGTTACATCAACCAGAGGATTGTGCTAAGACTCGGAACAAATCCCTACTGATCGTGATTGAATTATACACGCAACATTCGCTGCGCAGCCATAACAGACTCACCACTTCTACCAAAACTGTCGTAGACGAACAAACGATATTGCAAGTAGTCCCACTGCTCCATTGTAATTGGAATGGAGTCTTGTGTGGGAAAGAGCTATCCCCACCAGGATCTACTCCCTCCACCACACTCTCAGTACTACTCAGTTCGAAAATGTGCGTCTTCCCTGTGTCACCCCGTAGACTCACATGCAAACTTTATTATCATGAGGAACATAAATACAAAAATTTCCAATAAAACCTGATCAATAATATACACGCGTTTGTCCTTTGAGGGAGTTGCTTACAATTAGTTCAAAATGGCTCTGAGCACTATGCGACTTAACTTCTGAGGTCATCAGTCGCCTAGAACTTAGAACTAACTAACCTAAGGACATCACACACATCCATGCCCGAGGCAGGATTCGAACCTGCGACCGTAGCGGTCGTTCGGCTCCAGACTGTAGCGCCTAGAACCGCACGGCCACTCCGGCAATTTGTAGGTATCGGAAGATATGGTGCATCAACAATGTTTGCATCATGCACAGGTGGAGCCGCTTTCCGCTTTGCTGTATGTTCATTTACGTAAGGACTAAATTGTCGTGCATTTTATGAACAATAGAATGGAACTACTGTAGCTGTACACCATGTCATGAATGATGCAGCAGAAATGTATCATATAAAGACTTTTTAAATTCCCTTTATTCCGTGTTCTCCCGGAGTTACAAAAATAAGAGACTACTACAGGATGTTTCACAAGATATATCCTCTCAACTATTAAAATTAGGCCAAGTTTTACAAGTACGTTGGGTTGCTCCATAATTTAATGCTGTTCTAGATTTGCTTGAAAGCCGCAGTTCTCTTGTCCATTTGTTATGAAAAACTGAGTCATGATTGTTCCCGGTCAACTCTTCAGACATCTGAAATTGGAGAGTTGCTAAAATATCTCACAAAGTGGTTGCTTGTAACGAAATTAGTTGTGCTTTATGAGGCTCTAGCAGTTCTGCAGGTTTGATCATTGTTTATGCAAAACAGAAATTCTCCAGTCCTCGAAGTAAAACAAAAAATTGACGTGGCTATAAAATACTTGAAACACAGAAAACAAACAACTTACAGCGAATTCGGATTATAGTACAAGAGATGGGGAAAAAATGCACATTCAAAGGAATCGCAATTAAGAGGAATATTTTGCAAAGAATATTATAAAAGTGAAACATTTTGGAATAATTTTTTTTCTCTCTTTGGTAGGCAATATAAAAAACTGCTTCGAAGTACTTCAGCAGTGACTAAGAAAATCTGCTGCATGGCGATAGCAGATAGTGTGGGGCAGAGTAGTATGCAAGTGGCTGCTGGAGTACTGATTACTCTTCGTGTTGTAATGTCCCTGTTAACATATATCGATAAACTTTATATTGCATTGGACTACTATGGTATTTTTGAATGCATTACGGGAACAGCAGTGATCAATGTTTTATAAATAATTACTATTAAAAACAGTCTTGATCACGATTTATTTAACAAGGTGACCGGTTTCGACCACTACTGTGGTCATCTTCAGACCATTGAGTAGGAACCTCTTTCTGTTGGAGAGTAGTGATTCTCCAACAGAAAGAGGTTCCAACTCAATGGTCTGAAGATGACCACAGTAGTGGTCGAAACCGGTCACCTTGTTAAATAAATCGTGATCAAGACTGTTTTTAATAGTAATTACTATGGTATTGGTCCATCAAATGGTCATGGAAAAATTCTGTTTTGAACATCTCCTTTTATATATATATATATATATATATATATATATATATATATATATATATATATATATATATATATATATATATATATAAAATAAGAAATTGAAAAAGAAAAAGTTGCCGAACTCTATAAATATTAAAAACTGTATTCGTCTGTCAATATTGTGTATGGAAAGTTGACCTATAAGGGCGTATCTCAGGGACGAAACGAGGTGCTGAAGCAAGGTACGTTAGGCACTGTCTGGAGACGGTATGTGACTGTGGAAATAATGACGTGTTTGTTGCTTAGCGCTCCTCGCGTCGATAATCTGTTGCCTCTTAAGTAAAAATTTCGCACGGAGGTAATGAGCATCACGAGACAACCATTTGCAAGTGCGGTACTTGTTTGCAGCAAAGAACGTAAATTAAACTAACCTTCTAGCAATACAACGCAATGATCAAAAGAAATATGTCCACTGTTCAGGAAACCGCGACTCTAGTAACAATCTTGAATAGAAAATATTGTTGCTTCCACCGTTATATTCTTAACTTCCGCAGAGGTGATTGTATTTTTGTTTTTGTTGGGTGTTCACATCTTGAAAGTAAAGGATAAACATCTCACATAGATCAGTTCAGTTCCTTTAGCCTTAATCCTTTCGATGGCGCATTTTTGCAGCAACTCTGCGAAAGTAATTATTTTTGCTATTCGATACCATATTAGTAATGTGATCAATTTTTTGATAATTTTATTTTTGTGAAAAAATGGTTCAAATGGCTCTGAGCACTATGGGACTCAACTGCTGAGGTCATTAGTCCCCTAGAACTTAGAACTAGTTAAACCTAACTAACCTAAGGACATCACAAACATCCATGCCCGAGGCAGGATTCGAACCTGCGACCGTAGCGGTCTTGCGGTGCCAGACTGCAGCGCCTTTAACCGCACGGCCACTTCGGCCGGCTTATTTTTGTGATTTAGCATCAAAAAGTATGATGGTACATATATACATCACCATGGCACTTTTGTGTGGTATTAAAATTACTGTTAAATGGATCTCCCACTTCCCTTTTGTCTGCTGTTATGTGTTGCCATTACACGTAAAAAATAATGAACAGTGTTTTCTTTTTTTACGTTTTCTTTTACTTTATTTAAAATATATTTGTTATCGATATTAAAGTATACTTACCACAATGTGAAAACAATCCTTGAAACTTTATCACGCAATCAAGGTATGAGCTGATACAGGTCGCAATAATGTATATTGCACAAGCGAAGCAACGTATTCTGACAACAGCAGTAATCCCCACGAGAAACAGAATGTGATTGTTGTAGCAGTTTTCGTACACCCCGTGCAGCCTATTACCACAAGATGTCAGGCATAGACAGAGGTGGTAAAACGTATTCCCAAAAGCATTGGGTTACCCCTAAGTTGTGGTACGTATGTTTCTCGATGACCACAAATAAGGCATTAAATTTGTAATAAGTATTGAAAGGAGTCTATTGGGCCACACTTGTATGTGGCACACCGAATATGATATTATTAATGTAAACTAAAATGAACCTAGTAAATGATTTTATAAACGATGTGTGTCTCTGATAGGCAATATAATGCGGTTCGCTGACTGCGCACGACCGCAGAGCCAAAGATACTGCTTCCTGGGCGCAAAGTTGTAGGTAGCTGTCTGTCAGCGAAAGACGATGGAGTAGACAGTTTTTGTGGTATGCTCTGTGAAGCCGCCATGTGTTAGATTAATGTAGGAATTAAGAGAACTCGGAAGCAGAAATCTGCATGCAAGCAAGGTAAAGATGTTAAATAATTATAATTTTCGATTTGACAGAACGTTAGTACAGATGAGCTGGCTAATAATTTGTAATTGTTGAGTAAACCCAGAATATATGTAAACTGATTAATAAAAAGGCTAGTTAGATAGATCACTTTTGTAATGCTTCTAAGACTTATTAACAGAGCTATGTGTAATTTGATAATTTGCATTTATGCTGGATTAGTGAGGTCAGATCATACTTGCTGTAAAAATCTCATTATTTGTGGGTTATTTACTAGATATGATATATTCTTTTTTTTTCTTTTTGACCAATGTAACTTCAGTTGTCAAATATTTTTGAAAAGCCAAACTTAACTTGCAATATAATTTCACAAAAAATCAGTGTTAATAAGTCACCACAATCAGTACCGTCTCCCTGTCCATGTCATATATTTTTCAAAGAAGTTGGATTTTTTAAATGTTCTCATTTAACACCCAAAAGAATTTCATGTACATTCGAAAGTATTACGGTCAGCACTGCACCGCTGAGCCTGTACTTAGCATATTTGTTATTTTGTTTATGACAGACCGGAATATATCGCGTTCCACCGTTGCTGCTCTAGAGGTAAGACAATTTAATGTCTTTCTTGTGTGCACAGGGACCAAAGTTATCAGTTTTGACTGGGCCAGATGATTCAGTGCCTAAGGGGCTGAATGTACCTTGCAGTGACTGTGTTTCTTTACTGGTATTTGGAGTTGCATTGCCCAATCAATTCGTGTAAACTTTTGCTAACAGTAACGTAGAATAAGCACTCCACTTGCACTTACAACACGCAATACGACAATTCGAGTTCAGTACTCATTTCATACTTCAGATCTCATTTTAAGGTAATCGTAAAGTTTATTATTTCATCTTTGTTAAAGAACGTTAAATTACAATTATTATTATTATTATTTATAACAAACACACACACACACACACACACACACTGTCCTCTAACTTACACCTTCAATGAAATAACTCGCGTCGTTTCAATAATGATAAAATATTTGTTATGGTCATTATTTGTAACAATTACCCACCCCATCTTCTCAAACAAACCGAATCCTCTCACTACAGTGTACAGGTCTTGAATGACAAAACCCACACAATTGCTCTAAATGAGAAAGGGTGGCAGAAAGATCTTGAGGGAGAGGGGAGGGAGGGGGTGACGTCTAATATAGCTCGCATATTTGCTTCAAGTGTAACATGATGCCCCAGAAGCTTTATCAGCGACCTTGATATAAGAAACCCTAGAATCTGTTCTGTCCTCGAACTGCTGCTGATAACCTGTTAATATATGGACTGGTTAAGAGCTGGTACATGTTTTCGCCGCTGCAAACTCTACCACAATTGCAGCTGCATGAGATAGCTCATTGATATACAACGAGGGGAAATCCCTCCCCTCCCATTTCGAACACAAACTCTCTGAATCCTTTTGCACAACCATACCACGACACCAAAATAATATTGGTTCCACTGGGAATATCTTACTGTAGATAATGCTGTGAGCGTCAAAAAATACGACACGTATTATCTTCAATTTGGATTTTGTCATTCGCACCTTCTTCAGTCTAGGCAAACCATGAGAGATCCAGTCTGCACTTTGTCGTCTTTTAATAGGTTCACCGGCCGGGGTGGCCGAGCGATTCTAGACGCTACAGTCTGGAACCGCGCGACCGCTACGGTCGCAGGTTCGACTCCTGCCTCGGGCATGGATGTGTGTGATGTCCTTAGGTCAGTTCTAATTTCTAGGGGACTGATGACCTCAACAGTTAAGTCCCATAGTGCTCAGAGCCTTTTTAACCATTTAATAGGTTCATATGGATAATGCCAAGTCTCGTCACCCATGATGATTTGTTCCAGAAAAGAATTGTTTGCATTTGAACAAGTCACAGCAGGCGCCCGCGGACGGTTGCTTTTGTTCTGGAGTCGATGTGTGTGGGACAAACTTTTCACAGACTTTTTCTCCGCTTCAAAACATTCTAGCGAATGTCCTGAATACTTCATTTAGAAATTTTCAGCCCTTAAGTGATAGCTCTGCATGGGAAATAACGCTGAGTTTTCAAAAGATTATGAACTGAATCAGTGGTTCCTCCAGACGAACTTGAGGTGGGACACTCTGACTTCTCGTTAGTGTGCGATTTCTTCTTTTAATACCAGGAGGGTGGGGTGGATATGTATGTTTTGTGTGTGTGTGCCCACTAGGAAACATATCTCATATATATATTCCCCGAGTTTTACAGAGGGATTGTGAATCCGTTCCTACGCCCCTGCATTTTGGAAGGAGGAGCCAAGAGTCCCTACGCGTAGGGAAACGTCCCTACGGTTGGCAAATAGGCTCTCTACAGCGGCGCCGGCTGGAAACGCCTGCCCCCTTGCGGCCGCCGGCTGCACTACGTCTGAGATGCGTGGCGTCGCTGCGGATGTGGACGCCCAGTCCCGCCGCAGCCAGACGCAACGGCCTATTTCTATCGTCGCTGCCTCATTGGTCGTCGCTGTCAAAATTGTGAAGCACTGAACATAGTGAAAACAGCTAAAATAAACAGAAAATAAGAACTGCCCATCGTGCGCTGGGATACGGAACTGTGATCCAGTTCTGGCTTGTTTTTGTGAAAGAGAACTCACATTTGGAAGGATATAACGTGAACGGATCCATTCACGCTGGAAATGGTTAGTTTTATCGTAACAACTACTATAGTATTTTTGGCTTAACAACTAACTTTTGCATAGTACATGTTGTATATATCGTATTGGCTACAACAGCGGAATCTAACGCTACCATCTAAATCGTACACAAACGGTATATCTATAAAATCGATATCGCTTATTGCAAGTTATCTTACCAAACGGCGTACTCTTCATTACATTTTCGGAGAAACGTAACTGCTATTAGCTGTTTCTCGCAGCTGCGTTCGCTTGTCAATAAAATGAAATGAATTGTTCGTATGGCCACTTGCTGCAAATAATTCTTTTTATTTTATGCTAATTCGGCGATTTGCGCGTAGTTGACGATAAAATGATGACAACTTATTGCAAGTAATTCTTTTTATTTTATGCTAATTCGCCGATTTGCGCATAGTTGACGATAATATAATGACCACACACACACACAGACAGTCCCGAGCGGATAGAATCCGGCCCGGTTTGGAATACTACCAAGGACGGGGCAAAGCTAATCAAAAGACCACGATTTGTTGAGTATTATCAGTACTTTCGTTACGATGAGTGATGGTGGCGGTACCAAAGTAAAATATGAACTTCTCAAAATTATTAAATAGAGTTAAACTGAGGAAGAAAGAAAATAAATAATTTGGGTGCAGCACAAATTTTACATTTGGAAGGGCAATGACGTCATATACCCTCACGATTCTGCCTCTGTTATACGCTGCTACGCTTCCATATAACCAAATGCAGCCTCATATAACCAAATGCAGCCTATATGTAAAGGAACAACGCCTCTCTGTCGTACATCATTTAAAAAACATGGTTGTCAGTCTTCAAACATGCCAGAGGCTATAAGAGACGCTCAGCGACTAAAATGCGACAGGCTTGTGTCTGAAATTAGAATAGAAGTATGGATTACAGACGTTGGGGTTGTATTAGTGTTTTATTCATTATGTTGAATCGTCTTGTATATAACGTGTCAAACAATAAAAGCACATTCGTAAATATGACAAAGTTCAAAAGTCAAAGAGTAAGTAGCTTTTTCAAAGAGTAATTATTGTTCCATATTCCGCTTTATTTTCTTCAAATTAACAAATGTCTCGAACTAAACACTTTCTAAGGTAGCCTGTGTTCTTCCTCAGCGTTCAAGCTATCTCCATACCAAATTTAATCGAAATCGGCCCAGCGGTGTAGTCGTGAAAGCGTAACAAACACTTACTTTCGCATTTACAATGTTAGTATGTATAGCATGGATATGGATAATGTCCAATGCTCATTTTTGTTTCTTACGTATTTGGGAATTACTAACATTAATGAAACTCTTTTGCTGCAGATTGTTGGGTTCAAATCAGGCGTTAGAACGAATGCAAAATGCGCACGCACATCTTAAACGCAAAACGCATTTAAGTAGGACAGTATACCGTAGTATGCTTATTGTACTGCATTTTAAAGTTTGATTGTAGAAAACTAGAAAATTAAATTCCAATATGAGTTATTTTTTGAAAGCACAGAAGTGGAGCAACAGTGTATTCGTTATTGATGCTTTATGATTATGTGTGTTGGATATTTTCAGTGAGTTAGGTACAGTATCACATTCGTATAACATTTCACAGAGAAACAGGGGACAAACTGTAGGCCTTCATGTAATTTATGTGTAGAATACTATTCATTTTGCTATTGTTGATTAATTTTTGTAATACAGTAACTGTTACGAAGTTGTGACACTCATGACCATTATACTGCACAGCACCTACAACACGTTTTAAACGTGGCCAGCATTTTATCTCATTCATTATCCAAGGGCGTATTCGACATTCTTGAACAATTTACATTCTTGCTACTTCTGTCTTCCCTTATGATAAGTTTCATACATTTTACTGGCATTTTATCTTCACTCCCTCTCCACAAAATAAGGGTTTCTTGCGGACGCGACTGTTTATGTTCATTTCAAAAACCTTTAAAAAGTGTTAACTGTACGTGAGCGTAAGATTTACAAATACGAAATTTTTATCAAAAAACTATGAAAAAACCCGGGTGGTACGAGTGTCGGCTATAACAACCGTGTACCGTCGGTCCCTTCGACGTCGTTATAACCGGCTTTAACTATATTGCCTAGGTTGTGTTACATGCAAAATTTAGCACGTACTTGGTACCTGATAAAAATCATCAAACAGCGTGCGAATATTACACTAATATGTACCATAGGTTTGGCAGTTTATCTAAGTGGCTCGCAAAAGTGGAGTTTCAAAAGACAATTTAAATAAGATATCAGTATCTCGTCTTACCCACGTTCCGTGCGGTTAAAATACGTTAGGGATATTCTGCTTTGACCAAAACTCAATTCCTTTTTATATTCTCTTTACGTGTAAATGAGTGATGTGACAAAATCATCAGTCGGTGTCCGCACATTTCACTTAACCGCACACTGTGCTGTTAATCTCACTGATAGTCTTACGCAGTATAGCAGGTATTCAAGAAAGATTTTTACCTGCGTTTTTAATTTGTTTGGTCGGTTTTCCCAAACTGTCAAAACTATGAACTGATTCGCAACTTGCACAGTTTCACTAATTGCAATACATTAGGAAAACAAGAAATTGTTCTGCTCAGGGCAAAGTCTTACATATCGCTGAACCAAAGATGGACTTTAATAGTCATCGTGTATGAAGAGGAGTCACCTTAAGATGAACATGTAGATTTGATTTTCAGAGTAAATTAGTTCTGTTCTTACTATATCGTATTGGTTGTTGACTTTGGCAGTTTAAAATCAGGTCACCACTTGTCAGCCTAACCAAGAGGTAAGACTTCATTTCAGCTCAGTCTGTCACTATAGTTTTCATTGCACAATATACATCGCACTATAGTTTTCATTACACAATATACATCTACGAAAGCGCTCTTGGGCATATAGTGAGTAAGCTGCTGTGAATGGGTGTGTTGGGGAGGTAGCTTAAGCACCTGCAATCATCTCCCACATGTACTGACTGCTATCCAGGAGGAAGGTACACATTATTGCTTGTTGACCAAGTGGTTAGACTTCAGAAATATGTGCCCATCTTTCCCATTTCTTCTCTAGCAGACTCTCGAGATATATATACACGGCTTTCTTTTTTTTTTTTTAATTTTAAAACGTGTCTCAATATTAGTCGTTTTCTAGAGTTGGTGTCTCGTTATCCTTCTCTTCTCTTATCCAGCCTAGATACAAACAGAATGAAAAGCACATAACATTTGTACCATATTGCTCCACCTTGGTTTGATTTTAAGAGGTTTTGCTATTCACAACTGAAACCTCTGTCAACAAGAAGGGTAGCTATTTCCTGTTTGGAGCATTTGCTCTTAAATATGTATACCGTTCTTAATACTGAGCTGTTCTGTCAACTTTTACACCATAGAATTTGTGTACATTATAAAAACAACTCTGTACCGATTGTTTCTCGGTATAATTAGTTAGGAAGTGTTTACCACAAAGAGAGTTCTGTTATTCTGTGGAAACTAGCAGCGATAGGGAAGGTGGAAAACGGTCTTTATACACACACAAAACCGAAGAGATGAGACTGACTGTGGCATTTCAGAAGGAAAACTCTGTAGACTACAGTGAGATTCAACACTGTTAACCTAGGGAGAATCGTTCATTCAGAGGCCACGGTTTGAAGACTCCCATCATTGGGTAGGATTGTCACGGATATAAGCAAACTAAAACATACACTCCAATAGTATGCTGCTATAATGAACCACTCCTAATGGCTATATAACTAAGTGTAATTAAAGATAGGAAACTTCTGCTATTATGGGAAGTACTTACTAGACGCTATTTCCATTTTAGAAAAAGCAAAAAACTGCAACCTAGTATGCTGCATTCTTGATAGAAAATTTTCTGCTTCAACAAGTTCCAGCTTTTGTAAATGGCTAATTCAGTTGCTAGTCAGCTTCTACACCCTTTGTCTTTTTTTTCTCTTTATTTTGGCTTTGGGTTACAAGGGCCATACAGCCAATAATGGTTATAAAGTGCCACAGAAACATAATCGCAAAAAAGCAGAATAGCACTAAATAATGAAGTTAGCGTATAAACACACTCTAAAAAAAATAAAAGCTCAACTAGACAAACTCCAGAGAGCCGATGCCAGTGATGACAATGACGTTGGTTCATGAAAAGAAAGACGTTTAATGCTACATAGTGATGAGATGTGTTGACCTTGGCTTTTTACAATGTTAACAGCAATTTGCAGGTACAAGAACAAATTAATGCAAAAGAGAAGTATATTGTATTGGTGTTATATAATGATATGTTTTACTTAAAATATTTACTGACATTGAATATATTTAAAGTAATCTGAAATAGCTTTTGTTTGACGACTGCTTCTATTCTGTCTTAATTTTTGGAACATCATTACAAGTGAACCTGATTTATCGAATATTGTTAATTATGTTGTTTATTAGCTATGACATGTTATATTATTATCTATGGTCGGAACGTTGTGGTAGAATGTAAACACTTTAGGACTAAAGGAGGTCACTCACTGAAAATTTCAAGCATTCATTTGTCAACAGCACACACAAAAAAGGATGAAATTGCTAGCTTTCGGAATACATTCTTCCTCAACATAGAGTACATACACACATACACACCTACACGCACACACACACACACACACACACACACACAGACACACACGCACACACACACACACACACACACACACACACACACACACACACACACACACACACTTCCACATCACCATCATTCTGCACCGCTCTCGACTGACACTGACACCCTAAATCAAATGCCTAGCCCATGTCTCTGCCACCTGTCCCTCCCTTATTCCTTGACAGAAAACTCTCTGCATCCATCTGAGCTGCTTGCTACTCACCCCAACCCCTTCTCTTGCCTCCCACCTCTCTCTCCCTGTACCCACCCCACCTGACAATGAAAACCCTACCCCAGTCCATCTCCTAAACTCCACTCCTGGCATTATTTGTCTGGGAAACAGAGGGTGTATGGGTGAGGGTGGCAGGGGGGAGGGAGAGGGGTTATGTGTATGGCTGTATGCTCTAGCTCAAGACAGGATGTATTCTGAAAGCTTGCTAGTTTTCTCTCCTTTCTTTGTGTGTGTCCTGCTGTAAGCTCAACACTTCTGGTTTTTGGTGAGTGTCTTCTTTACCCCTATTTATATTATTATTTACTTTGATTATACTGATGATGTAGTCTCACTAAATAACCACTGTGTGTACATCATGATCTTCTTCTGCCAACTCTGTGTCAATCTCCCCCTACCCCTCTCCATTCCATCTCCTCCTCTTACCCACTATCTTTGTTCATCACCTCCTTCCCCTCTCACCCCATCTCCTCCTCCCCCAATCTTTGTTCATCTATTCCTCAACCCACAAACTGTCCATCTCCTCTTGCCTCCTCTCTCTGTCGATTCTTCCACCTCCCCCTCTCACCCCCCCTCTCTCTCTCTCTCTCTCTCTCTCTCTCTCTCTCTCTCTCTCTCTCTCCCTCTCTCTCTCTCTCTCTCCCTCTCCCTCTCTCTCCCTCTCTGACATTGGGCCTCATTTACTGTTGTTGCAAACGAAAATCTCAACTGGGAAATGAAGTCAGTTAAAATGAATAGGTAGATCTATTGAGATCATTAATATAACAGGTACAGAAGAGACACGTCCAGCTGCTGGATCTGTGAGGATAGTAGCTTCAGTGAGATTATTTCTTGTAGTTTTAATCCGAGGATGAGTAAACTAGCAAAGTTTCGAATCACCTAGATTTAATAGTAGAGTTGCATTCTAATCATAAGTTGATTAGCAATGAATATAACATTCCTTTTTCCTCTTAAAACTATCTGCAATGGAGGCAACAAAACAGCACACAGTTGACTGTACAATTTTTGTTTAAAATTATATATAAGGAGTAAGAATATATGTGGAAGAAATAATCTGTCTAATGGTGTAAAGCACTGCTATCTGTTAAAAATGCCTGTGAAAATGTCATGACACAGCATTTCTCTTTTTGTCAGGTTTGACAGAATATCTGTACATTCTTATTTTTAAAAAAATACATAGCTTATGTTCTTCTGAATGGCAGTGGAATATCATGTAAAAGTTCGTAGTAAAACGGTCAAGAAATTTTCTAGATTTTTGGTAACAATATATATATATATATATATATATATATATATATATATATATATATATATACAGCCAATGTTTGTCTGAATATTTATTAGAGCATCATGCAAAAATTAGAAATAAATCGGTCAATGGCTTTTCGAGATTTTTGATAACAGTGTTTCCCCTTTTTATATATTACATATATATTTATTGACGATATCTAATTAAAAATTCAATCTATGTCTGTCTGAAAGCTTATTAGAGTATCTTGTAAAAATAAGAAATAAATCGATCAAGAACTACAACTTGCCTTTATATAGTAATGTAGATTAAATTATCACTGACCTGTCCTATGTCATATGTACTAACAGTGCACTAAAAATAATTTACTGGATAAAACAAATAAAAAACACATAGTTTACAGAATGAGTAGCTAACAAAATAGTCCTTTTAGTTTGATATGAATTTCTGAAATATTGCCATTTTCCTGTCCAGTATCTAAACATAGCTTCTAAAAATAATCTGGGTTCTAGGAATAAAAATAGAAAATAACTATAAACTTGAGTTCCCTACCGATTGGGTAAGCATGTATGGAACAATTAGCACTGGCTTAATTGTCAACTTCCATCCAAGAATTATAAATTTGTTAAAGCTTTCGTCAAATAAAACAAAATTTTATTTCAAATACAGTCTAGAATTCCCCTACCCAAACACCTAGAATATTTTACCTATTTTTTGTTTTGTATGCTTTGTTCACAGTTTGTTCTTTGTACTACGTCCTCAAATATTTTTTATTCCAGGAAACGCCCCCAAACCAACAAACAAGTTCTGCCTGTGGTGGGACTACAATCGGACAAGGACCAGTAAGTAATATTAATATCATCAATTATGTTTAGTATGTGGAGAACATTTCAAAAGTAATTAAAAAACGACTCGTATCCATCTACATCTACGTGATTACCCTGCTATTCACAATAAAGTGCCTGGCAGAGGAACCACCTTCGAGCTGTCTCTCTACCGTTACACTCTCGAAGGGCACGCGGGAAAAACGAGCACTTAAATTTTTCTGTGCGAGCCCTGATTTCTCTTATTTTATCGTGATGATCATTTCTCCCTATGTAGGTGGGTACCAACAGAATGTTTTCGCAATCAGAGGAGAAAACTGGTGATTGAAATTTCATGAGAAGATTCCGTCGCAACGAAAAACGCCTTTGTTTTAATGATTGCCACTCCAATTCACGTATCACGTTTGTGACACGATCTTCCCCATTTCGCCATAATACAAAACGAGCTGCACTTCTTTCTACTTTTTCCGTAGTTCCACCTGACGTGGGTCCCACACCCAACAGCAATACTCCAGAATAGGGCGGACAAGCGTGGTGTAAACATTCTATTTAGTAGACCTGTTGCAACTTCTAAGTGTTCTGCCAATGAATCGCAGTGTTTGATTTGCTCTACACACAATATTATCTATGTGATCGTTCCAATTTAGGTTATTTGTAATTGTAATCTTTAAGTATTTAGTTGAATTTACAGCCTTCAGATTTGTGTGACTTATCACGTAATCGAAATTTAGCTGATTCCTTTTAGTACTCATGTGAATAACTTCACACTATTCTTTATTCAGGGTCAATTGCCACTTTTCGCGCCATACAGATATCTTACGTAAATCATTTTGCAAGTCGTTTTGATCATCTGATGGCTTTATAAGACGGTAAATGACGGCATCATCTGCAAACAATCTAGGACGGCTACTCAGATTGTCTCCTATGTCGTTAGTATAGATCAGGAACAATAGAGGGCCTATAACACTTCCTTGGGGAACGCCGGAAATTAATTCTGTTTTACTCGATGACTTTCCGTCTGTTATTATTAACTGTGACCTTTCTGACAGGAAATCACGAATCCAGTCACACAACTGAGGCGATACTCCGTAGGCACGCAGTTTGAGTAGAAGATGCTTGTGAGGAACGGTGTCGAAAGCCTTCTGGAAATCTAAAAATATGGTATCAATTTGACATCCCCTGTCGATAGCACTTATTACTTCATGAGTATAAAGAGCTAGTTGTGTATCACAAGAACGCTATCTTCTGAAACCGTGCTGACTATGTGTCAAGAAATCGTTTTCTTCGAGGTACTTCATAATGTTCGAATACAGTATATGTTCGAAAACCCTACTGCAAATCGACGTTAGTGAAATAGGCCTGTAATTCATCGGATTACTCCTACTTGCCTTTTTGGGTATTGGTGTGACTTGAGCAATTTTCCAGTCTTTAGGTACGGATCTTTCTGTGAGCGAGTGGTTTTATATAATTGCTAAATATGGAGCTATTTTATCAGCATACTCTGAGAGGAACCTGACTGGTATACAATCTGGACCGAAGGCCTTGCCTTTATTAAGTGATTTAAGCTGCTTCGTTACTCCGAGGATATCTATTTCTATGTCTCTCTTCTTGGCAGTTGCTCTTGATTGGAATTCAGGAATATTTACTTCGTCTTCTTTGGTGAAGGAGTTTCGGAAAACCGTGTTTAATAACTCTGCTTTAGTGGCACTGCCATCAGTGACGTCACCGTTGTTATCGCACAGTGAACGTATCGATTGCGTCTTGCCACTGGTGTGATTTATGTATGACCAGAATCTGTTTGGGTTTTCTGCCAGATTTCGAGACAAAATTTCGTTACGGAAGTTATTAAAAGCATCTCGCATTGAAGCACGCGCCGTATTTCGAACTTCTGTAAAACGTTGCCAATCTTGGGGATTTTGCATTCTTTTAAATTTGGCATGCTTTTTTCGTTGCTTCTGCAACAACGATCTGACCCGTTTTGTGTACCATGGGGGATCAGTACCATCACTTATTAATTTATGTAGTATATATCCCTCAATTGCTATCGATACTATCTCTTTGAAAACATTCCACAACACTTCTACACTGACATGATCAGGTCAGAAGCAGTGAAGACAGTCTCTTAAAAAGGTGTTAAGAGCATTTTTATCAGCTTTTTTAAATAAATATACTTAGGGTTTCTTTTTGATGGTTGTAGGTGTTACGGTATTCAGCCTAGCAGCAACTGCCTTTTGGTCGCGAATCCCTGTATTCGTCACATTACTCACTATTTGTCCTGGATTATTTGTTGCTAAAAGGTCAAGTATGCTTTCGCAAGCATTTACGGTTCGGGTGGGCTCATGAACTAATTGTTCAACATAATTTTCTGAGAAAGCATTCAGTACAATTTCGGATGACGTTTTATGCCTGCTGCCGGCTTCAAATGTATAATTTTTCCAGCATATCGAGGGTAGATTAAAGTAACCTCCGACTATAATTGTATGAGCGGGGTACTTATTTGAAATGAGACTCAGGTTTTATTTGAACTGTTCATCAACTATACCTTCTGAGTGGGGGGGGGGGGGGGGGGGGGGGGGGTCGGTAAAACGATCCAACTAATAGTTTAGTCCAATTGTCAGGTATAACCTCGACCCATACTATTTCACACGAACAGTTTCGCTACAAGGCAAACTACCTCTGACAGCAATAAATACTCCACCACCAGAAAGGAGAAAAATAAATTGCCAGCCACCTTCAGATTTTTTGTTAGCAAAATTTGTTTCGGCACCTTTCAGCCGACTTCAGTCTTTGCAAATCTTTCTTTTGTGATAACGTGATATAATTTTGACTAGTTTTCTGTGTTATTATTTTAAATCGAAATAATCGCTGAATTCGAATAACCTGGCCTCAGCTGTATTATGGGCGGATGAGCTACCTGTTGGTGACACGTGAAAATTAGTGTCGGACCGGGACGCAAAGCCGGATTTCCCGCTTACCGCGAGCGGTCACCTTAACCATTAGGCTACTCGGGCACACGCCCCAGACCGACCCAAACTTCAACATGTCCATATGTCACATTTCTGACTGATGCGGGAATACAGAGTAAACCCTGCAAGCATTTCGTGATAAATGTAGGAGACTAGGGTGTAGTGATGTTGACGCTCTTACATATAGAACTCACAGTCAGTGCGGGAGGCGTGCACGGATAGCATAATGGTTAAGGCGACCACTCGTGGAAAATTCGGGTCCGAGTTCCGGTATGACGCAAATTTTCGTTTGTCACCAGCGGATAGTACAAATTTTTAAATTTGTGGTAAGTCCTATGGCACCAAACCGCTGAGGTCATCGGTCCCTAAGCTCACACACTACTTAATCTAACTTAAGCTAACTTACGCTAAAGACAACACACGCACCCATGCCCGAGGGAGGATTCGAAAGTCCGTGCGAACTGTGCAAGGCGCCATAGACCGCACGGCTACCCCGTGCGGTATTGGCTATTACATTTGTACCTAACACAGCTGAGAGCATATTTGCTTTGAGGGAATTTATTTCGAATTAATTTTGTATGGCTGTGTATTGTCCTCAATGTCCGTCCACCCAGACGTGCAAGTAAATACTATTATTTTAAGTTGATGTCAAAAATATATAAGACCACAAAAGACTACCGACTGGCGCAATTCATCCAGTGCCTGTTGCAGAATAGACGGTATTTTGTCACGCAGCAGTCGAAGAAGAGCCGATGGCGGACCCATTGCTGTATAATATTTATACGAAAGACCAACCGATCAGCATGGACGCTCGCTCCTTCATCTATGCAGACGATACAGTCGTTGCCACCCAGGGAAAAACCTTTGAAGAGGTAGAAAGTAAATTAACTTTAGCGATTGAAAAGCTGGGTGTCTATTATGATGATAACCACCTCAAGCCAAACCCAGCAAAAACCCAGGTCTGCGCTTTTCACCTACGTAATAAGGAAGCAAGGACGAAACTGAACATAAGCTGGAAGGGACAACATCTATCTCACTGCGACACACCAAAGTATCTTGGGATTAAACTTGACCGTGCTCTCACCTACAAGGAACACTGTTTGGCTACAAAGATGAAAGTGAGTGCCAGGAACAACATCATCCACAAGCTAACAAATAACAGATGGGGAGCGCAACCTACAGTTCTCCGCACGTCAGCTTTAGCTTTATGTTTCTCCACTGCGGAGTACTCGGCACCCGTTTGGCAAAATTCCACCCACGCTGAACAAGTAAATACAGCACTGAATGAGACTGGACGCATCGTGACAGGATGCCTCCGCCCAACTCCCACAAAGCAGCTGTACCACCTCATGGGCATAGCCCCACCAGACATCAGAAGGACTGCCGCAGAAATCGAGAAACATAAACAGGAGACAGATCCCAGGCATCCAATGTTCGGATACAATCTTCAACCTCGCCGACTTAAATCGAGGAAGAGTTTCCTACGAACAACTGAAGCAACTCTTTTATCGCCTAGAGCACGACGAGAAGTGCTGTGGTACAATGTGGACCCAGGAAGACCAGGGAATAGCACCAGGGAAGAACCCACAGCTGGCTCTGAACTCCCATATACGACCTGGAAAGCCCTGAATAGACTACGAACAGGCTTATCAAGATGCAGAGCAAACTTGGAAAAATGGGGCTACATCAGTGCAGACGAGCCCTGCGAGTGTGGAGAACGGCAAGACCCACAACACCTACTGGTCTGCAGGAAACTAAACAACCCGTGTTCGACTCAAGACCTATTTGAAGCAAATGACAAGGCTATTCAAGCTGCAGTGTATTGGGCTTCACGTGGGATATGAAAATCGCTCTGTTTCGCATCCTTAGCGCTTGTCATTATGTGTTACATACTTTTCTATATTATTGTAGTTAATTTACCTTATAACCATGTATTATTGTATTATAACTGCTTCTCTTGCATTGTAATATAATTTTTTTTCTGTAAAATGGTGATGTTTTGGATACGATAAATAAATAAATAAATACCTTTGAAGTGATTGTCACTTTTCAGTACCTTACTTAAGACTTGAAATCAACAAGACTGCATTTTGCACATTCTCTGGCCAGTCAGCTTGTGACCTTTTTTTCCCTTATTGTGCTTCATTGGAGCGTTGTTTAGAGAACGTTCTCACCTCTTTTCTTATGTCTTCGCCGCTACATTCTTTTGTCATTTTGCAGTTTTTAACAACAAAACAGACATGAATTCATAACTTCATAACTCAGAAATATTTCAGAAACATGAAAATGTCAGAGCTATTTGAATTTTGCCTGTTCTTTTCAGCTTTTTTATAGTGTTAACCTCTAGAATTTATTTATTTATGGGAGCTATACACTGAGGTGAAAAACGTTACGGGATACCTCCTAACATCGTATCCGACCTCTTCGAGCAACTCGACGTGTCATTCACTCAACAAGCCGTTTGAAGACCCCTGCAGAAGTACTGAGCCACGCTGCCTCTATAGCAGCCCATAACTGAAAAGTGATACCGGTGCAGGAACTGGCCTCTCGATTATGCCCCATAAACGTTCTGTCCGATTCATGCCGGACGATCTGGTGACCAAACCATTCGCTCGAACTGTCCAAAATTTTCTTCAAACCAATTGCGAACCGTTGTGGGCTGACGACATGGCGCATTGTCGTCCATAAAAAGTCCATCGTTGTTTTGGAACATGAAGTACACGAATGGTTGCAGTTGTTCCCCAAGTGGCCGAAAGTAACCATTCCCATTCGATAATCGGTCGAATCTCTGTAAAACACAGCCTACAACATCATGGAGAACCCCACCAGCTTGCACAGCGCCTTGTTGACAACTTGGGTCCATGGCTTCGTGTGGTCTGTGTGGCACTCTAATCCAACCGTCAGCTCCTTTTTTTTTTTTCATCAGTCTACTGACTGGTTTGATGCGGCCCGCCACGAATTCGTTTCCTGTGCTAACCTCTTCATCTCAGAGTAACACTTGCAACCTACGTCCTCAACTTTATTTGCTTGACGTATTCCAATCTCTGTCTTCCTCTACAGTTTTTGCCCTCTACAGCTCCCTCTAGTACCATGGAAGTCATTCCCTCCTGTCTTAGCAGATTTCCTATCATCCTGTCCCTTCTCCTTATCAGTGTTTTCCACATATTCCTTTTCTCTCCGATTCTGCGCAGGACCTCCTCATCCCTTACCTTATCAGTCCACTTAATTTTCGACATTCGTCTATAGCACCACATCTCAAATGCTTCGATTCTCTTCTGTTCCGGTTTCCCCACAGTCCATGTTTCACTACCATACAATGCTGTACTCCAGACGTACATCCTCAGAAATTTCTTCCTCAAATTAAGGCCGGTATTTGATATTAGTAGACTTCTCTTGGCCACAAATGCCTTTTTTTGCCATAGCGAGTCTGCTTTTGATGTCCTCCTTGCTCCGTCCGTCATTGGTTATTTTACTGCCTAGGTAGCAGAATTCCTTAACTTCATTGACTTCGTGACCATCAATCCTCATGTTAAGTTTCTCACTGTTGTCATTTCTACTACTTCTAATTACCTTCGTCTTTCTCCCATTTACTCTCAAACCATACTGTGTACTCATTAGACTGTTCATTCCGTTCAGCAGATCATTTAATTCTTCTTCACTTTCACTCGGGATAGCAATGTCATCAGCGAATCGTATCATTGATATCCTTTCGCCTTGTATTTTAATTCCACTCCTGAACGTTTCTTTTATTTCCATCATTGCTTCCTCGATGTACAGACTGAAGAGTAGGGGTGAAAGGCTACAGCCTTGTCTTACACCCTTCTTAATACGAGCACTTCGTTCTTGATCGTCCACTCTTATTATTCCCTCTTGGTTGTTCTACATATTGTATATGACCCGTCTCTCCCTATACCTTACCCCTACTTTTTTCAGAATCTCGAACAGCTTGCACCATTTTATATTGTCGAACGCTTTTTCCAGGTCGGCAAATCCTATGAAAGTGTCTTGATTTTTCTTTAGCCTTGCTTCCATTATTAGCCGTAACGTCAGAATTGCCTCTCTCGTCCCTTTACTTTTCCTAAAGCCAAACTGATCGTCACATAGCGCATTCTCAATTTTCTTTTCCATTCTTCTGTATATTATTCTTGTAAGCAGCTTCGATGCATGAGCTGTTAAGGTGATTGTGCGATAATTCTCGCACTTGTCAGCTCTTGCCGTCTTCGGAATTGTATGGATGATGCTTTTCCGAAAGTCAGATGGTATGTCGCCAGACTCATATATTCTACACACCAACGTGAATAGTCGATTTGTTGCCACTTCCCCCAATGATTTTAGAAATTCTGATGGACTGTTATCTATCCCTTCTGCCTGATTTGACCGTAAGTCCTCCAAAGCTCTTTTAAATTCCGATTCTAATACTGGATCCCCTTTCTCATCTAAATCGACTCCTGTTTCTTCTTCTATCACATCAGACAAATCTTCACCCTCATAGACGCTTTCAATGTATTCTTTCCACTTATCTGCTCTCTCCTCTGCATTTAACAGTGGAATTCCCATTGCACTCTTAATGTTACCACCGTTGCTTTTAATGTCACCAAAGGTTGTTTTGACTTTCCCGTGTGCTGAGTCTGTCCTTCCGACAATCGTATCTTTTTCGATGCCTTCACATTTTTCCTGCAGCTCTTACAAATTGGAATTGCGACTCATATGTCCACGCCACGGTTTCCCAGTCGTCTAGGATCCAACCGATATGGTCACGAGCCCAGCAGACGTGCCGCAGGTGATGTCGTGCTGTTAGGTTAAGACACTCGTGTCGGTAGCCTGCTGTCACAGCCCATTAACGTCAAATTTCGCCCCGCTGTCCCAACTGATACGTTCGTCGTATTTTCCACACTGATTTCTGCAGTTATCTCGCACAGTGTTGGTTGTCCGGTAGCACTGACAACTCGAAGCAAACGCCGCTGCTCCCGGGCGTTAAGCGAAAGCTGTCGGCCATTACGTTGTTCGTGGTGAGAGGTAATGCCTGAAATTTGGTATTCTTGACAGGCTCTTGGTACTGAGCATCTCTGAATACTAAATTCGTCAAGGATTTCCGAAATGGAATGTACCATGCGTCTAACTCCAACTAGCATTCCGCATTCAGAGTCTGCTAATTCCCAGCATATGCCATAATCAAGTCAGAATCCTCTTCACATGAATCACCTGAGTATAGAAATGAAGCTCCGTTAATGCACCGCCCTTTTGTGCACTGTGTAGGGGTATTACTACTGTCTGTATATAAGCCTATCGGTATCTCACGACTTATGTCACTTCAGTGTGTGTGCTCCACAGACTCATACACTAGGGCGAGTTGGTGTGTGCGGCACAAGATTTGATACCTACCGTACAGAAGATTTTAAGAAGAAAAAGTGTCGAATATTTGGAGAGACGCCAACACTAATCCAAACAAAAAAAGAACAAAAAACAAAAAACCACGTGTAATGAACTTGGGTCAAGAAGTACATGCCTACTGAGACTCGATCTCTTGGTTAAAGGAGGGCCGCGGGGGATTAGCCGAGCGGTCTGGGGCGCTGCAGTCATGGACTGTGCGGCTGGTCCTGGCGGAGGTTCGAGTCCTCCCTCGGGCATGGGTGTGTGTGTTTGTCCTTAGGCTAATTTAGGTTAAGTAGTGTGTAAGCTTAGGGACTGATGGCCTTAGCAGTTAAGTCCCATAAGATTTCACACACATTTGAACTTTTTTTTTTGTTAAAGGAGGGACTCAGTAAAATACTTCCTTCCACACTTCGACAGTAGCAATCACAATTTGCTTGAAGTCGATCCAATTCTCATTGTACATGCTGGCTTGTGTTAAAGACACGATACTATATTGTCTGTACATCGTTGGCTGGAATGTCATTGAATAATTCCTTCAAGTGTCCCCATAAGCGGAAGTCTAGTGGCTGAGTTCTTGGAAACGAGAAGGCCGAAGTGTGGAACCACCCTGACCAGTTCCGTGGTCCTGAAATTTCAGCGCCATATGTATCCGCAAACAACTGCGAAAATGTGGTGCTGCATCGTATGCATAACCCATCTAATGAAGTAGCGCACTCAGAACTTCTGCTCAAGTAATGAAATGTTCGATACCATAAATTTGAGCTGGATTTCAGTTGACTTTATTATGTAAACTATTTAGATCTTTTATATGAAAGCCTCCAAGGTTTCTTAATTTAAAAATACAATATTTCCATAAATATACTTTTCTACTTGTATTTATATATATTATCCGGTATCAATCTTACACAATGAAAAATTAGTAGTCAAATTTTTAGAATGTTTGATCTGCAAAAAACTCTGTGTGAGGTACAATAAATTGTATTTGTCAGTGTAAACTGTAAACATAATATATGTCTCCATTTATATTATAATTAATTTTACTATGTATATTGAAATCGAGATTATAAAATAACAGGAAGCTTCTGTTTTCTAATATTTCAAAATTTGGAAACTTTGTTATTAACCATTAGGCATATAAATTTTCAGGTAAACGATTATTTTCAGAAATCAGTGTTGTTGTTGTTGCTGTTGTGGTCTTCAGTCCAGAGACTGGTTTGCTGCAGCTCTCCATGCTACTCTATCCTGTGCAAGCTTCTTCATCTCCCAGTACCTACTGCAGCCTACATCCTTCTGTATCTGTTTAGTATATTCATCTCTTGGTCTCCCTCTACGAGATTTACCTCCACGTTGCCCTCCAATATCAACTGGATCTCTTGGTGCCTCAGAACATGTCCTACCACCTGATCCCTTCTTCTAGTCAAGTTGTGCCACAAATTTCTATTCTCTCCAATTCTATTCAATACCTCCTCATTAGTTATGTGATCTACCTATCTAATCTTTGGCATTCTTCTGTAGCACCAGATTTCGAAAGAGAAATCAGTATGTAAATCAAAACTGACAATGATTTGCAACAATGAAAGCTAGCTTAATTTGAAACTGATTTATTTCTGGATCTAGAATTTCTGGAACCTGGGTTTACAATATATATACAACTTTCTGGTGCTGAGCGCATCTGAGTGGGAATACCATTTTTAGTGAAACCCCACTCCTAAATTTTAATGAAATACACACTATTTTCATTACAGACTATGGCTTGTGGGCTGTGGGTTCAAAATTACCACCAGCTAAACAATTTAAAGAATGGGTTACTCACGAAGTTTTACCATCAATCAGAAAATATGGTGAATACAAACTACAAAATACAATTAATTATTTAGAAATTATAGTTGTAGGTTTAGAAAATAAAGTTGAAAGTATGAAAAATAGTAATAGAATTATGTTCAACGTTGCTAGAGATATAATTCACGAGAAAGACGAAATTATTGATAATCATGCCATTCCTCCAACCATTAATTGAGATAAACATAGTGTATTTTAACAAAGAAAAATCATATGTTGGACTATCCATTTTATGTTGTAAGAACTCAAAATTGTTCTGTAAATTCTAGATTGAATGAATTACAAGCAGATTATCCAGAAATGGAAATAGTTTTGAGAATCAGGAATCCAAATTCAATAAATCTATATAATTTAATGAAAGAAAGATTACCAATAATTTATCAAGGAAATCATTTTGAATCAAGTTTAAATGAAGATATTCTTTTAAGATAAATAATGAATATTAAAACTGAGCATTAAAAAATTAATGTGAAAACGTCGTTCAATCACCGACGATTACATTCTAGAATTTTTGTACAGATTTCCTGACTGGAAAGATTTCCTGACGGAAATTTTGTATGGAAATGCAGGGTCCAGCTTTTTGGACCCTGCAGATAAATAATATATTAACGAAAATCAACAGGTCGGAAAATCAGACCGTCAACTTTTCAAACAGAGAAAAGCATTTTGTTGGATTTTTAATTCTTTTTTATGTAGCTATAAAAAATATTTTCTTAAATGGCAGCTTCTAACACAGTTGTCGCAAGTTCAGAATCGACCATGTTGAACATTTTCGAATTCGTTCAGGAGAAGAAGTATGAATTAAATTTAGAAACATGATTCAAAGACTTGTGTGCCTCTGTTTGAAGAGAAGAATGTTCTTATCACGAACGATATTCTAGCATTTTTTTATGGAAATCTAGGCGTGGAAAGTTCACATGCATGGAATTTTGCAACAATTAACCTGTAATAATCTAGATTTCTTAAAGAAAATGACATTCCCTTCATCGAGATCAAACATGATGATCCACTCACATTAGAATACGAATACATTCAAGTTGAGAAACAATTCTTGAAACTCAACAATCTCGTCCAGAAGAAATGGGTTCTCTTAACAGTCGAAAATTTTAAAGAATCTGTCATGATATTCAACACAAAACAATGCAAACATGTAAGAAAGTACATCTTGACAGTAGAGAAAATCTTCGTAGATTACCTAAAGTACACAAAAGAAGAACAAACACACCAACTCCCCATCGACTTCCAAATCAGACTCACGATTGAGTCAAAAGAGAAAGAAGAATTTAAAGAGTTAAACAAACGACTCGAACAATTGAATATGAACATGAAGATCTTCTTCAACAAAGTCAGATAAAAAAACAAAAAACAAATACATCTGTTTCGCCACCTCAAAAAGTTACTCTTCAATCAACAACTTTAAAGTGGGAAAGACAAAGAATTTGACTATTCAAAACTCGAATTTCAATTCTTTACACAACGAACGAGACAAATTCTATATCTGTTTTTACCATAAAGTATATGATGTCCATAAAACAGAACTAATGATTAACGAGTTATTGGACGAATTCAGAGATAAAAAGAACATGGAGATTTTCGTTTTACATTACACACCACTGCTTGAGATTGTTAAGTTAACGATTAAAAACATAAACGAGCCTTTCGACTACATTAATGACCTAACTAAAAATCATTTAGAGGAAGTGTATTTTTTAGACCTGATAACACCCAAAGAAGTGGAATTATTTGATACAGAAGAATTGAAGGAGAAAATAAACAAGCTCTTGATTGCATAAATAAAAATAATTTAAGTTTAACTAGTTCAGGATTGTTGGATCGAGTAAAAATTGAAAATCACATTAACAACACAGATTTGGAATCGCTTTAAAGAATTAAAACAATGGAAAAACGGTAAAGAACCGATTACGCATAAAGAAGTTAAAGTCAATTATTAATTGACCTGGCGATTGCATCTGTTTCAGGGGAAGGCGCAAGTCAATCACTTACATTTAAAAAATAACATTATTCATCCAGCTGCTATACGAATTGTCGAAGCCCAGCGATTTTACATACACTTTATCTCCTTTCTTTCGCAAAACTTTTTCAACGAGATATACATCTGGAGATTTCGTCTTCTGCAGCTCATGTTCATAAAAATTTCATTTCACTCCTTCGTCATCTAGAGCCTTCAGTTTATACGTGATTGGATTAGAATGAATAACATCTTCAATTTCGAAGCTTCTGTAGACCAATTTGCAGTGTAATCCTTCTCAACAAGTCCTTTCAGTTTACTGATCCTCACTTTGTCACCAATTTTAAATTTGGGTTTAGCATCTGGCAAATTTATTTCATAAACGGTCTTGAGCAAGATTTTTTCAGCCTCTTCATCTACGTCTTTTAGAGCCATTTTTATGGTCGAATGTCTCATATTATTGTGTTCGTCAACTAATTTCGAGACTATGTCAACCCATTTATAATTTCCTTGAAGAGCAAATTTCTTCCACATCTTTTCCTTAAGTGTTCGGTTGAATCGTTCAACAACAGATGCTTTTAATTCTGTAAAAGTCGAATAATGAGTAATGCTTTATTTCTTCATCAGCTCATGAAATTCTTTGTTATAGAATTCCTTCCCGTTGTCTGTCTGCAGATTTTATGGTCTCCAGGCGCTGAAAATTTTCTTTTGAGAGCATCAGCCACATTCTTGCGTGTTTTTCTTTAACTGGAACAGCCGAGGCAAATTTAGAGAAGACGTCGATGACGGTCAATAAATATTTGCATCCATGGCTTAACTTCGAAATTCCTTTCAACTTGCCCGAATCCATTTCAACTAAGCCGGCTCGCCATATATCATCTATACCGAGAGAAATTATATTTCTTCGTATAAATTTTTTTTTCATTGGTTTATGCAGCTCATTAATGATTTCTTGACGAATAGAGGTCGGTGATTCGCCCACTTTTTCACCTACAAAACTTTTTTGACAAATTTGCTCTTATGACTTTCACAAATTGTGCAATGACCTTCGATACTTTATCTTCCACTTTTTGTTATTACTCTGTCTGTGTCTCAGTTAACTTTTTACACTTCAAGCAATAAATGTGATCGTCAATTTAAATAGATTAAAAAATATTTAGCTGTCACCGGCGACCTACATTCATTCTGCGTCTGCTTCAGTTGTCGCTGGTAATTCAGCAAACATGATTAATTCACCAGAAATGGGACAGTCTTAACAGATTCATTTAGAGGTATAAATATTTTATCCTTCTTTTTCGTTTGAAGTGATGGATTATTAAACAGTGTTGGATATAAAATTTGCAGTTCACCAATGTTCAATTTTTTTCTCTCTATTTTAAGGTCAGTATGTGACAGATCGCGATTTACATTGGCTCCAAATAAATTAATTCTCTTGATTTTTACATCATACTCAAATGTGTACTTGAATATTTCCATGCCAGTATTAAAATCAAATTTCAATCTATGTTTGTCATAGATTATTTTCTGAAGATCACTTATTTGACTTAGATATGGCGTTAAATCTACCTCTGAAAAATAATCTTCAAAAGCTTTTTCTACTTCCTTTTTTGTAAAGAAATGCTTTATAGTGTTGTAATTATCTTGATGACTCTGATTCACTTTTTCATCGAAATCTTTTGTAGTAACATAATTACGGAATTGTGTTAGAATGCTTGTGTATTCAGGTTTTGTAACATATTCTTTCTCTAAGTACTGTTTGATGACAGGATCATAACCATTTACCGGCTCTTTTATGTCTACGATTCTTCTGCCTTTAAAATCAATATATCTTTTAGCTACTTTAAAGATGGTGCGAAGTTCTTTATGAAACTGTTTGACTTTTAGATCGAACGCGGAGACGCGGTCGGCTGTCGCGCTATTTCTCCTTCAGGCAGCTGTTTATTTCCAAAATTGCCCGATTATTAAATTCAGAATTTCATAAAGCTGTAATTATCACATAATAGTTTCAAACCCAACAGCCACAAATGACCACAAATTACCTCATAAAAATTTTGAATTCGTTGTCCATTATAATACAGTTCGTTTGAACCGAGATGTTTAACCAATTCTTCGGGAATGTTTCCCCCAAATGAATCAAAAACGTATTTTATGTGCTTGTTTTTATAGTAACTAATCCAGCGAGTGCCGCATTGTTAGAAGTGTCTAAGTTCTCTACGCCACACTCTAAATTTTTCGCTTCCTTTGGCGAGTCATTGACCATAAGAACGCCACGAAAGTGTTTGATTTTCAGCTGTTTAACGAAGTCTTCTATGTCAAAATTCGACAAAGGCTCGGAATACTTTGGAATCATTTATTCGATTTTCTTTCCTCTTGCGCCAGCGCCAGCTTTCTTCTCCATTTCCAAGTTGTGTCTTTTCTGTTCTTCTAGCTCTTTTTCGGCTTTCTTCTTGTTTATGGCAGCATTTTCGATCGCTGCAGATCCGCCAGCGAGAGAACCAATAGTTGCTAGAGATGGTAATGCAGCCAAAAGTGACGGAAGAAATCCACCTTCGCATTGTGTTAACCCTTTTCCTTTCTTCTTTTGTGTTAGATATTCGATAATCTTTCTCACAACAGGAATACCTAACGTAATGAGTAAATTATCACAACTTTAGCTTTCTTTCTTTTTTGTGCATCAGTTAAAAATGGCTCAATCGCATTTAGCTGATCATTGTTCAGCTTAAATTTAATTGATTTTGGCTTGGTTTTGTCACTGGACAGCAAAGTACAATAGATCGAAAAGCTCTTCAATTATAAAGAGTAAAAAATTTATAAGGATTAACCCCCCCCCCCCCCCCCAACCTTTTCATCCACGCCTAAACCAGTGCAGGCGACGCCCATTCCTAATTTTCTTTTTCCATACGTTATTCCCCTAACTGCAGTTGCAGCAATTTTTTCACCTAAACAAGCATCACTCCCATGCATTCTTTCTTTCGCGGCTAGCTGAAGTTGTTTATCTGCTTCATGTCTAAATCTTTATGATCTCTGTAAGCGAATCATGTTTTTTACAAGCCTTGTCTAGCGGATTAATTCTCAGATCACTGTGCGCTAGTCGCTCATCCAATTTAGTTCCCGGGCCACAGAACGAGTAGCCTGGAAGATGCATTTCGAACGGTAATTTGTTGATCAAAGTGTTTACGAGACCTTTCCCATGTTTTTCGCTTGTCCAGAACGTGTGTGGAAGATTGTTCAAAAATCCGATGAAGTATGGAATTACTTTAGGATTGTTGATAATGAATTCGCTAAATTTATTCGTGAGCATTTGCGTTATGGCAACTTTTTCATTGTGAAAATGTTTATTACGCGCTTGTTATTAGCCATGAGTGACTGGTAATCTGTCGATTAACTGCCGAACATTCTTCGTCCAAATATACTCAACCGGTTTTCCTGTATACTTTTTTAATAAGCCTTCACCCATTTTCTCAGCCGAACTGCTTTCAGCTGAACTTGATTCTGAATCTGATGGTACTTGATATACTTTTGGAATATAGACACTAACAATTTCTTTTATCAGTTTAATGTATTTTTTGCCGTACTTGATTTTACTTTATTCAGGTTAGTTTCAGAATACAATGCTCCTGAACGAAATAATATATCCACATAATTTGATAAATCTTCACCATCGAATTTATTATTCAAATCATCCATTGTAATTTGTTTTTTAGTTAAGAGATTCATTAATCCATCTGTGCCTTCGTATTCTTTCCTGCCAATTTTTAGTTTATCGCCATCGAATTCAACAGGAAAACGCCTAACAAATTTAAATGTACCAACAGGTTTTAATTCGGAAGATTTATCTTCGCTGTGATTAACGTCAGAGCCAGGTGAAGCAGGCTTTGAACTGCTTTCAGACTTCGTCTACAGCACCTCTCTTAATGTTTTGGGCCACTTCCCTTCTTCATATTTTTCCAACGCATTTTGAATTTCTGACTCACTTAATGTGTAGTCATACTTGCCAAGAACGTCGACAGACCAATCGTGTGGTTGTTTTGTGTCGTCTGTGTGTTGACAATAAGGAATCATCTGTTTTTCAACCTCTCTATTTTCCTCGATCGCTTTCAGAACATTATCACCCAATCCTTCGATTCCCTGTTTTACTTTGCGTCGATAACGGGTTGGTCTTTTTTTTTTATTTTTCGTATTCTGTACGTGGCTGTTTCTTCCAAAGCTTTAATTGTTCTTTCAGTTCTCAGCTTTCTTTCGGTTGCTTATTTAACAAGCTCCTCATCGCATTTTGCAAACATTTATTAAGGACGAAAAAACATTAAACTCTCAAGAGGAACGATTACGTTTGTGTTGAACGATTACGTTCATAATAAAATTTAATTGGGTGACGTATTCTAGCCATACGTTTATCAAAATGATAACAACCGCATGTGTCTGGACCGCATGTACCATCGTCATCAGAACATACGCAATTGCTGTAATGTTTGCCAACTTTATCTAATTTTTCATATTTCTTCAAATAATCAAGAGCTTCTTTAAATTCAGTTATATGTTCTGGTAAAACATCGTCGTGATGGTCTAACAGATATGCAATTTTATCTCTCATTTAATAATACATTAAAATTTAATAAAATGCTGCATTCTGTTTCTGAACTTGCCATCGTTCGGTTTCCTAGTCATGTCTGTCGTAAAAAATCCGAAGTCATCATTCCAACATGTACTCCACATTTCTTTAAACTCATCAAACTTCTTCAAATCTCCACCAACGAACTCGTGATAAGTGTGAGTTAGATTTGTGTCATCCTGTCTGCAAATATTTAAAAAATGGAGATTCTTTCTGACCAACTGTTTCGTTGTTTTGAGAACGTTTGAGCTAAGTAAAAACAGCTTATTCCTTTATGTCTGCCTCTCGTAAAATATTCTCTAACGATACCTTGGTTTTCAAGAATGAAGTCATCGAAAACAACAGCTGAATTGTCTTGACACTGATCCAAAGGAACGATGTTGTCGTTATTCTCGATAAATGCAGCTATTCTTTCGGTCTGCTGTCGCCTGGCTTCAATTTTTTGAACATTTTTACAAATTCTAAATATTTTCGCTGATATAAACTTTTGTAATAGACATACAAACGATTAATTTTTTTCCAGTTCAGCCATCCTGCAGCTAGAATATAACTATCGATCAATAATGTAGTCTTCCCACATCCGCTCAGTCCAATTATCGCATATCGAATAGAATTTGGTAAAAGTTTACCGTGTTTATTTTTCGACTTCTTTTCTGGAAGTCTTATTTTCGGTCCCCAATCAGTTTTGCTCATAATAAACTTTACTGCGCTGGAGAAACGATGGAAATTCCAACTGGTTAGTATAGTTCGAAAAACTTGGAAAAAGTTATTCATTCGAAGAAGCCAAATATTCGCAGCACAGCAGAGTTGTTATCGAAAGTGACGTAAAATTATACATGGACATAAAAGACAGCATTGGAAATATGCTTGGTTTTATTACGGTAACAGGTTGCTGAGGCTAAAGAAAAAGCAGTGGCTAAAAACGTTCTCAAAATCATTACGTTTCAACTGATCAATATAAATTTGAATCTTGCTGATGGGATGTTTGTAAAGGATACTGATCACATTATCGCCCCATTCAAGGCTAATGCAGAATTTGGTGGACCAATAATTCACGAACAGCATTTTCCTGTTCATGTTCCAATTTTTGATCCAATTCAAGATTTAGACGTTACTTTAACTGACTAAAATGATAATTTGATCGACTTTAACGGTGTTACTGTGACTGTTCTTTTTGAAATGTCTTAAAAAATTTTCCTTGATAAATCACTGACCATGAATAAAATCGAGAGCTATCAGTTCTACTCATTCCCTGTGTATGAGAAGACTAAAAATAATTTAAATGCGCCAAATAAGGATACAGAAATTGAAGTAATTATTGGCGATGGGTGGCTTCATCCGAATCATGCACAATTTTATATGAATTTCAGTATTTTTGGAACGGATTATCCAACCTACAACGGGAAATCAAACAAGTGTTTAATCGATAATTACGTAGCAAAACTGTTTGACTTCGTAACGATAAGGAAGGGGAATAATATTTTGTCTAGAATTGAACATCCTTTCATTTCCTCATCAGTTTTACTGCATCTGACTTCATCCGTTACTGACAAAATAAACTTAGAAGGACATATTCTCAACACTGGAAAAATAAAAAGTAAGAGAAATGAAGTCCTGTATCTGTTGTCGATGCCTGGAGTATTTAAGGATTACAAATAAATCATGTGGGAAGGAGATTTAACTGTCATTTTTACACATAGTAATTCTTCTTTGGGCTAGCAAAAATGATGCTGGAATTGAAATAAAAGACATTCTTCCAAAAGAAGGAAAAATTACTATAGAATCGATGGAAATTCGCGTTCCTCTTGTCAAATACGAGCTAGAATAACGAGAAAACATTCTGAAAAACCCGAAAATTCCTATTTCTTTTAATGAGCTTCAAACTGTAGAAGTCACTGGCTTAGCTGGCAAAAATAATTTTGAACTCGATATCACAAATTACTATTACTCGGTAGAATTCGACATGTCTTACTTCGTTTTTGCCACATTTCAGACAGATCGAAAAAATAATCAGTTAGTTGATTCTTCACTATTCGATCATGTTAAACATCAGAACATATCCCTGAAAAATGGTCGAAATGAAGTGTTTCCGCAGGAGATGTGGAACATGAACCCGCCAGATAACTTTCTCAAAGCATGCGACACATTTCTCGATTTTAAACGAGTTACTTTACTAAAATCAGACATCGATATCGGCCCATTTAGTTTTATAATCAATTGTCCGATTTATGTCATTAACATGACGCGTAGAAAGAACGTTTTCACTTCACAGAAGACTACCATGAAACTTTGTGCGACTTTCATCTGTTCATCTATAAACTTCCTAATGACACTCTCGCATATGTTGTGATGTATGGAAAGAGTAATTTGACATACGATGCACAACACAGACTACTAACAGAAAATTTTTACTGATCTTTCCCTCTCAGAGGCTCTGAATGAACTTGCGAGCGGCCAGCGGCTGCAGCTGATCTGATGACGTGTGACCTCTGGCTTTGAGATAAACATAACTGACCACGCTCAACGCACTATCTCCAAACAGCGGTGGTAATTAGAAGGCGTCGCGCAACCTCTTTATACTTGCTGCATTCCTGATACCTCCAGCTCGCTTTTCACGCGCTAATTCCAAATTGAGTTAATAGATGGCGTTGTCGTCAGTTCCATTAGAGTTAATACGGTAACATACTTCACTTTAGACATAATTTTCTTAGTTTTTAATTTTAATTTTGATGTTCAAGATTACATTTACGTGTTTTTCACATGCAGTCTCTGTTTACAAAATGTAATGAAATGAAAAATATTGCCTAGTTTTCATCAAAAATAGGTGATAAAAGTAGAGCTTTTAGAAAGTACTTTGTCACTCGCGTACCAAGTATATGTATGATTAGTGAGACGACTTGCTTCGCCCTGCGGGGCAAAGCTGAATAGCTGTAGGGTTGGTATGGTCAGCGAATACTGTTGTTATTTGCTCTAGCCGTCCACCGCTGCACCCATAAAGAAGAAGACGTGGACACCAACCGTCAGCAGCCCTTCCGTATATTCCAGAGTCAGATGACAAGATGCAGCCAGCAGAAGATGGGTGGACCTTGGAGCAAGAAGAGGCCGCAGACCAAAAGAGGCGTTCAGCTAGAAGCTGCAGACCATCAGCGGCAGAGCCCGGTGGGATCAAGTTTGAAATAAAGAGAGTACCATTAAGTCCCACTGGGCTCAGTGTGCGCACCTGTTTGCAGTTTTTTCTAGGAAAATGAGTCATTTTCTCTCGTTCACCTCTTTATTTTCTTACATTCACCAAGATGAAAAATGATGGTAAATTAGATGGAAAATGGGGGTTTTGGCGAAATAGCGATCGAACAGAGTGAGCGAGTAGCTATGAAATGGGGATTTTGGCGAAATAGCGAGAGAATGGAGTGAGTGAGCTAGTGAGCCAAAATCCCCATTTTCTAGCTACATCTGTATGCACTTGGAGTTAAGTGGGACAGCAATTTTCATAGAATTTATATGTGCAAACTTCGATTTCAAATAAGAATTTATTTTGTCATGAAACCAGTACCGTCATGAAGTAAGCACGATATCAGTCGTATCATTCGTATCTGACGATCTGTAATTCAGTCTGCAGACGTTCAGAAACCATGCCAAGTTATGCTGTTTTCGGACGTTCCAACAGATGTGAAGGACGACTTCGTATGCTTGTATTTCTACGGGAAGAGAAAAGAAGAAATCAGCGAGAAGTTGCAGTGAACAATGGTGATGTAAATTACACAGGATCATTATGGAAACCGACGAAGTGCTGTTATCCATGCGAAGTAAGTTTCTTTGCTTTCCAGCTGCATATAACACTAGTTAGAAAGAAACACGTAATGGTGAGAAGTGACATTTGGTCTGTAAAGTGACTGTGTGAATTTTTGAATAGCACATCTCATTCTTGGAAACATAGAATTAAAATAGGTTTCTATATCAGATGTGTCTACAGCTCGTGGCCTCGCGGTAGCGTTCTCGCTTCCGAGCATGGAGTCCCGGGTTCGATTCCCGGCGGGGTCAGGGATTTTCACCTGCCTCGACATGAGTGGGTATTGTGTCGTCTTCATCATCATCATTCATTCCCATTACGGTCGGAGGAAGGCAATGGCAAAGCACCTCCGCTAGGACCTTGCCTTGTACGGCGGTGTGGGTCTCCCGAATCGTCCCCTATGCTCCGTCGAGGAGTATGGGACTTCATCATCATCATGCCAAATGTGGACAGAATTTTCTAAGCAGCAAACACTTCATAATTATCTCTTTGCGCTATGATTCCTTTTTAACAGTACCTAAATATTTCCATCTGTAGATACCTTTTGATTTACCTACGGTTAATGATTCCAGATTATTTCATTATGTGTTTATCAGTTTATCATTACTGCTTTTCGGAGAAGCAGTAAGAGTGGAGAACCAAGAATGAAACGCTGGGATTAAAAAGAGTGTAAGACAGGAATGCTGTCTTTCGCCCCTAGTGTTCACTCGATACATCGAAGAAGCAATGCCGGAAATAAAAGAAAGGTTCATGAGTGGGATTGAAATTCAAGTTGAAAGGATATCAGTGATAAAGTTTGCTGGTAACATTGCTATCCTCAGTGGAAGTGAAGAAGAATTACAGGAGTTGTTGAATGGAATAAACAGTCTAATGAGTACAGAATATGTACTGAGAGGAAGAAAGGCGAAAGTAACGAGAGGTATCAGAAATGAGGACAGCTAGAAACTTTTCAGGACATTTCTGGCCAAGAGAAATCTACTAGTATCAACCTTAGGATTTGATTTGAGGAAGAACTTTCTGAGAATGTACGTTTGCAGCACACCATTGTATGGTAGTGAAACACGGACAGTGGGAAAACCGGAACAGAAGACAAGCGGACATTTGAGATGTGTTGCTAGAGAAGAATGTTGGAAATCAGGTGGACAGACAAGGTAAGGAATGAGGAGGTTCTCCTCAGAGTCAGCGAGGAAAGGACACTGGACTCGCATTCGGGAGGACGACGGTTCAATCCCGCGTCCGGCCATCCAGATTTAGGTTTTCCGTGATTTCCCTAAATCATCCAGGCAAATGCCGGGATGGTTCCTCTGAAAGGGCACGGCCGACTTCCTTCCCAATCCTTCCCTAATCCGATGAGACCGATGACCACGCTGTCTGGTCTCCTTCCCCAAACCAACCAACCAACCAACCAATCAGCGAGGAAAGGAATACATGGAAAACATTGACAACAAGAAGGAACAGGATTATAGGACATCAGTTGAATTACTTACATAGTACTAGAGGGAGCTACAGACCCTAAAAGTGTAGAGGAAGAGAAATACATCCAGCAAATAATTGAGGTCGTAGGTTGAAAGTGATACTCCGATATGGACGGCTTGGCACAGGAGAGGGATTCATGGTGGACCGCATCAAACCAGCAGCAGTGTGAAGAAGTTACTCTGTCTGATAGCGTGCTTGAATTTTGGCCATGTTATGGTCAGCAAAACCTCTGCTACGCAAGCAATAGCTCAAAATATTAAGTGGTTATGTGAATTAGAGCTATATTATGTTACATATACACCAAATTATTTCTTATGCTTGAAGTTTGGATACTTTTTCTGGAGCTAAGAAATGTGTCAACATACCCTACAAAAATTTTGTGTTCGGCATTCAGTTTACAAATGTCTAATCTATATTCAGTTTTACAAGGTCATTTCTACCGTTCCGTGCCTCAGTCGGTAAATGCGGAACCCTTTTAGGATAGCTTTGTTCCCCGTTTGTCTGACTGTTAAAAACCCTTTATCTCAGGAGCGGGTTGACCTGTCAAGTTGAAATTTGACAAATGCTGAGGTCTATAATCCCTTAATAGTATAAAAAATTGAAACTTATTACTCAATGCAGTCAAAAGATACGGCCATTTACGTCACATATTTTGATACTCACAAACTCGCTCATCAAAACCTACACTACTGGCCATTAAAATTGCTACACCACGAAGATGACGTGCTACAGACGCGAAATTTAATCGAAAGGAAGAAGATGCTGTGATATGCAAATGATTAGCTTTTCAGAGCATTCACACAAGGTTGGCGCCGGTGGCGACACCTAAAACGTGACGACATGAGAAAAGTTTCCAACCGATTTCTCATACACAAGCAGCAGTTGACCGGCGTTGCCTGGTGAAACGTTGTTGTGATGCCTCGTGTAAGGAGGAGAAATGTGTACCATCACGTTTCCGACTTTGATAAAAGTCGGATTGTAGCCTATCGCGATTGCGGTTTATCGTAACGTGACATTGCTGCTCACGTTGGTCGAGATCCAATGACTGTTAGCAGAATATGGAATCGGTGGCCTCAGGAGGGTAATACGGAACGCCGTGCTGGATCCCAACGGTCTCGTATCACTAGCAGTCGAGATGAAAGACATCTTATCCGCATGGCTGTAACGGATCGTGCAGCCACGTCTCGATCCCTGAGTCAACAGATGAGGGCGTTTTCAAGAGAACAACGATCTGAACGAACAGTTCGACGACGTTTGCAGCAGCATGGACTGTCAGCTCGGGGACCAGGGCTGCGGTTACTCTTGACGCTGCTTCACAGACAGGAGCGCCTGCGATGGTGTCCTCAACGATGAACCTGTGTGCACGAATGGCAAAACGTCATTTTTGCGGATGAATCCAGGTTCTGTTTACAGCATCATGATGGTCGCATCCGTGTACGGCGACATCGCGGTGAACGCACATCGGAAGCGCGTATTCGTCATCGCCACACTGGCGTATCGCCCGGCGTGATGGTATGGGGTACCATTGGTTACACGTCTCGGTCACCTCTTGTTCGCACTGAGGGCACTTTGAACAGTGGATGTTACATTTCAGATGTGTTATGACCCGTGGCTCTACCCTTCATTCGAACCCTGCGAAATCCTACATTTCAGCAGGATAATGTACGGGCCTTTCTGGATATAGAAAATGTTCGACAGCTGCCCTGGCCAGCACATTGCCCAGATCTCTCACCAATTGAAAACGCCTGGTCAATGGTGGCCGAGCAACTGGCTCGTCACAATAGGCCAGTCACTACTCTTAATGAACTGTGGTATCGTGTTGAAGCTGCATGGGCAGCTGTACCTGTACACGCCATCCAAGCTCTGACTCAATGCCCAGGCGTATAAAGACCGTTATTACGGCCAGAGGTGGTTGTTCTGGGTACTGATTTCTCAGGACCTATGCACCCAAATTGCGTGAAAATGTAATCACTTGTCAGTTATAGTATAATATATTTGTCCAATGAATACCCGTTTATCATCTGCATTTCTTCTTGGTGTAGCAATTTTAATGGCTAGTAGTGTATAATCATGAAATTTGGCACCATGGAAGGTTGCACAGTACAAGTAAAGGGAAACATCTGAACACTGCAAATTTTTGATTGCATCACTCAAAAATATTTCCTCTGTCAGTTGCTATCCGACGTCAAACTTTACTAAATTAGAAGTATCAGTAGTCTAGTCAGACAAATGTGCGAATGTTTGTTTCACATGAAACTCCATACCTACGTTCAGTAATCGCTCCCGTATATCTGATAACGCATAAAGTCCGAAACGCGTCGTATGGCAATAGAGTCATTCCCTGCCTGTTATACGACTGTTACCTGCGATCCTGTCGGCCTGAATGAAGAACGACTGAGCATTATAAAAATAGTCGTTTGCCTCTTGGATGACCTTCAGTCACTTTTATATTATTCAAATTAAAATGTTCTAGAAAATCTTGGATTTCCTAGGATCGATATCTTGCCAGTGTTAAAAACACTCACAAATGGTAGAGATTTTCGATTTCCAGAATCGATTAACTGTCTACATGCATAATTAAGTTTGTATAGAACACTCAGTGTGCCAGATCTACACTCACCTGGCACATTTTTCTTTGTTATGCAGAAGTTCGTTTTCTCATTTCGTCTATGAAATTGTGTTATTTAATATCAAACAAAGGAAAATCCAGGCTGTGATAAATACAGTATTATTAAAAGGATAGATTGTACTCGTCACATAGAGAAAAGAGGAACAATAAAAGGACCGCTAAGCATGTGAGGTTTTGGTCAAAAGGCCTCCTTCTTAAGTAGGTAACACACACACACACACACACACACACACACACACACACATTCACACATTCACACAAGCGCGACTCGCACAGACATGACCACTATCTATGGCCACTAAGGCTGGACTGTGAGTTACGTAATCTATTTTACTCTGTAGATACCTCCACTTGCCTTACTTACTACTCTTTAAACTTCGTCCACATTTTGCAGCTCTCTTTTTCGTCTACGATAGGAAGAATGATAAAGATGATAGATTTACATGTGAATACAGGCTTTCACGGTGTATACTGCTGATAAAATCTTCTCGGGCTTCCATCCGGGTAGCTGCGTCGAAAATCCACGACGTTTCGATGAGTGTCATTCTCAACATCTTCTACCGAAGTGTCGATGGACTATGTAGGATGGGGTCCCTCCACGCCCACACCAACGTGGTGACCAAACCAAAAGTTCCACTGTCACCTCCGTATAAAATGTTAGAATCAGGAGTCACAGGATGCGGGCTGTGGTGTTGCCCATGCGTCTGGGTAGGATTACTCACTGACGTGATCCATCAGGAGACAGAAAGTGGACGAAAGCGATCGAAGGGTAGCGGTTTGTAAGGGCAGAGGGAAAAAAGTGCCAAGGCAAGCGCCAAGGGGAAAAAACCTCTGCGACAGTAGGACGGGTAGTAAGGGCAGTAGCAGCTTGCTGTCTGCGACAGTGCATGCAAGGTGTGGTTATGTTAGTGTGAGGTATCGTGCATCGTTACCTTTGTCGTTGCGGGTGCTCGTTGCGGGGCCTGCTGCAGCGGCTGCGTCCCTGTAACAACCCGAGGTCGTCATACATTAGTGGGCGATCGGCCATAGATCAGCTCACAGTGTAGGGGGTGTGTGTGGCCGGTTTGCTTGTTGTGTACAGTACGGTTTCCCTGCGATTGCCTGTTTTTCTGCGGATCCAGCATCTGGGGTTGCCAGTAGTAGCTGTGTTGCAGGGGCTCGCCAGTACTGTCGTGTTAGCGTGCTATGGGCCATAGATGTTTAATTCCATGCTAATAGTGTCTATGGTTGTGGTCGTAGTTCCCCAGAGAAAGAATAAACGTGTTAGCGAGTGTCTCGTGTTTCTGTACAGTCGTGTGGAGAGCTTTTGGAATACCTGCAAGAGGGTATCTAGCCGATATTCCCGGGGAAGATTGGCGGTGCGTGTGCAACGCGGAGTATTGCTTATGATTCTGAGTACTTTGTTCTGTATGAGCTGCAGACGACGCAGGCGTGTGTGGGCAGCGTATCCCCAGACAGGGGCTGCGTACGTCATCAGGGGTCGAATAAGTATCATGTACATGGACCTAGACACCCTCCTATTCAGTGTGCTACGCCTGTTAAGCATAGGGTAGAGTTGTTTGAGCCTCGCGTTTGTTTTGTTGCTCACGTGATGAATGTGGTCCCCCCAGAGTAGTTTCCGGTCCAGCCAGACACCGATGTATTTGATGGACTTTTTTTTATATAGAGATGGGGCCCCTCCACGCCCGCACCAACGTGGTGACCAAACCAAAAGTTCTACTGTCACCTCCGTAAACATGTTAGTTATCTAGTAAGTGGATCACAGGATGCTGGGCTGTGATGTTATCCGTGCGTCTGGGTAAGACTACACATTAACGCGGTCCATCAGGTGATAGATAGTGGACGAAACGCGAGTGAGGGTAGCGATTTGAAGAGCAGAGGGAAAAAAGTGCCAAGGCTCGTGCCGTGGGAAAAAAAACCCTGCGGCAGTGGGATGGGTAGTAAGAGCAGTAGTGGCTTACTAGCTGCGATAGTTCACGCAAGGTTGGATTTGTTAGTATACGTATCATGCATCATTACCGTGGCAAGCGATGGCGATGTATCCCAGTTGCTGCAGCTGCTACATTCCTGGAACAATCAAGATCGTTATACAGTACTGGGAGATCGGCCATAGATCATCTCACTGTGTGGGGGATGTGTGGAGCTTGTCTGCACGCAGTGTACGGTACGGCTTCCCTGCGTGGTGCCAGTTATTCGGCAGTGTATTCCAGCTGGATATCCAGTAATGGCGTCTGATTAACAGGGGCTCGCCTGTACCGTTATGTTTGCGTATGCTTGGCCATAGATGTTAGGTCCGTACAAGTATGTCTTTTGGTCTTTTATGTTTTCGTCTATGGTTGTGGTCGTAGTTTCACAGATTCAGAATAAACGGGTTCTGCGAATGTCTGGAGTTTCTGTATAGTCTTGTGGAGAGTTTGTGGATTACCTCCGTGAGAGTCTCAAGTCGGTATTCCCGGTGAAGGTCCGCGATGCGTGTGTATCGTGGAGCATTGCTTATGATTCTCTTTGTTTTGTATGAGCTGCAGACGGCGCAGGCGAGTAGGCGCAGCGTATCCCCAGACAGGAGCTGCGTACGTCATCAGGGGTCGGATAAGTGTCATGTACATGGACCTCGACACCCTTCTGTTCAGTGTGCTACGCCGGTTGAGCATAGGATAGAGCTGTTTGAGCCTCGCGCTAGCTCGGTTGGTCACGTGTTGTATGTGGTCCCCCCAGAGAAATTTCCGGTCCAGCCAGACACCGAGGTATTTGACTTTCTCGCGGAAGCGTATTGGGCGTGCATGTAGAGTTATTGGTCTGCAGTAGCGGTGTTTGCGCAGTTGCTTCGGTCTTCTAGTGAACAGAACGGCCTCGCACTTGTCGACGTTTACTCCAACACGCCATATCTCCAACCAAGGCTGTAAGGCGTCAGGCAAATCCAACACCTTCCATGAAAACCCTGACATGATAAGCAAATCCAGTACTATGTCACATAGCTCGGAATAAATCGTGACATTAAATTAACCAAAGTAATACGAGTAACGAGTGAGCAAATGGAATACCACAGGCTAACACAAGAATGCCTAAATGCCTAAATGCCTTCCCACCGTGAGACAGACGCAGTTCCGAGGGGAGAAACGAGAACAGAAGCCAAGAGCAGAACCGTGTTTAGCTAGAAGGCTTTACGATAAGGGACGGACACCCAAGTCGCCAGCTAACCGCTAGGACCACCCCCCAGCACATGTTAAAAGCTAGAGTCCTCCAGACGAACAGTATAGATCTTACGATAACACAAAAAGGGCCACCCCAGCAGCAAGTCTTAGCGTGAGACTTTTTCGCGTCTCTGTTACGTTGCAAACTTTAAAAACATTGCCCCACCACGAAAAGTATAACGTTTCTCTATGGCCAAGCATACGCAAACATAATGGTACAGGCGAGCCCCTGTTAATCAGACGCCATTACTGGATATCCAGCTGGAATACACTGCCGAATAACTGGCACCACGCAGGGAAGCCGTACCGTACACTGCGTGCAGACAAGCTCCACACATCCCCCACACAGTGAGATGATCTATGGCCGATCTCCCAGTACTGTAGGCAGAGCTTAAGGTTAACATTCAGACCCTGATTGGTCAGATGAAAACACAGCCAGATAGTTTTTTTAAACCAACTTCGGTAAATTGTAGTAAGGAGAAGTTATGTTGAGTGGTACTTAAGTAAACAAATTAGTGAAATCAAAG
The DNA here is from genome assembly GCF_021461395.2 of Schistocerca americana. NCBI lineage: Eukaryota > Metazoa > Arthropoda > Insecta > Orthoptera > Acrididae > Schistocerca > Schistocerca americana. The sequence goes on along the minus strand of NC_060127.1, from coordinate 88,662,436 downwards.
TGAACTAGAAATTAGAATATAAATGGAAAACTTGGTTTAGTTTGGAGAGTTACATACTGGCACACAGCGGGCACAACAGCAGAGCAGAAGAGACAATGACTGTGAAGTCAGCAAGTTCCACATAAGCGGGCGCTGTCGTTTCAGCCGTCAGGGCATCGCCCGACCGGCTCACGTGTTATTCAGTTGTCGCATGTGAGCAAAGGCCCTCGCCTACATTCCAAGAGCCAATGACCGACGTTAAGAAGATTCTTCGAGAAGCTTTTCAACGTGACGGAAGAAGCAATGACCGGCTCACGTGTTTCTCAGTCGTCACATGCGATCAGAGGCCCCCGCCTACATTCCAAGAGCCAATGACTGAGGTCAAGAAGATTCTTCGAGAAGCTTTTCAACGTGACAGAAGAGGCAATGGCCGTGAAGTCGTTCACCTCCAGTGAACTGAAGTGAATAAATACGCGAGACGCGGTGGGCCCGACAGATGAAGACGGGGACGAAGATGAAGACGGGGACGAAGACGAAGACAGAGACGGGGACGGAGACGAAGACGAGAGACGAAGGAAGAAAAGAAGAGTAGCAGTAGTTTTCAGTCAGTTTCGGTGCTGAAGACTGTCATGCAAGAAGAGACTGCATCATGCACAGACGCACTAAGTCCGCCGCTGTAATGGAATAGCAAGCAGCAGCCGCGGCGCCAGAAGACAGAAGATAAAAGGTATTTGAAGTCTGATTTTTACGTACCCGGGTGACTCGTGAGGACGGGAAGGAGACGGCCTCACCTCAGCAGTCACCTGTGAGCTGGGATGAAGACCTGACAGCCGAAGACTGGCAAGCGGGAGTCCGTGGTTCGAGTTCGGGACACCGGTCTTGCCCAGCCACGCCGCTCCGCTGGTCGACGCACAACACACGCGGCCGCTTAGAGAAGAGAAACACTGGGACGCCACATCCAAGGTATCACCATCCGATGCACGACTTCACTCGCAATAATTAAACGGGCCACCTCGCGCTGCGCGTCTCCAGTCAACTGGGCGAGACGGCGACACGAGATACACACCGCTACGCGTAATCAGACGTCGCCGCCGCCGCCGCCGCCGCCGCCGCTGCCGCAGCAGAAGACTTCACAAACGACACAGCTGCCGCTCTCCGAACCAGAACATCCCGTAAGATACAGTTGTACAAATCTTCAATAAAAGTTATCTTATGTAAAAATGATGTTTCATTCGACCCCATACCCGAGCCAAGGAAGAACCCACCCTGCCCACATGTTGTTAAGAGAGAAAAGTTAATTTATTTAATATTTTCACCCTGACAGAATGCTTTAGAATGCTCATCCTGACAATTGACAGCATCAAAAGAGAAACCCCAGTTACATTGAGTGACAGAAGCGTCACATTTAATAACACAACTGTTACATTTGGTGTCAGAGAAAAAACCCTTTGCTCAATATGAGGTGTGAATGACAGTCACTAAAGGTCCACAGCTAGTATTTTTTAATGTGTGAAGGGATAGAGGTTTGCATAGCAGTCGTAATATTTTCTTCATTTAGAAGTGTATTTCCTCTCATGATTTTAAAAAATGGTTCAAATGGCTCTGAGCACTATGGGACTCAACTGCTGAGGTCATTAGTCCCCTAGAACTTAGAACTAGTTAAACCTAACTAACCTAAGGACATCACAAACATCCATGCCCGAGGCAGGATTCGAACCTGTGACCGTAGCGGTCTTGCGGTTCCAGACTGCAGCGCCTTTAACCGCACGGCCACTTCGGCCGGCTCATGATTTTAAGAGTTTGTCGAAAATATTTAAACATCTTTTGCATTCAGTGTAGTAAGATTGTGTAACTAACAGTTTGTAAAATGATGACACGAAATCGTACAAAGTCAGAGTCAGCACCACAAGCGGTTTCTACTGAGGAAGCTATTCAGATCTTAGTTAATCAGATAGAACAGCTTAAAAATGATAATAATGCATTATTTAAACAGTTGTGTCAGGTTAGGCAAACCAGTTCAATCCCTCCCACCCTAGATTCCTCAGCAGCAGCAGCAGCCTTAGTAACTCCTTTTTCAGGTAAACCTGGCGAGGACATAACAGCCTTTTTTGATGATTTAGTAGCAGCTGCAAAGTTAGGATCATGGTCAGATGAACAGCTCTTACAAATGATAAAGTTAAGATTGACAGGAGAGGCTAAAGCACACGTCTTATACCATGAAGAATTACGGAATGCTCCAACATTTGAGGAATTGAAGAAAGGATTGCTTAAACGTTTTCAAAAACAGAACAGCTGTAGATTTTATAGGGAAAAATTAAACACTATCACTCAGAGGCAAAACGAGTCGTTAGAAAGCTTAATAGATAGGATTAGAAAAGTTAATATTAACACCTATCAGTTGACAACTAGTGATGAAGCAAATAAGGTTATTTTACAAGAGGCAGAAAATAGAGCTCTGGATACATTTTTACGTGGGTTACCTCCTGAAACGTCCCGTCGTGTCAGGGCAGAGTTTCCTAAAAATTTAGCAGAAGCTGTATCTGTGACGACAGCTTTTGAAGAAATTGACATTGCCACCAGATACAAGGAGAAGCGAAATATATTTTCAGCAGGAGTACGATGTTTTAGGTGCGATCGACACGGACATATAGCAAAAAACTGCAGACAACCTCACTGCACTAATTGTCAAAGAATAGGTCACACATTCAAGGAATGCAGGTCTAAGAAAGTTTTTGGAAATAGAAATCAGTTAAACTCCAACGGGAATGTCGGAGCCGCCGCCAGGCGTTCCCAATAAAATTTCATGCCATTAAGGCGAATGTGAAGGCGGAATGGTGGTTATCTGCTACCATACAGGATAAAGAGGCAAGGATACTGGTGGATACAGGCGCAAACGTATCAATAGTAAGTAATGAATGTATTGGAGAAAAGAAATATGACCCTCCAAGGTATAGATTGAGTGGAGTAGGAGGAGGTACAGTTAAGTCATTAGGATGTACATCATTGATTTTCTATATTCACGGTGTACAATTTCAGGAAGATGTAGAAGTGGTAACAAAGGTAACTGACGGGTACGACGCGATCCTAGGGTTGGATTTCCTGAATAAACATCACGCTAAAATCTACCTCAGACAGCAAACTGTAGAACTTAGCGGAATAGTGTTTCAGCTAGGTGACACCGCTGCAAAGGGCCCTCTGCCGCAAGATTTCCCTAACCGGAAGGCGAAATCAACTATACTGCGTGCAACGTCCTTGAAGGTTGATTCGCGGGATCAGATACCATCTGGCTCAGGAAAACTTCTCTGGATGACCGTTGACCACGAAGTACCTACAGATACAGTGTGTCTAATAGAGCCTTTAGAGGAAAATGAGGAATTAGATGTATCACATTGTTTTGTACGTAGGAGTGTTGTACGGGTTCAAGACGTTGAGGGAGAAAGAAAAGTACCGGTACATATTGACAATTTCGGAGTGGGGGACAAAGAGTTGCATAAGGGAATATTAGTAGCTACAGTCAGTACTTTTGAAGAAGATTTCATTTGGTCAGATATTAATGATGGTCAGAAACCAGACGCCTATAAAACCGCATTGCGCCAGAAGATTGAACATTTGAAAGGAAAGGGTACAGACATGATAGAAGCAGTTTTAGTTGAGTTCCAAGATTTATTTAATGCAGAAGGTCCATTGCCAGCAACAGACATCACACAGCATAGGATCCCAGCAGGAAATACCCCCCCCCCCCAGTTTATAGGAAGCCTTATAGAGTTCCGCATCACTTACAGCCAGTACTGGATGAATTTTTGGAACAGCATCTAAAAGATGGAATTATGGAATATTCTGATTCGCCTTATAATTCAAATATTGTAATTATTCCAAAGAAGTCTCCCGACGGTACGAAACGATATAGATTTTGTTGTGACTACAGACACCTTAACAAACAAACTATCTCAGATGTTTATCCTCTTCCAAACATTACAGATATCATTGACAGTTTGGGTAACAGTAAATACTTTTCAACAATCGATCTACGTAGCGGATATCATCAATTGGAAGTTGCTCCTGAAGATAGGCATAAAACAGCATTTTCTACCCCTGGAGGCCACTGGCAATTTAAAAGAATGCCTTTCGGTTTGAAAAATGCACCAGCAACTTTTCAAAGACTACTCGATGGAGTATTGCGGGGACTCAAAACTCAGCAATGTTGTGTATATCTAGACGATATTATTGTATTCTCCAGAGACATTAATGAACATGCTGTGCGTCTGCGTAATGTTTTTCAGAGACTTAGAAAAGCTAAATTAACATTAAATATGGAAAAATGTACTTTTGCATTGACAGAGGTTACATACCTAGGGCATGTCATTAGTGAAAAAGGAATTAAAACAGATCCTCGATTAATTTCGGCAGTTAAGGACTTCCCAACACCACAACGCGTTAAGGAAGTACAAAGTTTCATTGGTCTCGCATCGTATTACCGAAAATATGTTCAAAGTTTTGTTGAAATTGCCTGACCCTTAACCCAATTATTGAAAAAGGGTGCAAAATTTCATTGGTCTGAAGATTGTGAATCTGCATTTCAAACCCTTAAAGATAAGTTAACACACAGTCCTGTATTAGCCTACCCAGATTATAATAAAGAATTTATTTTATCCTGTGACGCAAGTGGTCATTCAGTAGGAGTTGTTTTGAGTCAGAATATTAATGGCGCGGAACACCCCATAGCCTACGCTTCGAGACAACTAACAACGGCAGAAAGAAATTATTCCACAACGGAGAAAGAGTTGTTAAGTGTTATTTATGGTATCAAATACTTTAAATGCTACTTGCATGGTAGAAAATTCAAGGTTATTACAGACCACGCAGCTTTAAAATGGTTGCTTGGATTAAAGGATCCATCTAGTCGTCTTACCCGTTGGGCCCTATGTCTTTCCGAAATGGATTTCGAAGTTATCCATAAACCAGGCAAAAAACACACGAATGCAGATTGCCTAAGTCGGAACATAGCACTTTTGGAAGCAACAGGCCGAGATACTGAGGACTGGAGAAAGGCACAAGATGAGGATACAGAATGTAAAAAATACGCAACTCAAAAACAATTTTGCTTTGAAGATGGTGTATTATGCCGTAAAACAAAACTTGGACCGCGAATTGTTGTTCCCCAACACCTTAGACAAGAAATAATGGCAGAGGCCCACGATCATATCCTTGCACGACACGGTGGACAGCAGACAACCGAAAGACGAGTAGCAGAGCGATTTTGGTAGCAAACCAGAAAGCAGGATGTTGCGCAGTACGTTCGTAATTGCATTGCGTGCGCACAACGAGCTGAACTTTCTCGTTTGAAAGTACCCTTACAGAGGCTCCCCGAGGCTTCATGTCCATTTCAAATCTGTGGACTGGATCTCTACGGGCCATTTCATAAAACACCTGCTGGTAATAAGTATGTTCTTACAATTATAGATCACTTTTCACGCTACCTAGCTATGGTGAGTCTCCCAGATCAGCAAGCAAATACAGTTGCCTAAGCTTTAGTTAACAACTGAATACTTAAATTTGGCGTAAATGAAGCTATTGTCACAGATCAGGGATCTAATTTTATGTCTGAACTAATGAAACAGCTATGCCACTTACTAAAAATACGCAAATTACGCACAACTCCGTTACACCCTCAGTGCAACGGGCGCACAGAAAGAGTTCATCGGACAATTGGCAAGATGCTTAGTTATTATATTAACGAACAACATTCTAATTGGGATACGTATTTACCAATAATCGTGTCGGTATACAACGCCAAAACGCATGAAGCAACTGGCATGTCACCTTATGAAGTGGTTTATGGAAAAAAAATGCCGTCCCCTTTTGATGTAATCAGGCAGAAAAACGGAAAAGTCGGAGAAACAGTAAGAGATTTCAGTCGAATGATGAAGGAGGTATGGAAAAAGGTTCATAAATCTAGTACAAAGGCTTTGGAACGACAGGAAAGATTAGGTAATACCCAAGCTAAATATCCAAATTACAAAATCGGTCAGTGGGTTATGCTTTCAACTCCTTACATAGCGAAAGGAAAAACGAAGAAATTTGTAACAAACTACAGAGATCCTTATCAAATTATTGAGATCACGTCACCAGTCAACGTTAAATTGCGACTGCCCACCCGAACTACCATTGTCCATGCAAGTCGTTTAAAACCTTTTAAGGGCGCTCCAGATGTAATTCCTTCAACAATAGTGTCTGCTTTTCCGAAGGGTGGAGAAAGTTCCCGAAAAGGAAAAAGGATGGCCACGCCAGCACAACATACTGACACGGCACAATACAATCTTCGACCAAGAGTGCGAATGTCCTAGTTGAATCTTAGTAGACTGTGGACAGTATACAAATGTAAATAATTAATAAATTATAATGGTTTATTTTTTAAGAAAGAAAAGTTGAACGTAGAAACATGTAGATCTTGTAGTTAACAATGTATTTCCTCTTTTCTTGATTTTTGTTTTTACTAGGTTGGTAGGTTCATAACCATGTTGTTTGCTTTTTTCAGAAAACGCCATGCAAGCATTTCCTACATAAAACCTATCCTACCTCAATTACTCCCTTGACAGTTCCCTTCTGAAGTCATTAGATATGTCATATACTCGCAGCAAGGCAAAATTGATGCCAATGTTATGATGCAACATGTCTTACAATGAAAAGGTGAACACAAAACTAAAATTATAATGCTAGGAACGGGTATATCTGGAACCTTTGTGTTGGTGTTTCTGCTTTGTACAGTTTTCTTTTATTTGAGACGAAAAATAAGCCAAATAATAATATACCACTTCATCAAATCCCTGTTAACTGGATACCACACTCTTAACTGGTGTACTTCAGCAGTTACTTTTGAGCATTAGTGTATTAATTTTGTTTATTGTACTTCATTCTTTATTAAACAGTCTCTTGTTAACATAAACAATACTGTAGAATAGATATTCTTGCATTAGTATTGGGTAGATTAAACAGCTGTTGCTCTGTAATTTTCTAAGTGCAAAATCTATTTTTTGTTTATTCATTGTCATCAAGATTTGTTACACTTATTACAACTATTTATGTAAGAACTATGTGATTCATGACCATACAGTGCTTTTGTAAAGTGATAAACTATTTTCCACATACTTAATGTGAAGCGTGTGTAAAGTCGAGAGGTTTCAGTGCTTGTGCTTTTTCCGTGTGAAGAGTGGAGGAATGTTGAGTGGTAAATTCGAGGGCGAATTTCTCCGAAGGGTGGAGGAATGTTGAGTGGTACTTAAGTAAATAAATTAGTGAAATCAAAGTGAACTAGAAATTAGAATATAAATGGAAAACTTGGTTTAGTTTGGAGAGTTACATACTGGCACACAGCGGGCACAACAGCAGAGCAGAAGAAACAATGACCATGAAGTCAGCAAGTTCCACATAAGCGGGCACTGTCGATTCAGCCGTCAGGGCATCGCCCGACCGGCTCACGTGTTTCTCAGTTGTCGCATGTGAGCAAAGGCCCTCGCCTACATTCCAAGAGCCAATGACCGACGTTAAGAAGATTCTTCGAGAAGCTTTTCAACGTGACAGAAGAGGCAATGGCCGTGAAGTCGTTCACCTCCAGTGAACTGAAGTGAATAAATACGCGAGACGCGGTGGGCCCGACAGATGAAGACGGGGACGAAGACGAAGACGGGGACGAAGACGAAGACAGAGATGGGGACGGAGACGAAGATGAGAGACGAAGGAAGAAAAGAAGAGTAGCAGTAGTTTTCAGTCAGTTTCGGTGCTGAAGACCGTCATGCAAGAAGAGACTGTATCATGCACAGACTTACCAAGTCTGTAATGAAATAGCAAGCAGCAACCGCGGCGCCAGAAGACAGAAGATAAAAGGTATTTGAAGTCTGATTTTTACGTACCCGGGTGACTCGTGAGGATGGGAAGGAGACGGCCTCACCTCAGCAGTCACCTGTGAGCTGGGATGAAGACCTGACAGCCGAAGACTGGCAAGCGGGAGTCCGTGGTTCGAGTTCGGGACACTGGCCTTGCCCCGCCGCGCCGCTCCGCTGGTCGACGCACAACACACGCGGCCGCTTAGAGAAGAGAAACACTGGGACGCCACATCCAAGGTATCACCATCCGATGCACGACTTCGCTCGCAATAATTAAACGGGCCACCTCGCGCTGCGCGTCTCCAGTCAACTGGGCGAGACGGCGACACGAGATACACACCGCTACGCGTTATCAGACGCCGCCGCCGCCGCCGCCGCCGCTGCCGCAGCAGAAGACTTCACAAACGACACAGCTGCCGCTCTCCGAACCAGAACATCCCGTAAGATACAGTTGCACAAATCTTCAATAAAAGTTATCTTATGTAAAAATGATGTTTCATTCGACCTCATACCCGAGCCAAGGAAGAACCCACCCTGCCCACATGTTGTTAAGAGAGAAAAGTTAATTTATTTAATATTTTCACCCTGACAGAATGCTTTAGAATGCTCATCCTGACAACTGATAGCATCAAAAGAGAAAACCCAGTTACATTGAGTGACAGAAGTGTCACATTTAGTAACACAACTGTTACAGTTAGGAGAGAGTTGATTCCGAGACGGCAAGGTGAGAGGAGCTGTGCTGTCTGCCGCCCCCTCACGAACACCGAGAAGGTAATGAAGGCACGCGATGCTGCATAACAGCGCATAAAGCTTCACTCAGAACTGCAGAAGTCTCATCTGTTACACCCCCTTTTTGCGTAATACTAGTGTCGATCGTCAATTAAAGCTCATGGTGTTCACATTTGCCACTTGAAGTAAAAATCTGAAACGCAATGATTTTTCTGTTATATAGTTATTGAGAAGCCACATCAGCCACTGTAATTTACGACAAGTTAGATAAGTAGCTAAAGATAATTGAGGGTCACTGTAGACCATTTTGATAGTTTTCTCTTTTGTGAAACTTAATTTAAACCTAGATTATAGATGTGATATGGCATAGGTCATCCTTCGATCCATTGTAGAACTTGTAAACCCATTCAGGGAATATTCGTTCACATTTTTGTTGAACGCAGTTGGTTTTTACCATCCTGTATTAAAACATTTCCTTTTATCAGTTGTGCAGTTTATAAACAATGTTCTGTGAATAGAATAAATTTTCCAATGGTAAACTTAACTGCTTTTTCGACGTTATTTTACCAGCTAACTAAAAATAGGAAAGCCTTGAACCCCTTCCACTAAATTTAGTTAGTATTAAGATTCTTTTACAGGGAGTGCAGTGGAGCTGACGTTGAAATCATTAAGTGTTTGGTTATATCATCGCTAGTCTCACTGAACTCTTCTGAATACATGTCATGTGTAGTCTGACGTCTCCTTACCAGCAACAGGTCCCAGGTTCAAGCTAGTCAATTCCCTAAAAAACACGCCCAGAGTGTCATTGGGCGAAAGAGGTAGGGAGACACGATATAGAACAAACAGACACCATGCAGAATGTTAGAAGGCTCAGCCACTCTGAGTGCCGTCTGTAGGCGTGACGAAATGTTTGATGGTTTCCAATCTTGCGTGAGGGTGGCTGTGTCATCCGCGTAGATTGCCATCGTTGTGTTGTGTGTGGTTGGGAGATCGTTTATATAGAGGTTAAACAGTAGGGGCCCTAGGATGCTTCCCTGGGGTACTCCCACGTGTATACCGTGTCGTGTTGATTGTTTTCCCTGCACATCAGTATTTAAACTCCTGTCTGTGAGGTATGAGTGTATTAGACGCACCAGCCCGTCGGGGAATCCCGCATCGCTGAGTTTGCGGATGAGGCCGTTGTGCCATAGGCGGTCGAAAGCCTTTTCGATGTCCAGGAACACCGCCCCTGTAGCTTTGTTTATGTTGAAGCCATATGTTATATGTTCAACGACCCATAGGAGTTGTTGTGTTGTGGAGTGGTGATTCCTGAAGCCGAATTGCACCGGTCTCAGGATGTCATTTGTTACGCAGTGCCTAGTGATGCGTTTGAGAATCACCTTCTGCACAATCTTACTGAGCGAGCTCAGAAGGCTGATGGGTCGGCAATTTTGTAGGAGGCTGTGGTCTTTCCCCGGCTTCCTGAACATCAGAACCTTGGCCGTCTTCCAAAAGGCGGGGAAGTGTTTTAGTATGGCATTCATTATGTGTGTTAGGTACTCAGTTGCTTTATCCGTGAACTCCTGCAGGACACGGTTTTGAATGCCATTATGATCAGGGGCTTTCCTAGCAGCGGAATGCATTATAGCCCAGGAGACTTCGGCTGTGCTAGCATGTCGAATGTCGTCGCGCGTTGGTTAGGCTAGAATGCGTGTAACCTCTTGGTCAGTAGCAAGTGTGAACACTGGATCTGATGGTACCAGGTTCGGTGTGAATGACGCTGCGAGTGTGCGGGCCATTAGTTCTGCTTTCTCTTCCGCTGAGTATGCAGGTCCGTCAGGCCCTTGAAGCGTTGGGGTGTACATTTTCTCCCTGGTGATGTGTCGGGCTAGTTGCCACACGCCAGGTCGTGCGGTGTCCAGCCCTTCGAGTTTTTGGTTCCACTGTTGTGTTCTGTGTGTTTGTATTTTATCGTGTATGATGCCCTGTAGTCTGTTAATGTGCCGTTTGAAGTACGGACGCCTGGTGCGCTGCCATTGTCTCCTGAGGCGATTCCTCATTGAGATTAGGCCCAGGATTTCCTGGGGCAGGGCCGCACTGTGTTGTTGTGAAGTGCGATCAGGTATGGTGCCTGCCATTGCGTCCTGGACGGCGTTAGTGAGGGTTTCTACTGCCTCGTCAATTTGTGCTGTTTCATTAATTTCGTATATGGGTGGGATGTGGCTATCGAGCGTTTCCTTGAACACTGTCCAATTCGCACACCCGTAGTCCAACATCTTGCGTTGTTCCGTGTGCTGCAGTGTTTCCTCAATGTATAGTATTACAGGTTGGTGGTTTGAGGGCAGATCGTTTTCAACGGCAACATTGAGTGTCGATGTAATGCCCTTGATGAGGGCCATGACTATCACGTCTGGCCTGTGTCCCCTCTGATAGGGAATGTGCGTCGGTTCAGTCGGCGCTAGTGTAATGTAGTTTCTGCCTAGTGAATGTTCGTACAGTTTTTTGCCGTTGGGATTTCGTATGCGTGAATTCCAATCTGGGTGTTTTGCGTTCAGATCTCCAGCGACTATTACTCGCGGTGAAATGTTGAGTAATGTGCTGATATAGCGTGTTGAAATGCCTACAGGGCTGTTGTATACCGATATCAGTGTGGTGTAAGCTCCGTTGAACTTGACTCTGACGGCCGTAGCCTCGATTTTTTTCAGTTCGCGGCCGTCATCTATATATGGCTGGCCAACGGCGCGCGGCGGCTGTCCCTCCCCTCCCCTCCTACCGGCGCTGGGTGGGTGGTGGTGGTGGGGGGGGGGGGGGGGGGGGGGGGAAGCGCGTGTGGGTGGGCTACGCTGGCCGTCTGCCGCGTTAGTCTAGCTTAGAATCGTGAAGCGTTAGCAGCTGAGCACGGTCCCAGCAGATAGCTGCCATTGCAGGGCTCAACGCAGAACCTAAATTGTAGCCCTCGTCCCTGTTGACGAGATTGTCATGTAATCTCATTTCGACTGATTCCTTGATGACGCTCTCCCAGAAGCCACTGGCTCGGCAAAGCATTTTCGTTTCTGGGTTCTGACACGGCCGATTTGTCCTTGTGCCCCAGCCGCACGCATCTAATGTGTTCCTGGCAGCGTTACGAGATGCAGCGTTGTGTTTGACCAATGTACTGGAGCCCACATTCGCACGGTATACTATATACAGGGTGGTCCATTGATAGTGACTGGGCCAAATATCTCCCGAAATAAGCGTCAAACGAAAAAATTACAAAGAACGAAACTTGTCTAGGTTGAAGGGGGAAATCAGATGGCGCTATGGTTGGCCCTCTAGATGGCGCTGCCATAGGTTACACGGATATCAACTGCATTTTTTTAAATAGGAACTCCCATTTTTATTATATATTCGTGTAGTACGTAACGAAATATGAATGTTACAGTTGCACCACTTTTTTCGCTTTGTGATGGCGCTGTAATAGTCACAAACGTATAAGTACGTGGTATCACGTAACATTCCGCCAGTGCGGGCGGTATCTGCTTCGTAATACATTACCCGTGTTAAAATGGACCGTTTACCAATTGCGGAAACGGTCGAAATCGTGTTGATGTATAGCTATTGTGATCAAAATGCCCAACGGGCGTGTGTTATGTATGCTTCTCGGTCTCCTGGATGACATCATCCAAGTGTCCGGACAGTTCGCCGGATAGTTGCGTTATTTAAGGAAACAGGACGTTATCAGCCACATGTGAAACGTCAACCACGACCTGCAACTAATGATGATGCCCAAGTAGGTGTTTCAGCTGCTGTTGCGGCTAATCCGCACATCAGTAGCAGACAAACTGCGCGAGAAACGGGAATCTGAAAAACGTCGGTGTTGAGAATGCTACATCAACATCGATTACACCCGTACCATATTTCTATGCACCAGCAATTGCATGGCGACGACTTTGAACGTCGTGTACAGTACTGCCACTGACCACAAGAGAAATTACGGGCCGATCACAGATTTTTTGCACGCGTTCTATTTAGCGACGAAGCGTCATTCACCAACACCGGTAACGTAAACCGGCATAATATGCACTATTGGGCAACGGAAAATCCACGATGGCTGCGACAAGTGGAACATCAGCGACCTTGGCGGGTTAATGTATGGTGCGGCATTACGTGAGGAAGGATAATTGGCGCCCATTTCATCGATGGCAATCTAAATGGTGCAATGTATGTTGGTTTCCTACGTAATGTTCTACCGTTGTTACTACAAGATGTTTCACTGCATGACAGAATGGCGATGTACTTCCAACATGATGGATGTCCGGCACATAGCTCGCGTGCGGTTGAAGCAGCATTGAATAGCATATTTCATGACAGGTGGATTGATCGTCGAAGCACCATACCGTGGCCCGCACGTTCACCGGATCTGACGTCCCCGGATTTCTTTCTATGGGGAAAGTTGAAGGATATTTGCTATCGTGATCCACCGACAACGCCTGACAACATGCGTCAGCGCATTGTCAATGCATATGCGAACATTACGAAGGTGAACTACTCGCTGTTGGGAGGAATGTCGTTACACGTATTGCCAAATGCATTGAGGTTGACGGACATCATTTTGAGCATTTATTGCATCAATGTGGTATTTACAGGTAATCACGATGTAACAGCATGCATTCTCAGGAATGATAAGTTCACGAAGGTACATGTATCACATTGGAACAACCGAAATAAAATGTTCAAACGTACCTACGTTTTGTATTTTAATTTTAAAAAACCTACCTATTACCAACTGTTCGTCTAAAACTGTGAGCCATATGTTTGTGACTACTACAGCGCCATCTATCACAAAGCGAAAAAAGTGGTCCAACTGAAATATTCATATTTCTTTACGTACTACACGAATATGTAATAAAAAATGGGGGTTCCTATTTTTAAAAAACGCAGTTAATATCCGTTTCACCCATGGCAGCGCCATCTAGCGGGCCAACGATAGCGCCATCTGGTTTCCCCCTTCTAGCTAGACAAGTTTCGTTCGTTGAAGTTTTTTCGTTTGGCGCTTATTTCGTGAGATATTTGGCCCGGTCACGATCAATGGACCACCTTGTATATACTGGGAATTTGTAGCTGCAATTCGTCCTTCACTGAGGCCAGTAACTCTTTCGTTTTTGGAGGTGGTCGAAAAATTGCGTTGATGTTTGAAACGCCCTGCTTAACCGGCAGGACGGGACAGACAGAATAAATTGTGGAAAGGGGCTAAAATAAGGGGCTGTCAGTTGCACTCGAACATACAACTTTATTATTTGATCAAACATTACAAGTGCAAAAAAATTTTTTAAACATACAGCTTTACTCTTTGGGACTTAATTACCGGCTGAAAGCGACTTTGATTTAAAAATGGCTCGAAGCCAATAACTTAAAACGCAAGCATAATCAGAAATTTGAAAGGAAAGCCTTACCTTAAAACAGTTCTTTGGTTAGGCTAAAATAAACAAGTGAAATTCAAATCGGCTGAAGGCCGAAAAGTTAAAACTCCAAACCTTTTTTTTAAATACCAAAGTCCTTACGTGAAAGAGTTTTTTAATTTAGGCTGAAGGCGTTAAGAACAAACAACTGAAACTCAAACCGGGTGAAGGCCGAAGACTTAAAAATTAGATAGGTTGAAGTAAACCAGTTAAATTCAAATCGGCAGAAGGCCGAAGACTTAAAAATCCAAAATTTTTTTTTAAATGCCAAAGGGCTTACGTGAAACAGTACTTTAAAGTAGGCTGAAGGCCGTAAAACAACTCGAATTTAACACACAAATCCGGCTAGAAGCCATACAAGCACCAACAACAAGAACAAATTATTAAAAAAAATGCAGTAGACCCAAGGGCGCCCAGATGTTCGACGGTCGGCCTGTAATTCAAACACTAACGCTCGCTTAGGTGAGACAGTCGGGCCAACCATTCACGATCCGACGACAAGCTAACCAACCGACAGTCAGCGGACCCACCGACCAGATAACTTCCACTTCACCCGACCAGGGCACAACAGCAAGTTCAACGGAACAACGTAGAAGATATTGGCGCCCGCAACCAATCATACACGGAGCTGTCAAACTGCACACCGTGCTGGACAGCAACAACACGATAAGGTAACTACAAAAAATGGTTCAAATGGCTCCGAGCACTATAGGACTTAACATCTGAGGTCATCAGTCCCCTAGAACTTAGAACTACTTAAACCTAACTAACCTAAGGACATCACACACATCCAAGCCCGAGGCAGGATTCGAAACTGCGACCGTAGCAGTGGCGCGGTTCCGGACTGAAGCACCTAGAACGGCTCGGCCACCGCGGCCGTCTGAGGAAACTACACTCCCTGAAATTTACGTCAACGGCCAGGGCAGGTAACCGGAACGTTAACAAGGCAGAAGATTCCGCTGGTACACTTCAATTCAAATAACCAAATGTAGTGAAAATCAACCGGAGGGTGGCTAGAATTTTCCAACTTGAAAACCACGTTGTTGCTTGCGGGAATATCCCAACAGCCGAAAACGAACTCCAAACGACACAATGTGAACAGTCTTGACTTGCAGGTAGGTTAAATCAAAACTCGTAGCAATGGGAACAGCGCCACACACTCCGAGACTGCGTAGAGACCGCCAGCGGGCCCCGGCCAAACCACGCCCCGCCGAGAATTCCTCACTGCTCCACGCCAACCGACCATCTCCTCAGAACCAATACGCCGATAACTTTTAAAGTAACTTATCAATTAAAATCACACAAACTACACGAACACTTGCACTGCTAACGGCAGTGACTGTACAGTAACAGGGACGAATCATGAATCAGCACACACAGCCAACCCATTAGCGATCGCCGGCCAAATACACGTCGTCCGGCAAGACGACCTACCGACGAGCAACCAAAGTCGTCGCCACTCCAATCACGTGTGTGTTGCCAACCGTCAGACGAGTCATGGTGGTCCGGACCTCACTGATGCCATGCGCCGACTGAACTTGTACCGCATGCCAACTCGAACACTGCCAGCTCCGAACTAACTCAAACAACACACGACGACCGGGAAGTAATAGCAGTCCAGCAAAGATAATACAGCAGGGCCTATATCGATAAACGCTGCTGCTGCCACTCACGGGCAGGCAAGGCAGCAACTCAGTGACACCAGTAATTGAAAATTAACATAACGAGGTAGCAGTAGGTAAAAACAAGATGTAAAACAAGAAATGGCATGAACACCAGCCACGCACGTCTCAATGATGTTTTTCCCCATTATTCTCGCAATTTTGGCTCACGGGTGCCCAATGTATGGGATAAAGGCGAGTTTCTTTTCCTCTCCTCTTCTTTTTGGATGGCTGCGTCACTCTTTTTCTTCCTCAATGCACATCTAATGCGCGCTTCACTGTAACCACTCTGACGAAACACATCCTCAAGGTGCTGCAGCTCAGCTGGAAGACTGTCTTTGTCACAGATGGCTCCTGCTCTGTGAACCAGCGTCGTTAGAACAGTTCGCAACTACGCTGGGAGGTGGCAGCTCGGAGCATGGAGATGTAGGTCCGTGTGGGTCTTCGTTCTGCATACTGCATGACCTAGAGTGCCGTCTGATTTTCTCCTTATAAGAATATCCAAAAATGGAAGGCATGCATCTTGTTCTAACTCCATTGTGAACTGGGTGTTTTTGTGAATGCTGTTCAGGTGTTTTCATTTGGGGCTTCTCTTCCATGTTCCCACACAACGAATGTGTCATCAGTGTAACAGAAGAAGAGTTTAGGTTTAAGCTGTGCCGTTTCTAGTGCCAGCTCCTCGAAGTGCTCCATATAGAGACTGGCAATCCCTGGAGCAAGTGGGGAACCCATGGCTACCCCATCAGCCTGTTCATAAAATTCTCCGTCGTATCTGAAATAGGTTGTGGTGAGAACATGTTCAAATAATTTTACTATCTTGGGCTCGAAATGATCTTCCAAGAGTACCAAGGCACTCTGAAGTGGTACACGCGTAAAGAGTGATATTACGTCAAAGCCCACAAGAAGACCTTCTTTCTGCAGCCGCATCTGCTTCAGTGTGGTTACGAATTCGGCAGAATTCCTCACGTGATGACTGCAGTGGCCCACTGTAGGTTTTAGAAGCGAGGCTAGATGCTTCGCTACTCCATATGTAGGTGCATTAATGTTGCTCATTATAGGGCGAAGAGGTACCCCATCCTTATGAACCTTGGGCAGCCCATACAGCCGTGGAGGTGCTGGGGCCCTGGGGTAGAGTCGTCTCACATCCTCTTTCGTTAGATCCGATTGGTTGAGCAAAGCTATGGTTTTCCTTGTTATCTTCGGTGTTTGATCTTTCTTCAGCTTCTTGTAGGCCGAATCCTGCAGCAAAATACACTTCTAACCATTAAAATTTCTTGCGTTGTTCCGTGTGCTGCAGTGTTTCCTCAATGTATAGTATTACAGGTTGGTGGTTTGAGGGCAGATCGTTTTCAACGGCAACATTGAGTGTCGATGTAATGCCCTTGATGAGGGCCATGACTATCACGTCTGGCCTGTGTCCCCTCTGATAGGGAATGTGCGTCGGTTCAGTCGGCGCTAGTGTAATGTAGTTTCTGCCTAGCGAATTTTCGTACAGTTTTTTGCCGTTGGGATTTCGTATGCGTGAATTCCAATCTGGGTGTTTTGCGTTCAGATCTCCTGCTACTATTACTCGCGGTGAAATGTTGAGTAATGTGCTGATATAGCGTGTTGAAATGCCTACAGGGCTGTTGTATACCGATATCAGTGTGGTGTAGGCTCCGTTGAACTTGACTCTGACGGCCGTAGCCTCGATTTTTTTCAGTTCGCGGCCGTCATCTATATATGGCTGGCCAACGGCGGGCGGCGGCTGTCCCTCCCCACCCCTACTACCGGTGCTGGGCGGGTGGTTGGCGGGGGGGGGGGGGGGGGAGGCGCGTGTGGGTGGGCTACGCTGGCCGTCTGCCGCGTTTTTAGTCTAGCTTAGAATCGTGAAGCGTTAGCAGCTGAGCACGGTCCCGGCAGATAGCTGCCATTGCAGGGCTCAACGCAGAACCTAAATTGTAGCCCTCGTCCCTGTTGACGAGATTGTCATGTAATCTCATTTCGACTGATTCCTTGATGACGCTCTCCCAGAAGCCACTGGCTCGGCAAAGCATTTTCGTTTCTTCAAATTGGAAGGTGAGTCCCCCGTCGAGGCTGGGTTCTGCCACGGCCGATTTGTCCTTGTGCCCCAGCCGCACGCATCTAATGTGTTCCTGGCAGCGTTGCGAGATGCAGCGTTGTGTTTTACCAATGTACTGGAGCCCACATTCGCACGGTATACTATATACAGGGTGGTCCATTGATAGTGACTGGGCCAAATATCTCCCGAAATAAGCGTCAAACGAAAAAATTACAAAGAACGAAACTTGTCTAGGTTGAAGGAGGAAATCAGATGGCGCTATGGCTGGCCCTCTAGATGGCGCTGCCATAGGTTAAACGGATATCAACTGCATTTTTTTAAATAGGAACTCCCATTTTTATTACATATTCGTGTAGTACGCAAAGAAATATGAATGTTACAGTTGCACCACTTTTTTCGCTTTGTGATGGCGCTGTAATAGTCACAAACGTATAAGTACGTGGTATCACGTAACATTCCGCCAGTGCGGACGGTATTTGCATCGTGATACATTACCCGTGTTAAAATGGACCGTTTACCAATTGCGGAAACGGTCGAAATCGTGTTGATGTATAGCTATTGTGATCAAAATGCCCAACGGGCGTGTGTTATGTATGCTTCTCGGTCTCCTGGATGACATCATCCAAGTGTCCGGACAGTTCGCCGGATAGTTGCGTTATTTAAGGAAACAGGAAGTTATCAGCCACATGTGAAACGTCAACCACGACCTGCAACTAATGATGATGCCCAAGTAGGTGTTTCAGCTGCTGTTGCGGCTAATCCGCACATCAGTAGCAGACAAACTGCGCGAGAACCGGGAATCTCAAAAACGTCGGTGTTGAGAATGCTACATCAACATCGATTGCACCCGTACAATGTTTCTATGCACCAGCAATTGCATGGCGACGACTTTGAACGTCGTGTACAGTACTGCCACTGGCCACAAGAGAAATTACGGGCCGATCACAGATTTTTTGCACGCGTTCTATTTAGCGACGAAGCGTCATTCACCAACACCGGTAACGTAAACCGGCATAATATGCACTATTGGGCAACGGAAAATCAAAGATGGCTGCGACAAGTGGAACATCAGCGACCTTGGCGGGTTAATGTATGGTGCGGCATTACGTGAGGAAGGATAATTGGCGCCCATTTTATCGATGGCAATCTAAATGGTGCAATGTATGTTGGTTTCCTACGTAATGTTCTACCGTTGTTACTACAAGATGTTTCACTGCATGACAGAATGGCGATGTACTTCCAACATGATGGATGTCCGGCACATAGCTCGCGTGCGGTTGAAGCGGCATTGAATAGCATATTTCATGACAGGTGGATTGATCGTCGAAGCACCATACCGTGGCCCGCACGTTCACCGGATCTGACGTCCCCGGATTTCTTTCTATGGGGAAAGTTGAAGGATATTTGCTATCGTGATCCACCGATAACGCCTGACAACATGCGTCAGCGCATTGTCAATGCATATGCGAACATTACGAAGGTGAACTACTCGCTGTTGGGAGGAATGTCGTTACACGTATTGCCAAATGCATTGAGGTTGACGGACATCATTTTGAGCATTTATTGCATTAATGTGGTATTTACAGGTAATCACGATGTAACAGCATGCATTCTCAGGAATGATAAGTTCACGAAGGTACATGTATCACATTGGAACAACCGAAATAAAATGTTCAAACGTACCTACGTTTTGTATTTTAATTTTAAAAAACCTACCTATTACCAACTGTTCGTCTAAAACTGTGAGCCATATGTTTGTGACTACTACAGCGCCATCTATCACAAAGCGAAAAAAGTGGTCCAACTGAAATATTCATATTTCTTTACGTACTACACGAATATGTAATAAAAAATGGGGGTTCCTATTTTTAAAAAACGCAGTTAATATCCGTTTCACCCATGGCAGCGCCATCTAGTGGGCCAACGATTGCGCCATCTGGTTTCCCCCTTCCAGCTAGACAAGTTTCGTTCGTTGAAGTTTTTTCGTTTGGCGCTTATTTCGTGAGATATTTGGCCCGGTCACGATCAATGGACCACCTTGTATATACTGGGAATTTGTAGCTGCAATTCGTCCTTCACCGAGCCCAGTAACTCTTTCGTTTTTGGAGGTGGTCGAAAAATTGCTTTGATGTTTGAAACGCCCTGCTTAACCGGCAGGACAGGACAGACAGAATAAATTGTGGAAAGGGGCTAAAATAAGGGGCTGTCAGTTGCACTCGAACATACAACTTTATTATTTGATCAAACATTACAAGTGCAAAAAATTTTTTTAAACATACAGCTTTACTCTTTGGGACTTAATTACCGGCTGAAAGCGACTTGGATTTAAAAATGGCTCGAGGCCAATAACTTAAAACGCAAGCAGAATCAGAAATTTAAAAGGAAAGCCTTACCTTAAAACAGTTCTTTGGTTAGGCTAAAATAAACAAGTGAAATTCAAATCGGCTGAAGGCCGAAAAGTTAAAACTCCAAGCCTTTTTTTTTTAAATACCAAAGTCCTTACGTGAAAGAGTTTTTTAATTTAAGCTGAAGGCGTTAAGAACAAACAACTGAAACTGAAACCGGCTGAAGGCCGAAGACTTAAAAATTAGATAGGTTGAAGTAAACCAGTTAAATTCAAATCGGCAGAAGGCCGAAGACTTAAAAATCCAAAATTTTTTTTTTAAATGCCAAAGGGCTTACGTGAAACAGTACTTTAAAGTAGGCTGAAGGCCGTAAAACAACTCGAATTTAAAACACAAATCCGGCTAGAAGCCATACAAGCATCAACAACAAGAACAAATTATTTTAAAAAATGTGCAGTATACCCAAGGGCGCCCAGATGTTCGACGGTCGGCCTGTAATTCAAACACTAACGCTCGCTTAGGTGAGACAGGCAGTCGGGCCAACCATTCACGATCCGACGACAACCCAACCGACCGACAGTCAATGGACCCACCGACAACATAACTTCCACTTCACCCGACCAGGGCACAACAGCGAGTTCAACGGAACAACGTAGCAGATATTGGAGTCCACATCCAATCATACACGGAGCTGTCAAACTGCACACCGTGCTGGACAGCAACAACACGATGAGGTAACTACAAAAAATGGTTCAAATGGCTCTGAGCACTATGGGACTTAACATCTGTGGTCATCAGTCCCCTAGAACTTAGAACTACTTAAACCTAACTAACCTAAGGACATCACACACATCCAAGCCCGAGGCAGGATTCGAAACTGCGACCGTAGCAGTGGCGCGGTTCCGGACTGAAGCACCTAGAACGGCTCGGCCACCGCGGCCGTCTGAGGAAACTACACTCCCTGAAATTTACGTCAACGGCCAGGGCAGGTAACCGGAACGTTAACGGCCACAAGGCAGAAGATTCCGCTGGTACACTTCAATTCAAATAACCAAATGTAGTGAAAATCCACCGGAGGGTGGCTAGAATTTTCCAACTTGAAAACCACGTTGTTGCTTGCGGGAATATCCCAACAGCCGAAAACGAACTCCAAACGACACAATGTGAACAGTCTTGACTTGCAGGTAGGTTAAATCAAAACTCGTAGCAATGGGAACAGCGCCACACACTCCGAGACTGCGTAGAGACCGCCAGCGGGCCCCGGCCAAACTACGCCCCGCCGAGAATTCCTCACTGCTCCACGCCAACCGGCCATCTCCTCAGAACCAATACGCCGATAACTTTTAAAGTAACTTATCAATTAAAATCACACAAACTACACGAACACTTGCACTGCTAACGGCAGTGACTGTACAGTAACAGGGACGAATCATGAATCAGCACACACAGCCAACCCATTAGCGATCGCCGGCCAAATACACGTCGTCCGGCAAGACGACCTACCGACGAGCAACCAAAGTCGTCGCCACTCCAATCACGTGTGTGTTGCCAACCGTCAGACGAGTCATGGTGGTCCGGACCTCACTGATGCCATGCGCCGACTGAACTTGTACCGCATGCCAACTCGAACACTGCCAGCTCCGAACTAACTCAAACAACACACGACGACCGGGAAGTAATAGCAGTCCAGCAAAGATAATACAGCAGGGCCTATATCGATAAACGCTGCTGCTGCCACTCACGGGCAGGCAAGGCAGCAACTCAGTGACACCAGTAATTGAAAATTAACATAACGAGGTAGCAGTAGGTAAAAACAAGATGTAAAACAAGAAATGGCATGAACACCAGCCACGCACGTCTCAATGATGTTTTTCCCCATTATTCTCGCAATTTTGGCTCACGGGTGCCCAATGTAGGGGATAAAGGCGAGTTTCTTTTCCTCTCCTCTTCTTTTTGGATGGCTGCGTCACTCTTTTTCTTCCTCAATGCACATCTAATGCGCGCTTCACTGTAACCACTCTGACGAAACACATCCTCAAGGTGCTGCAGCTCAGCTGGAAGGCTGTCTTTGTCACAGATGGCTCCTGCTCTGTGAACCAGCGTCGTTAGAACAGTTCGCAACTGCGCTGGGAGGTGGCAGCTCGGAGCATGGAGATGTAGGTCCGTGTGGGTCTTTGTTCTGTATACTGCATGACCTAAAGTGCCGTCTGATTTTCTCCTTATAAGAATATCCAAAAATGGAAGGCATGCATCTTGTTCTAACTCCATTGTGAACTGGGTGTTTTTTTGAATGCTGTTCAGGTGTTTTCATTTGGGGCTTCTCTTCCATGTTCCCACACAACGAATGTGTCATCAGTGTAACAGAAGAAGTGTTTAGGTTTAAGCCGTGCCGTTTCTAGTGCCAGCTCCTCGAAGTGATGCATATAGAGACTGGCAATCCCTGGAGCAAGTGGGGAACCCATGGCTATCCCATCAGCCTGTTCATAAAATTCTCCGTCGTATCTGAAATAGGTTGTGGTGAGAACATGTTCAAATAATTTTACTATCTTGGCCTCGAAATGATCTTCCAAGAGTACCAAGGCACTCTGACGTGGTACACGCGTAAAGAGTGATATTACGTCAAAGCCCACAAGAAGACCTTCTTTCTGCAGCCACATCTGCTTCAGTGTGGTTACGAATTCGGCAGAATTCCTCACGTGATGACAGCAGTGGCCCACTGTAGGTTTTAGAAGCGAGGCTAGATGCTTCGCTACTCCGTATGTAGGTGCATTAATGTTGCTCGCTATAGGGCGAAGAGGTACCCCATCCTTATGAACCTTGGGCAGCCCATACAGCCGTGGAGGTGCTGGGGCCCTGGGGTAGAGTCGTCTCACATCTTCTTTTGTTAGATCAGATTGGTTGAGCAAAGCTATGGTTTTCCTTGTTATCTTCGGTGTTGGATCTTTCTTCAGCTTCTTGTACGCCGAATCCTGCAGCAAAATACATTTCTAACCATTAAAATTTCTACACCAAGAAGAAATGCAGATGATAAACGGTTATTCATTAGACAAATATATTATACTAGACTGACATGTGATTACATTTTCAGGCAATATGGGTGCATAGATCCTGAGAAATCAGTACACAGAACAACCACTTCTGGCCGTAATAACGGCCTCGATACGCCTGGGCATTGAGTCAACCGACAGGAAGAAGATGCTGTGCATATGCAAATGATTAGCTTTTCAGAACATTCACACAAGGTTGGCGCCGGTGGCGACACCTACAACGTGCTGACATAAGGAAAGTTTACAACCGATTTCTCATACACAAACAGCAGTTGACCGGCGTTGCCTGGTGAAACGTTGTTGTAATGCCTCGTGTAAGAAGAGAAATGCGTACCATCACGTTTCCGACTTTGATAAAGGTCGTATTGTATCCTATCGCGATTGCGGTTTATCGTTTCGCGACATTGCTGCTCGCATTGGTCGAGATCCAATGACTGTTAGCAGAATATGGAATCGGTGGCTTCAGGAAGGTAATAGGAACGCCGTGCTGGATCCCAACGGCCTCGTATCACTAGCAGTGCAATCCCCCCCTGAGGTTGGTATTCATACTTTATTTGCTGCAACACTACAACAATGCATTTTCTTTTACCAGCTACTACTTTTAGCTGCAAATCAACAACACTTCGTCTATTTTTGTTAACCACTGCGTTCACTTGCCTGATTAAATTTACACATAACCCATTGGAATATTTTTCGTTGTGCCCACATAATTACAATGTTTGCCTCTAAATGATGCATGAATAGCAGTGACTGCATGTTCCTTTCTGTTGACACACCATGAACTCTGTCTACAGCGATTGAACCTGCTGCATCGCTTTCTGTAATGACAATGTTCTCTTATCCCAGTCATTCTGCAAATTTAGTTGGAGTGTAATCCTCCTGGTAAGTCGACTGACTTCGGTGGTTACAGTTCCCTTACCTACTTTAGCAAAATTCTTTATATTTTCTGTGACTCCTCTCAAACTGATGTGAATCACACTCTCTTTACAAATGTACACTATGTGATCAAAAGTATACTGACACTCCCAAAAACTTACGTTGTCAATACTAGGTGCACTGTTCTGCCACCTACTGCCAGGTACTCCATATCAGCGACCTCAGTAGTCATTAGACATCGTGAGAGAACAGGATGGGGCGCTCCGCAGAACTCACGGACTTCGAACGTGGTCAGGTGATTGGGTGTCACTTATGTCATACGTCTGTACGCGAGATTTCCATGTTCCTAAACATCCCTAGGTCCACTGTTTCCGATATGATAGTGAAGTGGAAACGTGAAGGGACACGTACAGCACAAAAGCGTGCAGGCCGACCTCGTCTGTTGACTGACAGACACCGCAGACAGTTCAAGAGGGTCGTAATGTGTAACAGGCAGACATCTATCCAGATCATCACACAGGAATTCCAAACTGCATTGGAGTCCACTGCAGGTACTATGAGAGTTAGGCGGGAGGTGAGAAAACTTGGATATCGTGGTCGAGCAACTGCTCATAAGCCACACATCACACCGGGAAATGCCAAACGACGCCTCGCTTTGTGTAAGGAACCTAAATATTGGACTATTGAACAGTGGAAAAACGTTGTGTGGAGTAACGAATCACGGTACACAATGTAGCGATCTGATGGCAGGGTGTGGGTATGGTGAATGCCCGGTGAACGTCATCTGGCAGCGTGTGTAGTGCCAACAGTAAAATTCGAATGCAGTGGTGTTATGGTGTGGTCGATTTTTTCATGGAGGGAGCTTGCACCCCTTGTTGTTTTGCGTCACACTATCACAGACAGGCCTACATTGATGTTTTAAGCACCTTCTTGCTTCCCACTGCTGAAGAGCAGTTCGGGGATGGCGATTGCATGTTTCAACATGATCGAGCACCTGCTCATAACGCACGGCCCGTGGAGGAGCGGTTGCACGACAATAACATCCCTGTAATAGACTGACCTGCACAGAATCCTGACCTGAATCCTATAGAACACCTTTGGGATGTTTTGGAACGCCGACTCCGTGCCAGGCTTCACCGACCGACATCAATACCTCTCCTCAGTGCAGCACTGCGTGAAGAATGGGCTGCCATTCTCCAAGAAACCTTCCAGCACCTGATTGAACGTATGCCTGCGAGAGTGGAAGCTGTCATCAATGCTAAAGGTGGACCAACACCGCACTGAACTCCAGTATTACCGATGGAGGGCGCCACGAACATTTAAGTAATTTTCAACCAGGTCTCCGGATGCTTTTGATCACATATTGTATCCACGTAGGAAATACTATTATTATACCGAGACGTTGTCCGCCCCCGTAGCTGAGTGGTCAGCGTGACGGATTGCCGTCCTCTGGGCCCGGGTTCGATTCCCGGCTGGGTCGGAGATTTTCTCCGCTCAGGGACTGGGTGTTGTGTTGTGTTCATCATCATTTCATCCCCATCCGGCGTGCAGGTCGCCCAATGTGGCGCCGAATGTAATAAGACCTGCGATATGGCGGCCGGACCTGCCCCGCGAGGGGCCTCCCGGCCAATGACGCCAAACGCTCATTTCCATTTCATTTCCATACCGAGACGTTTCTTCAGACTTTGATTTAATATGTATATCCTGAGCTGTCTGTTCAATAATACTGAGTTTACAAACTTTAACCTTTGTTTCGATACATTTCTAGTATGATTACTTTGATAATTTGTATCAAAAATTTCACCAATATTATGTTGTACATCAAATACTTAATTACCAGTTTTAGGTGCTAAATGTTCGTTACGAACTGAATGGACTTCGAGTTTCCTATAACGGCTGTTCATTTCATTGTGAATATTGGATTCTTCATTGATCTTACTATTTCTCTCATTCTTGTACTGACTTAAATTGTTAAATATTTTTTTTGTCCTTTCCCTTGATTATGTAGCCAGTATTAGCTTTAAGTTTCATGACTTTTCCATCCAAGGCCCTGAAGTTTTTATGGGGCTCATTTTGTCCTTCGTCTAGATTCTGATGAGTTTTTATGCCCTACTTCTTTTTTATTTTATAATGTTCATCATTCCTTGCATCTGACTTTGAATGTCGTCCCCCACATCATTATCAGCATCGCTAATATTCTCATTTGGCAGAATACAGGCTGATGCACTACCATAGCTTAATCTACGCTGTTCTACTGTCGACTCACTGGAAATGTCGACATCACATCATGTTTCTTTTCTTTTTCATTCCAATTTACCATGTCATTGTGGTCAGGCGCGACATAATTTTCATTTTCAGTGTGGTTATTTAAAACCGAGTCCACCCTTTTATGAACAATATTTCTAACATCACTATCCACTGCTAATATCTGATTACAAGGATCTTATCCAGTATTATCTATTTGCAATTGTTATAGCTGGTCTGAGGGATTTTCCCTACCATTATCCACTTGCACCCCTTCCCTACTTCTAAGAGGATATCTTCTCTCCCCTTCGCTATCCATTTAACAATTTAGAAAATTTGGAAATCTTATACAAGAGTTTCTCAATGGAGAAGTTATTACACTAAACGCTGCAAACACATTCAGGCCTTTCAGACCCTTTCACTAGCCACTGCAAACATTAAACTACACTGAGTGGGTGTAACGCACACTCTAATCTGCTTCATACTATGTTCTTGCACTAAGAAACTCTGCTTCCCGCCGTTGCTGAAGCTGGCATGAGGTACAGGTTTCAGGAGTGCTGAATTTCTCATTGCTTCATCTCTGCTAAGGTAATGTTTTCGCTGCAGCCTGGCTGCTGGATCTAACGCCTGTCACCGGCCCTGCTGAAGTACTCCCTCTGCTCTGCCTCCTGCACGGCATTGTCTCGTTACCCAATGAAATCAGCACTAGCTCTCCAAGGACCGCACATACGAATTTTATTTAACATTTCTTTGCACATGCCATTACAAATTGAGCTCTTAGTCTCTCCATTTGTTGTATGCAACATTAAGCAACTAACATTTCGTCACAGCAGTTCCACACAGTTCTAGCACATTTCAGAGATAGTTCAAATATCATTTTAACCCTGTCTACCAGTGTCTTACAGC
Source organism: Schistocerca americana (assembly GCF_021461395.2). Taxonomy (NCBI): domain Eukaryota; kingdom Metazoa; phylum Arthropoda; class Insecta; order Orthoptera; family Acrididae; genus Schistocerca; species Schistocerca americana. Next base: position 88,635,290 of record NC_060127.1, on the reverse strand, counting down.
TGCACAGCTTTACAGCTGCACAGCCGTACAGTTGCACAGCTTTACAGTTGCACAGCTTTACAGCTGCACAGCTTTACAGTTGCACAGCTTTACAGTTGCACAGCTTTATAGTTGCACAGCTTTACAGTTGCACAGCTTGACAGTTGCACAGTTTTACAGTTGCACAGCTTTACAGTTGCACAGCTTTACAGTTGCACAGCTTTATAGCTGCACAGCCTTACAGTGGCACAGCTTGACAGTTGCACAGCTTTTAGTTGCACAGCTTTTAGTTGCACAGCTTTACAGCTGCACAGCTTTACAGCTGTACAGCTTTACAGTTTCACTTCTCCCATAAAATTTTCTGCGGAGAATATGATCTTGAAAGATATCCCCATCAGGGATGCCATGTATGGCTGTGTAGGAAATAAGGAAGGAAGAAATCAAAATCAAGACAAATGTCAAGTGAGCTAAGTACTGACTGTGGCCTTTTACCTAATCAACGCTCATTCCCAATATTAACTCTTCCTTTTTTTATCCTCCTCTGAGTTACAATGAATGACATGTAACTGTCCACTTTTGCACTGGAAATGCAGGACTTGTACAGGGCCTACTCTGGTTCTGTCACTTCAAGGTTACACTTGTCGTTGTCCCAGTGCAGATGTAGAGCTCAGTTTGTTAGTTCATTGTTTTTGAAGTGAGGCTGTAAAATAACTGCTCAGGTGGCAGAGGCTCTCGATTCTACTAAATGATCTGATGAGTTCTAAAATAGGGATGCCAACATATGTTGCAGATAAAGCTGTAAATTGCTAACTAGACATTTTGTGCATGTTGGATTCTCCTTGTGTAGTAATTTAATGGATGTGTTCAACATATGGGCTGATGCTTCAGTTCAGAATATGCGGTATACTTCCACTTAAACTAACAACTAACATTGTTGCTCTGCATTTACTGGGTATCTCAACCTCATTCATGATTGGTCAGGAAGAACTCATTAGTGCGGGGAAAGGTGCCTCAGACTGCATGGCTACACCAAACGGCATTTCTTTGTATGTTGGGTGAATTAAGTCACCTACAATGTTGCCCAAGTAATTGCTTCTTATACGCCATAAATTCAGCATCTGTGGAGTTAATACTTAGGTACTGCACAGATGTATGCTCTTATACACTGTTCTAAGTCATTCAGTTTGTCTAACACACCTGATGCTGCACCCTCTTTGTCACTTGAGTTCACAGTACTTGAATACCTTTTCTAAATGGATGGGTCTACAGATCCCATCTCAAGTGTTGCCTTTGCATACAAAACTATGATGGCTACCTTAATGTCATCTAGGTTGATGGTAGAATGAGATGTTCATACTCTTTTGGCAGGTGAGCACTGTTATAGAGCATTGCACAACATAGCATGCTCCAACCCATCTTGTCAAATTCCACTTTGATACTATGTTTGACATTCTCTGTTTCCATTACTGCTTTGTATTTACTGTCTGCCTATATGCCTATATTCACATGTATTATAAGTCATGACAAATAGTTGCAGACTACTTGCAGTGGATTGATGATTGGTTGTGTGTTCTGATCAGATATACCTGGTAGCCATCAGCTGTGGCCCAACTAGTGGTGGAGTGCTCAACAGAACACTTACATGCGACTCGACGCTATCTGTGCACTGCTGTGGCTGTACAAGTGGCAGTTCATGTAATTGGAGCTTGATGAGTTGAATGCACTGCTCCGATATCTCAGTACGGCACTGCGATGGGGAAAAAGAAAAAAAGTGAGAAGTACTTGTACACACACACAATTAACAGTGGGAGGTTATGTTCAAATGTGTGTGAAATCTTATGGGACTTAACTGCTAAGGTCATCAGTCCCTAAGCTTACACACTACTTAACCTAAATTATCCTAAGGACAAACACACACACCCATACCCGAGGGAGGACTCGAACCTCAGCTGGGATCAGCCACACAGTCCATGACTGCAGCGCCTTAGACGGCACGGCTAATCCCGCGCGGCTGTGGGAGTTTATGATTAGTAGTAATTACACATAGTCATATTCATCTTCCTCTTGTTCTGCCCAGCTGATTTCCGCTGTCACTTCATGGTCCTGCCACTAAGGCGAACAGACCACAAGTGACTCGGTTGGTGGAGGAGAATAGCACCTCAGGGTTGGTGACTGCAGTGCCACAACTATCTGACGTTATAATCTGCCATCCTGTCTGCCACTGCATGCCATCGTATCTGCCATCTTACCTGCCATCTTACCTGCCACATTATGCAATTTTGTGACCTTGAATTTGACTTTGACCTTTGGAGAGGGGAGACCTTGACTTTATGCTAGGGAAGGGGGGTGGGGGGAGGAAACCTGTCAATGAAAATGACAGACTGAAGACTAGTATTTTTAGTCTAAAAACTGTCTTGGTGACATTTTATTCATGAATACTTTTCAGTGTATACTGGTTGCAAATGTTAATGAAATATTTATTGTCTGTGCTCACCAAGTTCTTATTTCTGCTTGTCATCCATTCCACCACACTTTTCTCCCTAAAAGGCCTTTTAACAGCTTGCAACGATTGTCATTTTATCTGTGGTTTTCTACTTTGTGGCGCTCGTGTTGCACAGCCATCGGTGTTTATGCACTCCCATAATCATTACTCCACCTTCCAGATGCTACATTTTGACACTTTACAAGACGTAGCAAGAAGAGCGCAGCGACAATAATGTTGTAATGGTTCGGTCTGTCTGCAACCACCTCCCGAATGCCCTGTCCATGTACCCTGGTATGTCGTGACACCTGCACAAGACTGTTCCACAAAGTTACATCGTCTCTTCCACAGGGGGATTGTCAAAGCAGTGGTGACATAGTGCAACACAAATGGAGAGTGTTAATGTATCACTGATTGCGTTACCCTATACGAAATACAGTAATTAGTAACTAATATAAGTAATGCAAGGAAGGCACATTAACAGAATTCAGATAAATCACCGGTCGCTGCACTGCGTTGCTACATGTGTAACCGATTAGGAGCCCCGTTCTTCCTTGAAGGCCCCTTCCTCGGGCAGACCATAAAAACGCAGTGCGCTCTCTGCACTATTGGCCATCTTCCAACATGTGTGTGTGCAGGGGGTGGGGGGTGGACACAGATCGAATGTACTCCAGCACGTTCACGCCGCGTGAACACAGAAGTCCTGGAGCGTGCAGCATGTGGAAACACGTCATGTGGACAGGCCCGTCCAACAAGGAGTGATCTATAATATCTGCGTGAATTTCCGCATTAAGAGCGTGGGAAACGCGCTCGTGTGGCCGTAGCCTAACACGATAGAACACAGACAAACAGAGCGTTGTCCGTGGGCTGCATGCAACCCGCCATTAATCTGATAGCAGCCCGTTCATCACCATTCGTTCTCGTAATTTTTTAACCACCTTTAATTTCTTCCCGGAGAGAATGTGGGCCTTTGTCAAAACTACTAAATGGCACAATCCAGCAGCGTCTACCGATGACTCAGTGTACCCTGCCTTCCCTTCTGAATTTTAGGTTTCATTCGTTAATTTAACTCGTAATTTTCTAATGTGATACGAACTTTTTAACAGTACAGCTTTGTTCTTATGTACCTTGTATTTTATTTTTTAAATGTGTTCGTAATTTATTAAAGAGCAACTTCCATTATCAACGAACAGCTTGCTCTTTAGAGTTATTCTTTTGTCTGCTTAACTCTACTCCCAAAATTTTATTATTTTCAGCTGTTGAACTCTTACTTCCACAGGTAAACTTACCAACATTCTTCTGTAACTGCTTTGTTTTAATATGTTGATTTTTTATGTAGTTGGTGGTCTCTAGCAAATGCATGCCTCTTTGTATATTAAACAACAGCATAGCGAACCACACAGAGTTTTCTGATTCAGTGCCTGAATGTACAATACCGTATGTGGCATGTTCTACTCTCTAGCGATATTTTATGGTGTCTCCTTTGTCACTTCCCTCTATATTCATATTGTACTTATTGCATGTAGATAGACCTTCTTATGAACCATATTTCTTCTATGTTGTTATATGAGATCAAAACACTTAGTGTTTGCGTCTATTTTCGGCGTCACTGCCATCTTCAGGTTACCAGTGGAAAGTATGTATTGTGGTAGGATATTTCAAATTTTGTACTCGATAATTTACCGTATTGTAGAATTTTGATTTGCTATGTACATCAGGTGCTCTTGATATCCATACGACGTCGATTGTCTCACTTGGTGTCACACAACTATATAAGTTTGCTACTTTGTTGTTGGTGGACCTATGGTAGGTGTTAAACTTTTGCTGGAGTAATTATTTATGAAAGTGGTGATAAGGACGTTACTTGACAGGTGAGTTCACAGTCGATTCAGCGATGTTATTTGGTTACAGGCTGTTTACTTCTACGGTATTCTATAGGTTGTTATATCTTTGCTCTTACCATCTATACTACACTCCTGGAAATGGAAAAAAGAACACATTGACACCGGTGTGTCAGACCCACCATACTTGCTCCGGATACTGCGAGAGGGCTGTACAAGCAATGATCACACGCACGGCACAGCGGACACACCAGGAACCGCGGTGTTGGCCGTCGAATGGCGCTGGCTGCGCAGCATTTGTGCACCGCCGCCGTCAGTGTCAGCCAGTTTGCCGTGGCATACGGAGCTCCATCGCAGTCTTTAACACTGGTAGCATGCCGCGACAGCGTGGACGTGAACCGTATGTGCAGTTGACGGACTTTGAGCGAGGGCGTATAGTGGGCATGCGGGAGGCCGGGTGGACGTACCGCCGAATTGCTCAACACGTGGGGCGTGAGGTCTCCACAGTACATCGATGTTGTCGCCAGTGGTCGGCGGAAGGTGCACGTGCCCGTCGACCTGGGACCGGTCCGCAGCGACGCACGGATGCACGCCAAGACCGTAGGATCCTACGCAGTGCCGTAGGGGACCGCACCGCCACTTCCCAGCAAATTAGGGACACTGTTGCTCCTGGGGTATCGGCGAGGACCATTCGCAACCGTCTCCATGAAGCTGGGCTACGGTCACGCACACCGTTAGGGCGTCTTCCGCTCACGCCCCAACATCGTGCAGCCCGCCTCCAGTGGTGTCGCGACAGGCGTGAATGGAGGGACGAATGGAGACGTGTCGTCTTCAGCGATGAGAGTCGCTTCTGCCTTGGTGCCAATGATGGTCGTATGCGTGTTTGGCGCCGTGCAGGCGAGCGCCACAATCAGGACTGCATACGACCGAGGCACACAGGGCCAACACCCGGCATCATGGTGTGGGGAGCGATCTCCTACACTGGCCGTACACCACTGGTGATCGTCGAGGGGACACTGAATAGTGCACGGTACATCCAAACCGTCATCGAACCCATCGTTCTACCATTCCTAGACCGGCAAGGGAACTTGCTGTTCCAACAGGACAATGCACGTCCGCATGTATCCCGTGCCACCCAACGTGCTCTAGAAGGTGTAAGTCAACTACCCTGGCCAGCAAGATCTCCGGATCTGTCCCCCATTGAGCATGTTTGGGACTGGATGAAGCGTCGTCTCACGCGGTCTGCACGTCCAGCACGAACGCTGGTCCAACTGAGGCGTCAGGTGGAAATGGCATGGCAAGCCGTTCCACAGGACTACATCCAGCATCTCTACGATCGTCTCCATGGGAGAATAGCAGCCTGCATTGCTGCGAAAGGTGGATATACACTGTACTAGTGCCGACATTGTGCATGCTCTGTTGCCTGTGTCTATGTGCCTGTGGTTCTGTCAGTGTGATCATGTGATGTATCTGACCCCAGAAATGTGTCAATAAAGTTTCCCCTTCCTGGGACAATGAATTCACGGTGTTCTTATTTCAATTTCCAGGAGTGTACATTGTTTATATGATACATATGTAGGTGGTTCTACGGTCGTATGTAATTTAAAACTTTTTTATTGGTTGTGCCAGATAGTGTTGTGGTGCTCGAAGTATACAACAATTTCCCTGTATTGTTTTATTTTTAAACCTATGTTTACCAGAGGCTCTTTTTAATTTCATGGTAACATTATCTCTAATATGGCTGGAAATTTTGTTTTCTACTCATCCCCCCCCCCCCCCCCCATGAACCATGGACCTTGCCGTTGGTGGCGAGGCTTGCGTGCCTCAGCGATACAGATGGCCGTACCGTAGGTGCAACCACAACGGAGGGGTATCTGTTGAGAGGCCAGACAAACATGTGGTTCCTGAAGAGGGGCAGCAGCCTTTTCAGTAGTTGCAGGGGCAACAGTCTGGATGATTGACTGATCTGGCCTTGTAACATAAACCAAACCGGCCTTGCTGTGCTGGTACTGCGAACGGCTGAAAGCAAGGGGAAACTACAGCCGTAATTTTTCCCGAGGACATGCAGCTTTACTGTATGATTAAATGATGATGGCGTCATCTTGGGTAAAATATTCCGGAGGTAAAATAGTCCCCCATTCGGATCTCCGGGCGGGGACTACTCAGGAGGATGTCGTTATCAGGAGAAAGAAAACTGGCTTTCTACGGATCGGAGCGTGGAATGTCAGATCCCTTAATCGGGCAGGTAGGTTAGAAAATTTAAAGAGGGAAATGGATAGGTTAAAGTTAGATATAGTGGGAATTAGTGAAGTTCGGTGGCAGGAGGAACAAGACTTTTGGTCAGGTGATTACAGGGTTATAAACACAAAATCAAATAGGGGTAATGCAGGAGTAGGTTTAATAATGAATAATAAAATAGGAGTGCGGGTTAGCTACTACAAACAGCATAGTGAACGCATTATTGTGGCCAAGATAGACACAAAGCCCATGCCTACTACAGTAGTACAAGTTTATATGCCAACTAGCTCTGCAGATGATGAAGAAATAGATGAAATGTATGACGAAATAAAAGAAATTATTCAGGTAGTGAAGGGAGACGAAAATTTAATAGTCATGGGTGACTGGAATTCGTCAGTAGGAAAAGGGAGAGAAGGAAACATCGTAGGTGAATATGGATTGGGGGGAAGGAATGAAAGAGGAAGCCGCCTTGTAGAATTTTGCACAGAGCATAACTTAATCATAGCTAACACTTGGTTCAAGAATCATAAAAGAAGGTTGTATACATGGAAGAATCCTGGAGATACTAAAAGGCATCAGATAGATTATATAATGGTAAGACAGAGATTTAGGAACCAGGTTTTAAATTGTAAGACATTTCCAGGGGCAGATGTGGATTCTGACCACAATCTATTGGTTACGAACTGCAGATTGAAACTGAAGAAACTGCAAAAAGGTGGGAATTTAAGGAAATGGGACCTGGATAAACTGAAAGAACCAGAGGTTGGAGAGAGTTTCAGGGAGAGCACAAGGGAACAATTGACAGGAATGGGGGAAAGAAATACAGTAGAAGAAGAATGGGTAGCTCTGAGGGATGAAGTAGTGAAGGCAGCAGACGATCAAGTAGGTAAAAAGACGAGGGCTAATAGAAATCCTTGGGTAACAGAAGAAATATTGAATTTAATTGATGGAAGGAGAAAATATAAAAATGCAGTAAATGAAGCAGGCAAAAAGGAATACAAACGTCTCAAAAATGACATCGACAGGAAGTGCAAAATGACTAAGCAGGGATGGTTAGAGGGCAAATGTAAGGATGTAGAGGCTTGTCTCACTAGGGGTAAGATAGATATTGCATACAGGAAAATTAAAGAGACCTTTGGAGAGAAGAGAACCACTTGCATGAATATCAAGAGCTCAGATGGAAACCCAGTTCTAAGCAAAGAAGGGAAGGCAGAAAGGTGGAAGGAGTATATAGAGGGTTTATACAAGGGCGATGTACTTGAGGACAATATTATGGAAATGGAAGAGGATGTAGATGGAGACGAAATGGGAGATAAGATACTGCGTGAAGAGTTTGACAGAGCACTGAAAGACCTGAGTCGAAACAAGGCCCTGGGAGTAGACAACATTCCATTAGAACTACTGATGGCCTCAGGAGAGCCAGTCCTGACAAAACTCTACCATCTGGTGAGCACGATGTATGAGACAGGCGAAATACCCTCAGACTTCAAGAAGAATATAATAATTCCAATCCTAAAGAAAGCAGGTGTTGACAGATGTGAAAATTACCGAACTATCAGTTTAATAAGTCACAGCTGCAAAAGAATAACGCGAAATCTTTACAGACGAATGGAAAAACTAGTAGAAGCCGACCTCGGGGAAGATCAGTTTGGATTCCGTAGAAATGTTGGAACACGTGAGGCAATACTGACCCTACGACTTATCTTAGAAGAAAGATTAAGAAAAGGCAAACCTACGTTTCTAGCATTTGTAGACTTAGAGAAAGCTTTTGACAACGTTAACTGGAATACTCTCTTTCAAATTCTGAAGGTGGCAGGGTAAAATACAGTGAGCGAAAGGCTATTTACAATTTATATAGAAACCAGATGGCTGTCATAAGAGTCGAGGGGCATGAAATGGAAGCAGTGGTTGGGAAAGGAGTGAGACAGGGTTGTAGCCTCTCCCCGATGTTATTCAATCTGTATATTGAGCAAGCAGTAAAGGAAACAAAAGAAAAATTCGGGGTAGGTATTAAAATACATGGAGAAGAAGTAAAAACTTTGAGGTTCGCCGATGACATTGTAATTCTGTCAGAGACAGCAAAGGACTTGGAAGAGCAGTTGAACGGAATGGACAGTGTCTTGAAAGGAGGATATAAGATGAACATCAACAAAAACAAAACGAGGATAATGGAATGTAGTCGAATTAAGTCGGGTGATGCTGAGGGAATTAGATTAGGAAATGAGACACTTAAAGTAGTAAAGGAGTTTTGCTATTTAGGGAGTAAAATAACTGATGATGGTCGAAGTAGAGAGGATATAAAATGTAGACTGGCAATGGCAAGGAAAGCGTTTCTGAAGAAGAGAAATTTGTTAACATCGAGTATAGATTTAAGTGTCAGGAAGTCGTTTCTGAAAGTATTTGTATGGAGTGTAGCCATGTATGGTAGTGAAACATGGACGATAACTAGTTTGGACAAGAAGAGAGTAGAAGCTTTCGAAATGTGGTGCTACAGAAGAATGCTGAAGATAAGGTGGGTAGATCACGTAACTAATGAGGAGGTATTGGATAGGATTGGGGAGAAGAGAAGTTTGTGGCACAACTTGACTAGAAGAAGGGATCGGTTGGTAGGACATGTTTTGAGGCATCAAGGGATCACAAATTTAGCATTGGAGGGCACCGTGGAGGGTAAAAATCGTAGAGGGAGACCAAGAGATGAATACACTAAGCAGATTCAGAAGGATGTAGGTTGCAGTAGGTACTGGGAGATGAAGAAGCTTGCACAGGATAGAGTAGCATGGAGAGCTGCATCAAACCAGTCTCAGTACTGAAGACCACAACAACAACAACTCATCTCGTGTTTGTGAGGATAATTTCAATATAATTTTGTGTGTAATATTCGTGTTTCAAATCGATCTGTTTATTTAGAATGTCTTGAGTGTTATTTTTTATGTGAATATCTTTAGATCTCTTCAAGAAATTTCGTCAGTACTCCTTTTTGTCCGATGTGTGAAACCTCGACAGCCTTCCTTACATCGCCCACTGTGTGCCGTTGTGTCTTTAAGTGGTGATAGAAAGTTGATGGGTTACTGTCGCATTCTCTAATGAGTTCTCGGCATCAAATATTGAAATTCTGTCTCTGATCGGAAGATGAATGTTAGCATATTTGAAAACGATAATATAATTTTATAAACTTGCGATAGAGAGAAATAAACGTTATACTAAAAATTAATATCGCTGTCCTACTTTTTCACCGTGTCGAGCCTTATGTAAGCCAGCAAAATAATCTTTGTGATTTTTTCTCTTTTTCATCCAAAGTCACCGGTGAGAGATTTGCAGCCTGTGTAGTAACATTCGTTTCATACATATGTGTAGGCCTCACTGTCGCTATCTTGCGACGCCACTGTTTGAGACACCATTTGTAAGTCATGTAATGGAGGGCAGACAGATGAGTTTCTGCCATCACGTACTACGCGAAGTAGATCCATCAGTTACAGTGTTTCTCATTTATAACTGAAATCAGACTTTGACTTTAACGACTGAGTGATCTGTATTATTATTACTCATGTAGTACTACTGTTCACTTCATTTCTCCGAAATTCTCGACATTAATGCGAAGGGTGTCGTTTTTGCATTAACTGACCTGCGGAAAGCGTAACACACTGTCTGAAACTGGCGTTTCTTTCTCTTTGTAAACGAGAGATTCACAGTTCTTCAGTGAATTCCTGTGTCTGTTTCACTGTGAGTCACTTACAGTGAGGTGACAGTAGTCATGGATACGATGGTGATAGCGTTGCGTACACAAAGTAGAAACGGGCACTGTGTTGGCGGAACTGTCATTTGTACTCAGGTGATTCGTGTGAAAAGGTTTCCGACGTGCTTATGGCCGCACGGCGGCAATTAACACACTGTGAACGCTGAATGGTAGCTGGAGCTAGACGCATGGAACATTCAGTTTTGGAAATCGTTAAAGAGGTCAATATTCCGAGATGCACAATCTCAAGAGGGAAAGATAATTAAATCAAGACCCTAAGCTGCCGGCAGGCGTTGATATACATCAACGGGGACAGATGAAACTGTGTGCCTCGACCGGGATTAGAACTCGGGATCTCTTGCTTACATGGCAGACGCTCTGTCCATCTGAGCCACCGGGGGTACAGAGGATAATGCGACTGCAGGGATTTATCGCTTGCACGCTCCCCGTGAGATCCACATTCTCAACTTAATGTCGACACACTACATTCGTAGTGTCCCTGCCCATTACACTCATTACTCGCGGCAGACAATCTTACTGAGTCCCGTGAGACTTTGGGCAATGTGTGTGCATACAGCATAGAAGAAGGAGGTCAATGACCCGTTACCCTTAACTATATGAAAATTGTGTCTGTTCTTTCGGACATGTCTGGGACTCGGTAAGATTGTCTGCCGCGAGTAATGAGTGTAATGGGCAGGAGCACTATGAATGTAGTGTGTGGACATTACGATGGGAATGTGGGTCTCACGGGGAGCGTGCAAGGGATATATCCCGGCAGTCGCGCTATCCTCTGTGCCCTCGGTGTCCCAGACAGGTGCCGGCACGGTAGCTCAGCATGTTCGGTCAGAGGGTAAGCTACTCTCTGTAATAAAAAAAAACTGAGTTAAAGGACCAACGATGCACCTGAACAAGAGTCATGGTACTTCAGCCACGAACGTATACAACGAACATTAACGAACAAAATGAGATCAACAACAACAAAAATGGATAGAGCGACAGCCATGTAAGTAGGAGATCCAGGGTTCGAGTCCTGGTCTGGGCAGACATTTGCAACTGTCCCCATTGATGTATATCAACGCCTGTCGACAGCTTAGGGTCTTGATTTAATTAACATTTCATTCAAGAGAGCCGCATGGTCACCAATGGTATCTGTTCTTTCGGACATGTCCTATAGAACAGATACCATCTTCATATGTCAAGAGGGTGTCGAGAACACCAGAATTCTGGCAATACCTCTCACCACGGACAATGCAGTGGCCCACGACCTTCACTTAACGACCGAGAGCAGCAGCGTTTACGTAGAATTGTCAGTTCTAATAGACAAATAACCGCAGAAATCAATGTGGGACACGACGAACGTGTCCGGCGAAATATGGCGTTAATGGGCTGTGGCAGCAGACAATCCACGTGAATGCCTTTGCAAGCAGCACATTACCTGCAGTGCCTCTCCGGGGTCGTGAACACGTCGGTTCGACTTCAGATAATTGGAAAACCGTGGCCTGGTCAGATGAGCCCCTTTTTCAGTATGTAAGAGCTAATGGTAGGATTCGAGTGTGGCGCAGACACCATGAGGATATGTACCTCAGTTGTCAACAAGACACTGTGCAAGCTGGTGGTGACTCCACAATGTTGTGGGCTGTGTTTACATGGAACGGACTGGGTCCTCTGGTCCAACTGATCATTGACTGGAAATAATTATGTTCGGCTACTTCGATGCTACAGAGAGTACGCGAAACAACTTGCCCCCTTCTAACAGCCGTACGCAAGTCTCTAGAGGAACGGAACGTTCCAAATGATTGGAAAAGAGCACAAGTAGTCCCAGTCTTCAAGGAGGGTCGTCGAGCAGATGCGCAAAACTATAGACCTATATCTCTGACATCGATCTGTTGTAGAATTTTAGAACATTTTTTTTTACTCGCGTATCATGTCGTTTCTGGAGACCCAGAATCTACTCTGTAGGAATCAACATGGATTCCGGAAACAGCGATCGAGTGAGACCCAACTCGCTTTATTTGTTCATGAGGCCCAGAAAATATTAGATACAGGCTCCCAGGTAGATGCCACTTTCCTTGACTTCCGGAAGGCGTTCGATACAGTTCCGCACTGTCGCCTGAAAAACAAAGTAAGAGCCTACGGAATATCAGACCAGCTGTGTGGCTGGATTGAAGAGTTTTTAGCAAACAGAACACAGCATTTTGTTCTCAATGGAGAGACGTCTACAGACGCTAAAGTAACCTCTGGCGTGCCACGGGCTAGTGTTATGGGAGCATTCCTTGTCACTACATATGTAAATGATCTAGTAGATAGTGTCGGAAGTTCCATGCAGCTTTTCGCGGATGATGCTGTAGTATACAGAGAAGTTACAGCATTAGAAAATTGCAGCGAAATGCAGGAAGATCTGCAGCGGATAGGCGCTTGGTGCAGGGAGTGGCAACTGACCCTTAACATAGACAAATGTAATGTATTGCGAATACATAGAAAGAAGGATCCTTTATTGTATGATTATATGATAACGGAACAAACACTGGTAGCAGGTTCCTCTGTAAAATTTCTGGGAGTATGCGTGAGGAACGATTTGAAGTGGAATGATCATATAAAATTAATTGTTGGTAAGGCGGGTACCAGGTTGAGATTCATTTGGAGAGTCCTTAGAAAATGTAGTCCATCAACAAAGGAGGTGGCTCACAAAACACTCGTTCGACCTATACTTGAGTATTGCTCATCAGTGTGGGATCCGTAACGGGTCGGGTTGACAGACGAGATAGAGAAGATTCAAAGAAGAGCGGTGCGTTTCATTACAGGGTTATTTGGTAAGCGTGATAGTGTTACGGAGATGTTTAGCAAACTCAAGTGGCAGACTCTGCAAGAGAGGCGCTCTGCATCGCGGTGTAGCTTGCTGTCCAGGTTTCGAGAGAGTGCATTTCTGGATGAGGTATCGAATATATTGCTTCCCCCTACTTACACCTCCCGAGGAGATCACGAATGTAAAATCAGAGAGATTCGAGCGCGCACGGAGGCTTTCCGGCAGTCGTTCTTCCCGCGAACCATACGCGATTGGAACAGGAAAGGGAGGTAATGACAGTGGCACGTAAAGTGCCCTCTGCCACACATCGTTGGGTGGCTTGCGGAGTATAAATGTAGATGTAGATGTAGATATAGATGTAGACCATTTCCAGCCATTCATGCACTTCACATTCCCAAACATGTTACGGGGCCAGAATTGTCAGCGACCGGTTTGAAGTACATTCCGGACAGTTTCTAGCGAATAGTATGGCCACCCAGATCACTTGACATGAAGCACATCAAATATTTATGAGACATATTCGAGAGGTCAAGTCGTGGACAACATCGTGCACTGTCAACACTTTCGCAATTATGGACCGCCGCACAGGAAGCATGGCTAAGTATTTCTACAGGGCACTTCTAACGACTTGACGGGTCCATGCCACGTCGATCTGCTTCAATATGCCGGGAAAAAGGAGTTGCGACGCGATAGCAGGAGGTTTCCCACGACCTCCGTCGCTTCAGTGCAGTACACCACTTCCATAGGAGCAGAAGACGAAATTTCACTTTGGAAGCAAACATTTAGATTTATGACGATTCGTCATCAGTAAGTGTCAAATGCTTTATTATACTTTTATAATAAATGACACCCATTTCTGTCCAGGATCGCATTTTTGCGCAAAATTAGCGTTTAAGTTTTATGACTTTTTTTCTTCATCCAGTGCACATACACAAACAATGTCAACGTAGAAAAACAAAAACCTTCCAAACAGGGCTTGAAGGTCCCACGGTACTGACCGGCCGCCATGTCATCCTCAGCCCTTAAGCCGTCGGCACACGGACCGTGCATCCGAGCGTTGAGCGTGCCGAGCTTCTGACGTCATAGCGAGGAATAGCACGCTCGGGAGTCTCCAAACGTGCAGAGCAATATCTGGCATGTCAGATATTCAGAGCGTGCGTCTGAGCGTTGGCCAATGAGATGGCACAAAGCCACCTACGTCACAAGCGCGCCGTCTCTCTTCAGTACAGAGTTGTGAGGCGCCATATTGGCATTCATTTCAAGCCTATATGTATATATGCCGTTTCTGAGCACCAGAAAATTGAGAATCACTGGAAAACCCGTTGTTAGTTGTGTGATTCGTTCCAATAAAATAATGAGAAACATCGTATTCGTGGCAAAAGAATTATTGTAACTTGCGTATTGTGAGAGTAGGCTATTTGAAGGCAGCGACACATTGAAGATCCACCCAAAACGCATTGTTCTCGGTACAATTTCTTATAATTTCAATTAGTAACATAATTATCTACGAATAACGTTTTTATCAAGGGGTAAAACAATAAGATTAAGTAGAGCCAGAGTGTTGTTGGTTTAGTGTAATGTGTAGCGTTTCTACTCAGTGATAAGTTTTTGTTGGGGCGGTGGTTCGCGTCTCAACACTTCCAATTTTTTCCCCTAACATTCGCGTTTTTAATTGGTTCTGATACTTTATTATTACTTTAAATATAAGTATATGCTATAATATTTGATGTTATGTAAACATAAGTGCACCTTTTCTGAGGGGTGACTTTGTTCGATTGGCTTAATCTACAGGACAGCTTGCGCTACTTGTATAAAGATATTTTGCTCCTTTTTCTTTTACGCTTCGTAATTCACATGTTGCAAAGATTCTGCTACTGGGTAGGAACAGTGATCAAGTAAGACTTACCTTGGGGTTTTACTAAAATGTGGGAATGATGAAATAATGTTTATCTTTTGCGGAGAAGTATTCCAAATTTGTACCGCACTGTTTGCAATGGAATTTTTATACTCCTCTGTCCTTATTGATTGGAGATGGTACTTTGCTTTTCGTGGACGATGGAGGGAATGTGCGTTCAAATAGAGCTTACGTGGGAATTTTACGCGCGTCCGTAGAGTAAACAGTGTGATTTACAAACGACAAACATCCCTCAACTGCCGCTGGAGTGCGTTGCAATCGCGTATACCACGTTGGGGCCCACGTACCGTATGCACAAGTCGCATATTTCCTGGGCGTTCAGCAGCACGTTGAACTGGGCACGCTCAACGTTAACGTTCGACAGCACGGTCCGTGTGCCGACGGCTTTAGGCGTCACTGGATGTTCATGCGGAGGGGCTCGTGGTCAGCACACCGCTCTGTCAGCCGTTGTCAGGTTTTGGGGCCGGAGCCGCTGTTTGTCTATCGTGCAGCTCCTCAAATGTCCCCACAAGGGCTGAGTGCACCCCGCTCGCCAGCTGCACTCGGCAGACACTGATGGTGAACCATTCAAGTGCTAGCCAAGCCCAACACCACTTAACGTCATATGAAGATAGTATCTATTCTTTCGGACCTACTGTGGTGTGCGTACTGTAAGACCTTCGGTACACACACCATCAGATTATTTCTTATCGTGGCGTGTTTATCTTCTGCCGTTAGGTCAGACGATAGAAATGCCGCTTGCACGCTTAGAGTAGCAGATTGACGGTAACCAACTTTAAACAGAACTTGTTAAATTTTCACACACATGTATTAAAATAATAAAAAGCATAGACCTTATGTAACTTGATTCTGGATGCTATTTACAATTGACAATCTGAAGTTCCTTTGGTCTTGGTACGTTAATCTTATTTTCACATATCTCTGATATTTGACAAAGTGTCTATACATTTATCTTCATGGCTATGTAAAGGAATATGATAATCTTCTTAGGTGCAGACTGAAACTTGACTATAGACTGGTACAGACCAATATAGACTGGTACAGACAATTGCAGACTGGTACAGACTAATGCAGACAAATGCAGACTGACTAATCAGAGGTCTGTACACTCGTTATAATACCTCATGCATTAATGTATCACTGCGCAAGTGTGATCCATGAGGAGAAAAGGTTCTACGTTAGCAACAATCTCATTGGCTGCGTTATATATTAATACGCAGATCGGCGGAAGCAGAATTTGGTCCGTCTCTAAGGCAGCGCCATCTCGTAACGCAGAGACAGACGAGCACTGCGCCTGTGCTGTTGCGCTTAGCGGGGCGTGCTCTAGTGGGAAAGTTGTGTACGCGCTGACTATGCGGCACTATGTACACAACACCTACCATCTTCATATAGTTAAGTTTAACCGGCCATTGACCTTCTTCTTCTGTCCGGATGCACACGTATTGCCCGAACTCTTACGGCACTCGGCAAGATTGTCTGCCACGAGTAATGAGTGTAATGGGCAGGGGCACTACGAATGTAGTGTGTGGAAATTAGCTTGGGAATGTGGGTCTCACAGAGAGCGTCCAAGGGATAAGTCCCTGCATTCGCACTATCTTCTGTGCCCTCGGTGGCCCAGACGGATAGAGTGTCTGCCTTGTAAGCGGGAGAAAAAAATGTGTGTGAAATCTTATGGGACTTAACTGCTAAGGTCATCAGTCCCTAAGCTTACACAATACTTAACCTAAATTATCCTAAGGACAAACACACACACCCATGCCCGAGGGAGGACTCGAAGCTCTGCCGGTACCAGCCGCACAGTCAATGACTGCAATGCCTGAGACCGCTCGGCTAGTCCCGCGCAGCGAAGCAGGAGATCCTGGGTTCGAGTCCCGGTCGGGGCACTGATCTTCCACTGTCCCCGTTGATGTATATCAACCCCTGTCGGCAGTGTAGGATCTTGATTTAATTATCATTGCACTTAACGTTGGTGATCTGATCGGAAGAAGTATTATAAACTAGAAAATGTTAGTCAGAACACTATTCTTCTGAAATGGATATTAATATTCTGTTGTTTGAACATGTACGTCATTCAGTAAGTTTTAGATTTCTTCTAACTTCTTACAACTTTCAAAAAAATTGCCATTTTTTTCGTAAAGCATCTTTGCCTGCGTATGAAGTATTGTTTTCTGTCACTTACCTTTCGAAGCAACAACGCTGCACAAGATTTCGCCATGGTAATAGAGAAACATTTACTAAATATAGTACAGTTCAGGTAAACTGTACAGTAGTTTCAAAGCATTACAAATAACAGGCAACCTGTTGCAAAGTACAGGTTTATTAACCATTGACCGTGGTTTCGACGGTTTTAAAACAGTCTTCTTCCGAAGATGTAGGACGCAAAATCACACTATCTATAGTCAATGTGGGAGTCGTTGATTCTGTGTAGTACATGTCGTCCACTTAATTCTTAAGACAAAGCCCTACAGTAGATGGCTACTATTTACACGTCAAGTTCCGTAGGATCAAATTGAGGAGCAAATTTCCAAGGTAATGGAACGTGTCGGTACATGAAATTACAACATCAAAGTAATAACAGATAAAAATAAAATGTGTATGAACCCTAAAAAAGGTCAGTCCATACTTTTAAGTAAAAGCAATCAACAATACAACAAGAATCAGCTTACTTTTTCAAGTAACTCCTGGACAGAATATAAGTAGTGACCCATGAAAATACCTGTTTCGATTTGAAAGCGAGTGAATTACTGCTAAGATTCGAGTTGTAGGTTATTGAAAAAGGATGCAGCGGTATATTGCGCACCTTTTTGCACAACAGTTAAGGAAGTTCGAACCAAATGCAAGTTTGATTTCTCCCGAGTAGTAACTGAGTGAAAGCTGCTTATTCTTGGGAATAAGCTAATATTGTTAACAAGAAATAACAGTAAGGAATTATATATATTGAGAGGCCACTGTCAAAATACCTAGAAACGTGAACAGGAGTCGACAAGAGTGCTGTGAACTTACATCACTTATGCCTAAACCGCCAGTTTCTGATCCAAAAATATCCTCTTAGAATGTGAAGAGTTACCCCAAAATATAATACCATACAACATAAGAGAATGAAAATAAGCAAAGTAGACTAATTTTCTTGTCGAACGATCACTGTCTTCAGATACTGTTCGAATAGTAAAAACGACAGCATTAAGTCTTTGAACAAGATCCTGAACGTGTGCTTTCGACGACAGTGTACTATCTATCTGAATACCTAGAAATTTTTACTGTTCAGTTTTACTATAATCATATGACCATTCTGTGAAATTAAAACGTCAGGTTTAGTTGAATCGTGTGTTAGAAAGTGTAAAAACTGAGTCTTAACGTGATTTAGCGTTAGTTTATTACCTACAAGCCATGAACTTAAGTCATGAACTGCACTATTTGAAACCGAACCAATGTTGCACACAACACACTTTACTTTAGTGTCATCAGCAAACAGAAACAGTTACCCGTAATACTACAGGGCAAATCATTTATATAAATAAGGGACAGGAGTGGCCACAACACTGATCCCTGGGGCACCTCCCCACTTTTCTGTAACCTACTCAGACCTCACATCACAGCCATTCTCAACATTGTGAGTAATGACCTTTTGCTGTCTGTTGCTAAAGTAAGAGCTGAACCAATTGTGAGCTAATCCCCGCATTCTGTAATGGTCCTACTTCTGAAGCAACATTTTGTGATCAACACCATCACGCGAATTAGTTAAATCAAAAAATATGCCTAGCGTTCAAAACCTTTTGTTTAACCCATCGCGTACCTCACAGAGAAAAGAGAATATAGCATTTTCAGTTGTTAAACGACTTCTAAGGCCGAACTGTACATTTGAGAGTAAATCGTGTGATATAAAATGATCAATTATCCTTACATACAAGCCTTTTCAATAACTTTAGCGAACACTGATGGAATTTTTATATACTGCATTTAAATGGTGATTAAGTGGATGACATGTACTAAATAGAGTCAACGACTCCCGCATTGACTGTAGATAATGTGATTTTATCTCCTACATCTTCTGAAGCAGACGATTTTAAAACCGGCGAAACCATGGTCAAGCTTTAATAAACATGTTTTTTGCAACTGGTTGGCTGTTTTCTAACGCATTGAAGCTCTTGTACACACAACGGCTGAAGCGCAACGATGTTAGAAATCTTGAGCAGTAGTTCATAAGTCGTCCGTAGGTGTAGGTTTGTACGGGGTGAGGGCATGATCTGGAGTGCCCCAGGGAAGTGTGGTAGTTCTATCTACATAAATGATCTTTTGGATAGGGTTGACAGCAATGTGCGGCTGTTTGCTGATGATGCTGTGGTGTACGGGAAGGTGTCGTCGTTGAGTGACTGTAGGAGGATACAAGATGACTTGGACAGGATTTGTGATTGGTGTAAAGAATGGCAGCTAACTCTAAATATAGATAAATGTAAATCAATGCAGATGAATAGGAAAAAGAATCCCGTAATGTTTGAATCTCCATTAGTAGTGTAGCGCTTGACACAGTCACGTCGATTAAATATTTGGGCGTAACACTGCAGAGCGATATGAAGTGGGACAAGCACGTAATGCCAGTTGTGGGGAAGGCGGATAGTTGTCTTCGGTTCATTGGTAGAATTTTGGGAAGATGTGGTTCATCTGTAAAGGAGACTGCTTATAAAACACCAATACGACCTATTCTTGAGTACTGCTCGAGCGTTTGGGATCCCTTTCAGGTCGGATTGAGGGAGGACATAGAAGCAATTCAGATGCGGGCTGCTAGATTTGTTACTGGTAGGTTTGATCATCATGACTCGGGTGAGAGTCTCTAGAGGAAAGGAGGCGTTCTTTTCGTGAATCGCTACTAATTTAGAGAACCAGCATTTGAGGCTGACTGCAACACAATTTTACTGCCGCCAACTTACATTTCGCCGAAAGACCACAAAGATAAGATAAGAGAGATTAGGGCTCGTACAGAGGCATATAGTCAGTCATTTTTCCCTCGTTCTGTTTGGGAGTGGAACAGGGAGAGAAGATGCTAGTTGTGGTACTAGGTACTCTCCGCCACCCACCGTATGGTAGATTGCGGAGTATGTATGCAGATGTAGAAAGAAAGTAAGTCGGCCGACAGCAGCTGTACGCGGCACGCACCGTATTGCACACGTGGCGCGAAAGCGAAACACCTGGGGCCTCTGTTCAGAGAATAACCCACTCTGTAACCTAAGACGTACAGCCATCCATAATAAATAACCGTCTGAGATAGCCTGCCGATGTTTCATGTGCAGAAACGTGAAATGTCTCCGTTCCCAGAACCTTACCACCAGTTAACCCTGGTTTCTACGTGCAACCAACTTGATACCGCAACAGGTGGCTTGACATCTCAAACTTCTGTGGCGCCAGGAACCACTCTCTCCGGCCAAAATACTTGTGCCGCTGTTAACATTATGGTGTCAACTGAAATCATGTAGGGGGCAACACTGTCACAGTAGGGACTGCGGCGGTATGGCTGAGCAATAGATTTCGTTACTTTTCACTGTTGTGGTCTGCAGTTCGAAGACTGGTTTGATGCAGCTGTCCAGGCTAGGATATCCTGTGGTAGCCTCTTCGCCTCTGCGGAAGCACTGCAGCCCACATCCATTTGAGCCTGCTTGCTGTATTAATTCTTCCCCTCCTCCCCACGCTCCACCACACACTTCCCTCCATTGCCAAGCTGACAATTCTCTGATGCCTCAGCAGGTGTTCTATCTACTGATCCCTCCTTTTAGTCACATTGTAACATACATGGGGAGAGGGTGGGTGGGGAGGGGGCTGATAAGTAATGCCTTCAAATGTTTTACTTTTTTCTCAATATCCATCGAAGTATTAGATGTCATGCATATTACTCGGTCAACTTCTTCACTTCGCTGATCCAAGTAGCAACCCTCTGTTGCTGGGGAACTCCCAATTAATTCGAAGGTGTCGTCTACACATGGAGCTTCCTCTCTTTCACCATGACAATTCCAGACCATGCATGGGTGCTGTGCCCGCATCTCGTGGTCGTGCGGTAGCGTTCTCGCTTCCCACGCCCGGGTTCCCGGTTTCGATTCCCGGCGGGGTCAGGGATTTTCTCTGCCTCGTGATGGCTGGGTGTTGTGTGATTTCCTTAGGTTACTTAGGTTTAAGTAGTTCTAAGTTCTAGGGGACTGATGACCATAGATGTTAAGTCCCATAGTGCTCAGAGCCATTTGAACCATGGGTGCTGTGACATCTGCAACAATCAGCTCCTTTGGTTCACTGTCAAATATCATGCACCATACAGCAACATCTTGGGCCAGTCTGAGTTTCATCTGTTTCCAGAACTTAAAGTACTACTTCGAGGACTTCACTTTAATAGTTTTCAACCAATGCAAGCAGAGATATGGTTGTGGCTCCGTCAACAGAGTCAAACATTATACAGTGACGGTCTTTCTTTGAGAGAAATGTGTTCGTCGCGAGGGTGACTAAGTTCAGAATTAAATGTGTAGTCGAAAAGAATAAAGATGTAGACTGTTAATGAAGTTTATTTTATTTTAAAAACTTTTATGGGTTTTCACGTACAAAATTCAGAGGCAATTCTGTTCAGCATACCCTAGTATTTTCTTTCTCCCTGTGAGATTCATTCACTACTCATTAACTATGCAATCTATCCATCTCTAGTATTACCTTTACCACAGTATTTCAAAATCTTCTGTTCGCTCCTTGTCCGAATCGTTTATTATCCACGTTTCAGTTCCGTCCATGGCTGCACTCTAGGCTTATAGGTTCAGAAAATACTTCCTAATATTTGTATTAGATGTTAACGAACGTAACGTTTTGCAGACATGCTTCTCTTGCTATTGCCACTCTGCATTTTTATCCCCTCTAATTCGACCACCATAATTGATTTTCCTGCTCAAATAGCAAAATGCGTCTACACCTTTAATGTCACATAGATCGATAGCAACAAAAAGCTCCACAATCGGATGTACAGCTGTAGGTACTAAGCATATGCAATGTAATCAGTGTGGCCAGTCACATCTCATAAGTATCTGGCAAATAATTCCTGAATGTGCTTCAAGCTTCAAAGTGAAATGTGACCATCATCCCTTTGTTACAGATGAACTTCCCAGTCAGAGAACCAATCACTGATGGAGAAGGGGCACATCCCAAAGACTGTTGCTGTGATTTCTCGCTCAAGACGGCCGCTGTCATCGATACCCTCTTGTGCCTGGTGAGTTCATTAGAAAACAAATTGCGATAGTGTTTAAAGTTCTGGAGCTTCCTTGCATTGAGAGCCTCATCCACACGCTGTACTTCAGTAGAGATCTCATCTCCAATGTTTTTTATGCTATTGTGCCATTTCCTATCTTTCGCCATCACTTCAATTCCCAAGTAACTACTACACTCAACATACTCTGTAATGTACTTTCTTTATTTTGCCTTTCTTAGGGTGTCAACTGAGTCCATATTGGAACGCAACATTGCCACGGGACAGGTTATGGCGGTAGGACCAAGCAAAAGAATTTTTTTTCTTACTGTGGCTCAAAATGGTTCAAATGGCTCTATGCACTAAGGAACATCTGAGGTCATCAGTCCCCTAGACTTAGAACTACTTAAACCTAACTAACCTAACGAGATCACACAGAACGATGCCAGAGGCAGGATTCGAACCTGCGACCGTAGCAGCAGCGCAGTTGCGGACAGAAGCGCCTATAACCGCTCGGCCACAGCGGCCGGCTCTTACCGTGGTCTACAGTCCGAAGACCAGTTCGACGCAGCTCTCCCAGCTGTGGAAGCCGCAAAACCATAGCAGCCCACATCCAGTTCAACCTGCTTACTGTACTGATACCTTATTTCCCGCCTCCCCCTCGCCCAAGCACACGCTTCGTGCCATTACCAAACTGACAATTTATTGCTGCCTTGGAATGTATTCTACCCATTGACCCCTCCTTTTAGTCAAATTGTAACATATACAAGGGCGTGTTGAAAAGTAATTCCTTCGTCTTTTAATTTTGTTCTCGATATCGTTTGAAGTACCTGTCATGTACACACATCAAAAAAACTTTTGCGTCACCTCAGTTACGAGAACTCTCTGTACAGAGATTCGAACACAGATCAACATAAACATAATTTCCGCCCTTTTTATTGCTCATGAAAACCGCACATTGCATGTTGCACCACCATACAGCGAGATCTTCAGAGGTGGTAGTCCAGATTGCTGTACACACCGGTACCTCTAATACCCAATAGGACGTCGACTTGCACTGGTCTATGCCTGTATTCGTCGTGGCATACTATCCACAAGTTTATGAAGCCACTGTTGGTGCTGATTGTCCCACTCGTCAACGGCGATTCGCCGTAGATCCCTCAGAGTGGTTGGTGGGTCACGTCGCCCATAAACAGCCCTTTTCAATCTATCCCAGGCATGTTCGATATCGTTCATGTCTGTAGAACATGCTGGCCGCTCAAGTCGAGCGTTGTCGTTATCCTGACGGAAGTCATTCACAAGATGTGCACGAAGGGAGGCGCGAATTGTCGTTTATGAAGACGAATGCCTCGCCAATATGCTGCCGATATGGTTGCACTATCGGTCGGAGGATGGCATTCACGTATCATACAGCTGTTACGGCACCTTCCATGACGACCAGCGGCGAACGTCGGCCCCAAATGATGCCACCCCAAAACATTAGGGAACCTCCACCTTGCTGCACTCGTTGGACAGTATGCCTAAGGCGTTCAGCCTGGCCGGGTTGCCTCCCAACACGTTACCGACGATCGTCTTGTTGAAGGCATATACGACACTCTTCGGTGAAGAGGACATGATACCACTCTTGAGCAATCCATTCGGCATGTTGTTGGGCCCATCTGTACCGCGCTGCGTGTCGTGGTTGCAAAGATGGACCTCGCCATGGACGTCGGGAGTGAAGTAGCGCACAGTTTAAGTTGTCACACGACGTCCTATGGCTGCACTAAAAGCATTATTCAACATCGTGGCGTTGCTGTCAGGGTTCCTCCGAGCCACAAACTGTAGGCAGCGATCATTCACTGATGTAGACCTTGGGCTTCCTGAGCGATGCATGTCGTTGACAGTTCCTGTCTCTCTGTATCTCCTCCATGTCCGAACATCATCGCTTTGGTTCACTCCGAGACGCCTGGACACTTGCCTTGTTGAGATGCCTTCCTGGCACAAAGTAACAACGCGGACTCGATCTAACCGCGGCATTGACTACAGACAACACGAGCCGTGTACCTCCTTCCTCGTGGAATGACTGGAACAGATCGGCTTTCGGACCCCCTCCGTCCAGTAGGCGTTGCTCATTCATGGTTGTTTACGTCTTTGGGCGGGTTTAGTGACATCCCTAAACAGTCAAAGGGACTACGTCTGTGATGCAATATCCACATTCAACGTCTATCTTCAGCAGTTCTCGGAACTTGGATGATGCAAAACTCTTTTTTGATGCGTGTATATTACTCGGTCGACTTGCCACTTCGTTGACGCAAGCTGCAACACTCTGCTGCTACAGGGCTCCGAATAGTAGCGTGTAACGTGGCGGTGTGTAAGGTAACGATGTCGTCGCGTGAGAAATAGCTTTTCTTTTTTCAGTCTTCTGAGTGGTTTGATGCGGCCCGCCACGAGTTCCTCTCCTGTGTCAACCTCTTCACCTCATATCAGCACTTGCACGTCCTCAATTATTTGCTGGATGTATTCCAATCTCTGTCCTCCACTACAGTTTTTGCCCTCTACAGCTCCCTCTAATACCATGGAAGTCATCCCCTGATGTCTTAACAAATGTCCTATCATTCTGTCCCTTCTCCTTGTCAGTGTTTTCCACATATTCCTTTCCTCTCCTATTCTGCGCAGGACCTCCTCAGTCCTTACCTTATTGGTCCACCTGATTTTCAACATTCGTCTGTAGCACCAAGTCTCAAATGCTTCGATTGTCTTCTGTTCCTGTTTTCCCACAGTCCATGTTTCACTACCATTCAATGCAGTACTCCAAACGTACATTCTCATTAACATCTTCCTCAAATTAAGGTCTATGTTAGATAACAGTAGACTTCTCTTTGCCCAGGAATGCCCTTTTTGCCAGCAATAGTCTGCTATTGATGTTCTCCTTGCTCCGTCCGTCTCTGGTTGTTTTGCTGCCTATGTAGCAGAATTCCTTAACTTCATCTGCTTCGTGATCATCAGTCCTCATGTAAAGTTAGATTAGGAAACTGAAACCATGAAATCCAATGTTTAGTCCATATACGGAGCTCCCTCTTCTTCACCGTGATAATATCAGACAAGATGTGAGTGCTGGGACAACAATCCACAACTTCTTTCACTGTCATAGATCGATGCACCATATAGTCTGTAACTCAGCTTCCACCTCAGCCAACTAAAATATTTTAGAATTTCGTTACCAGAATCAAGACAATGGTCTCAGATTGGTGTTGGGACCGGCGCAACAGAGGATTTGAACCGATTGAATTTTAGGAAATTTAATTTGATAGCCACTCTCTGCTGCATGACTGATTTAAAAAAAAAAGTTCAGACTTCTTTTCTAAATGATTCCAGGATTCACACATACAATAAGTGAGAACGGACATTGAAAATTAGTAAATATATATATATATATATATATATATATATATATATATATATATATATATATATACATATATATATATATCTTGAGTTACTGAAGTGCTTCTCTGTTATTTAACCAGTCCACATATTTCAAATGGTTCAAATGGCTCTGAGCACTATGGGACTCAACTGCTGTGGTCATTAGTCCCCTAGAACTTAGAACTACTTAAACCTAACTAACCTAAGGACATCACACACATCCATGCCCGAGGCAGGATTCGAACCTGCGACCGTAGCAGTCACACGGTTCCGGACTGCGCGCCTAGAACCGCGAGACCACCGCGGCCGGCGTCCACATATTTATTCCACTATTAATTATATTACGAGTTTTATTTTTCAGCGTTTCTTGCAGAGAGGACGCAACACTTTGATGTGACACCAATATATATATTGGTGTCACATAAAAGTAATTAATAGTGGAATAAATATGTGGACTGGTTAAATAACAGAGAAGCACTTAAGTAACTCAAGATAAATTAGTTTATTGTGAAATCATTACAATTATACTTCACAATACTTACTCGTCCATAGCTGAAAACAAAATAACATGTGCGAACAGCCAAGCTTCTCCTAGCTGCTCTCAAATGATTTAAAGGTTGAATCTTCTCTCAGTACACAGACAGCACAAATATGAACATCGACTCTGTGGTCTCAAGCCTTATATAAATGTTTTACGCAAAAGATAGTTGTTTAGAAAGGGGGTAATACAAGTCCCAACTTGGTTCCATCCGACTTTCATCTGATTCCAGGACTTAAAGAACACCCTCGAGGACATCATCTTGATAGTGCTGAAGTGGTGCAGCACAGGTCAGGCTGTGGCTCCGTCAACAAAGTCGACACATTGTGTAGTGACAGTCGTCCTTTGGGAGAAATGCGTTCTTCGCCAGGATGACTACGTTGAGAAATAAATATGTAGACGTCAAGCATAAAGATGTAGACTGTTAATAAAGTTTGTTTTACTTAAAAAATGGGTTATGGGTTTTGACATAGAGAATTCAGGGACAATACTTTTCTGGAAGCCCTCTACTTCTTTCCTCCCGAATTAGATTCAGCACTACCTAATTCGTTGCGCAAATTTACCTATCTCCAGGATTCTCTTTGGCGCAGTATTTCAAAATACATTCTCTTCTTGTCTGAATTGTTTATTATTCACGTTTCAATTCCGTCAACGGGTGCAGTCTAGACCAATACTTGCAGAAAATGCTTCCTAATATTTAAATTTATCTTAGATCTTGCTGTTGCCACTCTGCATTTTTACCTTCTCTATTTTAATCATCATTTATTTCGCAGCCCAAACAGGAAAACGAATCTACACATCTAATATCACGTTTCCTAAACCAATTCGAAGACTTGTCTTACTTTTGTTGACTTTTATCGTATAACCTCTCATCAAGGCACAATCCCAGCCACCCAGCTGCCCGTCCAAATCTTTTCCCGTCTCTTAACAGAGGACCGGAAAGTACAACTGCCGGGTCGAAAAGCGAATGTGTAGCAAGAAATCGTTAGTTGGTATCAAAAAGACTGATAGACTGAAGACTCGTTCGTTATCCCGTACAAAATCATGGCTAGTTAATAAAACAGGGATTTATTCGCAAATTCTGTCATTAAATACTCAGTAATAAATGCAGTTAACGTAAGAGAAGCGTATTTCAAACCGAAATTATTGTGCCTTTGGCGGGTAGGAAAATTGCTTGTGACTACAATTTTCAATTACCAATTACGATTATCTGAATAAATAACGATCTAGTGATAGGTTCTTGTGAGACAGGAGGTGCGAGACAGTATCTTTTCGAAACCGCGCCCTCCATTTACGACCTTCGATCAGTGCCCATACTGAGTTGTTTTTAGACAGTTTTCCACGCCAGTGCCAAGTGACTGGGAAAAAACGGAGATGACTCCAGTATATAAAAAAGGTAACAGGACGGACTCGCAAAAATTACAGACCAGTGGCCTTAATATCGGTTTGCTGCAGAATCATAGAGCATATTCTGAGTTCGAATATAACGCATTTCCTAGAGACTGAAAGCTCACGACCACGGATCACCACGGTTTTAGGAAGCATCTCTCGTGCGAAGCCCAGCTTGCTCGTTTCTCATATGATATACGGCGAACTACGGGTGGAGGGCAACAAGTTGATTCTATATTTCTAGATTTCCGAAAAAGCATTCGACACGGTACATCACTGCAGACTGTTAACGAACGTGCGTACATAGGGAATAGGCTCCCAGATATCTACATCTACATCTACATTTATACTCCGCAAGCCACCCAACGGTGTGTGGCGGAGGGCACTTTACGTGCCACTGTCATTACCTCCCTTTTCTGTTCCAGTCGCGTATGGTTCGCGGGAAGAACGACTGCCGGAAAGCCTCCGTGCGCGCTCGAATCTCTCTAATTTTACATTCGTGATCTCCTCGGGAGGTATAAGTAGGGGGAAGCAATATATTCGATATCTCATCCAGAAACGCACCCTCTCGAAACCTGGACAGCAAGCTACACCGCGATGCAGAGCGCCTCTCTTGCAGAGCCTGCCACTTGAGTTTGCTAAACATTTCCGTGACGCTATCACGCTTACCAAATAACGCTGTGACGAAACGCGCCGCTCTTCTTTGGATCTTCTCAACTTCCTCTGTCAACCCGACCTGGTATGTATCCCACACTGATGAGCAATACTCAAGTATAGGTCGAACGAGTGTTTTGTAAGCCACCTCCTTTGTTGATGGACTACATTTTCTGAAGACACTCCCAATGAATCTCAACCAGGCACCCGCCTTATCAACAATTAATTTTATATGATCATTCCACTTCAAATCGTTTCGTACGCATACACCCAGATATTTGACAGAAGTAACTGCTACCAGTGTTTGTTCCACTATCATATAATCATACAATAAAGGATCCTTCTTTCTATGTATTTGCAACACATTACATTTGTCTATGGTAAGTGTCAATTGCCATTCCCTGCACCAAGTTTCTACCCGCTGCAGATCTTGCTGCATTTCTCTGCAATTTTCTAATGCCACAACTTCTCTGTATACTACAGCATCATTCGCGAAAAGCCGCATGGAACTTCTGACACTATCTACTTTTACATATATATATATATATATATATATATATATATATATATATATATATATATATATATATATATATATATTTCTTAAGTAATAGAACCCAGTATGTTGTCCTCGACGGCGAGTGTTCATCGGAGGCCCCATGGAAGTGTGATAGGACTGTTGCAATTTTCGCTGTACATAAATGACATGTCAGACAGCATGGGCAGCAATCTGCTGTTGTTCGTTGATAATGCTGTGGCTTAGAGGAAGGTGTTAACGATAAGTAACTGGGGGCTGATATAAGACGACCTAGACAAAATTTGTGGTAGATGTGATGACTGGCAGCTAGCTCTAAGCGTAGGAAAATGTAAATTAATGCGGATGAGTAGGAAAAATAGACTCGTAATGTTCGGGTACAGCATTAGTAGTGTCCAGCTTGACACAATCACGCCGTTTAAATATCTGGGCGTAACATAGCGAACCGATATGAAATGGAACTAGCATATGAGGACTATGGTAGGGAAGGTGAATGGTCGACTTCGGTTTATTGGCAGAATTTTGAGAAGGTGTGGTTCATATGTAAAGGACACCGTATAGATGATGCTAATCTTGGGTACTGTTAGAGTGTTTGGGATCCACACTAGGTCGGCTTGGAAGAAGACATCGAAGCAAATCAGAGGCATGCTGCTAGATTTGTTACCGGTAGGTTCGATCAGTACGCAAGTATTACGTATATGCTTCGAGAGCTCAAGAGGGAATCCCTCGAGGGAGAAAGTTTAGAGAACCGGCATTTGAAGATGACAGTAGAACGATTCTACTGCCGCCAACATAGATTTCGCATAGGGAACTCAAAGATAAGATACGAGAAATTAGGACTCGTACAGAGGTATATACAAGGTACGACAGTAAAGTAATGAGACTGATTTTCTTTGCAAGATGTGGCAACCCTGCAGGCTTGCGTAGGCACAATATCTTTGACCTTGGTCTATGAGCTGCTTCTAGTCCAAGCGGCACATCGATGCAACTGCTCAGTCGTGAGTTGTGCTGTAGTGAGTTAACACGTGTTTGTGTCTCTCGTCACGGAAATGGCACAGCATAATATTACGCAGTGGTATGCCATTTCTTTTTGTGTTAATTGGGTGAAAACGGGACGACAACTTACGGTAAACTTCAGAAGGCTTTTGGAGAGGCATAAAATGTTAAGAGAAGGCAGAACGAATGTTGAAGATTAAGACCGCAGTGGACGACCATCAACCTCATGGAGGTTGGCCAGGGTGCACAAACTCGTACGATCTGATCGAAGATTATCCGTGAAAAATGATTGCAGAAGAACTGAACATCAATCGAGACACGGTTCGTCTTATAATAACTGAAGATCTTGGTATGAGGAAGATTTGTGCAAAAATGGTCCCCAAAAATCTCACACCACAACAGCGAGAAAGACAGAAAAATGGGGCAGCCGATCTGTTAGAGCAAAAGGAAATCAATCCAGAATTTTTGAACAGTTTTATCACCGATGATGAAAGTTGGTTTTTTAGTTACAATCCAGAGATAAAACACCAAAGTTCGCAATGGTGCTCAAAGGGATCTCCCAGACCAAAAAAAGGTCGGATGTCAAAGTCAAAACTGAATTGCATGCTTGTGTGCTTCTTTGATTCCAAGGGAATTGTTCATATAGAGTGGGTGCCTCCTGGACAAACAGTTAACCAATATTACTACAAAGAAATTTTAATAAGACTTCGTGTGGTGTGCGTACTGTAAGACCTTCGGTACACACACCATCAGATTATTTGACTTGTCGCTCTAACGAAGTAGGGGAGTGTCAGCAATATGTCTCGTGGTATTATCGTGGAGTGTTTATCTTCTGCCGTTAGGTCAGATGATAGAAATGCCACTTGCACGCTTAGAGTAGCAAACTGACGGTGACCAACTTTAAACAGAACTTGATTAATTTTCACACACATTTATTAAAATAATAACAAGCATAAACCTTACTTAACTTGATTCTGGATGCTATTTACAATTGACATTCTGAAGTTCCTTTGGTCTTTGTACGTTAATCTTATTCTCACATATCTCTGATACTTGACAAAGTGTCTATACATTTATCTTCATGGCTACGTACAGGAATATGGTAATCTTATTAGGCGCAGACTGAAACTTGACTATAGGCTGGGACAGACTAATGCAGAATGACTAATCGGAGCTCTGTACACTCGTTATAATACCTCGCGCGTTCAGGTATCACTGCGCGAGTGCGATCCGCGAGGAGAAAAGGTTCTACGTTACCAACAATCTCGTTGGCTGCGTTACATATTAATACGCGGATCGGCGGAAGCAGAATCTGGTCCGTCTCTAACACAGCGCCATCTCGTAGTGCGGAGACAGACGAGCGCTGCGCCGGCACTTGTGCTTAGTGGGGTGTGCTCTAGTGGGAAAGTTGTGTACGCGCTGACTACGTGGAACTATGTACACAACACTTGGTAAAAGAGTTCTTAGTGTCCGTGCCAACATTGCTGATAATTGGATTTTGCATCAAGATAATGCGCCATCCCATACTGCTCTGTCAGTACAGCAATTTTTAACCTCAAAACAATTTTCAGTGCTACTACAGCGACCTTATTCACCAAATATCGCTCCATGAGACTTTTTTCTATGTCCAGGAGTGAAAACGGCGGTCAAGGGACACCATTTTCAAACAACACAAGATGTCCAAAAAGCTGTGACGAGGATCTTGGAGGATATTACAAAAGATGAGTTCCAGAAATGTTACCATCAATGGCAGACACTCTGAAAAAAGTGTGTGCAATCAGAAAGGAAATACTTTGAAGGAGACAACACTAAACTTGACTAAAACGGTAAGTAGCATTTTTTTTCACGTCAGTCTCATTACTTTATTGTCTCACCTCGTAGATAGTCGTTTCTCCCTCGCTCTTCTGCTAGTAGAATGGGAAAGGAAGCAACTACACTCCTGGAAATGGAAAAAAGAACACATTGACACCGGTGTGTCAGACCCACCATACTTGCTCCGGACACTGCGAGAGGCCTGTACAAGCGATGATCACACGCACGGCACAGCGGACACACCAGGAACCGCGGTGTTGGCCGTCGAATGGCGCTAGCTGCGCAGCATTTGTGCACCGCCGCCGTCAGTGTCAGCCAGTTTGCCGTGGCATACGGAGCTCCATCGCAGTCTTTAACACTGGTAGCATGCCGCGACAGCGTGGACGGAACCGTATGTGCAGTTGACGGACTTTGAGCGAGGCCGTATAGTGGGCATGCGGGAGACCGGGTGGACGTACCGCCGAATTGCTCAACACGTGGGGCGTGAGGTCTCCACAGTACATCGATGTTGTCGCCAGTGGTCGGCGGAAGGTACACGTGCCCGTCGACCTGGGACCGGACCGCAGCGACGCACGGATGCACGCCAAGACCGTAGGATCCTACGCAGTGCCGTAGGGGACCGCACCGCCAATTCCCAGCAAATTAGGGACACTGTTGCTCCTGGGGTATCGGCGAGGACCATTCGCAACCGTCTCCATGAAGCTGGGCTACGGTCCCGCACACCGTTAGGCCGTCTTCCACTCACGCCCCAACATCGTGCAGCCCGCCTCCAGTGGTGTCGCGGCAGGCGTGAATGGAGGGACGAATGGATACGTGTCGTCTTCAGCGATGAGAGTCGCTTCTGCCTTGGTGCCAATGATGGTCGTATGCGTGTTTGGCGCCGTGCAGGTGAGTGCCACAATCAGGACTGCATACGACCGAGGCACACAGGGCCAACACCCGGCATCATCGTGTGGGGAGCGATCTCCTACACTGGCCGTACACCACTGGTGATCGTCGAGGGGACACTGAATAGTGCACGGTACATCCAAACCGTCATCGAACCCATCGTTCTACCATTTCTAGACCGGCAAGGGAACTTGCTGTTCCAACAGGACAATGCACGTCCGCATGTATCCCGTGCCACCCAACGTGCTCTAGAAGGTGTACGTCAACTACCCTGGCCAGCAAGATCTCCGGATCTGTCCCCCATTGAGCATGTTTGGGACTGGATGAGGCGTCGTCTCACGCGGTCTGCACGTCCAGCACGAACGCTGGTCCAACTGAGGCGCGAGGTGGAAATGGCATGCAAGCCGTTCCACAGGATTGCATCCAGCATCTCTACGATCGTCTCCATGGGAGAATAGCAGCCTGCATTGCTGCGAAAGGTGGATATACACTGTACTAGTGCCGACATTGTGCATGCTCTGTTGCCTGTGTCTATGTGCCTGTGGTTCTGTCAGTGTGATCATGTGATTTATCTGACCCCAGGAATGTGTCAATAAAGTTTCCCCTTCCTGGGACAATGAATTCACGGTGTTCTTATTTCAATTTCCAGGAGTGTAGTTGTGGTACACAGTACCCACCAACACGCACCTTACTGTGGCTTGCGGAGTATGTTTGTAGACGTAGATGTACCTATTTGGTAAAACATCATGCTCTGCATCTGAGTCGCACTGTGTTGCATAAGCGCTGCAGCAACACCCTTAAACGCAGACTTTTTTATTGCCCCATATACAAACTCCTGGTGCAAGCTATTCGTTATAATGAAAACAGTATGATTCACACTATTAAAATATGCATCTAGTGTCACACTGGGAAAGAGACCAAACAGTTCAGAAATTTTTGTATTTCTAGGAACGAAGCGAGCTAGCCATAATAAATTATTTTATAAATATTTACAACGTCACATGCGTCCATCTGTCAATGTGTCAGTCCTTAAACCGAAGGCAGATTTTCAAAAAGTTTTATGCCTCAATATTGCACTCCTTTCGTTGCCAAAGTTAGATTTACTAGAAGGAGTGCAAATTATTTATCCTGTTTGCGTTGTGCCTGCACAGAAGCGGCAGCGTACTTGTGCTCACACACATCGTAGCTGTCATTCAGAGAAACGGCAATACTAGATCGATAACAATGAGGGCAATAAGAAAGCTTCTAAGCATGTGCAGTATAATCAGTGTGGCCAGTCACGTCTCATAACTATTTGTCCATTAATTCCTGAACGTGCTTCAAGCTTTTGACTCAAATGTGACCATCATCCCTGTGTTACAGAGCAGCTCCCGAGCCAGAAAACCTACCACTGTTGCAGAGGTGGTAGTTTTGAACGACTGTTGCTGTGGACTGTCCCACCATCGCAGGTGTCTTGTTTTTGGTGAGTGGATTAGAAAATAAACCATGACAGCGATTAGAGTACCCTTGCATTGAGGAGTTCACCTCGGTGCTGTACTTCAGTAGCGATCTCGTTTCCAATTTCACCTGATAATTGTGAGATTTAAAACTTTCCCGGCGTGCATATTGTTCCACAAAATTTCGGGCGAACTACTCAGACTTAAGTTATTGCAGCTGCAAAGTTATGGCTTGTTGGTCAGTTTTGACGTAGTTTCACTTTTTACAAATGTACCTCTTGTGGACTCACTACACCTCATTGGCGATAGGTTTGGAGCTGACATTACAGCGCTGTTTGAGCACACCCTCTCCTCTACATATTTTTCATTTAACGAGTTTTATGAGCAATCAGAAATACGGCTGTCTGACAATGAGTCTCTTATTAATCGTGACGGCGGTTACCAATTGAATTCGGCGTGGAATCCAGTCGTCGAAAAACTTCGTGTCCTCCGTAGCCGGCGTAGTTCTGTGATGGAACCGCGGAAGACGATCGAATTGATATCGATGCGGCGAGTTTCCACCAAGGAGGGCGCGCGGCGCAGCAGAATCGAACGCGCTTAAATAGCGCACGCGCAACGCCAAGTGAATCCACCACGCAAGTGCCAGAGGGGCCTTAAATACCAGAGCTCGGGGAGTTTTCGCCCAGGCGATCATTGTAGGTAAAACCACCCCTTCCTTACGTCTCCTCGACTTCTATCTCACCATTTATGGCTCCTATCGCCCTCACCCCCACCCTTAAGTACCTTGGCGTCACCCTTGACCGTCGCCTCTCCTGGACCCCCCCATCTCCGGACTATCCAAGCCAAGGCACACTCCCAACTCCATCTCCTCAAGCTCCTTTCTGGCCGCACATGGGGTCTGGACCCCTCCACCATCCTCCACACCTATAAATCCCTCATTCGCCCTATCCTCTGCTACGCCCACCCTGCCTGGATCTCCGCGCCCCTACCATTTACAAATCCCTTCAGATCCTAGAACGCCATGCTCTTGGCCTCGCCTATTACATCCGTCTCCCCTCCCCCACGCGGATCCTGTACGACCTTATTCCGTTCCCCCATCTCCCCCTTTTCCTCAAATGGATACGGATCCTCTACACCTCCCGTAAACTCAATAGTTCTCA
This sequence comes from Schistocerca americana, assembly GCF_021461395.2. Lineage (NCBI taxonomy): Eukaryota > Metazoa > Arthropoda > Insecta > Orthoptera > Acrididae > Schistocerca > Schistocerca americana. Next base: position 88,600,282 of record NC_060127.1, on the reverse strand, counting down.
CCCACTTGTCTCTCCCATCCTCTCCCGTCCCCGACTGCTGCCGCGTCTGTATTTCCACATCCCACCTGCTCTCCATCTGTCCACTCTCCATACCCTCTCCCAAGGTGGCTTCCGCCAGCTCCCCCTCCCTGGTGATGCCCTCCTTCACTCCATCTACCCCTCCTACCAACTTTGATACTCCCTCCCTCTTCCTGTGTTTCTTTCCTATGGGCACCCTCTCTCCCTTCTCTCCCCCTTGCATCCCTCCTCCCTTTCTCCCCACTCCTCCCCTGGGCTTCCCCTACCCCCATACCTTCATTCGTCCTACCATCTCCTCTGCCGTTGGCATCTTTGCTCTCCCCTCTCTGTCCCTCACCCCCTTCTTCCCCTCTTGGCAGGTCTCCGGACTCACACACGTTATGTGGATATTCGCGCGCTGGAGATCATCGCCATCAGTTTCTCGTGTGTGTGCCATCGTGTTTGTGGTTTAGTGTCACGCTCCTTCGTTCAGCTGTACCGTCTAAGTCGTCAGTGTTTGTGCCCAGTGCCGACAGTTGTTAGTGTTTTTTCGTCGAGTGTGGACGGCTTCGTGTTATTTGTTTCTGTGTCTACTGTTTTTTGCCCCCCACTTTGTTCTGTATCTTCTGTGTCTCCGTTGTATTTTCTTTGTAAAACTTGTGGCTGAAGAGCAGCGTAGTATGCTGCTGCCAGCCCACCTTATTGTAAGGAGTCAAATAACAATAAAGAAAAAAAAAGAGTTTTCGCCACTGTCACCTGAAGATGGCCAGAAGACTCTGCGCCAAAATATTGTGGCAGGAAGTTGCAAACATCCGGCAGTTCGCCTGAAATATTGTGGAACACAACCTTATAATTGTTTTGAATCCGTCAGCCTTTCCACTTGTTCGACGCTCTTCCATCTTTTCCTATCTTCTGCTACCCATTTCATTGCCACATAATTACTACACCCAATACAGTTTACAATGTACCTTTGATATTCCACCATTTCTATGGTTTCAGTTGAGTACTACGCTGAGATGACAAGCCATGGGATACCTCCTAGTGTCGTGTCGGACCTCCTTTTGCCCGGCGTAGTGTTGCAACTCGATGCGGCATTGGCCCCAACAAGTCGTTGGAAGTTCCGTGCAGAATTATTGAGCCGTGCTGCCTCTATAGCCGCCCATAACTCCGAAAGTGCTGCCAGTGCCGCGTACTGTGCACGAACTGACCGCTCGATTATGCCTTGTAAATTTTCAATGGCATTCGTGTCGGACGATATGGCAGGCCGCATCATTCTCTCGAACTGTCCAGAATGCTGTTCAGACCAACTGTGAACAACTGTGGCACGGTGACGGGCTCGTTGTCATCCATAAAAATTCCATCACTGTTTGGGAACATGAAGATCATGAATGGCTACAGATGTTGTCCAAGTAGTCAAATATAACCATTTTCAGTCAATGATCGGTTCATTTGGACCAGAAGGTACAGTCCATTCCATGTGAACACAGCCCACACAATTATGGATCCACCACCAGTTTGCACAGCACCTTGTCAACAACTTGGGTCCACGGATTGGTGCCTGCACCACACTCGACCCCTACCATCAGCTCTTAAGAGCTGAATCGGGACTCATCTGATCAGGTCACTGTTTTCCAGTCGTTCTAGGGTCCAATCGATATGATCACAAGTCCAGGAGAGGCGCTGCAGGCGATGTTGTGCTGTTAGCAGAGGCACTTGCGTCGGTCGTCTGCTGCCATACCCCCTTAACGCCAAATTTCTCCGCACTGTCCTAACAGGTACGTTCGACGTGCGTCCCACAATGATTTCAGCGGTTATTTCACGCAGTGTTGCTTGTCTGTTAGCACTGACAACCCTATTCAAACACCGCTGCTCTCGGTCGTTAAGTGAAGGCTGTGGGCCACTACATTGTCTGTGGTGAATGGTAATGCCTGAAATTTGGTATTCTCGATACACTCTAGACACAATGGACCTTGGGGTATTGAATTTCCTAAATACTGCTATGCCCCATGCATATACACTGCTGGCCATTAAAATTTCTACACCACGAAGATGACGAGCAACAGACGCGAAATTTAACCGACAGGAAGAAGATGCTGTGATATGCAAGTGATTAGCTTTTCAGAGCGTTCACACAAGGTTGGCGCCGGTGGCGACACCTACAACGTGCTGACATGAGGAAAGTTTCCAACCGATTTCTCATACACAAACAGCAGGTGACCGGCGTTGCCCGGTGAAACCTTGTTGTGATGCCTCGTGTAAGGAGAAGAAATGCATACCATCACGTTTCCGACTTTGATAAAGCTCGGATTGTAGCCTTTCGCGATTGCGGTTTATTGTATCGCGACAATGCTGCTCGCGTTGGTCGAGATCCAATGAATGTTAGCGGAATATGGAATCGGTGGGTACAGTAGGGTAATACGGAATGCCGTGCTGGATCCCAACGGCCTCGTGTCACTAGCAGTCGAGATGACAGGCATCTAATCCGCATGGCTGTAACGGATCGTACAGCCACGTCTCGATCCCTGAGTCAACAGATGGAACGTTTGCAAGACAACAACCATCTGCACGAACAGTTCGACGACGTTTGCAGCTGCATGGACTATCAGCTCGGAGACAATGGCTGTGGTTACCCTTGACTCTGCATCACAGACAGGAGCGCCTGCGATGGTGTACTCTACGACGAACCTGGGTGCAAGAATGGCAAAGCGTCATTTATTCGGATGGATCCAGGTTCTGTTTACAGCATCATGGCCGGCCGTGGTGGCCAAGCGGTTAAAGGCGCTACAGTCTGGAACCGCGCGGCCGTTACGGTCGCAGGTTAGAATCCTGCCTCGGGCATGGATGTGTGTGATGTCCTTAGGTTAGTTAGGTTTAAGTAGTTCTAAGTTCTAGAGGACTGATGACCTTAGCAGTTACGTCCCATAGTGCTCAGAGCCATTTGAACCATTTACAGCAACATGATGGTCGCATCCGTGTTAGGCGACATCGCGGTGAACCCACTTTGGATGCGTGTATTCGTCATCGCCATGCTGGCGTATCACCCGGTGTGATGGTATGGATGCTATTGGTTACACGTCTCGGTCATCTCTTGTTCACACTTACGGCACTTTGAACAGTGGACGTTACATTTCAGATATGTTACGACCTGTGGCTCTACCCTTCGTGCGATCCCTGCGAAACCCTACATTTCAGTACGATAATGCACCACCGCATGTTGCAGGTCCTTTCTGGATAGAGAAAATGTTTGACTGCTGCACTGGCCAGCACATTCTCCAGATCTCTCCCCAATTGAAAACGTCTGCTCAGTGGTGGCCGAGCAACTGGCTCGTCACATTACGTCAGTCACTACCCTTGATGAACTGTGGTATCGTGTTGAAGCTGCATGGGCAGTTGTACCTGTACACGCCATCCAAGCTGTGTCTGACTCAATGCCCACGCATGTCAAGGGCGTTATTACGGCCAGAGGTGGTGTTCTGAGTACTGATTTCTCAGGGTCTATGCACCCAAATTGCGTGAAAATGTAATCACTTATATTTGTCCAGTGAATACCCGTTTATCATCTGCACTTCTTCTTGGTGTAGCAATTTTAATGGTCAGTAATGTAGCTCCAACTACCGCTCTTCCTTCAGAGTCTGGTAATTCCTGTCGTGCGGCCATAATCACGTCGGAAACTTTTTCGCATGAATTACGTGGGTACAAATGACAACTCCGACAAAGCACTGACCTTTTATATCTTGTATACGACGTTCTACCGCCATTCGCATAAATACACATCACTATCCCATGACTCTTGTCACCTCAGTGTATACGAGGGGCGTTTGAAAAGTCCGTGCAAAGTCCGAGAGATGGCACCACCGGCGCCTATTGAGGTCATGTTTAGTTAGTACCATCTTCGGAAAGAACGCACACCAAGTTTCAGCCATATTGGTCTATTTCTTTGTGTTTGACATTCGTGTGAATCAGAAAGTCGAGTGATTGTCAAAAAATGGACGAAAAAGAGTTTCGTGTGATTATTAAACATTATTTTATCAAAGGCAAAACGCCTCAGGAGACTAAATAAAGCCTGATAAACATTACAGTGACTCTGCACCTTCGATTATAACAGTTTATAAGTGGTTTCAAAATTTTCGGAGTGGCCAAATTGGCACAAGTGATACTGAACGTTCTGGACACACTGTGGAGGTTACAACTCCAGAAATCATTGACGAAATCCATGATATGGTGATGGATGACAGAAGAGTTAATGTGCGTGAGATTGCTGGTGCTGTGGGCATCTCGAATGAACGGGTACACAATATTTTGCATAAACATTTGGACATGAGAAAGCTATTCGCAAGATGGGTTCCGCGATTGCTCACGCTTGACAAAAACGGAATCGTGTGAAGTGTTGCAGGGATGGTTTGCAACTGTTCACGAAGAATCCGCAGGACTTTAAATCACTGTGGGTGAAACATGGATACATTACTATACTCCTAAGACCAAAGAACAATCTAAACAATGGGTTATGAGGGGAGAATGTACACCAAAAAAGGTGAAGAGCATGCCTTCGGTAGGAAAGGTTACGGCGACTGTCTTTTGGGATTCGCAAGGGATAATCCTCACCGACTATCTGGAAAAGGGTACAACTATTACAGGTGCATATTATTCATCGTTATTGGACCGTTTGAAAACCGAACTGCAAGAAAACCGAACTGCAAGAAAACCGCCGGTGATTGGACCGCAAAAAATCCCTGCTCCATCACAATGCACCAGCACACACCTCAGCAGTTGAGTCGCAAAATTAATGGAAATAGGATTCCCACTCGTTTCACATCCCCCCTATTCTCCAGACTTGGCTGCCTCGGACTACCATTTGTTACCCAATTTGAAGAAATGGCTGGTTGGACAAAGATGTGATTATAGTAAGTAATAGCTACTTTGTAGACTTGGACAATTCCTATTATTCGGAAGGGATCAACAAATTAGAACAGCGTTGGACGAAATGTATGTCTAAAAGGAGACTATGTCGAAAAATAAACAAGGTTCACCCCAAACACCTAAGTGGGTTTCATTTTTACACGGACTTTTCAAACACCCTTCGTATCTCTCTCTGCTGCTGCTTGCAGTACCAGATGAACTACTCCTCGGTTATCTGTCAGATATTCCACCAGCCATTCCATTCTTCTGTTTCAGTGCTTCAGCAGATTTCCTTCCCCTCCTATTCTTTTCAGTACACACTTGTCCAATTTGAACATCAGCTGTTTTTGAAAGAAGTCTTGTACTTCTTATGATTTGCACATGTATTCTTCAGTACTGTGATTTCTCAGTTCTTGATCATTACCTTGTGTCAAGAGAGCTATTTTACTTAAGCAAGGCGGTCTCCTTTGTTTTGAGCGTCCTAGCTAATCTTCCACACTCCAGTGGAAAGGTGTATCATCCAGCTTACATCCCTTCGTCATTCCCTGTTTGGTGATAACAAAGTCACTGTTCGTCATCCAGCCCATCACCTTCGTCTTTGTTATGTTTACCCTCAAGTTGTATTCTGTTTTAAGTGTTGCTTTCCATCCCTTTCCACAGTTCTCCGAAGTCCTTCTTACATCCAGCCAGAAAGGCTGTATTACCTGCCAAATGTAGTTCCCCTTGCACATTTATATCTGTCAAAAGTCTGCCCTATATACAACTATATGAGAAGTGCACATTCACTTGAAGGATGTCAAAGTATTCGATTTCGTGAGACAAGTGCTGTTTCATTGCTTTTTCGTGAATGTTTGGAGTGTGGGTAAATGGTTTTTGAGCCTAGCTGTACTGACGGAAGAAAGTCTCTGATAGCTGGATGCAATGTTGCCAGTTTTCAGGCGGCGCCAGTATGGCCATAGTTGCAGACAACTGCGGCAGCACGGGGCGTTGCTATAGAAATATCAACTAAATTCATGATTCGTCGTGGAAGGTGCGCGAAGGAACTGTGCCAGGCCCACTTTAACTAACATCTGTTTATTCTCGCCTAAATAATGACAGAGATTTAATGTGACTACGTACATTATAGAAGTATGAAATACCATTTCAGTTCTCTTTAATGCCATGGCTTGTCTGATGATTTACATCAACTGATTATCCATTCCGGTCTGTGGCGTCATTGTGCAGTTCTCGGTGCAATGTCAACAACCCCACCAGTCTCAACCCCATGGAGTCTCAACATGCTGGTTATCGTATTATGGCTGTTATTTCTGGACATGCTGGTCATGTTCCTCATTTGATTTTAATTTACAAGGGTCATTTAATAAGTTATGCCCCACATTTTTTCTCAGAACATATTTATTGTTAAGAGTCAGAATTCGATGACAATATACATCAACATGTATTGTCCATGTCCTATTTTTCTGCGTAGTCTCCGTCACGTTCCATGGCCGTGCGCCAACGTTGTGGAAGAGCGTGCATTAAGCAGCCCAAATAAATGGAACTTCGTAGACAACACGGCGCGAACGGTCGGCACGAATAATGGCATCCACACGATTCAGCATGTCTGGAGGTGTGATTGTGACAGGACGTCACAAGCGTAGCTGATTATGGAACTCTGTCTCTGCATTTGCTGACATAGTAACTTTCTTTACCCACCGCCCAACTGTACTCCCATAAACTGCAGCATCGCCATACACTGCACATTTCTTTACCCACCGCCCAACTGTACTCCCATAAACTGCAGCATCGCCATACACTGCACATTTCTTTACCCACCGCCCAACTGTACTCCCATCAACTGCAGCATCGCCATATACTGCACATTTCTTTACCCATCGCCCAACTGCACTCCCATCAACTGCAGCCTCACCATACACTGCACATTTCTTTACCCACCGCCCAACTGTACTCCCATAAACTGCAGCATCGCCATACACTGCACATTTCTTAACCCATCGTGCAACTGTACTCCCATCAACTGCAGCATCGCCATACACTGCACATTTCTTTACCCATCGCCCAACTGCACTCCCATCAACTGCAGCCTCACCATACACTGCACATTTCTTTACCCACCGCCCAACTGTACTCCCATCAACTGCAGCATCGCCATATACTGCACATTTCTTTACCCATCGCCCAACTGCACTCCCATCAACTGCAGCCTCACCATACACTGCACATTTCTTTACCCATCGTCCAACTGTACTCCCATCAATGCAGCATCGCCATACACTGCACATTTCTTTACCTATCGCCCAACTGCACTCCCATCAACTTCACCATCGCCATACATTGCACATTTCTTTACCCATCGACCAACTGTACTCCCATCAACTGCAGCATCGCCGTACACTGCACATTTCTTTACCCATCGATCAACTGTACTCCCATCAACTGCAGCATCGCCGTACATTGCACATTTCTTTACCCATCGACCGACTGTACTCCCATCAACTGCAGCATCGCCATACATTGCACATTTCTTTACCCATCGACCAACTTTACTCCCATCAACTGCAGCATCGCCATACACTGCACATTTCTTAACCCATCGTGCAACTGTACTCCCATCAACTTCAGCATCGCCATACACTGCACATTTCTTTACCCATCGACCAACTTTACTCCCATCAACTGCAGCGTTGCCATACATTGCACATTTCTTTACCAATCGACCAACTGTACTCCCATCAACTGCAGCATCGCCATACATTGCACATTTCTTTACCCATCGACCAACTGTACTCCCACCAACCGCAGCATCGCCATACACTGCACATTTCTTTACACATCGACCAACTGTACTCCCATCAACTGCAGCATCGCCATACACTGCACATTTCTTTACCCATCGACCAACTGTACTTCCATCAATTGCAGCATTGTCATACACTGCACACAAATGTTTATGGATGCTCACCATGGTTCCTTTTTCTGCACAGAAAAATTCAATAATGGCATGCTGCTAGCAAAGTGAGGAGTCGAATGTAGACGCCATTTTGATGCTGTACTACGGCTCTGCCATCTGCCAAAACGGTTCGAAACTTGACCGGCGCACCGTACAAATAACAAATGTGAAACAGCACCAAGGACGTTTGTCTGTGTGCATTACTTACTGAACGACCCTCGTACATCACCGTGCTAGCGAAATCGTTTTATTCTGTGGGCTTATTTCATTATAGTCAGTACCATAGAAAGCTCTCAATCTGATAAACATTTGATTGCCGAGGAGCTACAGATGGTTTTCATATCCACCCATTAAAACATTCCACAACATAGTGGCTGGTATCTTAAATATCTGGTACTTGATTCTTGTACTTACCCACCATTTGTTAGATATGAATGTTCGCATTCTGTTCTCCTTAGGTCAGCCTGAAAATATTTCTAGTTTGGCTCAATATTGTACTTTAGTAGATGATATAAAGTGTCTCCTTGAATCCCACTGTTTGCTGAGTACCGTGGTTTGTGAAATACCTCAAGAAGACTAGAAATCATATTGTTCGCCATTTGCTTGTCTTTCCCGTCAATTGTTTCGCTATTTATATCCACACGCAAAGTGCTGATTCACGAGGTGAGTCTATTTCCTATTACACTTACATAGAGGGTTTAACTTTCCCGTATGAGGCATCTAATATACTAAACAACTAGATCTAGAATACTAAGCAGCTGACACTATATTTTAATAAAATCTATTATTACAATATGTCAAGAACAACTTAAATTGACTAAGTACAAATGTACATTCTTTTTTGTTAATACAGTTTTGGAGCCTCGTGCAGATAGCGGTATTGTTGTCATACTTCGCCCTGGGCGGGTCAGGCAATAATCCTCACTTAATATTTTTTTTGCTACGAAAAATCAAATTTATTCAAAAAGAAATAACCTAGTCAATATGCAATTTATCCAATACCCTCACTTTATCAAGTTTATTAAAACTCAAGTCTAACAAACATTTTATTTGTTTTAATAGTTTTTCTTAAGTTTACATTTGTGTTGTCATACCTGCCTTGTCAGCTGAGGGTACAGTTAGGACTGTGCAACTTTTAAACTTCAACACTGATCAAAAACATAAGGTCCTCAGCCTGCACAATTAGAACACATGTCGTGTTGTCATCGCTGATTCTGTCCGCACTCAACAATCTTCAAAGCTCTTTCCGTAGCCAGTGCAAAAGGTTTCTTCTACTGCTTTTCTTTGTTTCGTCAAGTGGCAGTTGGTGTATTTTTTGACTTAACACAGTTTCAGCTTTTATTCTTCTTCTATTTCTCGCTCTCATTTCATTGATTTTTCTCTTTGGCTTCTTATCATATTTCTTTTCTGCTTTCTTTCTTTTCTCGAAATTATTTCTCCTTTTTTTCTCTTCCCATGTAATTTTAAATGGTTAGCATGATTCTATTTCAGACTTTCGTGCATTTACTTGCCTCTTATTTCAGTTTTGCACTTTGGCAAGTGGTGAATATCAAGAAACTAAGAGGTTATTCTCTTTTTTGCGTTGTATTTAAACTTAGTATGATCACATGAACCAACAGTATTCGTTTCTGGGGTTCTGCATCGCTTTTAATGTTCTACTGCCATTATCTACAAATTTACCTCTTTTCTCTTTATTTACTTATTGCCTATTTAGCTTACTCAGATAAGGCCTTAAGCCCCCCTCGTACCTCTCACCACGAACAACATAAACCAAATGTATTACATAATGTTCACAATGATGATAATTTCTATTAATAACAGTAATAATAAACGGCATTTTGAAAATACTGATTGTCCATGTTTAGCAGTGGAAGGGATAGTGGAAAAGAGAAGATTGAAGTATTTGTGACAGTAGCTGTTAAGAAAGAACAGAATTTAAGTAGAGAACTCTGTAGATAATGGAGAGGGAAAAGTGGTGTGCGAGGGAGGGCAGACGAGAATGAACAGCAGACATGAGTATAGAAGATGTATTAGTGTGATAGAAGATGGACCGTAAGCTGTCCCTTGAAGTTTGAAAGGAAATTAATTTTCTAGTATTTTATGGAAGATTGTTCAAATGTGGCTTTCCTAGTACAGGAAATAGTTTAGACAACATGGCAGGAATAGGAATATCCTTTGTTAAGAACGGGTACTGTGTAAATTGCTGTTAATAAGCGGGAGGGGAATGACTGAGAAGGCGGTTCTACGCGCTACAGTCTGGAAGCGCGCGACCGCTAAGGTCGCAGGTTCGAATCCTGCCTCGGGCATGGATGTGTGTGATGTCCTTAGGTTAGCTAGTTTTAAGTACACTACTGGCCATTAAAACTGCTACACCAAGAAGAAATGCACATGATAAATCGGTATTCGTTGGACAAATAAAATATACAAGAACTGACATGTGTTTACATTTTCACGTAATTTGAGTGCATAGATCCTGAGAAATCAGTACCCAGAACAACCACATCTGGCCATAATAACGGCCTTGATACGCCTGGGCATTGAGTCAAACACAGCTTGGATGGCGTGTACAGGTACAGCTTCTCATGCAGCTTCAACACGATACCACAGTTCATCAAGAGTAGTGACTGGCGTATTGTGACGAGCCAGTTGCTCGGCCACCATTGACCAAACGTTTCCAATTGGTGAGAGATCTCGAGAATGTGCTGGCCAGGGCAGCAGTCGAACATTTTCTGTATCCAGAAAGGCCCGAACATTATCCTGCTGAAATGTAGGGTTTCGCAGGGATCGAATGAAGGATAGAGCCACGGGTCTTAACACATCTGAAATGTAATGTCCACTGTTCAAAGCGTCGTCAATGCAAACAAGAGGTGACCGAGACGTGTAACGAATGGCACCCCATACTATCACGCAGGGTCATACGCCAGTATGGCGATGACGAATGTACGCTTCCAATGCGCATTCATCGCGATGTCGCCAAATACGGATGCGACCGTCATGATGCTGTAAACAGGACCTGGATTCATCCGAAAGAATGACGTTTTACCATTCGCGCATCCAGGTTCGTCGTTGAGTACACCATCGCAGGCGCTCCTGTCTGTGATGCAGCGCCAAGGGTAACCGCAGCCATGGTTTCCGAGCTGATAGTCCATGCTGCTGCAAAAGTCGTAGAACTGTTCGAGCAGATGGTTGTTGTCTTGCAAACGTCCCCATCTGTTGACTCAGGGATCCAGACGTGGCTGCACGATCCGTTACAGCCATGCGGATAAGATGCCCGTCATCTTGACTGCTAGTGATACGAGGCCGTTGGGATCCAGCACGGCGTTACGTATTACCTTCCTGAACCCACCGATTCCATATTCTGCTAACAGTCATTGGATCTCGACCAACGCGAGCAGCAATGTCGCGATACGATAAACAGCAATCGCGATAGGCTACAATCCGACCTTTATCAAAGTCGGAAACCTGACGGTACGCATTTCTCCTCCTTACACGAGACATCACGACAACGTTTCGACAGGCAACGCCGGTCAACTGCTGTTTATGTATGAGAAATCTGTTGGAAACTTTCCTCATATCAGCACGTTGTAGGTGCCGCCACCGGCGCCAACCTTGTGTGAATACTCTGAAAAGCTAATCATTTGCATATCACAGTATCTTCATCCTGACGTTTAAATTTCGCGTCTGTAGCACGTCATCTTCTTGGTGTAGCAATTTTAATGGCCAGTAGCGTAGTTTTAAGTTCTAGGGGACTGATGACCTCAGAAGTTAACTCCCACAGTGCTCAGAGCCATTTGAACCATTTTGAATGACTGAGAAGACGATAAACACAGTGTATTATAATCTCCATGCTTATTTCCACATAGCTGTAATAATTTTTCGTAGGCAGAAGTGATATGGTCGAATTTAGCTTACATCATAGATGAATCGTGCACAGAAATTCAGTGGCAGCCTGCATGCGCTCGCTTAAGCAATCCCCTGGAGATCGGGACTGCCGTAGTCAGGCAGGGAGATTATTAGTGTCTCTGAGTTTCATTTTAAACTCGAGAGGAAGCAATTCTTTTATACTTCTGTAGTGAATGAAGTGACATATACAACATATTAGAGACTGCAGTTGTGCGTTCCGTGATGTCGTCACACCGCCGCGTGAGAGGTCGAGCCGCCGGATGCGATTCTCTCGATAAACGGAACAGAAGAAAGGCTGTGTTAGCCAAAGAGTACACAGCCAGTCGCAGTTCTTATGTTCGCCGCGAGGCGCCGCTAGGCCACTTCATGTGTATCAGGAGAGTCGTGCAGTTGTGCCAGTCTACAGTTCGTAGCCGCGCTCAGTGGTCACCCAGCGCCGATGTTAGTCACCGTCTGCAGCTCAGTCATTGCCGCCTTCAAGTCTTTGTAGCTCCGTTCCAAGTTCAAATTCACCGGATTCGACATTCAAGATTACGAGAGATTAATTCGTCACTGCAAGATTTGTGACTTATAAATTATGTCATTCTACAGACGCTTAGTCTAGACGCGTCTTCTATAATTGTCAACCAACTCATCATGGACTACAGCAAACTAATAAATACTTTCTTATTTTGTACTCCTGCTAATTAATTGTGTTTTCCTGTTGTAGCTACCAATCAGTCTTTGCATATTAGAACCCTCGTTTCAACCAACTCGGCTACCTCATACACTACTGGTCATTAAAATTTGCTACACCACGAAGATGACGTGCTACAGACGCGAAATTTAACCGACAGGAAGAAGATGTTGTGATATGCAAATGATTAGCATTCCAGAGCATTCACACAAGGTTGGTGCCGGTGGCGACACCTACAACGTGCTAATATGAGGAAAGTTTCCAACCGATTTCTCATACACAAACAGCAGTTGACCGGCGTTGCCTGGTGAAACGTTGTTGTGATGCCCCGTGTAAGGAGGGGAAATGCGTACCATCGCGTTTCCGACTTTGATAAAGGTCGGATTGTAGCCTATCGCGATTGCTGTTTATCGTATCGCGACATTGCTGCTCGCGTTGGTCGAGATCCAATGACTGTTAGCAGAATATGGAATCGGTGGGTTCAGGAGGTAATACGGAATGCTGTGCTGGATCCCAAAGGCCTCGTATCACTGGAAGTCCAGATGACAGGCATCGTATCGATCCCTGAGTCAACAGATGGGGACGTTTGCAAGACAACAACCATCTGCACGAACAGTTCGACGACGTTTGCAGCTGCATGGACTATCAGCTCGGAGACCGTGGCTGCGGTTACCCTTGACGCTGCATCACAGACAGGAGCGCCTGCGATGGTGTACTCAACGACGAACCTGGGGGCACGTATGGTAAAGCGTCATTTTTTCGGATGAATCCAGGTTCTGTTTACAGCATCATGATGGTCGCATCCGTGTTTGGCGACATCGCCGTGAACGTACACTGGAAGTGTGTATTCGTTCTCGCCATACTGGCGTATCACCTGGCGTGATGGTATGGGGTGCATTGGTTACACGTCTCTATCACTTATTGTTCGCATTGACGGCACTTTGAACAGTGGACGTTACATTTCAGATGTGTTACGACCCGTGGCTCTACCCTTCATTCGATCCCTGCGAGCCGGCCGTAGTGGCCGACCCGTTCTAGGTGCTATAGTCTAGTACCGCGCGACCGCTATGGTCGCAGGTTCGAATCCTGCCTCGGGCATGGATGTGTGTGATGTCAGGTTAGTTAGCTCTAAGTAGTGCTAAGTTCTAGGGGACTGATGACCACAGCAGTTAAGTCCCATAGTGCTCAGAGCCATTTTTGAGCCCTGCGAAACTGTACATTTCAGCAGGATAATGCACGACCGCATGTTTCAGGTCTTGTACGGGCCTTTCTGGATACAGAAAATGTTCGACTGCTGCCCTGGCCAGCACATTCTCCAGATCTCTCACCAACTGAAAACGTCTGGTCAATGGTGGCCGAGCAACTGGCTCGTCACAATACGCCAGTCACTACTCTTGATGAACTGTGGTACCGTGTTGAAGCTGCATGGGCAGCTGTACCTGTACACACCATCCCAGCTCTGTTTGACTCAATGCCCAGGCGTATGAAGGCCGTTATTACGGCCAGAGTTGGTTGTTTTGGGTACTGATTTCACAGGATCTATACACCCAAATTGCGTGAAAGCGTAATCAGATATCAGTTCTAGTATAATATATTTGTCCAATGAATACCCGTTTATCATCTGCATTTCTTCTTGGTGTAGCAATTTTAATGCCACCTCATGTTGATGGACTCGATTGTGGTGGAAGATCGAAAGCCATCACGTTCAGTTCAGTATTGAGGGTGGAAGAGATTCTCTGAAATTAGGGTTAACATATCTTTATTGATCTACTAAGACTGCTTGTGTTTTAGGTGCATTAACATTCAAATCTTTGTTCTTTGCCATCTCTGATAAAGCAAGTATCTCAGCATTTACATGCTGGATGGCTGTCCACAGGTGTGTCGGAGTGACAGTTGGGTATAACTGAAGGTCTGCAGCATTTGAGTAACATATGCGTGGTAAGAGAACAGTCACCCACCATTAGCGTATAATGGAAAATGTAATGGGCCCAATAGTGATCTTTGCGGAACATCTGGTACTACACCTGGCCACTTTCTTAACTGAATCGTGTTAGAGGATTAGGGTTGCTTCTACAGTTATAAACAGATAAAATACTGCAATTATGTCTGACGTACTAATCAGATTCAACATAACATTAGGTTTATCATAGGTGCAGCAAATCTACGTAACATATGCCAAGGAAAGACGGTCGGTATATTGCAAAGAAAGTTTATTGTCTTTAAATTACGCAAATGTTCGTAGACGGGTGATAAACTCGGCTACCGAATTAAGTGAAATGGAAGTAGCGCAAGCCCCTAAACTCTAAAAATTAAATAGCTCTAAACCACATGCGGTGTTCAGTCTAAGTTATTCAAAGTTGCCTTCACTCTAATGCAAATAAATACGAACCTGACAGACATACAATACTATTATCTAAGAGCCAATCAGTTAAGAAAATTAATGAACATCATCACCCACAAACTGAACTGAAATCTGACTCGTAGCAGATAGGTCCTAATCATCAATGACTATTTACTAAAAGTTTTAAAGTATCGTGACACTGTCACTGAAATATTTCTATGTCTTAACCCGTACGACTAAACCACCGTCGAATCTGTCTGTCCAGCTCACTCCAGAACAGTGTCATTGGGAAAGGTGGTCGCCATATTTTTATGCCCTCAGGGGTCTTCTTCCTCAGAGTTTTTATATCTCTACATCACTTACTCACTTCAAGCAATCACCAAGCTTCCTTACCACTTTTTATATAACACTAAAACCGTAAATCTGAATTTGCCATTAGGAGCACGTTAAAAATGTAAACAAAACTGAAATATCACAGTTGATTCTACGTGCAGTAGTTTCGCCACAAATGTACATGTTTGTTTCAGTATTCAAAATCGGGTCTTAATTGTTGTGCCCTCAATAAATACTCTACAGACACTTACAGGCAGCTGTATTTCATAGTAATAGCCCTACTGTATCCACTGCCACAATCAAACTTAATTATACAGAATGTGTGCAAAATAATAAACAATCGATTAAAAATAACCATTACAAACATAAATACTATATACTAAATTTCGTAACTCTTTTACATTTATTTATGACAGCAGATACTACCTTGCTATTAGAATAGCTGTCATACACTGCCAATGTGCTGATTCTGGTCAAAAATTCAATTAAAATGTCTCTCACATGTTAATTAATTAAATAGTGAAACTTGTGGCTAGGTCACATGATGCATATCGACTAGCACTCCAGATTGATACAACGATCTCTTTTGTGCAATTAAAACTGTAATAGGTATTAATTATTTATTATTTTTTACTTTAAAATATCGTCTCGCCTCTGTAACTTGTCGCACTTACCATCTCCAAAGCATATCTACATTTACAAAGAATTATCTTTTCTAATCTTTTACATGACGGTTGGTGCTCTGCAGTAACGACAGACATGACACTGCACATGCACAAACGCGTAAAAGTGAATCTATTCCCTTATGCTCACTACCGAACGGATCTGTCGTCATGTGTGGAGGTTGTCTAAATCAGACTGTTCCGCATGGTACAGCCATGGTGCTCTGTTAGCTGCCATCACTACCAGCCTATCGTCAGATGTCTCCTAGCACGGCGGCAGCACTGCAGTACGTGCAAACCAAATGCGCTGGCTGACAAAGTCAAACACTAACAGACAAATAATATAGTACGTCGTGTCACTACCTCCACTTGCCTTATCTTTCACTAGGCGAATCCGATATGGAAACCAGCACCAAAATGAGCGCGAGTAAAATACATAAATACAGAAGTGCAACATTTTGTGAACTGACGTCAGCATGTGCATTGCGTTTTCAGCGTTCAAAACAAAACTAAACTCACGTGTACCTTTTCGCGAGTGACAGAGTAACACAATGTACGCAAAATAAAATCCATACATATTATAAAAATGTATATATGTGTGCCTGTATGTTCCATATCTCCACTAAACCAGTGGACCGATTACAAGGAAACCTGGGTCACATACACTATGTGATCAAAAGTACAGTCGCTCCATGAGGGAGTAAAGTTTTCCTCTTGCGACGTATGTAGGCCACACAAAGCCTAGCTTCAACTAGCACATCGCAATAAGCTGTGTCACTGACGGTCAGTGCGTATTGCCATCTGCTCCACATTGATTCGTCCCTTTCATGATCCTATAAATTTGGCTACGAAATCTATGTGGGTCTCATTTCAAGGTCTTTCTTAGGAAGATTAGGGTAAAAAAAAATGGTTCAAATGGCTCTGAGCACTATGGGACTTAACTTCTGAGGTCATCACCCCCCTAGAACTTAGAACTACTTAAACCTAACTAACCTAAGGACATCACACACATCCATGCCCGAGGCAGGATTCGAACCTGCGACCGTAGTGGTTGAACGGTTCCAGACTGTAGCGCCTAGAACCGCTTGGCCACTCCGGCCGGCGATTAACACATCTAAGAGGATTTCCAGCCAGTACAATGTAGAGTGTGGCACATTTACGACTGTCGTTCCAATGACGACGGAATGTCGTACCACCTGTTCACAGGTCACGTCATTTTTAGCCTCCCGTTACCTTTTGACTCCATCGTCATCAAATCTCTTGGCTCACCTCCCTCATAAGAATTTTTGAGCACCACTTCCGGAGTGAATACTGAGTACACTCAATGCCTGCGCATTTTAAAATAAGGCTCTGTCAATTACACTTCCCTCTGACATTCGGCTTCTTCTGCATTACACCGAAACAATGGCACTTTGCATGCCTGCTCAGTAGTCTGTACCATTCTCATGTGAGAAACTACGAAGTGCGGCCCAGTCAGCAACTTCCACACCGCCGCGGATGAGATGGACTGCCGCGTTGTGACAAACGACAGTCACAAACAGCAGCCGACGGTTATGTTCGTCGTTGGCGCATGACAGTACTAGTACGGAGTTCCAGGGTTGCAGTTCATAGCTACAGTTCGAAGTGGAGATCGTCCTGCGAGATTCAGTCTACAAGTGTAGTCGCCTGTAGCCTTCACATAGTAACAAGTGTTTATTCGAGTGATTGACAGTGTGGCGGCCAGGACAGACACAGTCTTGTTGATGTTGTATTCAGTAACGCATGCCTTCACAAGCCACTGCTTACTTGGATCAGTCCACAAGCACATCACACTAGTTGTAAAAGTTTAGTTAAGTATCACAGCGCAATAAAGTGTCTATATGTTTGTAACTAATTAGTTTGCACTTTCGCATTTTCTCCATACACCTCAGAGCACCTAAACCTAATTCCACGTGTGTGAGTCGTTCTACCCAGATGATCTGTAGACATCGATAATACTCTCTTTGGCAACTCTGTAACACCTGTACTGACATTATCACAGAAGTTTCTTTTTACTCTGGCACCAATAACACTTTTGTGACTTTACTCATACTGATTTTCCCACTGGTTTGCACTTCACTATAAAGCAATGGTGGTGTAGATCAACACTAGTGCACTGGAAATAGTTCCAGCACGAATTCCAAAGGTTATGAAGTGGTAGAATAGCGACATAATTTACTTCATCGGTTATACCAGGTACCGAAATTCTCATGACATTCTTCGTTGTGCATCTTCTAGTCCGATTAAAAACAATTGTGGTTGTGGCAACGTTTGGTTTAACTGCCCACATATTGAGTGAAGCACAGCTTTTTGTAACTCTGCTACTTCAATTCTTGTGTCACTTAGGTTGCCTGCTAGCGACCATAACAATGTTTTTACAACCATTCTCTTCTTTTCCAATTCTAATCGATGTTGTATTCCAAGCAAGTCGCTGTTCACCAGTCCCATGGTATTCATTACACGTCGTACCACTTCCACAGTTAACTCTGATAGTACCCTACGCTGTTCAGTACTTTGTGTTCCAGATTCGTGAAGTGTGCCGTATGCCACTCCACAGTTGCAGTATTTTCATCTGCTACTGCTTGTACATTCCCCACAGTATTATCCAAGTCATGAATGACCTCACTGTCTGCAGTGCCAAATACGTTCTTTCTTACTTTTCCACCTGCATCTAACCATTCTCATTACCAACATATCAACGTCTATGGAGCCATATCTGCTACGTAATGTAGCTGTCCCTTCAACTTCTCATTCAAAAATTGTAGTCCTTGATACACCCCTTGTACTTCTGTCAACACTGCTCCATTCTCTACCTCAAGTGGCAGCTCTGTGAACGTTTCCTGTAACCATTCATCATTTCTTACTTTCAAACTCCTTTTAGGTTACTTTCTGTGTGCACTGGTAACTCCTAAATAGGACGTCTGATTGCTTAGCAAACAATATTCCTGCTTCTGGTGGCTGATATTGTAATGCATTCACCACTCCTCCCACGCACAGATGTAGAATCTTAAGGATTCTGATAGCCATACAGCACACTCTTGAAGGTATGCCACCTGGGAGCGAGGAATCCTTCCACTTGCCTCCCTCTTTGAAAAAGTGTGTGCATACCAGTTACTGTCATAATCAAACCGCTTGACAATATCCTACATCCTATCATTACAGATTATAGCCCTATCAAGAAAGAAAAATAACTAAAAACACAGCATTCCACTATAAGAAAATAGAGACGTAGTATTTTATGAATATATCAAAACAGTGACATACAAAATCAACTACCTCACGTATAGTCGACAGCAGCATTTCAACGACACATGTCATTCAGTCATTCCACGGCTTGGTGTGATGGTAAAAGCCACATTTTGAATTCGTTTATCGCTGACACTCGGTCTCTTTCCTTTCCTCTTTGACTTAACTTATTGCACTGGAAATGACATTGGTACTTGCGGCATGGCGTCCATAGTTCCTTTAAATAGCATAACACTCCCTACAAGCACAAGAGCGTTTTCCATTGGCAGCTGAAACTTGACGTTGTCAGACGATTCCATCTCTAGGATTTCATATGGTCCGTTTCCTTTGTTTTAGTAACCCCATCGCCCATTCGCTTTAAAAAACCGTGTATTGGTTCCGCGGGCGTTGGAAAAGTCACACTGACAGTAATAAGGGTTGCCATATTTTTTTAATGGAAATTTCTGTAAGAGTGCCAATAGTTTGTGTAAATGGACTGTTGCCGTTGTTGTGGTCTTCAGTCCAAGAGACTGGTTTGATGCAGCTCTCCATGCTACTCTATCCTGCGCAAGCTTCTTCATCTCCAAGTAACTACTGAAACCTACATCTTTCTGAATCTGCTTAGGGTATTAATCTCTTGGTCCCTCTGTACGATTTTTATCCTCCACGCTGCCCTCCAATACCAAATTGGTGATCCCTTGATGCCTCAGAATATGTCCTACAAACCAATCCCTTCTTCTAGTCAAGTTGGGCAACAAATTCCTCTTCTCCCCAATTCTATTCAGTATTTCCTCATTATTTACAATTTGTAGAGAAACCAGATGGTACTTATAAGAGTCAAGGGGCATGAAAGGGAAGCAGCGGTTGGGAAGGGAGTGAGACAGGGTTTTACCCTGTCCCCGATGTTATTCAATCTGTATATTGAGCAAGCAGTAAAGGAAACAAAAGACAAATTCGGAGTAGGTATTAAAGTCCATGGAGAAGAAATAAAAACGTTGAGGTTCGCCGATGACATTGTAATTCTGTCAGAGACAGCAAAGGACTTGGAAGAGCAGTTGAACGGAATGGACAGTGTCTTGAAAGGAGGATATAAGATGAACATCAACAAAAGCAAAACGAGGATAATGGAATGTAGTCGAATTAAGTCCGGTGATGCTGAGAGAATTAGATTAGGAAATGAGACACTTGAAGTAGTAAAGGAGTTTTGCTATTTGGGGAGCAAAATAACTGATGATGGTCGAAGTAGAGAGGATATAAAATATAGACTGGTAATTGCAAGGAAAGCGTTTCTGAAGAAGAGAAATTTGTTAACATCGGGTATAGATTTAAGTGTGAGGAAGACGTTTCTGAAAGTATTTGTATGGAGCGTATCCATGTATGGAAGTGAAACATGGAAGATAAATGGTTTGGACAAGAAGAGAATAGAAGCTTTCGAAATGTGGTGCTACAGAAGAATGCTGAAGATTAGATGGGTAGATCACGTAACTAATGAGGAGGTATTGAATAGAATTGGGGAGAAGAGGAGTTTGTGGCACAACTTGACTAGAAGAAGGGACCGGTTGGTAGGACATGTTCTGAGGCATCAAGGGATCACCAATTTAGGATTGGAGGGCAGCGTGGAGGGTAAAAATCGTAGAGGGAGACCAAGAGATGAATATACTAAGCAGATTCAGAAGGATGTAGGTTGCAGTAAGTACTGGGAGATGAAGAAGCTTGCACAGGATAGAGTAGCATGGAGAGCTGCATCAAACCAGTCTCAGGACTGAAGATAGCAACAACAACAACATTTCCACATTTATTACATGATCTACGCATCTGATCTTCAGCATTCTTCTGTAGCACCACATTTCGAAAGCTTCTATTCTCTTCTTGTCTCAACTATTTATCGTCCATGTTTCACTTCTATATATGGCTGCATTCCGGACAAATACTTTCAGAAAGGACTTCCTGACACTTAAGTCTATACTCGATGTTAACAAATTTCTATTCTTCAGAAATGCTTTCCTTGTCACAGCCAGTCTACATTTTATATCCTCTCTACTTCGACCGTCATCAGTTTTTTTGCTGCCCAAACAGCAAAACTCATCTGCTACTTCAAGTGTCTTATTTCCTAATCTAATTCCATCAGCACCACCTGATTTAATTTGACTACATTCCATTATCGTCGTTTTGTTTTTGTTTATCTATATCTTATATTCTCTTTTCAAGACATTGTCCATTCCGTTCAACTGCTCTTGCAAGTCTTTTGCTGTCCCTGACAGAATTGACATGTCGGCGGAAAACTTCTAAGTTTTTATTTCTTCTCCATGGAATTTAATTCGTACTCTAAATTTTTCTTTTGATCCTTTACTGCTTGCTCAATAAACAGAACGAATAACATCGGGGATAGGCTAAACCCCTGTCTCAATCCCTTCCCATCCACTGCTCCCATTCATGCCCCTCGACTCTTATGACAGCCATCTGGTTTCCGTACAAATTGTAAATAGCCTTTCGCTTCCGGTATTTGACCCCTTGCACCTTCAGAATTTGAGAGAGATTATTCCAGTCAACATTGTCGAAAACTTTATCTAAGTCCACAAATGATATAAACGTAGGTTTGCCTTCCCTTAACCTATCTTCTAGGGTAAATCGTAGGTTCAGTTTTGCCTCACGTGCCCCAACATTTCTATGGAATCCAAACTGATCCTTCCTGATGCCGGCTTCTTTTTCCATTCATCTGTAAAAAATTGGTGTTAATATTTTGCATCCGCGACTTATTAAACTGATAGTTAGGTAATTTTCACACCTGTCAACACCTGCTTTCTTTGGGATTGGAATTATTATAGTCTTCTTGAAGTATGAGGGTATTTCACCTGCCTTATACATGTTGCTCACCAGATAGTAGAGTTTTGTCAGGTCTGGCTATCCCAAGCTACCAGTAGTTCGAATGGAATGCTGTTCACTCCTGGGGCTTTGTTTCGACTTTGATCTTTCAGTGCTCTGTCAAACTCTTCAAGTAGTATCTTTTCTCCCTTTTCATTTTCATCTATGTCTTCTTCCATTTCCATAATGCTACCCTCAAGTACATCGCATTTGTATGGACTCTTTTCACCTTTCTGCTTTCCCTTCTTTGCTTAAAACTGATTTTCCATGTGAGCTCTTGATATTCATACAAGTGGTTCTCTTTTCTCCAAAGGTCTCCTTAACTTTCCTTTAGCCTGTATCTGCCTTACACCTAGTGATATATGCCTCTACATCCTTACATTTGTCCTCTAGGCATCCCTGTTTAGCCATTTTGCACTTCCTGTCAATCTCATTTTTGAGACGTTTGTATTCCTTTTTACCTGCTTCATTTACTGCATTTTTATATTTTCTTCCTTCATCAATTAAGTTCAATATCTCTTCTGTTACCCAAGGATTCCTACTAGCCCTCATCTTTTTATCTACTTGATCCTCTGCTGCGTTCAGTATTTCATCTCTCAAAGCTATCCTATCCTCTTCTGCTGTATTTCTTTCCCCTGTATTTGTCAATCGTTCCCTAATGCTCTCTCTAAAACTCTCTACGACCTCTGGTTCTTTCAGTTTATCCAGATCACATCTCCTGAAATTCCCACCTTCTCGCAGTTTCTTCAGGTTTAATCTACATTTCATAATCAAAAATGAACTAACTTCCGCAAATCGACTGAAAAAATTCACTCATACTGCATCTATTGTTATTATAACATTGTCCGTTCAGAAAGGCATTCTGCAGTTGCAGCTGCTTGTCTACTGCCGACGTTTTGTTAGGTGAAAGTGCTTCAGACGTGGCATAATCCCAGAACACTGCAGAATTTTGGTTTGACCTCGGCTGTGCACTCAACCAATTTAATTTGGTCGTCGACCGACATGTTCTCCACTGCCCACCCATTACTCCTTACCTCTACCTCTTTAAATACAGCGGTGTCCAAACTACTCGCCTCTGATTTCACAGAGGCTAGATCTGCTTTAACTTTCGTCTGGCACTAAGCCACATTGCCTTTCACTGGTAGTTATTGATTTTAGTGCGTTCTCCGTTTCTGCCGCCCTGTTAGCAGACCCTGTCCGCACAGAATCTACTCTCTCCCCAAGATCACTCTCCATCTCATTAAAGCGGTCTGCCAGTTGCTTTTCGACATCACTAACCGCCGGCCGCTGTGGCCGAACGGTTCTAGGTGCTTAAGTCCGGAACGGCGCTGCTGCTACGGTCGCAGGTTCGAATACTGCCTCAGGCATGGATGTGTGTGATGTCCTTAGGTTAGGTTTAAGTAGTTCTAAGTCTAGGGGACTGATGATCTCAGATGTTAAGTCCCATAGTGCTTAGAGCTATTTGAACCATAACTAACCTTCGTGCTAAGCCCCTCAAAACATTCTGGATTTTCTCATCCTGTTCGTTATTTTTTTCCCTAATCGATTCCTTTCCAAAAAAGTTGTTAGAAAATATTGCAGTTTGTCATCAGTTTCACTTTAAAATAACTGAACTGACATTATAAACATTAAGAACTAGGAGCATGTGTTGTCATTTCTACCACACATAGCGCTGCGCTGGCACAATATTGGGAGTTTCCTGGTAAAACATAAATAAATGAAAAGTTATACTTCGTGATCGAAAGTATCCAGACAGCCCGAATATCATATTCATGTTAGGTGCATGGTGCTGCCACCTACAGCCAGGTACTCCATACCAGCGACCTCAGTAGTCATTAGACATCGTGGGCGAGCGGAATAGGTCGCTCCGCGGAACTCATGGACGTCGAATTTGGTCAGGTGATTGGATGTCACTTGTGTCATACGTCTGTATGCGAGATTTACACACTCCTAAACGTCCCTAGGTCCACTGTTTCCTATGTGACAGTGAAGTGGAAACCTCAAGGGACACGTACAGCACGAAAGCGTACAGACCGACCTCGTCTGTTGACTGACAGAGACCGCCGACAGTTGAAGAGGGTCGTAATGTGTAATAGGCAGAGATCTAGCCAGACTACAACACAGGAATTCCGGACTGCATCAGCATCCACTTCAAGTACTATGACAATTACGCGGGAGGTGAGAAAACTTGTGTTTCATGGTCGAGCGGCTGCTCATAAGCCACACATCACGCCGGTAAATGCCAAACGACGCCTCGCTTGATGTAAAGAGCGTAAACATTGGACGATTGAACAGTGGAAAAACGTTGTGTGGAGTGAGGAATCACGGTACATAATGGGGCGATCCGATGGCAGGGTGTGGGTGTGGCGAATGCAGCGTGAACGTCATCTACCAGCATGTGTAGTGCCAATAGTGAAATTCGGGGGCGGTGGTGTTATGGTGTGATCGTGTTTTTCTAGGAGGGAGCTTGCACCCCTCGTTGTTTTGCGTGGCACTATCACAACACAGGCCTATACTGATGCTTTAAGCATCTTCTAGCTTACCACTGTTGAAGAGGAATTCGCGGATGGCGATTGCATCTTTCAACACGATCGAGCACCTGTTCGTAATGCACGGGCTGCGGTTGAGTGGTTACACGACAGTAACATTCCCGTAATGGACTGACCTAAATCCTATAGAACACCTCCGGGACTTTTTCGAACCCGCCGACTTCGTGGCTGGCGTCACCGACCGACAGCACATGGCAAGCTGCAGCAGGTGCTGGGCCCTTGGAGCGTGCATCGATTGTGTTGCTGCTCTGAAAGCGTGTTGATGCGATGACGAGTTGGCTGCTGCTATGGCTCGCTGAAGTCGCAAAGTAAGTCCAGGAAATGAGCCCACAACTGTGACAGTCTTGTACTTGGTTGGCTGCTGCTATGGCTCGCTGAAGTCGCAAAGTAAGTCCAAGAAATGAGCCCACAACTGTGACAGTCTTGTACCTGGGTCATCTTAGTGCATGCATAACTTTTTTTACAGTTATTGTCACGTTAATAATAAATCGATAAAGTGCTGGAATTATCTGTGATGTACTAATCAGATTTAAAATAATGTTGGTTTTATGGTATGTGCAGCAAATATAAATAACATGCCCCAAATACAGATTAAATTTAAACAAACTTCATTGTTCTCGAATGATTCTAAAATTAGTAGGCTAGTGACAAATTTTGCTATTTAATTAAGTGAATTGCAAAATGCTCGAGCTCCCAACACACAAAACTAAAACAGTTCGAAAATACTAGTAATGTACACAGCTGAACTGTTCAAAGTTAAATTCATTCTCACATAAATAAATACAATCTGACTGACATATGGTGCTATAAGGTAAGTACCAGGCAGTGACTGAAATAAATCACAGGCTTCAGAAATAGACTGAGTTCACCTCAGACAAACTGAAGATAATTAAGTTCTTAATCACTGTTCGGGAAACATTTTAAATTATTGTCATGCCACGACCAAGTCGTTGGACAGAGAATTATAAGTCCTTAACAACAGTAAGGCGAATTGTATGGAAGGTGACATAGAGAGATGCATTAACAGCGTGCTTCAGTAGCTAGCACTGTGGCGAAATGTGGGTTATACCAACAGACGCGTCAGTGGATTGCGAAGCAAGGTTCAAATTCAAATGGCTCTGAGCACTATGAGACTTAACATCTGAGTTCATCAGTCCCCTAGAACTTAGAACTACTTAAACCTAGCTAACCTAAGGACATCACACACACCCATGCCCGAGGCAGGATTCGAACCTGCGACTGTAGCGATTGCGCGGTTCCAGACTGACGCGCCTAGAACCGCTTGGTCACAGAACCCGGAGCGAAGCCAGGATAACAGAACTCACTGATACATGGCGCCGAGCATTGTTAACCGTTTAGCAAGTGGTGCATAGTCACCATACCAGGGCGAGTCTACTGTGGTAGGATTGTGAGTAAGTGCTGGGTTTTAGTTAAACAAATGGGCACCATAGGAATATCAATATTACTGGATTTTAAGGCAGCGATCCCTTCTCGTCACCAGAAACCAGCAGCTTCACGACGATGCAAGAGCAACTCCAGGCTATGAGATGACTGGCCTCTGCCAGCTGCAGCCATGGGTTCGACACTTGCTGTCCGCACTATGTCCTTCACGGTACATGATGTGACAGCCCTGCATGCCTGCTGCCAGCAAAGCTGAGTTTGTATTGAGACATTGCGCCAGAGCATCAGCCATTTTCCAACTTCTGCCAGAAGGCAGCGGGTTGTACCCCACACAAGGCAGACTCCAAACACCGCCACCATGGCCAAATGTGAAGATGAGGAGCGATTTCTTAAGAACAACACACAGCGCCACTGACGTCTCCTGTAAATATTACCTGGACTCACGGGGTTGTGGCTCAGCATCTCCAGGTGGAAGCTGTCACCCATTCATCAGCTCAAGCCAGGGACAATGGGAAGAGGCATGCCGACCTGAATATGTGATGTATTGAAGTCAATAAATGTCATTTGTAAGTATTAACAGCACTTCCTCTGGAGACTTTGGTCCCAGCACTCACCATCCAATTCTTTGGTATCACGACCGACAATACTGAAAAACTGCTAAGTACTAAACTTCATGGGTAAGCCACAGCCAGAACTGAAACAGGTGTTGCCTTTCCAACTCCATTCAGAACAGTGTGAATGAGCAAAAGGGCCACCATCTAAATACCCCCTCGGTGACTCTGTTCTCTGGAAAGTCCATGTATCTAACTATAAATCTGAATTTGCCATTTTATGAATGCTAGAAATCTAAACAGATTTTCGAAGACATATTTGATTGTCCATACAAATTTATGTAACACAAAAGTAAATTTTTGTTGTGCAGTTCAAAATCAGTTCATGAAAACTGTGCTTTTAATAGTTACTGTACAGACTAATATGGCAATTCAGTTTTATAGGAAATGTCCTGCTGTTTCCACTGCTACAATCATAATTAATGTATCTCTTACCATTATTGAATTTCATATAAAATTGTAAAAATTAATAAACAATTAATTGAAAATAAAAAAACCAAAAATCTTAAAAACTAAATGTTTTAGGTTGTTGTGTACTTAATGTATGCCAACATTTACTCCTTTACTATTAGTATAGCTGTCTTGTATTTATTTTTAAAAAACGCTAATTTCAATCAAAATTTCAGTTAAGGTATCTCTCACAGATTAATTAATTAATTAAACATATGGCTATCTCAGTCTGTGTATGGACCAGCACTATAGTTTGATATGTTGATCCCTTTTGCGCAATTAAAAGTGTAATGGTTATTAATAATTTACTATTTTCCTGCTAATTAAATCTTCCTTGCACTTTAACTTCCCTACCTTATCACCATAAAACCATATCTACATATCCACAGAACCATCTTATTATTTTCTTAACATGATGGATCGACCTTTGCAGTAGGTACAACATTTTGCATTGCATATTCTCAATTGTTTTCAATACAGTCTATCCCTGTGTGCGCGCTACTAGGCGGATCTGACGCACGTCTCGACAGTGTTGTAACCTGGCCGTACCACACGCCTCGGCAGGCGGGTTTGCGTGCCTCCTTGCCTACCTGCTACCCCATCAGATGCGCAATCGCCTGGCCCCGACACCCCAGATTACAAAAAAGCAAAACTCCCATCCAACGAGAATCAAAAAGACTACTACTCAGACAAATATTAAGTCGGTCATAATCACCCCATTGAAAACCTTTAGTTCTGACACTTATGCGCTATTGGTAAGATGCAAGGTGTGATTGGAGTAGTTGTACAGTATTTGAAGACAATTTTTGAGTTGTAAGTTTAGCGAGCATAATGTCAAAAAATGGCTCTGAGCACTATGCGACTTAACTTCTGAGGTCATCAGTCGCCTAGAACTTAGAACTAATTAAACCTAACTACCCTAAGGACATCACACACATCCATGCCCGAGCCAGGATAAGAACCTGTGACCGTAGCGGTCGCTCGGTTCCAGACTGTAGTGCCTAGAACTGCACGGCCACTACGGACGGCTCAAGTATAATGTCAAATTAGAGTGTTGCAAGCTATGCTGAAGACCAAAAATGGCAGAGTAGTCACTCCTTGTTTGTCCAATGTGTACTTCAAAACGTCATCCGCTTTTATCAGAGCAGTCGTCATGCTATACTTTTTCCAGAATCCAGGCTGGTATGCATTTCACAGGTTATACAATATTAAGTACTTAGTATGCTGTACAGTATAATGTTACATATCCCTTACTATCAAAATGTTCATAGTTGTACGGCAAGTAAATACCCTACTTTGAACTACCAATTCAAGTGTTATCAATGTTTATATAATTTCATAATGGCAGAAACATTAATTTAACAGATAAATGTTACTTATCTTGCCATAGCTGTACCCTTATCTAGGATGTTGGTTCCTGTTTGTGTTTTCCAGTTAATAGGTCCAAGGCTTTCTTCAGTAAAAATCACTGGAATATTGTTCATTTTTGACATCATCAGTAGTTATTCGTAAATTGACACTTTCTACAATACTACTTGTAAAGTAAATGCATTGTGCAACACTTCAAAACAACAAAGAACTTGATAGTTACATTGACCAATCTCGACAACTGAAGCTATTACATCGCGTTTGTCGCCTAAAATTTCAATAAGTATTATGTGCATAGCTTTCAGATCCTTCTAGAACAGGATCTAGTTCAAATGAATTTTATCATGGTGATCTTAATTATTTTACAGATATAATTTGCATAATGTTTTCTGAAAAAAATTATTTATATAAAGATTTATGTGCCTAATAATTAATAATGAAGGTTGAAAATTTCCTGTCTTTGTTTAATTGCCGATTAAATGAGCGATAATGAAATTAGAAAAGTTAGAAATGAAAGCATAAATTTTGTTTGTGAAAACTAAAGCATAATAATATTAGTTTCACTGTAAAATGGTACTGACTCATTTAAGTTAACAGTGGTTATTACTAATTTTCATGGTTCAAGACCAATGTTGCTAAGTGGATCGATACGAAAAATAAAATTATATTATTAGAAAAATAATTTTTGGTGATCAATGTACGCAAAACTCTGTTTAGTTGTGGGATATATAATTTAAGTATTAAAACTGACTCACGCCAGGCCGAAATTTATAGAGACTCGAACATTTTAATTGGAGTACAAAGTTTCTTGCAGCCAAGATTCACTACACCAAGAACTATGTAATCTAAATACTAGGGTAATACTGGTAGAACCCACAACAGCTTGTATTTCCTTTTTGAGTGATAGTTCTATGAGTCCCTGCATCCACATTCTTGGAAAGGTCTGAGGATGGATAAAAATGTCCATTGTTCTGGACAATACTGGATCGACTAGGGAACTGATGATCTATACTGTAATATCATTGTCTCCTGCGGCTGCCAAGTGTATTCGTAGATATGACACCCTGGCCGTATTAAAGCTTAAAACCCAGACCGTATTTAAACTTTAGACCATCAATAAGAATTAGAGGTTGATCCATAGATTTTCTCCATTAGGCGGTGGCTCTGTTAAAATCCTCTGTTAACGAGTGGACACGCAAGAGTTTTACATTTCTTACAAAGTGAATAATTCCTGTGCATAGCTGCTTGTGGACAAGATGATTATACAAAGCAGGGTGCTGTTTATATATCCTGTGTGGCACCTGGCAAGAAATACCACGCGCATTAACTTTAAGCTCACACACACTCGCAACTTAAAACCTCTAAACGTCGCCACTTGCATTTCGCTCCTTCGATACTGGGCAAATCATGAATATTACGTCATGAACAGACAATTCGGGTCC
Organism: Schistocerca americana; assembly: GCF_021461395.2. Taxonomy (NCBI): domain Eukaryota; kingdom Metazoa; phylum Arthropoda; class Insecta; order Orthoptera; family Acrididae; genus Schistocerca; species Schistocerca americana. The sequence goes on along the minus strand of NC_060127.1, from coordinate 88,570,598 downwards.
AGAGCTCCAATCAATTTGAATTACTCTATTTACACGTTGGGCTCTGTTTATATGGATACACGTGTGTTGTCTGTCGTATGGTGAGTTGTCTCAAGTGGAAAGAACATGAAGTTCGAGTAGGAAAGTATACACCTGAAACTGGGAAGGAAAAGACAGTTATGAACTCTTCACGGGTGATCAGCCGATAGGTATCGTCGTCCTGTCGCAACGTTTCTATGAGTTTTGTACTCATCGTCCTCAAGCGAGGTGCTGGGATGCTGTGCTGCACAGTTGTGTAGAAATTTTATAGTATTATGCATGATTTACTCGCCCATAGTGACACAAGAAATTTTGTGTCGGAGCAGGACTCAAATCAGGATTTGCCGCTTATCACGAGGAAGCGTCACTGGAGTCCTTAGACTGTAGAACATGATTTGTGTTAGATTGAGCTACATTATTAATTTCTGTGTAGTTCATTTTTCAAGTTCCTCCACCAAACTTTCATAAATAATCTGTGTTTGTTTCCCACTCTCCTCTTACCACATAACCATCCATTTCATCCCTCCTGAGATTTATATGAACCTAGATTCTAAAGTTTAATAAAAAAACCATAGCTACCACAATGGAGAAGTCATTTGTAATGATGGAGCGAAATTTCAAATAAGTAATATGCCGAAACAGTTATGAGCTCAGATGTGTGAACAAGCTTAATCAATGCCGTCTATTGAACTAGAAACCCAGCGTGTTTGTACAATACAAACCGGAAGTCTTCTCTGTTTTAGTGGAATGAATGGCACTACAGTCTATTTTCATTGCGAATTCTTCATTCCTTCTTACGAGGTGTGGCTAGAAAAAAACCGGACTAGTACTGGTGAAACAATAAAACGAATGCAATAAGGCTGAAAGTCGCGTGGCCTGTCACGTGACTCTCGCTCCGCCTACTGCTCGAGTTTCATCTGCCTCCTGCACTCAGTCTGCCCGTGGCGTCTGTTTTAAGTAGTTGACGTTTTGTCTGTCCTTCGGAAAATGTTGAGTGTACGGAAAGAACAGCGTGTTAACATCAAATTTTGTTTCAAACTAGGAAAATCTGCAAGTGAAACGTTTGTAATGTTACAACAAGTGTACGGCGATGATTGTTTATCGCGAACACAAGTGTTTGAGTGGTTTAAACGATTTAAAGATGGCCGCGAAGACACCAGTGATGACACTCGCACTGGCAGACCATTGTCAGCAAAAACTGATGCAAACATTGAAAAAATCGGTAAACTTGTTCGACAAGATCGCCGTTTAACAATCAGAGCAGTGTCTGAGTTAACAGGAGTTGACAAGGAAAGTGTTAGGCAGATTCTTCATGAAAGTTTCAACATGAACAAAGTGTGTTCAAAAATGGTTCCAAAGTGTCTCACAATTGAACAGAAGGAACGCCGAAGAATGATTTGTTCTGACATCCTGGAAAACATTGAAAGTGATCCCACCTTCTTACAAAATCGATGCATTGGAAAACTCCTGGTTCTCCACGACAAGAAAAAGCACGAATGTCAAAATCGAAATTCAAGGCAATGATGAATTTTTTTTTTTGACATCAAAGGGATTGTGCACATTGATTGGGTACCAGAGGGACAAACAGTGAATCAGCATTACTACATTAGCGTCCTGGCTACCCTACGTGAGCGAGTACGGAGAAAACGGAACGATTTGTGGAGAAAAAAGTCATGGATCCTTCACCAAGGCGATGCCCCAGCTCACAGTGCGTTGTCAGTGAAGACGTTTTTGGCAAAACACAACATTCCCATCTTAGATCATCCACCCTACTCACCTGATTTGGCCCCCTGTGACTTTTTTCTTTTCCCTAAAGTCAAGTCAGCTTTGAAAGGAACTAGATTTGAGACTGTTAAAGCAGTAAAAGAAAAAGCGACGGAAGTAATGTATGGACTTGCCGAAAATGATCTGCAGCATTGCTATGAACAGTGGAAAATTCGTATGGAGTGGTGTAGAGACCGAGGAGGAGAGTACATTGAAGGAGATAACATGAAATTGTAAATAATTGTAAATAAATGTTTTTTCCAGCATCAGTCCGGTTTTTTTCTAGCCGCACCTCGTATATTAATAACTTAGTTATGAGAAAGAAAACTAAAACTTGGTCTTGTGTCTATTTCAGCTCTTGACAGAGTGGTGACTGTGTACCTTATATACCACATTACCGAGGCTATCTGTGACATATTTCTCTACACTGGGGCTGTTAAGGTAAAGTGTTTACAGAAATACTCTATATTCATCAGAAACGGAACAACATTCAACTCTTTAAAGCTTTTTACTCAATTCCTGCTGTGTGCAATAAAATAAAGTTAGTGTATATCTTTATATTATTCTTATTACTACTTACTCTACGGTAGTACTGGGGCTATACCGATTCTGGCCCAGTTATTTTTGACCCACCATCCTTATTTTCCATTATCAGTTATTCCTGATACCACTCCCCCTCCCTTTCTGTCCTCCACCGTCTCCCTCCCATTTCCCATCATATTTGCTGAGGAATTGAAAAGAAATATGATTAATGACCCTTAACCTTGCCAGTGAGTTAATTAAGAAACTTTTCCCCCAATACTTCAGGCCCAAGATGGCAGTCACTATGATGTCACAATCTTATATAGTCCACTTGTGCTAAATATAAAATAGTATTTATACCAAATAAATTAACAAATGACAGAGATGATCCTCCTTGGTACAAAAAACGTGTCAGAACACTGTTACAGAAACAACGAAAAAACATCCCAAATTTAAACAGACGCAAAATCCCCAACATTGACGATCTTTTACAGAAGCTCGAAATTTAGCGCGAACTTCAATGCGAGATACTTATAACAGTTTCCACAACGAAACTTCGTCTCGAAACCTGGAATAAAATCAATAGATATTCTGGTCGTATGTGAAATATGTTAGCGGCAAGAAACAGTCAATGCCTTCTCAGCGCGATAGCAATGGAGATACTATCGAAGACAGTGTTGCTAAGGCACAGTCACTAAACACAGCCTTCCGAAATTCCTTCACCAAAGAAGATGAAGTAAATATTCCAGAAGCCGAATCAAGAACAGCTGCCAACATGAGTAACGAAGAAGTAAATATCCTCCTAGTAGTGAATCAACTTAAATAACTTAATAAAAGCAAATCTTCTGGTCCAGATGGTATACCAATTAGGTTCCTTTCAGAGTATGCTGATCCATTTGCTCCATACTTAACAATCATAAACAACCGTTCGGTCGACGAAAGATCCGTACCCAAAGACTGGAAAGTTGCACAGGTCACACCAATATTCAAGAAAGGTAATAAGAGCAATCCACTAAATTACAGGCCCATATCATTAACTTCGATACGCAGCAGGATTGTGAGACATATATTGTGTTCGAACATTATTAATTTCGTCAAAGAGAACGGTCTATTGACACAGTCAACATGGGTTTAGAAAACATACTTCCTGTGGAACACAACTAGCTCCTTATTCGCATGAAGTGTTGAGTGCTATTAACAAGGGATTTCAGATCGATTTCGTATTTCTGGATTTCCGGAAGGCTTTTGACACTGTACCACACAAGCGGCTTGTAAGTAAATTGAGTGCTTATGGAATATCGTCTCAGTTATGTGACTGGATTTGTGACTTCCTGCCAGAGAGGTCACAGTTCGTAGTAATCGACGGAAAGTCATCGAGTAAAACAAAAGTAATTTCTGGCGTTCCCCAAGGTAGTGTTATAGGCCCTTTGCTGTTCCTTAACTATATAAACGGTTTTGGAGACAATCTGAGCCACCGTCTTAGGTTGTTTGCAGATGGGGGTTGGGTTGTTTTGGGGAAGGAGACCAGACAGCGAGGTCATCGGTCTCATCGGATTAGGGAAGGAAGTCGGCCGTGCCCTTTGAAAGGAACCATCCCGGCATTTGCCTGGAGCGATTTAGGAAAATCACGGAAAACCTAAATCAGGATGGCCGGACGCGGGATTGAACCGTCGTCCTCCCGAATGCGAGTCCAGTGTTTAACCACTGCGACACAATCGACTAATAATCAGAAGATCAAAACAAATCGCAAAACGATTTAGAAAAGATATATGAATGGTGCGAAAATTGGCAGCTGGCCCTAAATAACGAAAAGTGAGAGGTCATCCACATGAGTGCTAAAAGGAATTCGTTAAACTTCGGTTACGCGATAAATCACTCAAATATAAAGGCCGCAAATTCAACTAAATACCTAGGAATTACAATAACGAATAACTTAAAATGGATAGAACACAAAGAAAATGTTGTGGGGAAGGCTAATCAAAGGCTGGCAGGACACTCAGAAAATGTAACAGATCTACTAAGGAGACTGCCTACACTAAGCTTGTCCGTCCTCTTTTAGAACCTTGCTATGAGGCCTGGGATCCTTAGCAGATAGCACTGACGGAGTACATCGAAAAAATTCAAAGAAGGGCAGCACATTTTGTACCATCGCGAAATATGGGAGAGAGTGTCACTGAAATGATACAGGATTTGGACTGGCGTTTTTCGTTGTGACAGAATCTTCTCACGAAATTCCAATAACCAACTTTCTCCTCCGAATGCGAAAATATTTTGTTGACACCGACCTACATAAGGAGAAACGATCACCATGATAAAATAAGGGAAATCAGACCTCGTACGGAAAGATAAAGGTGTTCGTTCTTTCCGCGCGCTATACGAGATTGGAAGAAAAGAGAATTATGAAGGTGGTTCAATGAACCCTATGCCAGCCACTTCAATATGATTTGCAGAGTGTCCATGTCATAGTATCCACTTAAATAGTGGCAACACTGCTGTAGAGACACTATGCAATGGAATCTATGATTGTCGCTGATAGCACTCTTTGTGGACATACCTACCTTACTTCTGAGCAAATGGACTCTCCTGTCCCACGCCACCGGCGTGCGCGTAATCTAGGGAAACAGTCACTTGTGAGCGAGCGGTCTAACGAAACGGTGACACTATATTTTCGAAACAGGAACAACGGAGTTTAATCAAGATTGAATGTGCCAGAGGTCGTGCAGCACGATAGTGTCATCAAGGTGTTCAAGAGGCGTGGGGGGATTGCCGTACAGAGCCGTGGCACGCTGGGTGGAAATGGAAATGAAGTCCCATGCTCTTTTCCAGAGCGTAGGGGAACGATGGGGGAGACCCGCACCTCCTTACTAGGCAAGGTCCTAATGGAGGTGGTTTGCCGTTGCCTTCCTCCGACCGTAATGGGGATGAATGATGATGATGAAGACGACACAACAACACCCAGTCATTTCGAGGCAGGAAAAATCCCTGACCCCGCCGGGAATCGAACCCGGGACCCCCTGCTTGGGAAGCGGGAACGCTACCGCGAGACCACGAGGGGCGCGCTGGGTAAAAGCCTTCAACGAAAGTCAGCAAACTGTGGCAGACATGCATCGGGCAGGTCATCCTAGCGTCTCTGAAGGAGAGGCTTTCTTACGCCGTATCGTAACACTGGATGAGACATGGGCCACATCGTACGAGCCACGAGCCAAAACTGAAACGCCAATCCAACGAATGGCGTCATTATGGGTCGCCGCTAAAGTTGAAAGTGCGTCAGAGCCCCAGTGTGGTGAATGTTATGGTGATTCTCGTGTACGACTGTGTTGGTGTTACCCTAAAGCATTACGTTCCTCCACGGCAGACCGACAGTGCACAGTGTTACTGTTCGTTTTTGGAGCGTCACCTGCGACCAGCTTTGCGAAAGAAGCGGCGACACTTCCTGTGCAGCCCACCCATCATTTTGCACGACAATGCGCGGGCGCATACAGCGCAGGCTGTGGCTGCTCTGTTCGGTCGATGGGACTGGGAAGTACTGTACCATCCACCATACTCCCCGGACTTAAGTCCTTGTGACATTGATTCCGAAGATGAAGGAACCACTTCGTGGCATTCGTTTCAGAACTGTTCCAGAGATTCGACAGGCAGTAGACCGCTCCATTCGCACCATCAACAGAACAGGCTCTGCTAACGGTACACTACGCCTTCCACATAGCTGACAACGGGTTCTACACAACGTGGGTGACTACTTTGAAGGACAGTAACAGGTGCAAATATGTAACACTTTTGTATCAATTGCGAATAAATAATTGCCACTGTTAAAGTTCCAACCCTCGTAGATGTAGAAGTAGAAAACAGCTTCCTTGTTAAAACGCTTACTATATCGTTTTATCACATTTTTTGAAATTTATAACTTTGAGCATTGTTACATTACTTAAACGTTATGAGTTTGAGCATTGTTAAACATCAACCAAAGACTCAATATTTATATCAAAATGTAGCCGACCGCTGCTGTAAGGATATTGTGGAGACATGCGTTAGCCACAGCCTAGGGGATGTTTCCAGAATGAGATTCTCGCTCTGCAGCGGAGTGTGCGCTGATGTGAAAATTTCAGGAGTGCTAGTTCTGCAAGGTTCGCAGGTGAGATTCTGTAAAGTTTGGAAAGTAGGAGACGAGGTACTGGCAGAAGTAAAGCTGTGAGTACGGCGGGTGAGTCGTGCTTGGGTGGCTCAGATGGTAGAGCACTTGCCCGTGAAAGACAAAGGTCCTGAGTTCGAGTCTCGGTCCGGCATACAGTTTAAATCTGTCAGGAAGTTTCACATCAGTGCACACTCCGCTGCAGAGTGAACGAAAAGAGAATTGTAATACGCTGTTAAACACGGATGAGCTGCAGGTGTACAAATTTAAATGTCAAATCACATGCCTAGGAATGAACAAAGTTATCTGTGAGTATCTTGTCGAATTTAGTAAGTGCTCTGATACGATGTTATGAGAAATTTTTACTACTTCGGTGGCTAAAGAACATGATATTACCAGGCTAGAAGCTACGATTTATAACTGTGAAACGGATGACTTGTGCAATGCTTTGGAAGATTATCGAAATGTATCAAATGTCAACAAATGGTATTTACAGTCAGCTGCACAGTACACTGTGCCAAATATAAATTACTGATAGCTTACAAATGAGTTGCTGCGTTGTGTTTAACACTGTTCTGCAATTTGCCTACTGTGAAAATAAGAACACACGAAACATGTGTATACAAGTAAAATTTCTAGACAATCAACAAAAGGACCCACTGTGCCAGACAGACTTAAACCATTCCCTATTGAAGAAATGACTCCTTTAGAAATAGTTAATATGTTTTGTGTACAAAGAAGAAAATAAGAAATGGAAGAAACTGGAGTCAACAAACGAAGACTGGAGTTTATGGCGGAAACAACCGTCGCAAAAAGGAAGAACATAAATTGCTTCTGGGTAAAGAGCAGGCCATTGCAGAGATGCAAGCACAGCTTAGAAATTACTTTAAGTAGAGTGTATGGAAAATTCTGCATACAATTCGGGAATACAATATATTTACATTTACCGTAAACAGCATCGGGAAGTCGTCACACGTGGCTTACAAACTCCACGACAGATGGAAGTAAACTGTTAAACAGATATTTCGTTTATTATTTTAATGCACTCACGAAATATCTGTAGCAGTTTACTTCCGTCTGTCGTGGAGTTTGGACGTCTTAGCCGGTGCGCTCCACGCGGTCGCGAGTTGATGTTCTGCGACAAGTGTGATGCTTCGTGTACATTCAAATAATTTACTGGTGTTATAAACACATAGTGAAAACGACCGGTGGCTACTAACTTCCCTTGCCATGAACGATCCCCCAGACACTGGAGAGATCATCAGTTCCGCCATTCGTGAGTACTGTTCAGACTCGATGTTGACGGACGAAATGCTTCAGTACCAGCTACTGGAGGATGTATGTATGGATGAAGACACTAACCAGGATGATGTATTGCAAGAGACCCAGTCCTCCACTCCGCCGCCTACAATCGTGCTACAGAAACCGCTAACATGGGAACCTCCCCATCGCACCCCCCTCAGATTTAGTTATAATTTGGCACAGTGGATAGGCCTTGAAAAACTGAACACAGATCAGTCGAGAAAACAGGAAGAAGTTGTGTGGAACTATGAAAAAATAAGCAAAATATGCAAACTGAGTAGTCCATGGCCAACATAGGCAACATCAAGGATAATGTGGGCACAAGAGCGCCGTGGTCCCGTGGTTAGCGTGAGTAGCTGCGGAGCGAGAGGTCCTTGGTTCATGTCTACCCTCGAGCGAAAAGTTTACTTACTTTATCTTTGCAAAGTTATGATCTGTCCGTTCGTTCATTGACGTCTCTGTTCACTGTAATAAGTTTAGTGCCTGTGTTTTGCGACCGCATCGCAAAACCGTGCGATTAGTAGACGAAAGGACGTGCCTCTCCAATGGGAACCGAAAACATTTGATCCAGGAAAACACGTCTGATATATTCTATACGACACTGGTGACGGCATGTGCGTCACATGACAGGAATATGTTGTCGACCCACCTAACTTGCACACTTGGCGAATGGGTAAAAAGATTCTTCTACCTTGCCCGATTGAGGTTTTCTTGTGGATGTAATAATCACTCCCAAAAAAGTGATGAAAACATAAGAGTGTGTCACATAAACTGCAAAAGATAAATGCAATAGTTTCACAGTCGCACAGTTTTCTCTATGCTCTATCAAAACATATCTTTTTAACGTTTTCAAATTATTCCTTGTGTAGACCGTCAAATCCTGCATATGTCCAAGCAAATCTGAACATGTCCTGGAATTTTGGAGAGCGAAATTGATTATGTGTGAGTGCCTGAACTCTGATAATTGTCTGAAAATAAAAATTTAAACGTTTTACTGGAGAGAAGATTTGAACCAAGGACCTCTTGTTCCGCAGCTGCTCACGCTAACCACGGGACCACGGCGCTCTTGTGCCCAGATCATCCTTGATGTTGCCTATGTTGCCCATGGACGATATTTTGTATATTTTGCTTATTTTTTTCATAGTTCCACGCAACTTCTTCCTGTTTTCTCGATTGATCTATATGTTCAGTTTTTCAAGGTCTATCCACTGTGACAAATTATAACTAAATCTGAGGGGAGTGCGATGGGGAGGTTCCCTTGTAAGTATCGCTGTTAGCACATAAATGACATGGCTATAGGGGGGTGAAATCGTGCACAAACTGGAACAAAATCAGGATTAGTGGTGAACAAACTACTTGATAGCAAAACGTGGACAGAGAGAAGTTTGGAAGCAAATATTCCGAAGAGTGACTATAAAAGCGAGAGACTATCAGTAGTGTTGACATCTCACTTAGCGAGTAGGAAATATTACATGACAACCAAAGCATTGGCCCTGATGCTGATACATTCGTCAAGTACTCGCCGCGCGTTCTGATTGCTCTTTTATATTCCGTCGCGTCGGATTCAGTGGAACACAATATGGAAGATGGCCAACCGGAGGATGACCTACCTCATCTTCTCAATGAACAATTCTGCGAGGAGGTAGGATTCCGCGAAAAGGATCTCCACAGTGCATTAGCACAGGATATGAAAACTGCTCCCGGATAGGGGAACATATCCTACACTATGATTTAATTGATTCTAGAGGTGAGAAAACGGATAATGCTCGGATTATATCATCCAGTATGGTTCACTCATACTGACATTCGGGTGCTGAAAATTGATCGCATTGTTCCCTGTTACAAGAGTGTGAAGGAACAGGAAGAAGCCATATCGTAAAGGGGAATAACATTATTGTCATGCTTTTACAAAACGTTAGAATTCATGATTAAACACAGATTGGAATCATGGGTGCAACGAATAGTACGGTTTTAGGAAAGTTCTAGGCCCTTCTGATGCTCTTATCGCTTTAGTTACTGACATCCAGATTTGACTTACATTATTGCCAACAAGGATCTGCAGCCAGTTTATAAGCAGCTTTTAAAACTTATGATTGTGCCCTGCTGCCACGACTAGCGCAGCAGTTGATGAACCTTGCACCGGCCGTTGTGGCCGAGCGGCTCTATTCACTTCAGTCTGGAACCGCGTGACCGCTACGGTCGCAGGTTCGAATCCTGCCTCGGACATGGCTATGTGTGATGTCCTTAGGTTAGTTAGGTTTAAGTAGTTCTAAGTTCTAGGGGACTAATGACCTCAAATGTTAAGTCCCATAGTGCTCAGAGCCATTTGAACCATTTGATGAACCTTGCCTGGGCAACAGAGCGTTAATTATATGATAAGATGAGCGATACGTTGAGCCCCAGTACATGAGCAAGGATTTGTCACAGGGTTAGATTTTATCGCCACTGTTATTCAATTTTTACGTTGCTGATGTACATTCACTTTTGTAAACCAATGTCAAAGTGATACAACACGTGATGACCTCTGCTTCTATACTAAAAGCGTGAACCCCATGGAATGTAACTCCAGTTATCTCTCTGGAAAGATTTCAAGATTCGTTGCATGAGAATTCCTTGGAAATATTACCAGCCAAATCCCCAGCTTGCATATACAAGTGAAATAGATGGCAAGTACCAACAACGATGTTACTAGGTCCTTTTCTTACAGCAGTTGAACAAATTTGCAAATACCTTGGTCACTATATTGACCAGAAGATTACTTGGTCAACGCATCTGAAGTACATCCTACAAAAAAGTGAAAGTCCATTAATATCACACATTCAATCAAGTAAGACCTTCGGCACACACACCATCAGATTATTTGACTTGTCGCTCTAACGAAGTAGGCGAGTGTCAGCAATATGTCTCGTGGTCTTATTGTGGCGTGTTTATCTCCTGCCGTTAGGTCAGACGATAGAAATGCCACTTGCATGCTTAGAGTAGCAGACTGACGGTGACCAACTTTAAACAGAAATTGACTAATTTCCACACACATTTATTAAAATAATAACAAGCATAAACATTACATAACTTGATTCTGGATGCTATTTACAATTGACAATCTGAAGTTCCTTTGGTCTTGGTACGTTAATCTTATTCTCACATATCTCTGATACTTGACAAAATGTCTATACATTTATCTTCATGGCTATGTACAGGAATATGATAATCTTCTTAGGTGCAGACTGAAACTTGACTATAGACTGGTACAGACTAATGCAGACTGGTACATACTGGTGCAGACTAATGCAGACTGGTGGAGACTAATGCAGACAAATGTAGACTAATCGGAGGTCTGTACACTCGTTTAATACCTAGTGCGTTCAGGTATCACTGCGCGAGTGTGATCCACGAGGAGAAAAAGTTCTGCGTTAGCAGCAATCTCATTGGCTGCATTACATATTAATACACGGATCGGCGGAAGCAGTATTTGGTCTGTCTCTAAGGCAGCGCCATCTCGTAGTGCGGAGACGGACGAGCGCTGCGCCTGTGCTGTTGTGCTTAGCGGGGCGCGCTCTAGTGGGAAAGTTGTGTACGCGCTGACTACGCAGAACTATGTACACAACAATGCGCTATCTATCCGAGTTTGAATAATGGCGGATTGTCATGGCTGAAGGCTTGGCAGAAACTTTTTGGAAACTGCACGACTGCAGTGAGTGTCTTCAACATGTGATGAAACCAAGGTGAAACCACGTCCAGATGTTGTGGGGTTGTGCAGCCACCCATCATTACAGATGTTGGACGTCGTACGCTGGGCAGACTGGTAAAACAGGACACGCAGCGAGTTGTGGTGGGGCTAACATCAGAGTTTAATGAATAGCAGAGTAAACGTATGTCTGAACAGACAGTGCATGAAACACTCCTAACGATGGGCCTCCACAGTTCACGACCCATGTATGTACCAATGTTAACACCACAACATTGACAAAATATTAATACCACAACATTGTCAACTACAACTGGTATGGGAGCATTGAACGTTGGCACAATGTCAGCGTGATGCATGGTCTGATGAATTCCGGTGCCTTCTTCATCATGCCGATGTAAGGGCGCGAATCAGTTGTCTTCCAGGGGAACCTTGACACCTGTGCTGTGGGACAGAGACATACTGGCAGCGGCTTCGTTATGCTCTGGGGGAAGGGGGGCATTTACGTGGGCGTTCATGCGTCCAGAGGAGCATGTACAAAGCACTATGACGACTAGGGAGTATCACACAGTGGTTGCAGACCACGTGCAACCCTTCAGGACGGTCACGTTTCCCAACAGCAATGGTACCATGACTCAAAGGCCAGGAGTGTGATTGACTGGAACAAAGTACACAGTGGCGAGTTCCAGTTGATGTGCTGGCCCTCCAGCTTGCCAGATGTGAACCCAATTGAACCTATCTGGTATGTGATTGAACATTGCCTCAGAGCTCATCGTCCCAATCTCCAGAATTTACGGGAATTAGAAGACTTGTGTGTGCTAATGTTATGCCAGCTTCCTCCATCGACCTGCCAAGGCCTCATTCCTTCTATGCCATGATGCGTCGCCACTGATACCTGTACCAAATGTGGACTTACTGGCTATTAGGTAGGTGGTCATAATGTTGTGGGTGATCAGCTTATGACTTTGTAAGGTATGCTAATTGGGCCATATATGGACTGCAGTTGCATCTGCTATGGTTTGACCATTTATGCTGCTCTACAAACGCTTGGCAGATGGCAATAAAAGGCCATCAGGTACCGCTTGGGTGCTTTGCAGTAAACACCTATGAATCTCTTCTTGTCGAAGCTAATGACCCCTTGGTCGAATTCATAATAAAGTACATTTGATCTAAATATCTGCTCAAATGTGCACAATTTGTCCAAGATAATTTGTTTTCGAAAATTTGGATGTTGGCAGAGAAAGGCTTTACTGGTAGAGACTGGTACCACTGTGTCAACAAATCGCAACAGTTTGGCACCATCCAAGTTGCATGAAAGATTACAAGAATCTGATAACAGATTTAGACATTCGACTGGCTGCACTACACGTGGATCCTAATATGAGCCCGCAACTGTTAAAAAACTTTTTAAGTGGTTGGGAACATGCGCGCCACCTCTACACAGCAATGCAGATGGCGTTGAAAGGATATATTACAGCGAACAGATGAACATAATGCCCACTTCAAGCTCCCTCCGGAAACCTCAGTACTTACAGCGGAGCTCAACGCAATTCTAGAGGCTCATAAATTTGCTGGTGGCCTAGCTATAGATACAATCGTTATTCTGACAGACTCACGATCACCATTACTCCTCATATAGAACCATTTCATCAATAATGCAAAAAATTAATTTATGTACCAAATCACAGACTGTACTGTAGCATTACGGTGTCATAACAAGAAAATCACTATGCTGTGGATAAAGTGATACCATGGTATAAGGGGCAATGAAACTCTTGATGCTCATGGTAAGAGTGACATCCACCACAGGACAAAGGCGTATTAACATGGTTCTTATATTCAGACCTGGTGCAAGATTTGTGGCAGCAGATCGGAATTACAGAACCCCAGCACCAGCAAAGAGGAATGTATTATGCAGCTATATTACCTGATACGAATATGACCATGGTAATCCAGTGCTGTGTAACACACATCGTTTCTGGTTATCATGTCCTGCCTTCACTTTAACCATGGACAGTTGTGGCTGCGCCTCTGTCTACTACACCTGGCTGAGTCTCCCCTGTGTGACTGTGGCATGGAGAAGGGCGCTATGTTGGGTAATAAATTATCCTAATTAAGTGAGAGATAAGGATAACAGTGACTGGGGATAGCAGCAACCATCTTAGATTGCCTTATTCTGCTGTAAATTATCCTTATAGGAATACCAGGTTGGTTGATTGGTAGGTTTTGGGAAAGGAGACCAGACAGCGTGGTCATCGGTCTCATCGGATTAGGGAAGGATGGGGAAAGAAGTCGGCCGTGCCCTTTCAGAGGAACCATCCCGGCATTTGCCTGGAGTGATTTAGGGAAATCACGGAAAATCTACATCGGGATGGCCGGACGCGGGATTGAACCGTCGTCCTCCCAAATGCGAGTCCAGTGTCTAACCACTGCGCCACCTCGCTCGGTCGGGAATACCAGGATAACAGATCACCCTAATTGGGTAATATATCAGGAATAAGAATAACTGTCACAAATAAAGCCTCTTATTTATCCTCTATCCCACAGGATAACAGTGCTCGATTAATATGTAAGATAACTGAGGTGTAGTAGTGTGGAAATACTGGAACACGTGAGGCAATACTGACCCTACGGCTTAGCTTAGAAGCTAGATTAAGGAAAGGCAAACCTAAGTTTCTAGCATTTGTAGACTTAGAGAAAGCTTTTGACAATGTTGACTGGAATACTCTCTTTCAAATTCTGAAGGTGGCAGGGGTAAAATATAGGGAGCGAAAGGCTATTTACAATTTATATAGAAACCAAATGGCAGTTATGAGAGTTGAGGGGCATGAAAGGGAAGCAGTGGTTGGGAAGGGAGTGAGACAGGGTTGTAGCCTTTCCCCGATGTTATTCAATCTGTATATTGAGCAAGCAGTAAAGGAAACAAAAGAAAAATACGGCGTGGGTATTACAATCCATGGAGAAGAAATAAAAACTTTGAGGTTAGCCGATGGCATTGTAATTCTGTCAGAGACAGCAAAGGACTTGGAAGAGCAGTTGAACGGAATGGACAGTGTCTTGAAGGGATGTTATAAGATGAACATCAACAAAAGCAAAACGAGGATAATGGAATGTAGTCGAATTAAGTCGGGTGATGCTGAGGGAATTAGATTAGGAAATGAGACACTTAAAGTAGTAAAGGAGTTTTACTATTTGGGGAGCAAAATAACTGATGATGGTCGAAGTAGAGAGGATATCAAATGTAGACTGGCAATGGCAAGGTAAGCGTTTCTGAAGAAAAAAATTTGTTAACATCGAGTATTGATTTAAGTGTCACAAAGTCATTCTGAAAGTATTTGTATGGAGTGTAGGCATGTGCGGAATTGAAATTTGGACGATAAATAGTTTAGACAAATACAGAATAGAAGCTTTCTAAATGTGGTGCTACAGAAGAATGCTGAAAATTAGATGGGTAGATAACATAACTAATGAGGAGCTGCTGAATAGGATTGGGGAGAAGAGAACTTTGTGGCACAACTTGACTAGAAGAAGGGATCGGTTGGTAGGACATGTTCTGAGGCATCAAGGGATCACAAATTTAGTATTGGAGGGCAGCGTGGAGAGTAAAAATCGTAGAGGGAGACCAAGAGATGAATACACCAAGCAGACTCAGAAGGATGTAGGTTGCAGTAGGTACTGGGAGATGGAGAAGCTTGCACAGTATAGAGTAGCATGGACAGCTGCATCAAACCAGTCTCAGGACTGAAGAGCACAACAACAACAACCGTGTGGAAGGGGAGCGCAAGAGATCAATGGGAGCGGGTTGGGGGACGCAAATTGTTGAAGAGATGAGGATGACTCACGGTAAATCACTGGGCCAGAATCAGCGTAGCATCCACTTACAGTATCTGATTTTGGTTAAGAATCACGTTTCATCAGTTTTGTTCAAATGACTTATCAGTGTATCTCAGGTGAGCTTATTTTCATGACGAGCTACCACCAAAACATGCATTAAATTAAGAAATCAGATCTGTACTACTAATGTCAGTTTCTTTTTATACATTTCAGGGAAGCTCTGCCAAGCTCTTACCATGGTTGATTGTAAAAGCCCTGACGGCCGTAGCAGTGATTGTAATAGCTTTTATCGCCTGGTCTGCTGTTTTTTGGTATGAACGTCCTTCCGACACCATTATTATATTTTTTATGTGCGTCATCTACTTGTGTAAGTATACTATTATACTGACTGGTGCAGAAGTCGCTCAGCTCTAACTGTAGTTATTCATGTTCGTGTTTAATAATTGGCTATGATGCTGGAAACATCCAAATAATCCATTTTCACAATGCACATAAAACTAATTCAGTCTCTTTATTTACACATATTTTATTTCCTAACTAGCTGAGCATTTATTCCAGTCTGCCATCAGTCCATCTCCTCCATCAGCCCTCTCTGTCCATCTCATCCTTCACTCCCTGTCTGACCATTTCGCCCACACCCTCTTTGTTTCTACCTGCTCCACCCCCCTCCTGCCAATCTCTCTGTCCTACTCCACTTTCCCCATCTCTCTGTCAATCTGCCCTCCCCCCTCTGTCCATCTTCTCCTGCCCCTTATGTCCCTCTGCTCCCCCTTCTGTTCATCTAATCCTTCCCCTCCAAATCCATCTGGCCTCCCTCTTGCTTTGCCCATCTCTTCTTACCACTCCCTATATTCATCTCCTCCTCTCCCTTCCTTCTGACCACCTCCCACTCAGCCCTCTCTGTCTCCTCCTCTTTCCTTTCTCTGTCCATCTCTTCCTAGCCCTCACTCTGTCCAACACCCCTTTTTTTGCCACTTTCCTTTCTCTGTCCCTGTCTCTTCTATCTATCCATCTCCTCCCCTCCCTATTTTTACCCATCTTCTTCTCCCCTCTACTATCTCCAAGTTACAATTTTCGCCCCAGTTGGAGGTTGGTTGTTTTTGCCCCCCTAGTATTTCTTTCCACACTGTTACCAATACGTGTACCAAATTTGATTTAAATCGATCAGGGGTTGAGGATGTGCTTTTTACCGTCGCTTTTCTCTTGCACACGTACGTCAAATATATATTACGTATATTTAACATATTAGTAGAAGAAGGGATCGGTTGGTAGGACATGTTCTGAGGCATCAAGGGATCACCAGTTTAGTATTGGAGGGCAGCGTGGAGGGTAAAAATCGTAGAGGGAGACCAAGAGATGAATACACTAAGCAGATTCAGAAGGATATAGGTTGCAGTAGGTACTGGGAGATGAAGAAGCTTGCACAGGATGGAGTAGCATGGAGAGCTGCATCAAACCAGTCTCAGGACTGAAGACCACAACAACAACAACATATTTCGCATGCGTTTGCACATATATTTAACCTGTATCAGCTAATTTCGCCTTGCAGTTTCATTTTGGTGCAGTTCAATGTTTATGACGTTGTCTATTCTGAACTATGTGCTGTAAAATGTTATAATTTTGCAGGCACATGTAGTGGTATATATGGCAAATGTCTGCCAAATGTGTTATGAATAGAGTCTGCAGTGAGAAAGGAATAAATGAAAACGTTATGTTGTATCTACTAAGCCGAGGCCCACGAGAAAGATAGGCTGTGATGCGTACGTCACAGCACAGCAACTATTTCAGTCCAGTTTAATTATTCTTTAATACACGTTTAAATGCATACAAGTTCTCTATAGAAAATGGGGAAGCTAAGGCCTTTAGTGGGTACCTTTCTATTGACGACATGATTTCCTACGGGCCCTTCAAGGAGCTGAGTGTTCGCAAAGTATGGCGGACAAGACGACTAGTTTGATGTCATAAGTTTGTTGCAGACCCGTATTTGTCATGGATCCCGTTCTGAACTTTTGCCGTACAATGATATAAATTTTCCTGTACATACAGTAGTATATGTGAATACTGTCTGTAAAATGGGTCACGAATGCAGTTAGCTGTAAAGAAGTAGTAAATTATAACGTCATGTTTCTTGCAGCAGTTTTGCTCCATGAAAATGTACTAAGCGATAAAGTGTTTTTCTTTCATCATTTTGTGGGAGTCCCCAGCAAGGGAAGGTTTCGTTAAAATTGGAAATCATGTTTAAAGTTTATTGGAAGTATATGAATGCACTCATTCTAAAGTACTAGATGAATAAAGTATTGGTATTTGCGCATTGATAGGTAGGCGATTTTAACCCCACAACGTTTCGTTCCAGACTGTAAGTGGTCTGTATACGAAGTTTGGTTGAAACCAATCCAGTAGTTAACGTGGAGATGTGGAACACACATGCTTAATGCAAATGTTTTAAATGTGTAGTCAGCCTAACTAATATTACCTTTACTACAGCTGAAATGAATATTTATGACAAAGGGTTAAAGTACAATGTAGCACCAGTTATGAACGGTAGTGCTTAAAAAACATTGTTGCTATTGTAACATACAAATAGCTCTAGACATAGCCCAGTTAGGAGTCCATGAAAAGGAAAAACAGAATTACTAACAAAGGTGGTAGGATTATTGAAGATCAAATAAAATATAAGAAATAGGTGGATAATAATAAGACCCAAAATAATCTTATCATAAGTGGATCAAATAAAATATAAGAAATAGGTGGATAATAATAAGACCCAAAATAATCTTATCATAAGTGGAATTAACGAGAAATTAATACTAGACAAATCTATTGCCCTGAAAGCAGATAAGGATGCTAGTGCAGTCATTATAAATGAGAATGATTATGTTACTAAGGTAAAACGCTTTATTACTACTAATAGTACTACGAAATAAAATAGAGGTCCTACCAAAAGATTTAATGCTTTAATCAGCAATGATTTAAATAGTGTAATTTCATCCTTACAGAGAGGGAGGTTAATGAATGTTTGGTTGTGAACTCACGACCAACCACACTCCATGATCAACTTCCTTAAGACCAGATATACTACACATCCTGTAGTTAATTACATTAATAGTCCTGCATACAGAATGAGTAAGAAACCTCACGCCCTAATAAAAAAAATATTACACTTTTCAAACAGACTATGAAGTTCAAAATGCCACTGATGCAGCGTTACCCAGATTAAAGATATACCTATATCTAGAGAAGGAAAATTTATACGATTTGATGTATTAAATCTATCGCCAGTGTTCTAATAATAGACATTATAAAAAGAACTTACTCAAAGACAAAAAATAGGATTAGCCGAAATTGAGAAAATTATTTAGTTGTTACAACTGACCTTATCTTTATATTATTTTAAATTCCAAGATGAGATATATACACATGAGATGGTGCTGCAATGGCAGTTGTATTGTTAACAGACTGGCAGATATTTTTATAAGTCGTACACATTTTTTCTCTAGTCATCACCAAAAGTCTCACCTTCAGGTCGCAAAGGAGCATTATGACTCAGTACCACAGAGGACCAGAGCAAGTAAATGGCATCCTCCACCAGGATTTTGACCACCTCTCGTCATGCCCTAAAATGAGAAACTTCCTATCCATTATAATTCCCACCCGCTCCCACAGTGCTATTCCACCATCCACTGAAGAACCTACACAATATCCTTTTCTTTCCCTACTCCACACCTGATCGCAGGCCTTTGCCTCATCGCTGCTGTCCCTGTAATAGACCAAGATGCAAGATCTAGCCTGTGCATCTTCCCACCACCGCCTACTCTGGTCTGGTCATAAGCATCACTCATCCCAAAAAAGGCAGGTCTACCTGTGAATTCACTCATGTGGTCTGCAAGCTCAGCTGCAATCACTGTGCTGCATTCTACGTGGGCATGACAACCAAGAAGCTGTCTGTCCACATGAATGGCAAACTGTGTTCAAGAAACAGCTGGATCACCCAGTTGCTGAGAACACTGCGCAACATAATTTCCTCACTTCAGCGACTGCTTCACAGCCTGTGCCAGCTGGTCCTCCCTGCCATCTTTTCTTAAATGCGCATGTAGAGACTCTCCCTGCTATGTTCCCATAATCCCACTGGCCTCAACTTTCGTTGGTCATTATCCTTCATCCACCTATCCCCTTCCTGTCACCATTCTGGCACTATCTCATTATCTATCCTTCTATTCCACCACTGTAACCTCTGGTCTCTTTACTTCTCTGTTTTCCCACTACCCTTCCTCCCTCTATCTAACCTCCTTTCTGCACCTGCCTGCTTTACCCCTCCCCACCACATCCTTGTATGCTCCCACAAGCAGCACTTTACTGTCCCCCACCACTACCCTGCTATCCCTCCCCCTCCCCACATCAGGCTCCTTCTTACCCTCGCCACCCAGATGTTTCTCCCATCATGCACAGATGATCGCATTCTGGCCTCAGCTCCTAGACACAATGGTCATGTGCCTCTGAGTTGTGTGAGTGTGTGTGTGGAGGGCGGGGGGGGTTGTGTGTCATCTGCTTCTTCAGAAGACCACCTTTTAACTGACAGCTTAGTTTTTTAGCAGTGTTCTTGCCATGCCTTTCTGCAACTCACCATCTCCATTATATGGTAAGTAGCAGTCTTTGCTTTTATAATGTTGTCATTATTCTATTCTGGATTTTCCGTTGTTTGATTTTAAAAGTTAACAATAGACACAGTACAAAATGCAGAGCCTCCAGAAATTTAAAACTAAGTGAAGTGAGGCCTTATTAGTCATACCTTGTTCAAATGAACTGAATTGTTGAATCATGCTATTAAACAGACTGCTGTGAATGAACCTCCATACATACTTCACTCAGTAACTGCAAACCTGGAATACGTGTGTAACTCTTGCTGCCGGCCGCTGTGATCGAGCGGTTCTAAGCGCTTCAGTCTGGAACCGGGCGACCCCTACGGTCGCAGGTTCGAATGCTGCCTCGGATATGGATGTGTGTGATGTCCTTAGGTTAGTTCTAAGTCTAGAAGACTGATGACCTCAGATGTTAAGTCCCATAGTCCTTAGAGAAATTTGAACCATTTTTGTAACTCTTGCTGAACTGTCAGTAGGAAGTAAACAGTAGTTACATAGAACAACTGAAGAGGCAACGGCCTCTTCCAAAGTAGCGGTTTTCTTTCTAATGCAGTTGAATAAATATAGCTATCAGAAACATGAATAACATTAAATAGTATAGCAAAACAGTACCGTTAATACAGCATATGGGTTAAATTCCTACAGTTTGTCTTTATTTTGTTAAGGTATCCCTGAAGGTGCTGGTACGTGATAGGATGTGCAGGACATATCGAACGTATGATTTGACATTCTGCTGAACGGTATAGTGTATTTCTGGCTAAACAAAACCTTTCATTTTCTCATATCTGGCTCTTCTATTTTATTTTTCAGTAATACCCCATTACATTTGAAATGTTTAACATCTGCCTACAGCCTCTGTGTATTTCTCACTTTTCTCTGCCAGTGCCCAACGTGTTCTTCCTGCGAGTCGTGTACAGCTACTACTGGACGCTCCGAAAGAGACAAGAATCTGACAGGCTGGTACCTCATAGAGTGAATGTATAGATGTGAAGTGAAATCGTCGCTGTTGGCAGTTTGAATCATCACTACTTCTATGGAACATTTGGCTCATGAAACTGCTTTGGACATCCGTGAATGTTGAAGGAAGAAAGATTGTCGTTATTATTTTTTGATTTTGACAGGGAATCTTGTATCCAGGTACTACAGTTACTGCGAACAGTGTCTGCACTTTATACCTCTGACTGAACTTACTGCTTCTGTTTTCGTAAACAGAGTATTTCATAAATAATTCGAGAGACTACTAAAGTGTACAAGAATTCATTTTGCAGTGTTTCGCTTGGAACGAACTTTGTATATATAACCTTCAACTGTTGATTCTAGCAAAGCATAGTTCAGTATTTGCTATTCAATGCTGTTCGATAAAAGATACACATTTATTTTCATTATGTGCATTTCCGCCATTGAATTTCAATTTTTGTAACTCAATGATCTTCATCCCATGTTGTGTAATCTGTAGATAAAAAAATAAGACTATTTGACTGTATGATGTTGTTAATTGTAGATTAATGGTTGAATGTATTTTCATTGAAATTACTAAATGAAAATGTTCTATTCCGCTAATTTGCTAATTTTCTTCTATAATTGAGTCTCTGTCATGAAATTACTGTCATCTGTCATCTGTCAGACAGTACAACAGAAGGAACTGGCAAAAAATTACGGTGTTTGCACAAGATAAGCTATTTTATCTTCAAGTTAACAGTACTGTACCTCAATAATAAAACCAATCAAGCACCTATCAGCAATTTTAGATTATAAAACATCGGCATTTAGGATTTACAATGGATCCCCTATGTAAATCATGATATTCTATCAAAGAAGTAATACTTTTTTAAAAATTTCTGTGTATAGTCATCTGGTGTAAGAAGTAGATTAAAGAACGTTAAATCATTCAGTTAATTCACACATTATTTGCATGGGAAGAAATTATAAGGTTTGATCAAGGATCTTCTATTGCTGTTGTTCTATATATCTTGTCTGAACTTGGTTTAACTTTGAACCATGAAAAATCTTTGGAATAAATCTTTGGCAAATGGGGTACACCAACAATAAAGTCAACAGTTCTTTATGTGAAAACGAGGAGCTTGAACTAATTCTGATGTAAGAGAGTTGCCTAATTTTGGTACACATAAAATAACACAGGCAGTTCTTCAGTAAGGCACAACATAATCACTGTGCAAAATAAAGAATTTCGAATCATTAATATTAAAAGAAATACAAGGCTAACAATGCCCTTTATTGGCGAAAAACCCACGCGTTTGACATAAGTAGAGCATCATCAGGCTATCTCGTGCGATGTGGGTCGCCACACACACAGCACAGAGTAAGACCACCCTCACAAAACTTTAAATATAGCCACAGAACAAACTTCCAGGGACATGTTTACAATTTTGTGAGAGTGGTGTTACTCCGCATTGTTATGTGTGATGACCCACTTCGCATGTCATAACCTGATGACGCTACAAGCGGGTAAAACGCGTTGTTTCTCAGCCAATAAGAGCGTTCTCCAACCCACGACTGTCCTCTAATATTTATCACAACAGAACGTTGCTGTAGCACCTCGCCGCAATGGATTGGAATAAATTTTAAGATTTAAAATTACTTATGACGTTTTAGCTCTGCTGCAGAGGTAAACTGACGATGAATGGAAACTCTTCAATTTGTACGAAATATTGTAAGTTTCCGAAATAACTGGCTTGTTGTCTTATTTTCGCGACCGTGTCAGCATCGAATATTTCAAGTGTGCTAGTTTTGCTCGCACCAGCAAATCCGACATCGTAAATTAAACAGCAGGCACGTTCTCAATAATTACTACAATTCTCTTAGTGAGACAGCCGTGATGACGGCCGCATACTCGAATTCTTATATTCAGTCTCACAGGAACTTCCACAGTAAAACCAGTCTGTACCATACCAAGAGTATTAATGGTACAAAATAAAACAATACACCACAACACTGGAACAAAAATGAGTAATTATTCTCACTTAAAGAAACCTACATGTGTCTTAACAGATTGTGGTTATCAGAAGAAAAGGTGAAGAGGGGAGCACAAAATGACGGATATTGTTTTACAGCGACAACATTTTCTAAACTGATTACTTCAGACTTTACGCATTATGAACTGCATGTCTCTCATACCTGTGTCTATTCTTCATCACAAATAACACATTAGTAGTCAGACAATTATATTTGCTCTACAATAAAATACTTTTATTAAAGCAAAAAAGGGGATAAATTACAAATATGTCGTTACAGCGTACTCATCTATATGTTTATTTAAGTCTAACAAATGACTCACCACACATTTAGGCTTTGGTGTAAATTTTTCTCTACAACACGCTAAAAATAATGTATATATCTCAGATTCACATATACATAGATGAAGGCAAAACAATCTACACTACTCTATAGTAACTCCGAATTTGCGTCATACAAGACTAACGTAGACAGGCATAGTACTCTTTTATAATCAGCCTCCGAAAATAAAAAATAAAATTTCTGGTACACTGTAGAAACGTTAAGCTAGAGATTAATGTGATTTATACCATACACTTAAATGTGCATAAGAAGTGAGTTCCGGAACAGAGGTGAGCAGTCAATTGATAGGATACAGATGGAAACATTGTGGAAAGTTCCAAATATAATCGGGGGGCAACAGATACTTACTGGTTCTGAAGGTGTGTGAGATACTAAGTGTTCTTAAAAAAACTAAAGGTACATGAATAAACACAAACCCTGTGAATGACCATGACTTTCATTTAGCGGTGTGGAGAGAAGTGTCATACGCAAATCAGACTTTGTCAGAAAAGATGAAAGTATAAAATACAAGCCGGTGGAAGGATCTCGTCTGCTGCTTCTTCAAACAGAAGGAACGATGTATGAATGCTATTTGAATTGCACAATTCACAGCATAACATTTTCAGATACTGGGATATGTAAACGGGCAGAATACGGCACTCGGTCGGCAACACCTATATAAGACAAAAAGTGTCTGGCAAGTTGTTATATCGGTTACTGCTGCTACAATGACAAGTTATGAATATCTGAGTGAGTTTGAACGTGGTGTTATAGACGGCCCACGAGCGATGGGACACAGCACCTCAGAGGTCGCGATGAAGTGGGGCTTTTCCCGTACGACCAAATTCACGAGAGTACCGTGAATATCAGGAATACGCTAAAACATAAAATCACCGACACTGCTGCGGCCGGAAACAGATCCTTCATGATCGGGACCAACGACGTGTAAAGATAATCGTTCAGCGTGACAGAAATCCAACCCATCCTCAAATTGCTGCAGATTTCAGTGCTGGGCCATCAACACGTATACTAGTGTGTGAACCATTCAACGAAATATCACCGATATGGGCTTTCGGAGCCAAGAGCCCACTCCTGTACCCTTGATGACTACATGCCTCGTCTGGGCCCGTCAACATCGACGTTGGAATGTTGATAACTGGAAACATGTTGCCTGGTCTGACAAGTCTAGTTTCAAATTGTGTAGTGAGGGTGGACGTGTACGATTCCATGGACCCTGCATGTCTTCACGTGACTGTTCAAGCTGGTGGAGGCCCTAGAATGGTGTGGTATGTGTGCAGTTGGAGTGATGTATGAGCCCTGGTGCGCCTAGAGACGAAGCTGACAGGTGACACGGACGTAAGCGTCCTGTCTGATCACTTGCATCCATTCATGTCCATTGTGCATTCCGACGAACAATTGTCCGGCAGGACAATGCGACCCCCAGAATTGCTACAGAGTGACTCCAGGAGCACTCTTCTGAGATTAAACACTTCCGCTGCCGACCAAACTCCCCAGCCATGAACATTATTGAGCATATCTGGGATGCCTTGCAACGTGCTGTTCAAAAGAGATCTCCATCTCACGGATTTATGGACAACCCTGAAGGATTCATGGTGTCAGTTCCCTCCAACACTACTTCAGACATTAGTCGAGTCAATACCACGTCGAGCTGCGGTACTTCTTCAAGCTCGCGGGAGCTCTGCAAGTTATTAGGCAGGTGTACTTTGGGTCTTCAGTGTATTAAGCACGTAACTCAACAAAAAAGTACTTATTACTAAATGTCTGTACTTGTCAGTTACTTGCATGCGATTGCTTCTCTGCAATGAGCCTTGAATACTTCCTACTCCGTATTTTGATCAGGTTGTTGAAATGGTGGCTGTTCTATGATTTGTGAAATTTTTGTAGCCATTTATGAGGGGCTTATTTCCGTAATGTAGTTTCACGCTGCAATGGAGTGGGCAGCTTCCTGTTGACTGCAGCTGTTTATTGGTTCGGGACTTAAGCCGCGCTCCTTTGCTTTTCGCCTGCAAGTGCTCACTCACCTACCTATCCAAGTACCTGCCCAAAGAGCCTGGATCCTGCCAGTACCTGTCTGTCTTGACTCGTGCTTCGCTGTTTCAGGTGGTTGAACATTTACCTGTGAAAGCTGAGGATAGGGAGATATTCGAACTATGTACTTTTCCGTGTTTTTACTCACTGTTGACATCGTTATAATATAATGAAATGGTTTAGCACAGCTCACAAGTCGAATAATGCGATAAACCATTTTATTATACAGGGTGTTACAAAAAGGTACGGCCAAACTTTCAGGAAACATTCCTCACACACAAATACAGAAAAGATGTTATGTGGACATGTGTCCGGAAACGCTTAATTTCCATGTTAGAGCTCATTATAGTTTCGTCAGTATGTACTGTACTTCCTAGATTCACCGCCAGTTGGCCCAATTGAAGGAAGGTAATGTTGACTTCGGTGCCTGTGTTGACACGCGGCTCATTGCTCTACAGTACTAGCATCAAGCACATCAGTACGTAGCATCAACAGGTTAGTGTTCATCATGAACGTGGTTTTGCAGTCAGTGCAATGTTTACAAATGCGGAGTTGGCAGATGCCCATGATGTGTGGATTAGCAGGTGGCAATAGCCGTGGCGCGGTACGTTCGTATCGAGACAGATTTACAGAACGAAGGTGTCCCGACAGGAAGACGTTCGAAGCAATTGATCGGCGTCTTAGGGAGCTCGGAACATTCCAGCCTATGACGCGCGACTGGGGAAGACCTAGAACGACGAGGACACCTGCAATGGACGAGGCAATTCTTCGTGCAGTTGACGATAACCCTAATGTCAGCGTCAGAGAAGTTGCTGCTGTACAAGGTAACGTTGACCACGTCACTGTACGGGAGAACCACTTGTTTCTGTACCATGTACAACGTGTGCAGGCACTAACAGCAGCTGATTGGCCTCCAAGGGTACACTTCTGCGAATGGTTCACCCAACAATGTGTCAATCCTCATTTCAGTGCAAATGTTCTCTTTACGGGTGAGGCTTCATACCAACGTGATCAAATGGTAAACTTTCACAATCAACATGTGTGGGCTGACGAGAATCCGCACGCAATTGTGCAATCACGTCATCAACACAGATTTTCTGTGAACGTTTGGGCAGGCATTGTTGGTGATGTCTTGATTGGGCCCCATGTTCTTCCACCTACGCTCAATGGAGCACGTTATCATGATTTCATACGGGATACTCTACCTATGCTGCTAGAATATGTGCCTTTACAACTACGTTACAACATGTGGTTCATGCACGATGGAGCTCCTGCACATTTCAGTCGAAGTGTTCGTACGTTTCTCAGCAACAGATTCGGTGACCGATGGATTGGTAGAGGCGGACCAATTCCATGGCCTCCACGCTCTCCTGTCCTCGACCCTCTTGACTTTCATTTATGGGGGCATTTGAAAGCTCTTGTCTACGCAACCCCGGTACCAAATGTACAGACTCTTTGTGTTCGTATTGTGAACGGCTGTGATACAATATGCCATTCTCCAGGGCTGCATCAGCGCATCAGGGATTCCATGCGACGGAGGGTGGATGCATGTATCCTCGCTAACGGAGAACATTTTGAACATTTCCTGTAACAAAGTGTTTGGCGTCACGCTGGTACGTTCTGTTGCTGTGTGTTTCCATTCCATGATTAATGTGATTTGAAGAGAAGTAATAAAATGAACTTTAACATGGAAAGTAAGCGTTTCCGGACACATGTCCTCATAACATATTTTCTTTCGTTGTGTGTGAGGAATGTTTCCTGAAAGTTTGGCCGTACCTTTTTGTAACACCCCGTATAACTTTTCAACTATAACCTGTCTACCATTTTTACCTGTAAATACAGAGTTTTTAATTGTTTTACCGTTCATTGTATATTAGATGATACATGCACAGACAGCAAAATTACATCACTGTAACCCAACACATCTGTGTTTAATTTGTTAAACATAGTAACTCTTCATTTCATTCTTTTTCTGTTCTGGTTTTATGCTTTTTACTATAACCGTTGGCTGCTTTGTGTGTGGTATTCTAATAGCGTTCTTAGTTATGTGTGTGCTGGTGCTTGAAAATGGCTGCACAGGCGAAACATCAGTGCACAAAATAAAATTTTAAATGAATACAAGAACTGTCCGTTCGTGAACCTAATGTGTTTCTGTGATGAAGAAAAGAATGCTAAGGTACAGAAAGTATGCTGTACGAAAATATTATTTCTACTTACATAGCAACGAAATAATTAACTGAATTGCTAATTGCTGCACATGCTGTGAATCTCTATAGAAACCTGCAGAATAACTTGTACGAGGTCCGAAAATAAAGTAATGCGACTGATGTGAAAAAAAAAATGTTGCTTACCGCTTTAGTCAAGTTTAGTGTTGTCTGCTTCAAAGTAGTTCCCTTCTGATTGCACACACTTTTCCCAGCGCTTCTGCCTTTGCTGGTAACATTTCTGGAACTCATCTTCTGTGATATCCTCCAAGACCCTCGTCACAGCTTTTTGGACATCTTGTGTCGTTTGAAAATGGTGTCCCTTGACCGCCATTTTGACACTTGGATATAGAAAAAAGTCGCACGGAGCGATATCTAGTGAATAAGGTGGCTGTGGTAGTACTGAAACCTGTTTTAAGGTTAAAAATTGCTGTACTGACATAGCAGTATGGGATGGCGCATTATCGTGGTGCAGAATCCATTTATCAGCAATGTTGGCACAGACACGAAGAACTCTTTTACGAAGTCTTTCAAAAATTTCATTGTAGCAGTATTGGTTAACTGTTTGTCCAGGAGGCACCCACTCTTTATGAACAATTCCCTTGGAATCAAAGAAGCACAAAAGCATGTATTTCACTTATGACTTCGACATGCGAGCTTTTTTGGTCTGGGTGGTCCCTTTGAGCACCATTGCGAACTTGGGCGTTTTGTCTATGGATCTTTTGTAAAAACCAACTTTCATCACCAGAGATAAAACGGCTCAACAATTCTGGACTGATTTCCGTTTGCTCTGACAGATCGGCTGCCACATTTTCCCGTGATTCTCGCTGTTGTGGTGTGAGATTTTTGGGGATCATTTTTGCACAAATCTTTCTCATACCAAGATCTTCAGTTATTATTACAAGAACCGTTTCGCGATTGATGTTCAGTTCTTCTGCAATCATTTTCATGAAAATCTTCGATCAGATTGTACGAGTTCATGCACCTTGGCCAAGTTGACGTTTGCCCATGAGGTTGATAGCCGTCCACTGCATTCTTCATCGTCAACATTCGTTCTGCCTTCACTAAACATTTTATGCCAACAAAAATCTTCAGCTCTCGACATAACCTCCTCTCCAAAAGCCTTCTGAAGCTTACCGTAAGCTGTCGCCGCGTTTTCACCCAATTTAACACAAAAAGAAATAGCATACCATTGTACAACATTATGCGCTTCCATTTCTATGACGAGAGAAACAAACACGTGTTAACTTATTACAGTACAATTCATGACTGGGCAGCTGCATCGATGGACCGCTTGGACTAGAAGCAGGTTATAGACCAAGGTCAGAGATATTGTGCCTACGCAAGCCTGCAGGGTTGCCACATTTTGCAAAGAAAATCAGTCTCATTACTTTATTGTCACACCTCGTGTAATAAAAATATAGCTGTCATCAATCAAAAAGTTGGTTTGAACACCACAGTCCATTGCACGGCACAGTCTTGTTTTAGGTGGTATGCTCAAACCTTCCTCTGTCATTTCAACTGATTTACCCAGCCAGCGATATGCGGATGTGCAGGCTTCTCTGGAATCTGACCCTTGGTGCAGCTTTTAGTTTTTAACATAAACGAGTGTTTGTAATAAACAGACAGAATGGCCTCCAAGTAACAGCATGAAACTGTGTGTGTAATAACTTGGCTAATCATCCTACGCAGTAAGGACAAACTAGCCGAATAGTTGTGTAGCGACGTCTGGCGTCAGTAGAAACACATGTCAGTCAATCAGCTGACCGGCCGTCGCATGTCAGCATGGTTGGCGCGCTGACCGCCAGGAGCACTGTGAAACTTTGCTGCAGCGCGCGCTCCTTGAATTTCTTAATTTGCTTTGGCTTTTTTAGCATTCCCATTACTGTTCTATTTTCCTCACTTAGTTACCGAAAAACTGGTAACATTAGTTGCACTGTAAATGTTTTATAATGTTGTTCCTGCTATTATGTGAGCTTAAAATAAACTTCTCTTGTAAATAAAGTGTTGAACAGAATTATACGTCACGCGAATCTTATTCTCGCTGCGGACAAGA
The DNA here is from genome assembly GCF_021461395.2 of Schistocerca americana. NCBI lineage: Eukaryota > Metazoa > Arthropoda > Insecta > Orthoptera > Acrididae > Schistocerca > Schistocerca americana. The sequence continues at coordinate 88,541,104 of NC_060127.1, read as the reverse complement.
ACACAATATCGAGATCGCAAGTACAACACACTCAACTTGCGGTAGTAGTGTCCATATTGCTTCATAGCACTGTTCATGTTGCAGTATTACAATTTTGAACACATGTACACAGACTTGGGTCTGTCACCACTTCTCAAATAAAACTCTAATACCGGAACAGTAGCAATAGCAAATGCCATCCTTAGACAAGAGAAATATGCAGTTTTATTTGATGTGCTAAAAGTAATTTGTAGACATAGCTCTCAAACCTGCATTATCACGAAGAGTACTTGTTTTATTAAGGTGAATTTTGGATTTCAGAAAGGAACAGCCACTTTCCTTAAGAGAAGCAGACTATTATCTTCCATGTACTTTCTTGGTTACATAGAATTCAGATGGCTGTCTACCTTGCCCCCTTACTTTGTGTAAAAACAGCAAACGTTACTAGCTTGGAGACTATAGGAAGCTAAATAATTACTTACTGGCTATAAGGGAAAAGTTACTTGACATGTACTATAATACCAAAAATAAATCACTTAACAATCAACTAGCAAAGATTCACATGGCTTTCAGCATGAAATTAAAACCGACTGTTCTTGTGTGATGCTGTCCAAGGACGGATTCGAGGGGAGGGGGCGGCATGGGGGGCATGTGCCTCCCTCCATCCCCCCCCCGCCTGACAGAGAGACAGAGAGAGAGAGAGAGAGAGAGAGAAGGCAGCGACAGCGAATCTCGGCATAATCAAAATTTTTACTTACGAGCAGTATGTAACTGTGAGTTTAAAAATTGCAGAAATCCTGGATTAACGGAACGTATGACTTGTGTTATGTCTTCTTGTTTTTCTTTTTCTTTTTTTTTGTTAGAATTCATGATAAAAGTACAATAGAACGTGACGTCGTTTATCATTTTGTGATTGCTTAGCTGATAAGCCAGCTATTGCGTTAAATCTCTTAATCTGTGAAAAATCTGTAAATTTCTAGGCCTGCGTTCTGGCTCACACATTCAAATATTTTCGGCAAGTATTTGATCTCTCTGGGTTCTTTTGCTAGGTAATAGCATACGGTACTGCTACGAGTTACTACAACAAAGCGTCTTACTTGAAGCTGCACGTTTCAATTTCCCATTATCGTCAGGCTTCCAACAGTCAGTATATTGTTGTTCCATGTGCCTTGACCTTTCGCCAAAGTTCTGTTGTTGTCAAATAGTACTTACTGTATGTCCTGTTTGGCGTTTTCATTGGGAACCAGTGTATTTCAGTCATGATACAGAACTTCACTTATTGTTGAAAGGGACAATGAGTAATCGATAGGGCACCTATATCATAAATATAAGCAACTCCCCATGTCAGTCACTTTTTCACGGCAAAACGACTAAATCGAATTTGATGAAGTTTGTTATGGAGATAGCTTAAACCCTGAGAAAGAACTTAAGCCGCTTAAAAAAATTAAATCACTGGACAGTGGCGATAATAGGGATAGTTTTGAATCAAGGCAGGAACACTTTTGTTGACAGTGCACTCTCTCACTATACGTGGAGCTAACGATAAGAGCTACGCCAGACTGTGAAGTCCATGAGAGCGTATGCTTAGCTTTCACGGTTCTTCTACGAGTGTTGCCCAGAAAGTAATGGCCCACATTTTTTGCTTCAACAGTTCTTTATTGGACATAAAGAGAACTCCAGAATGAGATTTTCACTCTGCAGCGGAGTGTGCGCTGATATGAAACTTCCTGGCAGATTAAAACTGTGTGCCGGACAGAGACTCGAACTCGGGACCTTCGCCTTTCGCGGGCAAGTGCTCTATTTATTAAGTTTTGAAGATACGAGACGAGGTACTGGCAGAAGTAAAGCTGTGAGGACGGGGCGTGAGCCGTGCTTGGGTAGTTCAGTTGATAGACACTTGCCCACGGACGGCAAAGGTCCCGAGTTCGAGTCTCGGTCCGGCACACAGTTTTAATCTGCCACGAAGTTTCATAAAGAGAACTACACACACGACAGAAGGTGTTTTACCTACAAATCCTATTTTCCCTCGTAATCTCCATCCAATTCTATGGCCTTCCTCGCCTTGGATGGTCTCCCAGACCGCTGCAAATCGTGGAGCTCCGCGTTCTAATGACCTCACCCTCCGTGTCCAGCGACTAACTGTACTTCTGTCGACAGCTGATGCTCCATAGACTTTGCTCAGCTTTTGTCAATATTCCCCATGGTTTCTTTCTCTGGAGTGAGAAATTAAATGACGTCGTTTTGAAACTGTCCTAAAGCTAGGCTATCTGTCCAAAAAGATGGAAGCTGGCGCGCTCACTCAGGAAACTTTAAATAATACATATGTAACGTTTCTCACTTGTAGCTTTGTTTTCGGCTGTGAAAAAAATGCGGTGCGTTACTTTCTGGGCAACCCTCGTAGAATAATTTTCGTCTTTTTATAGCACCAGGTGCAGCGAGTTCGACATAGTTAAAAAACCGTGATTGTGGGTACACCATAAAAGATAAACAATCCATCTTGTGTGATGTATTGTTTGTAATGAACTGGGGACCTAGAAACGACGGAGAGTCTTCATCCCGGCGTAACCCTCAGTAATTCACAACCCAACAACAGGCCACAGTAGTCCACCCACTCCACCGCCGCCCCACACCGAACCCAAGGCTATTGAGCTGTTCGGCCTCCAGTGGACCCCCGCCCCCCCCCCCCTCTCCCTAGAACGTCTCATAGCAGACGAGTGTAACCCTAACCAACCCAAGTGTTTGCATGGTAGAGTAATTATGGTGTACACGTATGTGGAGGCAGTGTTTGTGCAGCTATCGCCGACATAGTGTAACTTAGGCGGAATAAGGGGAACCAGCCCGTATTCGACGAGGCAGATGTAAAATAGCTTTAAAAACCATCCACAGGCTGGCTCGCACTAAACCACCGGGCGTATTCATGTTGGGGCCTAGCACGCTTTTCCGCTCGGGAAGCAGTGCGTTAGACCGCGCGGCTAACCAGGCGGCCAATCTATATTGTGGTATGGCATCAAATTATGTACCACATATTGATTAGGCAGCGTGTTGCTGTCAGCAAACTTTTTATTTCATGCAGCAGAATATATTTAAACGCCTGAACAAAATTTTATAAAAAATGCATCACAACAGTTCTGATTAGACTAAATTTCAAATTATTAAACATCTGCCTGGAAATAGATGCATTTGTGTTGGTGCTGTGATGCGATAAACATAGAAAAGCTTGTGACACCTGGCTTCCTGCGATGGAGCAGCAGAGGGTCGGCGCACATTGCGAGCTGTGCTCCTCCGGTTCTTGCTCACCATAACAATATCACTGACATATGAACGAAGCCAGGGGTAAAGGCTAATCGAATATACGAATAAATTCACACACTAATCGATGAAGAACTATCGGAAATCGTGACAGATGTCTATCTGTTACCGTAGCACTTTACAGCTGTACTTTATACACGTAAATTACCTGAAGCTGATGTATAATGATACACTCCACCCATATATAACTTTTAAGCTTTAATAATTATTGGTTGACCATAGGAATTTTGTAAATTATCTAATTTTAGCAATTTTGCTTCAGTTAGAAAATGTTGTTGTTGTTGTGGTCTTCAGTCCTGAGACTGGTTTGATGCAGCTCTCCATGCTACCCTATCCTGTGCAAGCTTCTTCATCTCCCAGTACGCACTGCAGCCTACGTCCTTCTGAATCTGCTTAGTGTATTCATCTCTTGGTCTCCCTCTACGATTTTTACCCTCCACGCTGCCCTCCAATACTAAACTGGTGATCCTTTGATGCCTCAGAACATGTCCTACCAACCGATCCCTTCTTCTAGTCCAGTTGTGCCACAAACTTCTCCCCAATCCTATTCAATACTTCCTCATTAGTTATGTGATCTACCCATCTAATCTTCAGCATTCTTCAGTAGCGCCACATTTCGAAAGCTTCTATTCTTTTCTTGTCCAAACTATTTATCGTCCATGTTTCACTTCCATACATGGCTACACTCCAGACAAATACTTTCAGAAACGACTTCCTCACACTTAAATCTATACTCGATGTTAACAAATTTCTCTTCTTCAGAAATGCTTTCCTTGCCATTGCCAGTCTACATTTGATATCCTCTCTACTTCGACCATCATCAGTTATTTTGCTCCCCAGATAGCAAAACTCCTTTACTACTTTAAGTGTCTCATTTCCTAATCTAATTCCCTCAGCATCACCCGATTTAATTCGACTACATTCCATTATCCAGGTTTTGCTTTTGTTGATGTTCCTCTTATATTCTCCTTTCAAGACACTATCCATTCCGTTCAACTGCTCTTCCAAGTCCTTTGTGTCTCTGACAGAATTACAATGTCATCGGTGAACCTCAAAGTTTTTATTTCTTCTCCATGGATTTCTTTTGTTTCCTTCACTACTTGCTCAATGTAGAGATTGAATAACATTGGGGAGATGTTACAACCCTGTCTCACTCCCTTCCCAACCACTGCTTCCCTTTCATGTCCCTCGACTCTTATAACTGCCATCTGGTTTCTGTACAAATTGTAAATAGCTTTTCGCTCCCTGTATTTTACCCCTGCCACCTTCAGAATTTGAAAGAGAGTATTCCAGTCAACATTGTAAAAAGAGTTAGAAAATATCCAGTTAAATAATTAACTGTTTTATTACAATGAAAATAATTTTCATTGTCGTTTCCCCAAAATTTAGTGTTTTTTATATTGTTTGATGTTGTTTTGATGAATATTTGATATAACAGCATTTTCAATTTTTCCAAATCCTTTCTCATAATATTTTCCAAGTTTTCTCTCTTCGATAATGCAATGATGTGGTCTTAATTTATATGTGCTCAGATTTTTCACTAACAACTCTAACAATGTTAGATATTCCACTGTATATATTAAACATTAATTTTATTTACATCTAAATAAATTTGTTTCAATATAAATGGAAACTTCAGATTGCATCAAATTCAGAAAATGTAAAAATTTTGATGTGGAGATTTGAATTGATAATTTTAATTCACACATTTACCCAAAGGATAAGCATTAATGTATTTGTAAGGAATGTGATAAAAGTCACCATGAAATATGTATAATAATCAACAACTTCTTTGTGCATATGGTGAATATGTTTCAGCTCACTATTATAAGAAGCATTTCAATGCAGTTTTCAACTGTGATCATTCTAAAATATTGTATCAATGAAAAATGATATTCATGATGATGATGATGATGATGATGAATAACAAACAAGGAGTAAAAATGTATTAAATGTCAAGAAATAAAAGGTTTTGATTGTTTTCTGTAGGAAGGTAATAAGTAAAATAATAATAAAAAAGCATTTACTATTAGTTAAAAACATACAAGTAACAAGTGAAAATTCTTCTAAAATTTAATTTTAATTTTTACACAAACTTAATAATAATTTTTCTACTTAAATAGAGTAAGCTGTGAGACTGTTTACACTTGCCCAACTTTGTGATCCTTGGAGAAGAAATACTTTAAGGGGATATAGTAAACTAAGAAAAATGCTCTAGTTAATTTAATTGGATTACATAATATAACAATTCAATCAATCCTTACAAATGTAAATATTCTCAGTACCATGAAATTAGTGGATCTTGGAACTTTAGGTAAAAATAATGGCTTTAGAGGCTAGAACAAATTAAAGAAATCTGAATTAGTTAATTCAATTACGTTACAGGAGTTTCCTTTTCAGAAAAAATTGTTCCAATAAGACTGCATCAAGACAAAAAAATTACTTAACATACATTACTATTAGAAATTTGATGATGAAATTTCTGAAACAAAATCAGCATCTAATGAAAAATTTAAGGCATGGTCTATTGAGTACAAAATTATATTTCATGGTACTAATATTAGTAAACTCTATGCCATTAATTAAAAAACAGAGTATGCAACGAAAACACTCAATTTTGTAATAGAACTTCAAAAAAGGAGATAAGTTAAACATAACAACTATAACTCGAAAAATGATTCATCCAGTTTGAACAAGCTGTAAAGAAATAACCCATTCAACAATAAAATCAAAGATATATTATCATGTGATGAGTCTAATAATATTGCAGTTACCACATTTAATTTTCAGATGTTAGCAATTCCTTGATGACAAACAGACTAATAGATATATTAGAAGAATTAATAATAAAAGTTTGTGTTGTTTAGAGCAATAACAGTTGTTCTAACATATCACACAAATAATGACTTGGACATTGAACTAACTACAGGTGAGATTAAATAAATTAGAGAAGGACATAAATACAAATAACAAAGAGAGATAACTGACATATTATGGTACTACTAGTAGAATACAATGATGAAGATTTTACTTTCGCAATATTAAAAATATTGAGCAACTACTAGATAGCCAAGAAATGATCTGAGTACTTCAATTCACTTATCTATACAGCGGTCTCGAGACTGCAATAAAAATGTATCTGTATAAAAAAACCATCTGTATAAAAACCATTTTTATGTAATTAACAGTATGCCACTTTTTTAGTGTCATTGTATTTCATTGACAAATGTAACAAGACTTATAACAACAAGAAGAAACATATACATAAAGTGCAAAGAAAAGTTTGTATATTGCACAAGAGGCTAGAACAGAACACTGCAGAAATACAAACTGTTACAATGAAGAATGCCTAAACAATAACCAAGAAGTTTTTGGTACTGGTTATAAATGAGAAGAATGTAAGCACATGTGTTTGAGATCTATAGCACATAAATTTGAAAATGTAGAAACTGTAATCAAGTAGTAAAAATAAAAAAAACATCAGTTTTATGGGCAACACAAAATGCAAAAAGGTGGTCGAAAGTATTTGATAATCATCAGAATTATACATTTGTGGCTAATCATGCTAAAGGTTTTGATTTGTAATCATTTCTGAAGTACTGTGTGGAAAACACAATAAAACCATATCCTGTTTCCTAAACTGATGTTACTGGGGGTAAAGTATTTAGAACTAAAATCTATAGATAGCAGGAATTTGGTACAAGTAGCTTCACAGAAACATTTGATTTGAAAGAAATGAAGAGAGTTTACTTTTCACATTTGTTCAATGCCCAAGAAAACGAAAATTGTACAGGATCTATTCCTGATGTCAAATATTATTGTGTTGAAACTATAAAACCAATAGATAGAGAAATATTTCTTAAATGACAGTCAAAAAGTTAAAGAAAATTATGTATTCAATATAAAGAAACAAATTAATGAATACTGTATTTCTGATGTAGATACATTGAAACGAGGTTGTTTAGGACTAAAATAACAATTCCTAGAAACAGATAATATAGACCATTCTGTTATTTAATAATTGCTGGAATTTGTATAGCTGTATGAACATCTAAAACCATGCCTCGTGTAAGAATTGCTGAATTGGATACAGAACAAAGAGAAAATTACAGTAAAGAGTTTATTACTTGGCTAAACAGTTTTAACAGTAATAATATTCAACACACTCCTAATGGTGGTGAAGCAAGTGTAGGTAGAGAGCATGCAGGTGGTTTTGATATAGAAATCAATACTGTTATTTAGTATCATGGTTGTTTTTGGTATGGTAGTAAAATGTTTTAAAACTGTAAAGATTAACAACAAAAATAACGAATCAATAGATAACCCATGTCGAAAGACACTGAAAAGAATTTAAAAAAACACGAAATTCTGAATATAATTTAGTAGAGATGTGGGAATATGAGTGGATTGATTCAGTAGAATATAAAAAATTTAAGAAATTAAAACAGTTACCTGAAGTTATTGAAACTTCGAATCCAAGAGATACCTTTTATGGCGGTTGAACCAAAACGTTAAAATTAAGAGCCAAAGCAGACAGCATTATTAGAAAATAATAATTTAGTGTGTGTAGTCTGTACAACATTAGAATTATTATCCTGAGCGACATCAAATAAAAATATAGTCAAGGTATCATACTCAAAAACGGATAGGTTTATAAAATATTAAGTACTGGCACCTAGGGGAATGGATTATCCAGTTTTGCCAGTGCAAATAAAGATAGATAAAACTAAAAAACTTACATTTCTTTTGTGTATCAAATGTGCAGAAGAAACAGATAAATAAAAGTAATCACAATGATGACAAAACACGTTTTATTAGAACTTGTACAACTGATGAAGTAAAAAAGTTCTGGTAAAAGGATGTAAAATATAGACATTTATGAACTGTGGAGTTATAGAAATGTAACATGTTGTTTAAAATTATGTAAAAGATTTTATGTAAATATAATTAGAAAGCAGTTCTCATTCTTTTGAATCCAGGGAGTTATGTATCAAAACACCAAAACAAAAAATGCATATTTAATTCGATTATGATAAGGTAAAGTAAAATTTGGGAAAATGAATTATTGCTAAGATAGACATGAATTCCCTATGGAGAAAATTTGGACAATGACAATTAGTAAAACAGAGTTTGTTACAGATTTACAACAGTTTTATGAGATTCTGTTGGATAACACAGACATCAACCTTATGAACGAGAATATGGTGCAGATGAAATACAATTTCAAGGATTATTATGTGGAAAATAACAAATATACAAAAAATTTTATAGCAACATTCGATACCTCAAATTCAAGGCTTAGGTTCTACGATATGTTGTGTCAGTTAGGAGAATCAGTCATATATTTAGGATGCAGACAGCATAGTATATGTTGATGATGGTTAAAATAATTAGGGAACAGGTTTTATGCTGAGTGAATGGACTGGTGGATTAAAAACTGGGTATTAACTGGACCTAAAATTTACTATTTGGAGAAAAATGCTAGAACTACTGTAATGAAGATGAAAGAGATTGCTTTAAAATATAAGAGTATTCAATAGCTGATTGGCAAATCTATGATAAGATTAACTGTGAATGATGTGAAAGCAAAAGTTCAATTAGAGTACCATCAGATAACCAGAGACGTTAACATCAAATGGTTGCAATTGTTTTCTCTTTCTCATTTAAATAATTTTTCTTTTTTTAAAAATCAAGTCGATAGCTTGAGTAATTTTGTATTCGCTGTCAGTGTTTTAACACATAATTTTTTAATCTTAATAAAAATATCCTCTATCTAAAAGGAATCCCATCTCAATAATCTCAATAATGCAATCAATTATAATTTGCTTAAAATATGAATCAGCTAGTGGTTAATTTTTTGTATGATATTACTGGATGTGAATATTTTAATAGTTGACATAGAGAAAAAAATTGTATGGGACTTATTAACGAGTTTAACATTCTATTACCAAACACATATTTGAAATTAACGACTAATTGGGATTTTCAAATTTTTGAAGAAAGACAGTGTAACACCCGAAGAAACCCGAAAACCCAAATAAGAATGTCATGATAATTTAAAGTAGGGAACAGTGTTATCCTGACAGGTTTGACAACTTTGACAATAATATAACACCTTAAAGTTTTGAAGAACACCAGTTTCAATAATTACTGAGTATGTCATAATATAAAGGTAGAAAGAAAGAAAGGTTATTTTTAATTAGCTATCAAACATCTCAGTAATAACTGCAAATCTGTACGACGAAAGTTAAGTCCTAAGTAATATGTCGGTCAGAGATAACATTTATTGTGAAAGAGAGTTGTAAACGTGGCGAAAAGGAAATTCAATGGGTCTACAGTGCTCGATCATGGAAATGTCAGTCGCTCGCTAGCTTGCTTGCTGTCAAGTCGTGAGAGAGCACCGTTTGTTATAGTACTGCAAACGGAACGCTACGAGATTGTTTCTATTCAAAAAAAGTACTATTGCGTAACAGAGATGCGCCGAATTTGTTCTCAGTTGTTCTGACCTGAGAATGTGAACTGAAGTGATATTCTGATAGTGTACGACGATTTAATGAACTTTAATTATTGGAGATATTATTGTTGGACTCAACCTTCATCAAAGCGAACACTTTTAATCTGCCAGGAAGTTTCGAAACAAAATGTGTTTTTGTAAGCTTTGTTAATTTATTTATATATGTAGCACAAAAGATCGCCAGGAAGTTTAATAATCTTATTTCAAATGAGACGAAGAAAGATTACAAATGGTGATGGCGCCAATAAGTACAGCAACAGAGTTCCTAGATAACAGAACGCAGCATGTCATTCTCAATGGAGAGAAGTCTACCGAAGTAAGAGTGGTTTCAGGTGTGCCGCATGGGAGTGACGTACGACCGTTGCTATTCACAATATATGTAAATGACCTTGTGGATAACATCGGAAGTTCACTGAGGCTTTTTGTGGATGATGCTGTAGTATATCGAGAGGTTGTAACAACGGAAAATTGTACTGAAATGCGGGAGGATCTGCAGCGAATTGACGCATGGTGCAGGGAATTGCTTTTGAATGTCAATGTAGACAAGAGTAATGTGCTCCAGATACACAGAAAGAAAGATTGTTTCATTTAGCTACAGTATAGCAGGTCAGCAACTGGAAGCAGTTAATCCCATAAATTATCTGGGAGTAGGCATTAGGAGTGATTTAAAATGGAATGACCATATAAAATAATCGTCGGTAAAGCAGATGCCAGACTGAGATTTATTGGAAGAAAACTAAGTAAATGCAGTCCGAAAACAAAGGAAGTAGGTTACAGTACACTTGCTTGAATACTGCTCACCGGTGTGGATCCGTACCAGATAGGGTTGATAGAAGAGATAGAAAAGATCCAACGGAGAGCAGCGCGCTTCGTTACAGGATCATTTAGCAATCGCGAAAGCGTTACTGAAATGATAGATAAACTCCAGTGGAAGACTCTGCAAGAGAGATGCTCAGTAGCGCGGTACGGGCTTTTGTTGAAGTTTGGAGAACATACCTCCACCGAGGAGTCAAGCAGTATATTGCTCCCTCCTACGTATATCTCACGAAGAGACCATGAGGATAAAATCAGAGAGATTAGAGCCCACACAGAGGAATACCGACAATCTTTCTTTCCACGAACAGTACGAGACTGGAATAGAAGGGAGAACCAATAGAGGTACTCAAGGTACCCTGCGCCACACGCAGAGTATGAATGTAGGTGTAGAACAGATATATAAGAAATGAAGCATTTAATAACTGCAAAATAAGACCAACATTTTGCTATTCAAGGCCGAAGGTTTGGATATACGGTGGACTTTTTTAACACTTGTAACAATGAAGCAAAACTATTCTATGAATAAAAATCCATTCGCTCTGTGTATTTTCGTTTTACTTTCTATGCGTATCGAAAATGAAATCTAAGATCTAATCTGTCTGTGTTTCGATCCTTACATTTCATTTCCGGCAAGTATCGGAACTAAAACCTAAAACCGAAAAAATGGTTCAAATGGCTCTGAGCACTATGGGACTCAACATCTGAGGTCATTAGTTCCCTAGAACTTAGAACTAGTTAAACCTAACTAACCTAAGGACATCACACACATCCATGGCCGAGGCAGGATCGAACCTGCGACCGTAGTGGTCGCGTGGTTCCAGACTGAAGCGCCTAAAACCGCTCGGCCACACTCGCCGGCCTAAAACCGAAATAGAGGAGGTCGACGGACTTCAGTCCTTAAAATATTTAACTTTCACTCTATGCGCCACATAAACCATTATGGGTTCCTTAAAAAATTAAACAAGTGCTTTATTTCCTGCCTATCTATTGCCATATTCCTCGCATGACGTGACCCACAAACATCTCCAGTCTTCTAGAATGGGATTTTCACTCTACAGCGAAGTGTGCGCTGATATGAACGTTCCTGGCAGACTAAAACTGTTTTAATCTGCCAGGAAGTTTCATATCAGCGCACACTCCGCTGTAGAGTGAAAATCTCATTCTAGAAACATCCCCCAGGCTGTGGCTAAGCCATGTCTCCGCAGTATCCTTTCTTCCAGGAGTGCTAATTCTGCAAGTTTCGCAGGAAAGCTTCTGTGAAGTTTGGAAGGTAGGAGACAAGGTACTGGCGGAATTAAAGCTGCGAGGACGGGGCGTGAGTCGTGCTTGGGTAGCTCAGTCGGTAAAGCACTTGCCCGCGAAAGGCAAAGATCCCGAGTTCGAGTCTCGGTCCGGCACACAGTTTTAATCCGCCAGGAAGTTTCATCTCCAGTCTTGAAATTTCTTCAGAAACCCTGTCAAAGTTTCGTCCGCTTCGTATTCTGTAGAACAGCATTGAATCAAGACCAACTTTTGTCCAGCGTTTGGCACGTCAGCGTTACACACGAGTCAGTCAGTTGGGCGGTGTGGACGGTGGGGGGAGGAGGTGGAGGGGGAGTCGACTGTCGGGTGGTCCTACCCGCCCGACATTTCGACAAGGAACGTTCGTCGGACTGCCTCTCCAAACGCCTGCACTCGTTCAGTTTGTCGGTCCGTTGGTCGGTCGGTCAGTTGGTGCAAGTGTAGATGCCTCAACGTTCCTCGGGATAGTCGTTTAGCAATACAGATACGATTTTACATTTTTTGCACTAAGCTATTGACAGTACGGGGTAGTGGTTCCGTAATATACGTTGATAAGATTTTTTACGTTTTTTATACTAAGCTATTGGCAGTAATTTTCAAGGAAGCGAAAAACAGAAGTATAGAAGTTACTCGTCCAGCCGTGAGATGGCGAAAGCGTTATCTTTGGAAAGCTGCCCATAAACAGGTGTGTGGAACGAGTCTGTTTCCTTCCTCCACTAGCTGACCAGGGAAGAGCTACGGCGTGTCTGACTCTGTCAACATGTGCTCAATAATCGCCGCCTACATATTACGCTACGATTTCAAAATCGGGGTTGGCGGAATGGGTGCCGTAAGTAATTTCTAGTCTTTTAAGTTTGACTGCACAATCGAAATCAAGCGCATGTGATCAGTCAGTTTATTGGCTGAGATGCCTAGTCAGAGCATGCTCGTGCAGTTAATAGTTTGTGGTTTGAGTAGTAACTGCAGTTTGCACGACGGCGGTTTGTTCTTTTCTGTCGGTCTTGTCGCTGTGAGGTGAGAAACTGAAATGCAGGAAACGTTATAATCTGGTACAGATACTAAGGAAAATGGTCTTCTCACATTAAGTTACTAAGCTGAAGGGACGTCCAAAAGCAACTGATTTAATTGTTCCACGATTAAGGGAGAAATTTGTACCAATGTGGAGTATGAATAGTTCTTTAGAGGAAACGGGACATTTAACTTGCATGATAAATCAAGCGACTGTGTACGGTAGTCAACGTGACTTGTTCACTCTTATTTTGGGGTGCCACAAATATTTCGCTGTCACTTACTACTGTTAATCGCGATTTCCGAGACTGTGATCGGCTGAAACGAAATTCATAATCTCGGCTGTCACAAGTTTAGTCAGCTACGTAGTGGACCTCCCTCGCTTTACGCTTTTGTAGCTTATGTAAGATAAAGTGAAGTTAAGAACCAAATACACTGGTGAAATATTCTCCAATATTTTCTTTCCACAACCTAGTTTTGGCTGTTAAAGTTTTAGGTACAAAGATAAGTACGTATTTCAGCCGTGCGATTAACGTATAGTTCGCGGGAAAAAGTGACAAAGCCTCTGTGCTTGCTGGAATTATTCTAATCTCATCATCACGATTCCTGTGTGAGCGATACGTAGGGGGCTGTAGTATATTCCTAGAGTAACCATTTAAAACCGGTTCTTGAAATATTAAGTCGTTCTCGAGATAGTGTACGTGTCTTAAAGAGCCTTCCAGTTACATTCCACCAGTATATACACTACCACGGAATAAACCTGTGACCATTCATACTGCTCTTCTCTGAATATATTCAGTATCCGCTGTTACTCTACTGGGTAAGGGTTCCACAAACTTGAGCAATATTACAGAACTTATCGCATGAGTGATTTCAAGTAAACTTTTTCGTAGACGGATTGCACTTCCACGGTTTTCTACAAATAACCGACTGAACTTGTGAGCATTCCTTTTATCACTACAAAGCGTTACACCCAGGCGTTTGTTAGAGCTGGCCTTTTACAACAGTAACTCATTCCTATTAGTCATAGCATACTAAGTTTCTTTTCGTTTCGCGGAATGCAAAATTTTGAATTTGTGAACATGAAGAGCAGAGTTAACGAGTTCTGCACCACGTTGAAATTGGTACTGAATATTTATGCAGTTCTTTTTCAGATAGTACCTAGGTGTAGATAAATGCATCTGCAAAAAGCCTCGTGTTATATTGTCTGCACGGTCTTCAGTATACAATATGAACGGCAAGGGTCCCAGCACACTTCCCTGGGGCACACCTGAAGTTACTTCTACGTCTGAAGATGTCTTTCTATACAAGATACTGTGTCCTCCCTACAAAAAGTCCGCAATCCAGTCATAAATACTTTATACTCCATAGGATCGTACTTTTGGCAATAAGCGTAGGTGCGGTACTGAGTCAATGCATTTCGGAAATGTGGCATGCACATGGTTGCCTTGGTCCAAAGCTTTCAGTATGTCATGTGAGAAAAGTAAGAGTTGAGTTTAACATGGTCGATGTTTTCGAAATCCATGCTGGTTGGCATTGAGGTCTGTTACTACCTCATTATGTTAGAGCTCAAAATATGATCTAAGGTTCTAGTAGAAAACGGTCAAGGATATTGGATAGTAATTTTGTAAATTTCTACTACCCTTGTTGTAGACTCGTGTTACATGTGCGTTTTTCCAAGAACTGGGCACTGTTTTTGTTCTCTCTAGAACGACACATTAGTTAGAAGAGCGGCTAACCCAGTCGCAAATTCGGTATAGAATCGGACAGGAATTTCATAGGAACCCTGGAGCTTTCAGTTCAAACGATTTCAGCTGTTTCTCTAAACACACACACATAATCACGTTGTTCATATTTCAGTGGCACAGATGTGGAATTGGCACTTCTCCATGATTTTCCTCTGTAAAAGAACATTTGAAAACAGTTAAGCATTCCAGCGTTTACGTCGCTACCCGCAGTTTCATTTCTTGTCTCATTTACTAGGGACTGCACACTGACCTCGGTGCCACTAACAGCCTTTACATATGACCAGAATTTCTTTGGGTTCTGTGACAATATTCTGCTATGGTAATCATTGAAGGCATCACGTATTGCTCTCCCATCTAAATGCATTTCATTCTGCGCCTATCTATAGCCCTACGCTATGTTTTATACATTATGTAGTATGTTTTTTAGAAGTTTCTTTAGTGACTGTATACCATGGAAGTTCCCTCCCATTCTAAGCTGTTCTACGGGGTACAGATCTATCCAGTGCATGGTCAACTATTCTTTCAAACTTGAGCCAGAGTTCCTCTACATGTTCCTGACCTGTGCTGAAAGTTTTAAGTTCTTCACTGACATGACACTACTTACTTTTATGTCTCGGTTTCTGATTGTTTCTTATCCTTTGTAGTTCGATAACCATTGTAGCCACAAATGAATCACTCACTGATACATTTCGATGTGGACATCCTCAGAGGTCACGTCTCTGTTGGATTAAAGCCAATATATTTCCATCATGAGTAGGATTCCTAGCCATCTGTTCTAAGTAGTTTCCTGAGAAGGCATTTACTGAAGCTTCATCAGATGTTTATCATGTCCGCAACTACCAAAATTTTATTTTCCCAATTTATTGCTGGATGATTACAGTAAAATTGGAAATTTGTGTACAAGTGAACTGAGGTTTTCGCTGAAGTTCTAGATTACATCAAGAAATGAGCCTGGTGGAAAATAGAAGGCTCCCTGATACTGAATCTTGCCTGAACAGTCTCACTTGCAGCTTCAATGTCTACCTCAGTGGATCTGTCTTCTGCAACAAATACATCACCTCCATTTTCCATTTGCCTATCCTTTCGATACAAACTGTTTCCCGAAAAACCCCACTGTTATCAATTTCAGGTTTCAACCACTTTCCTGTACCTGTTATTGTGAGGTTAACTGCTTTTTACGAGTTCCTCAAACTCTGCCACTTTGTTGCGGATGTTTCGGCAGTTTACCATAGTATGGAAAACCTGTTACCGGTGGTTCTTCGTCACTGGTGGAAGCTATTTCGCGTTATTTAGCAGTCTTCTGTAAATATTCCCCTTCCGCCTCGCACAGCTTTCGTTTTGTCACAGACAGCGCTGCAGTGCCTACTATCGTATCTTTTATTATGGAAACTTGAGCTTTATTTTTAATTAAAAGCAAACTAGTAGCTCTACCGCAAAATAAGTTATATCAATAGTTTTCTTATTTTATTCTACGTTAACATACACGGAGAAATGGTTTTAAAGTTACATATTTTAGATTGTAGTGAGGATTTTCCGGTTTTCAGTGTCTTCGCTAAGAACTGCTCACTTCAAAACTATATCACTTGAAATGATTTGTCCAGTGTTAATGAAATTTTAAATAGAATATAGACACATGTATAGAAGTCTCAAGTTATAGAATTTTTAATCACCCACAAAGTTCTTACGCTTTCTCTAAAGCAACTTGTCTCAAAGATAAACACAACGACCATAAACCACGATTCCAATATGGCGCACATAAAGTCGTTACGTACGGAGGATGCTAAGTTCACCCAACCTGGATATGATGTGACGTCATTGACGTATATACGCTTTAGTCGATTAACACACGTATCGACTTTTACGAACGTTCGAGATTCTAAACTGCCGTCAGATAGTGATTTGTTTTGACACGTGCGATTCTGAAAACAGCTCAGTGTGGCAGCGTATATGTATTTCGCCAAAATAAAAGAGCTGGATATTAATAGAAATATTCCTGACCGTGGCCTTGAAAACACCACGTAAAAAAGTGAAGTCTTCTTATGTCCCGACCAGATTAGATTGTGTGATTGTTGTAGTGAATGTTTACGCCGAAAATAATATTTATCAACATTTTAGTATGGTTTACCGAGCGAGGTGGCGCAGTGGTTAGACACTGGACTCTCATTCGGGAGGACGACGGTTCAATCCCGCCTCCGGCCATCGTGATTTAGGTTTTCCGTGATTTCCCTAAATCGCTCCAGGCAAATGCCGGGATGGTTCCTTTGAAAGGGCACGGCCGACTTCCTTCCCCATCCTCCCCTACTCCGATGAGACCGATGACCTCGCTGTCTGGTCTCCTTCCCCACAACCAACCTTAGTATGGTTTCATACAATTCGTCTTGTCAGTGCATATTAGATTGTAGCAGCATACTCTTGCTGACTTTTTTTCTTAATTTATATAGCTGAAAGAGAACTCGTGCAAGTTTGTTAGCTAAGTAATTTATATGTCCATCCCAAGATAGTCTTTTATCAACCATAATTCCAAGTAATTTTACACTCGGACCGCAGAGACAGGTACCTTAGTGTCCAGTAATGACTGATGTGTAGAATGATTGAACTTCGAACTTAAAAAGAAAAATATGAGGCATTGTTGAAGAAAAATACGAGGGAAGTGGATTTCTCAATGTAATCTTAACCAAAGGTTAGTGTCTACTACTGATTGACGTATGAAATGATTGAATGCAGTGTCAAAGCATTCCATGGTGGTAAGCTTTCCTCTCATTAGTCTCTCGAATGCTGAACACACAATTCGACACGAGCAAACGAAAAACACACAGGACACAGTACAATACACGATTTAAACGCAAGGAACGCAAAACACATTTACACGAATGGCGCAGAGCATAGCGCTACCCTGTCACAATCTCTCGCAAGTTCACAAAAGTCGATATACGGTTTCTATCGTTTTCGATGTAGCGTGTATGTCATGATGACGTCACATCGTATCCAAGTCCGGTGAACTTACCATCCTCCGTTACGTACCCATTATTAGGACGAAAATACATAAAAAAACACACACACCCTTTCCACAAAGAGCCTAATGACACTAACGGGACAAGAGGGGGAAATGGGGTGTTTTTGGGTGGGGGGCAAACTAAATATAAACAAATTTAGACACCCACCCCATACAAAACCACAAAAAAAGAAGAAAAGACATCGCAAAACTCCCCAAATACCACTAAACACAATATCTGTAATCGGACACTTCCCCTGGCCTATATAGCTCAAAAACATCTCCCGATACCAATACCAACATACACAGCCACACATCGGGATCGAACACTTCCCTTGACCTGCGCACTGTTAATTTTATCCGTCATATCCATTCCTGAACAAAAACAACCGATTAATTTTACTAACATTACCACACGACGTACAGCGAACAACACTAAATTAACCTTAACACACAATCGTTAACTCACTGAAACGAATTCCACTACAAACACAGCCGACACTCGAACAGTTCTGGATAATGAGCAAAAGCAAACTGAGCTCATTACACCACACAAACGAAAACCCTGAACATACCAGCAGAGAGCACAACAAACCACAACATGACAACATCTACAAATACGCAACACTCACAAACCAAACTCCGCGCCGTCATGACGTCGCACACAGCACCCTTACGCGTGGGATCGGACGCTTCTGTCGACCCAGCGTGGATTTCCTCTAATGGTCTTTTGCGGTTGTAAGAAGCTACAGCCATTGTGAGCGTACTGTGATACGGGTTTTATAAAGAGTAATATTCGATTGGTTCAGCGCGTGCTGAACCTCGCGAGGAATAGCCACGAACCCCCAGGCTGATGGAAAAAGCTATGCCTGTGGCTGGCAACTGATTCCGCCACCGCACCCACTGTTACTCCCACGGCCCAACATGCACAGAACCAATCTTAAATATCACTCTTCATAAAATCCCTATCACTCAACAGTCACAATGGCTGTAGCTTCTTACAGCCACAAGAGACCTTCAAAACAAACCCATCCTTTCTGCTACATCTTTATCCTACACTAAGAAAAAGTTAATTCAGAAAAATCAATTTTAATACAAAATTGACTTGCGGTTTCCGCTATCAATGTACGTCCCCATAACGTATTAGAATTTAACACTGGGAAAATACATTTCACGCTATATAGTTTAAAAGTGGGCAGCAGTTCATAGAAGACACCACAAAGCGAAGCGATCCTTGCTAAAAAAAAATAAAAAAATATAAAATAAAAATAAATAAACCTGCTGTACATAGCCTAAAGCAGAATAGCAGAAAAATGTCATTTTGCGAAAGGTACATTGGTTCACTTGTAATTAAAGCTTAAACTCGAGTATCTGTAATAAAAATGCAGTAGTAGACGCGTAAGCTGAGCGGTGAAACAATAGTTTCATTTCTGAAGTCGACGAGCGGACGTAGCAGTTACTAGCATTCTCTGCAGGAACGTAGAAGCGGGTAAATAAATTTCATAACTACAGTTGAGCGCAGCGTAATGAAACACAAAATGTGTACGAAGCAAGCAATCTGAAATAGCGCTCTCGTTGCTACAATCGTAATACATCTGCAGCAGTGAGTCACAAATCTGTTCTACATATGTAGACTTCTAACTTTAAGGTTCATCACACACGTTTCCGTGTTCATATAAGTAACTTGCGCTAACCGTTCGTCTTCGTATACACGGCCAACGACTGTGCATTGCATTTATGGAATAGTGCCCTCATTGTGCTAGCGGCCTCAGTAAAATAACATTTCGAACTATATCTACATGATTACCGGTACTCGGCAATTCACAACTGCCTGACAGGGTTCATCGAACTGCCTTCAAGCTACTTCTCTACCGACCCACTCTCGAACAGCGCGCAGGAAAAACTAATACTTAAGTCTTTCCGTGCGAGCTCTGGTTTCTCTTACTTTATAACCATTTCTCCCTAGGTAGGTGGGCGCCAACAAGTCTGTCACTGAGACTGAATTTTCATGAGGTCGTTCCTGGAGCAGCGAAACGCGATTATACAAAACGAGCTGTCCTTTGCACTTTGCCGATGTCCGCCGTTTATCTTATCTGATGCGGATACCACATCGCACAGCAATAATAGGGCGTACAAGCGTAGTGCAGGTATAGTCATAGACCTGCTGCAATTTCTGTGTGTGCTGCCGATAAATGGCAGTCATTGGTTTGCTTTCCCGTCAATTTTTGTGATCGTTCCAATTTACGTTGTTCGGAATTGTAATCCCTAAGCATGTAGTTGAGTTTACAGCCTTTAGATTTACCTTGTAATTGAAATTTGGTGTATTTTTTTAGTGCACATGTGGAGGACTTCACATCTTATTGCATAGTCAATTGCCGCTCTTTGCAGCATACGGATATGTCTATCATTTTGCAATTCGTTTTGATTATCTTGACTTTACATGACGGTGAATGACAGCATCTGCAGACAGTCCGAGGATGCTCAGATTCGCTTAAATTGTTCATGTAGCTCAGAAACCACAAAAAGCCTATAACATTTCCTTGGAAACACCAATTATTACTTCTGTTCCAGTCAATAACTTTCCATCAGTTATTACGAACTGTTTCCTCTGACAGGAAATAACGAATCCAGTCACATTACTGAGACGAAACTCCATAGGCACTCAGTTTAATTAGAATTCGCTTGTGAGGGACTGTGTCAAAAGCCATCTGGAAATCTAAAAATATGGAATAAGTTTGACGTCCTCTGTCGATAGTACTGATCACTTCGTGAGGATAAAGAGGTAGTTGTTTCACAAGAACGGTACTTTCTAAATCCGTGTTGGCTATTTGTCAACAAATGATTTCCTGAGATGATTCAAAACGTTAGAGCACAGTAAGTTTCAAAACGCTACTGCAAATAGACGTTAGTGATATGGGGCTGTAAGTCTTCGGGTACGGATCTTCCTACGAGCGAGCAGTTGCATAGGCCGGTATTACACGTTCATATTTCTTTGACAAAGATCTTTGACGTGGCGCTAAATGGGCATACCACGGTCGTAGTATTTTTCAATTTTCAAGATGGCCGATAACTTAGGTGCTCCAGTTGCTAGTACCATAATTTTGTATTTGGAAGAAAAACGGCGGAAAAAAGGAAACACTTAGATGAAGCTAGCATTTATCGCAAATCTCTTGCCCAACGTAAAGTCCCGAGCGACTGGAAAAAAGCGCAGGTGACGCCTGTATATAGGAAGGGTAGAAGGACGGATCCTCAAAATTAGACCAATATCCTTAACATCGGTTTGTTGCAGGATTCTCGAACATATTCTCAGTTCGAATATAATGAATTTCCTCGAGTTAGAGAAGTTGTCGTCCATGCATCAGCACGGCTTTAGAAAGCATCGCTCCTGCGAAACGCAACTCGCCCTTTTTTTCACATATCTTGCGAACCATGGATCAAGGGTATTCCTTGACTTCCGGAAAGCGTTTGACTCGGTGCCACCACTGCAGACTCCTAACTAAGGTACGAGCATATTGGATTCGTTCCCACGTATGTGAGTGGCTCGAAGACTTCTTAAGTAATATAACCCAGTACGTTGTCCTCGATGGTGAGTGTTCATCGGAGGTGAGGGTATTATCTGGAGTGCCCCAGGGAAGTGTGGTAGGTCCGCTGTTGTTTTCTATCTACATAAATGATCTTTTGGATAGAGTGGATAGCAATGTGCGGCTGTTTTGCTGATGATGCTGTGGTGTACAGGGAGGTGTCGTCGTTGAGTGACTGTAGGAGGATACAAGATTACTTGGACAGGATTTGTGATCGATGTAAAGAATGGCAGCTAACTCTAAATATAGATAAATGTAAATTAATGCAGATGAATAGGAAAAAGAATCCCGTATTGTTTGAATACTCCATTAGTAGTGTAGCGCTTGACATAGTCACGTCGATTAAATATTTGGGCGTAACATTGCAGAGCGATATGAAGTGGGACAAGCATGTAATGGGAGTTGTGGGGAAGGCGGATAGTAGTCTTCGGTCCATTGGTAGAATTTTGGGAAGATGTGGTTCATCTGTAAAAGAGACCGCTTATAAAACACTAATACGACCTATTCTTGAGTACTGCCCGAGCGTTTGGGGTCCCTGTCAGGTCGGATTGATGGAGGGCATAGAAGCAATTCAGAGGCAGGCTGCTAGATTTGTTACTGGTAGGTTTGATCATAACGCGAGTGTTACGGATATGCTTCAGGAACTCGGGTGGGAGTCTCTAGAAGCGTTCTTTCCGTGAATCGCTACTGAGGAAATTTAGAGAACCAGCATTTGAGGCTGCCTACAGTAGTTTTACTGCCGCCAACTTATATTTCGCGGAAAGACCACAAAGATAAGAGATTAGGGCTCTTACAGCGGCATATAGGCAGTCATTTTTCCCTCGTTC
The DNA here is from genome assembly GCF_021461395.2 of Schistocerca americana. Lineage (NCBI taxonomy): Eukaryota > Metazoa > Arthropoda > Insecta > Orthoptera > Acrididae > Schistocerca > Schistocerca americana. The sequence goes on along the minus strand of NC_060127.1, from coordinate 88,519,049 downwards.
TGTTTGGGAGTGGAACAGGGAGAGAAGCTAGTTGGGGTACTAAGTACCCTCCGCCACGCACCGTATGGTGGATTGCGGAGAATGTATGTAGATGTAGAAGCCATAGGTATTACGTCTAGATAGTAAAGGCATTCAGCAAAATTGAAGTGATGCAAGTGGAGGACGTTGAGACTTGCATATTGATTACTTACGAATGGATGAATGTGTTTCAGTATTTGCTCAGTAATGTGGCTTCTCGTGTTACAATACAGAATAATTTCTTGATACATACTATACCTGCAGAAGACAGGCAAACTGTGATGTTGGTATTTCTTGATACACGAGAGCTACTCCAGCTTACTCGAATATCACATTGCACATAACCAGAAATTCCAAAAACGTGTGAAGCGATTTATAAAGCACTGAAGGGATTATGTGAAGGTAAATACTATATGGGCAGTAAGAACTATTGTTTTTGAATAATTGATGGCATTTGTTCCAACAATAACAAAATTAATAAAGTACGAATGAGATGAAGCGCTTTCTAACATGTGACATCCAGAGTTAAAAAATAAAGCGCAGTGGAAAGCTAAGAAACAATTTTAGTGTGACCACATCGTCTAATCTGGCTTTATGAAAAAATGTAGAGATGGATGTCCGTAGTTGTGATTGTGGATATACTGTGTGTCGTTTGCAGCGTATTCCACCCGCTCATCAACACGTAATCAATAGCATGCACTGTGCCCATTGCTCACTCCCCCCACCCTAGTCGAAACAAGTTCATTAAGAGTCAAAGGAGCACACAAACTTCGAAGCCATGTTTACAGAGACGTCAAATAGCTGTAACGATGCCAGCTCCCTAAGCGGTTACATCTCACATTGCAGTGAACAGAAGACGAACGACTTTTGATCAAATCTATGGCGAGGTCGTAGATTTGATAAAATTTAACGACAGGCGAGACTTGAGTTTCCCATTAAACCAGAAAATTTCTGACAAATATTTGACATATCGACTTCTACAAAGAAATACGGTAGTGTAACACAGGCCTAAGTATGGAGCTACTGTATCAGCATATTCCGAAAAGAACATTACTTGTATGCAATCTGGGCCCGAAGTCTTGCCTTTCTTAAATGTTACAAGCTGCTCCACTACACTGACGATACCTACTTCTAAGTTACTCATGTTGACAGTTCTTGAATGGAATTCTGAAGTATTTCATTTGTGAATTCCTTGCGTCCTTCCACCAAAGCGTAGCAAACATTTGGGTCCCAGAGGCGTATAGGTAAGTGCGCTTCAAAGTGATACATCAAACTTCTGTATGAACCACCAGTAGGCAAAAACCGTACGATTATCGCCAGTCTGGTTGTAAACTGCTATAGTGATTCATCCTGATATTTCAACTGCTGGACACTTGATTTTACGATAAATTAAAAATCGTGTTTAAATGTTGTGGAACATGTGTGCGCCTAGCATCAGTTTGGAAAGCAGTTCACTATCTTAAAGCGCTCTCAAGACCCGATTTGCCCTTGTTTCGCAGTTTTTCTTATGTAATGTGACAAGAGGATGCGCTATTTTCCACGGGATAGCTGGCTTTCGTCCTCCCGGCCATAGTGTAGCTCATATACACTTCTGGCCTGCAAATTTGTTGCCGCAGACATTGCCGGGTGACAGACTACACACGGCTGCAGTTAGGGACGGGGAAAACTGACCGGTTAAAACAGATACTGGTACTTTAGTTGTGAACGAGTGGTATTTTTGGATATTTATTTCCTCTCGGTTATAACACTAGTTTATTTTTTACTAGCAACACAGTGAAAACCAAAATATCGATAGCCATAGCAACGGTGCTAAAATTTTTCGTTTCTAAATGTTTCTTAAAAAGTCTTTCATTAGTAAAATTTGCGTTGGGTGCTGTATTATAGAATATGGGAAGAGACCTATTTTAATAACAACGCCGACAGAAACGAGCAACAACCACGTGGCACAAGAATTGGGACAGCATTGCCCAGGCAATCATGCCCCTGTTGCCGTATGTCTTCGCTTACGATACGCGTCTACTTGCAAGACTGCCCCCCCCCCCCTCCTCCCCCGCACTTGATCTACATGATAGCTTCCCACTCCCGTTGTATTGAAGAATGGCACCAACCTTAATCTCGAAATATTAATAAATGACGAAGCACTGAAATACAACGCTTAATTTGCTTTAAAAGATTAGATTTGTCTGCCATTTCTGTGAAATAAGGGGAAGGAAATTATGGTAACAGTAATCAATTAAAAAATTAACAATTCATAGTATGCAATAATAGAAAGTAGCTAATCTGCTGCGTGTGTCTATATAATACGGCTATATCTGCTTGTAACTCTTGAAAAAGGACAAATTAACACCAAAAAGTCCTTAAACCTCACCGCCCGTCCTTTAGCACTGAACATTCGTGGTATCCAAATTGGGGTACAATCCCCGACATCCATTCTGAACAGCGTTTCAAAAAATTTGAAACAGGAGAATGCTTTTTTGCTTTTTTTTTTTTTTGTGGTGTTCAAGCACTTAAAGCTTTTCGAGAATAGCAGTGGACGGTGGTGGACCATGTTTCATTTACCTATAAAATTTAATATTTTGATTCTACTTCATCTTGAAACTCAATTTTTCAATCTTAGTTAGCTTTATACATTGCAGGAAATAGGAATAAAATTGTCTCATTTCAGAAATTTGAATAGTTTAAATAGCTTAATCTGGCTTGAAAAAAAAACGATATAAACGAAAACCGGTTGTAACGGCGATGCCCGCCATCCCTAGCTGCAGTTCGCGTGACCAGGCAACATTGTGGCGAAATATTTTGGTGGATATGCAAGGTATAATGGCCATATGCTAAACGCACCATAAAAGCTCAGCTTAAACTGTTCAGTGAAAATAAATCATGATACGCCGTCTTTTTAAAGGGTGTCACATGAACACTTAGAGCGTTGTTTCTAATAGTTCGAGAAAAAACCACCATGGCTGTAATAGAACAGAATTTTTCAGTTTTCTCTGATGTGCTATGATCTGTGTTTTTTGTCGTTTTACCTTTTTGGGGTTCATTTTTCGGCCGGTTAGCAATTGTTTCACAGCGCTGTGCTTAATTAGCTCATTCCGGCTGTTCAGTGTAACTACTGGATCCCTGCTCGCGCGCCGCGTCTGCCAGTGGACATAATTATCTCCTTGCTGCATTCATCAGAATACTTCCCCCCTCTTTCCCCCCGCACCCCCCCCCCCCCCCTGTGTGTGTTCCTGGCATCCATCGGTACTGCTGCAATCAACCGTATAATGTGATTAAAATGACGTCATAGTTGACAGTTCACTCGATGGAGCTGGTTTCCTCCAATCAGAGCGCTAAACATCAGGCCCGAACTTATCGCTATTGCCAAACTACCACAACAATTGATCAGTTCCCTTCCAGTTCCTTCTCCGGCATTCTTTCTCGATGTGTTTCGATCCCGAATCGTGGGTCTGGTACTTTCATTTCGTATTTCGTCATACATGATAACCAAAGATGCGCACCCCCTCTGCAGGTCTGGGGTTAGAATAGGCCCGAGGTATTCCTGCCTGTCGTAAGCGGAGACTAGTCTCACTTTTCGGCCCTACGAATTCAGGTCCTATTCTATGGTTTGACCTGCCACTTTAGAAATTCTATAAAAGTGCGGGCCATATGGGGAAGGACGCCTTACGTGGTGCACGAGTGCCCTTAGATTCAAACTCCTGAATCTTTGTCATGGCTTTGCGTCTCCACCTGCAATTCAACTTTTTTGACAAGGACACTTTCTGGGATATGTCATCTTCCGTTGTCTCCTGTCCTCTTTCACCCCCATGATAGTACTGGATTTCTCTGCACCCCCATATTCACGGTAGGCAGTCCATTGTGGTGGGGCAGTCATGTACCCATTTGGTGGTAGGCCCCTGACAACACGGGGATTGCACTGCTGAAGACTGAGCTGTAAACTCCCCACGTATGCCAAGGAGTAGATGCATGACTTCCTGGGGCATCAGGACTCCTGGCAACAGCCATCATGTGAGTTGGCCTTCGCTGTGCCTCGGTGGTGCCTGTGGGGAGAGACCCTGATCAGGGTGGGTGACATCAGGGCAGATGACCTGCAATGAGGTGGACTGTCGTCTCCTGCTGGTGACCGTATGGTAGCAGCAGTCTCTAAGAAGGGCAAGATAGAATGCAATGCTGAACCCCCAGGGGGCTAACAGTCCTTTTGTGAGAATGTGTGTGGCGAGCACAGGGCCCCGAGCTATTGCAGCCTTCCTTCTTTCCTGGGCTGAATTTCCCTTCCCCTCCTTTCTTGTCCTAGCTCCTTCCCCTCCGCCCTCTCCTCTCCCCCTCTTGGTGTTCTTGTTTATGCTGGCCCCACTACCATCCTGGTTATGTTGGCTTTGAGATTTGGTTTTGTTGAGTAATTACCTCATCCTCTTGGCATTCTATGGTCCCCCTCTGTGGTTTCATCTCTTACTTAATTTCTATTCCATAGTATGAGCCATTTGGGGAAGAGTACCTTACCTAGTTTCTCCAGCATGTGCCCTCCTAGTTCCTTCCATCTTCCACTTCGTTATTGACTGATGCTAGGGTACATGGGCAGCACAGTAGCCAGCCTGTGTGGTGGGGTTGCTATGTACCCTTTCGGTTGACCCCCAGAAAACACAGGGACCACACTTCTGAAACCTGAGCTGTGAGTGGTTGCTTGTCATCCTGGAGCACTGGAACCCCTGGCAATGGCCACTGTGCCAGATGGCCCCTGCTGTGGCTGGGTGGAGCCTGTGGGGAGAGCTCCTGATTGGAGTGGGTGGTATCAAGGCAGATGCTATGCAAATGACATGCATACATGCCCAGTACTCTGGCCATTCTTCTACGGCTGTCTCTTTGAATGCAAATGATTCTTTTACTGCTGGTTCTTCTGCCCCTTTGGCCTTCCCTTCCTCCTGGGAGGAGGGTTAGGCTTGTTAGCTGGGGCAAAACCTTTCCCCTGCTATCTGCTTTGCACCAGGACTGATGGGGATACTTTCACCAATACTAAATCTTTAACTGCTTCAGCTGCCCAGACTGCCACCCTTCGTGCCTGTGACCATCCTGGCACAATTCCTGTGTCCATTACTACCCCCCCCCCCCCCACCAGTCTTTGAATATGGGTCAAGGTGTAATTTTTCACAGGGACCTCATCCTTCAAACTGATGAACTAGTGGGCAACCCAGGACGGCAGTGTTCACTTTGTTTGGTGTGTTCAGAAGGCCCTGAAGGACAATCGCATTGATACTGGTGCCTTTATCCGGGCCTTTGAAGGGATACCCTCCCTGAGAAGGTCAAGATTATGGTTTATCGATGTGATGCGATTCGAAGCTGTATGTCCCACCACCTATGAGATGTTTTAAGTGCTTGCATTTTGGACACGTATTCCCAGTGTTCACAAACCCCTCTCCATGAGGGAGTTCCTGTGTTCCCCCTCCTGTGTGTGTTGTCATGGCAGTCAATTTTCCACGTTCACTGGATTGCCCGGCTTCTAAGAAGGAAAAGATACAGGATCATCTAACCTACACTGAGGCTTATAAGAAGTATGCACGTCTTCATCCTGTGTCCATGATGTCTAGCTATGCTTTAGTTAAATCTTCACCCCTTCCTCCCCATTCCTTACCCCAGTCCCGAACTCTCCTCCCCTGCAGTTCCCACACCCTCCCCTCTGGGCGCCGCTCCCCTCTGCAGCCAGAGAAATGTCCCACTTCTTCAACGTCTGCTGTTTAAGGGCGCCCCTCCTGTATCCCCCTTGCCACGACCTTCCAGGCCAAAGGTCTGCTGCCACACAACAACCATGAGAACCACAGTCTTGGGGCCCCCCAGATCGCCTGCTCTCGTTTTGTTCCAGATCATTCTGCAGCTGGCTCCTTTTTTGCAGCACAGCCATCCTCAATCTCAAACAGAAAAGAAGAAACCTAAGTCCCAGGACAAGGACCCTCTGGTGTTGGCAGGGGTCCCATCCCCACCTTCACAACCTGACTCTGACCTGCTGTTCATGGATGTCGGCCCCCCCCCCCTCCTTGTCAGACTGGTGGTGACCTGGTGGCATGACTGGCTTTAGCCTGTTCACCCCCAATTTGAATGATCGTTCTGTGGTTATCCAATGGATTTGTAATGGATATTACCATCACCTTCTGGAGTCAAAATCTCCTATTTCGTCTTACTCTGCAGATTTTGTGTTTCTACAGGAATCTCGTTTTTCTAATCACTCACTGACCCTCCATGGTTTCTGTGCTTTTTGTCGAAATCGGGTCGGCCCCCTGTGGGCCTCTGGTGGCGTTTGTACGTTGGTCCATACAGACAGTACTAGCTCATGGATTCCTCTTCAAACTAAATTGGAAGCGATTGCTGTTACGGTCCACCTGGACTCTGGGGTCACAGTTTGCAATCATTATCTCCCTCCTGACAGGAGTCTTACACATGCTGCCTTAACTGCCCTTCTTCAGCGACTTCCTCCTCCCTTCCTCCTTGGGATTTCAATGGTCATCATCCCTTGTGGGGCAGTGCATTTCCATCTAGTCGGGGACTTCTCACAGACCAGTTTTTTGCAGAACACAACTTGTTCCTTCTTAATGATGGCCCCCCCACCCATTTCAGTACAGGTCATGGTACCTTTTCTGCCATTGATCTTTCTTTCTCCTCCCTCCCTCCCTCCTCCCTTCATTACACTGGTCGCCACAGAACCACCTTTGCGATAGTGACCATTTCCCATTGATTCTCTCGCTCCCTTCCCGCTCCCCAATGGACAGATTACCTTGTTTGGATTTCCGACGCGCCCATTGGCCTCTATATACTGCACAGGTCGTTTCTCTCTCAGGTTGTATTGATGACATCCTATGTGACGTGTCTGATGAGATTGTTCATGCTGCTAGCCTTGCTATCCCACACTCATCTGGACCATTTGGCCGCTGGCAAGTCCTGTGGTGTAGTACGGCCATTGCCATCTGTGATCGCCATCGAGCTTTGCAACACCTTAAGAGGCATCCATCTATTGCCACCTTTATTACCTTTAAATGCCTTCGTGCCAAAGCCTGTTAATGAAATGGAGAAAACGAGTGTGTTGAGAATGCTTTGTTTCTTCCTTCAGTTCTACTGTCCATATGTCACGGGTATGGGCTGAACTTTGCACTCTCCAAGGTTGCAATCTCCAGTCTACCCTCCTGGGCCTTGCCCTCCCAGATGGCCTTCGCACTGACCCGTTGATTATCGTGGAACATCTTGCGACCCATCTTGCGACCCATCTTGCAACAGCGTCAGTATCAACCTCCTATCCAGCTGCTTTTTTTTTCACTAGAAACAGCGGGCCAAAGCTTCCGCCTTATGTTTTCCCCTTGTCAGTCAGTCTTAGAATGACCTTTTTACTGAATGGGAACTTCTTTCCACACTTTCTTCTCATGGTATGGCCCCTGGCCCAGACTACATTCATAACCAATTCCTTCAACATCTCGGTGCTCCACATCATCTTCTCCATGTGCTTAACCATATTTGGCTCCAGGGTGACTTCTCTTCTCAATGGAGGGTAGCATTGTGGTTCCCATCCTTAAGCCTGGTAAAATCCCCTGTTTGTCGAAAGCTATTGGCCAATTAGTCTGAAAAACGTTATTTGCAACTTACTTGAAAGGATGGTAGCCTGTTGGCTCAATTGGGTCCTCGAATCTTGGTGTCTACCAGTGTGGCTTCCGAGGGGGACAGTCTGTGATCGATCATTTACTTAGATTGGAATGCACAGTTCGGCAGACTTCTTCCTGGTGCTGCCATTTGGTTGCAGTATTTTTCGACCTTCACATGGCCTATGACACGGCTTAGTGGCATATCTTTTACACTTCATGAGTAGCGTCTTCAGGGCCCACTTCAGATTTTTATCTGCCAGTTCCTGTTCCATCAGTCATTCAGGGTTCGGGTTGGTACTGCTTTTAGTTCTCCACAGACCCAGGAGAATGGCATCCCACAGGGTTCTGTATTCAGTGTACTTGTTTTCCTTATTGCTATAGATGGTCTTGGGGCCTCCGTCGGTCCTTCGATCACCCCTGCTCTGTATGTGGAAGATTTCTGTACTTGGGTTAGTTCTCTTCGATGGCCTCTGCAGAGCAGCAGCTCCAGTGTGCTATACGACATGCCTCTGCATGGATCCTCTCACACAGGCTTCAATTCTCTCCTTGAAAATCGCTTGTGGTCCACTTCTGTCGCCGTATTTTGGTCCACCCTGATCCAGAGCTCTACCTCAATGCACAAGGATTACCTGTGGTCCCACAGTTTCGTTTCCTAGGTCGTCTTTTCAACAAAAAGCTCACTTGGCTGTCTCATGACTTCTGAACGTGAGCTGTTTCTGTAAACTCGATGTCCTTCGCTTTCTTGCCCATACCTTTTGGGATGCAGATGGTTCCACTGTTCCCTGGCTTTATTGGGCTTTAGTGCAATCTTACTTGGACTATGGTTCTCAAGTTTATGGTTTGGCTGCTGCTTCCGCACTGTGCCTCCTGGATCCCGTCCACCATTGTGGTATGTTTCGCCACTGATGCCCTCCCTACCAGCCCTGTTGATAGTCTGCTGGTTGAAGCTGGGATCCACCATTTCTGTTCAGCGGTCCCAGCTTCTGGTTTCTTATGGAATCGCTGTTTGTTCCTCTCGCACTCATCCTTCCTATTTAATCCTGTTCTGAAGCCAAGGACGTGGCCCACCTGATTCCCGCCCTTGGATGGGTTCACTGGATGTGCTCCACCTTGCGTCTTTTCTGCATGATATTCAGTTTCCGTCTTTGTCCTGTCTCCCAAGTTCCCTCTCCAACAATCCCACTTCGTTAGTTCCTCAGCCCCGGATTCAGATGGATCTCTGCCGAGGTCTGAAACACTCCATTCCTCTGATGGTGTTCTGTTGTTTCTTCCGCCGAATTTTATGGGAGTTTCAGGATGCTGTTTTTTACACTGATGGATCTAAATTGGCTGATCGTGTGGGTTATGCTGTCATGTCCTCTGTTGGCATGGAAAATACTGTGGAATTGATGGCAATTTCCCAGGCCCTTACCTTTATTAAACAGTCCCAACTCCTCCACGTTTTGCTATGTACAGAGAGTGGCTATTGAGCAGTGTTTCTCCTGCCATACCTTGATCTCGGCCATCCATGACTCTCTCACTGATCTCCACCATGCTGCTTGTTCTGTTGACTTCCTTGGGGTCCCTGGCCATGTAATTATGCCTGATAGTGAGCTAGCTGATAGTTTGGCCAGGAGAGCAGTCACTCGCCGCCGCCCCCCACCCCCCCCCTCCATTCTGTGTAACCCCTCCTGTAGCGGATTTACGGCTTTATATCAAATCCCACTTCACAATCATGGGCCAGCTCTTGGGAGGGTACCTCCCTGTGTAATAAACCTCGTGCAATTAAAGTGACACCTGTCCTTTGGCTTTCTTCATCCCGAAAGGACTCTACCACCCTGCATCGTCTCGTATTAAGCTGACCCATGGTTTCCTTTGACGTAATGAGCCAGCCCCATCTGTGGTTTTGGAGCCTTCCACATTTTGGTGATATACCCCTGTCTATTAGCTTTGTGTACTAATGAGACTTCCCTGCACTTTACCTGTAATATTGGCAGACACTTCCTGGATGGTTGAACTGGTTCTCAGTTTCCTCTGTAAAAGTGGTTTTCATTTCAGTTCTATGGTTTTTAATCTCCCTGTGGAGTAGGCCCAGGGTGGTGATGGTTTGGTTGTCTCCCACTGTAAGTTGTTTGGAGCTTCCAGATTCCCCTCCCTGGCCAACAGCCTCCTTTCTCTCCCTTTAACCCTGTTTTTATCGCTTTTTAGATTTGGTTAGTCTCCTTCTAGACTATGCACTTCTACATTCTAGCAGTTGAACGCTTTTGAATAGCAGGTGGTCTTGCCTGTACTGCATCAGATGTAGGATATTTACTACCTCTAGCATAGCCTTGGGGTTGCTCACCTGCTGACTTCCCTCCTTTTTTTCACCATTGACAACACAACTACACTTCCACATTTTTTAGCCTTTTACCTTTTATCATTCACTAATTTGATATGTAAATCCGTCCAAATGGACCACCTTTGAAACAAGGGACTGGTGACCTTGCTGTTTGGTCCTTTCAACCCCAATTATCCAACCATCGTTCACTACAGGCCTCAGTGAACCTTATAACGCCCCATTACGGAGTTGGAGCTCCTCAGCGCACTTGCACATTGCCCGACACAGCTCTTGGGATCGGATCCAGTCTGATGATTAAACATCTCTTGTCTGACTACAAGCGCCAACTCCTCGTCATCTTCAACCAGATCTTTCCATCGAAATGGCGCGAGAGCACCATCATTCTGGTGCTGAAACCCGTTAAAAACCCGCTTGATGTGGATAGCTATTGGGCCATCAGCATTCCCAATGTTGTTAGCAAGCTGCTGGAACATACGGTGTGTTGGCAGTTGGGTTTGGTTCTGGAGTCACGTGGCCTACTGGCTCCATGTCAGGGTGGCTTCCGCCAAGGTCGCTTTACCACTGATAATCTTGTGTCCGAATCTGCCATCCATACAGCCTTTTCCAGATGCCAACACCTTGTTACCATCTCTTATCTATGCAAAGCGTGACGTCATATCCTTTCCAAATTATACGGGTGGGGTCTCAGAGGCCCACTTCAGATTTTCATCCAGAAGTACATGTCGCTCTGTACTTTGTCCAAGTTGGTGTTTCCCATAGTCCCCCCCCCCCCCTCTCTAGGAGAATGGAGTCCCTCAGGGCTCTGTATTGAGTACACCACTATTTTTAGTGGCCATTGAGTCTAGCAGTAGCAGTAGGGATGTCCATCTCACCCTCTCTGTATGCAAACTTCTGTGTTTCATGCTGCTCCACTAGCACTGGTGTTGCTGAGCGTCACCTACAGGGAGCCGTCCACAAGGCCTAGTCATGGGCTATCGCCCACAGCTTCCAGTTTTCGGCCACTAAGCCGTGCCGTGCACTTGTCGGTGTCATACTGTCTGTCCAGGACAAGAACTGTACCTTAATGACAATCCAGTCACTCTAGTGGAGATAATGATTTTTGGGACTGGCTTCTGACGCCAGTTGACTTGGCTTCCTCACCCTCATCAGCTTCAGCGGAAGTGCTGACAGCACATAAATGCTCTGTGCTGTCTGAGCAATGCCAACTGGGGTGCAGATAGTTCTAAGCTGCTGCACCTCTACAGAGCCTTTGTTCAATCCTGCTTCACAATGGGACTCTGGTTTATGGTTCAGTGGCGCTCTGTGTTGCGGTTACTCGACCCAATGTACCACTGTGGCGTCCGCCCGATAGCTGAGTGGTCAGCATGACGGATTGTCGATTCCTGGTTGGGTAAGGAATTTTCTCCGCTCAGGGACTGGGTGTTGTCTTCATTTCAACCCCATCCGTCACGGAGGTCGCCCAATGAGGCGTCGAATGTAATAAGACATGCACCAAGGTGGCCGGAACTGCCCCATAAGGGGCCACCCGGCCAATGACGCCAAACGCTCAGTTCTCTGCCACTGTGTGACATTCGTCTAGCGACAGGAGATTTAGGATGGGTCCGGTGACCAGCGTATTTGTGGAGGTCAGGATCCCTGCATTGCAGGTTATACGTGCACAACTGCTGGTTAGTTACATTGCACATATTCATAGTTCTCGTGTGCATCCAAATCACCATCTAGTTTTCCCACCCACGGTGGTTCATCTCCTGCATCGGCGGCCCAGCTCAGTGCTTCCAATAGCAGTTTGTGTCCAATCCCTTCTTTGCGAACTGGAGTCCTTGCCTGCACCGACACTTGAGGTCCATTCACGTACACCTCCATGGTGTACAGCTAGGCCACAGCTTGGTCTGTACCTTTCATATGGCCCTAAGGACTCAGTTATCTACAGCTCTCCACTGCCACTTCCTCTTGATTCTTAACCTGGACTGATGTCATGAAGTGGTTCACATTGACAATTCAATGGCTGATTATGTAGGCTTCCATGGAGGACATATTGAACAGCATTCCTTGCCAGATAGCTGCAGTGTTTCCCCTGCTGAGCTGGTGGCTATATCTAGTGGTCTTGAGCATATCCATTCATACCCTGGGTAGCCACTTCTTCTGTGTGCTGATTTCTTGAGCAGTCTATAAGCTATCGACCAGTGCTATCCTCATCTTTTGGTAGCGACCATCCAGAGTCCATCTATGCCCTGGAATGGTCCTGTCATTCAATGGTGTTTATCTGGACCCCATATCACGTCGGAATCCCAGGCAACAAACTTGCCAACAGGCTATGTGAAAACCGCTTATGGAAATAGTTTTTCTGACCTGTGTTCAGTACTATGCCGCAATGTTTTGAGGATTTGTGAGACGGAATGGCATAACTCAGTACACACAACAAACTGCATGCCATTAAGGAGACAGCAAATGTGTGCAAGCCCTCCATGTGGGCCTCCTTGCATGGGCTCTAGGGTTCTGTTGGCTGCCACACTGGCCACACTTTGGTGACACAAGGCTTACCTCATGCTCAATGAAGACCCACCTCAGTGTTGGTGCGGCACCTGGCTGCCAGTGGCCCATATCTTCTTGAGATGTCTGTTTTTTCTCTACCCTGTGATGGACTCTTCAGTTACTGGACTTGTTGCCAGTCATTTTAGCTAACACCTCATTGGCTAATTTAGGTTTACGTTTTATGTGTGACAGGTGGGTTTATCGTTCTATATGTTTTAGTGCATGTCCTTTGTCCCTTTGTGTTCTCCACTCTAATGCCTTTGGGCTGGATGTTTTAATGTGTCGCAGAGTGGCTGGCTTTTCCTTTTTATTCTCGTAGTCAGCCAGCCAAGATCATCTGCTCCCTTGTTTTTATCTGTTCCATGCTTCTCTCTGTAGTTTTTCCTTTTCCTGTTTTGTCCATAGTAGTGTTGGTTGTCCTTCTGTCGTTCTTCTGGTTCTTCATTTCTCCTGTTATTATGCTGTGGGTCTCTTTTCTTGTCTTGGGCTATTATTTTTACTGGGAACAAGGGACAAATGACCTTGCAGTTTGGTCCCTCACCCCCCCCCCCCCCCCCCCCCCCCCCCCCTTCGTTTTAAACCCACCAACCAATCAGGGAATGTTCTGAGGCACAGTGTAATTGGACTCATATCTTCATTCGCTATTTCCCTTGAATTTTGTCTTTCAGCTTTCAGGCACAAATATTTCCTTAAGTTTATAAGGCATTGCTCTAATTTTTTTCTGTAACTTGCAATAGTCCATACTTATGTTGTAGACCTAAGATTTACTGCAGAAGCAACTAAATTACAGAAAAAATATTTTTATTAGGAAAAATTACATAAATTTAAATGCAACAAGCGATATTTGTATCCCTGTAATATACATAATGGGTAGAATTAAATAGGTCTAGTACTTCAGCCATCTTTGTCATGCATATCTGCTAAAATATTGGGCTCCTTAAAGTGCATAACATTGGATTAAATGGTATCTCAATTTGAGGAAGCATTTTGGAACAAAATATCATCCATTTCTTTGTAATTTTTAATGACCCTAAGCAGGTTCAAAAATAGTGAAAATACTGCTGATTTGTTTAGAAAGTGAGCTGCATTATTTGATACCAACTAAAAATCTGTAAAACATACAGCATGCCTGAAAGAAATAGGTGTTGATTTTTACATAATATTGAGCCCAGAAAAGTACCCTGTATCCTAAAAGTATAAATTTCTGTAGATCATTGATATGATAAATTAAATTTTCCTTGGCATAGGTGTCTCACCTATATCTTCGATAAAGATACAAGCTGAAGAAATGGATTAAAATTTCAGGATGAGACTTGAACCCAGGGTCTCCTGCTCTCTAGGCAGATAAGGATTACACCACGTTAAGAGTGTGGTTAACACACTGCACGGGCTATTTGCAGTCCAATGCAATTTTCCGAGGGTGAGTCAAATGAAACCTTAAATATTTTCTTAAATATTATTTATTGTGCAGAAGTTGTACAATCTCCCCCCACGCTCAATGAAAGTCCTCCAGCGCTTACAAAGTGCATAATTCCTGTAGAAAAAAATTCTTTTGTTAGTCCACACAACCACTCATGCACCGCATGGCATACCTCATCAGAACGGAAACTTCTTTCCTCCCACTGCATCTTTGAGTGGTCCAAACATATGGAAATCAATTCAGGCAAGATCTGTGAGAATGGTGGATGAAGGACACTCAAAATGCAGGTCTGTGATTGTTGCAACTGTTGTACGGGCAGTGTGGGGGCCTCGCATTGTCATGTTGCAAAAGGACACCTGCTGACTTCAATCCACGTCGCTTTGATTGCAGGCTGCAGATGATTTTTTAGATCTGTGTATGATGCACTGGTGACAGTGGTCCCTCTAAGAGTGCAATGCTCCAAACGACGCCTTTTTCGTCCCAAAGTGTCAGCCTAACCTTCCCTGCTGATGGTTCGAAACTTCTTTCGTTTTGGTAAAGAGGAATGGCGCCATTCCTTGC